>NC_087550.1:68234897-69666147 GCF_036250125.1 Pseudopipra pipra | reverse complement strand
TTATTATGGGAAATAGTGTAATGCAATGAACAATTACCACTCTAAATCAGTGGGAAGTTATGAGATTGAATTTATTAAATATTATGAGACTCTAAGACATTGCAATAATAGTCTCATACATAATACGTTTAAAAAGATGGACCTGAGGTCAGTTTTGAAATGTTACATTCCTTTCCAAAACTCATGAGAAGTAAATAAGGGAAAAATAAGCTTCTTATGCCAACAGCTATAGTATTGTAAGCACTATGTCTTAAAGGGACAAGCAGGTTACAAAATTTTATTTGATCTTTTTCATTGAAATTATCTGGATGTAAAAAATAAATTTAAGTACATTAGTGGAACCAGTTTTACAGAATCATAGCATCATTCCTGGTCAGGGAAACTCCCCCGGGCAGATGGAGCTCGTCAGCCCTGTAAGGCCATCCATCCAAGAGAAGGTCACTCTAAACAAACCTACGTCCTGAGGACCTCACTGCCACTGTCCAAGCTTGCTCGGCCCCGGCAGATGAACCTTAGGATTAAAGGGTGGGCTCAGTTCAGCGCACACTGTGTCTCACCTAAAAAATCCATTGAGCAGGCTTGAAGGGTAAAGACCTTTCCCAAATCTTCGCTCGCGAAGACTGGCCATACAAAAAAAATACAGCATTGTTAAGGTTGCAAAAGACCTCCAAGATCATTGACCCACCTTGTTAACTAAACCATACACTAAGTGCCACTTCCAGCTGTTCCTTCGACACCTCCAGGGATGGTGACTCCACTACCTCCCTGGGCAGCCCATTCCAACATTTAACCACCCTTTCAGTGAAAAAATTCTTACTTATGTCCAACCTGAACCTTCCCTGGCACAGCTTGAGGCTACGTTCTCTTGTCCTGTTGCTAGTTGCCTGGGAGAAAAAGCTGATCCCCATCTTGCTACAACCTCCTTTCAGGTAGTTGTAGAGAGCAATAAGGTCTCCTCTGAGCTTCCTTTTCTCCTGGCTAAACACCATCAGCTGTTATAATTAATAACTGGAAGTTTATAGTTTGAGGGAATTAAGAGAAGAATAGAGAGACAAAATAAAAGTAGAGGGAAAATAAAAAAATTAAAATAAATAAATAAAAATATATTTGTCTGCCTTTCTCTGTTTTATGTCAAATGAGAAATATTAACCTTAAAATTCAATACAATTGTTCATCAAAGTACCCTGTCTGATTTGGACATTCTAGGATTTGTTTTTCCCCTTCTCAATGTAACAGCCCTTAATCTTGGTTCAGCCTCTGGGTGCAACAGTAAAGAAGAATAAAGAATACAAAAAGCAGTGTTTAGAAAGAGAGAGGATTGGGGAACAGCAAGAAGAGCAACACTTGCTTGAGGGATTAGCTTTATATAATTCTGTCGAGTCAATTGCATAAAACTTTCCAGTTGGTAATTTTTATATCCAAACCACACACTTTTTTCCTCCAAGCAGTCAGTCATCAGATCACACAGAACAGAAGGTTCTTTTCAGTGGCAACTCTTTAATTAATCGACTGCATATTAGCCACCCTCAGAAACCATATTACAAGCCAAATGGATGACAAGAAAAATATGCATTGGGAAGAACTACTCCAGTGGTATTGTAAAGAAAAATAGTAAAATAAATAGGTAATAAGTTGCAGTCTGGTTAAGGAACAGCTATGTTTTCTTTGTGGTCCAGCTGCCTCTGTCAAACCTTCTTTTTTGTATACTCCTCTCTTCCACTCAGGGTGTCAGTGCATAAATAAACTCTGAATCCTCTCAACATAAAAAAAAATTGTTTCCTTTATTACAGATGCCCAAGGATATTTTCTATTAGCCTTCAGTGTTTGTCAATAGCTACAGTTTGGTTCTCACAAGAACTTATATATTGGATCATTCCCTGCTTACTCTGCTGAATGAAAAGGTTCATTATATTAAAAAAATGGATTTCAAGAGAAGACAGGAACTGAACAGGCTGCCTGTTTACACTTGAACTGGTATTAACCACCATTGCTTTCCAGCAGAGGGATTGGTGCCACGTGGCTCGATGTTGTAACACTTTATTTCTCAAAGCCTAACCTCAAAGTGCAGCCCAAATTACTGTGTGAGATACCCAGGTGGGTACCCAGTTGGACACAGGCATAATTAGGTATACCATACAATCCTATGCTCTTCTGTTAGGATCCAGAATTACTGCTCTCTGAACTGATGCTATGTGACTCTCTGTGCTGGGAAGGAGTGGCACTAAGTCAGCTAAGAGGGGAAATGCTGCAAACATGGCCATCTCTAGTGTATTTAGGAATCACTTGTCCCTATCTGGGATTTGCAACCCAAAAGATCTCACCTAAAAATGAGTTTGAGATTTCATTATATTTGACAGATATGTGTGAAACCCACCTATGTCTCCTTTTCTGCTTCCTTATACAATTTCTGTGCCACATGATTCAGTAATCTACAGTCCAAATAACTCTGGAGTCCTCAAAAAATTTTCACAGGTTATATAGTTCATTGCAGAATCTGGCCCTTGGTCATATCTATGGAAGAAGTTAATTTCTGCCATTTTTAATAAATTACAGGTGAGTAATAATTTTAGGAGCCTCTTATTAAATAACAGGAAAATATAATTTCCAATAAAAGGGGATAGAAATTAACTACAGGGCTGTTGGGATGCAACATACCAAATAGGAAATTTCGATTACAGAATCAGTAACTTCTGAGGGCCTTTGTCAAATACTCAAACAGCTCCTGCAGATATGTCCCACTGCTAACATCCCTTAAGATCAAAGGGGTTTGGTGACTTATACTACAGCTTCTGCAACCACATTACTGCGTTTACCCATCCAGGTTTTCATTTGCTGAAAAGCAGATGTAACTGGCACTTTGTCTGGAAAATGCAGAGAGAGAGCAGGGAAAAAAAAGGCCTCCAGGAATGGAACAAAATCAAACTGAGGACAGCATACCCTTCAACAGACTCGAGTATTGTGCTCCTTTGGAGCCTTAACGGAGTGGAACCCAAGAGAACCTGGCCACAACACATCCTGTCCTCTAACATGTGCCCTACTGTTGTGGAGTGATTTATAACATGTCCAGCACTACAGTTAAAGGTAAATGTCCATAAACAAAGATTAATTTGGACAAGAAACAGTGTGAACACTTTCCAGACTCTGGCCTCAAGCACATAATGTGAGTTTGTCAAATGTTTGCCAATCCATATAGTTTGATTTCCTGATCTTTGTCCCTATTTTATCCATGGGGAATGCAAACCAGGAGACCACTGGCAACCTAGCAAAAGATTGGATACAAAAATAATATTTTTGTTTATGCCATGCTGTTTTGGGTTAACCCTGGTAGACAGTTAAGCACCACACAGTTGCTGACTCTTTCCCCCCACCTCCTAATGCCTGTGGAACAAGGAAAGAGAAAAGAAAGGATTATACTCAGGACTTGAGATAAAAATGTTTTCATAACCAAAGGAGAAGTGGAAGAAGAAAGGATAAGAAAAAACAAAACAAGTGATGCAAAAGAAATCACTTACCACCTTCCAAGCAGTAGACTGATGCCCTGCTAGTTCCCAAGCAAAAGATGGCTAACCTATGTAAATTCCCCTCCTCTCCCTTTTTATTGCTAAGCATGACATTGTGTGGCATGGAATATCACTCTGATTAGTTTGGGTCATCTGTCCAGCTGTGTCCCCTCCCAGTCTCATGCTCAGTTTATTCAGTGGCAAATATTTTGTCCCGGGTGGAGGTGTATAATTCCTCCCAGGTGAATTTTCATGCACAAAACCTCTGATTTTTCCAGGCATGGGTTTCTCTACTCCATAATGTGTAAGACAGAGACACTTCAATAAATATATAAGAGTCACTAAGGGGGGATGTCTCTGTTTTATCCAAAGTCTCCAACCAGAGAGTGGATAAGTGAATTTTGTCTTAATGTTTTATAAACTGCTTGTGGTTAGAAGAAGAAAGCACTTTAGCACAGGACTACTTAGGAAATTACTTTTATGGATATATTCATCATCATTACCATGTACCAAGAGATCTTTAATATCTTTTATTCCTTTTAAAAGCAACTAGTGGCCTTTCAGAAAATATTTTTGTTTTATTATTTAGGCATGAAATACACCAATACATACTCAAGGCCTTATTAACAGATGGTAATAAAAGTGAAAATATCTAAAAAACAAGTTTCTGACTTCTGTTAGCAAATATCTTTATGTGTTATATGATCTTGCCTCTTGGTCTTTGATTTGGGATTCCCAATGTGAACAGTACCCCAAGGGGCCACATCCATTAGGAATTACACATAAAGACAGAAACTTTCTATCAAGGACTCCACACATGACTGTTCAGACAAACAGATCATAGAATCATAGGATGACAGAATGGTTTAGGTGGAAAGAACAATTAAAGATCATCTGGTCCAGCTCCCCGGCCATGGGCAGGGACTTCTTCCACTAGACCAGATTGCTCAAAGCCTCATCCAACCTGACTTTGAATGCTTCCATGAATGGAACATCCACAACTTTTCTGGGCAACCTGTGCCAGAGTCTCACCAATTTCATTGTAAAAAATGTCTTCCTTATGTCCAATCTAAATCTGCCTTTTAGTTTAAAATCGTGGCCCCTTGTCCTGTCACTACTGGCCTTGGTAAAGAGCATCTCTCCATCTTTCACATAATCCCCCTTTAAAACATTGGAAGGCCACAATAAGGTCTCCCTGGAGCCTCGTAGTATCCAGGCTGAACAATCCCAACTATCTCATCCTTTGTGTTCCATCAATTTGATCATCCTCATGGCCCTTCTCTGGACCTGCTCAAACAGGTCCATGTCTTTCTTGTGCTGAGGCCCCCAGACCTGGATGCAGTACTCATGACAGTGGAGTAGAGAGGGAGAATCACCTCCCTCACCCTGCTGGAAGTGGGGTTTTTTATGTAGTCCAGGATACAACTGTCCTTCTGGGCTAAAAGTGCACATCGCCAGTTCATGCCCAATTTTTCATCCACCAGTATTCCCAAGTTCTTCTCTGCAGGACTACCCTCGATCCATTCATCCCCCAGTCTGTATTAATATTGTGGATTGCCCCAATTCAGGTAGGACCTTTAACTTGGCCTTATTGAACTTTTTGAGGTTCCCATGGGCCCACTTCTAGAGCTTGTCCGAGGTCCCTCTAGATGACGTTCTATCCTTCTAACATACCACTCAGCTTAGTGTCATATGCAGATTTGCTGAGGGTGCTTTCAATCTCACTATGTCATTGATGAAGACTCTAAATAGTATTTGTGCCAGTATGGACTCCTGGGAGATACTACACGTTACTGTTTTCCATTTGTTTCCCTGGTACTACAGGGTCAGTAGACCTTCTGGCTGTGCTAAATATATAATTTTCAAAGTATGTCTTTTTAGTTTTGAATTGGCCTTGTTCCATTAAAACTGCTACAAACTCTGTGAAATGAGTCTAGAAAATCCTTGTGGTGCCAAAAATCTTGTTTCTATTAGTCATATTATTTTGCATTTAATATTGCCATAATGATAGGGTGGAGGTGACTTGACAGGGATGGTTTGGAAAAAGAGATTTTTCTTTGATGTATGGTCACATCTTGTGTTAATATAATTATTATATAATTTTTCTCTTATTTTGAAGGCTTTTGTCAAAAAAAATAAATTCCAGTGACTATTTCTATCTCATCTGCAAAAAACCAAAATATACTCTACTGTCACTGGGATCAAATCAGTGCCTGACTTACATAAAGACAGTTAACAGTCTTCTGCCTGTGCTTTCCATCAAATATAATGGTGAGGTATAAATTATTCAGCTCCATAATAAACCTTTCCAGCAAGTTACAATCATTTTTCCAAATCAGGAAAATATCACTGAAGTGCTATAACCATTACAAAAATTGTTTCAATTTCTTTAGGGTGTATAACAATTTTTCTTCAAACACCCCCATTTCAATCATAAGTCTTTTCATATAATCAAGAGAATACTCTTATTACTTTTTGCGCTAATCAGGACCATCAAATGCCATTTTTAATCCTCCTGTGATATGGATATTCCTTTATCAGACAGGTCACTAATATTTTTTGCCATGACGGGATATTTGTAAAATATTATGCTTTATGGTCTGATGCAACTACATAAGATAGAGTTAAGCAGATGGGCCAAATTACACTGAAGTCATCAGAAGCTGCTTTAAACCCTAACTGGACAGAGGTTCCGTGGTCTTTTCTGTGTGTTGACTGGATGTATAAATATTAGAAGTAATCTTCAGACAGTAATAAACACAGCTCATATTGGTCTTGCAGAGTAACTATTAAAAATGCTAATTCATAGGCCAATTAAAGTATGGTGCCATAATTCTCATTCTTTTCCATTCATAAGTTTTTTTCAAAACTGAATTTCTGGATGACAGAGATGCAGGAGTGATCAGTTAACTTAAGCTTGAAACTGGGAAAGATTGTCATGCAGCTGTGGAATGCTAGATCTATGACACAGCTACTCAGCATCTGGTCTTCAGGTTTATACTATTACTCTTTGGAATCTTCGGGTGTTAAGGAGTCAGGCCTTCAGATACATGTCAAGACATTTTCATTATATGATGACATGAAAAAATACTTTTTTCTAGATTTTTAAATTTTCTTAATTCCCTTATCTTCCCTAAGTATGGCAAAGCTATGCATTGGCAAGTTAAAGGTTCTAGAAAACAAGAACTTTTCACTAATATTGTAGCTTCAGATATATATTCAACTGCAGTATAATTGAATACTTGTATACCTTTACAAACACGTGTGCAGTGCAACCACCCTACCAGTTGAGTGGAGAGAAATGGTACTATTTCTCTCTATTTGAGGTATGTGGAACATATTTTTGTTTAATCCTTGGATGAATCATCAGACATCTCTTTTAATATCATCCATCTCTCATTCTCCTTGAAGATATGGCCTTTCTTCATCCCCATATTTTGTTTTATTTTAACTTGGAGGTTTTTTCTTATTCTGTTTTCCTTATCTGATATGCCTAACTTCCTTGCTACACCTTTGCATATATCCCAGGTTCAATATTGCTTTTTATGGGGTTTTTTTGTATGTTGTATGGAACATCTCATTTATTCCTTTTTACATCCACATCATTTAGCCCTCATAGCAGCTTTTACAATCATGGTATCTTCAAATTCTTCTGTATCCTAACCTGTCTTCAGATGGAGACTGAGTGACTGTTCTCTTCCTGAAGAGCAGTTTGATTTTAGCTCCAATGTGAAATTATGAGAGAGAGTTTGACATTTTGTTGATATCAACTTGCATTCTGTTCCCCATCAGAGGAGAAGGTGGACTTTTCAGATGCAATCAAGACCTCTGAATATATAAGAAAGAATTCAGAATCCTGTGGAAGTAATTCAAAAGGAAATAAAGAGGATTAAAAAAGGAAATAAAATATTAAAAGGAAATAAAAAAGATTATTAGCTTCAAGAAGGCAATATGAAAATTGATATTGGTCCAGATAAATTTAGAGAAACATCAATTTTTATTAAGCTGGAAGAATTTGTTTTAGTAGATAAGCCAAAAAAAAAAAAAAGCAAACCTAAAAACAAACAAACAAAACAAAAATCAAAAAACCCCACAACAACAACAAGAAGGAAACCCACAAAAAAAGCCCTTAACAACATAAATACTTCAAATTTTAGTTGTTACTACAGTATCTTATGAGCTCTTTTTCTTAAAAAGATTGGGACTGATTGCATTAATTTTTACCCTTCTATAGAAAGGGGATTTGGATATGAATCACATTCTATTAAAATAGAATAAAATAAATTTCAACCTGCTTATGCTTCCCAGATATGCAGGAAACAAAATATTTCTCTGACTCTCACTAAGGTGACCCATACATTCATTCACGTGTATTAAATTGACACCTCTCTCATCCAAATTCACAATGGATTCTTTGTTAGATTAGAAAAAAATTCTTGAATAAACCCAAGGTATGTCTTCATAAATATTAGAAATATTGTAAAGGGAAATTCTTTATCTTTTATCAGCATTATAGAATAACTGCAGAGTGAGTACATTTTGTATCACAGGGACAAGAATCACAACAGTATGAATGACTTGAATTACCTTGGGTATTTTCCTAGCTATAAAGCGATTTATTCCTTATTGCTGGAAGGTAATACTTGTGCTGAAAAATGGGACACAATGCTTAATTGAAATTTTTTTTATGTACATAAAGGCTGCTTACATTTCTTAGAACTGAATGGCATAAGAATGCTGCAACACTGAAGTACACAGAGTGCTGTCACTTGCTGTTACTATGGGGGAAAGTATTGAAATAATTTTGCACATAATGAATGATCATGAGGATGTTCAAAAAGGCTGAGGGAAAGAGAGAATTCAGTGAACATAATAGATGTATAGCTGTTGTCTCATATAGGGCAAATTACATCCTCATATTACAATTTTCAAAATAATTTCTAAGACTTTTGATTATGAATCTGTAGACGTTATGTTCAAAGAATTTGTATCTCACTGTTCTTTCTCCCTAGAAACAAACCCCTTTCTGGCAACAGCAAGTTAAGCCACTTCTCTGATGGGGAAATTTTGGTAGAAAACTCAGATGGTAAGGAAATAAAAGAACATACATTTCCAACATTGTAAATACTGGATGAGGTGAACTCTGCATCATGTTTACTTTCACATTTACTTCACATACGCCTGATCTATGTTCCGAATTTTTGCTGGATGGGTCTTCCCTCTGAAAGCCTCAGAAACTCCTATCTAGAAAGTCTATAAGGACTAAGCATTTGGTATTTAAAAGTTGTATTTTTAGTACAGATAGATTTGATCTCATCCTTTGCTACTGGATTTATTATGGATACACTCTGTGTAACAAGCAGAATTAACAGATCCCCTGTCTTAAGAAACAGGAATACTTTGGAACTCTGTTTTATCAAGAAAGATGTCCATTTAATTATCAGAGCCACGAAAGAGAAAAAGATCTAGTATACTATCAGATGCATAATTCTGCTAAAAGGAGGGCAGCACAACTTTGCTGTTTTCAAAATGAAAATGGCAAAATAAATACATATCAATATCTTTCCATATAATATTGTCATTATGAAGGGTGCCACATATAGAATTTTGAATTCTATATCCTTGCAACCTGTTGCTTTTTCTGATACAGAATTTAATAACCATAAATAATAGGAACAAAAACAAAAATATGTGATTCCATAGCTATATTTGCTACCCTCAAACAGGTTGCAAATTAAAATAATACCAGAGAAGTGTTCTAAGTATATTTGGGTATCAAAAGAGATGGCGATTTATATGTCAAGGTAAACACCATTTAACATTGCATTCTTAGCAAAGTATTTCTAAGTGTTATCTGATTTCCTGGTGATAGAAAAGAAGAATATTTCACCATCTGTATTGCAGCTTTATTAATTTTTTTACTCTTGTAAAAATTAAAAAGCACTGAAGTGCATAACCACAAATTTTGCCTTCACCCCAGAAGTTTTCTAGCTTCGGTGCTGGAAAATACTGGAAGATACACAGATAGCTATAGCAATAAAATAATAATAATGATAATGCCTAAGGAGTAATTTGATTCAATATATAGAATGAGATACTCTTAGAATATTGCATTAAAAAGTCTAATCAATAATATTACTGCTTACCTGTATTTCCAATGATGTTTGCATACTGACTGGTGAAGCTAAGCATATATATATTATAAATCAATACAGAGACAAAGCAAATAAGAGCTCTGTGAAATTGAGTACAGATAAGTATAGCATATGAGGAAAGAATGGTCTTCAAATGTCATGGTGTTCTTGGCAAACGGAAATGGGGAAAGATTCAAATTCACCCATCAGACCACTTTTTAAAAATTCTGATCAATCAGTTGTGGGGCTGAATGTGCTGTGAATGAAAAGGATTTTCTTTCTGATATACTTATTTAATGTTTGAATTGTAGAAACCAGAAACAAGACACCTTTTCAGAAAATCGGTAAGAGTTTGCTATTGTGTTCACCTAGACAAAATAATCAGATTTACAGAAGATTTACTTAACTTTTGTGCTCTTATTAAGGATTACAAAAGTAATCTGCATACTTGGGAGATGAACTTGTATATATTAATTTCAAAATGCCTGTGACTACTGCTCACTTGTGAAACTTAAGACTGCTGTACCTAAAGCTAGAATTAGACCAGTTTAAATCTTATCAGTACCAGTATTTCTACTGGGACTACACTTTCGCTTTGAACGTCAAACATGTTTCAAGAATATTGCAGCAGTTTAGTAACGTGTTCAATTTAATCAGAGCATAAAATTAATTAAATGGCATTCACCACTATTTTAATGTTGCTGATTATGTCAAATAATGGATAGAAACAACCTTTTGACTGTTGCCAGAGATAAAATAAAAAAGACTAATTCTGTAACTTCATTCTCAGCAAGGCTTGATTCTTGCATCACTATGAGCAAAGAAAATGGCAGTGTTCAGGGTATAGTAAAAGTATGACTTTGGCCTGAGGAAAGTACAGGCAGAAAAATTATTGCTACAGCCATTTTGTCTTGCCTAATTTCTAAAGACAGAGGACAGGATAGGATAGGATAGGATAGGATAGGATAGGATAGGATACAATACAGAGCACTGTCCTGCAGATGCCTGTACAGGGCTGTCAGACACCCGAGACTTTTACCTTCAGAAGCAGTCATTGCAGGCTGCTGCATCTAAACTGATATTACACACCCATGTTTATCAAAACATCACTAGCATAAGGGATCTAGCTAGCTCTTCTGTTTGATTTCTTCAGTGTAGGTAGCTATCTAACACATCTGTCTGTCATATATGCAAGCTACTTTAGGTATCCAGATGACCAGATTTAGGTGTCTTAGGTAAAGATCAATAGCTCCCTAAGCCCCTGTGACTAGGGTGAATGGATGCAAGGTTAGCCGTCTATTGCAACATTAAGTGGTCTGTAGTATCCAAGACATCTCTACGTGGGGCTAGCATTCATGACAAGTTAAAAAAGGATGTAGAAAACATAATTATGGAGCAGCAACTGATGTCTAGATGCATATAGTAACACTACATTGATAAAGCTGAAACCTGTATAGATCCCCTCTGACTATGAGGAAGCTTAGATACCTATATCATGTACCAATACCTACATTGTAGTCACCTAAATTTAGGTGAGTTGTAAGATTAGACAATTGCATCCTGAGAGGTTCATTTCATTGCCCAATACACCTTTGGAGATGCACTAGGACAACAGGATTAGACTCCAAGGTGTCATGAATTTTCATTGTCATGTCTGACAATGTTTGGGTAGCCTAGCTTTCAGTAAGCAAATGAAGAAGCTGACATTTCTCTTATTTTTACTCTCAGAAAAAAAGTGGCTCCAGCTACATTGCCTGTACCATTTCCATTAATTTTAAACATACTTAAAGATACTTTAAATTAATCTCATGAAAGAAGGCTCCTATTTTAAAAATGTATATTTAGTGCTGAAAAATGTATAAAGGATTTTAAAGTGAACACCCAATTTTCACTAATATCAATGGAAGTCACTACTGTGTGAAGGAACAAGATTCAGGATGGGAGAGGTTCCAGGCGTGGAGAAGAACATACAGCAATTGACAGGACTTTATGATACGGACTTTACAGTTCTTATGTGTTTATAAATATACACACTGTATGTTTCCCCAGGATTTCTGTCTCCCAGGCATGCCCAGGCGCGCCCGCTTCCCTGCTTCCCCGCTCCCCTCTCTGATAGGCTGCAGAAGCTGCAGAGAGGAGACAGTTACCATTCGCCCTCTCCTTCCCCGGTTCCTCCCACATCCCTCCCCCTTTGCCTGTGTCCCTATCGCGATTTGTTCCCCCGTTTGTCTGTCTCATGCTCCACCCCGTATTCTAGCCCTTTCCCCGCCTAGACCCATAAAACCTCTGGAAACCTCAATAAAGTATCCCACTTGCACCTCTACCTTGTCTGCGGCCTCAACCCCCCTCGGACCGTGGCACTACTGAGTTTGAAAATTTCAGTAGCACCTACCTACATTCTTAGTAATCTAAAAAAAATCCAAAATCTATTAAAAAAGTGCTTGTCTAGAAAAAAAAATAAATCAATAAATCAAACTCCTTCTCAGTTAAATCACAAAGCAAACGTGTTGTGTTTTAAAATGTCAACAGCTTAGGTTAGAATCTGATTAAAAATTTTGTAAATCCTGTAGTTTTTCATCTTTTTTTTTTTTTTAAAAAAATAGAGGATACAGGGAAAAATGTCTAGAGTGCATCAGATTAATTATTAGATGATCTGAATCCTTAAGAAATAGACACCCTTCAGAAAAAACTTCTCCTGCTTTCCACCCATTCATTCATTCTTATGAAGCTGTGTTTAGTGCTTAACATTGTGTAATTGTAAACTCACCCCTACCTTGATGAAGCTCTGTATCCCAAGTTAAAGCTGAAGAGACATTTTTTGTCTCAAAATTGTATATGGGTCCGTAGTGGAAGCCCTAGACTCCATACAGCCCCAAATGTAACATCATGAATGTGATGTCCTTACAAGTCAGCAGTATAACTTATACAAAGGGCAAACATCACACTCAAATAATGGAACTCAAAAACTGGAGCCGTTTGTATTTTCTTGCTTGACTACAATGTTAGATGTATACATTATTTATTAATGGAGGATGGATTTTTCTTTTGATTAAATGCAACTGTTACTTTAACAAACAGATATGAGATCCCCAAGCTCTTGATGTGCAGGGAATTTTGTCCATGCATGCCATGCCAATGGATTGTCAGTAATGGAAAGTGACGGAGTGTGGACAGGAAGGGACTTTGCTGAAATATCCTTACTTTCATGGTAATCTACCAGCTACAAATGTTTGTCTCAAAGGACTGCACCTTTCTATAATTGCTACATTTTGTCTGAAACTGTAAAACATTGTTCTTCTCACTAAAGCTGTTGAGAATAAGGTCTAATGTTTTCATGTTAGAAGAAAAAACAATCTGTTTAAATTTAGAATTCAGTAATAGAGGAATTCAGCTTTGAATAAATAATCTAATAGTGTTGGAGTATATTATCAGATCTTAGATATTCTCCCAATGGATGAGCTAACTGTGGGTTATCTACTGTTGTTGCCAGATTGCTGTGAGATAACAGGTATAGGAAAGCAAATAAACAAAAGAAATCCCATGAGAACCCTGTCCACTCTATTTCATTCTATTCCATAATGATATTACAGTAACTTATTTTTTTTACTTCTGAGCTATGCACCTCAGTGATCTCAGTTTTGATGACTGTCTTTTAGCTGCAGCTTCACTGGGACGTGTTGCAATACCTGACAATTGTTACCATAGCCCAGTCTTGGCACTAGGAGTGAGATTCCCCTTACTTGATTTCAAACCTATAAACGTCAAATGTCTGAGTTTTCTCTACATTCACTGAAGATAACTCCAGAAAGTGAGTAATCTGCTAAATGCTTTTTCTCTGTATTAATTAACTTCTGGAGCTGCCTGCCTCTTTGCTTTATACCAGGTAGAGTTTATATGACTAGTTGGCTAAATTTTACAGAGATTAATTTCCATCTCAAAGTCTATTGACTGTACATGAAAGTATCAATCTCATTTCATTAATGTACTTCAAAGCATAATTCCAAAATAATTGTTGGGGGTTTTTTTCATAGATCTACTACTTCCTAATGCTTATTAGTTAATATTTAAGGTATATTTAATAAAATAAAACTTCATTCAGTTGCAATATTGATTCATGACCTTTCACAAAAGTATGAAATGCTTTGCAGTTAGGTAACTGAGTAACTAACAAACTGTTTTTCTACAAAGGAATTAGCTGGTTCCAAAAAACTAGGGTTTTTTTTATATGAGTCTGAAGTACAGCTCTTCTGTAAAATGAAAGCACTCCTATTAATTGACCTGAACTAAAAAGCTCTATGTGTAATATATACTATGCAGATTCAAAAGTGTGAAAGGCCACAACAGAGAAGATGGATCCTCACTCCTAGAGCAGAAAGGTTCATTATCACCACCAAGTGTCATCAAGAGGATACAAATAACAGGGTATCAGACAATGGCATTCATGGTTAAAATTTTGAATATTCTGAAGTAGCATAAATTACATATTTGATTATGTAAGGGTGATAACAGGCTCTAAACAAGACTATTTGCATATGAAAAGTTACATGGAAACTAGCAGGTAAAAGATTCAACAAAGGAGCACATTTCTTATAAGCTGAAAGTCAAAGTTGGACTATAGTAAAAGCAAAACTGATAATAAAACAAAATTTACTGTGTAACCAGGCAAAGTGCTGATGGGTAGACTTGCTATATGTAATCTAGAGTTGAAAGCAGCTAAATTCAAGCAAGAGAGTTCCAAAGTATCAGGTGTTAAAAATAACATGCTTTTCTTAACCCTTAGAACTGCATTAGAATTCAGTAAGTAAATCTGTTCCAGTCATGTTTATCTCTTTTTACAATATTAACGTGAGAGATGAAGACCTAAATTGACCAGTCAGGTGCAAAATATGCTAGAGTTCTTCCAATATAATTTAATTAACGAATGCACACAAGAAAATTTAATGACCATGGAAGCATAATAAAAGTTCTGGACTTCACACCTGATCCTCTGTATTCCATACCTGTTGACCTGATTTTCTGATCTGTTTTGAGTATCTCCAGCATTGTATCTTCCATAGGGTCACTCCATTGAGCTCATTATCCGATTGGATATAATGGTGTGTTTTCTTCCTCAGTTTTTCACTTTAGAGGACTGAACTGGTTTTAACCTCTGGGTCTAAAAGGGATTTTAACAATGAATGCTAAATGGGTGGAGGATTCTGCCCTCAGGCCTATTATGAGACACTTCCTTACTAATTTTGCTGCTTTCTATGTTTCACTGACTTCCCAGTGTTGTACAGCCAACCTGAGCAAGCACCTCTTGCTTTTGAATACAGGAAGTGCCCAGAGCTATAGTTAGGTTGAGGGGATGCTGTTCTTGGAACCAGTTCTTTCCCATATCTTGTTATCTCTCATAAATCTTGGTGCAACCATGGCGTAAACCAGATTAAGTGTTCAGCACAATACTTACTCCAGTCAAAGCAACTGCTAAATTATTTGTAACACTACAAAGAGCAAGGAAAGTACTGCTCAAGCCAGTGTGGATAACCATTAACAAGAAAGCACTTTTCTAGTCAAGACCAAGATAGTGAGAAAAGTTTCATATTTTAATAATTCAATATAAAACCACACCTCTTTGCTAAGTATCAATTCTCAGGAAGTGATAAAGAACCTTCCTGAGTCATTATCTGAAAGAAGCAGCCTTTTAAAATCAGCCTTTTAAAATCAGCATACAGCTGAAAACTCTAGTCCCACAGGTTATTTTTTCCAGCGGCATTTCCAGCCTGGGAGGTTGCCAAAGCTAGCAAATGCTATTGATATCCTGGTGTACAAGTCAAAAGTGCGACTGAGCCTACTAATCAGGTAACCTTGCCCCTGCTTTTTAGCTGCCTCTTCTTTCCTCCCTTGCTTGCAGTTGGGAAGTCTGGCCCTGAGACCTGTACTAGCTCCAGTGCTCATTGAGGTCATCTAGAAGAAATAATCTTTTTTTTTTTTTTTGATGGCATGTAAGGGCAGGGAAGATGAGGCAAATGGACTATCTTCTGACTTCAAGAGATGGATCATTTCAACAAGATGTTCAATAAAATGCCAGAACTGACACAAGGGAAAATACCTGGCCATGAGTAGTGAAGGAAGGCGTGTGAAAAAGGAATTAAGTGATCTCAGCTCTATTTTCTAAGTGTACTTCAGCTTCTATTTCACTTCTCAACTACAGGTATAAAGGTAAGGAGCTTTATGATTCCCCTAAGGACAACTAATGGTCTGACAATGATAAAGTTTGGCTCTGTTTATTGGCAATAAATCTTTAGGAGTTATAGGACCACATGTTTTTTATGCCAAAGGCATTTGAAGCCAGCCTTCTTAGTCATTAAATCAGTTGTTTTGTTTGAGGGAATAAATGGTTGAAGCCACTTTGAGGCTAGTTTGTGGGAATTCACATCCCTGGTAATCTGTGAAGAATCCCTTTTCTCTGACATATTGTTTTGTGCTACATATGCCTAAATTGTGCCTAGTTTTTCACCATATATGAGAACTGTCTCGTCTAACTTTAGATGTATGTGTCTACTACAGCTGACCTAATTCTACTTTGCACTTTCAGTCAGAGAAAAAGTTATTTTTAAAGTAGTTTCACACAACTAAACTATACCAGGAAAGGTCTCTTTCTCTTATTGCCCACAGTGGAAACATACTGTCAAGTTTAGATGTATCTTTTCTAGACATCTGACTTTGTTCTGCAGAGTGGATAAGCTCTGAAGCAAGTGGTGTGATCACACACAAGCAAGTACTGTGATGCAAGCTGTGAAGGTGAAACCCTTGCAATACTACTCAACTTTTGTGGGCTTTATACCACATTAGTTCCAGTCCAAACCCCTGCACTGCTTCCTGGCATGTCCAGTTCCCAGGCTGGGGTGGGGGATGGCACCTGATTATGAGACTCTGCCCTGCCATCTCCCTCGGGGGCTCCTGCAGCTCCCAGCCCCAGACAGCCATGTTGCATCAATGATTGTCCAGAAGTGATTGCTCTGCATTGCTCAAACCACCTCTTTAGCTTCATCAAAGCTGAATCCAACTTGAGTGCTGAGAACATTGGGTGATGTCAATTGGGTAACTGGGAAAGTGGTAAATTGAGCTGACCTGAAAATCCATTTCAAAAGCAGCCTCTTGATCCAAAGTAAAAGGCCTGTCTTCCACTGGCCACTCAAAAAGGTGTCTTTCTCTTTCCCATCCTCTATCCTTTCTGTCAGCATCATACAAAATAAATATCTTGCTATGACTAAAATGTCTGCAGAACCAGAGAAACTGGATCTCATGAGCAGTATGTTTTTAAGGACTACATCCACTGCCCAGTCATAAGGGAACAATTCTGTTATCAGAATTTGTTCCCAATGGAAAAATTATTTCAGACAGCAGTCTTCTGTCACTTATTACAGTCTTTTATGGAAAATCTTTTAAGAAAACCAGCCACACAGAAGGATCTATACAAATGAAACCTGTTTTCACACCAGTAAAAGAGATCAAGGTCCACCCACCACAGTCACCTGTGGATGTGACAATCTAACAGTGTTCATAAAATATCACAAAAGAATAGTTTGATAACTATTATCACAACAATTCTATTGTGATATTCTATGGACACTGTTAGATTGTCACCTCTAGAGATGACTGGTTGTCAGATGCCCACCCAGCTGCTCTCATGCTCCCCCTCCTCAATAGGACAAGGTGAGAAAATAAGGAAAAGCTCATCGTCTGAGATAAAGACACTCTCCAATTACCATCACAGACAGAACAGACTTGGGGAAAATTTAATTTAAATTATTTCCAATTTAAAACAGCGTTGGAAGATGAGAAACAAAGATAAAATCTAGACCACCTTCCACCCATCCCTAACAACACAAGGGGAATAGGGAATGATGGCAGTGGTCAGTCCATAACAGCTCTTCTCTACTATCCCTTCCTCCTCACATTTATCTGCTGATACTGCATGGCCTCTCCGTGGCTGCAACTTCCTTCAGGAATATCCACCTGTTTCACTGTGGGGTCCTCCCTGTGCTGCAGTGAAGATACCTGCTCCACCATGGTCTCCTCTGAGGGCTGGCTGACTACTCTGGGGATTCTCTGCTTTGCTTGGAGCACCTACTCCTCCTCATCCTCCTCCTCCTCCTCTCACCTTTGTATGTAGGGCTGTTTCTCACACATTTTTCCTCTTGGTCAGTATTTTTGGCCTTTCTAAAACCTTCTTTTCCCGAGGTGCCACCTGCTTGGCTGCAGAGCTCAGTAGTGCCCC
Source organism: Pseudopipra pipra (assembly GCF_036250125.1). Lineage (NCBI taxonomy): Eukaryota > Metazoa > Chordata > Aves > Passeriformes > Pipridae > Pseudopipra > Pseudopipra pipra. The sequence goes on along the minus strand of NC_087550.1, from coordinate 69,648,250 downwards.
CTGCAGCCCCTACTGCCAGTAGATGAGCATCTGCACCCAGTGCAGTGACAATAACCTTATTGTCAATTGCTTTGCCAATTAAAGAGTTTATATTCTAAGCTGAGTTATATATCTATGCTATCATCAAACTCATGTTTTTTCTGACGGTGAATGTTAATTTTTAAATGAGGATTGCATTGGAAGAACTGAAGGAATTTTGAGAGAGTGTCTACCAAAGACAGCAATCTTGTTTTCTTTTATCACATTGTATGTTATCTATAGTGGAAAGTGCATAGGTAGATGAGGCATAAATTATACAGGCTTCTTCATGTTTTCATCCTGCAGTATATACTTATAACAGGTCTAAATTATATATAAATTGTAAAATGCACTTTGAATAGGTTTTTGCAAATATATGATTGAAAGGGCAGACTAGTGCACAAAACCATACCCCCATCCAGCTGTGTACATGTGAAGCTGACAGTGCCAAAGCAGGCTGCCAATAACCCAGCTAAACAAAACCTCACCCCATAACTCAGTGTCTGTACACTGCAAAATCTCCCTCCTCACTGCAAGTATCCAGCGAGCTGTGCAGACTTCCACCAGACACTGCCACAGAACTCCAACAGTTGGAGTTGGCTGGATATTTCATTCTATTCAAATTAGTGCTTTTCCCCATACAAACTGAAATGAACAGCAATATCTCTTCCTGTCTATCCCGTGTAAATGCTGTTCAAGAGCTAATGAGCATATTCAGATTGTTATTGCCATTTTGATTGGTACCACTTGTTATGGTAGTAATAGGAACAAAGTGATCAGCTTTTAAAAGATAACGTTGTCTTGACAAGTATGGAAAATTATGAGATGTTTCATAGAACTACTTTAAGTTTTACAGGACCTGTGTTGAGCCACTTGAAAATGGAGAGTTTGACTGCAAATTGGACTGAAAATAATGGATCTTAGGTTGCCCATGGGAAGATCATTTTCAAAGGAACTCATTCTAAGGCTGTGGAACATAACGTACCTGTTAACATGCACAAAATATATTTGTTCATTCTGTAGCTACTAGTTTTAATATCTGAACTATAACTGATATCTCAGTTGAGGGCAGGTAACATTTGCTTGTGTAAGTTACAAAAAAATACCTATCCTTCTATGGGAGAAATAGTAGCTGGAGACATCCATTGTTAAAAATCTTCAGATCCTCACAGAAGCTGATTTGCCAGAAGCTATTATTTATTTATTTTTTTTTTAAAGGTAGGGAATTTGGACATCAAAATAAACAGGTTGCATAGCATTGGTTTTTTGTGTGGCATCTTGCATAATGTAACACTTGAGACCTTGAAGCATGAAACATAGTACCAAATAACAAACAGATACCAATATGGAGCTAGAAGATTGAAAGTTTGGAAAGCATTGATGACAGAGTATTGCATAGCCCCCATTACTTACAGCACCTTTCTGGAAGCCAAAATTAATTTGGTTTCTAGAGAAGCCTTAAGGACAGTTTTGTTGGCATAAGAGAAATGAGCTGACATATGCTGGCAGGGGATCTGGAAAGTTCTGCCAGGGTCACAGGGCAGGTTGACTTCATTATACACAAAGGCAGAGTATTCTGAAACTGTGGCCCAAGCCAAACCTTCAGGTCTCAGATAAAATGACAGCTCTGTGGAAAGTGAACCCATGCTTGATGCAAGTTATGGCAACTCTGTTCCTGAGAGAGGTCTAAGAAAGTGCTTCACTGGAGTAATTAAAACTATGATAATTTGCCTGAAAACTTGTCCCAGGGATTCACAGTCACCTCAGGTTTTTCTTGCCTCACTGTTCTGTCTTTTTCTCATTCTTTTCTGTCTTATTTTCAGATACTCTTGTGTATTATGGATCTAATGAGCAATCTGGGTGATATCACAGAAATTTAAGCAGAAGACAGTAAGGGAAAAGAATTCCATATGATCCTGAGGAAGGAGTAACAGTTTTAAGGCAGGTTAAAGCTGGCAAACAGAAAAAAAAGATTTGTTTTCACTGTGTTCTGTGTCCAGAATAAACACATTCTGAAATACTCAAAGGTAATTTAGATACTCAACATTACCTGTCTTAGTTTTGTGGTACCAAGAGTGTATTGCTTCTTGCTCAAAATATACCCGGAAGTGATTTTTAAATGTATATGTCAAAGCAGATTGCATGGTGCTATTTGGAGGTGAACATCTCATCCTGTGACCTCACATCACTTCCCATACAGTGCAGCTCACAGAAGTGTAATAGCAAAAAATACACTTCACAGCATAAGGGGAAGCAGGTCAAAAAGGTGGAGGGAAAAGGGTGTAAGTAACTCAAATTCCTCTATGGATTTAGGCATTGATTGTCCAAAGCTGTAATCTGGTTGCTTAGTGATTGCTTTTCAGTGATTTTACACCAGTGCATAAAGTCCTTGGGGAGAACACTGATATGACGGTGTCAGATTTGCTGCCTTTTATCAAGTTCCTCTCCAATTCCAGAAGGTGAGTTTGGGAGTGTAGACAAGATAAACCACTAAAAGTATCGCAACCTGAATTTCTCACTGTGCCTGTACTGGGGGTACAGAGTTTCTCTTGTGCCAAACATGCATTTTAGTGCTGTAAAAGACAGCTAACATTCCTGTCTTTTGAAAACAACACTTGTAAGCACTCTGTGGATCAGAAGAAATTGCTCTTATCTTGTAGCTTTAGGCCACTGGTTTAAGTCCAAGCTGACATTTGCAGCTCACTTGAGTCCCTGGTGGACAGACATCTACCACACAAAAACCACTGTACATAATCTTGTAAACTTGGCAGTCACTGAATTACAGGGGACTAAAACTGATGCTGACACAGAACAAATTACCCAGAATAGTAGGGAAGGGTCTGAGAATGTGATGGGTCAGAGGCAGAAGAAGGACAGAAAGTTGAAAATTCTTATTTGGTCACCAGTTATTACTTTTGCTCTAAATTAAATTGCTCTTTTGTCAAGCTTCTTAGACATTGAAGAAAATTAAGAGAGAAACAGCTGCTGTTTCACAGTTTTAAAGCAAGGTCTGTTCATAAGAGAAAAAATGGGAAATGTGTTTAGAGAATATAATAGGATCATCACTGAGAAATTTTTCATGCACTTGTTAAATTGGAAGGAGTCCACTGCTACATGAATTTGCACATTTTTTGCTTACACAATGAAGTAAAAGAGATCAGCACAGAGTGAAATAGATCCTTTGCTATGAAAAATAAATATGACCACATTTATTCCTCCTTATGAGGTGAAAACACACAGAATCATACTATACAGACATCCACTTACAGATGTGGACTCACCTATACACAGTATTGTTTTGCTTCTGAACACTGAAGCACATTCAAATATTGAACATGTCCCACACAACACCGCACAGTAAAGAATCTATGCTCCCAAGCTTATCTCTTATATGTAAACCTTGTGGTCTTGCCAGTCATCTGTCCATGTTAACAAGCAGAACAAATCTGCTTGTTAGGTTCAGTGAGACCTAAGGATATAAAATGCCAGTTTTCCAGTACAGTTCAAATTCAAATCTTTTTGTTCTGAATTTTCATGTGGAATTATAGAATATCCTGTGTTGGAAGAGACACACTAGGATCATCGAAGTCCAACTCCTGGCCCTGCACAGGAGGACAACCACAAGAATCATATCATGTGCTCGAGGGTGTTGTCCAAACACTTCTTGAAGTCAGTCAGGCTTGATGCTGTGATGACCTCTCTGGGGAGCCTGTTCCAGTGCTCAACAACCTGCTGGGTGAAAAGCTGCATGTCATTCCCTCGGATCCCGTCAGTGGTCATTAGGTAGAAGAGATCAGTGCCTGTCTCTCTGCTTGCCCTCATGAGGAAGTTGTAGACTGCAATGAGGTCTCTCCTCAGTTTACTCCTCTCCAGGCTAAACAGACCAAGTGAGCTCAGACACTCCTCATATGGCTTCCTCTCTAGACTCTTCACCATCTTCGTACCTTTCCTTTGCACACTCTCTAATGGCTTTATACCTTTTTTATATTGTGGTGCCTATAACTGCACACAGTAGCAGCTTTTCAGATAAGAGTTCTAACACTTAAGTCTACAATCTTATTATCATGTCTTTCTTTGTTGTAGCTACTTGTATGAGTAAGAATATTTGGTCTTCAAAGAGGTTTTTGGAAATGAGTCCTTAAAGTGTTTTAGAACTTGAATCTGAAATAAAAAAGGACAAGACTCAGGAAGAATTAGTGGAGTCCTCCATAGGGTGACTAGTTATGCATGGATACACTGTCTGTATCCTTCGCAGACAGTGCAGTAGGAAACACAGAGGCAAGATTTATTGGAAGAGAATATACCATTTATTAAGAGATAAAATAACTGCCAGAAGTTAAAACAAAAAAAACAAACCAACCAGACTATTTATTCCATAGTTGCTCAGGCAAAAAAATGTACAGCTGGCACTTAGGCTTGAAGAGAATATTGAAGTAGAAGTTAGATTAGCCAGAAAACCTCAGAATTCTGAAACCAGGAGTAAGGCAATTTCTAAGCAAAAGAATATTTATAGTGGCCAAAAAACCCTTCACAGTAACCATGAGAGGGAAAATTTCTAGCTTTAAATTTCTATCAGAGACAAACTGGAATATCTAGTCTATAACAACCTGAAATTGAGACAATCTTGATTTATGAGACAGGAAGGGATTAGTAGGTAGGGGGGTAACAAATGGAGTCATTCATACTTTTGAAATCCATTTTTTCATTTCCTTCTTCACAGTATGTTCAAAAAGTGTTAGACCTTCCTTGATCTCAAGAATGCTTTTTAGTCTCCTAATAACAAGGGAATCAATTAAGAAGAATAGAAAAGGAAGGGTCCCCAATGGGTTTTTTCATTTCCTTCTTAGGTCACACTCAGATTTATGCAAGGGAGAAAGTGAACTGAAAGAAGGAGTACTAAATTCTCTCACTTCTTTTTCACAAAATTCTTTAGATAGTGAATTTGTAACCAATAAAATCAAATGACGTAGTATGGGTTTCTACTGACATCCTGAAAACCTCACACTGAATAAAATGAACAGTTGCTTGCACTCACCAAAGGATTATCTCATTTACATTTTCAAAAGGGATTACAGTGCCTTTAAAGGACAAGCATCTTTTGGGCTAATTAATTTTCTCAGGCTAACTTGCAATGTATGGTGAACACTTGATTAAATATTAATATGGGGTATGGGGTCACACTTTTTGCAGTTTTCTAAATCTGTTAGTGAATTGTCAGTGGGTTAAAAATGTATGTGAATGTTTTTTTTGTGCATGTGTATATTTATGTGTTGTGGGAGAAGAGAGAAAATGAAGAGGATTAACAGACATTTGCAATATCTGACTTCTTCTGGGGAATACAGGAAAGTTTGCAATAAGTGAACAGAACACCGTACATTTAATCTCCATTGGTAGCATGATATGGTTTTAGAATCCAAGAATTTCTGAACGTTATGCATAGATACGAGATATTTAGTGTAAGATTTTCATGAAAACATTCAAAAAACATCAGGCTGAAGAGTGTGGTACCTTAGATCAAGTAAAAGCCCCACACTACCCCCTAGTGATCAAAGTTTGGTGACCTCCAAATAACAGAAAACACAATAAGTGGACTTTAGATCAGAAGAACAAAAAAATGCCCAGGAGCGATGCAAGTCACTGCTGGTGTTCTTTACTTAGGATCCTTTTCATGATAGAAGAATAAAGCAATGGCTGTCGAAAGGCTGCAACTTCCAATTCCTTGGTCTGAAGCCTCAGTCTTAGTAACCAAACAAATATAAAAATGTATATATTCAGGAGAAAAAAACAAAACCTCAGGGGAGATATTTCAAGTGTTGGGATTTGTAAAAATAAAAAAAAATAGAAAGGTTTACTGCAACCTTATAGTTGTTAAAAGATTTTTTTCAGTTTTGTGAGTTATTTGCATCGTTCAGATATACTGATTTAGCAGATATCATACATACATTATTTCTTAGCTTTACATAATCTTGAAATTAAACAAACCAAAAGCCACGACTATATGTGTATATGTGGTTAAACTGAAACTAATTAAGCACTGGCTTATACATCACAGACTGGAATCTGAATCTTAGAAGAAATAGGAATCACCAACAATAATTTCAGTACAAATTTTTAGAGATTTTCGTCATGTTTCACCAAAGTAAATAAGAAAGTATAACCAGGGTCAAGTTAAACCATTGGAGCAACTCATGTGTTAAGACATAACTAAATCAGGGTGCTTTTTTATGTAATAAAGATGTCCCAAGATAATGCTGAAAATGGTTCTGTGTTCATTTCATCTTGACTTTTTTTCTATGAGTGTAACGCAGTCAATTCTTTGGGCTTCTCGAAGGAGTGAGAAATCATAAACTTATTTGGAGAAGCTCTCTGAGAGGTTCTGCTTTTGCTGGCATAGATTTCATGCCCTATAAAGAGGCAGGTGATCTGCACTGGGTTCTCTCTCTTCCACATTACCTAAAATCAAAGCCCTACAAAATAAAGATCTTTCATTACCACATGAAGAAGAGTTATTGTATACCCTTACCAGACTTCAATATGGTTAATTGTTGTTGATCCTTCACATTCTAAATTTTACATCAAATTTATTAGCACAGCATCTCGGAACCTCTCAAGTTAGTGCATGAAGGCCCATTTATAAAGCTGTATTCCTCTCTCTTTTCCATAGGACACTTCTTAAGGTCATCTTTTTTATTCTTTGTTTTCCTTTAGCAAGTTCTGCTGAGTGTGCATCCTCTTTTCTTTCGTTTCAGTTGTGGGAAAGCTTCATCCTTGCAGCTGGCAACTTTGTAGCATGTAGGAAAGGGAGATATCAAAAGACCTGACAGCTCTTAGATTAAATCATCAGGGCAATGGGACACTAAATCTGATATTCCATTCCATGATAGGCCACCAGTGTAAGACAGGCCATGCAGGAAGCAATCAACAATATGATGAAAAACATCCAGAGGAAAATAATGCTAACAGAAGGGGGGGGGGGAGTGAAATAAAATCAGGCATTAAAGATTTCTTAGAGCAGATGCACTTCTCGTTGAGACAGAGCAATGTTGTGTTAATATGAGAGCAATAGCTGAGATGAGCAATAGCTGAGATAAGCAGTAAAATCAAGATAATAAGAAAGACTGGAGGTATGAGAAGGAAAATGCACAGCATCCAAAAGGAGAAAAGACCAAACAAAAATAAAATACAAGGTTGTGCCACACAGTGGTGTGCCACACCACACCTTGGTGCACTCTCAGACCCATAAAAAATTAAAACTCATGGCCTGTGTAAATACAGTTTAAAAATAAAATTAAAAAAAAAAGCCAAATATAAATCTAAGAAAAAAAATCAAAGGTCTTAGAAGAAAAGAAACATCTATTATAACCCCCACAGTCTGAAGGTCTCTCCAGAGATGTGTACTTACAAACATTATACACTACCTTTAAAATTTGATAATTATTATGAATTAATATGAAATGAAAATGAAAAATTCATGCTGGTCCTGTATTTGTAGTCCAAAGGTGAATATTTACTCCTATTTCTAGCAATATTCTTGGGGAAAAAGAGAGTTAAGGGCTGATCCTTGGCCACAAGGCCAAGTGGCACAGACTGTATCACATCCAAAATGCTTAGGGCTGCCCCTCTCTAGAGAAGATGTGTTGGAGAAAATTAGCTGAAGCAGTCCTCAAAAGAACTGGGAAATAAGTTGAAAATTAATCATGTAGGCATTCAGGATTGTAGTGCTTGACTCCTCTGACTTATATTTGTCTGTGTAGACATGTCTAGAACCTCTGCAATAACCTGGAAGAGATGGTAATAATTTTATCCAAAAGAAAACAATTTAAAATGGGGAGGAATTTTTTTTCAAGACACTTACTGCATATTTGTACAGACACATTTAAGATGGAGATTGTAGGACTTTATGTATTAAAGTTTTGTGACAAACACAAATACTTGACAGTGTACTACTACTGAGGCTGATCTCCTCAGTTATTAAATCCTTTTTCAATCCCTCAAGAAACTCACACAGCATCATGAAGTCTAAGGAATTCATACTTGTCATGCTCACAGGTAGAACTCTAAGAATAAACAAGTAGTATATACATTTTAATAATTAATCCCTTTCCTTCTGACTTCCCTCGAGATTGATTTGTATCTGTTCCCATCTCCTTATATCTATATTTATTTTGTTTCTTACACACGTTTAAATTTAATCTGATTGAGTCCTTAGGCCTGTTGTTGATAATTAAACCCACGTATTTTATTGCCTACAGCATGCATTGCAAACTCTGTCTCTGAAAAGGAGTCTGAAGCTTCCCCTTGATCTCAGTAAAATTATGGTTTGGTTTCCCCTCTGATTAATTTTATATTGGGCGTAGTTTTAGATTTTTCAGCTGGGGTAAATATGCATTCCTGTCTTGAAGTCTAAAGCAGTTTTTCTGATTGATGTCAAGTGAGTATTTGACCTGTAGTTCAAACCTGTTAGTAAAGATGGAAAGAGTAATCAAGTGCCAGTTTTTTCTGGAGCTGCAATTATTTTTTTCCTTTTTTATCTTTTTTAATTTATTTTTTTTTTTAAGTGCTAAACTTATTAGTCACATACGTGCAATGTATCTTACTGAAGCGACCAGAGATTTAAATTTTTCAGAAAAGGAGTGAGATGGAAGGAGGGAGCTGGCCAGCAAATTTGCGTATCTAGTCAAATACATTATATCAGAGAAAATGTTTCACTACTATTATGAATTCATACACTGTCCTTACAAATTCCAGGCTCAGAGGTCTTCTTGATGACAATATAAAAACACATTGTAAACCCTATTTGCCCATTTAATAGACATGTTGAAGACACAGGAACTGTTCAAATGAACAATGCTTCCAAAACACCTAAGAATTGATGGGCTTTCATGTTAAATTCAATTATTATTTCAGTTTTCTCCAGGTAATGCCATATTAACCCATCATGACAGAAAACATTGGCTGTTTAAACCATAGTCTTTGGACTGTAACATATTTCTAATGGCAGATGAATGCCCAGGGAAGGAGCTTTCTGGAAAAGTGTAAAAATTATTTTAAATAAGTACACCATTGAACATGTCAGCTTGGCAGAGACTTCAGAAAATGCATGTGTACCCATAAACATATATTTTGATTTCACCAGCTGTATTAAATGAAAGATAAACCCTCTCTCTATATACTTTTTTTTTCTTCTTAGATTTTCACAGGAAAACTACAACAGTAGTGTGTATAAAAGCTGTGTATGTGGATCAGTGAACAACATTCCAGGTTTACAATACAGAACTTTAAACAGTTTCACTGAATATCATCACTAAAGGGAAACATTTTCATTAATTTTTCTTTCCCCTCCCTGTGCCATGGGTTCTGCTTTATGATATGCTGTGCAAATACATATATCATACCCACTGAGTCTTGGCCCTTACCTTGCCATTTTTTGATTCTGTAGATAGAATCTGACAGATTCTTTAGGTTGCTCTCTTCTGCCTTTTCCTTCATCTCCTTATTCAGCAGAATGTGAAAAAAAGTCCATGAGAAACTGTGAGAAAGGTATTTAAAATAGGCCACTCCAGAAGACACTGTAATGAGGGGACAGCGGCTTCATGCAGAATCTCAGCAGAGTTTAACCACACACCTTGGTTGTAGACATCAGTATGTTTTAACATGAGTGATTGCTGTATAACCTGAGAACACACTGTGACATTCACATATGCTGTCTTTGACAACACCACCTGTACGTATTGTTTGTAAGAACTCATTGCTATGGAGATGTGTCAAACACTCTCAGTGAACTTTGACCCACCATCTAGAAAGCTCAGTATTGTGTGGGTAGAAGATTAGCTTTGCTTGCTTGAGAAAATCCTAGAAAAATGAAGAACAAAAGTAATGTTGCTGAACATCACCAGGGAGGTGATCTCCACCATGTGCCGTGATCAGTGTGAAGGGGCTCACCTGGTGCTGCATCACCCAGAGTTCCCAGTGTCAGAAAGTATGTAAGATTGCTATTACCTTTTCTGTTACTGTTATAAAACAAGTAACCAGCTTTGAGTATCTGTGCCCTTCTCATGGCACAGATACCAAAGGATCCCAAAGTAACCAGTATCTCCTTGGTACAAATCAGTATTGAAGAACTAAAGGCAAGAGACCCTGATGCTGCAGAAAGCACTATTCAGAAACACACAGGCCTTTCTTCCTAGTAATCTCCCTTGATTATGAGTGCCCCTGAAGTCTCCACATTATTGCCATTATTTTCTTCCTTTTGTGATTCTTTTAACTGTTCCAAATGCTATTTTACACTGGACACCTGTGGACTGATCATATTATTGGCCAAGTTGTCCCTAGTGAGAAACAGTGCTCCCACAGAGTAATATCTCTAGTACTGAATACCAGAAATTCTGGACTTTCTTTGTATTCAGTCCATGGGTGTTATAATTCAGCACAATACCACTGGAGCAAAAGACTTTACACTGATTTTCACTGATGTGCAAAATACTTAAGCTCTTTTATTTTTTAATGAAAAAGGACTGAATTTCAACAAATTTAAAACATAGTTAAACAGAAGTGACTAAATCCTTACTGCTCTTTTATCACTTTTGCAGCAGCGAATTCTACAGTCCCTTCCTCATGCATTAAGCTTGTATTCCCATAGCTGTAGTAGAATTCTGACAATAAAATTCCAGCAAGTGTTTTAGAGGTTGGGATACATGAAGATCCAGGAGTTCAAATTCAGGAGAGACTGGTGACTAAGCAGCCATTAGCCTTTACTTCTAAAAAATTCATGCAGCTATTTAGCATATTTCCTTGCCCACGGTTTTTCAGTGCCTGTATCACAGAAATCTTTCAAAAAGTTCTCAGCCATTACAATTCCACACTTGATTTTCTGATGATCTTGAAGATCATGAACACCGAAGTTTATGTCACCTCAGCAACAAACACTGTGGCTGGTTTTGAAGGTAGATCATGGATGTGAACACAGAGCTCACCTGCCTGCCCCAGATGGAGAGAGACAGTAGAGCTTTCCATTAAAGATGAAATTAATAGAAAGGTTTCAGAAGGTAAGCCAGGGGCTAACTTCCTTCCAAGCACTGAGCTGCAATACACAAATAGTAATTTACAGATTACGTGCAAAGCTAGATAATGTATCACTACAGATGATGCACTGAGGTTGCTATAATTGTATATCCTGATCTTAAAGGAATTGGAGACAGAAAGAAATATTCTGAAATAAGTTTCTGACTGCTGTCTTCCCCCTGCTCCCTGTGATTGCTCTACTGTAGGTAACGTAATGTGTGTCAGAGGAATGATGGTGAATGTAGCCAATGGTGGCATAGGAAGGCTGCAGTCCTCATACTCAGGAGAGTGCCAGCACAATGATTAGGATTTAGGGCAGGGCTAAGAAACCCTAAGGACAGCCAAGTTTCGAGGAGAAGTTTTAATACCATTGTTGCTGATATTATTTCCAATGCAGACAAACCTCAAGAAAGTCAAAATCAGAGAACAGCTCAGGTCTTGACATGGAGAGGTTATGGACTCAAGCATTGTGTTACCACTTGCACAGAGATATATTATCCATATGTGATTGTCTCGAGAGACACACTTCTGAATTTTATTTGCCATGTCAGAGCTGGGGAGAGAGCAAAAGCCAGGTTTAGATAACTCAGCAATAGGGTTTTAGGTCATTGTCTTTTTCTGTGTTGCTTATTCACTAATTTCAGTGAACAAAACCTTGAGTTATACTTATACCTTATTTACCCAAACACTGCTGAATTGAATCTAGTGAGTATGAGCAGAACTTCATAGAGGTTCTCAGAAAGTTGACCTGTTTGTCAAAAATGCTCTGAATGCTGCCTGCAATTCTCTTTTGTTTCCCTTCTTGTGAAGTGTTAAGAACTAAGAATTTGAGATATGCTATGATTTCAACTATTAGACGAAAAAGCATTTATTACAAATCAATATTTAAGGCTAAATTTTGCACTGATTTCTATCACATGAAGCTACACTGTCTTCATGGCAACAGTGTGAGTTAAAAAATATCAGCATCAGCTCTTTCTTTCAAAAAAGAAAAACACAACACAATCTGCATGCAAACAATTTATGAATGTGATGTATCCAAAGGTATCCCCTTAGTCTAATGTTTCAGTATTTGTGAATTGTATGCAATAAATATTGTACTTCCATTATATTTCAAATAGTAAGATAATAGATAATAAGTATCTCTAATAATTAATTGCTTTTACTCTCAAAATTTGCAGAGAGTGTGCACCTGTGTCTTGATATTTTTTTTTTTTCAGTAATGAAAAATACTGACAGTATGGTGCTAACTGTGTGTGACCTACTGTAAGCTTTATTAACTAAAAACAAGCTATTTCTTGTTTCTGACCACAGCTCTATATACCAGACGTTGACAAAATATGAAGGAAGTACAGAGAATAGGGCAAGATAATCACCAACTTTTGTTCTAAGAATATTTTACTCTGGAATGTAGACGATTGTGATTCAGCATAAAAGGCAGCTGCAAGCCACTCAATACTCTCTTTCATTGGAGAGATAAAGAAATGATCATCCAACCTTCTAAATAACACACCTTCTTTCTAACTTTGTCAAGATTCATTTCTGCTTTCTCCTTCAGTCTTTGTTAAAAAAGAAAAAAAGAAATTTAATGATACTATTCTCATTATACAGCTATCAGTTGCATAAAATATCTTTGTTTAGAGGCCTAATAAAATTGGTCATATAAAGAGGAAATGAGATTTTGAATGTAAAACGAAGCTGACAGTGCTCTTCTATTACTATGGTCTTATTAGGAAAAATTCTCTGACATCTGTTTATCCCCTGCAGCCAACCTTGTATTCAGAACACAGTAATTGATTCACAGCATCCACTGGGGATCTAACTGGCTCACTTTTCCACCCCGCACTACACAGGTATCTCTGCAGCTAATTCTGAATGTACATCTACATCGTTATCTCCTGGTGAACTGTGACCCGAAACACTTTGGAGGCCCAGATGAAAGTGCTTCCTCACCCCTCCAGTGCTGGGGGTGCAGGCGTTTCTGCAGCGCGGCAATTCACCCAGGACACCCAATCACAACCAACCCCTTTGAAGCCCCGCTCAGCTGGGAGACCATGAATGATTCATGGCTTCTCTACACACACTAAAGGGGGAAGAGCAAAGCTAGTGTGTATTATTCAGGACTGCATCCTCAATAAGCCTCCGTGTTCAGCAAATTGCTACAACGTTTTCTGCTTAGTCCTCACCTGTACACAACATCTCTTTTTGTGCACAACTTTCTCATTTTAACAAAGATAGACTGATTATCTAGGAGGCCATGCTAATTAGCACCGATACAAATAAGTAAGTCCAGTGCCAGTGCACAAAGTCAGTGTCCAAAGAATTATAAGGAAATTAAGGAAGACCAGACAATCCTAATTTTACAGAGGTTGAACTACCTTTTTTTTTTTACCCTCTTACATTTCCATTACATCACACAGGTTCATTTGCAACCCAGTTTAGTTTTTTATTTCAGAATCCATACATACCCTGCCTGTTTAATGGAAGACTATTAACTCCAGATCAATGCTGTAACAACCAAATGTTGCTGATATTTGCAATTAATACCTGCAAAAGAACCTCTGAATTTCTTGGCATCCAGGCAGTAGAGCCAGACACCATTTCTGGAAGCGTGTCACTTGATAACCTCTTGGAGGAAATGTATCATTTCAGTTGTCTTATATTCCCACTCTCAGAAACAGTTCCAGAACAAAAGGTAATAATGGCTCAAATAATAAACTCTATCTTTTCATTCAAATACCTCATTATACACCTGTGCTGATGGGATCAGAAGACTGCAAACTCCTACCAGCCTTTTAAGACCATTCACATAGACTGCCTGGACCCTGCTGAGGTCACAAGTTGAAAGCCCTATTACTTAAAGGTAAAATACAGAAAGTGGCAAAGACAAAAGGTAAGTCAGTTCTCATTGTCCTCTTCATTGCTGGCAAACAGAGGAGGTGGTACAGCTAAAAGTCACTCACGAGAGAATGACACTAGTGCCAAGAAAGTAGAGAATTAAATAAACTGTTTTTATAACTGCAATTTTAACATTCCAACTTCTCAAGATACTTGTCTTCAGAGATCAGTTTCACTCATCATCAATTTCACTTATTTTTAAGGACAATAATTATTAGAATTGGGTGAATACAAATCTACAGGGAAAAAAAATCCCAGTGAATCTCTTGACTTTGGGGATCTAGGGGTACAGGTCAATAGCCAGCTGAACATGAGGCAACAATGTGCCCAGGTACCCAAGAAGACCAGTGGCATCCTGGCCTGCATCAGAAATAGTGTGGCCAGCAGGACCAGGGAAGGGATTCTGTCCCTGTACTTAGCACTGGAGAGGCCACACCTCAAGTACTGTGTCGAGTTCTGGGCCCCTCAGTTCAGGAAGGATATTGAGGTGCTGAAGAGTGTCCAGAGAAGGGCAACAGAGCTCGTGAAAGGGCTTGAACATGAGTCTTATGAGGAGATGCTGAAGGAGCTGGGAGTGTTTAACCTGGAGAAAAGGAGGCTCAGGGGTGATCTTATCGCTCTACAACTACCTGAAAGTAGATTGTACCCAGGTGGGGATCAGCCTCTTCTCCCAGGCAACTAGTGACAGGACAAGAGGACTTTGTCTTAAGCTGTGCCAAAGGAGGTTTAGGTTGGACATTATGAAGAATTTCTTCACAGAAAGGGTGATTAGATATTGGAATGGGCTTCCCAGAGACATGGTGGAGTCACCACCTCTGCAAGTGTTTAAGGGAAGACTGGGCATAATACTTAGTGCCATGGTCTAGTTAACAGGGTAGTGTTTGGTCATAGGTTGGACTAGATGATCTCTGAGGTCTTTTCCAGCCTAATTGATTCTGCGATTCTGTGACTTCAGAAGACTTTATTGTAAGGCTTATGATGCACCTGATTCAAGGTCCTTCCACCACAAAGGAAACACACTGATAGGACTGGACTTCCTACAGAAGAGGTAGTCACCATTACTTTTCTTTTAAACATGAGAGAAAGAGGAAAAGGAGCTGTTTATAGCCCCTCAGGAACAGCAAGTTTTAGGGAAACATTGTCTTGCCTGTGAAATCCAGTTTCACTAGGCAACAGGGACTGGCTCTTTGCTTTTACTCCTCCTGGCTTTGTGAACCCTGTACTTTATACTGCAGTCCAAGTTCGGTAGTAGCCAAGAGCTCTTGAAAGACAGGAGATGTGGATGGAAAGCAAAATTCTCTTTTGCAACTTGAAGAATTAGCCATAGAAATGAAGCACACCACCTCTGCACTGTGAAATGAGGGAATCTCCTTAATCTTCCTGGATAAGCAGGAACCACATTTAAGTGAAGATTTTGCAGAGAGACAAGAAGTAACTTCCTTTGCTGTCCTGATACAATTTACAAACTCAGAAAATGGGCAGGCTGCCAGAGAGACCCTATTCCTTAGCACTTTTAACAAGATAATAACTTCTAATTCAACACATGGGTCTTTAGCATGACTGTTCTGAAGCTCTTACCTTTAATTGCTAGGCTTTTAGTTATGGGGTGTGTGTATTCCACACACAGATCAGATATCACAATTTACGATCCTGCAGGTCAATGAAAATTTTTCCAACAGTCTTGTACAAAAAAATACAGACTCTTTGCTCACATTTAAGTAGCTCCAACTAACATGATTAAGTTCATCTATTCAAAAACAGCTGATCTGAGCTTAGAATCACAGCTGAGGGATAAAATAAAGAGGGAGTTTTCCACACCAGTCCTTTGGAGTTTTGAAACTCAGTAAAACAAGAAGAGTTACTAAAGGACAATGACTAAACAGAGGAATTTGCTCTACCAAAACAAGGCAGACTGTAATTCAGTAGGAACTGCACATATATACATGTATGAATATACACACATGCAAATATATATATACGAAGTGATTATACACGTAATAGGCTCTTTAAATCCAAAACTAAAAGTACCAACTAAAAGGTAGTGTCAATCATCTAGGATTCATTGGCTGGATGTTCTAAGTGCTGGGAGATACAGCTTTGCTCCCTATGAATGCTTCCCTGTCTGTACAATGCCTCTGATCCAACAGAGAAAGGCAAATCTCTGTCTCCTGCTGGGCTAACCGATATCTCGTGATTAGAACACCCTAATCCAAAAATGTGCATGGAAAAATATTCCTTCAATCCCCTTTTTATAAAAAACTGTCTAGGAGAGATGTGTGATCAAATCAGGTTTGCAGTCCTAATACTGTTATATAAAAGTCACCTCCATGTTCAAGTTCAGCGCTTCCATTAGTTTTAGTTTCAAGACAAGTTCTCACAGTCCACTAATGGTTTTAAGCCCATTGCAAGGTATTGTTCCTGTGCATTATTTAGAGAAATTGTGCCTAATTTAGGTATCTAAGGGCTAGACAACTGAATATGAGGCAATGCAGCACTCAGCTCTGAAGTGTCACATCCCGTTTTTTATATAGTTTTAAGACTTAAAGGCTTGTATCTCTGTCAAACACAGGAAGCTTTGTCATCCAAACAGTACTAGAGACTGAGTTGGTATTTAAACACATTAAGATTGATCAAATGTCAGCCACTGAAACAGATTTTCTAATGTAAATTTCAACTCATTAGTTGAACGTTGTATTGCTAAAACTGTTTCTAAGTTTTTCAACTTAATACACAGTTAATTTCAGTATATTTAGTTAGCTAAACATTAATTTTAGGAATACCTTTAATTTAGATTTCTATAATCTCTAGGCCCTAAATTAATAATTAATTTTAGTATATAATTTTACTTCATGCTGGGTCTGTAACTTTAATGGCAGAAATTGCTAAACCTGAAATTTAAAGAACTGAATAAGATACAGTTTCATTGATCAGTTTAATAATACCCATAAGAAAATATTTTACTTAAAAACACAAACTGATTTCTGAACAATATAATTGCTTCATTAATCCAGCATTTCTGGAGTTCATATCAATAAACTTTTGACTAAGAAAAAAATCTGCTTTACTGATTTGTAAAATTATGTCTTCCCTCAGTAGTGCTATATTTTAATTATACTTTGTGACTAGCTGGATGTCCTTTCCAATGGCTATTTACATCACCTAAAATTGTAAAAGTTTTCTACAGTGTCAATTTTTTTTTTCTTTGGTTCTTCAGTAAGATGTAGAATATACAATATAATGCTGGTATATGATACATCTCCATGTATTAAACTAGTAAATATAGTAATAAGACTAAGAGAGAAAACAATTAAGATTATTGAAAATATTCAGTTATTTGTCAGATTATAGCACTCAGAAAATTAGTTTCAGGATCAAATTAAAGATGTGGACACAATCCACCTCTTATTTACATCAGGCTTTCTCGGTCTACCTTTCTTCACCTCTGGCTTTCAACTGAGAGAGTAAAATAAATATCAGGCCCCTCTAACTTAGCATAGAGAGATGAGAAAGAAAAGCTAAACTTTCCCCTTTTTTTATTTTTATTGTTTATATTTTCATGTTTAACAAAAAAGTAAAAAAGTGTCAATATTCCCTTAGACCTGAAACTTAGAAAGTAGCATTATGCATGTACTAACAGTTATTTAAATAACTAAGTACAGGACTTAGTTAAAATGTTGATACACACGCTGAGATCATTCTAGTGTGAATTTGGCGTCTACAGTATATAGGTCTATAGTGACGTGGTGACCCTGGGCTCCCTTTTACAGTATTGCAAAGAAATGGGCATTGCTAGCCTGCAATTCATCTGAATTATTTCACACGTCTGCTTCTGGTGAGGTGTTCCTAATCCAAGTCATAGTGTCAGGAAGGTGATGATTTAGCTCAGATAGGTACCTCTGGGAAGTTCCAAATCTATGGTATTGTCCATACGTTTTCAGCTATCATACTGAGATGAAAATTGTTTTGAGAATTACTCTAAAAGAAGAAAGGGTGCAAAGACGAACAGTAAGGGTTGCAAGTAAAGGAGCCAAGTAGGAAAGAAAGTACATGCATAAGAAAAGAATTCCAAACTCATGGAAAGTTGGAAGGAAGGTGAAAAGTTACTGCATCAAAGTGAGGAGTAGGTACCATATTAGAAAGAAGGGACATGAGACAGGCAGTCGGATCTAAGGACTTTAGAGCCATCAAGATGAAACTAAAAAGCCTCAATTTGATGGGAAAGCTAAAGGTGATCTAGTGAAAGAACTAGAAGAGAAAAAGCTCACTAGGGCACAAGCAAACAAGGATTGTAGATTGCTGCATTTGCATGTCACAAATGTAGAAACTCCACAGAGGAGGAACTTGCAAACATAGGAGGAAACAATGTAAAGCATTGTTTCATACATGTATATCATACATGTGCATCCTTTCTGAAGATACTGTGCCTTGAGATTCAAATGTTCCCTTAACTGCAATCAGTTTTAGGAGATGAGAAGTCTTCCCTAGAAGCATGAGGAAAAGTTGTTCAAATATTTTTTATTTCCTTTCTCTTTCGACCTTACTGTTCAGTTTACTCTTTTAAAAATTTTCAGGCCACTTGGCAGGCATGGTAGTCTCCTGCCTCTAAGTAACTGAACAGCTTACCCAAGCCACTAAACACTGAAATATTCTTATCTAAGCAAGCACAGTAGGGTATTCTTTGTGACAGAGACTTGTCCTTTCAGCATGAAAAACAGGGAAAGAATAAAAAGAAACTTAGAACTATACAAGAACTTGTCTGACACAGACAGAGAAATTCCTTATCTGTAAAAGGGACAGAGAAATGTGAAAGATACTTTAAAAGGAAAAAAAAAAAAGCTTGTTATACATTCTTCTGTTTCCCAAAATTTCTGAAAACATCTGCATAATTTTTAAAGTACTTAGCACATCAATCACCAAATTCTTGCAAAAAGACCAGGTGATTGCAAAGGCCATCACAGTTGTTCTTTGGGTGTTTTACTTCTTCTGCTGTTCCATGTGTATAAATAATGAGTATAAGCAACAGCTTTACCCAATTTGGTGTGGCTTTCTAAAACTGTAATACTGCCTCAACACTGCAAACTGAGCCATTTTAAATTTACCATTCCTGTGATGAGGACATCTGCTTATAAGCCAAAAAGTCATCAGGTATGTAGCACCAAAAATACATTATGTGTGTAATTTTCCAAGGAACACCACTTTTCTTTTAATTGTGTTAATATTGAGATGGTGGAATATTTTGCAACCTCATTGGCTACAGTTACAAAGTCAGTTACATACATGAAAAATAAATTCCAAATACAAAAGCAAATTGAATATTTACAAAATTCTAAATGCTGGTAGTGTAAAGAATGAAAAAACCCAAACTTCTTAGTTTAATGGCAGATTTTATTTCATAAAATTTTATTAATGTTTATAATCTCCTAACAAAAACATCTATCATCTAAACAATTAAATTGATAAACTTGTTAAAGTGCATATTTGTCTCATTCTGACACAACAAAATTCTACTAAAATGAGAGCAATAAAACTTAAATGATTAAACATTGGAACAGAAAAGGCATAAATCCCTTCAATAAATATGTAATGGACAAAATGGCAATACAGAATAGATATTATTTTTCACAATTAAATAAACTGCAAATTCAGAGGTCTGGTCAGAATGTCAAAGGAAGTTTAGTTTGGGTGTGCAAGTTCACAGAAATCAAAAGAAAAAAAGATTAAAAACTGGATCTCAAGCCTGCTCATTAAGGCCAGAAAGCTATTACATCAATTCACCTAACATGACAATTACAATTAATTATCTTCTTTTTTTTATTTTCCATTAAAGCAATACCAAAATTCCAAGGCACAGCAAAGGTATCTCTTGGACAATATACCAAACAGTCTTTTGGACACATAATATAATGGACAATACATATGCATATCTCATAGCTTAGATGTTTCGATGCCATCCAAGTATAGAAAGGCCACAAAAGCTGTAGGAAAGTCAAGTCAGTTGTGGGCAAAACTCAACCTACTCCTTCTATTTAAACAAGTCTAACATTTTCACTTTTTCTTTAAGCCTTTTCTGGGTGCACTTTCACATTTCACTGGAACAAGGAATTATTTCACACAATACGAGGTAAAAGTTCAGCTTTACGAAAGTGTGTGAAGGAAACTTCAGAACATTTTGAAGTGTGGGAATTAGTGCTCCTAACTCTGAAGCAAGGTGCTAAAGCCAAAGAAGGAAAAAAAACACACAATATTGATTTTTCTTCAGAATAAAAAAGAGTAGCTGTGTTTCTACTGATCCCTATCTGCTGAGCTCTCCCTTTCTGAGGCTATGGCTGTGCCTGCAAAATCTGTGCTGTGAGCTTTATCAGGTCAGGCTATTAGGAACGGTGAGTTCACACAGTGTTCAGGGACCTGTTTTTTGTACCCTTGCTAACAGTCTATTCTCCTATAAAGGACTGTCCTTGTTATTAACTAATCTCAGTACCAAGCCTTGAAAAAGCGTCAGTGAAGATGACCTCACTGGCTCTCTTAGTCCATACACACTCATTTTTGATTAGCCTATGAACTGCAATAAAAAGGTCTCTATCCAGAAGCAGGTGAGTTAAATCCAGAGCTAAGCACAGGGAAACTGTATTAGTGCATTGCTACCTCATTAAGAGAGAGGGTTGGCCAAGGGGTTACAGAGATATATATGTGTCCCACCTTTGTGGCTCAACTTAGCCCCTCCCACTGGTGCTTTGCCCCAGATGTACCAGTTTGGAGTACCAGCTGGAGTTTCAATGGAGAAACATCACTAGAAAGCACTCAGTGCTGATTATTCAGGTTCCCCTCACAAATTAGTGATAGTCACAGTGAGAGGAGTCAGATCGCACATGTGGCTGCAGTGGAAGGTCAGTTAGGCCACAGCCTGGAGGAGGGACCTCCTTCGGGAGCAGAAACTAAAAAATTTATAAATATTAAATCCAATTTTAATTTGTCTGCCCCCTGTCAATTAAAACCAAAGAGCCAGTGAGGCATAATGCTGTATTTGCAGTATTGATCACTTTAGAAATTATTTGATAACCCAAATTCAAAACCAAGTGTTCGTGACCAGTGAAACATGACTAAATTGTTCCAAAGAAAGTAAGGCTGTCCTTAAGGCTAAGAGCTTCAGAAATTGCATCGCTAAAAGTATCTTAAATATAAGAAAGTCATTTAGATAAAGCCCTTTTTGATTTTTTCCCTACTTCTGAAAGTGTCTCTTTAAGAGATCTGTGCTTAATTTTATTAATTTGGAGATGGAAGAAAACAGGCAGATGCATAACACTGACATCTTTATAAAATATTTAACAAAGGTACCTGTCGAGGTTTTCTTTATTTTTCTTTTCACACTATAAGCTTCCATCTACTACTTGACATTAAAAAACAAGCAGGATATGAGCCAAATGGGAAGAGCATATTGGATCTCCAGAAATCACATCACTAGAGAGCAAAATCCTTTTCTGACTTTCAGACTTGTGAGATAAGAAATGAGTGTTGTTAACTTCTCACCAGATAAACGGTACAGTTTTTAAGCATTCTCATGTCCTTTTTTTTACTACACTTAACTCTTATCTGTGAAATCAAACAGGACTCAGCTGAAAATTTGTTCATATTAAGAATGGGCCTGCTTCCACTAACAGACAGCAATTTAGAACAAGTAGGGATAATTTTAGGTAGTCTTGATTGAGAAAAGATGAATGAGCTGAGTTTTCTAATATGCACAAATGTTTTAAAAACTGGCTATATACATATGTGGAATGAGCAAAGGCCTGTGAGTCTGTATAATTAAGGGGAAAAGGAAGATGGTGAAGGGAGTGAAACAGACTAATCTATCAGTCTTCCCTAGCAAAATGTTCACTTGAAAGGAGAGAATGGATCTTTTCAAGAGAAAAGCTTTAGAAATCAATAATTTGAACTTATTAAAATCTTCATATGAGAGGATTTACTGTACTCAAGAATTATCCTGATATATTAAGACTGTATTAAAAAGAAATACATACTTACAAGCACACAACCATGCACTTGTATTTCTGCGCAAATATAAATTTTATTAACACACATATAGGTTGCTGGAAGATCACTTATCCATTTTCTTCACAAGTTCTTATTACTTCACACTAAATGTTTGTGACTCAGAGCAACACAAGAAAATGCAATCTATGCCAAAAACAAACCCCGACAAAAACTAGTAGCTCTGATATGCATTCAATTCACCATGTCTACTTATTTACCTGCATTAGCTTTAAAGGTTGTCAAGCAAAATTTCACATGCTATAGAGTAAGTTTTTTTAATCTCTTGAGTTGATGCATCATTGATGTGGTACTTAAATCTAGGATGTCCTGGTCCCAATGTGTGCTCCAATTAAACACATATCCCTGTGATCTGAAAAGGCAATCTTGGAGTAATGGTTCTTCAGTAAAAAAGCTGTAGTACCTCCTAATCAGTGGACAAGAGCCTAGACAAAGGCAAAACTAGAATATTCATTTTAACAGAATGGAAGATCTTTTTTTCCCTATCAGCAATGAATGGTCACAGTGCTGGAGCTACTTTCCTAGGAGTCATTCTTCTACCACATATAGATTAAATTCTGTGCCTTGATAGATGACATTTCAACAGAAGCAATAAGTGCGGGCATCTTGGAGCAGAAGCTGCTCTTTTCTCCTCTTCACTTACCATCCAACATTATCATCTGTTACATTACCATAAACATCTACCTTTGGAGTCTGTTGCACGTGTTATTTAATTATTTTGTCATTTACTGGAATTATACTGTGCACAGAAGTTTTTCATCCCAACTACCTTATATTAATTTGAAGTCACTGGTCCTAAGTATCGTTTCAGGAAGGATTTCAGATAATAGCCCATATTGAAGCAAGCAGTTCAAAAAGGCTATCAAATTTTCCAAAGGAAATATGGGTTCATTATGAATGTGCTTGCTTTCTGTACATTCTCCAAGATTTACCAGTTCCAATGCAAAAATATTTCTGAATAAACATGCTGTAATAAGATTAAATATTCCTGTTACTTTAGCCCTGTATATCATGCAAAACTGTTACACAACTCTTTGATCAAATGTTAACAAATGAAATCCCTCACTGCTTCACATAAAATGTGCACCATATTTACTCTTTATTTGATTTGTGGAAGAAAACAGGAAAGACCTGGATGCGTTTTGCACAACTTGCAAGAAGAAATTACAGTAAAATGCATATTATCTGCTATAACCATCAAGGCATAATGTTCTATCCCATTCCACTTGCAGAATTAATGCAGCCCGGCATGGGTTTAGTTCCTACAAAACCTGTCACTAACCTGAGATGAAAAAAAAACTTACTCCCAATCAGTTTGTACTGTTGATAACTACAAGAAGTCTACACACTGGAAAATTATAAGACTGTGTCAGTGTCTGTCTGAGACTCATTAATTAAGGAGTCATTTTTATGTATAGTGAACAATTAACTATGCAAAATTCCTACCGTATGTACTTCCCTTGAGGCATTGTTTATTATGAAAGACAAAATAAAAATTGGGGTCTTGATCTATCAAAGTGCTGAGAAACTCAACTACTGTTAAGTTCAATGCATGTTCAGTACCTTCTACTCTTGTTTAATTCAATGTCAATTTAAGGTCCTCAGCCTATCCACAAGGTTCTTGGAGACCTGGGGTTTGGGTGCTGTTCTTCTCCTATTCTGCAGTGTCACTTCTTATACATCTCACATACACAAAGCTATGCTTTAAAAAAACAAAGTCTGCCAATGCCAGCCATACTGCATTAGGCACTTTTAGAGTTTTTTTCCCCCCATTGTTGTCATGAATTTTGAAACACTAAGAGCATTATACTGTTTTAATTTGTTCACAGTCTTTATGCCAAGCCATACTAACTTGCTGCCTTACAGCAATTCCTATCACATTTTGTAGTATCTTATAACAAGACTACTGAAACATATAAATATTTTTCTTAAACACTGTTAATAAAATATTAAATTGTATATTAAAATTTTCAAAATGACATTCTCATGTCTTGAATTTATTTATAGAGGAAATAAAAGAAAATTTTTCAAATATGCAGAGATTTAACTCTGCTTTATATCAGTACAGAATATGTTGAATAGAAGGCAAACACATTTATGTTTATACAGTTCATATTTCCATTATCTATATATCTTTACATAATTTAGAACCATGAATCACAGTAATTTTCCAGGCAATAAAAATAACAGTCTCAAACCTCTTTTATGTTTATTGCATCCGTTTGCAATGTTACCTTGATTTTTCATGCTGAAATATCGTATGATTTTTTTTTTTTTACTTTTTTTTCATCTTTTACTCTGTATCTCTTCTCTGGTTTTACACAAATGTACACTCTCAAATCTGAATCTCAGCTTTGGTCAAGTTAAAACACTGTCATTAAATCTGAATTATTACAAAGAGTTTCCTAATTTTCTCTTTACTAAAATTTTGAATAGCTATTTATCAACACAATGCATCTCTGTGTTTCCACTACATAATAGCCATTAGAGAAATATGTTTTACCCTGGTGATAGCGAAATGGATCACCAAATATTGGAAAAAAATATAAAGCAAAGGAACATAGCTTTCAAAACAATGGAATGCATGCACATGACATGCAAGTGTTTGAATTCAAATTCTAGTCTACAACTTCACAACCAAATGGGTATATTGTCATATTGGTCACTCACTTTCAAACTGGTGCTGTTTTACTGACTGGTAGGATCCCAGCTTAATTTTACTGGTTTTGGTTTTCACTCTTATGAAGTGTCTCTTTCTTTAATGCTTTTCAATATGAAAAAGTTTTTGGCATTGTAGTGAATTTATATGAATCTCTCTTTTTATATATGTTTTGCCCTTATTTGTCAGACAGATATAAATGAAAAATACTAATCTTCTGTCTGTTTTTTCTCTGTGCACTGGTTACACTATAGTCCATTTTAAACATAATTCTAAAGGATTAATTCAAAGATTCATTTTTAATACACTTATATTGCAGATAGCTGGATGGAAATACAAGTACTAGCAAAATAAAAAGCAAATACGGCATTTTGATCTGAATGAGGAGAGCAGAACCAAGTCAGCTGATTTCCTTTCAGGTTACATTTGTAGGTGTTATCAAAGAACTTCCAAAATAACTGTAGTTCTTCTAATCTGCGTCTTTGTTTTCATTTTATATTGTACCTCTTTTTTTTTCTCTTTCTTAGTAGAGAATATTTTTTGATATTGCCATCACTCAGATTTTTTTCTTTCTTTCTCTTTTTAAATATGAGAGAGCATGTTGTATGTCCATTCCTAGTGGTTTATTTTTCCTTAGAGAATTCCCAAGACTATGCACTGACAGATCCTGGTATCCAAGGGGGAGTCTACTCACAGGATTAAAGGCGAGAACCTCAATTAGACTATCTCTGATTTCTTCAGATGTTTTTTCTAATCTTTTAATATGGGATTAAAGTCAGCTAGAACCTAGCTCGTTTTTTTCTTAGCTGAGATTTTCTTTGTTGCAATGCAAGATAGAGAGAATTTTTGTCTCTGTATAAAAAAAAAAAAAAAGGGAAATGGAAAAGGAAAGGGAAAAAAAAAAGGCTTATCTCTTTTTCCTAATTTGGAGTTATTCTAGTCCAGATGAGGATAATGAACTTTTGTCAGCTCTTATGTGATACTGCGTACAAAATAGCTTGATAAGCAATGTGAAGCGTACACATGCTTCCCAATGATCTGCAGGAAAACTCCCTCAGAGACTGATTAGCCCATGCTTGTCACAAGTAGGGGAGATAATTATGGGGGCTTAACAGTCTATATGGTGGATCTTTTGAGAGGAGAAGGGTAGATCTAAGACTGTCTCGTGGATCAACTGTAATTTTTAATATTACAGATAACATGTGTGGTTTTTTCAGTATATCCCTGGAGCCCGGGGAGTGACTCTTCCCATAGAGTGACATCATATTACTTTTTGAGAAGATAAAAATTGTTCAAATTAGATTATCCCTAATTAGTATAATCTTATGAACCATTCTGAAAAGTTTATTGCACCCATGCTGGCAGTCTCTGATTCCATATTGAGAGCTTCTTATTGCTAATCCTTAACCATGGAAATGAATCCACGGTACATAAAAGTAATGTTGTTGTATTTCTTCATTTAATAAACTCCACATTGTACTCTCATTCCAAAGTTAACAGCTATTTTTATGGATCTCTGTATATCAGATAACAAAATATTTCAACATTTTTATTTTAAGTAAAGACTATGTTATTCTAAAGGTAATTTACATTCATTAGACCAACATGTTTGTTAAGCAGAGCTGGCAAGATTGGGGGAGGGGAGCTTTAACAAATGTTCTTTACTCTTATTTATGAACACAGACATCCTGTGAACACTCAGTCCTGTGCATATGTATTAAGTAGGCAGAACAGTGTGTAACATGGCCACATTCCTGCCGTCTCGTCTACTGCCATTGATTACAATGGTGTTTGTGGATGCTCTGTCACCCAACAACAGATAAAATTTTCCTTTCAGGGTGAGTATTCTGCAGAAGTAGCTTTTCTTGTTAGAAGAGCACAGACGTTTGAGAGTTTTGAACTACCACCTCACAAAATCTTTTTGGCATTTGTCTCTAACTGCACAAACCAGTAATTTCAGATGCCTTCCAGCACAGCTTTCATCAAGGTGATATCCCACACCATTTTACCACCCAGTATTTCCTTTTAATCTCCTGCCTGAGTTTTCCTCACCTTTGCCCACCCCATTTTTGTGTATGAGTTGGTGGGGTTGTCAGCCCACTCACTTGGGCTGCATTGCTGCAGTTACTGCACTGGTACTACCTGGTCAGAGGAAAGGTACTTGCACCTTCACAGTGTGCTCAGTAGAAGAACTCATAGGATATGTATCTTTCAGTGGAGGCACTGTCCTTGTGGCACAGGTTAGCCCTCGCTGCACAGCAGGCATTAGCTTTGCTCTGCAACTCTCTAACTGAAGGAAGTGCTCCACTGTGTGCAGCCCTGCCATAAAAAATATACAACAAATTAGATTAAGAAGAGTTATTTTCTTCCTCCACTTCTGAAGGATATTCAGGGCCTGTGGTTATTGACAACAAAGATAAAGTCTCATAAGGTATGCAGGCTTCTACAAGCAGCCCCTCAGCAACATTCTGGGGAAATCCCAACTGGCAGTAAGCTGAAGTAACTGTATTAAATTTAGTGAAGGTTTCACTGACTTGCACTATCCAGGGGTATGACCCTCTATCATGCATGTGTGTTTCTGTTTCTAGTTAAGAAAACACCACCTCTAAATTTTCAAATGTTGTTTGACCTCTTCTTTGCAAACAGGGCTAAAATGGTACTTTGTCTTCCTCCCTGAGTGGATGACCTAAAGGGTGAAGCCTCATTTATTTGCATGGTGGTATTGCTCTCACTGTGCCTGTCCCTGACTTTTTTTACCACAGAACAGCAATAGGAGTGTAAAGAGTGTTTTAAAAGAGCAGAGAGACTCTCATGATTATTTCTTGGCCTAATCTTGTAACAGAGTAAGGCCAGGATAATGCACTCTGTAGTGACCCATGGATCAGTCAGATTTACTGAGACACATTTCATTGATTTCTGACTATGAGTTGCAATTGATCTGGCTACTCTTAGCTGTCCTCACAAAGCTAACCAGTGCCACTAATCCTCTTAGGCAGCAGTCAAGAGATGCAGATAAAAGCTGGTAATTCACCTTAGCTCAAATATCAGATCTCTTAAAAAGAAAATAGAGGGTTTATGCCTTGGATATAAAAATGTATAATCTGCGTGCTGACTGCATGTTGTGTCACAGTGGAGTGTATTTCAAGGCTATTAATTAAGATAATAAAAGATTGAGAGCTCAGAAACAAACTACTACTAACAAAAGCAATAATTCTTCTATCTTTACCTATGAAAACAGCTATAAAATCAAACATAAATTATTTTTTTAATAGAATTTTTGTACTTAGATGAACCTGGGATCACGGGAGGCAGCTGTTTTAGCAGATCTAACATTTTTATTTCAAGACAAAGGCAGGCAGTTTGCAGAGAACCACAGAATATCTAAGTGTAACATTTTGGCATCAGTCACAGTATATGAAGCAGGATGCTGTGTAAGGAGGAAACAATAAAATCAGACAATCAGTATCAGAATGAAAACATTGCACAGTAGCATGAAGACAACCTAGACAAATGTCAAAAAAGTCAGGTTCAGCCTGGCTCTAATAGTATTCACAGCTTTTTCATTGTGGTTCCTATGAGGATATTTAAGCAATATTATGCTTTATGGAGAAATAGAAAGAAGGTGAAAGCCAGATGACTTTCTCCCATGAGCATGTGCACATAAGGGCTTTGTTGGAAGTGTTCACCACTATATCTGCAATTCTCTTTCACCTCCTGAAAAAACTTTTTGACATCTCATAAAAATGTAAAAACAATATTGTGAAAATTTGATGCTTGAAACATTTGCTATGAAAGGCAAACAGTGATGAGTTATGAGCACAGTTAAAGCAGGCTTATTTGTCCAATTCACATGATGAAATATGTTTGCGTAGTCAAACATCATCAAATAGCAACCAAGCTGTGTAGGACTATTGATTATTAAATGGAATTTGACTCATCAAATAAATTATTTGCTGGGAATAGTTCATCCCATTCTAGTCAAGAAGTCATACTGTGATTATTTTATATCTCCTCAAAGCTCTAATAAAAAGTGCATTCTCCTTTTGTTGCAGCCCTATGAGGAAATGCATATCTCTTTTCTTCCTTATCTCACTTCTGTTCCCTCTGCAATAGAAGAGAGCAGCCTTGTCACCTTCCCACCATGCAGACCCTTTGCCCAGGCTTGTCTCCAGAGCCTTGTGTGTTTTAGGGAGGAAAAGGCATGTTCTGTGCATCACAGTCCACACTCTGTATCATGTACCAGGATTGATCCATGGGCCCTCACTTCTTCAAATGAACTTTTGGAACTTAATGAGGTAGTGGATTTTATCAGCCTAGGCTCCCTAATGGTCACTGTGGACAAACAGGCAGCTCCAAATGGTAGTTTACATCTTGAATTGAACCCAGTCGGCAGATGGCAGTTCCCAACTCCAGTTCCTCACTAATTTTCCTGAATTCAGGTGGTATCATTTTTTTCCAGAGGTTCTCTGTCTTAATATGGACAAAATACCTCTTTATCCCACTGAGGGACAAAAAAAGCACCATTTTCTGCCTTTGCAGGCTTAGTTCTGGCAATAAAATATTGTTTTCAACTTACCAAGCTGAGCAAAAATATACAGAAGGAAAGTGTGGAAGTCTTTTACTTACAAATTCTGAAAAATGACACCTTATTATTTAGAACTGTTCATATGTTCTTTAGTTCTTGGTTTTATAATTCCATACACAAATTTTCATCATCCCTGAGCATTCACGGATTCAAAAACACCTTGAAGCTACTATCAGGACTCACCACCTACAAGAACTGTAAACACTCTCAAGATTAATTGATTTTTTTCAATAAATAAATACTTTTAGAGTTTTGAACTTTTGGACCATCCTATTACTTCCAGGCTTCTGACCTCATTATGATCAGTACCTGCAAGACAACATGAAGAAGGAAAGAATTAACTGAAACATTGCTGGAGAAATAGTCCAATCTTTTTGTTTCTATACGCTGAATTCTGGTTTTGGAATTTCACTGCAAACATGATAACTCCTCAGAGCTCCCTGTATTTACCTTTGTGTAAGGCATTGGCTGCTGACCATTATTCATCGAAAGATGATTCTGAAAGTCCTTATTGGCTCATAAATCAGAATTTTCAATTTTAACTGATCTTCTTTCAGAGTTTTTGTTGTAGACAGCACAACTGGTATTGATAGACACTGCCACATGAAGGAGACACCAATATTTTGTTACTGGAAATCATTTCAAATCTTCAAGTTTTTTACTTTCATGTCTGTAGTTTGAACTTTTAATGCTGAACTTTTATGGCTGTTATGTACTATTTGAGCAATCATGCTTGCCTAGAAATACACAATTGGACTTAGATCTGGGCAGGTAGGGAAAAAATGTTGGTGCTACTTTTTCCTCCTGAAAAACATAAAGATTGTAGCGAATTTAAAAAAGATAATGCAAAATCACAGAAAAATGTGACTGTAGTGAAAATCTGTGTGGAAATCATGGAAGAAAAAAAACAGTTTAGATATTACTATCAAATCTCTTCAGCTATTTCAGTGCTGTTAAGGAAAAAAAAGTGTAGCTGTGCACCAAAGACAAACCACAGGAGCTACTTCGCATCTCTTCTGGGACAGTCTTAGGGACAGTTCCCTTTCAAGCAGATTTGTCTTTGAAATAGGCCTGAAGGTAGGAAGCTAGCAAGGAATAGTTGTGAATAATCAGAGATTTGGTCCCTGTCAGATTCACTTCTTGGACCTACCTGAGTACTACATCCCAAGTAACCTTAGTATCTCTGCTCCCTTAGGACATGGCTTGAAGACACTCTGGCCCTATCCAGAAGGATTTTCTGACCATGGAAATGGTCACTGTGTGCCTGAGGTTTGATCCAGAATCTGGGAGACTTCTAGCACGCGTATGTGGTATTCAGAGACATTCCTGGGTTCACCTTTGTAGACATAGTGCAATCAGTCTGATTTCCATTGCTGAAATAATTATATATGATTATTTGTACTTTTAAAAAAATAAGCATTTAACACCTTAGTAGGATATAATTCACATATTGCTTGAGTTTAAAATACTTCTGTTTAGTCACCAATAAAATATCTTGTAGAGTTCAAACACATTAAGATAGCAATGGGGTGCAACTGACACCTGCCTTTTGACAGACAGCTCCTGCAGTTAAAAAGATCAAATTAAGTGTGACTTAAAGATGTGCCCACCCCAGATTTTGGAAGCACCATGACCTTTTAATACATAGTGTTATATTGGCTCCTGCAAGTTAAACAGAAGTAAAGCTACAAAGAGTTTATTAACATCAGGCCAAAGAAACATCTTTTGCAGTAAGGTTTTTTCCCCATGGGTGGGAAAACGTAGCATGAGGAAGGATAATTAAGAGCTTTACCTAGAGGAAACCACCATGTTAATTCTCAGATGCCTCTATGGACAGCACTGGAATTGAACAGCAAATGGGTTCAATAGGCTGCTAATTAGGACTGGCTCTAAAACAAGAATTTGCTATGGTTCGCCTTTTGTTTTTGCTTCTCATGAAATGAAAATAGACCTTTAGAGTGTTCTGGGGAAAAGAACCCAAAACTAAGTGAGAAGTATGATGCCTACAAAGTAGACAGCATTTCTGCTTTGAGAATTGCAGAAAAGGTACAGAAATAACTGCAAAACTTCATTTTACCTTTTCTAGAGCAGAGTTTCCAAATGATAAGAAAATCTTTCAGCCACTGGCATAAAGCAGCAGCATTGCTCCTTACATAGAGAAGGATGAATAAGTCCAACAATAAACCTTGAGATATTTCCTCTGTTGGCAGAGAATATTATGAAAGTAACTCAAATAAAACAGTTCTTCTATTAAATTAAAATCAGTTTTTAATCACTAAAGATGCTCATCTGTTCTATTCTGAGATCATAGATCACTGCTGGCTTTTTAGGATCTGATGATGTTATTGGAAAAACCCTGTGATCTGTTTGTTTCATCATTAAACTTCTTTTGAACCAACAAAGCGTTACAGGTGAAATTCACTTCAGTTATTATTGACATGTAGCATTTAAATATCGAACTCTCATCTAGGTTGATTTTAGATCCCTGTTGCAGACCACAAAAGAAGCATCCATTTTTTTTTATTATTATTTTTAACATGGTTTTTGAACATTAGTAGCAGCTGCTTCTAATAAGCATCCCTACTTCTAATTGTCAGTAAAATGATGCTAGACTAATTTCTAGGAACAAGTAGAGGTGAGATCCCACCGTATAGTTAGTTTGTAATTATCTTTTGCCAGTATGTTAATTTTAGATACTAATGAGAAAAAATAATTTTTAAGCATCGCTTTTTAGAGAAAGACTCTGCAGCAATTACCATGGATTAGAAGAAACTAAGCAGAACCTTATACAAAAAGAAAAAAAAAGTCACTTTGAAAATCTGCAAGAATCTCTTCCATAGCATTCTGCTGATTTCCCCAGCAAGGCTATTAAACTACATTTTCCAAACATCTCACATCAGAACAAAAAATGTCAAAAAGCTCCTATTTTTTAAGTTTTATAACATTGCTTCATAATGGACAAAGCAACAATTCTATCTTTATTGTCAAAGAAATGGATAAACTTTTATTATTTCTGTTGATCTTAAAACTGCCATGTTCTGGCACTGAGAGATCAGCTGTTTACAACAGCTGGTTACACAGCTAGCACATGTGGATCTGTGGGCATAATATCTCCACATTTGATTTGGAAAAGCATCTTTTGTGTTGTCCCCCTTTTTAACAATCAAAATTCAGTATGATGTCACTGTTCCAGGAGGGAAGATAAACAGATGATGGAATCAGTTTTCTTCTGTATATTTCTCTAAGCATATAAAAAGTCCTATTTTGCAGATCACAAAAGAAATCAAGCAGAGGCTGTTTCATTGCTTGTCACTCTAATTCTCTTTCAGCCAACACTTTATAGCCTCCCACTTCGCAATTGTCTCCCAGATTCATAGCCAAGAGCAGAGTAGGCTTTCTTCAAGTTGTACATTTGCCTTTGGGCTTCACCATGAACTCCACTACTTTCTTTGCAAGTCACTTGAAATAAAGCAGTTTATTTAAACGAGCTTCATTTTGCAGTGTTATTATTATTATTATCATTGTCATCATTCACGAAGGGAGTCTGTATTATGAGACTGCTTGTGAGCTATCACAAACTGCCTTCTATAAATATAACGTGTGCAAAAGAGCTCACATTCAAAGTGTAAAATGAGAGACAACAGGTGGAAGAAGCCATCAGCTGGAAGGGAGCACAAGGGAACAATGAAGCAATTATGAACAGTTGATGAAGCAGCAGCCAGAGAACACCAGCTGCTTAACTATTGTGGGAGCTCTAATTACAATTCTTCTTGGGAAAGTGAATTACTCTTGAAGCACTCTGCTCAGAACCCTCCCTCAGGAAGGAGTATGTGATTTTGTGAAGTGGGAAAATGCAGCAGGGAGAAGTGCAAGATCTCTGTTCTCCTTTCTCAGCAAGGCAAAGCAAACCAAGTTCACATGTGTGCAATGTGCTCCTCTTTACATATTCAGAGCAATACAGTATGCATACAGTAGTGTCCTTGAGCTGTTAACATATGGATCCCTAACATGATAAAAAGTGTTATTTCAGCACAGATATCGAGCTATTAAGATAAATCATGTCAAAAATCTTAGTGTTAACGGCTCCACGCTACTCATTGACATGATCCATCTTAATGGCTTTTCCTCCACAGGTGCTATGATCTACTATGTCAAAGCATGATATTGAGCCTTTCATTTGAAGTGCTACATCATATCAAACCTTCTTTTGCAGTTATTCAAATGTATAATGTCAGCGCATAGTATGGAGTTCATATGCAGATCTTTGACAAGATGAATCACAACAATACATGGTAATGATTGTTATGACACCAAGCAGTGCTTAGTAAGTATGAAAAAGTTCCCATGTGTAAGTACATTAAATTAAATTTAAAAGGTTTGGATTTTGCTTTGTATTTAATACAGAGAGAATTAATTCAAACCAAATATGGACTAACTTGGAAGAATCCTTCCTGCATACTAATGGAACATCTTTCTGGTTTTGTCCAGAAGGATCCTGTGAGAGACAGTATCAAAAGCTTTACTAAAATCCAAAAAGATTACATCAACAGGCTTCCCTTTGATCAATTATGTGGGTTACCCTGTCATAAAAAGAAATCAGGTTGGATAAGCAGGACTTTCCTCTCATGAAGCCGTGGTGGCTGTGACCAATCACTGCATTGCCTTTTAGGTGTTTTTCAATACTTTCCAGAATAATTTTCTCCTTCTTAACTTTACCAGGCACTGAAGTGAGACTGACATATGGGAAAAACCACTATGGCTATATTTAGTAGTACTACATTTAGTAGGACATAGTACTGACTCCTAATCATAACTGTTAAAATTTTTGTTAGCCTGCAGAAGCACTTCTTGAGAGTACAGTAGAGCAAGTAACAGCAGATGCCTCAGTAAGAAATTGTGATAGAAAACCCCTTTCTGTTGGGGATGTTTATTTTCAAAATAGAAAATATTAGAACGTATTAATCATTTTCCTGATCCTCCACAGATATGTAGTCAATGTTAATCATTAAGGCTACATACACTCTTTTATATTTTAAGCTTCCATCTATGCTGTTCTCAGTGAAGACAAAGTTTGGCAAGTAGTTTTGGAGACCACAGTCAAGTTATTTCTTTTCTGACTGCTGCCACCTTACTCAGGAAAACAAAATACCAAAATTACATTGTACTAATCTTTAAATACTCAGCTAGCAGTTCAATTCCACACCATTATTTAAGCCAGAACCTAGATACAAAAGCTGGCATCTAAATATTAGCATTGCATTTTTCCCTCAGAAAAAAATAGTCAGAGGAAGTTTTTAAAAAAAAATTATGAGATCTGGAGTTATGGGATATGTAAACATGGTGTTAGACATTCCATGTCCAAATGATTGTCTAAATAACTGTAAGTCAAAATTACTGGGAGTTGATCACATAAAATAAAATTGAAGTCTTGTGTGACAGTTTCTTTGAAAACTATTACTAGTTGGACAAACTTATCATTAGAGTACTTCAAGGATATATTTTAAAATTCAAAAAGTTGTGTGTCAGAGTCTAGATGAGTCTTATTTAATTATCGTTTTTCAGAGCGTATCACCTTTCATGGAAGATCAGATGAAGTGGATATTAATTTCTAGTTTCCTTTGGATTCTGTTTATGACATATGTATTTGATTTGCAGATCCATTAACTAAAAGTTTGTGGACTATTCCTTGCCTTATTTGGCATATTAAATGCACGGCCAAGAGTAAGATAATATGCCTGAAGGCATTGCTGTTTGGAAAAGGAAAATAATTAAGCTGCAAAAAGTACTTTTCAAAAATACAGAAACGTTTCTCAAAAAAAAAAAAAAGAAAAAAACAAGCTAGTACATTTTCACAATTTCACGGAAATTTCTTATGTACGAAATCTCAACTTAAGGGCAATCTGAGTAGTCATATGAACTTCAGAACAAGCATTTATATACTTCCTAACAGACATACACGTATTCAAAGTTTTGAAGTGGTCATCGTATTGCCCAACTTGCTCTTATACTATATCACAGAATCATAGTCATAGAGTGGCTTGAGTTGAAGAAATCTTAAAGATCACCTAGTTTCAACCCCCCCACCATGGGCAGGGACACCTTCCACTAGACCAGGTTGCTCAGAGCCCCATCCAGCCTGTCCTTGAATGCTTCCAGGGATGGGGTATCCACAGCTTCTCTGGACAAGCTGTTCCAGCGCCTCATCACCCTCACAGTAAAGAATTTCTTCCTATCATTTAATCTAAATATACTCTCTTTGAAGTTTGAAGCCACTCCTCCTTGTCCCATCACTACATACACTTGTAAATAGTGTCTCTCCATCTTTCTTGTGGGCTCCCTTCAGGCACTGAAAGGCCTCAATTAGTTCACCCCTAAGCCTTCTCCTCCCTGGCTAAACAATCCAAATTCTCTCAGTCTTTTCTCGTAGGAGAAGTGTTCCATCTCTCTGATCATCTTGGTGGCCCTCCTCTGGACTCACTCCAACAGGTCAATGTCCTTCCTGTGCTGGGGACCCCGGAGCTGGATGCAGTGCTCCAGATGGGGGCTCACCAGAGCAGAGTAAAGGGGCAGAATCCTCTTCCTCGCCCTGCTGGCCACTCTGCTTTTGATGCAGCCCAGGACACGTCTGGCTTTCTGGGCTGCAAGTGCTCATTGCCAGATCATGTCCAGCCTCTCATCCACCAGCACCCCCAAGTCCTTCTCAGCAGGGCTGCTCTTAATCTGTTCATCTCCCAGCCTGAGTTGATACTGGGGGTTGGCCCAACCCAGGAGTAGAACCTTGCATTTGGTCTTATTAAACCATCTGAGATTCCTATGGGCCACTTCTCAAGCTTGTTAAGGTCCCTCTGGATGGCATCCCATCCTTCAGGTGTGTCAACCACAGGTGTGACACCTGCTTGGTGTCATCTGCAAATTTGCCAAGGGTGCATCTATATCATTAACAAAGATATTAAATAGCACTGGTCCTAATACAGACCCCTTGAGGGACACCACTTGTCACTGATGTTCATCAGGACTCTGCCCTCTGGATGTGACAATCCAACCAATTTCTTATCCACCCATTGAAGCCATCTCTCTCCAGTTTAGAAAGAAGGTACTGTGTCAAAAGGCTCTACAGAAGTCTAGGTAGATGGCATCTCTAGCCCTTCCCTTGTCCACTGATGTAGTCATTCCATCACAGAAGGCCAACAGGTTGGTCAGGCAGGACTTGCCCTTGGTGAAGCCGTGGTGGCTGTCCTGAATCACCTCCCTGTCCTCTGTATGCCTTAGCATAGCTTCTAGGAGGATCCATTCCGTGATCTTTCCAGGTACAGAGGTGAGGCTGACAGGTTGGTAGTTCACAGGTACTCCTTCCCATCCTATTTAAAGATGGGTACAATGTTTTCCTTATTCAGTCACCTAGTATTTCACCCCACTGCCATGACTTTTCAAATATCATAGACAGTTGCTTGGCAATTACACCTGCCAATTCCCTCAGAAATCTGGGATGAATCTAACCAGGTCCTATAGATTTATGTATGTTCAGTTCCTGAGGTGGTCATGAACCTGATCTTCTCTTATAGTGGGAGGGACTCCCCCAGTTCCCATCCTGTTGTCCATCCTCTCGAGAGATGGGGGAAGAGAGATCACCATTGAAGACTGAGGTAAAAAAAGTTATTGAGTACCTCAGCCCTCTCCTCATCCATTGTTACTAGTTTTCCATCATTGTTTATTGGGGGAGGAATACCTTCTTTAGCCTTCCCTTTCTTGTGATATGCCTTTAGAAGCCCTTTTAGTTATTCTTTGTCCCTTGCCAAGTGCAGTCCCAGCTTTTCCTTGGCCTCCCTCACCTCCTCCCTACACATCCGAACTTTATCTCTACACCCTTCCCAGTAAACCTGTCCTTGTTTTCCACTGCCTCTACATTTGCTTCCTTCCCTTTTGTCTGGCCAGCAGTTTCCTAGTCAGCCAAGTCAGTCTCTTGTCTTCCTTGCTCAATTTCTTGCTCATGTGAATTGCTAGCTCTTGTGCTCTATTGTTCCAGTCTCTTGTCCCTGTGGGCAGTCTCCCAGGGGATCCTATTGACTATTTCCTTGAAGAGCTAGACGTTTGCTTTCAGGGTCCTAACTTTACTCCTTACCTGACCCATATCCCTCAGGACTGCAAGCTCCACCAATGCATTATCACTGTAGCCCAGGCTGCCTCCAATCTTGATGTCTCCATTTAGCTCACTGACACTAACAACCATCAGATCCAATATTGCATCCCCTCTGGTAGGGCTACCTATTACATGGCTCCAGGTGCTCTTATTGGCTCAGAGGATGAAACAGAAAATTAGCACTGTATCAGTGTGCAGTTAAACATACTTTGTCATATTTTCGAAAGAGAGAAAGGGTTTAAAAAACCAGGAAGAAATACATTGGCTACGCTTATACTTTGCTGTTTATAAAAAGCTGCATAGTGCTAAGGCAGGTGCCCCCACGAGTGATGCTGTGTGCATGAAGATACTTTGGAGCACAGCATTGCATTCATCTGTCACACTTTGGAAAATGGATGGGAGAGACAAAAAATTTGAATGTATTCTCACCCTGGGAATTCTTTGGGAATGCATGATGGTTAAATTCAAATGTGAAATATTTCATATGTATTAAAAATTTAGTGACCCAGCAATAATCCACATCTGTATTTGTGATAACTCAGCAACATCTGAAGAGGTGCAAGTGACACCTTTAAAAGGAAGGAAACTGCTCCCATTCTCTGTCTAGCAGAACGGCAGACAACATGAGATCCCAGAAGCTCCTCAAGCATACCGCTGAGATTTTCCAATGAGAACAAAGAATCTAAGGGGAAATCAGTTGATAACTAACTTATACCTCATTCACATTCCATCTGATTGTACATAGCTGATTTCAAGTAATATATTAAACACCATTCTAAGAACACATATTACTCTAAATTGTATTTTCTTTAAACATAAAGTTTTCAAACTTCCTTCACTTGACCTTCTGTCAGGTACTTCATAGCTTGCAGTCCATGTATGTTGAGTAACTAAGGTCCCCGCCCTGCCTGTACAGAGAAGCAGGCACCTGACAAGGATAATTCAACTCACCTAAAAATATGTATCAGGCTTCCCATTTTAATTGAGCCAGTGTGGGATTCAGCTCCAGATTCAGATACCCACATTTAAACATCTTCATCTCCTCACTGACATCTGAGTTCAGCGTCTAAGTTTTCACAATAGTCAATGTAGTGTTGTGGTAGGATGGAGATGCTTAACCATGGGCCTCTTGTAACACCTGGAATGCTCTGAGATGTCCAAAACAGCAGCAGCTCTTGCTGAGATATTTTAGGCTATCTCAGTAGTACTAGACTCATATGTCTAAGTAACTGAACTGAACCATTAGTGACAGGTTAGCTGAAAGACTCTAAGGACTCACATGACAGTACTAATTAGATCTCAGCTGACTATGATGGGAGCTAGGCATTTAGCTCCCCTCTTGGTACCTATATCTAAATTTAGGTGTCTGAATCAGAAGCTGAAATCTACTCTTAGATTTGCAGAGCATAAATCCAGGCCTTAAAAATTACCTAACTTTTAAATCAGTCACAATAATTCCAAAACTTCATGCCTAGGTTCTGTGGAGCATCCATTTAGCCTTAAGCGCCTTCTACTGCAAGCCTCTTATAATACCGGTATGATATTAGTCAGCCTGTGTGGATGCCTTGGACACTCAACTGGCCCCAGGTGCTATGTTTGTGCACATCAACTGTAATGGAAACTTGCATGCTTAGCTCAGAGTAGATATGTAGACGCTGACTGGACATTCTATCTACTTATAGAAATTCTGGCAGACTCCATGGAAATCCTTCCATATAATCTCTTGTTACTATATCCTATGCATACTAGGAAGACAACCAAATCTGCCACTGCTGAGATGACTGATCCTACTCACTTTATTAAATTTATGCAAAACCTTAGATTTTTTTTTTTTGTTGTTCTACCAGAGCTAATAAACAACTGGGTTTAGAAGCAGAAGTCACAAATTCAGTCCAAGTAATTAATATTTCTTTCTATATCTGGTTCGCTGGGTTAATGTGTCCTCGCCTCAATATATGGACATGGAACTGAATAAATCTTTTGCAGACATCCTACAACACTGAATGGAAGTGCTCTTGAGGTCAATGAGTAAATATGAAACCAAATTAATTTGATTCAGCAATTCTCAGGTGCATCATATTTTTCATTGTCCTGCAAATACTAGTTTGTGAAAAATCAGGACATTTTCTCCTTCATAAATATAAAACATAGCCATGCTAACCAGGAGATTTAGAAGTAGATTTCTAATTGTGTAATATGGTGGCATGCTCTTATTACCTCACTTTATTATGACACCTAACTTCACCAAAGTGTATTTCAATCCCCTCAGTGCCTTAGGGTATCAGACATATATTCTATAAAGAGGTATTTGCATGATTCCACAAGCGTGTATCACAGTTCTGACAGTGCACTGAAAATAATTAAAATGCATTTGAAAGGTCTGGCCCTGGGCATTAGCTCTCCTTTTATAACATGCATCTTGCTACAAAATGCAAAATCTCTAGTTTTACAGACCACACTATTGGCAGGATAGTGAACAGAAGTGTTTTCAACCTCCACCAAGTAATACACTTAAATGGATTTTTGAGGCGTTACACCACCTCAAAAAAGTAGATTTTTTAAAAAATAAACTACGGTATTTTTTACAAAATTAATTACCTGCATTGTAAAAATTCAACCATAATCATTCCTTAATCTGTGTTTGAGACAAGTATTTTGCCCTTCAGCTGGGCTAGTATAATCCATGAAATGCTGAAGAAATATAAAATTATGTAGAAACATAAAATTATGCTTATATTTGGAGTGGGTAGGGGAGATTCTATGACAATATTTTGGTCCTATAAACATACACAATAAGAGATACTTTTTCCCTTGCCATCTTGATTAATAACAACAATTTTCATTTACTAAATTATCTGTTCTATTACAGTATTTGTAATTTTCTGACTGCTCTTCTGTAAGAACAGTAAACTGTATTTTCAGCTCTAATTGCCAGTACTACTCCATTCTCACTTCTCCCTGCACATATGTCATTGAATTTATGTGCTATTGTTGTCTTTTTCCTCTCTCAGCATCCACTTTTTTGTACACCCAAAAGAAACAATTGATATTGTATTATGGTTGTTTTTTCTAGAGAGAAATGTGCCTGCAAATGAGTCTATTGACTGCTTCACTTTCAGGCAAGTTATCTTATAAAAAATTATGTGTGAGAATTGGTGCATTCATTACAGCTGACCTGCTGGGATATCAGCAATGTGGTAATGCAGGTATTTTGCTTATTTTAAGCTCTGTATAAAGCTGGCAACATATTTTGTTTATATTATTGATAATAACCAGGATTCATCTGGCATGCTTCCAAGGGAAGCACACTGACATAAGTTTATTTTATATCTCAGAACATATGCTAAGGGGTTTTTTATACTCTTTCTTCAATACAATTTCAGGAGATCATTGCATCACACATAAAGAGTTTGCAAGTTTGAAAAGATTATGATAAGTGAAATTTTCCAATGCCTTCTCTTTTAATTACTGCTAATTGTTGTTATATTCTGCTTATCTATGTGAAGCCTTGGTACCATAGTGAGACAGAAAAGGCCATTTTACACATGCAACAAATTTGTGAAATGCAGAAACATTTAAAAACAAATAAGAAGAGATTTAGTAATGCATAAGGGGGAAACATTTTGTGTGTAAGATAATTTTGTTTGGGCATTAACCAGATATGTCCAGACCTTATGAATTCATGCCTTACAGGGCATATCAGTGACCAAGGCACCTGCCTCTCAGTAGCACTTATCCTGAAGGTGATGTATTCTCAATTCCCCGCTTCATAGCTCTGAAAATGAACCCCTCAGTTCAGTGGGATCAGATAGTAATACATTCACATAATTACATACTTGTTAAGGAGGTTAAGGTTATTTTGTTTGGATAACATGACTATAATTTATTTTGTCTGTAAGGTTTGAGGTTAAACAATATTAATGGTTAGTTAATGGCCTAATGAGTCAGCTACAAGCCATTTAGGCATGCAATGAACCTTTGCTTTTCAGTGACTCCTCTAATGAAAGATCTATATAAGCGCCTGTCTACTGTCACAATAGAGATAGCAGGAGAGTCATCTAATCGATTGTGATGGGAAATCAATTGATCTGTAACCCTGTTTTCATACAGTGAAAAAGATATGGAAGAAACATTTTACTGTTCCCTTATTTCTGTCTGAATATCTATAAATAAAAGAGACAGTTCCTTATTTGAAAATATTCCCTTTATAACTGTGATTCAAAAGCAGAGAGAATCTGATTGATGTTCTATTTTATAGATGTGTCGGTTACTTTTGTCATTTCCAGAAGATTTAAAGTTCTTAGAAATTAAATATATGATGCAAAACATCAGAGAGGCTTGCACTTCACTGTCATGTGTAAGGTTAGGGATTAAGATAAAGCTGATACGTGCTCTACTTGTTCCTACCTCTGAATAGCATCCAAAAATGTGGCAGGATTATTTAGAAAGAAATCTGGAAATGCTGTTTATTATAAAGAAAAAGTCTTTGAACCTTCTTTTAAATAGAAACTGGATTAAAGAATGTTTTAAGACAGCAGACTGTGATATTGATGCTGCTTTTATAGCCTTATTTCATGCTGTCCTCTGGGTTTCATTACATATTTTTCCTTTTCTGTTTTGTCCTTAGAACACAGATTTTTTTTATACCTGTTTTAATCACAAACCACCAGAAACATCAACTAGCATGAAGACTGTTACACCTATGTATTGATTCTTTCTAAACACCTAACAGGATTTCATTGCTTTTTTTTTTTTTTTTTAACTGATTTGGTTGCCTGATTCTTCTCCTAAATTGAGATACCTCTAAAAAGACCACTTTTCAGATATATTGATCAATTTGTTCCTTTCCCCTTCAGAAAAATCAGAGATCTTTATTTAAGGCACCCCAGAATGGGCACAAAACAGTGATATACTTGAGCAATGTTTTTAAATGTGAGCCATTCATCTTCTAAGGAATTCAGTTCAAGGACTTTTGATACTCTGGTTGACATCAAGTATTCTATTGCAGCTGCATGCAACTTTGTAGCACGGGAGTTGCTTCTACTCTTTTTGCTTCTATATCAGTGTCTCTCACTTGAAAGGGTGACTATGATACCATATTGAAAACATCCAATAAGAAGGAAGACAAATGCAGATTCCCTTTCTTAGCAGCCACAAAACCTTGCTTTGTTAAATAGCTGACATTTGATGGGGAGCTGTTACATGCACAATAGATGGGCAGATGATAAATGTTTGCTGAATATACAGAACCAAGCAAAATGATGGTGTGAGTTTGTAACCAGAGGCAATGTCTGTAGTACAGAAGGTGCCTGCAGCTGTCCAGCTGACACATGAACACACATAAACTGCTTTTGCCATGCAAAACAGTGTGGCTGTGCTCAACTTGCCTGTTAGGAATGGTCCTCTATCCACACTAGCTGCCAAGCTGGGAACTGTTTCGGAAAAATGGTACTTGGCCCAGGTGCAAGCTCTTCTGAGACCACTCCAATGGCGCAACAGTATGGACATTCAACTTCCAGGAGCAGGAGTGCTCCTTGAGACTGTTTAATTTGTTAGGGGTAGGCAGAGCCTGAATACCTAAAATCAGGCACCAGAACATGCATTTGTTTGCCTCACACCACTTTTACAAGTGCATTTCATGGTCAGATTTTCAAAGGGTTGCACCACATAATCCAAAAACAGTCCTCATTCCAGATGTCTGGGCATGTCAAACTATATTCTCCTCACTTGCAAATGAATATTGTCTCTGATCATATGACAATTCACTGACAACACACATGTTGTCTGATGCACTCTGATCCTGCAGAACACACTAAATATCAGC
Source organism: Pseudopipra pipra (assembly GCF_036250125.1). Taxonomy (NCBI): domain Eukaryota; kingdom Metazoa; phylum Chordata; class Aves; order Passeriformes; family Pipridae; genus Pseudopipra; species Pseudopipra pipra. The sequence continues at coordinate 69,605,022 of NC_087550.1, read as the reverse complement.
AGCTTATAAATCTGATACCTCATCCAAAAACCCGTGATGCCTCTGTGTCCTCTATTTCAAATCATGACATGGAGATATTTGTCAGCTCCTCTGCCTATGATAGCCCTGTATCATCACTCAAGGGGCTAGAAGAGAGACTTAATATCCAAAACCAAACCCAAGTTATTAGCTGTTGCTAGAAAGGGTCAGTATGTATTATTTTGATAATTTGTTTGCCTGCCAGTTGAATTGACTACAGCCTGGAGATGATAACGACACAAGCATCAGCCTGGTAACAGAAAGCCAAGTACTTCAAACCAAAGAACTATCACGCAAGGTTAGTGCTTCAATATTTCTGCTGATGCAGTCATTGATACAGAGCACATAAACAGATGCACAATCCCATTTCAAATATTTGTTCCCCTATACTGTGTGATATGGAGACTGTTAGGAAAGAACAAGCACAAAACTTTTTTTAGATGAAAGCACTGGAAAGAAACCGAAATTATTACTATGCCTTTTTTTTTCCTCCCCTCTAAAAGCTCTCTACTGTTCTACTGAGGATAAAAAAATTTATGTCAGACTATTTGGTATAACATCCAGCACAGCATACCTCAAGATTTATAGTTCCCTTTCCTTGGCTTTAAAATGCGCTTTAGCTATTTTCCATATGGTCTTATCTCCCGCACAGGATAAATTTGAATAGTATGATAAATTATATCCACTGATGTATCATGTAAAATGTTTCTTCATGGATAAAAAGGGCACTTTTTAATCAGGGAAAACACGGGCACAAGTAATCTTTTTTTTTTTTCCCCAAGGCATTATCTTCCTCCTACTGATAACGTAGAACTTGGAGAGGACTAGTGCCTGTATTTTAGGTTCAAGTCCAGGGAGCAGGGCTACACCTTTAATCTCCATTATTAGCCTAAGGTGAGACCTTAGGGGCAACTCAAGGCTCAGTTGCCTAAACATAGACATCCTACTGCATTTCACTTCAAGGCATAGGATCTGTAGATAGATCCACTGAATAAAACTATGGAACTATAGAGACCTGGAATTTCTCCAATTGCATATGCTATACAAGTAAAATTAGATATCTACATATGTGTGTCCACATGTGAACCAGTCATGGTTCAATGAAGATCAGAATTGCATGTCAGGACTCTGACATTCCTTCTACATCTCCAGAAGACGTCGATTTCATACCATGGACCATGCCTTCCAGACTCTTCTGAAAATCTTGTACTACACACAGACAACTGCACTAAGTGTAATGATGCAAACAAGCAATAGGGGCAGAACTCAGATATGACATAAACATCTGATGTCACATTAGACGCCCTATGATTATGAGGCTTTAGACATCCTAGTTAGCATCAAACTGCCATCCCAGAAGGATACAGGTCTCCAATGGGCCCTATGTCATATCACTAAACTAGCTCATATGTAATAACTGGTTCAGACGTAGAAATTTAGGACTTGAATCATTGCATATACATGTGTTTCTTGGGCTAATTGAGATGTTCTAGGGGAGATTTATGGGGTTTAGTGATCTCACATAAAACCACGATCCCTGAAGAGATTTGGTTTTATAAACATTATTGATTGCAGGGCATTCACATGCTTCAGTGGGAAGCTGGTGCTAAAGAATCTTTGATACGTCTTGGTTACAGCGGTATTCTTTGTAGTAGTCCATGTTTGAACTAACATAATATAGGCCTCACAGTGACCTTTATATTACATGGGAGCCTGCAACTATGGGCACAGTCCACAGAAAACAATATAATATCTCCTTCCTTTTCCACAAATGTAAGTAATTCTGGGGGACAAGGACTATTTTGCTGCCCAATCCAATAGGCCACCAGCTTCCAAATATAAATATTTCTGTCTTCTGAATGCCATAAGTGGATACTAGAAAATCTTACATTGATGTTTATTGCTCTTCACACATTTCAGTTAGTTAGACTAGTGTGTATACTAAAAAGCTGCACACTTGGTTATCGTAAATACCAGTCTATATATTTACATTTTCTTAAGTCATCAGGTCAAGTACCTTATGAATATTCAGCCTACTGTCACCAAAAATGTGTACTGTTTGTACAGAAAATCCAGATTTGGAACTGATAGAGCAATCACCAGTGAAAAGTGAATCATCCGAATACCTGACTAGAAAATCTTTTTTTTTTGCTCTCTCAGCTCTTACATGGACGGTTGGCAAAAAAGAAGTGACATCCTTTTTCTTGGTATACTCAAAGTTCAGTTCTATTCAGTTATATACAGGTGTGACTGTATGAATAGAGAAAGCCTTGTTTGATGGTAATACATAATGGAAAGAGAACATCATCACTTTATCTCTCAAATGGTTAAGATCCCAGGCTCCAAGCTACAAGCTCATCAAAGGAGTTTTACTTTAAAAATATACAAGGCTCCAAAAATTCTCCTACTGAGTTTTCTAAAAGGGCCTTCAGTTCTTTTAATACCTTAAGAGAGAGCACAAAGGAGAAGACACTGCACACATTTCTCAGGAGGTCAAAAATTAACATGCTTTTTCTGGCAAACTTTAGAAAATAAGGAAACTTGGCAAAAATTTAAAGGGCAACATTCAACCAAAATAAAGCATTCCACAAGGCATTGACTCAGCACATGCTAACCCATACAACTTAGCAAAATCCAACAAATCCAGCTTTAAGTTACCCAAAATATTAAGAAAGGAGATTAGGAGAAGAAGAAGGAGAGAGAGAGAGAGAGAGAGAGAGAGAAAGAGAGAATTATAGCTACAACCTGGAGTCCCATGCAAGTCCAGCTCCCGCGTGCCAAGAAGGTAGGGTCCAAATGCATGGAGACCACTTCTTTGCTTTTATCTGCTCTAACCCCTTGTGGCCAACCTCCCAGGTGTAACTTCTGGCTCACTGGCCACTCTGGGGCTCCGGAGCAGGCTGAGTGGCAGTGCTCCCAGTGTGTGAGCCATTCTGGGACTGGGTTAGGGGCTCCAGGGGGTGTGGTAGGGGGTGGTGCTCCTGGTGTGCTAGTGATTGACAGCTGCTCTGGGGCTGCCCAAGGAGGCTGGAAGGGGCAGATTATCACCTCACCTTCATGAAATTTAACCTGTCCCTTCCCCCCCCCCCCCCACTTGAGTTGGTCTGAGACAATAATATAATAATCCAGTATCCCACAGAAGGTTACACAAAATAATTTTAATCCATAAATATTAGGAGGTTTTCCTTATGTTTAATGGTTCTACGAATTTAGTATTTTGAATTTAAAGTTTTCTAGGCAATTAACTTTGCCGACGATGTTTCTAGCAGATGAATTTATTCTTCTTACTCATACCAGAAAAGACTAGGCTAAGCTAATTCACCAGCCTTTTTTATAAAAGTGTAGTTCAAAAAACTGATCCAGTTATTCCCACTCATGGATCTCTCCCTCACCTTTTTCTCCCCCCAGTGCTCCACTTCATCCTTTTGTTTTTGAGGAAAGGGCAATGACATGTAAGAAGAAATACTAGCTCATCTGTTATTGATGAAGAAGCAGTACGTAAAGATAACCTGTGATATCCCAGAAGACCACACTGAAGTCAGATGGCACTTTCTGTTTTGTATTTTCATTTTTTACTTATCCTCAAGGAGTCAGGACTTCATCTCACACAGAAAAGTTTTTCATATTTACTAAGTTTTATTCAAGTTGTTCTATATCTTTTTTTCAGAATTTCACTCTCCTCTACCAGCATAGACCTCCTTTTGTAGGACAAAGCTGTGTTACCTCTTTGACAAGAGATGTTAATTGGAAATATCACTAAGACATTACAGAAGTAAAACCCATCAGTTCAATCTCACAAGTTAAATCAGCATGGCTTTTGTCACTTTGGTGGGTTGACCTTGGCTAGCTTCCAGATACCCACAAAGCTGCTCTATTCCTCTCCCTCTTCAAGAGGACAGGGGAGGCAGAAGAAATGACAAAAAGCCTGTGGGTTGAGATAAGGACAGGGAGATCACTTAGCAATTACCGTCACAGGCACAACAGCCCCAGCTCAGGGAAATTAATTTAATTTATTACCAATCAAATCAGAGTAGCATAATGAGAAATAAGAAAAAATGTAAAAATAATTTCAGCCCACCCTCTGTCTTTCCCAGGATCAACTTCACTCCTGACTCCTATGCTTCCTCCCACTGAGCAACACAGAGTAATGGAAAATTGAGGTTGCAGTCAGTTCATTATGTGTTCTCTCTGTCTCTCCTTTCTCCTCACACTCTTCCTCTGCTCCAGCATGGGGTCCATGGGACACAGTCCTTCACAAACCTCTCCAGTGTGAGCCCTTCCCATGGGCTGCAGTTCTTCCAGAACTGCTCCAATATGGGTCTCTTCCATGGGGTGCAGTCCTTCAGGAACATTGTTCCACTTCGATTCCCTGTAGGATTGCAGATTTTGCCAGCAAACTGCTCCACCATGGACTCCTCTCCAGAGGCTGCAGTTCCTGCCAGGAACCTGCTCTGGTATGGGCTCTCCCACAGGCTGTGGCTTCTTTCAGGGCACATCCACATGCTCCCATATGTGGTCCTCCGCAGGCTGTGGGTAGATACCTGTTCCACCATGGACCTACATGGGCTTCAGGGGGACAGTCTTCACCATGAACTGCAGGGGAATCTCTTCTCCAATCCCTGGAGCACCTCCTCCCTCTCATTCTGCACCTTAGTGTCTGCAGGGCTGTTTCTCTCATGTATTCTCAGTCTTCTCTTCCAGCTGCTGTTGTGCAGACATATCACTGAGTTGCTGTTTTATACACACTAACCACTATAACAGAGTCCAACCCTAGGATCCCATGCTGATTAATGTAAGCTCCAAGTGAAGGTTTCCAATTCATCTTTTATTCATTCTCAGGTTTCAGCTTGAGCTGGATGCCTCTGCAAAGGGCCCCCTTCCCCAGATTGCCCTCCTCAATGATAACCATACCACCCGTCAGCCAATCCAAATTCCAAACACGTAATTCTCATTGGAAGTCTCTTGATTTCTTACTGGTTTTTGCTGTCACTGGGCTGAAGTTACCTCATTCCCTTTTTTTCTTCATTCCACTTATATCTTCCAGATTGAGCTAGTTGTGTGTTAGCAGGATTAGTTTTATCAAAAAGTTTACATTCTTTAGTGGCCTAAGACTTTAACTGCTTTAGCTACTAGTGCTAAGCTATTAATGGTAAATGAGAATATTCAGAGAGATGAATACAGTTAATCAAATTTCTCTATAACAATACTCCCTTTGATTTTTTTTTTGGGGGGGGGGGCATTCATGCCCATATGTTATTTTATGAGGACTCTTCAATCCCTTTTTATAGATTTCCAAAGCATATTACACTTTTGAGGTGGGTTTGTCAATGCATGGTTGAGCCCATTTTGGCAATGATTTTGCCTCCTGGTTTTGATTAAATATATAACAGAAAGAGTGCCAAAACACCTATATGTAGAAGGATTAATACCAGAACTAGAGTAACCCACTCTATTTTAAGAAGATGTAGAAGATTGTCTTAATTCAATAATTAAGTCTCACGGCTAACTCTTCTGCACTGGGCAGTTGATGCCACCTGCATGTACAGCACCAGTCTGTGTATCTAGCTATGCCTTTTCTGGTTATATTTTCCCAAACCTAACACTGATGATGGTTTTCACAGTGGTCTTTTGTCAATACACCACCCAGGGTGGCACGGACCACAATTTTTGCAGGATAACCAAAGCCAACTGTGCTGGTGCTATTTCAAATCTTCCCATCTTGGAACTGAGCCTGGAGTGACTGCTACTCTGTAACAATAATGAATACAAAAATAGGACATTGTCCTTGATTTATGGTCTCTCATGGCCTGCTTGGCCAAGCAAAGGGTGACTCCATGGCCCATATTGTTCTAGAAGGAAAAAACCCCTGACCTGGTTATGGGATTCCTGCAACCTTGGTAAACTTAAACAGTCCCAGTTTTAATCTCCAAAGATTAAAGACTGACAGACTACTGCAGGGTCAACGGGGGTCAATCTAACCGAAGTTTCTTGGGCAGTCATTTAACCTGAAAGAGCTGAATCCAGTTATGCTTTTCTGCAACCTTTATAGCAATGTCAGATATTAATAACACAGAATATGGACCCTCCCTTTTAGTGTCCAATTTTGTTTTGTGAGGGTGGACTTTTACCACTATTGCATATCCAGATTGGATTGCATTTTCTTGTAGGTCTTTTTGTACCCCAATACAAATTTGGTAACTCATCCGTCTCCATCTAAGATGCTGGTCCTAACGGGGACTAAGGTCTGAGGCACAGCTAAGTGCCTACCTGCCAAACACTATTTCTGCTGCTGACAACCCTAGAGTTTGGTGAAGGATATTTCTAATATTCCATAGCACTAATTTTAAAACTTCAGGTCAATTCAAACCTATCTCACTACAACTTCAAGCATTTTTATTTCTGAGAGTCCTGTTCATTCTTTCCCTGAATCCTGAGGACAGTGAATGATATGGAATATATAGCTGTCCCTGTATATCCCTAAACTTTTATAGATATTGTTTAGCATTCCTGCTGAAAAATGAGAACCCTCTATCTGATTCTATGGTTTCAGGTATTCCATATCTGGGAATGATTTCCCGTTGGTGGGCTCTGATGATTCCTGCGGTCTTGCTTTTGCTGGTAGGAAAAGCTTCTACTCATCCTGAGATTTAATCTGTGATTACCAGCAGGTGCTTAAGTCTGCTCACAGAAGGCATGACAGCACAATCAATTTTCAGTCTCCGGAGTGAGAAGTATGCCCATGGTCACCCTCCAACCTCCTGTTTGGGTTTTGCATCAGAAAACTTCCAACATCTTTGGCAATCACAATCCTTTTTACTGCCACGTATATTCGGGGAGCTGTCCACTTTTTCTCAATCTGAGTAACAACTGTTGTCATTCCTCCATGTGTTTTATCATTAAACCACCTAGCTAAAGTCCTTAAATATTTTCTTGGTAAAATGTGTTTTTCCCCAATAGTCCAAATTCCAGTTTCATTTTTCACAGCCTTCCATTAAGTCTGCTCTTCATGAGTAGTCTCTGCATATATTTGGGCCAATCACCATCAGAGGGAGATGTTGTGGTGGTACACTCATGTTCAGGTTAGCAGATAGCAGTTTTAGCTGCTTTATCTGCCTATTCATTAATTCTTTCAATTCAGCTGGATCATTTGGTATGAGCTGGACAGTGTAGTACAGCAAATTCTCTTCAAAGCTTACAATGGCATTTGGTTTTCAATTCCATTAGAAATATTGTTTCCTGCTGAGGTAAGGAACCCTTGTTATTTCCATAGCATACCTGTTCATGACACACTCCAAAAGCATATTTAGAATCAGTATAAATTGTTGCCCACCAGGCAGTGCTTGCTAATGCAGTTAATTCAGTCCCTTGGGCACTAACTGAGGGTTGTAGAGGTCCTACTTCAAGTACCTCTAAGGTTCTCTCTCATGACTACATAGTCTGCGTGTCATTTTCCATTCACATAATACAAAGATCCATCAATGAAAAGAATTAGACCTGAGTTCTCTAGAGGTTGGTGCCACATATCTTCCCATAGGTGGCTGGAGTGAAACACTACCTTAGCACAATCATGACATGGCTTACCACGGGAGGGAGAAGGCAGTGAAGTTGCTAGATTCAAAATATCACATCTTTTTAAAGTAAAATTATCCACATCTAAAATTATTAATTCCTAATGATGTTCTCTTTGTGGGGACAATGTTAATGTGGTATGTTGTTTAAGAATAATTTCTACTTTATGCAGGTTATACATGGGTTTTGTGTGACTCAGGACTAATGGTCTGTTTATTTCTATGATAGTTGCTGTTGTGCTGTTGCTTTCAAGCAGAAATTATTTCCTGACGCTACAGGATCTAGTAGAGTTGAGTACTAAGCTGCGGGGCAGCAATGTGCTTACCTTTGAATAAGAACTCAACTAGCTACTCCTTTCTTCTCATATACAAATAGCTCAAAGAGCTTGGAGTGGTATGGCTATCCTGATGCTGGAGCAAAGTTCCTTTTGTTTCTCTGGACCCCAACGTATATGTTCCACTTCCTCTGCCTTGGTAGCTTCTGTCAATGGCTTACTTAACTTACCTAGTCTCAGCATCCAGGGTCTACTACGCTTAAAACAACCTCACAATTGTAATCGTTGTTACCAGTTGAGATATTTCTACAATAGCCTTGACCCATTCTGGGTCTATTAATATTTGTCCTTCTAATATGAATCCTAAATACTTTAGTTCCTGCTGACACAGCTGAAGCTTAGAAAGAGATGCACAGTGACCTTTTTCTGTTAAATCAATAGATGGACAAATAGTATCTTTCAAGTACTATAACTTACCAGAAAGTAACAAATTTTTTTAAAGTCTACCTATTGTACAAGTGTAGAATCTCCAAGTAATATAATATCTTCCAAAGTTGCAGCCTTTAGAGAGGCATTCTCCCGCGCATCAACTAAGCCTGTCACAATCTTCTCTAGTAGTTGCTGGTGTGTTCCCCTGATCTTGTCTACATTCCTGTACTTTAATTTAGTTTATTCATATCTTTTTGCAAGCTCTAATCTCATTTATCAGATTTCTAACTGCACACACACACCATCCCTCGTTTAGCAATTATCTCTATCTATTAAACAAGATTATTGTTATGACCCGCCCCAGAAGGAGAGGGTTAATAAGAACCTAACCCAGGTACTTATTAATAAATCCCTTGAGGTGGATTAGAGTAAAACAACATTGAATAATCAGTGTTTATAAACATATATATGTAGGGTTTATTTTAGAGCAATTTTGTTTCAAAGGTAAAAAGGTATGTTGCCATTTTGGGTGTTATAATCTATAGCAATACAACAATATTAAAGCATAGTAATATTAGAGCATAAAGATAACACTTAAGGAAATGCATAAGGGAGAGAAAAGGAAAGAAAGGATAAAGGTGGAAAGATGTATGTATATAGTCACTGCCCACTGGATACAGAGATGAAACTTGGTAGTCACAGCTTCTATGTTTGTTGGTTGAAGTGGTGGTCTTGGTCCATTGGGGCTTGGGGAAGCCCCCCAGCAAACTCAAAGATGTTATGAGTTATTATACACTTCTAGCTCAGGTGGGAATGCCTTGTACCTCTCTGGGCCAGAGAGTTTTACAATGGATAGTGTCACAGGACATGTCACAAGTCTCTGACATCTCCTGAGACAGTTGCAGCTGTCTGTTTTGTCAGCATCAATCGCGGTCCATAATGGTCCAACATTTGAGATGCATAGTCCAGGCTAGATGTGCAGAGTTGTCATGTAAAGGGAGGACATGGGCATGATAAGAGGGATTCTCCCACTTTGCAGGGTTTGCCTCTTCTTAGCCTCTTCCCTTACCTGGAGGTCCAGTTTGTACCTTCAGGTGTGTGTCTTCACCTAGGATGGTTGGACAATGGCACCCACTTATCTGATCTGAAGGTCCTTTGGCAGTATTCAGGGAGGAGTGGGCTTTGCCAGGTGAGCAGCTGCTTCTTTTTAGTTTGAAAAAAATCTTTTGGTGATCTTAAAATGTGTAAGTCATTAACTGTTTCAGTATCTGACAACTATTCAAAGATAGAAGAATAGAGTAATTTTTTTCTGTAACAGATGCTACCACCATTGCTGATGGGCTCAACTTTGGCTCCATTAGTCAGTGTCTGCCTTCTCACAGAATTCACCCTTGGAGTCCCCTGCCACCAAAACTTTGCCATGTAAAGAAAATACAGTCGGATCCTAAATAATAAGTTTAGTTTAATGTCTTTTTTCTAACTGAGATGTAAAGTAAGTCTTTCAGATTCTATATACAGGTGAAAGAATCATCTAATAGCTTCCCTTTCCAAAACCAAAAATTTCCTGAATTTTATATTCAGAAAAGTTGACCTGCTACCAAGTTTGCTTAGGCACTTAAGACAATGCCCCATGTTAAGCATAAACATCCAATACACCTGACTCTTTTAAAAATCTTGTAAGACTGCAACTTAAAACGGTTTAAATATTTTGAAAAGAAATATATATTTTAAATATCTAACTATTAAGACAGGTTTGAAAATATTAACATAGTAAGGATTATAAAGCAGGATATCCTGTTTGCCAAGCTGTACTTTCCTTAGTTACTCAATTGTTCAGAAATAAGTTTTCTAGCAAAAATTCTAGGTACACTGAGAGAGTATAAATACAGATACAAAAAAATTCTTTGCCTAAACCAAAATGGGACTTAAAGGGACTTAGGGATTTTTGACTTCCTTTTTCTCCAGTGGAGGGAAATCTGCACTCCAGAGTCTGATTTAACTCAAGGCATGAATTGTTATCTGGAAATGTTTGTTATTCTCTTCTAAAAGCATAGGGAGAATTGGGTGACTTTAACTTAATCTAAAGACTTTATTTAAGCTTCAGTAGTTTGTGAAGTAGTTCTAGGCCTGACTTACCCATTTGATGACTAAGGTCCTCACACAGCAATTTCAAATTTCCTCTCTGAATCCCACAAGACAGGAACATGAACTTGATCAAGAGATCTTAGGTCAGGAGAATTCCCAAAATGGTCTTGAGTATTCTAGAGTTTTTGTAAGTTTTCAACAACAAAAAAATACTGTCTTAAACCATAGTCTTATAGAATAAATTAGGTTGGAAGAGACCTCTGGAGGTCTCTTATCCACTCCCCTGCTCAAATCAGCGCCAGCTATAACATGCTGCTCAGCACCATTTCTGGTCAGGTTTTGAATATCTCCGAAGGCAGAGAAACCACAACCTCCCTGGGCAACCTTCTCCTGTGTTTGACCATCCAAACAATGATTATTTTTTTTCCTGGTACCTAACTGCAACTTTCTGTGTTCCATCTTGTGCTTGTTGTGCCTTGTCTTGTTGGCATGCCTCATTGAAAAGACTCTAGACCCACCTTCTCTATCATGTAACTCTGAAGCCTAGTAAATAAACTATTGTCATTGTTAGTACCAGGCTACAGGGTCTGTATTGATTTTTCAAGGTCTAAGAAAGAGGTTTTTTACCATGAGGGTGGTCAGGCCTTGGACTGGAGATTGGAGAGGACCAACACGATCATTAACAAATGTGTTAAACAGTTAACACTAAGCACTAGTGTTAGTCCCCAAAGGATACCAGTAAGTTGGGCGTTGGACCACTGATCACGAGTGTCAACATCTAAACTATGGATGAAAACCAGAATTATTGTGTTGGAAGGAGCAATAATTATAGGGTTGTTTTTAAAGTTCCTCATTGGAGCCTCTTGCTGATCCATGGCATAACAGTTTGAGTGTAACTATGAAGATTCCCTCAAATTCATAAAGAATTGCACTATGAACTATGCAATGCAGCTGGTAGTATCAGCATAAATTGGACAGAAATTTAATTTTTGGTTATAATCAATCATGGAAACAAGCAGCATAGTAATAAAAAGAAGAATCATATCAAGTAATGAACTGGAAATCCCTTCAGAGACATTCTTAAAAAACATGATTTAGCAATTAACTTGAATACCAAGGCACAACATTCACAATAGTATATCTTCATATGTTATCAGTGTATCTTCTAGGTACCTTAAGTATCACAATTATCACTGTTACAGCTTGCTGGCACCCAGCATCTCCCAAGGAACATTTACTACACTTGTGGCATTAATATACGCTAGTGTTAGACATATGAAGTGTAAGACAGGATATTTGCTATCTTGGATGATATCCCATTTGGTCACCTTTTAGAATAATGTTTTTGATAAAGCACTTGTTGTGCAGAAGTATAGGCTTTAACAACGTTGTTTAGGGGATGAACTTATCTGTATTTCCTAAATAGAGAGGTAAATATCAGCAAGTGCCACAGAATTGTTATATCTCTCTGTGTCAGAAAAAAGAAGCAGTATATAGCAGTACATAGCAATCTTTACATGCTGTGACTGTGTTGAACCTAATTGCTTGCTTTATGAAAATACAATCCAATAAGGTTTTAGGAACCTGTAACTATTTACAGTAAATAGATTTTAAAAATACAAACAAGGTTTTGATGCTTTTAGGAATACAGAACTCCTAAATAAATCCACTAAAACCAACAAAGATTCTTAAAATTTGTACCTGAGATAAAGATCTTAAGCAGAAAAATAGTCTGCAGCCATGAAAAAAAACCCAAACAAACCAGAAAACACATTATCAAAACAAAACAAAACAAAAACCAAAACCAACCAAACAAACAAAAAACCAAAACCACAAACAAACAAACAAACAAACCCCAAACCTCTACCCCCCCCACCCCTCCAAAACAGAAACTTTTCATTACATTCACTAGCACATTATAATATCTATCTAGTGCCAATGCCTCTAGGCTGAGACATTCAATAAAACTCAAAGGAATTTTAGGTAGCCCAAAACAAGCTAAAGGTTTTTTTCTTAAAGTCAGTGTTCATCTAGATGCATTTCTTGTTGAAGGCCAATAAAATTCTCTCACTGTATCTACTTCTTTAATTATACGTGTTGTTTTAATTTGAATAATTAGATAGGGTCAATGAAAATATTCAAAAATATCTTAAAACATAGATAACTATGAAAATCCCTTTAATATTAAGATAAACAAAAGGATGGACATGCCACTCACAGGAAAGTGAATACTTGAAAAACTATTTGTTCTTTACCCAGCCTTACATTTAGCAACTTTGAAATTTTGTTTTAATATCAATAATGCCTCTTAAAAAGACATTTGTCAGGGAATATTGCAGAAAGTATCTAAAAGGTATTTTTAATTTGAAACTATGACTATTCCTACTAACACTAATTCTAGAAGTTCCCTTCAGTTCATCAGCCCAAAGATCTATCCATGTGGATCCAATCCACATGGCTTACTTCTTTAATTTCACATATTAGCTGCCTAAAGCAATGAACTAAAGTGAGTGGTCCTATGCTGTCCTTAGGCTGCAAACTGTTGAGAGCAGAAAGCTTTACTCTATTTATTCCAACAAGAAACAAATTACTGACACTTGTAACTGCCTATGAAGCTCAATAGAAGCAGAAGTTACTAAGAGTACTGAGAATAGTGAAGTCAAAACATACCATAACAAAAAAATTGGATTAAGCACTCAGATTGCCTGCTCTGGGGGACTTAAAAGCCCTGAAATTACTGTTAACTCATTTTAGGTTTCTCTATATGAATATCACACATCAATAAGGAAATTAAAATGGAGGGTTGGGTTTTAGCTGTTGATTGTTGATACAAGCATCTACTGAAGATATTTTCTCACTGGATTTTTAGAGACTCATTGGACATTCACTGTTCCCTTTGAAGCAGCCCATTATCATACATACATACAGAGTGCCACTCAGAAATACTTCTGATGTTCCTTTGAAACTGCTTGTAACACATTTATATATTATAGCTTGTCTGTTTCACCAGACTAGTAGATATAAGACAAGTAAGGAATCTCAGAATGGATGCGCATTGTTGACAGCTGTTGATTGTCTAGAAAACTAATGGGTACCATAATTAAGTGAAGAACTAGTGTTCCATAAACAAAGGAAGTCTTGGAAATTTAGAGCAAGCCTGTAGAAATTCGTCACATGCTGAGTCACCGTATATAGCAAGAAATAGCAGAAGGAACTGTAAAAGTAAGCTGTATTCATATCTTCTCTATAGCAAATTGCTTCTTTGTGGTTATTAAAATCAAACACACACACAAAAAAACAAACAAAAAAATCCAAACCAAAACAAAAATAAACCCTCAGAAAAAAAATAAATAGGTCCATCCATGAGTTGTTCAAAACTCTTGGGAGTGAGAGCTGTCAAGAAAGAGTTTGAAGTGGTAACAGAATTTGCTAGGGTGGCTGCTCCACTCTCACACCTATTAAATTTATAGTGTTACTGTCATCCATTCTAAAGTAAATATCAAGAGAAAGTGGACCTCCAAATATACCAAAGCTAATTAAATAAATAGATTTCCAGCTATTTATTGTATTGCTTTTTCCAGCTTAAAAATTAGGCCTAGCAGAGTTGATCATACAGTTTATTCAGTGAAAGGAAAATGAAATCACTGTATAGTCAAATGAAAAGCAAATTCTACAGAACCATTTGTACAGCAGATACAACCATTTGTATCATGCTTATTTGTTACAATATCATTTTAATACTTTTGTTACATTACTGAAATTTTTTTCAGTAAATTGATGTGATTTTCCCACCACTCTTCCCCAATGTTACACATTAGTATCCTGATGAGTATACTCTACAAGTGTGATTTTGTCACCTTTAAAAGATATCCTGTTGTTGGATTGTGGCCTTCATCATTTACTTCAGTGTAGCAAAACAGATAAGAGTGCATACAGTTCTTATCCAAAGAGACAGGAAAATATTGCAATCTTGATTGTAAGGTCTTAGACTCAGCATGGGAATTCACCTGATCAAATGTCGAGACTGGGAATTTTTATCTCAGCTAAGTTCCTCCAGGCTCCTGTTATAGTAACTGGAGAGAAATCATAATTTCTAGAGCAGGTGCATCCTAGAGCAGACATCTAAAATAGATGGGATGAATTGCCTCTAGAGGTGGCTATTGCTTTCCGCTGACTGTAAAGTGATCCCAGATTACAAGTTCAGAAGTATATGGTTAATATTAGGATGTATCAATCCCAACATACTTGTAAGGAAGAAATTGTCATGTTGTGAAATGCAGACCAGTTTATTAGGACATTTTGTATGCGCTTGTAGGTGAAGGGGGAAAAAAAAGTAAAAGAAAGATAACAAACATCACATTTGAAATTTTGAAAGAAAGGGATCAATATTCCACTTTGAATTTGGGATAAAGAGATGAAATCCTTCATGTTTCTTTTGATGCTAATCATGTATATGGATGTAACATATTTAAACACCTGTATGAACAATCAGCTAGAGACATACCTGTCAATGTTATTTATGCACATAAAATTGATAATTTTAGCTGTAGATTACCAAAATTCTGTTTAAGTTCCTTTCTCTAGTTTTTTCTTAGTATGAACTAACAAATATGAAATACTACATTTAGGGACTAATAAAGAACATAAAATATTTCAATCTGGAGGTAAAGATGCGTGTAATTTGGGAACTGCAATCAGATGACAGGGAATTTTAATGGTAAGCAGAATACTAGAAAAGCTAATGCTGAAATAATTTGAGTCAGCAGGTTGATTAGAAATAATACATTTTTATTTTTATGCAGGTTTAGAGGTTGTTAGATTTAGTAGTACTGTGCTTCTTTGTCTGAAGGTATTGAAGTAACAAGGGAGAAGAATGGTTAAAATTTGAAAGATCAGCTCTCATAGAATTTAGCTGTTGTTAATGAGCTACTATTGGCTAGTAATTTCATGAAGTTGCCTGATGTCCAAAGAAATTAACTGCAGTTAAAAACTGCCTGAACAGGTTCACTCAGAAGAGATACCTCTCAAAGCAATGGTATTTAGGGAAACACAAGTACCTGTGCTATTGCCAAAAATATAGCCAGACAGCATCACGACTGTCAATATTTGCACAGGTACAGGTCTTCAAAGGCACATACCTAGAAATGATCTAACAATGCTCATTGATTGATGCTCTGATCCCCAGTCCCTGAAGTGCTGCTTCTGGAAATGATGTACAAATACTGTGGTCTCTGTCAGCTCAAAGTGCCTGCAGGTAAGCCAGGTACAATATTTCGGGAATATATATAAACACCAACTGCTACTTGGTATGTATTCTTTAAACCATCTGGTTTGGGGTATACACTACCCAGCACAAAGATCAGGTTATTGCTTGATCAATTCTGCCATCTAATGACTGCATTCAAACAGCAGTTTCCACTACTGCTAAATGCTGGTTCGTAACTGAATCAGACTTTCCGCTCTCTGGCATATATTTCTATTCTGTCCCAGGTTCTGTAGTAGGGATTGTTGTGCTCCCATAAGAGTTATAACCATCCTGCAAAAATATAATTTTTCCTGTGGCTTCTTTACTCCAGAAAGTCAAGTAGGTAGGTTCCCTGCAGTGCTGTGTGACTACAGCTCAGAGGAGACACTGCTATGAGTCAAGACCACCTGGTAAGTGAAAATCCAAAAAACTTCAAAGACCCTCAATGCTAAAACCCCAGGAGGAGACTCCCTCTGGACCTAGCATGGCTTTGAAGGCAGACCCCCCCCCCTTTAATCCTCACCCCTTCCTTATTGGAAAGCTGAAGAAATACCCCCCACTGTGACTCAGGCTGATTAAAAAAATACACAGGGAAAAAATGATGTGATTATTTGTACTCACACAGAAATTACATGAAATGGACTTGATTATCCCAGTTTTTATATTTTTTCATATACATATTTTTAGACATACATTTGTCTCACACCAACTTGTACTCACATTTTAATTGCATCAAGCATCTTTATTAAACTGCTTGCAGACTGCTTGCAGTCTGAACATGATGTGCTGGTGGATTTGCAGTAATAAAACACAGTCACACTGCTGTAAATACCATCTTTTACTTCCCACACCCTCCGTTTTCACAATTGTATGCTTCTGGGGAAGAATGTGCTTAAATGTGCTGGAAATGGTGGAAATCAGTTCATGTATGAGCCTTCCTAAGAATGAGACAAGTAAATATCTTTTTTTTTTTTTAATTCAGAGATAGAACTCAAACCTTAATGAAATTTTATTTCTACTTGGAGGATTCACTCCAAAACAGAGAGTTTTCCGTTTGTTTAGTTGGTCATATCTGGTTTCATAGGAAGTTTAAGGTCAAAGAAAAAAAGAAAAAAATCTATATGAAAGATTTTCTATTAAAATAAGCATTTGCTGAATTATTTTTTAAAACTGTTTTCCAACAGGCGTTATTCCTCCCACAAAAGGTCAGCTTTGTAAAAACATTGTAAGAGAGCAAAATAGTGGGCAACAGAGTAATATTTTTTCAAATTTACTCATAGTTTCTGGCCTCTATCGTAGTAATATAGTGCTGATTAGAGAAGCAGCAGCATCTGACCAGGGTAGTACAGGGTTTCATATTTCCTAACCTACTAGTCCAATATGATTTCTCAAATTAGAGGCCACCTAAAAGACTTGGAAGACCTGGAAATCTCCCACAAGAGCAATACAAAGCATGTAAAACTAGATAATCTCTAGTGCAAAATGGCAATTTGAAGGTGAACAAAGAGCAACTGGTGAACTGTCTGGGCTCACCACACTTGGTGTATGCACCTGGAGGTGCAGCTGATCAAAGAGAGTAAGTAGTAACTGAGCCACTGTTTTTAAAAAGGTATCAGAATTGGTGGACATAGAAATTCAAAGAGGGATGATAAAGCCTCAGTCTTTCTTGACTAATTCTTGAGACATGTATGCTATCAGCAAATCGGGGCCTTTCACTTTTACTTAAATTACCTCCCTTCAGCATGATGCTCCAAAGGGCCACGGCAGACCTTGATGAAGAAGATGGTATCTACATTCGATATCATAACAACGGAATCCTTTTCAACCTAAGGCGACTGAAGGCCCACACTAAGACCTTAAATCATCTTGTCCAGGAGCTGTTTTACACTGACGACGACGCCCTCGTCGCCCACACAGAAGTAGCTCTGCGGCGTTTAACTTCCTGCTTTGCTGAGGCTGTTGAGCTTTTTGGACTGGAAGTCAGCTTAAAGAAGACAGAAGTCTTCTATCAACCTGCACCTCAGGAAGTCTTCCATCATCCCCATATCACCATTGGTGAATCAGAGCTCAAATCAGTCCAGCAGTTTAATTACCTAGATAGCCTCATCTCCTCGGATGGTAAGATTGATGGAGAGATAGACAACAGGTTAGCAAAGGCATATAGAGCTTTTGGAAAACTTCATAAAAGAGTTTGGTGAAATAAAGACCTGAAGAAAAGTACAAAGATCAGTGTTTACAAGGCCATTGTTCTGTCTGCTCTTTTATATGGGTCTGAATCATGGATCATCTACCGCCACCACCTGTGACTCCTAGAACACTTCCATCAACGCTGTCTCCGTACAATCCTAAACATCCACTGGTCAGATTATGTGACCAATACATCTGTTCTAGAACAGGCAGCAGTCACAAGTATTGAGGCCATGTTGCTGAAAACACAGCTGCGTTGGACAGGGCACGTCTCAAGGATGAAGGACCACCCCCTCCCCAAGATCATGCTCTATGGTGAACTTACCACTGGCTGCTGCAAGAGAGGAGTCCTGAAGAGGACACACAAGGACTCCCTGAAACAACATCTCAACCTTGGCCATATTGATCTTCATCACTGGTCTACTCCAGCCTCCAATCAGGAGGCCTGGAGACACACTATCCATAACACTGCTGCTTCCTTTGAGAACATACCCAGGATCACCATCGAAGAGAAAAGACAATGCAGAAAGAATCATGTCTTGTCGATACCACCTAAGGAATCTTTCTGCTGTGCCTTTTGCAACTGGACTTGTCTATCTCGCATTGACCTTTTTAGCCACCAGCGCACTTGCAGCAAATGTGGGTAAAGTCCTTCCCAAATCTTCCTTCGTGAAGCCTCACCATGAAAATTACCTCCCTCTGCCTCACACTCCTCAGTGCAAAATAGAGTCCTGACATGTACTGTTTCTTGACTTTGAAAAAACTTATATGCCAAGAGGTAAGATAAAGAAATACTGAGGTCTGTAGTGAAAAGCGAAACAGTGAAACAAATCTTGATTTACTTCTCATCTCAGATCACTTGTTGGATACAATATTAGTTTGTTGACAGAGTTAGTCTTTCAGTACTGTCATGAATTCTACAATAAAGCATATTCAGTCACTATATCTAACCAATACATTTTTATGTACATACTAAGCTGACACCAAGTATGATTATCATACATGATCAGGCCAAATTGCAGTAGTTCAGCAAATGAACATCTGCGATGTGGCAAAATCTGTTATATTTCTTTATCTCAGGTGAAAAGTTGTCCAATTGCCTTTTAAAGAAAATTAAAAAAAAAATTAAATTCATGTTTTACCAAAAAATTACAAGGCTCTCTGAGCTGGCCCTGGCAGCATATTATCTAGCAGAGGCACATAGATCTTTTCCAGAGCAAGTCACAGCTCTGCAGCTGACACTGTAACCCAAAGTTCAGGTGTCCACAACTCAAAACTGTACTCACCTCGTGTTCACCTATTGCTTGCTAGAATAAAACCTCCTTTGCCCCAGGGCCTCGTAGGAAAAAGCAGACTGGGTATCGATGGCTGCTCTTAATCACTGATGACTGAAGGATTCAGTGCTTTGCTTCATCAGTACTTATGAAATAAACCCAACAATATCCAAGAAAAGACCAGATAGAAAAGATAACAATGCAGGATGGACAAGGCCAACAAGTTAGAGACATAGACAATCCTGTTGTCAAAGGTTTCTTTGTATCTTGTATATTTTTTCCAAATCTGTAACTGCTGTTACTGTTCTGGTTTGCAATTAATGCAGGAATAACACAGCAGAAAGCCTTGCAGAACTATCTCTCTTAGGCTACAGAGTCCACACTAGAGTCTGAAAATGACAAAATCAAGGTTTCCAGTTTCAGTGGCTGGTACTTTTCTATCCCCTCAGCTTTGCAGATGCAGTTGATTTGTGGTATATTTTACCAACAGGTCTAGCTATAACCCAGTCTTAAAAGAACACCTCTCCATGAAAGGATTTTTAACTGTAGAATAGGTGGAATCACAATCTCCATGCACTCTAGTAATTTATGATGCGGTATTATACCTTATTTCAATAATGACTCATTTAGTCTGGTATGCTAATAGTGATTTGCAACAGCCTTTCCACCTTCACCACTGGCTGCTTTTGCACTCCTACCCACAGCTGACATTTTACTTTCTTATCCGGGCTGATAATGATTTCATGTTATATAAGGGACATTCATGGAAGGTTTAAATTCAATGTAAATCCAGGGAATAATCAAAAACAGAAGAATATGTTATGTATGTATGCTAATCCATGATAATAAAAGTTTCCAGAGTGGTCTCCAGGTAGAAATAAAGTCTGTCCTTTTATTTTTTTATGCTGGAATTCCAAGGCTGGGGGGAAGTTTGCAGTCATTTTTTTCCTTTAGAAACATTGAGATTTTTTTATATTATATCAGTTCTGGTTTTGAGAAGACTGGAAAAGCTATCATTTGAAATACTAAACAGATCATATGAAAATATAATATTACACTGCATGATAGAGTATAAAAATAAATTATGAAGTTAAAAGAATTTGTCATTATTTAAATGAAATATCTGACCAAGGTAAATATTTTTACACTATTGAGACAAAGCGGGAGGGTAAATAATCAGTTTATTCTTTACCCTTTAGAAATGTCATCAAGAGACATTTTTTCTGCAGTAATTCTACTGCAGCAAAAAGATATTTACTAAAGAAAATGTACGGGTTGGGGAGGAGGGGTTTGGGGAATGTTTAGAATTCCTATTTGAAGAACACATCCTTTGACCAATCTTGTTTATTGTCAGTATCCATTACTTAGGAGACATTCATATGTAAGGAGTCCAAATGTAAGACAAGGATCCTGATGCATTGAGAAAATTGAAATGACCCCTAAGAATTCATAGCTTTATATTTTCCAGACATAAGCAAGGATGCAGAAGTCCAGAGCAGTAGCCATGAAGACTGTATGACACATCAGTGGTGGAGTCAGAAGGAAGAGTTGCTATACATGATTTTTCCTCCATATATCATGGTTAGGTCCCTGCATTTCTCTTTCTTCCTATGACTTTATTGCCCCCTTTGATGTTCCCTAATCCCTTTCACATACTCCCCTGAGGACTGATGATTCATTTTAGGACCGAATCATTGCTTTCTGATGGCTCTCCAGCCTTCTTAAATGTCCCCTTACTGCTACCGGCTCAAGTGTGAACACTTTAAAGCTCTCTTCTGCTTATCTCCTTTCCTTCTTCATGGAGTCATTTCCCTGCTTATCTTTTACCTTACCTCTGCGTGTATATGTACACATAGAAGAAGATATCTATGAAGAGCTGAAGAGCCTGAGGGGATTCTTCGTAAATTGCCTAGTATTCAGGAGTCAAGGTTTTGGCAGGCAGAAGCCTGTGAGAAAGGACAGGCAGGAGAATCAGATGGAGAATGCAATTTATTTAAAAACAAATAAAAGAAAAAAAAAAGAAAAAAGGAAAAAAGTATTTATATATTTCTACAAAAACTAGATCAAGATGAGAGAACAGCAATGAAACATAAATAATGAAACCTCCTCACTGTTAAGACATGTTAAACTGTAACATTTCAAACCAAATTTAAAAAAAAAAAACAAAACAAACAAAAAACCACAAAACAACTAAAATAATACCAGATAAATAACACTGTTGAACTACTTTCTACAGGACAGCACAAACAGATCATTGGCAAAGGCTATTTGTGTCTTCTTCCACAATTCCATAAATTCTTTTCAAAAACGATCAGCCGTCAGACCACACTGGACAATTGACTTTCCTCTGCAGGATTTAATTCATGTATAGAATGGAAAGAGAGATCAAACCCAGAATAAACAAAAATCCAATAAGTTGAATACAAGAGCTTGTTCCACATTTGTAGAGGTTGAAAACAGTAACACACAAAACATAACCTACAAGTAGGAAAGAAAAGATAAAACACAGAAAGATAATTTGCACCTAATAAAACATGAGCACAAGGAATCCCACTTCCACAAGGAAAAGTGAATATCTTATGCTTAAGCACCATCCTATGACATGACAGATCTCCAGCAGTACCTGTGTAGAAATAAAGCAATATTTCTCTTGAAACATGTTTCCTTCTGTCTTGATAGAGATCTGCCTTTAGGGTAGGGTTTGCGTAAGAAACATAAAATTGTGGTTTACCTAATATTGCCATCTAGTGGCACAACGATCAGTTCCAAAACAATTGTCTTTGAAAGGAAGGCACTGTTCCGGGATTTATACACTACTGAAAAAAAAAAAAAGAGTTAGCCAAAAATATAGTGTTAATAACAGCACACAAGAAAATGGAACACAGTCTGCAGGACTGCAGGACAACGTGTGCCTCAAATTGTAAGTGCATGATCACAAGCCAATAGAACACTGAAGTATTGAAAAAACTTGCAGACAGGATATGCCAGTGGTAGGCAAGACATAAACTAACAGCTTCTAGCTGATTTAAAACAAGGAAAATAATAAACATCCTACCAATTCCAATATGCTCTATGAATTAATCACCACCTCCATTAAGCTTAACACAGAATGCACAACAGCCTTTATGGTTAGGATGTTCAGTCAGAAACATCTGTCCCTTAGCCCAACAACCTGATACAGGGCTTAAGAAGTGAAAACTTAAAAGCAACATAAATGTTCCTCAGATCCAACTTAGGTGTCTCACAGTTAGTCTGACTGTATCGTCCTCCATTCCCTTTTCGGTCATCAAGAAAAAATAATTACTGCCACGGGTGATTTATCCTGCTCTAAATCTGCCGCCAAGGTAGGCCTGAAGATGCCTATTTGTCTTCAGTAGCTATGAAAGGAGCCTAAGGAGATCAGCTCATATTAACACCAACCTAAGCTGATCTCACCATAGGCTGTCATGAGACAACTCAGGAAAAGCACAAGGGCAAAATTTACTAACATAGAATTCTGTAGTTGCCTAAACATAGCCTGAATTCACAAGCATTGAACTTAATCCTCGTACTCAATAGTTAAAGCCTCTGCCTGGATTTTCTCATTTTCAAACAAATAAAATACATTTTGTAAAACAAGGGGGATGCCAAAACAGGAGGGAAACCAAAAGACAATAAATTATTTACCTGTTAGGTAGTCACAGGACATATGGGACATGCTATGGGGCTCCTTATATAAATGACATCTGGTAGATGTAAAAGCAAACACTGATTTTTGTATGCCTGATGTACCCACAAGTTTGGTGATCAGCGGGGAAGACAAAAAATTTGGTGGCCTTGAATGTGGACACCTCAGCTAAAATGAACTGAACCACTGATAGCAGGTCCTCAGTTCTCTTCAGTGACTAGAGAGAGAATGCTTGGTGAGTGCACCAAGTGTAGATATCCAGGCATGTTTCATTCAGTGCCACCTGAACACCCTTAAGTGTTCTCATTTGCCTCCAGCTTTCACTTCAGATATACAGAAGCATTTAAAGATGCAACCTTGAGCCACCAGAAAAACTGAGTGAGAAGGCAGTACACTGAACTTTGACCAAAAAAGGAAGCATGGTTATAATGGAAGATATGAAGATTGAAGAATCTGAAGCTACCTTGGTTATGAGATGGAAAAGAGTCTGATTTGGTTTAAGTAAGGGGAGTGTGAAGAAGCTGTAATATTTAGACACTTCCAAAATCTGTTGTTTGGCTTTAGGTTATGAGTCCATACCTATTGTACAATTTG
Source organism: Pseudopipra pipra (assembly GCF_036250125.1). Classification (NCBI taxonomy): domain Eukaryota; kingdom Metazoa; phylum Chordata; class Aves; order Passeriformes; family Pipridae; genus Pseudopipra; species Pseudopipra pipra. Next base: position 69,581,680 of record NC_087550.1, on the reverse strand, counting down.
AAATATCAGCTACCAAGGCATGTGTAAATTGATCATTAGCCAGCATTTGTATTTCAAGTTTTCAATCAAAAGCTCTCAGACTAATTTTCAAACCATAATATGATCCTGAAAGATTTTTATCAGCCCTGGAAGGAAGTCTGTGATTAGAAAAGGTGTTTGGCATACCACAGACTACTTGAAATCTGACAGAAAGAGGACTATAAAATCCCTTATATATCCACTTCAAAAGGTCATAGAAGAAGATAAATGTTAGCCATAGTTCATGTCAAAAGTCTCTCTAGACCAGTATCCTGCCTACAACAATGGGAAAAAGAATGGATGTATGCCAAAGAGTTAGGGAGGGAGAGGCAATATATCTCTCAGAGTATTCAGTCACCTGCCAGAGATCTGCAGCTTTGGGCCTTCTTGATTCACAGTTATCCGATAGCCCCTTCTGGATTTCTCTTCCATAAAGCACAGGATAAAGAGGTATCAGCCTCCTGCTACAGTAGAACTTGTGATTCACAATTCCAATCACAAATCCAAATTCACCTACTTCTAAAATGACAACCCAGTGAAAGAATGAGTGATTTGTAATCAAAGAACTTGATACAACTGGAAAGGCACAATTTTTTACTATTCTGATGCTCTTATACCGCTTTATGTCTTCCTAGTTTATAATAGTGTGATGGATTGACACAGAATCAGTGCCTTGATTTTCCTGTCCTCTATGATACTTTGGGAAACTTTTTTCCTCAAAATAAACCTCATAAAACTTTCATTAACTTTTATTATATGGTTTTTAACAGCTTTCTGCATCTTGAGAAAGATTTTATGTGAAGTAAGTTTTCTTGACTTGGAATTATATACAAGCCACAGGTATTATCACTTGAATCATATCTCACTTCTGTCTCTGTACTCAAAAGAGATTTTTTCCTTAGGAAAATTTTCAAAAATATTTAAAATAAGCATAATGAAAAATTCTGTGTTAATGGTTGCACATGATGGCACAAGCACAACCTAGGGTGAGGAATAGAGGAAGATGTTAAATTTGAGGATTTGGATTTATGTTTTGAAATTATGGATTAGCAAAAGGCACTGGGCTAAGAATTGGAGATAGGGCTGAGGGCTTTACTAACACTGTGGGATTGTGCTTGGCCATAGCATGAGTGCCTAGCAAAGGTGATGCCTCCAACTCTGTTCCACACACATCACTACTTCTTCCCACTGCTCTGCTGGCTGAGCTCCCTCCTGCCCAGCCTCCATCTCATGGACAATCAGCTACTGAAACAGAGGGGCTCTCACAGTCAACAACAAAGCACTTGCCCTCTAACATGTGTCTCCCTCTCCTATCCCATGACTTCCTTGCTCCCCTGACTCCATAAGGGTCTTTGGTAGGGCAGAGGGCTAGTGGTTGGATTTGGGATTTGGTTTTTAATTCATGAGGGCCTGCAGGGATGATCTGTGTGGGAGGAGGTCATGGACTGCCCTGTGCCAGACACAGCTCATGCCAGCCAACAGCAGACAAAATGTGTGCACTGTATGACAGAATCAGAGGAATTTCTGGACACTCTGCAAAGAAACGTTAGGTAGCAAATGCTGAAGCAAAGGGACAAGGAAAGAGACAATGATGTTAGAGTAGACACAGGGGGAAATGGCAGAGAAGAAGGACAGAAGAGTAGGAAAAATGCCAAAAAATTACACCCTAACTGCTGGAGAAAAAGAGCGACCTGAGCAAGGGCTAGAGCCAAATATCAGACTGGACAGGGATAGAAAGAAGAATCAGGAGGCGGTATGACTCTGAAGGGACTGTAGTTGATGGAGGGATTCATGTTGGGCTAGTTAAGAAACAAGTGGCATCAGAATAGAAGGAATTGCTACACACCAACCCCTGTCTCCCACATCACCCATTGCCTCACCAAAGGGTCTGAGCATAAGGCACAACAAATGGGTTAGAGGCAGGAAAGAGGAGAGATGCCCAGAGGGTAGCCAATGCATTTTCCCTGCTTGTTTATTGGGGGGGGGGGGGGGGGGGGGGGGGTGTATAACACCAGCATCAGTAATTAAAATTTTGTTAATCGGCAACAAATTACACCAATTGAAATTCCCTGATACAAGCCTGGTTTTCCTGTCCATCACAATCATCTCCTTGGGTTCCATAACCTCACAAACCCTACCTTTCTTCTGTCTCCTAGTGGGCTTAACCCATTTGAGCCAAGATTAAGAAAGGATTCTAGTACTTCAGGTTTAGAGTGAGTCTGAAGACCCTGGTGACTAAGGGTGACTAAGGCTTCAAGTATCTCATTAGAATTTCAGTTTAGGGGCTTAATTCAGGCCAGGGCTGGGTATTGAGCTCACCTTTGAGGCATACAATTTAGCATTTGGGATTCGGGAAAGGCTTCACATGAATGTTCTGGATCTGGTTAAGGTTCCTGGTAAAGGGGTAAGGTATGGGCCGGCTTTTTATGTTGTAGTATCTATTAGAAATAATACCTTTTTCAGTCAGTCTTATTTTGGCTATTTTATACAGAACAATTGTTTGATTTTCTATGTGTGATATATTTCTATTTAAAGTTTGATACAAACTGTTTTGTGTCAATCTTCATTTAGTATATTTATACTAGTTTAATTTGCTTTCTTGTTTGTTTTGGTGCACTGTTTATACTTTTCCTTGAAGTTGGTGAACTGCTGAAAAGATCTTCTATACCATGACTGAAAGCAGGAACCAGGACATATTACCTGTGGAGCTAACTAAAACCTGATACGGCCAGCGGAATAGAGATTGCGCACACAAATTGCACTTCTTGCTTGTGGCCAGCAAAGGGAGCTGTTAAGCCCTCCAAACTGCTACATCCCAATAACTACAGGGAAAGAGGAACTTGAGCTTGAGTTATTATCACTACAACGAACATGTTTAATTAAATTGTTTACTGCCTGGGCTTCTTCTGTTGTTTATATGTAAAATGTCATATTCTGACTAGGTGTCTGTCGCTGTCCTTCTGACACATTTGCATTGTGGCTGATAAACCGATCTGCTGTTCACTCATCATTTAAACTTGAGCCATCTGTCTTAACATTGCCAAGATTAAGGAAAAATAAACTTTGCTGTGTAATGCTATTTGTTGGCACATATTAATAGCATTACAGATGATCTAGTATTTACTCAGCATATGCTGTAAGTGTAACTAAGCATTATAAAAATACACTGAAAATCTTTGTTCATTCTGTAAAATAGCTATGACAGACTACATTTGTATGACAGAAACAAAGATGTGTAAGGCAATTTGGAATGATAAACCAAGAAAGTACATGTTGTCAAAGAGAAGAACCACACAGTCTGAAACACAGGCGAATTGATTGTAGTTTAAGTACCTGTGGTGCAAGCTGAATGCCAAGGTCTGAACAGCAAAACAGTGATTACTGCCCTGGAGTTGTTTCATGAAAACATGTCAAAAGCCCTGGGACAAATAGAATTAGAATAATTAAGGTATGTCAGTTTACTGAGTGGGTCCTGTTTTTCCAGCTGAAGCTATAAATTACAATTTGAGCTGATTTAACATTCCATTATAAATTAAAGAAAGAATTACCCACTCTTTCCATTAACAGTTCAATTTCTGACTGCACTCTGTCCTTATTTTGAGCTCACTCCAGCCCCCACTGGATTCACAAGGTGCAATCCAATCTGCTAAACTTTCAGAAAACTTAATTTCCCTTTCTCATCCCTCTCTCACACCCACAAAAAAGTGAACTGTTTTATGCCAGGAAGCTATTTCAGTCTACTTGAGCCAGTCTCAGAGATGCCTCAAGAGGTAGGACCATTCAGTTTAAACTAAGGTGAGAAAATATTGGTGGCACTGCTCCATGTAGCTTCGAACTCAGCTCTTGGTGAGTGTGAAACACTCCATTTATAAGGAATCTGCTTCCACGGAAGAAGATTATTTACACATAATATTTTTCTTCTCACAAGTAGGATCTGCTGTTAAAAGAAAAATTAGATACCATAACAAACATTTGGAGTCATCATGACTGAAAAAGTGTATGTAACTACTAGACTGAATCTAGTTAGCTAACACAGAATTAATCATGCTCTTCTCCTTCAGTTCATTACTATACAGTCCTCTCTTCTTTCAGCTGCAGCAACCCAGGCTCCTGAGTTTTATATTGTTTAATAATTTTATATGTTTTATGTTTGTACTCAATGATCTTGGGCTCTTTTCCAACATAAAGGTCTATATGATACTATGATTCTATGAGTTCAAAGTTTTTTAATTGTTTCCTCTTTTCTTACATGTTTATAATCCTATACAACCTGAGTAAAAATTTCAATATGACTTTGGTACTGTAAATGTGGAAACAGCATACAAGAATTTAGAAAGCCCATGACTGACCTACTTGTGTCATATTTCAATAAACTGATATGAAGAGAAAAGGCATGACCTGCTTTCTGCATGACAATACCTCAGTTAGTCCATGCCTATTCTTCTTGAAAAAGCGTCTCCTTACTCATAACACCAATGCCTTAAGAATGTGGGTTTTTTCCCTCTCACACATTGCTTGATATATGCAACATTTCTATTTCTTACAATATTTCATAAAAAGAAAAGAAACAGTGTAACTCTGGGGCACCACAACCTGAAAAAAATCAGGAACCTTGACATTCTGAAACCTGAACAGCAGTGGTTGGTGGTACAGTTTTCCAAAAACAAACATCCTTTCAATCACAAAAAGATCTAGGGGTTATTGGCCTCTGTCGATATGAAAATCTTTAAGAGGAAGAAAAAGCCCTTTTGAAGAGATAGAAGTCTTTGAGAAAGGTCCTCCACCCATAGTAAGCAGATATGAATTTTATCAGCTTTCCAGAAAATCTCACATTTTATAAATTAGCCAAGTAAAAATAATATTCACAAATATGTTGGTTTCTGAGCTCCAGTACAGAAATAATAATGGACCACAAAGCCATGCACGAAAGACTTTGATTATCAATTCTAAACTATATAAGTATCATTGAGATCAAATGAATACATTTAATCTTCAGTGGAGGCACTTTCTAAAAACATCTCTAAAACTTTGGCCTCAGGTAAATCAAGTGAATCAACTGAAGACAAAGTTGCTTTCATTAGAAACCAAAATTTATACATAGAGCTGAAGGAAAATTTTTAGATTCTTTCTTTTCTTTCCTTACATGAGGGAAAAAAATTAAAGCAGCAAGTGAAAAATCACAGGTTGTTACTTAATTTTGGCCAAGAATGTGATACCTGTATTTTTCTATCCAATCTAAGTAAACAGAAATATTCAGAGAATGAAATACTATCCATCATCAATAAAATTCTGCAAAACTCACTTTTGTGACTTGCTAGGCTGTGAAAAAAATCTGTCCAATGAGTTTATGAGAAAATTTGAGGCATTAAAAAGATGAAGAAAAATAGTGATAAGAACATGAAAGTGAAAGATATTCCTATATAATTTAGTCTTTTCCTATCCTACCATGGGAAGCAGGGTTGTTATTTATTTTCTATAAGTGCAGTACCTTCCATTTTCAAGCCACCTAGGTTTACTAATTATTTTTTTTTTTTACAAATAATCTCTTCCTTGGTTGGAGAAAAATCTAATTTCTAGTCCTAATTTACTCATTGACAGTCTATATTTCTTTATTGAATTTACATGACAGTCATATAAATATTTCTTTCCCTCACCTCATATTTACTATTAGAAGTATTATCTCCTCTCAGCTCTCATTTCATTAAGCAAAAAGAATCATGTCTTGCAGGTTCCCCTCTGCCTGAGAGGTCCTCTGTCTTCCATCCTGAACCAATACACTATATTTGCACTTATTCTGGCATGATTTAATTTTTCTTGAATATGGAAATGACATGCAATTTTTCAGTCACTGACACAATTTTAAGGCAGTGTTATCTCCTGTATGTTCTCTACCCAGGCTCTGCAGTGCTTAATAGAGCTGACAGGGTAATCCAGATTCCCCAAGACTGGACGGGTTGTTCAGAAGACTTACACTAGGCATATAGGCTCTACAAACAATTAAGAAAGAAGAATTATTTTGAAAGCTGAAGTGAAATGCCTGTCTCACTGTGAACAGTGTGGTAGCTTAGTCCATCAGAGATGAGAGCAGAGACCTCCCACGCAAAAAGACCCCACAGAGTCTCTGAGTGCTCTATTTTCTTTTTAGAAACTATAAATTTTTCACCTTTTACTAAATTTTTCTGTGAGAGGAAAATGCATAGATTTTCCTGGAGTACTGTGGGACTGAGTCCAGGTCTGGGCTCCCCAGTACAAGAGAGATGCAAGCATACAAAGGACCACCAAGGTGTTGAAGGGCCTGGACCATCTGTTCTGTAAGGACAGACTGAGGGAGCTGGGACTGTTCAGCCTGAAGAACAGAACAGTCTCGGGATTGGTTTCATCAATGTGTGTAAATACCTGAAGGGAAGGTACAAAGAGAATGAAGCCAGGCTTTTCTTAGTGGTGCTCAGTGACAGAACCAGAGGCAGTAGACACAAATCAAAACACAAGAAAGTCTGGCTGAGCAGAAAGCACTTTCTTTACTGTGAGGATGACTGAGCTGGAGCAGGTTGCCCACATGTTATCCTGGGCAGGGGGAGTTTGACCAGATGACCCCCAGAAGTCACTTCCAGCCTCAATTATTCAGTGATTCTGTGCCTGAAGGAGGTGTATTGGGTCTGGCTGAGCTGCAGTTCATTTCCCCATAGTAGCCCTCCCAGTGCTGTGCTTTGCATTGGTAGCCAGAAGGGTATTGAGAACATGGTGGTGTTTTGGCTGCTGCTGAGCACAGCATCAGCACTGTAACATTCCTTCCTCAGTCGAGAGCAAGATCCTGGAAGGGGACACAAGTAGGCCAGGTGACCCAAACTGACCAAAGGGATATTCCATACCATATGACATCAGCTCAGATATAAAAGCTAAGAAAAGGGTAAGGAAGGGCGTTTGTTGTTTCCAATAGCTGCCTGCTGAGAAATCATTACGTGTTGCTGAAGCCCTGTTTCCTGGAACATGGCCGGACATCACTTACTGTTGGAAGTAGAGAATAAACATTATTTTCCACATCACTTGTGCACACACAAGCTTTGGCTTTTTTTTGCTTTAGTAAATTGCCTTATCTCAACCTACTAGTCATGTTCCATCTTATTCTCTCTTCCCTGTCCGGCTGGGACGGTGAGTGATAAAGCAGCTTAGTGGGCACCTGGCATCTAGCCAAGGTTAACACACTGCAAGAGGCCAAACCACCTGCTTCCACAGCAGCTGAGGTGCTGGAACTCAGCCTCAAAAATTAGATGAGTGAGGGTTCTGGGTCAGCACAAAAGTGCAATCACTCCATATTCCATTTGCAAAGATAGCATTACCAGCAAGCTACAGTGGTTTGTCTTTTTGTGTGAACCACAGCTTTGAAAGCATTGCTAGAAATAACAAGTCTGTGGAGGTACTATTTTTTCTAAAATATCCACATATCTGATCAATTACATCATTATTGTTTTCCATGCAGGCATATGTCTTTCCTTCTTCCCAGAACTTTAGATCTTGTTAACAGTTTTCTGTTCCTATTCTTACAAAGAAATGAAAAGGTTTCCAATCTATGATTTGCCTTTTTGTTTGTTTGTTTTCAACACACTTCTCCTTACTCCTTCTTTTGAAAGGCACCTTTCCCCCTCATTTTGTTTAGAAATGGATTACCTTTTCCATGAGCTCTGGTGAGTATCACAGTCTTCATGCCTTGAAATGAGCAGTCCTTTTTCAGTGCTGCAAAATATCAAACGATAGATCTGGACCAATATTACTCCCCAGAACTACGCTGAATTACACCAGCTGAGTCCTCTAGACTCAGATATTTTAATGCTGTACTTTCATACTAAATATATGAAGCATAGATATTTTAATTAAATAACAGCAACAAGCCATAAATCTGAATTTTGTCTTCTGCTTTCGTCCTAGATTTCAGACAAAAGAAAACAAAAAACAAGAATCATTCTTCAATCTGATGCTAAGAGTCAGTTTTCTCATGATTTTTCAGGGCGATTAGCCTAGGTTTTGTAACAGGAAGAAAATTATTTTTATGAGAAATTATTTTTATGCTTCTTCGGCATTGTGACTTAAAGTAATACCATTCATTATTATATTTTTACTCCACCTGAGGACATTTCTTCCTCACTGGTGTAGAGAGAGAGAGCTGAGCAATGAAGCTAGGTTTCTAAACGTAATATCAAAAAATCTAGTGGAGGAAGTATTAATTTAATGAACAACAACCGCATCAAAAGGAACAAATGAACATGAAACATCCAGGTTGCTCTGAAACTTAGCCAGGTCTGTTCTGTTTTTTCCTCTCCCACATCTGCAGCAATTGGAAAGATTGTTCCTGAATTCAACATTGAGATAAATATCACTGCCACAACACATTGCATATTTGCAGGTTATTTGTAATGGAATTAACAACTGGAAATGAATTTCAGTGCACTAGAGAGGAAGTACAGAGAGACTATGCTTATCCTTTAGAAATATTGTTATAGTAAGAGTTTTCAGGTTTCAAGTAAGCTGGAGCTTTAATCTCTCATGTACTCTAAACTTTCCTCTAAAAATATATTGGAGAAAACAGAGAACATTTTCATTTTTAGTCAGTCCAGTAGGTTAGTCACGTATGGGAAGTTGTGCATACAGGCATTTTTGTTGTGAAAATTCTGCATTTATAAAAAGTGCAGTTTTAATTCACTATTTTACTGATAACAGAGAAATATGGTTGCAGTGAGTCCCTGCTCACTACCATGTTGGACCTTATTGGCTTCCCAACAGGGCACATTCCCATCTCTGAAGAAATGAAGGAACAAGAGCAACATGGTCAGATGAATCGCTCCCCAATGTCTCTGATTTTACAGATTAGAACTAATGAAAACCTAGACTATTATCTTACCTCTAGATCCTGTTGTATTCCTAACTATAGTGCGGCAAGATTAATATCACCTGCAGATTTCCAGTGAATTACTTTAGCTTTGACTTTATGTTGCAAAGACCTGCCTTAAAATAAAGCCTACATAGCAAGTAGAGAAGTAGATGTCAAATTTTTGACATTATCTCTACTCAAACTACAGGAGAACCAAAACTATTTCAAAGGGAAGAATTATGGCAAGAATACTTTAAATAGAAGTTGAAATGCTACATAACTCATTTACATCCTAAATTAAGCTACTGTCTGGACCTATGTCTCAAAATACTTGAAAAGTGGATTTTTTGTGAGAGTCACATGATATTGTTTCAAGTAGAAAAATTAAGTCTACTACCAACAAAAAAAATATACAATAATTCCAGTAAGAAAAATAATGTGTTTTTTAAACAACTACCCAAGATTCTTTTCAAACACTGTAAGTTTTTATGCTTAATGTTTACAATATTTTTCTTTAATCAGAAAAAACAGTGAGGATGTACTTGGTTCAGAAAATCAATATACAAATTATCTGTCCACATTAAAAATGTGTGGATCAAGTTTACAGTGGTATTGGGAACAATCATGTTTTTTTAATTATATAAAAATAGACCCACTCAAAAACTGTACTATTTTGCTGAATTTTTTTCCCAATTTCTGATTAAGAAATTCAGTTAACTATAATTGGTTTTTTCTTATATTATGTCACTTATATTTGATTTCCCAGCCTGAGAAGGTTTTCGCTGTGGTTTGCAGTCCAGGAAACTCCAATAAAAGATTATAGAAAATGAACCAGTGCCATCACGTAGAATATAAAATATGGAACACTTCATAAAATCCACTTGAGATACAATAGATGACTCAGGCTTGGGATAAGTGGTAGCAGAGATAAGAATAGTAATGGATGGTAACACATTGTTCAGAATAATCACTTGAGCATTTACAGGAAGAATCTTCCTAAAATACATGGTACATGGGCCTGGCTGCTTCATGCTCTTATCAGCTTAAACTCAGACCTAACTCCCACGTTTTACATTTGTGTTAACTCTCAAGAACACCATCACTATTGATATAACCCCTAAATTATATCAACTTCAGTACAAAGTATCCCAGCTCTGACGCAGATTTTGTGCAGGACCCTGAGCATGCTGCCCAAAAGTCTACTCTGAAGTTCCTGACTAACAAAATGAGGATGGTCATTCCTCTGTGACAAGGAGCTGCACTGAGGATAAACATGCTGCTTTCTGAAGAACACATACCCTGTTTGATGCTCAAGCTATGAGCAAGAAAATTCATTCAGTAATTTCCAATTTAACCTTCATCCAGTATAAAAACAAGGGAGCCAGTATAGTCATTTAGTCATTTTAACATCAGAACTCTAAAAAAAAAAAAGTAAATGCACCTGTTCTGAAAAAACAATAATAAAAAAGTACCTCTTAGAAAGTTTTAGTTCTCAGCATTACAAGAGAGATGATAAGAAAAGAGGATCCAATACTCCGGTACTGATTAATTTTAAATTAACAACACAATCTCTGCATTCATCTTTTACAAACTTCTCAGGAACTCTCAACAGTGTATGGTACATGGAATGTATGCTTTTTCCACACAAAGCAAACAACAATAAATTTCTGACTTGGGCCACTCAGTAATTAGATGATAGCTACAGGCAACTGCAGCTAAATTTAACCTAAGATACACAGATAAAATATCTCTTTTGGGTTCCTTCAGTGTGGCTGTGCATAAAAATGAAAACAGATTTATTTTTAAAGAAAAACAGATTAACCAGAAAGTAGATAAAATTATGCTATGGCCATTTTTACACAGTTGATAGTGATTGCAATAACTACAGAGGTTTACTTCAATATGATAAGTAAAGCAGGATGAAGGAAATATATGAAGTTTTTTGCCTTTTCTTTTTTTTTTAGTATTCTAAAATGAAATTCTTTTACTTTGTAGAAGACTGCAAGATTAACCTGAATTCTGGCACATGTTATGTCCTTTAAGGTTTGAAAAAAAATTACCAAAGGATACAGGACAATACATATATACATATTAGCTTTGTCTGTGCTTAAGGCAGGAGGAATATATTATAGTAAAAGTGAAAGCTTCATGCACAAGTTTCCTATTAACATAGTATTTCTGCATATGTTATTTTTAAACATGGAGATGTTTTCACCAGAGTGATTCCTGCACATCATCACTCTGATTCATCTGAGAACCCACATGGCCCACAGAAAAACATGTGTTCCCATAAGCTTCTCATCATATTTGCCAGCCCTATGGTGATATTCCTAGCACCTTTAGAGGTGATTTCAAATGGCACTTGATGATTGTGTTTTGGCAAGCAAACCAAGCAGTAAGTGTTAACAGTCTTAGGCTAAGCTTCCCTCAGCTATAGCCCATGGAAACAATCCAGTGGGCAGCTGAACTGACTTTGTATAGCACAAGAAAAAGCTTGAGGATGTATTTTACTCCTCGTAAGACTCCAAGACCAACTCAAATTTGGAATATAACTTCCTTCAATCAAAGTTAGGACAGGCACACAAATCTTCCCCATCACTGTATTACCAAAATCTCGCTCTTCTAATGTGAGTATAAATAAGGCTTCTTAGTGGTCTTCTTAATGCTCTGATAAACAAGAGCTTCGTTTGAAACTTCCAACCTCACACAGCAACCAAGAGAAAAATAAAAAACCTACACAAAGTCATAATTCTCCCTCTTCCCTTCTAATTGAGCAGTCACTAAGAGATGCAGCAATTTGACTGCCAGAAGGTGTAGCCAGAGTGCCTTCAGTTGAGATGGCCAGTAAAGAACAATTCCTTACAACCAATTTTATTGATAAATGGGAATGTGATGGGGATTAGTAATTCTTTCAGAATAAAATATCAATACATGTTTATCTTTTTGTGACATTCTGGCAAGTATGAAAATAAATTATTTTTTGTTAAACCACAGACTAAACAGCACTATAGCTCCAAATTTATTGCTTCACTTGGTAAGACAGTATAAAACTATACTGTGCAAGGATATCTCACAACAATAATTTCTGCACATAACAAAGAGTAAAATAGACAAGCCCTGTTAGAAAAGAGAGTCAAAAGGTGTTGAAATAAGTACTTTGAAGTGAAAGAGAAGCCTTGTTGTGGTCTGAGCAATTAATTTTGATCAGTAAACCATGCAAAAAATCTGTTCTCCTGTCCAATCTAACATTGTTCAGTTGTCAGACTAGATCAAGTCTAATTAGAATTTACTACTTTCTGTAAAGTTGTTTGTGATCCGTCATGATAAAAACATTCCAGGGATTCAAATTTTTGTTCAGGCAAAAATCAGTAGTGAAAAGTTGCTCTGCTCTCAATTCCTAGAGTTGAGGACATATTCTTACAAAACAAAACCATGTCAACTATTTGTTATCCTTCTACTTAACACCTCTTGGGCTGAAAGGTTATGGCAACTTGTTGATTAGTATTCTGTCTTTGAGAATGACCCCAAAAACATTCCCAAAATCCCAAAAACTTGTCTTTTTATAATCAAAACTGTTTGGCTTGTATATTCTCTTACATTTGACATGGTCATAAGCCCACAACATATTTAAGCTACTTTTTTGCACTTCTTAAATACTGTTTTGTTTGTGTTTACATTATGTATGATTGACAATATCATTAGTGCCCTTGTCCTTGTCCATGTCCTATTAAAGTGATCAGCCTCAGGACAGCCCAGCTTCCCAAAGATTCGTCTCCTTTACCCAGAAGTAAGAACATTCTTCATTAAAAAAAAACCTCATGAATGAAAAACCTTCCAATCTATCAAAGATAATTTCTTTATGATTTCCCAGTTCTATTATGGCAATTAACAAACCTTCAAATCAGTCAAGGTTCTAGAATACAATTGTTTTTTAGTTAGGCCACTAGAGTTACTTTCGAGTAGTCAGGGCACAACACTCCACGTTGTACAACTCCTGCACTTAAACATATTCAGTATTCATGCACAAGTAATACTTCCAACTTCCCTAGAAATGCTCTACTGTAGTTGTCACCACCTCCAAAGTCATGGTTCTGCAGTGATTGAAAGTTTTCCAGATTTGCTCATCATCAGTGCTTAGAATAAAGGAACAGTGGGTTTTGTTATGGCTACACTCATTCAATCACTTAGGAGGTTGGTGTATTAGAAACATGATACAGCATACCACCTAAGGAGTCCTTCTGCTGTGCCTTTTGCAACTGGACTTGTCTATCTCATATTGGCCTTTTAGCCACCAGCGCGCTTGCAGCAAATGTGGGTAGAGCCCTTCCCAAATCTTCGTTCTCAAAGCCTAGCCGTGATGACTGACTGATGACAGCATTAACCTTCCATGCAAATTTCTTCTGGCTTTTTTTCAGCCTTGAATATATACACTGATAAAAGAATGTTAGATTCCCAAAGCCAGCTCAGTATCTCTTATCCTCTGCTAATTCCTCAGATGAGCCTTATAAACCAAGCTAAAGCAGCACTACACTTGTTTCATGGAAGGTATCCCAATCACAGCTTCATGATTTTACTAATTTTCAAACAAACAGCCTTTCCCTCATCCCAAACACATTAAAATAAAAATTATAAAAGACCCAAAACGCCACAAAATATGCATATAAGGGTTTTTCTTTGGATAATAGATTTTATCTCTGTACTTATCTTGTCAAATTATTGCAAAAATAGGAAACGCTGCTAAGGCACAAGCATTATTTATCACCTTAATTCATTCACTATCCTTAAGTATGCATGTACCAGCAACTAGAATTATATAAGTGAGTTGACTCCATTCACAGATCTGAGGTCTGCAGATGGATAAAATCTTGAGTAATACTTATGAGTTTAAACAAGTACCCCATGGGAATTGTTTGATTATTTTTCTCACATATGTCCAGGAGATGTTTTTTCATCTCCATATGAAAACTTTCTGTAACCTTGTCATATTTTGCATTCCTTTGTACTATTCATAAATTCAGATAAAAGAAATTTCAGCTGAAGAATTACGTCATGGTCATCTCCTACAAAATGCAGGTTTTTCACCTTTTTGAACAAATAATTTTGTCCAAAATATATGCCCAGACACCTAGTTGACTTATTTCAAAATTTGCAGCTATACTTATTATCCGTAACATCAGTATGGAGCAGAAGTCTATCAAGTGCTTTTTCAAAGTCTTGTTTTGTTTTTAATGTGGCTGGTTCAAATCTAGCTTTACTGTTAAATGTGGACTGGTTTTATCAAGGAATAATTGTAGAAAGAGGTCAGAACCAAAATTTAAAGTGTACTGACATCCTTTCCTAAATTCAGCTTCCGTATTAGGATTATGACTACAGTATCCTAAACTCTAGGAAGCAAAGAGAATTAACAGAGGTAAATAGATGAACATAAACAGCCAATGCTATATACCACAACAGATGTGGTATATAAGCAAGCATACTTCAATTTTCTTTACCATATGATGAACTCTGATTTGAATTGGAGGCCTTAAAATCACCACAAATTTTAAAAACCAAACCAACAAACAAAAAACCCCCACAGTAACAGAAAAAAAACAACAAAAATAAAAGGGAGTGGAGCATCTCTCGGAAATGAAAGGCTGCCAATTCCTCATCAGCCACAGAAAGTGATGGAGAAAAAGGGAAATGAAAACTGCGGGGAAAAACACACACACTAAAAATGGGAGCATTTTATTTGTTTTGGTTTGGCTTCTTTTCAGGAAAAAAACATCATAGTTCCAAATTTAAGAGCTGGTTTTATATAGCCACTCAAAATAACTGTCATTAATCAAATAAAAAAAATTCTCACAAATTATAATTTAATTATGTAATCCCAGTTGTTTAGATAATGCATATGTACAATTTGAGTCACTTTCAGTCTTAATTTTGTAGGTGATTTTGCAAAGCAGGGACCAAGATCTTTCTTTAATTATCCAAATTAAATTATTCTCAGTGCATCAAACTCTAGTTAAGCATGTCATTTTGAAAGCAATAGAATAGTATATGATGCTTCTTCACTGCTCTCGTGTCCTGCACGTAGCCTCTCTGTGGATGGGTTTGAGAAGTGAAGTGTAGCACCTCAGGCCTGCATCAGGGAAGACAAAAAATTCACAAATCATCATTTAAGTAACCTGAAATTTTATTAAGCCTCCTAGAAACCCTGGGCAGCATATCAGACAAAATTTTCCACTGGTCTCTCTGTGATTGTTCACCCTTGCTCCTCTAATAAATCCCTCTTCCACCTTGGTCTCAGATTGCTCCTGGCACCGGGTCATCCTTTAGCTCCTGATGATCTAGCGATGTTCTTGGATGGATTTCTCTCAGCATACATGGCCAGCTTGGTCACAGCACTAATAGAAAAATTCAATGTCCAGTAATCGGGATTCATAGCTGCTGTCTTATGACAGCAGTTTTTCTTTTATCCCTTCTCAGTTCCAAATTTATAGACAATGAAACTCTATGAATTTGTCTAAATTATTTTTAACTTCTAAGTCATTGGAACATTTATCTAAATTGCCTCCCCGCAAAACAGATATTCAACTGGGAAGGGAAAATATCCTTTCTGCCTTACCTAATCTGTCACAAACACGAAACTTCATCTTGGTCTCAGAGATAAGAATATGACTAACAAAACCCAAGCAAATCCAGTCTCTTTCTAATAGATATCTGGGAGGGTGAAAACTGTTGATCAGGGCCACAGTCATGGAATAGAAATATAACATCTCCTCAATGGTCTTTTCTCCTTTTACCTACTTCTACCACTTCAGTTTCTCTCCAGCCCACATGTTAACCGTCCTACTACTTCTCCCCTATACATCCTCACCACTTAGAAGACAGACTTAAAGAAACTATCTTTGTTTTCACTGTCAGACCAAGAATAGAAGTAGAGTAATATAACTAAAGTATCCCCACTTTTCTGCTGCTCTGCTCCTTGTGACTCTGACATCTCCTTATGTTTAGAATTCTGCCCAAGCTTTACTGTACCTCTTGCTTGCGAAAT
Source organism: Pseudopipra pipra (assembly GCF_036250125.1). Taxonomy (NCBI): domain Eukaryota; kingdom Metazoa; phylum Chordata; class Aves; order Passeriformes; family Pipridae; genus Pseudopipra; species Pseudopipra pipra. The sequence continues at coordinate 69,565,763 of NC_087550.1, read as the reverse complement.
ACTATGCAAACAATAATCTCTTTGATCATTTTTTTAATGAGAAGAAAATCTGCCAGAAAAAATAAAATGCAATATCTATAACATGTTAAGTTAAAGCCCTTTATATAACCATTGGCATCTTAATTGGAGCTTCTTATGCTCTGCATTTTGTCATGTAAGGAAGGAACTGAACTTCATTTTTCCTAAAGATATAATATCTTCTAGAATTTCAACATTAGTTTATGCTGAAAGATAACATAGCAATTAAGCATGTCCCAGTGGTTGTTGAACTGTATTTTCCATCATTTCCAAAAGCACATTGCTTTTCAAACTAGGGATCTGATATATCTAAAATTCCAGTGTTGTTTATGACTGATGATTTCAATTAACACATACTGCCAAGCACTTGTTTTCCAGAAGTCAGGGACTGCTGAAAATGGAATCAAATTCCAATTTTTATCAGACTTGCCTATCTGATAAAAATTAACCCCTTAAACTGAAATACTTTAACAGAGATGGATATACACAAGTTAGAAGGCGAGGGATCATGAAAAAAATCACAATTTGATTTCAGAAATAGGAGGTTGTTCTCTTAATATGTAGATGCACAAAACCAATTGACCACTGTGTATTATGTTTTCTATGTAATAACAGTTGACATGGCAATTATTTTAGATTTCTTAGCTTGTTTTATGTTGAAATTTTGTTTTAGAAGGACTTGTACAAGCTCTTCTTTTATCATTCTGGTTAGATTCCAATTTTCATACCTCAAATTCTGCTTTTAAGCAATGAGTAAAAATCCAGAGCAAAGTTTAGCCAAGATTATCAAGTTTTACTTCCATAAGAGTCAGAACCAAGTTCTTACAGGTTTGGTCTAAGACATGAGCAACACCGGATATCTGACCATACTTCTTTCAACAAATGAAAGGCTAGCCATAAAAGCTGATCCACAAGTCATTATTACAGGTGCCCTTCAGACTACATAACTAATCAAAAGTCTGTCACAACACCAACCCTCGATAAGGTGTCATTCTTCCATGCAGATGTTTGTAAGGAGGATATGCAATCCGTAGTATGTTTTTAATTCTGGTGGAATGCACCTGCATTGTTCATTTTACAGAGGAAGTGGACGTGGGTGCTTTATAATTCACACGTAATTAAGAAGCGTAAAACGTTTTGTTTTGAAATAAAACTAGATTAGATTCCTTCATTTGATTACAAATAGGAGCTCAGTGGACTAATGGTTATTTAAATCACTTTGAATTTCTTTGAAGAATCTTATGCTAATAAAATGTCTTCTCTTTGCACCATCAGCATAACAAAGCAAGTTCTTCATAAATTTGCACATCTATTCCACACTGGAAAATTCATTTTCTGCTTCCTCCAGCCTTGTTTCCTTAAACCCCACACTGACACCACCTAATCTGCCTATCATTACCTTCTCTGTCTTTTTATTCATAGGTGACTGAATAGTCTGTTCCTCTAAGGTTCATCTATTAAGCATATTCCCTATTTGGGAAGTTTGTTTTCCCTTGCTTTTCTGAAGGACTTCTTGGCTCCAAGCTTCTCATGTCATTAACTACTATTTACTCCACTCTTTTCTTGCTGCCGCTTGGAGTCCACTGAAGGGATTCCTTAAACTAAAGACCCTCAGCTTCTTCTTACCAATTAACCCAAACACAAAGTGGTCCACTGAAGTTGTTTTGCTTAACAGTATCCATGCACCTTTGTTAATTTAGGAAGCTAAGCGGGTAACATTTAGAGTTTTTATTATGCAAATCCATCAGGTAAACAGTGATCCTAGGACCACACTCCAACAGAACTCTATTTTGCATAGCATCTTCTGTGAAACAGATGCTTTACCAGACCAGAAGGAAAGGTATATTAAAAGTTTGTTTCACTGCAGACATGGAAACCACTGAAGGATTATTTTAAAAAGCATTTTTGTCAGAATAGAATTTTTTAGTATGGTCATGTTGATTTCCTTTACAATTTGAAAAGGAAAATGCCTTTTAAATTGCAAAAGCTTTCCACTTCTATGAGGTAAAAATGTTTTAATGCCATGATTTCAAATCATTCAATTAACTACATCATTCCAGTAGAAATACAATATCAATGACTTTGGAATCTGATTCAGAGAAGAGTGGGGACTTCCTTCCTTCCTTCCTTCTGTCCTTCCTTCCTTCCTTATTTCCTCAAAAATTAAAATTATTTTATACCATCAGCTCTACAGTTGGCTCCTTTTAAACACATCTCCAGGTATATCCAAAGTTCCCTCATTCCAAAGTAACACTACACTAAACCTGTGCTAACTGGTCCATTACAAATTGAAATTCCTGTAAAGAGAGACACCAAACAAGAGGAGTGCTGATATTCCACACTGCTTTCTCACTATCTCCCTTTGTTTTCTCAGGACACTAAGGTACTCCCCAGCTCTCAGGGACAGGGTTGCACTCATACTTGGCTGCAGGTGGATAAGAGCCATGGCAAGTAACCTGAAAGATCTAGCAATGTATTTGGATGATTACAGTACTAGCATAGTCAAAGCAACTAAAATATTGCTTTCCACTCAGGCCGCTCACTGCCAGGATAAATGTACCCACATACATTCTGTAGGTGAGAATTTTCTTATATAGATACTCAAGGAAGAAAGAATAATGAAAATAACAAAAGTGACAGAATTAACACTAGGCAACAGAGGAAGGAAGACGATGGATCTATGAAACTTAGGAAGGAATCGGTCAAACTGCATTAAACACTGATACACTTCATCTGTGCCACCCCCAAACAGATGCTTTACTTACAACAGTAGCATAAAACATCTGCTTATTACCTTATTCACAACTGGGGCCACTAAAACAGAATGCTCCCAAATCACAAGATGTGTGCATCTGCTTGGCTGCTTTTGAGACACGTTAGTTCAAAAAAAGGAGTTTCAAGGCTGAAGTCAGAGACAATCTCAGGAAATCATTTTATTTAAACACTAGGTTGCCATTAATTCACAAGAAACAAGGAATATTAAACAATATTCAGAACTCTATGGATAGAACTGACATTTAATGCTTTGTCAAAGCAGCAAAGTTTAAACCTAAACCAGATTCTATTAGTTATAGTAGAAAATGGAATAAACATTGAACACATATTTTTAATTTTTTTAATCATTTTCCATAAGTAAAAATTATTATTCATATTTTGAATATGCACATAAAGAAGGCTTTCTGCTGTTTTACAATTGTAAAGCCACAATACAAAACAGAACCTCCTCAAAATTATGCAAATTTCCAAATCAGGAGTACTTCTAATTGTAATAGCAATTACTGGTAAACTTTGAACTAGAACAGTTTATTAAGCCAGGGCAGAGGAGTCAGATTATAAGAATGGAAATTAAAAGCTTCTTTAAAATGGCATGAGGATGTTGTTTTAATGAGACTCAAGCATGTGTGCCTGAAAGGTTGTTTTAATTCTCTGAAGACTTGCATGACTACTCTAAGCAAAATGTTTTTCACAGTTTCACCCCCAACTGTCAAATCTCAAGGCTTCTAGACTTGACTTCCAGAAATGAGTTTACTAGCCTAAAATCTGCAATCTGTGACAAAAGGGGGGAAAAAAAAACCAACAACCACAAAACACCCACACAAACAAACCAAAAAACCCAAGCAAACAACCTTTGCTACAGAAAAAAAATTAGAGACCAGATATGGAGAATCTTTGTAGTCCTGTGCTAGAGAAAATATTAAACGTAAAGTAGAATGACTGAACATAGAGCTTCAAGTATAAATTAGGTAGCAAGGAGTTTTAAACAGTACATACTACAAATTATCCTGAAGAAGTGTTTCCCCAGAACACCAAGAACCTCAGAGGTTTTTGTTTAGTTTTTTTTTAATAGATATATTTGCATGAGAACAGATAGTTTATTTAAAAAATAAAACGTGGAATAAAACTAATTGGGAACAGTCTTATAATGAGAACTTGGATCACTCTGCAGCATGACAGACCTTCTCAACTTGCAGACCCATAAGCAATGCCAGATTCAGAAGTTTTGACTTCAGATTTTTTTCCAACATGACTAAAAAACTGAGGATAGGAGGAAAAAAGAAAACAAAACCCAAACAACTCGTTTTAAGCAGGTACACAAGATTGTTTTTGCAGCCATTCCTCAGTCCAACTGAACATCTGTGTCCCAGGGTAGGGACTGCCTGTGTTAATGCAGTGGCACTGCTACTGAATGCCGAAGTGTTGACTCAGAGTGAAGAGTACAAACTTTTCTGAAAGCTGTATACACATACTCTTTGGATGCAGATATGTCACAGTAAGAGGTTAAAGGAGGGTCATCTCCTTCTGCTTGTCTTATTGAATGCTATCACCTCTTTCAATCTGCCATTTAAACTTCTTGTGTGAGTTCTGACTGGTCCATTTAAAGCAAAATGCACTAGATTAGCTTACAGTCTTAACAGTAGGACTCAATTTGACTGAAAATTTCTTACGAATTCAAATTAGATGGCAAATCCAACCTCCGGAGAAATGGCAGTGGATTGCTGGCACTGTGTTGCAAATCTCTTGGATCAACATCACTGCAGGACAAAGAGTCCTCCTCCACTGTGTATGTTTATATGCATACATCTCTAATTATATGTATACATTTCTAACTATACTGCTAAGGAGGGTAGAGTTAAGACAAAACATACAAAATTGATACTGAATAAGTCTGTCTTTACTTTCTTTTTCATCTCTTCTTCTCTGTTCTTGGAATTATACTGGTGTTCTCACCCCTGCCCAACTCTGTGATCTGATCTCCAAGGAGTTGTTGGCTTTTTTTCCTTCCTTTTTGGTTGAGCGGGTTTCCTACTAGGTCACTAAGAGGAATCAGTTCCCTGAGTTACAGCAATGATAACATGTTAAACAGTACCAGGAAACACTCCAAGGCACTGGAACTGGATTGTTTATGCTGCATACAGTAAATTATTTTAATGATCCCAGTATGGTTTTGGCCCAGGTTAACTACCTCTCTTCCAACAATTCCTAGGAACAGCTGCAAAACCATAATGGACCTGAAAACATTCCCCATAGGCAGCTTGTATATGGCCACCAACCACTGAAAGTTTTAAGAGTGTGATGAATGGGGAGAGTGCTGCTCCTTTCCAGATGGTCTCAGTACCAGAGTACAGTTCTGGGTAACTATAATTTGCTAGAAAACACAGAGCCCAAGGGACAGGTGTGCCTGAGATCTGGTGAAAGAGGAGGGAAGGAGTCAGCAGATCAGAATGAGAAATAAGTGAAAAAGCTATTGAAGATGAAACAAGACAGTTCCTCTCAGCAGCAGTAAACTTTTACACAGATTCAGCCTTTCTCATATAGTTGCATCCCTGTAGATTTACAGTCTTGCTTTTCAGCGAAATATTGGTACCAGTTGCTGCTGATGGCAACACAGATACCAGTCAGCTGCAGAGCTAGTATGGAGACAGTTTTTCTCTCCTTCCTTCCAAGGCTGTGGCATTGTGTCAGTCACAAAATGACTTCTGGTTTGGCACAATAGCCATGTGAATTTTTATTAAATGCCAAGAAAATGGCCATAAAAAGTGTTACAGTTTAAAGCATTTTGAATCTACCAATGTCTTCTGAAACAGGGAATAGGCAACTTGGATGTACCAGACCACATGTTAACTGTTTAAGTATTACCACTTGTGGTTTTACAAGTAGTAAGATACATAATACAGATTAAAAAAAAAAGAAGAAGAAGAAGAAGAAAGAAAAGGAATTTGCCACTGTAGCTGTCATTAACCCTTCAGTCTTCTTGATGTATTAATGGAGTTGCATGGTTTAAGATTATAACTGGAGGAATTTGAAGATGAATCCCATAAGAATCCCAAGGCCTTTCTTGCATCCATTTCCACACTTTTAGAATTAAAGGCAAAAAAACAAGGGAAATTGCTGTCTGTTAATTGGATTGGGACCAAAAAGATCAATAATGATTTCTGGAAAAGGGTTTTTTTTCCTGCTTATTGCTTTTAACTTCAATTATGTCACAGTACATGATCTCTCTCTCCCCTTCTCTTTCCCCCTCTCTCTTTCTCTCCCTCTCTCTCTCTCCCTCTCTCTCTCCCTCCATCCCTCTCTTAAAAAAGGTTCAGCCCAGTTGGAGGTAAAAAGAGGAGTCTGAAATGAGAGTGCCATCATACATATTAATTTATGCGTATCTTTTGCTGGTAAATGGTACAAGAAAAGATCATGTCCTGTCTTTCTTTTATGCTGTATTTGTCTTCATCATACTTCTCTGAGTGAACCTTGATCCCTCAAGTTATAACCGTACAGCTAAATAAATAACATACAGAGGCCAACCCCTTCCTCTGATGCTAAGTGGCATCAATTGACGCACATCCTCTGTTTAGGAGCAGACCCCTGTAGAATAGATTCCACTTGGAAAGTTGGCAAGATCTGCCTTGCTTTATGAGGAGCAGGGTGCAGCCTAGCAGATGCATAGTGGGGTAAAGTGCTTGAACTCACTTCCTGGCCCTCTTTTACTTAGTAGTGCAGATGCAGTTGGAGCAAACATGACAGAACATCTGGAAAGAAAGATGAGGTCAAGGAAACTTAAAAAGATGAGAACTTTCCATGGCAGTTTCTCAGCTCAAGGAAACATTTTCCAAAGTTACATTCTCTTGTCCAGGCTCTCCGTACTGCAGTTCTCTTTGATGATTAGGATTAGCTCCGACTTCCTGACAGGGAAATTACCTCACAAGGACCTTGGCTTCTGCATCTCATTCTAGAATGGAAGTTTAAAAAAATCCAGTTAAATAAATAGCAAGCATTTAAACTATGATGTTTGCAACAGTTATTCAATAAAACAACAAAACCAGATATTTCTTAAGGGCAATTACTTGAATTACTTCCCTCTAAGTGCTCCACACTCCATACACTGTGCTGATAGTTCTGTAGATAAAATTTTGCCTAAAGCTGCCCTTTACTTGATATTTACTTTATAAAATAATACATTTTTAATTGTTCTTAAATTGTTCATATTGCCCTCCTCCTTTCTCACTTGAGGTTTGTAGTAATTTGGTGAAAGACAGTTAAAAAATGGGGAAAAAAAAAGTCAACCATGCATTAACCAGTTACAATCTCATGAAGCTATTTGTGTTTATTTTTGGATGGTAACATCAAAGCTTGGATGGTTTATGTCATCCCCAAAAGTCATGCAGAGAAAGTAGAAGCCAAGAGCTGATCTGCACCAGTGACACAAAGGTGTTCTAAACCTGTCATAACCAGCTGCTCCAGATAAAGGTCCATCTGCTTTGCATCAGTGATGTGGTGAGAAGCAGCTGGAGGATCTCAGTGGATCTGTCTCTAATTATCCATAACAGCCCTATTTTCCCTTTACACTGTTATACTGTATGAAGTTCTGTGGCACAATTCCCACCTGTCTTCAGCACTTTTGAAGCCCTGTCAGTATTATTTGTTCTCCTCTGCAATCATTGTTGTCTTCATTTAACCTGTACTTTCACCACTGCTGTTGTGGTGACAAACCCTCCTTTCATCCCCATCTTTCTCTTTTCTGGGGTAGGTCTCCATTCTTTCCTCTTCTTTCCATTTGATTACATAAGAACCCCTATATGGTAGCAACCAACCATCCATTTGCTTTTATCCAACAGAGAAACCCGTGTTTTCTACTGCTTCTGCTGCTTCTGTCTGTGTCCTTTTCAAGGGTATGAAGCACAATCATATAAATTTGCATTAGACCCAGATACACCAAATCTATGGAAGTTGTGCCTCAAGCTTCAGTAGAAATTGGATTAGATCTGAAAGAGCTAAGTGCTTTTCCACAGATTTCAATAAACTTCATTAAGCCAAATGTATCATACTGTTGTGTGATACATCCAAAGAAAGGTGACGGATGAACAACTTTGGTAAAAAAATTTAGTAGAATTAATAAAGGACAACGAAAAAGAGAGAAGAAAAATAGGCTTAGGTCTTTCTAACCTGACATGAGGCATCTGAGTCTAAACTTGACTAGCTCTCATACACCCACAGGAAGCAAAAAAACCCCTTTTGAGGTCTGGGTGGTTGTCTCAGGTAAACACAGGACTTACTGGACTTTTTGGTATTCTGTCTGTGTGGCTCAACTATGTATCTGTTTACTCTTCTAGCCTTAAAACTCTTTCAGTCAGACATCCCAGGAAAACAGAGTCAATATAAATTGCAGAATCAAGGAGAATCTAGTGCTTCATAACCGTTTGGGGTTTTGTTATTTGATTTTGTCTTGTATGGGATGAGAGTCCTACACACTAGTTCCAGAAGTAGATGAGTGGCATCAGCAGCGAAGTGAGATAGGAGTGACTTATGGAAACTGCACAGCTTCCAGGTACCTCTGTGTCATCAGGTTTTTGTCTTGTTGCACTCACTTATGTTATTAACATTGCTTCCATGGATTAATTGGACACTCATGTTCCTGGTACTTTATTGAAGAATAAATCCTTTGTTTGAATAGGATTTCTGGGAAGCGCCCAAATATTGATTTTTCTTACTTACATTTAAAGTCACCAGACCCTTTTATATAATCACAACCAAGTACTATTGATATGACTTATCTATAAAGAATGTTCAAAGTATCACAAGGAATTTAGATTTTACTAGGAAAAAATAGTCAACACTGTGCCTGAACTAATCTCAGTATATGGACTCCCTTCTTTTACAGTAGAATTCTTTTCTCCCTTCTCACCCCCTGACAATATATAATCTTGGCTTGGGCTTCACCAAAAAGAGAAACATTAAAAAATAACAAGTAAAGATGTTATGGATTCCTGAAGTCAGCTTTTAAAATCCTGGGTTTCTTTTCTCTTCACAGCATACTGCCAGATCTTTTGCTTGACTTGAGACTACAAGCCTTTCCTCAGTGGATTATATTATTAAATATTAGAGTCTCCAAACTTTGTGCCAAGGGGCAGGCAATAAATTGAGTATACTCTCTCTTCACAGATCTTTAAAACACATTCAGAACAGAAACAAGATCAAGCTCATGTCCAGCCTCTTATCCACGAGCATATCTGAGTCCTTCTCTGCAGGTCTGCTCTCAGCCTGTTCATCCCATAGCCTGTATTGATATCAGGCATTGCCCCGACCCAGGTTCAGCACCTTGTCCTTGTTATTGTTAAACCTCATGAGATTCCCTTGGATGGAAATTTTCTCCTTCTTGCCCCTTGCCCTTCATCTCTGTATAAAATGAATTTTAATCTATTCAAGAGGGGATTGCACAGCGCAAGAGCACACACCAAGAGAATAATTAAATTTTCCAGTGGTGCTCTTCCACCAAAATGATGAACCCCAAACCAGTGCCAATCTCTAAGCTCACATACAATCTTAGTACTCAAGCAGAGTATCTCCTTGGATCCCACGAGCAAGGTATATAAACCACAATGCAGGCAATTACTGGGAGCTTAAGATTCTGATCCTGAAATCCTGAACAGAGACCTGTTCATTGACATAAACTAGGTGCTATGCAGATTTATTTGCAAAATTAGCAAAGAGTTAGCAAAAAGACAATTTACATGTTGGTGAACATAACATATTCTGTGTTATTTTATGCATTATTATGATATTATAACACTTCAAGGAATTTTAAGTGGGAATAGAGAAAATTGATTCTAGATCCCCTTTCTGACAAGACTGATTTGGGTCAGGTTCTTCTCAACCAGCTCAAAATACCTCATAGTTAGACTGAACTCCTTCACAATTCATTAGAAAGAAACCTCGTGAGAGCAATTAATTATATCCTAAAATAACATCTAAAATCAGACAAATCACTTTAAAAGTACTTATTTCCCACATCTACTGAAAAAAAGAGAAAACAAAAATTTCATGGTGACTATGGTTATTTCATTGTTGAACATCCTATGCCAGTGAAACAAATCCCACACTTTCAGTTTTTCACTAGTTTTCATTAAAAGCTGAATGAGGATCCTTCTGGATGTCTTGACATGGGATTTCATGCATATCTTTATTCTTCAGCAGAGAATGCCAAAGGTTGTGGCTGATACAAATGGCTTAGTGATATTTCAAATGGCAAACCATGGTGGATAGCATTTGTAGCTGAATAAGCTCTCAAAATTGCAGATGCTAGTAATCCTGATTATTTATATTACCTTCTGTGTTTATAGAGAATTTTCAAACCTCATGTACTCCCAAGGTTAAGTATTATAAATGTATTATTAGAATTTTTTTCACCTTTAAGACTTCTAAGAATAGCAACTGGTTGCCAAACAAGGAGCAGGACCATTCTTTTCTTGTACACTTATTTCTAACAGCTATTATTACTCCAATTATGTTTACATTTCAAATGACTGATCAGATATTAAGTGCAGGAAATAACTTTCCTTGTCCGACTGTAACTATGACACGAACAGCAGCAGATTCCACCCAGGACTTGGCTGCATTCACAGGCTGCGTGTCACTCCTAATTGCCCTGCTCATCCAACTAGCAACTCAGGCAAAAACAGTGTAAGAGAAAGGAAAGACAGGAAAAGAGCCTGACAGCCCTCAAAGCAAAAAGTGTCTAGTTCCTTTCTTGTTTCAGACTTCCAGATGTGTTTTTCTTACAGTCTTTAAACAGGCAGTGCCTTGGTCTCCACTTCTTAGTAGAAGTCATTAACTGACCTTACTTGCTTCATATGTTGACAGTGTTAGCACACAGACAAAAGCACTGGTCCTATACAGGAACCCAGGCTCTGTCGCCTCTGAAACAAATTGAATTCCTCTGAAAGTCAAATGCTCCAGAAGTAGAGCAGGTGAACAAGCTTGTTAAGTATTGCAAGTCCTGTGTTCTTTAAACAGGCATTGTGTTTGCCTTTTCATCACCTAATTTTTCCAATGCAACATGTTGACTTATATGATTGGGTTGCACTACACTGTGAACAACACTCTTCAATGTGAGCTACGGGTCATATCTATTGTCCCTGAGGGACCACACAATTTGTGTGCCAATTAGAACCACTGTGCCAAAGGCAATTTGTAGTGAGGGCTTTAGTTGGTATTGCAAGAGTATTCTCATTTACTAGACTGTACCTATTATATAAGGAAAAACAGAATAAACTGGATGGATGTAGAGAAACAGATAGAGTAGGTAATATCTACTTATAAGAATATAGTTAAAGGATTTGAAGAATAGTTGAGTCTTTGTTTTCAAAGCCACCTGAATAAGTTTACAAAAGAAATTTCCTCACTCTTTTCTCTTTTTCCCTTTTGTCTTCCTTTTTCTTATGCACATGAACACAGGAATGTAGATGTACGTTTCTCAACTCAACTCAAGATATATGTATCAGAGCTTATGGGTATCACTGCATTCATCATGTACTTAGAAGGTCAGCAGCTGCTAGGCTTTAAACAGTTCTCCCACAATTGTTGGAAGGTATTCCTTCTTTTTTCTTTCCCTTTTCCTTTCCTTTCTTGTGGTTCTTGGTCTTGAAAGCCAGATTTAACATCAGTATTTTGACACTATCCACATTTTCTGAAAACATATAAAACTATTTATTTTCCAAGTACATTTCTTACCCAGACTTCTGTCTCGAGTATTTTTATATTATTTAGGTACTTGTATAGTAGTGGAAACATTACTTTGATCAACTTATTCTCTTCCTAGCTATATGAAGCACACTGTTTTTAACAGCAACACCTTATTTCTTTCTTTGAAGAGACTTGTACACTCTAAGAGAATTCTAAATAATGATTTTGCTTTGGTACTGTTACTACAGAGACAGATTTACCTGGGGACAAACAGGAAGAAAAATGATAGTAGCCTGTGACAGAGACATCACTTTTGCCACTGCTATTAATCCATTAATATGAAGACTGGAGTCTAGGCTGCACTGTAGAAATATATGATCATAGAATTGACATATTCTGAAGAATCCATAGTTCAAATGCCTGATTTTTCAATAATCAGCTAATATAGTTTCTGATAAGCTGCGAAATAAGCTCCACTCCCCATCCTGAGTCATTAGCAACCAAAGCAATCTTGAGCAGCTCAGGAGACAAACAAGGTTAGCATGAAAAACATGTAGGAAATATGTCAATATTGTGAAAACAAAGCATTCAAAGCATAGAGAATTTATTTTCCAAACAAGGCATTTTCACTAATTTATTTTCAAAGCAATTTCCAAGCTAATCTTGTTGCAGTACTGTGAAGGTACATCAGTGGTACAGTTCACCTTTCAGAACTTTCTATGCTTACCACCATTCTGCCACTCACAGCTGTTTATTCCAAAGAAAGTCACTCATTTTACAACACAATCCCTCCCACATATTTGGTGTATCTTTGATTATTTGTTCCTAAAACAAAACAACTGAAAGTAGTGAATACACTACACTGTAGCCATAGGAAGAAAGATGGGTATTGTATTAAGGAATCTTAATAATCTCTTGAACTAATCTTATCTTAAAAACTTCACACAGTGCTTGTCAAGTCCAATCCCCATAAATATTTGGATAACTAGGAAGCTACTATTAAATTCAGACAAGGTGTTTGGTTATAAGTAGCAATAATATTTTAATACTTATGCTATCAAACATTTTTAATGCTGCTGAGCTGTTCAAAATGACATGTAACAAAGGTTGCTTCAAATCACTTCATAGAGCTAATCTACTCTCAAGCATCACAGGCAAAGTCTGCATTACACTTGCTTTTCAAATTGTTTATGTTTGATGGTATTCCATTATCTCTAAATGAGGTGAGTTACTCTAGTGTCACAGTCTGTTTCTTGTTATTAGTTGGCATGTTCCACTGTGTATACAAGATAAAGTGTATTTGATATTCTCTCTTTCCGTTTAAATATACTGAGGTTGAAAGATAAACGAAAGTGATTTTTTTTCCATTCCAAGGGCTATCATATCAAATACTTTGAGAAATTATTAAGATTCCTTGATGCTTTCTTTATGTAGTTTTCACACCTCAAGAAGTACAGATTTGGAATTACATATATGAGATTTCTGCTGATTCAGTGTTTGACATTAAGACTCCCTGCAGATATGGGCTCTAAGAACAGATAAGCAAAAAAAGCTATTTCTTCTTTCTACTGCAGAGAATCATCATCTCTGCTGTATCGTCATTTTATCCTCACTGTAGAAGTGAAAGCCTTTACATAAGAGAATACATTTAGTGGAAGCCAGCCTTGTCACTCCAAATGTGCATCCCATCCTTTTCCACTGTACTGCCCAAATGATGAAATAAGCACTTGGTAGCTGGATAGGAAAGCTTGTCTGGTTGAAAACAAACCCAGGGAGCTATCAAACTGCCTGTGAAGTCCCACAGTCGCAGGCATGGAAGAGCGACAATATGTGGCCAGCATTAAGGGAAAAGCAGTGCTATTCATCATAGATGCAATGGGGATATGTACTAATTTAAACTGATTGTAAAATTACACCTCATAGTCAGCTGTTTGGAGGCAGCAGAGACATTAACCATTTCCATTTAAAATACTACAACTGTAATACAATAGGGGACTTAAGGCCTCATTAAGCATGTAATCGTTATAGTGCAGCTAGCGATTACTCTAACAATGGGTTTTTTTCCTGACAAAATACTAACTACTGTCTTCAAGATTGCAACAGTACCTACAACTGCCAAGCTAGACAACGCTTTGAGCTCATACCACAGTGCCTTAAAAGCGTATGTTCAAAATCCCTCTGAAGATAGCCTTGAGAAATGGGACTACAGCATTTCCCAGCTTCTAATCATGCAGGAGCCATGCTCTGAAAGGTCTGCAGTCCCCATATTCCAGGCATCTTGCTGCTTAGCACAATCCACAACTCTAATGTCTGCCTAGGCACCCTGTAGAACACAAGGTGATTTTCCAGAGATGCCAGCAATCTAAACTTTCATATTGGCCAGTAATGAATACTGTGATGAAAGGCAAAACAGATTCTATAACTCTTACGAAGTTAAACAACTACTTGTATTGGGAATTTCTGTTGTGAAGCCCTTCCGAGACATATGACTGATACGGCCCTCTCTTATACATCTATTCAGCAGTGTAGAAACAATCTATGGTGCCTTCTCCGATTCTTCCAAAACTCAAATGTTCATTAGGTATGCACGAAGAATGTAATATGTGAAGATATACAAATGAAATTTTCTTTTGTGCTTCCTTCCAGATCTTATATGTCACACGAAAGGTCTGACCAGGTGTTGTCAGAGAGCCAGGACTGAGGTTTTCTCATTTTCAGCTGTCAAACATATTCCACTTTGTAAAAAATGTAGGTACTCTTAAGCAGGTCCTCCCACTGCCAGTTGAGATTCTCCATCATTAGGTTCCAAAATAATTCTTAGTGTTTCTTTGGTCCAATGCATGTTTAATATTGCTGTGTAAAGAAAAACAGAGAACCTGTTTCTCCCCCTCTCAGCAGCATTCAAAAGCTTGGTGGTTTTATTCACAAATTTTAGATATTGTGTCCAGATTGACTCATGAACAAACTAAAAGGAATAGCACCTCTTACAGCTCAAGTAAATACTCCATTGAGTAAAGAGAACAAAGACCAGATGCTTTTACACAAACTCGTTTCTGTACTAAGCATGATGTATAATATGAGCAGCCAGTAGGTGAGACCTACCCATCAAAGAGAGCTGTAGGACACATGCTCTGGGTATGCCTGGCACACAAGGATGAAATATGTCCCCAGATGCCTAGCATTCCCAAGATAAAGACACTCTAGCAAGCTCAGGATGGCACATATATAACAGGGGAGTGAGGTTACTGCTGAGGTGTGAAAATTGAGAATCTTGAATCTAAAACATTTGTAAGGGCTGTATCCTCTTGTGGATCTATGTTTTTGCATTATAATGCAATCAGCCTACTAGGTACAAGGATTTGGGGGTTTTTCATTGTAGTTGAAGTGGTTTTAATTTTAGAGATGAAACTCACCACATAGGTACCCTTCACTTCATCATTTCACTGGAAGTTTTCTTTCTACTTCCATCCCACATCTGTTCAGAAATGTCTCTTAGAGGAACTCCAAAGAAATAGACGGATATCTGTTGAATTTTTAACCTTAGTTCCTTTTTGGCAAATTTCTTCCTAACTTCCTTGGGAAACAATATCCTCACGGAAGAACTCCCTGTTCACAAAATGCACTTTAATAAATTATGTGGCCTGATGACCTAATGGTTTATTTGGGAGATGGAGTATACTCTACAAGATCTATAAATGACGAACTTATTTAAAAAAAGCAGCTGGGTCAGGATGTATATTAAACCTATTGCATAGAGCTGGACATTCTTAACAGTTAAGAACTGAGCATTATCTTCCAATATACCAGAAGTACTTCTATGGCCAGAAGTATCACTTGTTACCAGTGGAGGAAGAGGTGTGTGTCAAATCACAGAACAACAGAGCTAATCTCAATCCCAGTTCTGCTGTCACTTATATCCATTTTACATAGTTTAATTTCCCTGGCCTCTATGTTAATGGTAGGATAAATGAGGATAGTATCAATTTCAAAAATCTACTTTTACTGAACCTGCAAAAAATAGCACGAAAATTCTATGTTAATTAGTTATGAGGAAATTAATCATTTCCACCACATAAAGCCTTACAAGTATTTTTTATTATTATTTTTTTCAGAAGAACATTAGTGGAGGTTGTAAAGACCTGAATCTTTTGCCCACTGCTTCTCTTCTAAATTGAGTGGTCATGATTTTTTGCAGGACTTGCTACACCTTAATTTCTGTAACTTCTTACGCACAATTGCACACACAACAATGCGCTTATATTATACCATAATAATTCCTACCTTACAATTTAGCTGAAATATAAAGAGAATAAACATGAGAATATGATGAATCAAATTTAGGAACATAAATGAAGGGAACATGTGTAAATCAAAGTAGTCAGTCCAAGTTGCTCAAGTCAGTGAGCAGAAACAGACAATTTCAGAATGCAATTCTTTTAACTTATTTTGAAGTACATTAGAAGGAATAAGCCCAATGCTAAGAGCTAAGGACATAGTTAAAATTAGTTTAGAACCAGAGTTCCTTGTTCTCCACCTGGAAAATTAGATTTTCTCTTGTGTTATTTTGTATTCAGGATACAGGTAGAGATCAATGAAGATAGTCACAAAGTACACATAGCCAGAGCAAATTCAAATAATGGGGAAGGGAACCTTTCCGTTGCTTAACCACTTTGCTTTTCTACTTACACTTGTACATGTAATGAAAGGACTTAACATTTTTCCTATTTTTTCCTACTTTACCCTATTCTTCTAATGAAAGTTAAAATTACATACTAGGCCCCACAGCATTTTTGCTTTTTCAGAACTGAGGCCCCTGGTTAAAATTATCTGTGCTTTCAAAAAGAGCAAACAATCATTTCAAAGCAAGCTGCCAACATATAAATAACAGCTAGTGCAAATGAATTTCATGAAGCCTCTGATGCAGTGGCACATGTTCCAGTATTCTACATTTTTATGAGACGAAATGCAACTAAAGGCTGTAGAAATGACTAAAAGAATTGTTGAGTTTTCACAAAAGTATTTTGCCTTCAAAAAGGATACAAGTTTTGATAAAGAAATAAAAATTGGAATATCGAAACTCAGCTAGTTTTGGCAGATGAATTATGAGAACAGCACTTCAGACAGATGTTCAACGGAGCTTTCCAGCTGCTAGCAGAAATTATGTCAGAGCATTGCATAATCCCCTATGTTTGTAAGTGGTTGGAATAAACAGTCACATCATTAAGTCAGTTATTAGTATCCAAATTCCTTCCAAAGCTTCTGTGTTACAACTGAACAGCACTTTGTATCTTATAGCTCATCTCGGTGACCTTTTAAGTATTTGGGTTTCGGACATCTGTTTTATTTAGAATTGCTTATCTTAACAGTGTGCACAGTGTGAGACTGCACAGGTAGCAAGTTAACCCTTTACTTTTATTTATCCATGATAAACCAAAATTATCTTCTCAAGGCCTGATCCTGAAATGCTCATAGCAGGCAAATGCTAAGCTGTAGCATCAGACTTCCAGATTTGTTTCTGCATAAAGTTTCATGTTTCAGAGGCTGCTTCATAAGATAATTTCCTAAGAACATAGTGGGTGAGCCATGTAACTGTGGCATGTTCTCTCATAGCCTCTGTCCTCCTTGAAATTTAAAGCCTGAAAGCCAAATTATAGTCTGTGAACAGCATCCCCTACACCTTATGTCTCTTCTATAACCCTTCAAATTCATCTTTATTTCTCCACAATCCTTTGAATATGTTACAAAGCATTTTCTATGTTTTATAAATTATAAAGGATATAAGTATTATTAAAGAAATGTGTTGACTGGAATGAGGAACAATAGTACTTGATGATTGGTTTTGATAAAGCAAAACACCCTCTAGCCAGGTGGCCCAGTCACATTGCAGTGAGTCTTAAGAGTAAGGAATCAGAAGACAATACCCATTGCTCCAGCCAGAATTTTCATGCTGTGAAAGGAACTCATCTCTTTCAGATCATTTAAAACTCAATGGGAAGTTGCTGACTCTACAGACAGAGCACTTAGATCTCTTAAGAAGTGCAAAGACGTTTTTGTTTACTGACCCTCCCTAATCTTTCCACATGGAAACTTATAGAACAAAAGGGCATTGTAAAGGCAAAGATCAGGAGGCTGCATTAATTCATGTACTTTTTCATTTGTAGCTCGGTCACCAGCCTTCATGTAGATGTTAAACTACATTTGAGAAAAGACTATTTCATCATGGGTTTAAAACACATTTGGACTGAATAGTAAACAAGTTCTAAACAGGTTACTGTGGGTGAAACAGAAGGAAATGTCACTTTTCCTATCTGGTAACAAGTAGGAAAAACAAAACAAGCAGAAAAAGGGACAAAGTAGGAAAGTCTGTCTGATCAGATAATCAGAAGTAATAATTTCATCATAACAATGTTAATACATACATGTGTATTTGTATAGGTTATAGTAATCACTAAGCTTGATTGATTTTTTCAGTGCAGAAGACAATAGTTTCTGAGAACTAAAAGATAAGAGGTAAAGGAACTGTTGCTTATATTTATTCACACCCCTCCCCAAATAGAATATCTTTTCCTAGCAATTAATGCTCACTAGTCAAAGTCTAGATCAAAACTAAAAAGTTTATCTATTCTACAATACCCCAATTAAATGACATTTTGTCATAGTCTTCAAATATTATGTAAGACCCTGAAACACATAGCAGACTTTCTGGTGTATAGTTCACAACAGTCTCAAGGACTTCTGTGCCTGCCAGGTCTGAGAGCAATTCTAAAAGGGATTGGTTCCTGTTAGATGTTTCTCTGTAGCATATCCATGAACTGAATTCATTGCAACAAAAGGGAAACGATAACCTATCATCATTCTTCCAGGCCATGATATTGGGGCAGAGACCTCTCCCGTGACTTCTTGTCCTCAGAGCAGCTTACTGAATCAATCATTCTTTGGAGACAATGAGACAACTTTCTCTGAGGAAGAAGCCAAAACCTCAAACGAGTTGCTCATGGGTGGATCATGGGAAACAAGTTGAGAGGTTATATTTATCTCTACCTACATTACAACTGTATTTTCTCTGTTGACAAGTTTTAAAAGTTTTACAATACATATTGATAAGCGTAGGTCAAATGTTAGATGATAAAGGAAACCTAGAGAAGAGAGAGGAAAGACTTGCTAAAATTGAAGGCTGCTAATATCCTTTCTTGATAAGGATTTCAAGCTATTTTGAGAATAGAGTTTCTACTCCTTTAAAAATCAGCAGCACATGTCTTCAAGGGCAAAATTAATTTTAAATCGAGGCTTTACCATGTATATAAAATCTTCTCTGTACTAATGAGATCACAAATTAATCTGAAATTTATTTTAAACTGAGGGTTCACCATGCATATCACTTCTTCTCTGAACTAATGAAATCACACATTTCTGCTAGAGGTTTTCAAATGTGTGAATCTAAATTATAGCTCATTCTGAATTTAATTACAGCATATGTAAAGGGACCAACTTCAAAATAGTTTTCATCCACATCAGAAAGATAAAAGACTTTCATTATCACACAGAGGGAACAGTCAAATTTTTCCTCATTTGGGGTAAATGTCTTAGTGTACAGAACACCCATTTCCATCCCTTTTTATCTATAAAAGGAATTGCAATATTTTAGTTTGTGCCAGCACCTGATTAAATCAGTTCCATTGACTTCATTGTTCTAGATAATCATAGGAGATGACCAAAGAAGTGGATATCGAAGTCAGAAGTTTTCTGAAAATTAGGCAACAGGAGTTCTTTTGTAAAGGTCTCTGTAGGTAGCCATACAGGAGAGAGCAATAAATGGGGCAAATCACCTGGCATAAAGTCACGATTCCCAAGAAATGAGGTGGGGCAGCTTTTGGTTGCAGAGCCCAAAAGCTCTGCAAGGTCTATAAAAGGACTGCTACTTAGGTTATACCAGGGAGAGGATGGAAAAAAAGAATGGTCCCCTGAAGGAAGTCAGGGCCTCTCTTGAAAATTCCTTTTTCTTGCTTCTTACTTTGCCTATTAAAGCCTATTAAATCCTGTTTTTTCATTATTGTTTTTAATGTGCTAAAAATAGGGATATAAAAGGCTCCATAATTTCATAATAACTATTTGGCCTGAAATTTCCTTATTTACCTAAATAACATTAACTAGCATACTGCTATAATAGATCGCTGCTACTGGGTGCAAGTATTTATAGGAGAGATAAGGTAATAACCTTTTCCATCTTCCATCCCTGTATAAAGAAATTCACTGACTATCAAATATTTCAAACTTCCTTTGAATATATATTCCTAAGCTATGTTACATTTAAATTGTTTACTGTACATGATATATTGCCGTGAGAACATGCTAATTTCTGCTCTGTTTGAGAAACTATAGGTGTGTTTGAACCACTCTGATACTCTGGCAACAATATTGTTGCAAGAAGAAAGCACTAAAGAAGAAGATGAAAGTACTTAAAGGGAACCTACAAGAAAGTTGGAGAAAGACTTTTGACAAGGGCACATAGGGATAGGACACAAGGTAATTAACTTGAAAGAGAGTAGGTTTAGATTAGATATTAGGAAAAATTTGTTTACTGTGAGGGTGGTGAGGCACTGGAACAGGTTGTTCAGAGAAGTTGTAGATGCCCCATCACTGGCAGTATTCAAGGACAGGTTGGATGGGGCTCTGAGCAACCTGGTCTAGTGGAAGGTGTCCCTGCCCATGTCAGGGGGGTTGGAATTAGATGATATTTAAGGTCCCTTCCAAACCAAATCATTTCATAAAAGTTTCAGATCATAGCGCAGGACTTACCAACTCATCAGTTGGGCTTTCTGCTTCTTCACAAGCAAGATCTTGGGACATCAGATCTTCACTTAGGCACATATTCTTGCTGGTGTTTGGGTATCTGATTTCCTGCAAATGGAATTAAGAAGCCATATCCGAAAAAAAGTTAGGCACTAGATCTTACAGCCAAATACATAGTACTAAGAGCTTCTCCTGAGTAGAAAAAGGTTAGGCTCTTGGGTAGGTTTCACAATAAACTTTGTTCTAAAATAACCAGTTGAAAACACCAAGGTAGATGTGCATCAGAAATCTCTTTCTTCCACATACATCATGACTGAGTTAGTATAGAGAACACCACGAAACTGGGCTTCACAGCCTTGAAACTCGTCCTTTCACCTGGATTCTGTATTCCTCCTTTTAAGCACGAGAGACTCGATATTTTTTTCGTAAAGGAAAGACAGATTTTCGTATGAAACTTTTCTGCCTGACACATTCAGCAGCAAGAAAGAAATGGAGGTACATCTCTCCTGTCTTGGAGACAAAAGTAGTCCCACCTGCTTCTCTTGTTTACAAATGTTGCAACATAAGTGCCAAACTACAGAACAACTTGATGGAAGGTCCATTTCTTCCTGTATGCTCTGAGTGACTGAGAAACCAAGAATACCCAAATTCTTGGGTCTGTGAGGAGAGGAAGCATATCAGACATTACTAGAAGTAGAGTTAGTTTCATCTAACTTAAAACATTCATGATCTAGACAGCTACAGCAGAGCTTGTCACCTTAAGCTTCTTTAAAGACAGCAAGAGAAATGCACAGGTGTGATTCACCTGGCCTGTTTAAGACAATACTGTAGATATCTCATTTGGTCACATGCATCTCCCCATATTCTGTAGCCAAAGATGCAGGCTAGACACTAAGATAAAGTCTCTAATGACATGATCCCTAGGTGTTTTTGAAAATGCAACTTTAATATATTGTGTAGACTGCTAATGCTACTCTCAGAATTTCATTAGTTCCCTGTATCCGGTGCATTTGATGGTGAACAGATTTTTGAAAGCAGTCATTAAGAAGGATGGAGAAATATTATCAATAGAAAATTATAGGTGTGGGCAACCTATCAACAACAACATAATCAATATCTTGTAGGACAAAATGTTTACGAAAGCTTCTGTTCATAGATCACTTCTGATAAACAGACCTTTATTAAAGCTGACATAGTTGTGTCAATCTTCCGATTTATGACAAGATGCTGAAAGCTGCAGGTCCCGCAGAATAACTTGAAGTAGCATAAATCAGACTTTTACATATTTGAGGTAGAACTGAATATGTATATGGTTTGGCACACTGGCAAGTTCACTTGAATTTCTCACCTTTCTCTGGGTAGAAATCTTGAAGAAATACTCATAGAAAAAATGCTTTAAAGACCTTTTAGCCTAAACCAGTATAGACAGCTGTAGAGGATAACACAAGTCACATGATTTAAAAAAATGCATAAAACCTGTTATATAAGCATAATTTTAAATCAGTGTTCAACTAACTATTACATAGAATATTTTTTCTATATTTTTACCCATTGAATATATGTTGACTAAAACCTAAAATTTCCAGAGAATTTGATTGGCTGACTGATTATCTTTTTATGGTGAAACTTTGCAAAAAGGCAGCATTATTTTTCTTAAGGGTAAACCTATTAGATAGGAATCTGCACATGAGGTCTACACTTCAAAATTCTTTCATTCTCCAATATTCAGGAAAGTTTTTCATATTAATCCCCAAAAAGGGAAAACAGAGAAAGAACAAACCCGCCCAAGAAGGTTGTGTGGTTGTGACAGAATCACCAGGAAAATTTCAAGGGACTTTGCTTCTCTTGTTGATTTTATGCTTCAGGCATTTAGATAATTGTGCAGCAGTACAAAACTCTAAGGTAGATATTTACTTTTGCTTAGCTTTTGTGTTTAGGATTTTTTTCTCTTTGACGTTATATCAACATTTGTTCTCTACTGCTTCCATGCTGCTTTTGACATCTCTTTAGAGTAGATTATTGCATGTGAAGGCAAGGTTCTTTTGCACATAGGAAAAAGAATAGCTTTCTTTTGGAAAGTGCTTGTGGAAACACAAGTAATATAGCTATTGTCTTGTCTACAGCAATAATTTTACAGAGAAATGTTGATCAGCTGATGATGATTTACTCAGTATCATTTATCTGAGAGAATAACTCAGGTAGTTCTGGCTTGCGTGTCTATAAGCAGTTCCTTTAAAATTGAATGTATCTGCTTACAGCTCTTTGTCCTGTTGAAGTGACATTTATACCTGTGCTGTCATTTTCATTTGATGTGACGTTAGATGCTGAT
Source organism: Pseudopipra pipra (assembly GCF_036250125.1). Taxonomy (NCBI): domain Eukaryota; kingdom Metazoa; phylum Chordata; class Aves; order Passeriformes; family Pipridae; genus Pseudopipra; species Pseudopipra pipra. Next base: position 69,543,175 of record NC_087550.1, on the reverse strand, counting down.
GTGCCTCCCCAGCCAATTCTTTATTATTTTAAATAACAAGTTGTGTTCTGAGTCCTAGCAGAGTCTTGACCTTGGAGCGCAGCTGAGTGTTCTAGAAACTGGAAACGTGGGAAATTGTGGAACAATATTGCAGAGCTGAAGAAGTGCAGGTGTTCAAGACCAAAGCAGGTGTTTCCTTTTGGTGGTCCAATTTTCCACATGAAAAACTGGAGTCTACCCAACAAAAAACTCCTCATACACCTCTCACATTTCATGATGCCACACAAAATCTGATGCTCAAAAAGAAAAACATGAAAAGAAAGGTATTATCACATGCCAGCAGAGGCTAGATAATTAGAAAAAAAATATCTCGAACTAGACTACCTGCTCATATCCAGGCTTTTAAAGAGGTAGATTATAGCACCTTTGCTATAATAGTTCAAGAAAGGAAACAAATCAGTGTTCAGCTTCAGGTATAAAATTAGAACAGAATACTCAACAAGCAGCATTTTTGATACTGTTAGAGGGTGAATAGTCTGAAGGGATGGGCTATGTGAAAGCATGACAAATTTTGCTGCATCTGCTTTCTTCCCATGCCAATCTTCTTGAATTTCATCACTATAATCTAGTAAAAAGTACCAAGATGAGACTCTAGTAGGTAGATATCTTCCAGATGCCAAATAGTAAAGGAAGAAGAGGCCTTATTTCATCCTCTACTAAAAATAGAGGATAAAAAATTAAAAATAGAGATAAACATGAGATCTTTGTTAAATTTTCTGTATAAATTTAGACATGGTGAAAGAATGTGTCATATAGTAACAATAATAATAGCAGACTTTGCAGACAATAATTATTACTTTCTTAATAAGATTATTTTAAGAAACATTTTAGTAAGAATATGCTACAGTAATAATATTGAAGTATTGAAATAATATTTACAGTAATAATATTGAAAATCCAATACTAATTTGTTGTCAGTAGCTAGTTTTTTTCCCCAAACCCTTTATCACATATAGTATTTGAAAGAATATGTGCTTTAAATTATCCAAATGATAATTGCAATATTTCTTTGGGATAACCTTATTGAAAGACTTTTCATAAGGAAAAAACATTTTTGTATATCATATTGAGAAAAGCAGGAATACAAGTTAAATCCAAATTTTCACCAATATAACGAATACTTGAGACAGGTCTCTAAACTGCAGTACTTAAACAGTGATCATTTTTTTCTATTAACATATTTTAAAATTAAAAAAAATTATTAAAATGTGTGATTGTAAATGCACAAAATTAATTTTGTTCTTTTATTGGCCAAAACCATGACAAAATCCTTTTCTTTACAATTTCATTAGCTGTATAGTCTGTCTTTTATTTATCTAATCTATTATTTACATATTAACATAAAATATGTTCGATGTTTTCTTCTGTGCTAAAAAACATCTTTCATATTGAGTTTATTATTACTTTTGAAAGTCTTTATAAAACAGTACAATTGAAGGATATATTTAGCTGAACAGTAACTTACAAAGATCTTCTAATACACAGAACAATTGTGACTGAGCAATTAATCTCTGGTGAAGGAATAAATATGTCCGCATCTCTAAATGCATATGTTTAAATACTGTGTTAAACTGCTGCCATAATCTTCCATTAAAAGTAATATTTAAAACGTGATGTAGGGTAAATTTTTTTATAAATATGTTCTGCATGTTAATCACTAAAAACACCCCACAGTTGTTTTTAAAATGTTCTTTACTCTCTCGTGCTTACTTCATATGTAGGGACATGATTGACCTCACATTGTTTCAGGGATTAGAGACTCACTGTGTAGTCCAAAACCTGGTCACACAGAAATACCCACAATCTGAGCAAAATTATTAGAGGACTGCTTAGGGGGAAATTCCCCAGCCCATGATAAATTGCCCCAACAAAGAGGTTTCTTCTCTTCTGTCTCCTTTTGCACAGGGCTTTACCATGAATAACAGCTTTATGAATCTCATAACTACTTTGCAGTAGAAGAAATAAAGCTTTTTTTTCTATTTGCAGCATTGAATCCTAATGGCACAAGGAGCTGATTAGCATACCTGAAAATATAAAAATATGTCATAAAATACATTTCTATGAGTAAAGCATTTAATTCGAATGAGGCACAATAATTTTTATACTGATATGTTTGTTCAAAACTAAACACTGAACAAAAGCAACACAGGCTCTGTGATAGATAATCAACATAAAGAGGTGGATAAGAAGGAGATAAATAGTTTGACTGAATCACACTGAAATGGAAAATCTGGCTAAGGATGCTGGGTGAAAACCCTACTCTAGGAAAGTTGTCCTGGGACCTTTACAGCTTGATATTGAAAAACAAATTCTGGGTCTTCTTTGAAATGCCATAATGGCAATGCATCAAAAACAAACAAACAAACAAAACTCCAACAAACAAACTAAAATAAATGAGACATTACTACAAAAAATATTATCCAAGCTGCAGAATCTATTGTTAAGACCTTATTCAAAGCGGTTACGTGTAAAAAACTCCAGAGAGCTCAGATTTACCGTACTAAAGGGAAACAGTTTTTCATATTCACAGATTCTATTTCAAATTAAAACAGGAAGTTAGTTTTTCTGGAAAATTCAGCTTTGAATCTCCAGTTGCCTCTCTCTGTAATTTCTTTTATATACCAGATGCAAAAGACAGGCAGAAATACTTTTTTTTTTTTAATCGTGTAGTATCTATTTTTACTACAATTAAAATGCCCAGAGTATTGAGGGTTTTTTCCCTTTGTACTACATACGTATGTACTACTTCAGCATATGTAAAAGGATACTAAATTTCAGTCAAAAAATGAAAATCTACTTCTATACATTCTTTTTTTCTTTAGTTGTATTTGGCACTGCACTGTCTAGCATCAATGGCTTTCATCAGGACAAAAGGAAGGAAAGACTGACAGTTTACAAAGCTGTGCTGCTGCTGGCTCTAATATTTTAACTTTAAAGAGGGAGTAAAGAAGGAAAACATGAACTAACTTGCATTAAAATGTGTGCACAAAACAAAATATTAAAGCTCAAGACTTAAACTTCATTCTCACAAGAAAATTACGTTCTCCAAATACTATAAATCTCTTGATCTATAACTTTTTTTTTCAAACAGTGGAATTAATAAAAAATGCAATGTAAGCAACTATGAATACTTAAACACACAAATTATTAATATGGTTACTTCATAAGCTTATTTTTGAAAGTATTCCATTTTGATGCTCAGTTTGTTACTGTTTTTAGTGGAAAACAAACAAAGATAAACAAAAAATATTTATTGGAAGCTTTTACTCAGCAAAGATAAAAATCCAAGACTTTGGTTTTAGATAGTAACACAACTTAGAGCAACCATTCTGATTTCCCTAGTTCAGTATTTTTTTGTGCAGATCCAGTTACTCAAAGTTGGATCACAAAGTTCTTTAGATGTAAGACACAAACAGGCAAAGCTTGAGAAGGCATGAGCTGAACTTCAGTCATCCACATCAGATTACTTAAATGTAATCATGGAAGTTTGACATATTTGTATCAGTAACTGCATAATTTTCAGTGCTCAGTAACTCGGAAAGGTAATGAAAATAAACATTCTGGTTGTTAGTAGGAAGTTACTAGCTCATGGTTATAGTGAATATCTTATATGCTTCTACAACTGTGTCTTGAGAAGAATGGTAAAAGTTTAATGACTAGGATAGCAGCATGTCATAAGGCAAAGTTCTGGAAAAGCTGCAGGGAAAAACAATTTAAACATGTGCCATTGATGATTTAATATAATTTTTCCATCTCTGATGTATTCTATAAGTCCTTTATTTGAGGAAGATTCTGAACTCAAGCCATTTTTCTAGGAATGACTAGACAATTCACAATCATTGACTTCACATTATACAGTAGACATTCTTTGCCCACAGATGCTTTATTGCTTGTTTTCTCATGGTGCCCTAAAGAAGTATGACAGGATAATTGAATCTTTACAATGATCTTTCAGACCCTATTTCTCTTATATGCATTTGAAGAAAAACAGAGTCTTTCAGTGGAGGGTTTAACAACAGTAATGTTTCTTTGATTTCCTAACAGCACTTAAAAACTTTTCAATATGCTTAAATTACCTCTTGTACCTCCTTACATTAAAAAAAAAAAAAAGGAAACACTGGTTTTTTCACACAGGAGTAGGAACTCCAGAACTAGCTATAATATAACTGGATTTTTGTCTTTTCTCCAGAACAGTTACAACTGGAGAGTCCCACCAACAGCTGCAAAGTCTGCTATGTTCTCAGAGGAGCTTTCACCAGAATAAATTATGAAGCTGCAGTAAGATCTATATGGGGTGGTGGTTGATCTTTGACTATGATGACAGCCAGAGCTTTTATCATCTTGCCCAGCAACAAGTAAAATTGGGCTTTAATTGCTGTTCAGAGAACAGTGCTCAATTAAATGTACACAACACAGAAACTGGTACAGGGCAGAAGGGAATGAGGGATGTCAAGCAGTCATGAGACAAACCCTTTTTTGAGACTCTGTTCTAAAGACAATGTGAGCTTTATATGTAAAATGAAACACTCAGAAAGGTTCCCTAACTATGAGACAGTGTCCCGAAACTTCATGCTTAATAACTGCTTTCTTATCAGCAATAGCTTGAACTGCATTGATTAAAATCTGTACTAAAGAGTCCTGCACCAAACTACCCTGTCAGGATCCATTTCTTGTCCACATTTCATTAATTCACCTTCTTAGTAGATAGCCACTGAAAGACTTAGAGACAAGTTCAAATTAAAAAGTTTAAAGGCACAGTATACTGCACTCAAGGGAATTCAGGTTTTTTATGAGTATTCTTTAGATGTAAAATGGCCTTGATTCCTTGTAATTTAATTCTCACTTTGATAAATGCTAATGTCTGAGTAAGACTATTATCTCTTGTACAACATCACCATGAAAAAGGTTACCCATTTTCCTCACCTCAATCCTTTCATACTTGCCTAGAAATTACAACTAATGTTTAAGATATTTTTTTCGGATATTTTGGTGACAGTGGTCTAGCAACATCTGTTTTCTTAACCAGTGCTAAGAACACTGGCAGAGTTTGTGACACGCCTACATTAATAATACTTGCCAGATACAAATTTTAGGCATAGGTACCTAAAACACATCTGCCTATTCAAAAAACAGAGACAAGTCAAAGCACATTTGATGCCTTAAACTTCTGTAAGATGAGCTATAAAGGGCCAGAAAACTGTAAAATGACAAAAGCCAATCAACTGTAGACACAGGCAAATAGGATCAAAGCTGGAATGTAATTTTAAAAGTAGAGACCAAATCATTCTGCCACATCTCTTCCTAAGTGGAAAAGAAGGGTTTTATTCCGGGAAAAAGCAAAACCTTGTATAACTGCCCAAGTTCACCTTTGTAGGTGTTAAAAAATTTGATTCAAATTGATAGCAAAAGAAACAGGAGCATATAGCCAGTCACCTCCAGCCAGCTTCATGAAACCGTGGGCTCTTGTCAGTGACATTCTGCAGCTCTTCTCATAACCAAGAAAGGGAATATACTTAACCCTGCCCAAGATCTGCCTAGATATTGAGGCCTTCGGCCTGCTATTTTCAGGCAAATTGTTTCAAATTCAAGAAACATACACATTGCTTGTGTTTGGGGAGGTTTTGTGCATTTTTTTTTTTAACATAGTAACTTTTTTAAATTATAAAATTACCATTGATTATATTTAATTTTAGTACAATTTTAAACATTTCGTTGAGAAAGAAAAAGTTTTGACATCCAAAAAGTTTTGAGTTTGTAAGAAATTTCTGCTCTCCTCTCCTGCACAGTGATGAAGAGGTTTAGAAAAATGTATTATTAAGTCCAAGAAAGATGCAGAAAAGATGTACCCATTCAAATATAAACGAGGTTGGTAGTTTGAATGCAAAGAGAAGCCTGAAGCAGACTTTTCAAAAGCATGATCTTAACTCAGATATACTTTGATTGAAAACTAACTTGAACAACATTTCAAATAGATGATGTAATAATCAAAATGTGTCATTTCTTTAACTTGGAAAAAAAAATAACATTATTTTACAAGTAATTAAAATTCAAAGTTATAAAACTTGAAATATTGAATTTTATGTGTAATCAGTCCCACTTCCGAAACTGATTTCTTTCCTCAGGAATTTCAGTGTCAACCCTTCAATCAAAAGCAAATCTCTAAATAACCCCATTCAAAATATCTAAATAGTGTAAATTGGAATAACTGTGATGTAAAAGTTGTGCATTATCTATATCCCACTTTAGGTCCTTCCATTTTATATTCTTTTATATTGTTTCAGTGCCAGACTTGTCACAAGAGAACAAGTAAGTTTCCCCAGTGCATGACAAGTTCTGAGGCACAAAATCTCACACAAGAAAAACTGATATTCATGCTGTGCATGCTACAAAACCTTCCTCCAAAATTAACTCACATTTTGAAAAGCACCTTTACTGTAACACTTTTTTAGGATAATCTCAAGTATTGCGGGAATAGAGTAAGCTATTTGAACCCCCTGATTCAGTGAAATGATTAATCTGCTTTATCTCCCCATGAAATCATTATACATTTAATCCAATTTAACATCCATGTGTGTCTTGGCACCGTTCTAGCATGCTGAAAATGGCAAATGTTCAGCCTGGCAAAAGAATTTGGTGCTAATTTGTTGCCTGCTAGTTCCCAGGTATGTTCTTTTAACCATCGTCTTGGCTTTGGACCAATGGGAGAATATAATCTCTTAAAATAAGCAGGAATTTAGCATGCTTTTCATATTTAGTTGCTAAATTTGCCATTGCACACCTGAAGATCTCTCAAACAGAAGAACTGACAGGGAACTGGGAAAGGAGGGCAGCCTTCCATCAGTGCACAGAACTCAGACCCAGAGAGCTCATAAAAAACATTTGCAGTACTACTTTGTAGCTTCTAGTCTGATTCTGACCTTTATTACACAGATGTTGATCAAGTGAATTAAAGTTCAGATGGTACTTTTAGCAAAAATCTTGTGCTCCTACCTATGATTAAATAGATCTAGGTATCTCTCTATAGCAAAGAATTTTGGGTAACTATGTGTCTAGGTAATATCTTTCAGAAAATGTTTTGTATCATGTTCAGCAATAATATAACAAATGGTGGAAACTACATGCAGTACAACTAAGGAACAAATTGATCAGAGGATTAGTAGTGAACCAGGGAAGAGATGGGCAGGAAAGCTCAGTATTATGTAAGAGATCAGAGAATAAAGAAAGGGAGGATAAAAAATGGCTAATAAAAGTCTTATGGATGGATGGGAAAAGTCTCCTTATCTTCTACACTCTTGACCATTACTTTCTTCCCATATATTTTGCTTGCAAATTGTGTTCTTTTTGCACTGAGCTGAATGAAAAATTAATCAAAATTTGTCTGCACTTTATCACAGACACCTGTTTTTTTGACCAGATTATAAGTGGGATAAGTCCTATCTCATATTTAAATCAAGATATTTTTTATTTATTTCAGTGGAGTTAGTACCCTGAACGTTTAACTTATGTGTCTGCATAATTTCTGAAATAGATCTGGCTTTTCCATGATGTTTAAATTTTCTTATTTTATGTTGAATTTGATACAAGGTCTGGGGTCTACAACCCACAGGAACAACTTTCTGTAAGCAGTAGAACAGATGCATATTTTGTGGAGAGTCCAGTTTCTATTTGAAAAGGTTTTTTTTGGTTTTCACAGGAAAAGGCTATACTAAAAACCAGAAGACAAATTTGCCAAATTTTTCTGATATGTGAATTCTGATATATATAAATTTGTCAGTACTTGTTATTGCGTTGTCTTTTTGCCTCACAAATGTGTTAATGCATGGTCTTGCAATTTCTGCTTAGCTTTATGAAATGCTACTGAGTACACATGGTTTAACATTGAAAAAAATACAGAATTAACAGCATTAATAACAACATGCTTTATTTTTAGCCCAACATTGAAGACATATTTCCCACTGAAATGTACTTTTGAAGAGGAGATTTGAAGAGTAATTACTTATTAAACTCCACCTAAACCAACACAAAAATAATAAGACTGACAGACGTGCCTTTGTTAGGACAGCACAAAAAATTCCATATACAAACAAATAAAATATCAGGTAAAGAAAGTCATAGCTGCTGGGCTTCAATCAAATAAGTAACTGCTACTCCAGGCATGGATTCTGTTGAGAGGGACTTGGTGGATATTCTATCATTCTCTAAAGAGATTAAGATTCATGGATTAGTTAAACAAACAAGTGAAAAGGTGATCAAATAACCTCTCAGAGCCTTTGTCTGACAAGATCACAGTGTTTTGGTAGTAGTTCATCTTTAGAAAAAACTCCCCCAACCCTTAAATTGGAAAGAGATGATACAATAAAAGCTCATGTTGCCTCACCTGCACTGACTATGTAAGTAGCATGGACAAAGGTCTGATTAGTTCATATAGGTGGACCATATACCTTTCCATTCTAGCCATGGAAAACCTAGCAGCCTTAAGAACTGAATCAAGACACACTAATAACAGAGGTTTCTGTGAAAGCTGTGATCAGAGCCTGAAAATGCAGGACTGAAACCCTGTCACAACTAAGCGAAGAAACACACATTCACATTGATGCCTTAAGAGGATTTTGATGAAACATTATGAAGACAGTGGCTCTAAGGAGTATCAGAACTACAGTGCTGCAGCCCCTTCCAATTCTTTCAAAGGGTTTGACATTTGCCTACTTTTCAGTTTGTTACAGGTTAAATTGCATGTGGAAGCTATCCTACTTAGTTTAGTAATATTTAACTGAAATTGCACGTGCCTAGCTTCAGAGGATGATCCAGGTCACCTAACACACCTGTCCAAATTTCCTACAATAGTAATTAGAGATTTTAAAATAAATATGAAGATTGCAGTAAAAGAAAGCTGTTTTCCTAATAGAAGCATTTCTCTTTCTCCGCTGAACGCAGGTGCTTCCAGATGATGACATTGCCCCCTCTTCAATTAAACCTCTGATTCTGTCAGAAAGCTGGACTATCTGATGTGTCTCATTGCCATTCTCATTCTCCTCAGATTATAGCAGCCCATCAGAGGAAGGTAATTTTTGTTTGTTTGTAGTCTGGTGAATACGTCTGGAACTCTCCCTGGGGATAGGAACATTCCCCATGTTCTAAGTCAGTGCCCAAAACATCAATGAGCAAAGAAATGTGGATAAGGACATTTTCCTATCTTAGCACTAGGCTACCAAACAGCAATGTATATTTACTGAAGTGACATAGTACAACTTCAAGAAAGAGTCACCTGCTATACGTTATGGCCTGTTGATCAGGACATTCTCCAGTATTTTGAAGATGAGGATTTAATACCCTGCTCAGACTAAATCAAGTCAAAGGTTATCTAATTCCTTTATTACTGTTCAGACTTCTTAACTAGTCCATATCATTTCTGAAAAACAGTGATAGCATTTTAGAATATTTTTTAGCATTCAGCTAAATCCTGGATCCCAATTCATTTGTTGGCAGAGTTTAAAGGGCTCAGGATCTTCTAAGCAGTCAACATTGATTTCCTTTAGGCATCCTAGAGATGTTCTAGCTTAGTAGGGAGGTACCTAATGAAAGTTGCTGTGTAAAGAGTTAAGCAGATTTTGAAACCTGTTGACTTTAGCTGCAATGGGCGTCAGGTGCCTGTGTACCTACTCAAGCTCTGTTTAAACCTACTAGATACCATGTACAGTTGTTCTGCATTCAAGTGGCTTTCACAATTTGAGGATTTTCTGGGTTTTTTTCCCCTGTGAAACATCTGGCCTTTGAACATATATTATTATTCCTGCTTGGAAACAAACTGTAGAATGCAAGATATATTTATCTACAGTAAAAATTAATCCAAACTAGTAACAAACATTACACATCTGTCAAATCTGTATTTTGCTATCCCACACAGTCTTGCTAGATAGCAAAATCCGATTATGTAATTATCCTCTGTGATTCCTGGCCCTTCATGAGCTATTATTTGCTATGAGCTATTATTATGAGCTAAATTTAAATTTAACAATCTCTTGAACATTTGAATTTTAAGTAAATGTTTAGATATTGATGGCTCATCAGGGCCTGTCCTTTCATCTCAGACTTCTATCATGGCCTTGATAATTGACTCCACACTTGTTTATAGAGATTCTTCTTCCTGTGTTTTGACATTTTCTAACCCACTACTAAACCTCAAAGTGATTCAGAAAAACATATCAATTCTCTTGTCACTTTTTTTTCTGTACTGACGTTATTTTGGCATTTCCTTTTCCATCGTCTCTTGCCAGTGTTCATTCAGTCTGTGGCCTTTACTTGTACCTCTGACCACTGCACCTTCATTCAAGTGCTGGCAAAGCAAGGACAAACAAGGACAAACAAGGAAAAGTTTTACAATTCAGATTTTTTTCATTAGTGGTGCCTTTCTAACGGCAAGTGCAGAGGAAAAAAAAAGAATTTGAGATCCATATATCTATAGTTCACAGTTTTATCAGTTCCTCCAGCCACTAAATAATCTAAGTTCTTATCAGGTGACTTGGCAAAAGTACTATCTTGAAACACTGAAAGAATGAATGACAAAGTAAAAAATTGTACAAGCTTAATTCATCACATAAAAGAACAAAAAATATCATCAATCATATTTCTGGACCGTGTCTCATCAGTTTTCTCAATTCTGAGGAATGAGATCTTTAACGAAGTAAATCATTCCAGTCATACTTAAGAGAGATTTGGGGGGGGGGGGGGGGGGGGGGAAGAAAAAGGAAAAAAAAAGGAAAGAAAAAGATTTTAAGTTTTCTTAAATGGTTTACATACACTATCTTATGGTCTGTAGAGTGCTACGTATTTTGTACAATATTTGGCATAAAATTCATAGCACCAGATTGTCTTACTAACAAGAATGACAATGATGACAAAAATTTCCTGAAGGAGAGTTTTATATTGTGCAAACTCTGACCAAGAAGTGTCAGGACTGAAAACACCAGGGGCTGTGCCAGTCAGATGATCTGCAGAGATAATTAACAGCAGAGTTCATAGCTTTGACTAGCCCGGGGACAGTGTCATGCAAACTGCTTCCAGGACCTGAGCTACCAGCTTTTTTTTGAACTGGGCTGTCAGGGAGACCTACTAATACATTTGGAACAAAAGCAGAAATTCCTGTATGATCATCATGTGGTCTAGACATGCCTCAAATGATCAGCAACATTAAATTTCTACCTAGATATATTAAAAAAAAAAATCAAGCATGTGTCACTTTAAGTTTTTCATATGTTTCATAAAAGGGCCTTTTTCAATAGGAGAAGGAGTAATGATTTTAAACCATTAAGGAGGATCAATTTAAATTAGATATAAGTAAGAAGCTTCTACAATTAAAAAAAAGAGTGGTGAAACACTGGAACAGATTGCCCAGAGAGGTGGTCCCATTCCTGGTAACATTCAAGGTCAAGTTTGGATAGGGTAAGATGTAATTTCAAATTAGACACATATTTCATAACTTGCCATTAAAATACTCACATATTTTGTAAAACACTAAACCCTGAATTCCTATGCCCTTGTGTTTTTCTCTTCTGCTATGGTACCTAATTATTTAGACTTCATATTTCCTCCCTCCTTTTCCTACTAAGTGATTCATAGGTTTTCTAGTTATATTCTTATCATTTTTCTGCAGAACTGCAGCTAAATGCTGACCGGTTTCAAACACAGGTATCTAGGTCTACGGGTATTAGAAGTAAAGAACTATGGCAATTGCACTTTTCACACTGACATCTTAAACTGAGTTTAGGAAGAAAAAGATATCTACACTGAATAAAGAACCAGCATTTCATAAAAACTTACTCTTCCCTTCGTGAGTGTTTCAGTGAGTCTCCCAGCTCCGTTATCCCAATAGCCTTCAGGAATCTCCTTTACTATATTCTAGGTACAATCTAGATTTTTTACTGGATTTACTAAAACCAAGCAAGTATTCTGAAATACTTAGTACAGCATTCAGCACTTCATTGTCATGTAATATAGTATTACATAGCATTATAATGTAATGTAATATAATTTAAATAAAATTATAGAACATAATATAGCTTTTGCTTGTAAATGCTTGAAAACAGGTCTGAAGGTACTATACTGGTAACAATCAATATCCTCTATTTCCTGGGTAAAAAGTAGTTCAGCTAATAGTCTTCAGTGTAGAATGTAAACTATCATTTCACAGAATCATGGCGTCACAAAATCAGAGTCACGGAATGGTCGAGGTTGGAGGTCGTCTGGTCGTCTGGTCCAAACCTCCACACCTGCTTGTCTCCATCTGGATGGCAGTGACCAAGAGTTGTCCTTGCTGAAGAGTTTGCATGGAGCTGGTTCACCTTCACTTCCTAGGACTAGGTTCAGATTTTTTGAGAAGTGAATCCATCCCAGTAGATGATCTGAGAGATCATCCATCTGCTTCATGTTAACTTCCTTCAAGTCAATACTTGGTGCGTGAAACTTAAACAACTTTAGCTATATTTGCAGTGAGATGACTACAAATATATGTACAAATATATAAATACACAACTGCATACAAACAAATGTATTTAAAGACTGTATATGTGTTTTTAGATGAATAACATTTATGCAGCACTAATGATTGTTTCCTTCATGTTAACCATCAGTGATTTCCCTGAAAAGGGGCCTAACAAGACAATGAAAGAAAAGGATGGTGGAAAAGGTTTACTCTGACCAATTCTGTCATATGCTACCTTCCTAATATTATCATTTTTTCTCTTTATACTTCACCTTATATTTATACTCTTAAAACATTGATTTTTTTTTTCTTTCACATTTAGAAACCTAGCAGGGGATATTGGAAAATTTTCAAGATATCTCTAACCTCTGCTCTGACAAGTCATGTATAATAAAATGTTCCTCTTGGAGTCCAAAAAATGTAAGTATACTGGTTAACAAACCTTTAGTACTAAACCTTACACATCACAAATCAAAATGAGAAACTATTTGAAAGTCCAAATGGCCTATATAGTTATATATAATTACAATACATAACATACACAATACATGTATTATATACTTATGTGTATATAGAGTCTTTGTACATATCAATATGTGTAAACACATGGGGGGACATGGGCATATGAGTGTGTGTATGCATATAAACTCAAATTACAGAATGTGTACATCCTAACTGCTTTATAAATTTAATACAGTTATCCTGTAGCACACAAAAATGTATTGCTGGATGCCTGGATGCATGTTTTTAAAAATCATAATAAATCATCTTATAGAAAGAATAATCTAAATCTTTTAGATTAGAGTTTGCTGGTGTACCAATGAGTATTTCCTTTCTAATCTCTGTTTCATTTGTATAGTTCCATATGTACTTAGGAGCATTTAATAATTCAGGCCTTAATTCATGACTTAATGTTGAGACCAGTCAGAGCATGAAATAGAAATAATGCCCCACAAGTGTAAGAGAAAACATGAGATTTCAATCCAGTAACAATGAGATAAAATCTTATCTATGCCTGGTGCCCAGTGAAATCATTTATATTCATAGAACAATTTTCTTTTTGCCTACCCATGCTCTGTAATTGATATAATCTGTGTTCTCCAAACTCTTCTTGTTCAGCTCAAACCAACAGACTCAATGTTCTTGGGAATCACTGACTAATTTTCAGTGTGTTTTCTACAGCAACAGAAATGAAAGAAGTTGCATAAAGAGGATGCAAGAGAAAAGCAAAATGAGGAGCCACTGCCATGATGGAATCAAATTTCCAGACATGTCATTAAAATGAGGAACTAATTGCCAAATTCTGGAGCCAGATTTTACACTTGGATACATGTACATAACTCCCACTGGTTTCATTAAGACCTATTCTTATGTACCAGAGAAGAGAGTTTGGCTTAAGATTTGCAATCATATCATATTAAAAAAACTTGTTCCTCAGGTGCAGCCAGAAGTTCAACAAGTTAGTCATGCAAATCACATTATGTAAATATTTGGACTCATTACTTTTTCTTTTATAAACTGTTTCAGAGTAAGCAATAGGTCCTATTACACTACTCATTTTATCAGTGATAGTGTTTCTTGAAAATTGTCAAATCAAAACAGAACAAGCAACAGAGCAAAAGAACCATGAGGCAAAATGCAGGAAATAATGTGTGCTGAGATTAGTCACTGAAAAACAGGGTGACAAGACACTAAGGATTCTAATAATTAACTTTCTGTTCTGCTACACGAGAAAATAACAGAAAGAAGCTAAGTGCTTAGCAATACTATTGCGAACACTATATCCAACACATTATTAAGAATTCTTTATCAAGAACACCTTGACTGACTCTCAATAAAGATATACACAGAAGGTATAATCACTGCTATGTGTTAGGAGAAGATATACAGGTGTTTGTGTAGCCCTTAGCATCATACAATTGATATGAATATGTCTGTGGGTAGGAATTTGTTGCATATTCAAGCACGCCCAGTGGAAGCAAGAAGAATACAGAGATGCTGATTGTTTTTGGAGGGAGAAAATTTGTGCCACTAGAGCTCAGCTGGAGTTGAAGCTGAACAGAAATGCGGGGAACAATAAAGAGTTTTTTTCAAATATATTAATGTCAATAGGAAGTACAGAAATATTATTGGCCCATTACAGAATGAGGATGATCAACTCACAAACAGGGACAGAGACAAGGCAGAGATGTTTAACACTTCCTTTGCCCCTGTCTTCAACACAGATGACAGACCAAGGGGGTCTCAGTGCCCTGAGCTGGAGGACCATGACTGCGAGAATGATCAACTCCCAGTTGACCCTGAAATTGTGTGGGATCTGCTCCTCCAACTGGTTCCCTACAAATCTACAGGGCCTACATGGGATTTATCCCAGAATCCTCTTGATGATTTTTGAGCAGTCTTGGGAATCCAGAGTGGTCCCAGCTGACTGGAAGTTGGCAAACACTGTCCCTATTGTCAAGAAGGGCAAGGAGGATCTCAGAAACTACAGGCCTGTCAGTCTCACCTAGTGCCTAGTAAAGTTATGGAGAAGATTATTCTGGGAACTATTGAAAACCACCTGTAGGACAACACAGTCATTGATCACAGCCAGCACAGCTTCATGAGAGGAAAGTCCTGCTTATCCAACCTGATTTCCTACTATGACAAGGTTGCAGTCTACAAATTCACCATAAGGGAAAGAAGAGAGGCAGGCACTGATCCCTCCTCTGTGGTGACCAGTGACAGGACTCGAGGGAATGTCCCGAAGTTTTGTTGGAGGAGGTTTAGGTTGGATATTAGAAAAAGGTTCTTCATCCAGAGAGTGGTTAGGACTGGAACAAGCTCCCCAGGGAAGTGGTCACAGCATCAGGCCTGACGGAGTTCAAGAAACATTTGGATAACACAGGTACACGATGTGACTCTTGGGGATGGTCCTGTGCAGGGCTAAGGGTTGAACTCAGTTATCCTTGTGGATCACTTCCAGTATTCTGTGATTTTCTGATCACATTGTATTTGCAAACTATGAAGCTAATTTCATGTTACAGACATGGTGTTCAATTCAATTGCCTAAACATAAGAGTATGGTATCTTCTGTAACATCCAAGGGTAGCTAAGATCCCACACAGGGCTAACAGATATGAGACAGGAACTACATGGGATCTAGATCCTTCTCAGTAAAAGAAAAAGGAATATTCTGGGCAACTGTGTTGAGGCCTTTGCCAATACACAGACATAATACATTTCTGTGAACAGAACCATCAAGTGCCATCTAACATTCCAAGGATGCTAAAATATCTGTACACATCTGATGGATGTGGCTCAAGACCTATGAGAGATCTGTGATTTTCCACAAAAGCAGCATTTTCCTCATGGCAGACTGACTCCAGGAAGTGTAAAATGGCACCAAACACAGATATTCATGCAACTGCATTGTGCCAGTTGTAGTCTGGAGAGCTACTAAGTTCATCCTAGAGTAGGCATCCTGTGGGAGATTTGGCTTAAGACAGGTGTGACATTTATGACTCCATCAGTATTTTAGAACCTTCACAAGTCAGGCAAAGTATGTAAGGACAAATGAGAGACTTGTGGTCTTCTGATGCATCAATTTTATACCTCTCTGAATCTAAAATTACTCCAATCACCTCAGCAAGCAACCAGTTGTATAGTTACATTAGATGTATTGAAAAGGTCAATACTACCTATGTGGATTTCATTTGATTACATTGAGAGTTTGCATTGCACATAGATTTTTACACAGTAGGCACATATATTAGAGCAACTGAATCTAGAGTTGAAACTAAATCAATTAATTAATATCAGATATTCCAGTGTATCTGAACTGTTGATGGAAGACTGGACAGGAGTATCACCACTACAATGCTATATAACCTGTAAGTCAGGGAAGTTAAATGTTCAAGGACAGGTTGGATCGGGCTTTGAGCAGACTGGTCTGCGTGAAAGGTGTCCCTGCCAATAACAGCGAGGTTGGAACTAGATGTTTTTTAAGGTCCCTTCTAACCCAAGTCATTCTATGATTCTGTGAAGTCCAGCTTTATATCAGCTGACACTGGTGGTAGAGAACATCCCAGGTGTTCCTGTAATTCTATCTTACCTCTTAACTGTAATATATAAACCAAAAATTTTAATATCCCTGTACAACAACATGTATTTGAAGCCCACTCTGCTTTATAATCATGGAGAGTGATTACATATTAATAAATATTTTATATATTTGATTATATATTTTATATATACGATTATATATATTTATAAATATTTTAAAAAATCTTTAAAAGACATTCAAAAGACACAGAAACACTCTTGCGACCCTGTTGCATTGAGTACAAATTGTAAAATGCAAATGTAAAAATTATTTGGATTTCTTTCATATCATGAATAGTCTTTACCCCTCATTTATTCCATCTAATGTGTTCATTAAACTATGCAGCTTAAAGCAAACAAATTTAAGGACAGGAAACTGAAGTTTAATATTCTTAGGTAGGGACTTCACATTCTCTTAATATAATGCAAAAACACAGATTGGGTCTTCCATTTCTGCCCTGAAAACCAGACAAATGTTTACATGAGAGACAAATAAATGTTTGGTCTATTGCAAATAACTAGTTTACACAATTTTTCATACTGTTGTATACTCATGTAACACAGCCCAAACCTTGGAAGGATGAGCTATCTCACGGTTGTCCCTCCGCCAAGTAAAAATACACGGCTTAATTAAAATGTAGGCCTTTAATCAAGATGATTAAAGAACGTGGAATCCTTTTTCACCAGAAACACATCTGGCACTATAACTATTATTATTTTTTTTTTCTTCATTTTTACAAACTAGAGATTGAAACACTAAATACATAGAATTAATCACCAGCAGGTCAGATATTGAACTCACTTGTCCCAAAATGCTTCCAAAAAAGGACGAGAAAATGCAATTTATTTACATTAATGATATATTTATATATCTAAGAGGTGAAGCAAGCTTAATGAGCAGGACACAGATCTAAGTAATATACATCCCCAAAAGAATTACCTTCCAAGTGAGATTGTCAAGACTAGATGAGAACTTATATAACAGTTCAAATAAAAGGATCACGATGAAAATTATTTCAAGGTGATTTCAAGTTCTATGTATGTTTTAGTCAATGGAGTTCTGTTAAAGACTCCAGCCAAATACAGTCCTCAATGACACAGAGGACCAGATGTTTTTGTGTCAACTATGCAGAAGACCAGATGTTTTCATGTCAACCTGGAAAAGGACTTAGGTTAGTAACAGCATAATGAATGGAGCTACTTAGAGTCTAATCGTTTTGCTGGCATGGGATAAGAGCATATAGCCAGCAGCAATCAGTGTGAAATTAGTGGTTATGTAAAGGAGTAGATAAAAATACTTCACTGTATTTTACTGAGTTCACCATCAGAAGATCCTGAGAATCGCTATCTTCCGCCATTCTTTCATTCCAATGCAATTCCTAAATTGCAGACTACCACAATGACCATTAGGTAACAAGTAACTGAGGGTGCATTTTACATGTCCTGGAGTGCTTAGAAAGTTTGTCAAGGATTTCTGAGCTGGGAAGATTCCTGGGGAATACATGAGAACATGTGAGATGTGTGACATGGGGAGACAAGCATGCCACCTCAACACAGGGAGCAATACCTGAAGACAAATATCTCCCACATTGGGCCTAGGTCTTACATGGAGATGCTTATATAGTTTACACTTAGCAGAAGCAGATACTCAATCTTGTGGCCGAGATCCAGAGGTGGCTTGGGAAATTATGTTCTTGACGAGGTAAACTTAACTTGCACCATGTTTAAGATTATGGTAGCTATTTCTTTGAAAATACAGACTGCAAAGCATGAAGATATGCTCTGAAACAGAAATCAAAATTGAAAAGTTACAAATGTAAAGTAAAATACACAATGGCAGGGGGAAAAAAAAGTTTTCTTTGTCTGGATTACAGATTCTCATCTCTAGCTGGCCAGAGGCCCACTAGAAAAAAACAGTCTGACTCATCAGATGCCCTTTGAGGAACAGCCAGAACAAATACAGATGGCCAATAATGTACAGTAAATGTCATCTATAGATAACATTCTGTCTAAACACACTTTAGAAAGGAAGACAACTGAAATACAGAGATGGTTTCTGTCAGTCTGACTTAATCATCTACTTCATCAGAAAACCCACAAAATATAGTAACTTCCTATAGAAATCTTTACAGAAAAAACTTAAAATTTCCTGAGGTATACTTCTCAGAGAATAATATGAAATATAAATGTTCTGAAACAGTACTTTCCACAGGTATCATGACAATCTTCTGATCAGCATTAATGATTGAGGTAGGCAGAAACTCTGTAACTAGTTTGCACGATGGCAACCTGCTCTGGAATATTATTTCTTATCAGTTCTGTCTTTCCTATGTGCTTTATTACAGTGCACACCAGTGGGAATGGGCAATGGGTGATTGCCTCTTTTGCAGGAAATTAGACGCTTGCTGAAATAAAAATCTTTCTGACTGTTAGATACAACACAGTAGTTCTAGGTACTGTAAAAGACAGACTGTGCAAGGGAGTCCCTCTTCCTGATGGTTCATATAATATTACCCAGCTTCAGCTTGCTGACTCTTCCTTGCTATTTCCCACAGCTGAAATGTGCTAGAAGACAGTGAGAAACACCCTGAATGCTTCCATGGTTGCTGCAACAGGAACACTGTGTTGTTACAGATGTGAAAAGAGCCAGTCTGTGTGATGATGAGAGAGGGCAATGGCAGTTTCTCTAGACAATCTCTCCCTCAGAACACTACAGAGATTCATATCTGTGGGAAAACAATGAATAATTGGCAGTCTTCTATGGTTGCTTCAGAACTCAGAGCAATCATACAGCTAAGTGACCTCTGTTTCTGCTAGGTCACCAAGAGGTAAATAACAGGAGAAAGGCAGTAAATGAAGCATTATTGTGCAGATTCTGCCTATACTGTATCAGTTCTGTAGAAAAATAAAGGTTTCCTGTGTTCTCTTCCTCCATGGTCTCAGTGGCATGATTAAGCACAGCACTACACTATGCATGATGTGAGTTAATTTGCCCCAGGCTGAGCACTGGGAGGTTCAGGGAAACAAAAAAGTTCCCAGAATGATGTGGTTTACTCAGTGAGAGCTTAGGTAAACTGCTTTGCATCTGTGGTCTGGAACATATGGACTGAGCAAGTGGCAGTCCCAATCCTGTGCCTTAAACTGAGAAGTAGGAAGAGGGAGTTTACCCTTCCCTTTTTAAGGCACTTTTGCCTCCACTATCTTTCTCCTCCCAATTTACTAAAGCCATAATTTGCAACACCATTCCCCAATGACTGCATTTCCAGAATCTGGTCTTGCTCATAAAGAGCTAGTTGCATTGTAGCATGCCTGGTGGCAATATTCACAAGGAAATGCTTAGCCCTTCTCTAGCAAAAAGAAGAATTAGAAAACTGTGGTGTTTTGGTTATGTTCTGAAATCAAAATAAAGCAGTTGTATGAAATGCAGAATTACAATAAATAAAAATTTTGTCTGTTTTATACCTGTGATTTTAGTCAGTCTCATGTGTCATAATTTACAGTTTTCAAATGTTTGATACTCAGCATACCATGTTAAAGTCCTTTTTGCTCCAGTAAAAAGGTGGTTGGATTGTCAATCAAAATATGCAGTATGGTCAATATTTCTGCTGCTTTGAAACCAGAGTTAAACATGATTCTAGAAGCCTTTATTCCTGCCAGTAATCCTCACACACATGAACACCCCCAGTTAAACAATGAGGATTATTCACTTCAGGTGAGATAGGTAGGACTGGCCCATTTTCTTCTATATTCTGAATCTTATCTGAAAAACTCATTTATGCATGGCTTGACAACATTCACTATTGAACTTCTTAATTTAGAGCAATGACTATACCAGGTGCTTGGATCAGAATTGCAGATTATATTTTGAATCTTAAATCTGTTCCAGCCAAGTTTTCACACACAAAGATTAACTACTTTCATGATCCACTTAATCATTCTTCTTTCAAGGATTCAGACAACAATTTATCTTTTACTTTTCTATTATAAATGAAGCATCACATGCTTAATGGAAAGAAAGCAATACATGATTTCTCAGAATAAGGACCAGATTTGAAATAGCCACAGCTTTGATCTGCAACCCTGTTATGTTTGCAGCTTGTTAATATGCAGTATAAATGCAAATGAAAAACCTTCAAGGTAATGGAAATATTTCTCATAAAAGTCAACACATACTTAGAATTATACTATTAGCCATCAATATAAACTTTAGTAGCTCTTTTGTAGTCAGTTGTCTACTATATATTGTGGACACGGTGCCAAAGCTGGTAAATCAGTGAACAGGTAAGGCAAGACTGATGCATAAATGAAGGAAACAGTGTGAAGATACACGTGCTAACAAGAGGAAGGAGGGACAAAGCTGAAGAAAGAGTCCACAATAGATAGGCTATCTGGAAAATGTGTAGAATATCTGCTAAATATCTGAGTCTGAAAATATTTTTCACAACAAGCTTATCTGACAAAAGGAGAATTAAGAATTTAATTCATTACATCTGGCTTTCAACAAAATATCTGAAACCACATCAGCCCTGGTTTGGGTGGCCAGGCTGCTTTGGTGGTCACTTATTTTCCCATCAGAGGCATCCAAGTTTATCTCAGATTAAAGTTCTAGCATAATGAAATTTTATGATCTGCAACAGCAATCTATTCTTATTCAGACTGCTGATATATCACCCTGAACATTCTGACAAGACAGAGGAGGTCTTGAAAAACAGGCCAAAAATGCTGTGGATGTTTATGTACATCATACCATTCAGCTATTTCACAATGCTGATATATTTCTATTTATATTTTCATCAGAGATAAGAGGTATTTATATTTCCCTCCAAGAACTGTTGATTAAATAATACTTGTCAACTAAACTTTAGGTTTACACAGTTTTCATGGAACAATTTGAGAATTAGCTTTTTAAATGTCGATTTAGATTTCCTAGTAAGACACCAGAAAAAATGCATTCTAGCAACTGAACCCTTACTAAGGGCAGCTGTGTTCAAATTTGAGTCTCAGGGTTTAAAATTTATTTGATTTTAGTTATTAGTACAAGTTCTCTGTGTTTCATCTGGAGATACTGGCTCATGTACATAGCCCTTACTTGAACAAGACATTCAGGGGGAAGAGCTGGGCATGCCATCCAGCCAGGAATTATGTGACTTGTACCAAAGTAAAAAATTTATCTTGTGTCTGACAGCATACAGATACAGAGGGAACTGTGACCCAAGCAAATACAGCTGAGCATGTAGTCACATCATCTTCTCCTTGCTTTGATTGCAGTTCTTATGCAGCAAGGTTTTCTTCGCAATAGAATGACACGCTTACACCTTTCCTGGGTATGTATAGCTCCTATACACAGTAAATTCAGTCCCCTTTACTTTGAGAAACATTTCAATATAATACATTCCCAGCTGATAGATTCACTTCATCCAGCTGCCAGCAGAATAGCTCTCCATATCCAGAGTCCTAGAACTTGGTTGTTTCATAGGGAACTATGCAAATGTCACACAAGAGCCATTTCAGAGTATAAAATTCTTAATCCATAAATCTGTGGTTCTCAATTAACAGTGACACTGTCTCAAGGAAAACACTCCAAATGCAGGGAAGGAAAACCTTAATGGAGGAATTCTAACAGCATCTGATAATGCACACACACTGAAGCAAGCCATAGAAATACATTGCCTGGAAAAATATACAAATATTTTTGCACACTTATCATCGTGTCAGATGCCAAGGCCAATTGAACGTCTAAGGCACCCCTCAACTGAGATGACAAAGGCCCTCCACTGCGCAATTCATGCTGCTGGGGCTCAGTGAAACCTTTCATGTCACATGTCAGACAGACATGTATCTGCTCTGTATGACATTGGTGACATTCCTTTGTGATAGCAATGGACTTTCTTGTTTAGGCTGGATCATTGAAAGTTATGTGAACAGGAAGGACATGAAGCCCATACCATGCACAGTTTACCATGTGATACACACACAGTCTTTCCTTAAAAAATATTTCAAATATTTCTTATATCAGTGGGTTGCTACTCCACTTCATTTCCACTTTAGACCTAAACGGACATTTAGACTGTCTTAACATCCATCGATAACTAGCAGGAGAAGATAATCTAATCAATACTAAAATACCATGAATATATGACTAAACTAGATTTATGATTTTATTTCATATAACCAGGAATTCTATTATAAGCAAGAACAAACACTCCCTTTATCTACAGCTCATCACTAAGGAAGAGAGCACTCCCTCTGGTATGCTCTAATAGCCCCATGCCATGTCAGATATGCAAAGCAATCATAAATCCACTTTAGCTTGTTAGTTTACTGCTGTTTTCTATCACCAGACAAGCACAAAGCAACTGGAATGTGTCAGTGAATCTGGCCCTAAATCACATTTCTTTTTTTCTTTTTCAAGTGGTATTTTTAAGCTGCGCCAAGTAATAACATTCCAAGACACCCAGGGAAGAGAGTAACAGCACATACACTGACTTTCTAGCATGTAGATGGCCCAATTCTCTGTGGAGTCCTGGCTGCTTGGCACAGTTTGAGCAAAGCAGTACAAGCCCAGCTCAGATGACTGGGTAAATGGAGTTTACTGGAGTAGCATGTACAAGCACGTTCCTGAAAGAAGCGCACAAAAATTCAACAATTCAATTTCCTTTTTTTTGTTTTATAAATGTATTTTGGAGAATTTAGTAAATCATAATTGTAGAGGAAAAAAAACTTTCTAAAAAACTTTCTAGGAGGAATAAGTTTCTTCCTTTTCTTACTTTCCTTTTTTTTTTTTTTTGAAGTATGTTACATCTACATTTTACTGTTGTTTTATCAAGAGGAAAACCAGAAGTACATAAGTGACAGTCAGGAAGACAAAGTTGCACTATTGATCCAAAATTAAAGTCAGCTCTGCAGCAGGGTTTAAAAAAATCCACATAGAAGATGTAAAGACAATGGCTGATGAACCTAGAGAGACTTTCTTTCTTTAGCAAGACATGGAAACACATAAAAGTCTTTTTAACCTCACATTCCTGAGTGACTATGCCTGGTTCCATAGTCAGACTTAATGAAATGGCAGTTACTCATCTATTACATTTGACAAGGATTCTGCCATTATTAAAAAAAAGTAAAATTGTTTCTTTTGTGTGTCATTCTATTTCGAAGAAAACCTTGCTAGTTCGCCAATGGTTCAAGAGATATTACGATGATACGAATGGTCCTGTGACCAAGGAATGACTTATAAACATGACTTGTAAAACTATGAAACTTACATTGTTTTGCTTAATGTGATAGAAAAGATCAAGAATTTAATTCTGCTTTTCCCAAATTATGGATAACAGCTTTAGTTGCTTTAAATAAGTAAGTGGATCAAACCAACTACCTACATAAAGAAGAAAATTCTCAAGAAAACCAACACAAATACAATATGCCAACATATTTGGCAGCAACTCAAGTAATCTAGGGCAGGAGAGAGATCATTTGTATTGAGAGCCAGCTACTACATTTGTCACTTAACTCTCCAGCCCAGCAGGGCTTCAAATAGTGCCAGCAATTAAAGCTAGTTAGGCAACCAAAGGTTACATAGAGACAAATGAGGCCATAAAGGGGCCCTGCTTGTAAAAAATTTTGAGAATTACAGACTTCTTTTGTGTATATTCTGTTCTTCTTCCACAGAAAATTTATTTCATAGGTATTTCATAGTGCTAATTTAGCAGCATATGCTTTCTTAGAGCAGTCTGAAAGAGAGATAATAAATTAGAGATTGGTAGAATGTAATGGCCTCATTTCACAAAGGTCCAAGGATGTGGTCATCTTTTCCCCTATAAGCCTGTTTTTTGCATGATTTTTACAAAGCTAATTAAATGCTGTCAAGTATTTCAGCCCTTGCTGCTATAGCTGTGGCTGTTTGTCTTCAATACAAACATCTTAGAAGCAGCATGAGACCATGCTTCTCTTTCAGAATATCCCGTGTTCATATGTGTACCACATGGGCCAAGAGTCCACCTATGTGTGCCCTGCCCTGAGCATGCTATGCTAACATGCAGTGAATGATTGTACCCAGAGGCTATATCTGTACTAGACCATAAAACAGCCAGGATTGGTGCTCAGGTCAAAAGGCACAGTTTCCTTTGACTGTGCTCTTCTGAAGGTTTATTGTAGAAGAGGGTATAACCTGTGGTGTGTAAAATCTAGCCACTGGATGTGTCTGTTTGAAAGTTTGAAAATAAAACATACTGAGAAAAGGAAGAAGGAAGTCCTAGAAATCACACATGACCCAGTACCTCAGTTTCCACTTAGATCAACAGTTAATCAAGTTCTCAGACAACTTTCTGAAAATGTACATTACCATGTTTCACCTGTAACCATGGTGTTGGTGTTTGGGAAGTAGCCGTAGGATAACAAGATCACAGGATAATTGAGGTGAAAAGGGACCTTGGCAGTTTTCTAATGCAAGCTGCTGCTCAGTGCAGGTGTAGCTCTGAAGTCAGAGCAAATTACTCAGGGCTGTGTACTCTGGGGTTTAAAACCTGACGGAGATAGCATAGCTTCTCTGGGCAATATGTTCCACTGCTTGACTGTCCTCAAGGTGCCCAGTTTGGGGTTTATTTTGGGTTTTATGACTTTGTAACTTTTCTATTCCAATGTACTGCTGTTGTTTCTTGTTCTCCTGCCATGCAACTCCTCAAAGAGTCTGTCTCTGTCTCCTGAATACTGCCCTGTACCGGGGTGTTTCTGTTAGATCCCCCCTCAACCATCTCTTATCCAGGCTGAAGAAGCCCACATCCCTCGGGTTTTTTTTCTAAAGGGCAATTCCAGTGGCCCTCCACTGGACCATTCTCTAGACCTGAACAATCACATCTTCTGCACATGTGGCTGGGAATAGAATTTGAGGCTTTCACCCTCCTCTCCCTGTCTCCCTCTTTCTCTTTCTCATTCCTTCCTTCTCTACACATACTATTTTCCTTTATACGGAAAAAAAACCTTCCAACTACCTTTTTTTTAACACTTTTGGTGAGAGAATTTTCAAACTCACAAGGCTGTAAAGTGGCAAAACACCCAAAAGGAAAAGCCGTTTAGGTCCAACTGTTTTCTCTGGTGGGCCTAGGCTTGTTTGGAGGAATAATAATAGTAATAACAGTGTAAAATAGTAATAGTAGTAATAATAATAGTATAGTGCATCTTGAACCAAGACATTGCAAAATGTGAGACAATTTGAAATGAAAAATATAAAACAAAACAGAAAAAAAACCAAAAAACAAAACCAAAGAATCACAGTCAATTCTGACAGGTACAAAACATTTTTTTTTTTGTCACTATTTTCGAATTGTTATCCCTGCAGTTAGTTAATATTTAAAAAGAATAATTGCCTTAAGCTGACGGGCTAAAACAATTTCTAATATATCTTAAATTCATTATTATAATTCAGAAGATTTCAAAGACTTATTAAACCAAAAATATTACATTTGTTTTGAAAGTACCAGTTAAAAGAGCTCAGTGTTATTTGGTAACTAGTTGCCCTCTGCTTTGGACAAGGAGTTACAATTTCCTTACAAAAAGTTCCCAGCTTTATGTAGGGAAAATACATTCTGGAATTGGCACACCAATATGCATGTCCTTACTAAAATGGGCCCTAAGCGAGTCAACAAAGCAGAGAATTAATCAAGGCACTTTCTGTGTCATTGTGTCTATGTGCATTCAGAGTGCTGCTCTTCCGAGATGAAATCTTTCCTTCTGCTAGCTGGATTCCTACCAAAAAAAAAAAAAATTATATATAAAAAAATACTTCTACTCTGTGCAGCCATATATTTAGGCCAGAAAGGAAAAGCATACCAAGCAGCATGATAGTCTAGCTAAATGGTCAGAAACAGTGACAAGAGAAGAGCTTAAATCTCCCACCCCTGTTTCCAGTTTACTCAGTGCATGGGTAAAATTAAACACAGCAAAAGTCCTGGTGGAAAGAAGTGGCAGCCAAACCTGTAAGCGTGTATTATACATTCTCAGAATATATTAGTTGGGCCTATTAGGGAACATAGCAAAGGAATATTCATTATCCAAACTGCAACTCAGTTAGGCTCAGATGCTCAGCTCTGTTAAAAACGGAGTAATCCTATATGTGATTGGAAACATGAAAGTCAGAGAGTGAATTTTCTATAATATTTGAGTGTCTCAAGGTCTCAAGTTATGTGATACCTGAGTGTAGTCTTATTTGTATGCATATAATTTCAGCCTAAACTCTCCATTACCTACATAATTCCTGTGTTGTCATTGAGTTCTTAATGTAACTATGCCAGCTTTTTTCCTTCTTTTTTCTTTCTTCATTTCCCTTTATGGCAGATACCGACAAAATAAGAACAGAACTGGTCACACAGCACTAGGAAAACGCTCCTATCTGACTTGGCCTCCCAAAGTCAGGAGTTCTTTCAAAGTAGTAATTTCAAAGGAGCAAGATAACTGCAGATGAACTGACCTTTTTGAAATATCTTAGGCAAAACAGAATTGCTCATGCTGCATGTCAAAACCCATGCCAAAAGTGGTTCTGTCTTTGGTTTGAGAAATCTTTTCTTATGAAATCTTAAACTAACACAGTACATTTCTCCAAAGGTTTTTTATTTCAACTACAGTTTTCTAATAAAAATTACTTTCCTGAGAAATGCTTAACTGCTTCTCCCCACAAGAAGGAGTCTTTTTAAGGTTAGCAGAGGACTAAAATGAGGAGAGGAGTAGGAAAACTCATCAATAGGTAGCTAAAGGATTGGTGCCATGGCAGAATTTTGGTTTTTTTCAACCTTGGAGCAAATTCTATGGTACCTAGCCTGGTAGAGTCAAATGGGCTTCACTTATCTAGCAAGGGCAAAAGGACTCTAGCCCATAAGTTGCCGGGGCTGATGAAGAAGGCTTTAAACTAGGTTTGAAGGAGGAAGGAGATGAAACCAGGCTCTCCAGAGATGAACCTAAGGGTGGAAAGCCTGAGTTAGAAGTGATATCAGCAGCCCAGCTGAAGTGCATGTACACCAATGCATGCAGTGTGGGTAACAAAAAAGAGGAGCTGGAAGCCATCGTGTAGCAGGAAAGCTGTGATGTAGTCGCCATCACAGAAACGTAGTGGGATGACTCACATAACTGGAGCACTGCCATGGGTGGCTACAAGCTCTTCAGAAGGGATAGGCAAGGTAGGAGAGGTGGAGGGGTAGCTCTATATGTTAGAGTCTCTTGACTCCGTAGAACTTGAAGTCAGTAATGATAAGGTTGAGTGCTTGTGGATCAGAATCAGGGGGAAGGCCAACAAGGCTGACATCCTGGTGGGAGTCTGTTATAGACCACCCAATCAGGATGATGAGGGTGATGAATTATTCCACAAGCAGCTAGCAGATGTCTCAAAATTGCCAGCCCTTGTTTTTATGGGCGAATTTAACCCTCTGGATGTCTGCTGGGAACTCCACACAGTGGAGAAGAGGCAGTCTAGGAGATTCCTAGAGTGTATAGAGGATAATTTCCTGCTTCAGCTGGTAAATGAGCCTACCAGGGGGTGGGGCCTTGCTAGACCTGCTGTTCACAAAGAAAGGGGCTGGTAGGAGATATGGTGGTTGGAGACCATCTGGGGCACAGTGACCATGAAATAATAGTTTTCAATACTCAGGGATACAAAGAGGGCTGTCAATAAAACTTCTACCCTGGACTTCCCCAGGGCAGATTTCAGTCTGCTCAGAAGGCTGGTTCAGAGGGTACCTTGGGAAACAGCCCTTGAAAACAAAGGGGTCCAGGAGGGATGGACATGCTTCAAGAAGCAAGTCTTCAGCACACAGGAGCAGGCAGTCTCCGTGTGCCAAAAGGCAACCCGTCAGGGAAGATGGCCAGCCCGGCTGAACAGGAAGATTTTAAAGGAAATTAGGGGAAAAAGAGAACTTACTGACTATGGAAAAAAGGGCTGGCTGCTCATGAAGAGTTTAGTAATACAGTTAGGTCATGTAGGAAGAAATTAGAGAGATAAAGGCACACTTTGAACTCAATCTAGCCACTTCTGTTAGGGATAAGAAGAAATGCTTCTACAAATACATTAGTAAAAGGAGGGGTAAGGAAAACGTCCATTCTTTGTTGGGGGGGAACATAGTCACCAAAGATGAGGAAAAGGCTGAGGTACTTAACACCTTCTTTGTCTCAGTTTTCAACAACAAGGCAGGTTGTCCTCAGGACAACTGGCCTCCAGAGCTGGTACACAGAGACAGGAAGCCAAATAGCTCCCTGTAATCCAGGAGGAAACCTGCTGGGCCACTTGGATCCCCACAAGTCTATGGGACCAGATGGGATCCATCCTAGGGTGATGAGGGAGCTGGCAGAAGAGCTTGCCAAGCCACTCTCCATCATTTTTCAACAGTCCTGGCTCACTGGGGAGGTCCCAGATGATTGGAAGTTGGCGGATGTCACACTGATCCACAAAAAGGGTCGGAAGGAGGACCCGGGAAACTACAGGCCTGTTAGCCTGACCTCAGTGCCTGGCAAGGTTATGAAGCAGATCATCCTAAGTGCAATCACACAACACCTACAGAATGGACAAGGCATCAGACCCAGCCAGCACGGGTTTAGGAAGGGCAGGTCCTGTCTGACCAACCTGATCTCCTTTTATGATCAGGTGACCCGCCTGGTGAATGAAGGGAAGGCTATGAATGTGTCTACCCAGACTTCAGCAAAGCCTTTGACACCGTCTCCCACAGCATACTCCTGAAAAAGCTGGCAGCCCACGGATTGGACAGGAGCACTCTCTGCTGGATTAAGAACCGGCTGGAGGGCCAGGCCCAGAGAGTGGTGGTGAACGGTGCTGCATCCAGTGGTGTCCCCCAGGGATCAGTGTTGGGCCCAGTTCTATTTTATATCTTTATTGATAATCTGGATGAGGGGATTGAGTGTACCAAATTTGCAGATGACACAAAGTTGAGGGGGCATGTTGATCTGCTGGAAGGCAGGAGGGCTCTGCAGAGGGACCTGGACAAGCTGGAGAGATGGTCTGATTCCAACGGGATGAGGTTCAATAAGGTCAAGTGCTGGTCCTGCACTTTGGTCACAACAACCCCAGGCAGTGCTACAGGCTGGGGACAGAGTGGCTGGAGAGCGGCCAGGCAGAAAGGGACCTGGGAGTTTGGATTGACGGGAAGCTGAACATGAGCCAGCAGTGTGCCCAGGTGGCCAAGAAGGCCAATGGCATCCTGGCCTCTATCAGGAACAGTGTGGCCAACAGGTCCAAGGAAGTGATTCTTCCCCTGTACTCAGCACTGGTGAGGCAACACCTCAAGTGCTGTGTCCAGTTCTGGTCCCCTCAGTTCAGGAAGGATATTGAGGTGCTGGAGCAGGTCCAGAGAAGAGCAACGAGGCTGGTGAAGGGACTCGAGCACAAGTCCTATGAGGAGAGGCTGAAGGAGCTGGGGTTGTTCAGCCTGGAGAAGAGGACGCTCGGGGGAGACCTCATGACTCTCTACAACTACCTGAAAGGACGTTGTACCCAGGTGGGCGTCAGTCTCTTCTCCCAGGGAACCAGCAGTAGGACAAGGGGGCACGATCTTAAGCTCTGCCACGGGAAGTTTAGGTTAGATATTAGGAAGAAATTTTTTATAGAGAGAATAATCAGGCATTGGAATGGGCTGCCCAGGGAGGTGGTGGATTCACCGTCCCTGGAGGCTTTTAAGATGAGACTGGATGTGGCACTTAGTGCCATGGTCTACTAACTGCTATGGTGTTGGATCAAGGGTTGGATTTGATGATCTCAGAGGTCTTTTCCAACCCAGTTGATTCTACGATTCTATGATTCTGACATACCAGCTGGCTAGACTTTCTTGAGGAACACAGCAGACAGAAAAAAGTTCAACATTAATTTCACTAAGACCCAGACTTACCTGTTTTGCAGTGGTTTATGAGCAGTCAGTAGCCAGTAAATTTCATTCTTTCAGTGCAATAACAAAAGCAGTGTGCATGACAGGCTAAAGCATAAAAAGCTCGTGCAGTTTGCCACAGGATTGTCCTGGCAAATTCCTACGAACTCTTCTTTAAAGCCTTGAAAAAAATTTGGATAAAACATCATTGCTTTGTTTTCCATCCGTGACATGGTCTTGACTCTCATGAGACAATTAATCCCTTACAGAAACTTAGTCCTCTGTTAGTGGTCCTCTGGAAGTCAGACTAGCATTGGTAGAAAAAAAGAAAGGATTATACTTAAAAGGAACGATGTAAGAGAGGAAAATCAAAACAACTCAAATTAAGAATGTTTTTCTATTCTATTGTCTGTCCTGGAACAAATTACAGCTTGTCACAAAAATTGTTCCAAATATTTCTGTGGTCTGGTTTTAGATTATTGCTATCTTTTGGGGCTTTTTTATTCAAAACAGTTAGTGATATATAACCAAAAACACTAGAGTACTCAGTATTTCACACCAGTGAGGGACATTTTGGATCAGATTACTAGCTGCTCATTTGTTCTTTTGCTTGACTTATTCTTCCTTGGCTAAGAGAGCATCATTTGTTTATAAGCCTTGAAATAGGC
The DNA here is from genome assembly GCF_036250125.1 of Pseudopipra pipra. Taxonomy (NCBI): domain Eukaryota; kingdom Metazoa; phylum Chordata; class Aves; order Passeriformes; family Pipridae; genus Pseudopipra; species Pseudopipra pipra. The sequence continues at coordinate 69,512,057 of NC_087550.1, read as the reverse complement.
TCGTCAGTATAATGTAAATAAGAACTTAGCCCTGCCTTTGGACCCTCCGTAGTCAAGGGAAGTTCAGACCAGAATCCAGTGGAGTACTTGTTTAACTGTTTTACTGAGTCAGGAAAAGAGTGATCAGCACATCGGCAGATCAAGTCCACTTGTTGTGATATTTTAATAAGAAAAAACCTTATATGAAACCTCTAAAGTTACTATGTACATTACATTTCTGGAACAAGCAAGCATTCAGGATTGGCTATAGAAGAATAAAGGCAGTACTTTCTCTTCTGTTATTGTACAGACAGGAGAAAAAAAATGTTAGCATTACACATGGGGAAACACATAAATTGTCTGAGACTCCGGGTGTCTCACAGACAACACAAGTCACTTTCGAAGGGTAAAGAATGGACACATGGCACCACCAGAACACATTTTAACATGCCCTTCTTGCTTCAGAAATTATCAATATCTAATTATTTTGGGCTCATAATTATTTTGTTATTTTCTGCGTTTCAGTCACAGCCAAGGAAAAAACAGCTTAGAACAAAACGAAAGCACAACTGAATCAAATATGTTTAGAAGTTTAGAAACAAAAAGAAACTACTGACACAGCATATTGCATAATGAACTAGTGAAATTTTATGCTTAAGTGATCATCAGTAATGTGGAGGATAACCAAGTCCCCTAGACAGCTATCATTCAACTTTAGCATGATTTTAACAGTAAAAATGTAAGGGAATACTGGCATTATTGCTAGTGGAAGAAAAGGTTTCCACGAACGTATTAGGTAAAAAGCAGTGTAATCTCAGTGGGCATGGAAAAGATCTATCAGGTCTTCCAAACTTGCCACTTGTCACTGTATGACTTTTCCTCCAATGGTAAATTGATTACTGTTGCACAGAACCCTGCTCCATGTGGCAAAAGGTACCTATTAAGGGTTATCTCCACAGTGACAGCATAAATGTGTTTTACTAGGATCATTTTAATTCCCACCTATTCCACTCTGTCGACACATCTGCATATATTGAGACTAAACCTAATTCTAGTTCAGATAGTAATTTCCTACTGCTGAACTGCCTAAAATAGCTTTTCATTTTCTAGGCTCTCAGTAGGGTAGAAGCCTTTTATTGAAGCTTATTCTCAGCACACAGGAAAATTGCACAACCATATATAATGAGATTGCATCACATCACTTAGATTTCTCCTTAACTACCTCCAGACACTGCAAACATGTAATCTAGATCATTCCCTGCATCTCTGCCTGTTCCATCTGAACACCAGGAAACACTTTGTTACACTTTTTTACTGTGAGGGTGACTGAGCTCTGGCACAGGTTGCTCAGGGAAGTCATGGAATCTCTGTCCTTGGAGATATTTAAGTCACCCGGACATGGTCACGGACAAACAGATGTACATGGCCCCATTAAGCAGAGGAGTGGACCAGATGACCTCCAGAGGTCCCTTCCGACTTCCTTGTTTACCTGATGATGTGGTAGTGTAATCTTCAACACCAAAAAAAATTTTTATGAGGTAAGACTTTGAAAGAAAGGAGGATATGGAACTGGCTAAGTATCAAAAAGAAAGCTGGGACAGAAAGAGAATTTGCATAAGTTCAAATATTTAACAAGTAAAGAAATCTCAGGCTACATCTTATCAGGTTATAAGCTAATACATTTTATAAACTCTTCAGCTTATCCTGTTCACTGCATATTTTGCTACATGAGCCTGCTGAAATTCAGTCATGTGCGTTGCTTTTTCTGATAATTGAGAATGAGTGAAGACACAGCAGAACAGACTGCTTGGACTTCTGCATGATAATCCAGAAAAAAATTCACATTCAAAATGAAATATCTGCCACATTTATGTTACACTTGTATCTTTGTGATTTGGTCCCTACCAAAAAGTGTGGAAACCTTACAGAAGACACTAAGAGCATCCCCACAAAAATATCTGAAAAGTGGCCACTCTGGGCCTCTATAGCAGTGAGATTTACCTATTGATGTTAGATGCAGCAGCTGTTTCAGATTTCCTCTTCTCCTTTTTAACTTCATTCCCTGGTAAAGCCAAATTTTCCTTCCTTCGGCGTTGATTAGTGCCTCAGTTGGGAAAAGGAAAGTCCAAAGAATTCTTCACTCTATAGCATATAATCCTCCTTTTTCTCCACAGTTCTCAAGAAGCTCTTTTATTAAGATAGCTCTTTGATTGCCTTTCAGACAGAATCGTCCTGTATTCAGTCCTGGATATCCGTGGGAATCTCTGTAGTTTCTATCTGCATGATGTAAAATACCTTAGACACTTTTTTCCACTTCCTAGTTATTTTTTAAGTACTCATCTTCATATACAACTCAAAGATATCTTCCAATCCTTCATTTACATGTAAGTTCAAGAAAGAGCCATATTTCATAATATTGGCATGAGTTCATCTCACTGGAGTTCACAGGAGTCATGTGAGATGGAACCTAAAGTTTTCCTTTATTCTAAGCAGTCTTGTAAAGGAAATACCTTGCTTGATCTGCAAAACACCATAAAAGCAAAACACTGTTCTGTTACTTTTCCAAATAACAGTTTAGCTGATTAGCAGCTTAATCACACAATTTGTTATCAATTCACTTCAGGTTACTGTGGTTGGATATTTAAAACCACATGCCAAAGATTTGTGATGTTTCTGTCAGGTCACATTCACTTCAGCTGGTAACTGGCTAAGTACTTAGGGAAATGTTTTCATACAGAAAATCCTGGGCAAACTTTGGAAAGCTTGGGTAAACCAACAGATGTCCAAATGATTATTTAAAAGTAGTTTGAACTTAATAAGTTGTCTTTGTGACAACCTCATGGGATGACTTTCTCTCAAACACTTGCTAACTGTACTTGTGCCAAAAATACACAAAAATTGTAATTTCTTAAAATATGCTCACAGATGCATATCTAACTCTTCAGCAAATGATGCCCTGTAACTATTTAAAAACAAAGTTAACCAGATTTGATTGTTTGATTTTGGAAAAGTCTTTATTTCTTTGGAAAAGTCTTTATTTCAGTTCAGTTGGCATTCTAAATGATGAGTCTAACTGTGCTTCCTATAATCTTACTTCTTTTTTACAAAGTAAGTTATTTTGTAAAAGTACTGAGCAATTGGCAATCAATTATGCTAAAGTCAGCAAACTCCCATGATGGCTTGCATCAGTTTTTCCATCTTTAATCAGAATATTTATCTGCACAGAAGTAACAGTTAAAGTTAGAATGCCTTTTGTGAGATGAAAATTAATGACCAGAATCTTACACCTTCAAAAAGCTGCCCAGTAAATAACTAGCTCATATAATCAAAGTGTTTTACAGCATAAAACATTATGACAAGATTCTTTTACTAGATCACAAACAGCCAATAAGTGTTTTTTTCCTCACATGTGTAGAAATAAATCATTTGTACAAAATAGAAATTGCCTGCTGTGTTTTTTATGAAAATAACAGTAACACTTCAGACAATGTAGCCAAGGGTGGGACTACTAAGGTTATAAATACAACATTAACAACGTCATTGTATTTCCCTTGACTTCCACACTTGTATCTCTGGGGAAATAAAGGCCCTGTTACTTACTAACTTGAATTCCTGTCATTGTACTTTGGGAATCAGTTGCTTGGGATGAAAACGGACAACATATGCCTAAGGTTATCATATTTGGGGTCATCCACAAGCAGTGAGGTATAGCTGAAAAATTTATTTTTTTTTTTTATTCAGAAAGGCACAGAGCTAGAGAGACTTGTAATAAATCAAGATAAACAACAAACTATGAGCTGGCAGAAAGTGTAGTGGAGAAGTGAAAAATGTCCCACTTTTTTTTTTTAATTAAAAAATAACCACACTCTACTGTGATAATCATAATATTTTTTTTAAATTTTCAGGCAGTCCAAAGTGGTGATGTGTCAAGCTTTGCAAAAACACCTATTCATAGTTTCCTTCCTAGCATCTTTCCCTCCTTTCTGCCACTACACTGTTTAAGTGAACTGATGACAACAAAATCTTAAGTGAAATGCTTATCCCCTATTCTAGCTAAGGCCAGTGAGTAATTATCTCTCAACACTCGCTAAAAATCTACTCTGAGTCACACAGAGCTGCTGTTAAACTTCCATCAAGCTGTAGCATTCCTTTTCCTCTGAAAACATCCATTTTTGTTTAGAAAGGACTGCATTAATGTCATTACATGTTAAATCATACTGTATACGTATAGACCCTTCTTTGGTTGGTGCAGAGTCCCGTTGCTCATGCAAATTGGTGGCTGAGAGTCCTGATGAAGCCAAGCACGGTGTGGGTAAGGATGGGATGAACCAATCAGTTTAACAAATTAATATCACACAAATCCAGACTCCCAAAGTCCTGCAATCCCAATGCCGTCTCAAACACAGTCCAGTTCCTCCTCAAGGCTGCAATTCATAAGAAATTCTTGGAAACATAAATGAAGGAGCAGTCACATGGGGACAGAAAGACACAAGGGCAATGGTCCCAAGCTTCTCTGTGGTGCTTCTCCATGAACCTATGGATATTATATATACTCCACTTCAAGAAACTCTGAAGTCCTTAAGAGAAATAAGGCAGCACAGTATCAGCAGTCATCTATTTTGGGTTTAGATCTTACATATCTTCACATCCAAATCTTTACTATTTCCATTTGGTCAAAAAATGTATAGTTGTACACTTAAAGGGGAATGGCCAAATGCTGGTGTCAGTTAGATGGTGGAATGGCAGAAGCAGTTTCTTGTTGCAATGTTACTTTATCTATATAGTTAAGACGAGGCAAGAAGGGTCACTTCACTTTGTAGTTCCTGGACTGAGGCCACATGTGAAGTAAGTAACAGTGAAGTAAGCAGGCTCGAAATAAGCAGGCTTGAGCTATTGGGACAGCCAAGCACCATACAGTTCAACTGTCAGTTTCCAAGACAAAATAGCTACACCTTAACAGCTTGTAGAGAACAGTTCTTGCCCCTGATAACTCTGGAAGCATGCCCAAGTATTGTTTGGGAGGGTGATAGCTAGTCGCTAGAGTTATGCATGCCATGGACTATAGCACACTTTAACAGCATGGACCTCCAAATTCCTGTGTACTCTGGGAATATCTACTTTACTTATACAAACACAACTAGATGTTCTTGGGATGGCAAGAAGTGCTAACTTTCTGGCACATCTGAAACAATCTCTCCAGTGACAATGGAAGTTATAGCAAGGTGGAGGTCCATCTTTAATTCCAAGGAACTAGTAACAGGACAAGAGGAAATGGCCTCAAGCTGCACCAGGGGAGGTTTAGATTGGACATTAGGAAAAATTTCTTTGAGAGTGTTATCAAGCATTGCAGAGGTTGCCTGAGGAAGTGGTGGAGTTACCATCCCTTGAATATTTTAAAGACAGGTAGATGTAGTGGGGTGGGAAGGCAAGGCAAGGCAAGGCAAGGCAAATTTATTTATTTTGGTATCACTGTTTTTAACTTTGAGATAATTGAATTCACCAAATATATTTATTGTGACTGATCCCATCTTGTCCCTCCAGAAGACCAATGGGAGTACTATTATTGATTTCCAGAAGAGTAGAATTGGGTCCAAATTATCTGAATCAATGCCAAGAAAAAGCTTGTTTTCATCTGATCTTATGGCTAGTGCCTTGTGCCAAAAATAGAGATAAAGGAAATGTTTCCTCCTTATCATTAATATTAACCCATTGGAGCAAAATGTGTGTTACACTCAGTGATTTTAGAAATTAAAACTATATGGAACATGTAACGAGCCATTGTGTAGAAAAAGATATCATAATTTACTGATGGCTTAAATGGTGAATAATGTTAGACATGGAGAAACAATTGTTTAGGAAACATGTTCAGATGAGGAATAAATAATAAAAGAGACAATATGACATCATTTGTCCTTGAGTGGATCTAAAATTTATGTGACAAGACACAGACAAATGTAAGAAATCTCAATAAACTCAACATACAGATATAGGAAAAAGCTTTTCTTTTTAACTTATTTATCCTATCCTAAACCTTCTTCAAGCTAAAACTCAGACACCAGGCTTCACCTCATCTATTTTTAAGCAACTAAAAGATTGAAAATTAAATCCAAGCCAATCACTGTACTCTCACTAGACCTAAAGGAGACAGAATAGTAGATTACCCAGAAGTCAAATCCTCTGAGCAACTTTATGCCCTAATGTCCAGATGCAATTAATCACCTTCAGAGACAACTGATTATATTAATGCAAAGAAATCTTATAAAAGCTGCTTCAGGTTTAGCTTCTGTCATGCAGATGCCTAGCTCAGAAATTGCTCTAATGCAGAGTACAGCCTCCAGCACACTTTTTGTGGGTAAACAAGGAGATCAGGAAAAACAGAGTTCCATTTAGCCAGAAAACATCCACTATTGTCTAGTAGTTGATGAAGGTCTTATTTGCCTCATACTCTTTGAAAATTAACTCAGAAGAATTGCTCTTTAGACATACTATGGCCAATCTGCACAGACTCATTAAGGTACTTAGACAGGTCTCCACCTAGCTTTAAAAAGGGATGGGTTCTTTTTTTCCCTGTTCCACAGCTGCCAATTCCCTTGCAGTTCAGACTGAAATGCCCCACTGTTTTTCCAGATGACCCTTTTCTGTCAGCTGTTCATCTCCGCTATCTGCGTTACAAGTGGATCCATCTCTGAAGCTTTGTCTGCTTACATTGGAGTGAGTGACTCACTAACTGCATGTCATTCCTCCCTGTGTAGAAGGCAACACCAAGGTCCAGTGTAACCCTGTCCTCAAAGCTTCCCTGGAACTTGCAGGATATGGCTGTATCAGCAAATAGGATTAGCCAGGAACCCCAGGATCAGTGGCATGATGCAACTTACTTGCATACATCTAAACCCTCTTCCCTGCAACCCACCCCATCCCATACACACCAAAACAAAGTGGCTGTGTCCAGATTCCTTTTGGAACAGTCTCTATCATGCATTACCCCCATAACGCACAGGCATTATCCAGGGCAGCTCTAGCTGTTGTGTGGTGGTTCTCTGAAGAGTGGTGAATTTAATCCACTCATCAGTTAATAAGAAATATGTGGAATTATACTTTCCCATTTCCCAAGACTTGCTCTTGCACAGTAATGTTTAGATCCATAACTGCTCATGGTGCCCAATAGGCTGGCATGTTCAGGAAGCAAATCACCTGCCTAGGGGGAAGCAGTAAGTGGGACATGAAGCCCTCAGAAATGATGGTTGACTTATATTCTTAAGAACATATTCATCACTCAGCTGCTGGTATGTGGTAGGAACCACTGGTTACACATTTACAGCTAATATGAAAAACTAGGGAAGGAAACTGATTCTCTGGTTGTTCCCTTCCTTTTTATTCCGGATGCAAGACATATATACTAGTTTCATGTTTCACCTATTGAGCCTACTGGGATTTAAGCTATTAAAAGGGGCAAAGGGGTAGCTTAAAATGGCAGCTGCAAAAGGAACGATGAGAAAGGGAGTGGAGCATATCTTTTTTTAACAGTGAGGGCAAGCACATTGGCAAGCTCATTGCTGGTCTGAAGCATAGCAGTGTTAACTAACCCCAAATGTCTTATGCCATCAATAAGCAGCAGTAAATCTGCCTCTCTGCATTATCAGTCCATAAAAAAGGTTTAATTTAGTAGAAATTAATTTTGACATTTTTACATTTGTACTGACAAGATACTTTTGGCAAATTGGATGTTACTACACAAGCTATCATACAGCAGAGAAAATTACAATCACATTCTTAAATGTTATGGCATCTTATCTTTGCCCTGATTCTCATGGCTTTTTGCTCTTTTCGTCTGGACTTCTGGCATAACACAGCTATGAAAGAAATGTGTGTTTCAGTCAAGTGTTTCAAAGGAAGGGCTGCACCAATCTAAATGCATAGGAATCATGTCTGAGGGATGTAACTTGTATTTAACCAGGAAATCCCCATTAAAATAAAGTGTCTTGTTTGCAAAGCCATTCTGTGTTTAAAAACAGAGGAAGGAATAATCCTCATTCACGTCATTAGAGTAGGTAGCCAAGGACTCTGTATGAGGACATGGGTTAATGGGTTATCATACTCTTATATTTAACATAAAATGCAACCTTGGTACTTTATTTTTAGCATAATAGAAGTAAGCTCGTTCTGCTGACTGTGAACAGAAATAGGGGAAATGGCTCAGATATATTGAAACTCTCCTTGACGATTCGCCAAAATTATAATTACTCTTTTAGAAGACACAATATTTGCACTTGCTTTTCTTCGTTGTCATTTAATTTTCTTCCTCAACTGCTAACCAGAAAGAGAAGTGATGACAAAGCAAGATAGTTATTGTATGATTTCATTCCTGACTAGAAACAAACAAGCAAAAAAATTAGAAATGGACATAGACTGAGTTTCTAGTGGGTTAAAGTTGCTTTAACTTTAACCCACTAGTTAAAAGTGTGAAAAGTGCCCAGAGCTGCATTTGCTAACCCAAGCTGAATGCACACTCCAGCTAACATGAGTTAATACAGTGCTGTGAATTTCTGTTCCATTGCATTGCACATTTTACATGGTCCCATTCTAAAAGACAATTGCATACAAATGTCAACACACCAAAGAAGAGGAACACAGGACATAGGAGTAGATCTGTGATCCATTTCATCTGCCATGCAGAATAATGAACACGGGAAGACAAAGACATGCTATAGTTGGGTTTGTAGGCCACCAGGAGACTGGCACAGTGGAGAATGAGAATGAACATTACAAACCTGGAATAGTGAGAATGATGCAGAAGAATGTTGAAAACCACAACATCTACTTGTTATTTTCAAGATGTTGAATATTTATTTATTTTAAGAACATTTTCATTATCTGCAGGTGAAAAACCCTGGAGAATTTATTCCCTTCTGACAAAGAGTCTTTATTAAGATATATTCATGCAGACTGTAGCTAAGTTTGGAATAAGCTTTCTGCAAATTTTTCACCTATTTGTAAAGTCTTTCTGAAGCCTAAAGCTGATATTTCAGCACAGAATTAAACACACTTATTCTGCCCACTTGCTACAGAATCACAGCCCTTATTTAGCTACAATGAAAAGACTATAAATATGCCTATAAGAAAATACTGGCTTTATGAAGAACTCAGAGAAGGTATAAGTCTCTGCAAACAGAAACAGAGCAAGATCTATTTTCCGAAGTTAAAAAATGAAACCATAGAAGTGTCAGCAAATTTAATCTATGAAGAGTGGGTGAGATGATAGCAGCAATGTTTGAATATCAGTTTTGTCAAAACAGATATCTGAGTCATGCCGTTCAGCTGCAAATCTGTCAATATGAAGGTCTCTCTGGATGATACATTCGTGTCATATTAAGAAGCTTTGAAGTGAGAGAGTTGGAGAAGAAACCAGAGGGTTGCTCTGAGAAGAAATGGTATTTTGTGGCTGTGGCTTCTAAAGTTCAAGTTCTTCTGTGGGAAGATTACAGAATATACATCAGATATTACAGAAAGAGATACACCAACAGTAGGATTTCAATGCCTGGATGATAAAAAGGCCCAAAACAATAACAAAAAGATCAGGAAAAAGTGAAGAAAGTAGCTTTAGAGAACAGTTAAAAATGGAAAAGAGATAGAGCAGAACCTTGAAGACTACATTTTTCCCCCTGAGAACTAAGGGAAAATAAAGTTTTCACTGAAATAGTGCCATAATAGGGTAGTTTGCTTGGCAGTAGCAGAAAGTCTCCAGCTTAAAAAAGTGGAGTTAATTTCTGTCTGATATTGGGAAGAATATGATTTTGCTGGCTCAGGAACTTAAGAGAAAGAGATATAGGTACTCTCTCTAGTAAAGCAGAGAAAGAAGGAAGGGTCATGAAGGGGAGGTCACAATAAAATGGTACCTAAAAGTCAAGGATGGGGAGAGAGCTAAAAACAAGTTAGGGTGATCTTTTCCCGGAGAAATCAAAATGTATTTTTGAGCAGGAAGTAGCTTTGAAGAGTTCCTCTTCAAACATGAATACTCCATTTCCTGGAGATAAAAAATAGATTGCACTTGGGAGCAAAGAAGTCCACTTCAGAGAATGGTGGGTTAATCTAAGAACAAATACGTGACCAGGCTACTAGAGCATCTGTATCTTATCATAGATCTGCGAACTCAGAAACAAGCAAGGTAATGTTCTGTTAATGGCTGCAAGTGGATCGAGTGTCACAGAACATGCTTGTGCCAGCTGGGTGTGAGAGTTCTGGGCTCTACAGTACAAAAGAGATATGGAAGTACCGGATAGATACCAGCAAAGGGTCACAAAGATGATTAAAGGATTGGAGCACCTCTCCTATGAGGACAGGTTGATAGAGCTGGGAGTGTTTTTCTTTGCAGAGAAAGGGCTCAGGGTGGACCTTATTAATGTATATATGTACCTTGGTGTGGAGTCTCCATCAAAAGCCATCTGGACTCACTTCTGTAGAATCAACTGGTCTTGCTTGAGCAGGTGGGGTGGATTGATGACCTCCAGAAATCCTTTCCAGCCTCAATCATTATGTGATTCTGGTAGTGATAACAGTGCCTGTGGCTAACAAATCTACTCAACTGAAGGACCAAAGACAGCAGGAGAAAACATCACACAAAAATCACAGTATTTGGAAACCAAAATGGATTCCAGAAAAACAAAATAAAACAACTCCAATGCACCTGGAAAAAAAAAAAGGACAGCAAACTAAAAGAGTCCACTGTGTAGCAACAGAGTGCTCTGTCTTTTATGGAGGACTTTGAGTTGCAGGTCAATACCTGTATGGGTTACGTTAAAGGATTATTCTAATAGTGACCATGCACCTGAGCAAAGGAACCCACTTAGGCCTTTAAGCCCAGATTCTCAGTCTGTTAATATAATGTAAAACACGTTTGTAATGGAAAGAAAGTTTTTGAACCTAGAATCATCTTGGTAACATCAACAAAAATGTCAGATGTCGAGGCTTCTTCCAGAGGCCACCTTCTATAAATAAAACAGCATCTGGAGACAAAATTCCTGTTTTGCCTTCGCTGACAGCATACGATCTTTTAGCACTAAATATAGATGTATGTAAAAACTAGTATTAACAGTTTGACCCTTTACTACATAAAAGGAGAAGACTTGTTTCTCCACTACCACTTTTTTAAGTGGCTAGATTTTGTTGCAAAATGAACAAGGTAACAATAACACACGCCTGTTTTCAATATATTAAGGACAGTGTTTGTTGAGGTCCTGAGAAGACATGCATCTATAGTAACTACAGAATGTAGAATACAAATCCTTCAGCAACACCTATTGAAAAATGTAGTTAAATAGCCATCTCATCAAGCAGGTGCACTGATTTGAAAGAGTGTGGTTTCAGTTCATTAGATCTGGGCCTCTTAAGTACCTCCTTACCAAAAATGTGGTGTCCAGTAGAACCAGTAGTGTTAGGAACTTCCTAAAAGATACAAGCCAGCTTCAGTCTTTGCTGACCTGGAGAAGAGAGTGCTCTGACCTTCTTAGGGTTGAGAGCTGATGAGCTACCAATCTATTTCCATGGCAAACATCCCAAACTGAGAAAATCGCCAAGCACTGCTTCTCATTCTACATCCAACATTTGTTTCAAATAAAAGTGAAGAACTTCTTCAAAGGTCTGATCAGTAAAGACCTACTTGCACATATAAAATCTTTTTAGGTCTTATAAGAGAAAATGTTAGAGCCCAAGATCATGATGTAAATCTGTAGAAAGCCTTTTCTAGATCTTTGAGCATTTGAGTAGCTTCCAGTCAACCACATAAAGAATATTCCTACCTCTTGGGATATATGGCATCTAAACACTACCTCTTGCATATTCCCCTAGGTCTGTCAGTGCAGTTTGGTGAAAGTCACAGAATCATAGAATCACTTGCATTGGAAAAGATGCTTAAGATCTTTACGGCCCCTCAAGGAAACAACTTCCGCTTTAGAAATGGAAGTGTCTCCCTCTTCAACCCAAGCAGAGGATCCCACAGACTATTTTACTTGTTAGGAAGTGCAGCCATGTTACTGCCCAGAAGGTGCCCCACAGTGCCTCGTAGCAAGAACCAGCTTTCATCACCACTACTTCAGGCTGGCCCCGCAGTAATAGATTTCATTTGGAGCTAGTTGGAACCACCCTGTATAAGCATGAAGCAAATAAGAAGGCTGTGGACAGCCAGCTGTCTTGCACCTGAAATCCCTCCCTAGCACTCTTTTTCTTTCCAGCATGGATTTCCTTATTATAATGATTTTTAATTGTATGATTTTATTGGTGTACAGCTTGACAGTACATTTTAAAGTCAGAATGTGGTGGCGGCTTCGTTAAATCCAGATAAATGCTGTGTTTGTATTACATGGACACACTTTCAGAAAACCATGGATGAGTGAATCACTGCACCTCTTGCTGAAGTCAGACATTTTGTCTGGAAATGAATTTATTCCAGACTTGAAAGGCTTGACTGGAGTGATCTCTATGTGATAACATAAACAATGTATGGTCAGTTATCACCTCCTTTGTACAGATTCATACATTTCCCAGCAGCTGAAATATGTACTTTTTTTTTTAACAACAGATCTTATCTAGGCTTTCTGGAAGATTCTAATCCAAACTCCTACTACAGCTGAAATTTAAAAGTAAACTTGTTCACCTTTATTCTATTGAAGAAGCATGGGAAGAAGAAAAAAAAGAAGTGGTTTTAATAATTTCCATAGAATTCAGAAATGCTGCTCTTTCAAATCTGCAACTACTTTCACAAATACATTTCAGTAACTTCTCCCTTAATAGAATGATTCAGTGCATTTTATACATCAAGTTAATTACATGCTGCTATATCAATTTCAGAATTGTAATTTACCTTGTGATTTCCTTTGCTGTTGCTGAGTAGGAAGAATGAGAGAAGTAAATTTTACTATGTGGCATATTGGTTTTAATCTTGGAGTTATATGGAAAAGTGAATTTCAGTTTGCAATCAGTCTGACTCAAAGGCTTGAACTTTATTCCATATAAAAATCCTTGAACTCTCATAAATAAGGACTGTAAGAGGCAGTCAAATGTTTTTTCCTTAGTACAAATTTGATTGCCTTTCATTGTTTTGCATTTTGTAGTTTTAAGTTAAAATAAAGAACCATTTGCAATTTAATCTACATTAAAAGAGATATCTGCATTCAAACTTCATGTTTCATTTGTGGTATCTACCATTACTATTTATTATATTTTTTTATTATAAAATAAATATTGTTTTATTGTTTCAAGAATCAGGTATAATGTCAACACACTGCAGTTGATGGTCATCATTATAATTTGTGGATGTTGCTTAGCTTTGTAGAAGAAGAGACAAAGCATAGCTATACATCATATTAAAAAGAATTTCATATTTTTGCATAAATTTAGACTAAGAAAAAAAAGGAGACAGATAATGTCGTTCTTCTTTGTCATTTGTCCAGTATATAAACATATGCAGCTACGAAACTGCAATATCCTAATATCACAATTTCTTAAAGCATTTTTATTCCTTTAAAATTGCCATTGGAATTGTTTCTATGGTAACTTCTGAAACACAGAAAACTATTTTCTGACTTCAGTTCAGCTCATACATCTAATGAGTGGCTCACACTGAGACCGCTATTCTTTCTATTCATCCTAGACTTGCCCCTGTTAGCGGGCAAATTTCTACCAGACTCAACAAAAGGAAAAGAAGGCCGGAGGGGGCAGGTTTCTGAGGCTACTTAGTTGCTGAACTACATAAATAGAAAATGAATGAGATTTGCAAAAGTACCTGCAAACTCATGACAGAATTGTCATTGATTCAATAACAGGAATTAAAGTATACAATCCTGTGGTGTGTCTTATGAGTTTGTTAATAAAAGAATTTTTTTATGCCATAATTGTGACTACTTCTCATGATTTATATTACATAAAACATAATAATCTTTAAAGTCTTTCTGTTGTTAAAAATCGTTCTGGTGGTGCTTACAGTTTATCCAGTCTCTTTACTTTGTGTATGACATTTCAAATTAGAAAAGAAAAAAAAAGTCAGAACATTATCAGTCATTGATGGAAATGTTGGATCTGACTGTTGCATCAGTCATTAAAATAGTGACTGGCCACAATTCATATGATTGTTAATAGCTGGTGGGATGGAATGCAGTGGAAGTGCAGAATATAATAAAACGAATCTCAGCCAGTCTGGAAGATCTTTGAGAATGGGGTCCAGCTTTCCCTATTTTATACAAAAGTGAACTTTACATAGGACAAGGAGTATTTCTTCTGCCGAGGAAGGAAAAAAACCCAGATACGCTAGCAGCAGTTTGCATAATCTTACATAATGTATTTCATTCACTTCAGTAAGGAATTGATTTCATAGCTTAATTAGCAGAGGCAGTTTAAGGGACATCAGTCTATCATATTTACAGATGTTTTTCTCTTGTTGAAATCCAGATTAAACTTGTAAGTTGATCTTCATTTTAATTACAGTTAACTTGCCAAGATACCCATTATGCTCTCAGTATTTAATACAGTATTTAATCCTCACATAAATTTCTGTGAAACTGTGTTTTCCTTTAATTTTCATTAATTTAAGCAGACTTGTCCCACAGCATATGCTCTTTTTATTTTTCAAATATCTGAAAAAAAATTACTAGCAGCAAAAAGGGTGGTAAATTAAGCTAGTTGCAGCCAGAGACAGCTTAGATGCCTTGTCACATAGACTCATTTTGTGAAATATTAGAGAGTAATATGTTTCAGGTATCAGCAGCCACCGCAAAGTTCTGTATATACTAATGTTAAACACTTCAGAAGCTAAACTGCTATTACTAAAACTTCTGAAGCTGAAGTAAGTGGCAGTAATGGTGTTGCTACTGAACAGTAACAAACATATCTTGTGGAATTGTGCTAACAAAATTGTTAGCAAATATATCTCAATGTAGTCACAATCTATTTCTTAATGGTCAGGATCAGCACAGAAGCCTTTGAGACTTAGCAGGAACCTTACAAGTAAAAAAGTATTTGAGATAAAAGTTAATGCTATGTTAATTGGTGAGACTTTCTAATACAAATCAATACTGCATTTAGCAAAACATTGTTCACTTATGGATTGCTGAAGTGCAAATAGAGAAAATACAGAAGTGAAAACTGAAAATACTTTGTTTAAATCCCCAGGGCTCAGAATATAATATTGAATTCAATCTTCATACTTTTGGGAGAAGAATCAGTCCTGCAAAATGAATCACGCTGCAAAATACAGTCTTGAAAAGCTTGAACCCGGAAAGATCAGTCTTCCAGCTGGTGTGGAATCAGCTTCCAGCTACCCTTGTTCAGTTTAGAAGTGACTTTGTTGTCTTTATTCCACAAATACTACAATTTAAAATGGGATGAAAAATCAGTGTGACATAAATTAGGAAATGGATCAACAATGATTAAATAAAAAAGGTATTTGATATGTGAAGAGGGAGCTAAATGAGGATGAGAAAAGCCTGTCTGCTACAGTAGCTCAAGAAAACGTTAGCAGGAGATGTTGGAAAGATGAGATCAGCCCACCAATTTCTGAGAAAAGCATTTAGTTTTCAGTGTTTTCCCCTATGGGTATGTCAATAATATAGGTCAGTGGGTCACTTCTGTAATGAAGCATGTATATATGCAGGATTTAGCATCCAGCATGATTAAAGAAAAAAAAAATAAGATTAGAGGTGCCAGAAAACACCTATAAATTCAGCTCTTTTTAGTTAGACATGCAACTGTCTCCAGCCTGCAGAGGCTGTTCTTAGTCTCCAGAGAATCCTGTACAAATCTCTGCGCCTTTCCTTACGCTTCACTGAAGGGTGCAACGACTGGAACGAGCTAGCTGAGATCAGATGCCTTGCTAAGGCTGCGCAAAGCGGCAACCAACCAGAAAACCGAACTGGATCACTGCAACTTCAGAGCGAGTCAAAATACCATTTCTGATGTAAGAAGCGTATACAAAGTACCCCGGTTTGTGAAGCTCTTTAAAACGTGGCACTAATCTTGTAGGCGTTGCACAAGCAGGTTCTCCAGTGTGTGTGCCCCTCGGGGTGTGTAAGAGGGCTGTCGGTAGGGAGGAGAACCCCATACCCACTACTGGGAATTAGCCTCGGAGAGGACAGCAGGGAAATGCCCTCTTTCTCCCAGTTCTCCTTCAGTAATGCCCAAACCTCTTGTAACAACCCTTCTGATCTGAAAAATTGTTTCAAAGCCGGCAAAGTTACATCTTTAGGCTGCCACAGTCAGATTAGTATAAAACAAGAGGTCAGGTCTCAGGGCATGTCGTCCGGTCGGTACCGAGGTGGGGAGCCCTCTGGCCCGGGGGGCACTCCTGACCGCTGCGATGGGAAGCTCGGCGGGCTGGCGGGCGGGGGGGCTGGGCTGGGCTCCGCGGGGGGAGGAGGGCGCGGGTGGGGTCTGGCTGTGAGTGATGGGCCAGATGCGGCTGAATGTTTTAGAAAAGGGGGGGGCCTGCCCCGCCGGTGCGGCTTTAGCCACGGGGTCTGGTGCGCGGCTGACGGCCCCCGGGCTCTGCCACAAGCGCCTGTCCCTCCCGCCTCCTCGGCGGGGAGCTCCCTGGGAATCGCTGTCGAGCGGCGGCAGCCGGCCCGGGCGAGGACAGACAGACAGCCGGGGCGCGGAGCGCGGCGACAGCCGGCGGAGCGCGTTTCCCTCGCTTGGCCGGCGGGCGGGGAGGATCGGCTCGGCTCTGCTGGGCGAGGTGAGCGGGAGAGGAGCGGGGCACAGAGCGGGGCGACGCCGAGCCGGTCCAGCCGAAGGGGGCTGCTCGCCCCGGCGCTGCCCTGCCGGCTGCACCCCCGCACTGCCGCCACCGCCCGGGGACAGGCAGCGCCCCGGCTCGGCCCCGGGCGGTGGCGGCGAGCGGCGGGCGCGGTGTCCCCGCAGCTGACGCCCTGTCCCCTCTCTCCGCGCAGGTCGGCGCTGACGGCGGCGGGCGCCCGGCGGGGAATCGGCCGTGCCGCGGAGCCATGCCCGCCGCCCTCCTCCTCCTCTTGCTGCTCCTCAGCTGCCACGCCGCCGCCGAGGGCGACGGTTCCCTGCGCCGGCCGGGCCCGGGCAGGCAGAGCGCTCCGGCGGCGGCCGACGCCGCGGCCCCGACGGCCGGGGCCCCCGTAGTGCGGGGCGCCGAGCACAACTCGTCCCGCCCGGCCGCGCTACCCAAGGGCGGGCGGGCGGCTGGAGGGCGGCCTCGCCCTGCCTCGCTCCCCATGTGCACGGGGCAGACGGAGATCAAGGAGACTTTCAAGTACATCAACACGGTGGTGTCCTGCCTGGTCTTCGTCCTGGGCATCATCGGCAACTCCACGCTGCTGCGGATCATCTACAAGAACAAGTGCATGAGGAACGGCCCCAACATTCTTATCGCCAGCCTGGCCTTGGGCGACCTGCTCCACATCATCATTGACATCCCCATCAATGTCTACAAGGTAAGGAGGGGTCGGGGATGGATTCGGGAGCGGGTGCGGGGGTGCGGTGGTCACGGCGAGGGGAGACGCGTCCCTTCCTGTCTAGGAGTCATCCTTGGACTTCGCCTCACGCCAAATACCGCCCGAAGGTGGTATTTTGATCAGATGTTGTCGCAAATGGCACCCTCTCTGTGCCCCAGTCGCATCTCAGCGTTCCAGGCTGGGAAGGGTCAGAATGGGGGTGGCCAGGCTCCGAAAATCCCCTGGAAACAGGTGCTGTCCCAGGGATAAAGAAAATAAATGCGTTTGTCACTTCCTTCTTTTCCCGCAAAGACTGGAGGGGAGACAGAAGCTCCTTTCCTGTGGGTACCGCTCGGTTCCTCCTGCTCAGCTGCTGCAGGCTTGGTCATGATGCTTCACGTCTGTACAGTCGATTTTGGCATGGGGGTTTTTCAAAGAAACCAAGATCGTTCAGCTGAGCGGCTTTATGCATCTAGCGGTTGGGAGGTACGATGCTTTTCTGAGCCGTGAACGCTTTCCCCCCAGTGTTGCAGCATGGGCAGCCGAAAGGGAACTTGCTCCTCTTGAACCTTCATTAGTCTGTCCGTTGACGTAATAAGACTTGCCATGGAAGGAGTACAACCCCTGTCTTGTCTACCCAGCTTGTGCAGTCCATTTATCCTTAGGAATAAGTTGAAGTTGAATCCAACCTCTAGCTGCAATCAGTACTCTTGCGAGAGATACTGGAAATAACATAGCTCCTTCTGCTTTGAAAGTTTACAGTCTGGGTCCCTAAGCACCTATCAGTTACTTCATAAAGTGGACAAAATAGCCTTCATCTGTCATCTTCTCTTAGTTTTGTATATGATTGTAAACAGGGAATTGTTATTTTTAGCTTTAGAAAGCCACGTCAAAGGGTTAGGTTTTGAATCCATAATGATTACTCTCAGAAGCTGCTGAAATAGAAGAATCCTTTATCTTCAGCCTTTTAAAGTATTGAAGTATTACAATGCAGGGAATGTCATCACTGTGTTAAATTCATGAGCCAGTTAATTTGGATTACATGACAGTTCTTAGATTTGAAGTTCAGTGTTTTTTATACTCTACTGTTTACCTATTATATCTTTATTTATACTGTTTATCTTAGTTCTTGATAGAGGAGTGACTCTTCTCAATGAGGGTGAAAAACAAAAAACCCTTAACATGCTTTAAAAATGTGTTTTTGTAATAACATACACTGAACAAAAAGGTTTTTTTCACCTATTCTCAGAAAAATCAAAAAGATTGTATCAATAACAGCTGTTCAGTACAAGACTTTGCAATCTCAGCGATACTATCTCAAAATTTAATTACTGGTAGCATGCAATAATATACCTCAGTTTTTATCTCGATTGAATGTCATCAAGTATATCATTATGAGTAGGTTGGAGCGGGAGGAATAAAAGGTCAGATTGCAAACTGATAAATATTACACCAGCTGCAAGTCCAGGATTTTTGTGGTGCTGTTCAGAATGCTGGGGGCTGCACAGTAGTTCTCAGGTTCTAAATCTACCATGCTGCTACTCGTCTTAATGAAGAGCCCATAATCAATTTATATTATCCCTTATAATAATGAATTAAATATTTACTGGTTTAAGACAGGACTTTTGAATAAATGTAAGTTTACAAAAACAAACAACCCCTCCCCATGAGACACTGTGTTTATTTAATCAAGAGTTTGAGGGTGGTTTGAGTTGTTAACTTTTTATTGATTCCACATCCCATTTAATTCCATCCTCAGAGCAATATTTTGAGGGAAAATGCAATCAAAAACTAGCTGTTATCACACAGCAAAAGCTTGGTTAGTAAATCAAGTATGCTTAACAGTTGAAAGTTGCAATTTGAAACCATTTAAGATGGGATGAAACAGATCCAGGGGTAGAATTGCCAGGTCCCCACTTAGGCAACTGCATGAAAAAGAGAGTGAGAGAATTTCTTGTGTTAATAAAATGCCAGCAGTTGGCTCCACAACACTTGTCCTAGAAAGTGTGAAAGTGTCTGTGAATGCTTTCCAGACAGACCCATAGGACACAATCCAGAATCCACACCAGAAGCAGCTTTTTATTAGGTATTAAAAGTGATAACTGCAAAAGATATCCCCTGTGACTACAAAAGTAAATATGTAAGTAGCTGAAAAAAACCACACAAATGAAAATTGATGTCTCTTGAATCAAGCATATCTAAAGAAAAGCAGGTGTTATCTAGATTGTGAGGCAAATGCAGTCCAATGCATAAGATGCTAATTAGCCCATTGCACTTCATAAATTTGAATATCAATCAATACTTTCAGTAGAAAATGGAAAGTATCTGGAATCTGTCACACAGTCAGGCAACTGGGTATGAAATGAGGGCTTGAGGGGTGTTCAGTTCCAGCATGCAGAACCTGGCAGAGCTTTTCAGCATTGGTAAGTGGTTTGGCTTCGGCTGAACCTCCAAACTGCAGAATGGCAAGTAGATGAAAGTCTGAGGCAATCGTTCTGCAGTATGTAATGTTGTGGCAGTGTAGATACTTTGCAAGATTGTTACTAATTGGATGTGCAGGTGGTCCTGTGCCTGGTCAACTGCTTCACTAAACAGACTAAGTTAGCATGTCTTTGTTAATTTGAGGCCTTAAACAGCAATTAAGGAGCAGAAGGAAAGAGTAGCTGGTCAGTGAGCTTTTTATGTCCTTCTCTGCACTTAATTTTTGGAAGACAAGACAATGGTGGCTTGTACACCTGACAATACAGATCTGCAGTTCTGGAAGGCTTATGCTCAGTTTCCCAAGTCAATAAAGCTGCTAAGTGCCGTGTATAAGGCACCAAAACATCAGGACTGAAATTTCCAAACATACATTAGCTTTGCTTCTCATAGGCTTAAAAAGCCATAATGAAATAGCACAGAAACATGCTTTCTCTTTTGATACATAAACAACACCTCACTCTCTCATTTTCTGATATTTATTCTCTCATGTGAAATCCAATTTATTGTCATGTCCCATGGATTTTTAACAACAAAAACAACCTATCCTCTGCGCATTATTGTGTGGCTTTCTGAACTCTGTCAACTTGCTATGATACAGATGACTGAGCAAAAATATCTACCTGGTAATATTGTCATAGGTTCCTTTTTCTCAGAGCACAATAGAAAAGTGGATAAAAAAATTTCCAGGGAGTAAAAAAATCTGGTCTTTATCCAAGCTAATGATCAAAGGCCAGACTCAGCTTTGTAGGCACTGATTTCTTTTCAGTAATGTATTCTAAGGATTACATAAAAATTATGGTTAACATGTAGCATTATCAAGCACTGGAAATACAAGAAAGACCAGATTAGGGACTCTATATCCCATGCGGACACAAACTGGCTCCTTTGTTAATCCAGCAATGCTCTGAAAAAGGCAAGTTCCATGGAAATTTGTTTGTGATGATCTTACTAACTCTTGTAATGCAATTACCTGCATCATGATAAAGCCAACCCTTACCTAACTTTCAAAAAAAAAAATCAAGGTGCTTGTCTTTAGAAAACATTGCTAATATTCCATATTAGAACTCTTGGCCACTGGTTCTTTTGATGTTAAAGATAACAGCCATTTAATTGGGAGAAATGCATCATTTCCTTTCTTTCAACCTCTGAACCACTTACTTGGGATCTTGCAAAGTTCATCTCAGAATTTCTTATGCAAAGTTTATTGATATCTGGCCGTATCAAGCTAGAAGTTTGTTTGGTGAACAAGTGCGGTTTATAGGCACTTAAAAAGGATCTGAATTGTCCAGTGGAGGAACCTGTCTGGATTCTGCAGGCAATGGCAAGGTAACTTGGTTCTGTAGTTATGTGGGAACAATCTACTCTGAAGTCAGATGTATGGACTACTGGAAATGTCTGAATGTTGTTAAAAGTACACATATGTAATTTTCATGATGGATCTCCAAACTGAAATAAGTTAGATGATGCTAATATAGATTTATAAACTTAGGGGAGTAGTTTTTTCATTATGTATACATTTGTTGTGCATACATTCACTTAAAAGATACATGTGACAAATTTGAAAAGTTTTCATCTGATTCGGTTTTTGCTTCTACCGTGTGCTTATATATCCCAATCTGACAGCAGCATGGCTTTCTAAGTGGTTACTTTTGATGCAGTCTGTTCACTGGGGTTGTTGTGAAATTGCAGAAATGTTCTGACAACACATTATGAGGTTTCTGTAATTTTCAAGATGTCTTATAGTGTTACTTTATCTTAATGAAGTATTTTTAAATGAAGTTTCTAAGGGGAAGTTACTAATAAAAATACAAGAAACTAATTGCATGCCTCATATTAAGAATTACAGTTTATGGGACCGATATAGTTTATTGGATAGTCAAGTTAACTAGAAAGCGGGAAATACATGTTCTTGTCTAGAGGGAAGATCCTCACCCTAACATAATTATAGCTGAATATTAATAAGTTTTGTAATGTTGTTTGACTTATCCGTTACCATAAGCTTAATTTCCTGGGCAAATTTTCTGTTTTGAAAAACGCTCCTATAAAATACTGAAAAATACTTTATCTGCATGACCTCCCCATGTCAAAAAAATAAAAAATATCAGGTGAAAATTTGCTAGTCATTTCATAGATATATTGAAAAACTGTTGCTTGTGAATTAGGTGCACCATTGCATATCTGATTTCCCTTATAAGTGCAGTTCATAGCGATGAAAATCACATCCTACTCTCCTGTGAACTGGACTTGCTGTGAGCACACAGCTAGGAGGAAATATAAATTCCTGCCCTGCATTTCCCATGTGCATTCATTGCTCGGGACTAGAAGACTGACGTAAATATTCGCACGCTTTGCCACTTCTTCCTGCTCAACTGCAGCGGGTCACCAGTTGGAGCCATGGTGTCAGCCTTCTGGCTGGTGACCACGGCAGCTGAGCCCTCGAGAGCAGCGTACTGTGCTTGCATGCTGGTGTGTTCCAGCAGCAGATTGTGAACATCTTTCAGTTCTTACACAACCAAGAGGAAGCAGAGCAGGAATTGTGATTCGCAGGTGTCTCTCTGAGTCACAACATCTCTTGGGGCTACTTTCATAGCTGTGCAGCTTGCGTATCAGTTTAGGCTCAGATCTGTCTGATCTGAGAAAGTGTTGATTAGGAATGCATCAGATGTATTGGTTCTTTCAAGTATGATTTCACATAACTTTGAAACTGGAAAAGGTCACTCGGAATATAGCCAGTGGTAGACTTCTCTTGGCATTTTACTGATGAAAACACAACATTATTTTCCTCTTTGCTGCCACTTGGCAGTATCTCATCTCATGGCTCTAAGTTGTTTATCATTTATAAAATGACACTCTTTTTACAGCTACCCTATTGTGAATCATAAGAAAATCATTGTACTCATACAAAATTGCAATACACTACATCTGTACTTCACTAAGAATAATCATTGCTCTTGTCCACAAATGTGATGCTCCTGAATATTTTACATTGGATCTTCACTGTACTTTAAGGCAGTGTTTGGAGGAGATGGCAATACAGAGAACAAACAGAAACCAAGGAAACACAGTTCAGCAATTAAAACATTCTACTTTTTTTTCCTTTTACTTTCTTACTGTTTTCAAGCTTTTGGTGTAAAGCATATCATTAACCATTTGCAATACCATGGTAGAGAAACTTGTGACATGCATTAAAATGCTCAAATTTCAAAATCCATCAGCTGCAAGAGATAAAGGACATGTTTTCCGAGTGCACTACAGCAGCTGCATGTCCATTTTGCCCTGATTTAAGCTGGCTGAATGCAAGTAATATATATAATATTTTGATGTTATGCTAAACCCAGGCACCCTTTCTCTCAGTCGAATGCGTTCACTCATGTGCCACCCCTTTATAATCCAGCTACATGGGTCCCAAACTGGAGCTGGCTCCAATCCAGTCAGCTTGGAGCACAGGTATGACTGTCTGCACCTGAGAGATAAGTTCAGGGAAATCTCCAACATAGGAGTGAATTGTGATAATCATACTGTGATTTTAGGGAGAAGAGATGGGGAGTGTCTTGCATGTACACCAGCTAGATGTAGATAAAAGTTTTCAACAGAATCTGCCAACAGAGATTTGACCAAAGTTCTGAATTTAAATTACAAAGAAAAGTAATATTTTTCTTTTGAACTGCTTTTTTAATCAGTCATCTCTCATCTAATATACACACATGTACAAGAGGTACCATAAACAAGTATACAATATACTTGCTACCTAGTCCTTGATTTCTAGAGCAACTAGATGTGATAGGCTGGAGGTTCACTGCCTGATTTATAGAAATTAAATTAGTTCAGGTGTCATTTGATTCTGTAGAGTGAACATTTAGAACACCTGTAATTATTCACATTGCAGTTTTAATAGTGATTGTTCCTGTCACCCCCTCACAGCAATTCAGGAGAAGTGTCAGGGAGAGGCTTTGCTGAAAATACTTTAATTGCAGACTGAGTTATTTTCCCACATCACATAAGAAAAAGATACTTTATAGTTATTACAACCTCATCCCTGCTTCTGCTACTTTATTACTTTCCATAAAATTCTCAAGAAACATAAATCCCTAGAATTTATCTTTCTGGTTCATTTCTGCAGAGGCATCATGTTCTTTGTCTTACTTAAGTAGATCATTGAGGAAATAAATCAAAGCTGGGCCATGTTGCAGTTTCTCTGCTATTCTTTTAAACAGTCCATCACAGCACAGGGCTAAAGCAGGTATTTGGAGGCATTCTGGTATCTGAAAATACTGGTGGGCACTTCATAGATTTCCAAAAGCCCATTGTCATGAAATGTACTTAACTCCCTTTGTGTTCAAATAAAATGATACTTAAATTATGTCAGGGCTTTTCAAAAAACTCTTGTGGACCATGTAAGTGTTTATCCTTAGATGCATATGTATATGTTATTTGTGCGTAAGGACTTTGCTGAACCAAACCGATGTGAGCAGGCAACTCTGTGTCGGTCTTCAGTTACAGAATCATGGAATTGTTAAGGTTGGAAAAGACCCCTAAGACCACTAAGTCCAACCATCAACCTTGCACTACTACGTTCTCCACTAAACCATGTCCCCAAGTGCCACATGTACGTGTTTTTTGAATGTTTCCCTAGGCAACCTGTTCCAAAGCCTGACAACCCTTTCAGCAAAGAATTTTCTGAATACCCAATCTAAACCTTCCCTAGTGCAACTTGAGGCCACTTCCTCTTCTCCTGTTGCTTCTTACTTGGAGAAGAGACCAACCCCCAACTCACTACGGCCTCCTTTCAGATAGTTGTAGAGAGCAATAAGGTCTCACCGCAGCCTCCTTTTCTCCAGGCTAAACAACCCCAGCTCCCTCACCCACTCCTCATATGACTTACTCTCTAGACACTTCACCAGCTCCGTTGTCTTTCTCCGGACATGCTCCAGCACCTCAATGTCCTTCTTGCTGTGAGGAGCCCAGAACTTGACATAGGACTCAAGATGCAGCTTCACCAGGCTGAGTACAGGGGGATGATTAGTGCTCTAGTCCTTCTGATAGAAGCCAGGATGCCTTTGGGCTTCTTGACCACCTGGGCATACTACTGGCTTGTGTTCAGCCAGCTGTTGACCAGCACCTCCATGTCCTTTTCTGCCAGATCTTTCCAGCCACTTTCCAGTCAGGTACTGTTCCCCAGGGCTGTAGTGCTGCATGGGGCTGTTGTGACCCAAGGGCAGGACTTGCCACTTGGTCTTGTGGAACTTCATACAGTTGTCCTTGGCCCATCAATCCAGACTGTCCAGAATGGTCAGTAGAGCATTCATACCCTCATTTTGGTACCCAACAAAATCTACACAGTATGATGAGCTATTTCTTCTTTTCTTAAAACACTATTAAATGAGATGTTTGAAGAGACTTGAGCCAAGGAAAAGATTTTTCAGTCTCTTTTGTGTAGTCATCATTCTTCTTCCCTCTCCTTTTGCATTTTGTAGCCCTCTATCTGCAGCAGATCCAAAAGGCCTCATTTGAAGAAAGTTATGAAAACATAAATGGGCTTAGATTAACTACTTACAGAAACTCAGAAACCTTACTCTTATGTATAACAATGCATCTCTATTTCTTGGCATAACCCTTGTTCTGGAGAGTCTTGTTTTTATGAGACCTGGAAGATTTGGCTGTGGTGTATTTGAGGCATTAGAGCAGCTCACAGCAGAGTTCAAAGATTAAATATTTCTAAACTGAAGCTGCAGTCAAACAGACCATAGCATCAGCTGTGAGGAAGGTGCTTCCCGTGTCCAGTAAGTCTTACCTCCTAAATCACATAAAATGTACAGTTGGGTATGTGACAAGATTTCCATTAAAGTGTATGACTCAAAGTGTAATTGAACCAACCTGAAATTCATTGTGCTGCTTTTTTTATTCCGTTGCACTTATAGGTATGTCGAATGTGCAGATAGTCCTTTTGGTATTGTAATACAGAATCATTGGAAAACTAGTCAATAAAGATCTTTAGTGAGAGATTCGTCTGGTCTGTCTTTACCTGCTGTGAAACATTTAGATCAAACTAACTGTTTAGGCTCCCTGTGTGTCCAGTGGGCCTCTTTGTTTGTTATCAGATGATCAGCTAAAAACTATGGGGGATACATTTTCTCTCCACTGTTGCCTGATTTCTCAGCTGATGGAGCCTAGACACTAAGCTTCAAATAAATCCCATCCCAGATGTGCACTTTTTGGCTTTGTCCCTGTTCGGATCAGCCTGAAGTAATTTTCTGTATTTCTAGTAAATGATGAGTTACTTGGAACATGTATGAAAAGCAATGAACGCTCAGGGGAGATAAAGCCAATACACATGAGGAAGATCTTCACCTGCCCAGGTGCATCACAGTGAGATGATGAAGATAAAAGCAAAAAGAGTGGAGTTTGTGGGCTTAAGAAGTCAGGACTAAGCCTTAATTCATATCCTTGCCCCTCCAAGGAGTAACTGAAGCTACTGTCCAGTTTTTAGGACACACACCTCAGAGAGTCCCTTGTGAAAAGGTTCTTCTTGACTAAGTTTTACATAGAATCATAGAATGGTTTGAGTTGGAAGGGACCTTAAAAGGTCATATAGTTCCAATGCTCTGCCATGGGCAGGAACATCTTCCACTAGACCAGGTTGCTCATGGCCTGTCTAACCTGGTTTTGAACACTTCCAGGAATGGGGCATCCACAATATCTCTGAACAACCTGTTCCAGTGCCTTACCACCCTTCTCTTCTCCAGTCTGAACAAACCCAACTCAGTGTGTCTTCACAGGGCAAGACATGGTGGAAAAGAAAAACAGTCTAGACAAAACTCCATGTTTCAGTTTGGGGATTTTTTTTTTTTTTTAATATTTCACCTTTAATTGTTGTTTTCTTTTCACAGCTGCTTGCAGAGGACTGGCCCTTTGGTGTGGAAATGTGCAAATTAGTACCTTTCATTCAAAAGGCATCGGTGGGCATCACAGTGTTGAGTTTGTGTGCCCTCAGTATAGATAGGTGAGACCCATTTTTCATCAAACTCTATAATTTCCTTTCTATACGGGCACTGGCTCATATTCACCTTTCCACTCAGCTGATATAATAGAAGATGAGTTTAAGCCATTAAATCAGGTGGGTTTTCTCATATTTTTAATTTGTAAATGTGTGCTGTTGCTTCAGGTACCGAGCAGTTGCTTCTTGGAGTCGCATTAAAGGAATTGGAGTGCCGAAGTGGACTGCTGTTGAAATTGTACTGATCTGGATTATATCAGTGATACTGGCTGTTCCAGAAGCTATTGCATTTGACATGATTACGATGGAGTATAGAGGAAAGGATCTTAGAATCTGCTTGCTCCACCCCACACAGAAAACATCCTTTATGATGGTAATACACTGTCATTTATAAAATCTCTGGAGCAGTTCCTTGGATCTTCTTAGTGTTGTGTGGATTGTAATGTGCACGGGTGTATGTGACATGTAGGTGAATATAATGCTTAAATGAAATACTGACATTTCTGAAGAATATTGGTTAAAAAGAGCATTCATATGAAATACTGGCAATTCTTAAATATATTGGTTTAAAAAGAGCATTCGGAAACGTTTGACTTTTTATGAACTTTGAACCTGTTGTCCTGTTTTCTCGTCTGTAATGTACACCTTACAGAGATGCTTTTCAGGACAGACTGATGAACTAGTTATAGCACACTTAGCAAAATGCTCAGCATTCAACTCCTAACAATGTTTTTGCTTTGGTTCTTTTTCATTTTAGTTTTACAAGCAAGCTAAAGACTGGTGGCTGTTCAGCTTTTACTTCTGTTTGCCATTGGCTATCACAGCGTTTTTCTATACTCTCATGACTTGTGAGATGTTACGAAAGAAAAGTGGGATGCAGATTGCTTTAAATGACCACTTAAAACAGGTAAACATTTATCCCTGACAACTCTGCTGACTGTAGACAGGATAACAATAACGCCTTTACTGACTTTACTGACACATCATTTTTCTCTTCCTGTATGATTACTAGTAAAGAGAAGTTTCCTAGTAGTGGTGCTGCTGAACTCATATACATGTGTATGCATCAGAGCCCTCAGAAACCTAAGATTTTAACTGATAGTTACAGGATTTGTTCTTTCTTGTTTGGTTTTAATGCTTCAGGTTTTATAGTTTTTATTTCTTCTTTACAATAATTAGAGCTGGGTATTTTGTAATGCAAACTGAAGGTATGCTATAGTCTAGAAGGTGGTGCTATGAAACTGTTAATTATTTTGAAGCAAGTTATTTCTAAACTCTAGTGAGGTTAGCAGTAAATGTTAGCAGAACAAAACACATTCCAGCATACATTCCAAGTTATTAGTGCATCAGACACAAACATCATACATCACTAAAATTAAACTACAGTTGTACTATAATGCATAAATATGCTCCTTTCCTCTTACCTTGTTAAAGCTGTAATTGAAATGTCTTAGGGCATTTAAAATAAGACCTGAGATCAAAGCACAAGAAAATGCAATTGAAAGCAAACTGGTATTTGAAAGTGATTGGGAAGACAAATATGTTCTTAATTTTAATTTAAATTACTGTTTTCATGACCTTGGTTTTTCATATTATTACTCATACTTTTTGGAGTAAGAGATACAGTGAATCAGTGCAAGACATCTGAAACAATAGAAAAGATTAAGTACATATTCCAAGAAAATAAGGTATTTGATGTTCTCGTAACTCCTGTTTTGATAAGCTTTTTTATCTTGTTTATTAAACATTTGGATATTAGAAAACAACAACAATCCAGAGAGAATCAGAAACTATAACACTATTCTGTCCAATTTTCTTTCTCAGAGACGTGAGGTGGCCAAAACTGTGTTCTGTCTGGTACTTGTTTTTGCCTTGTGTTGGCTTCCACTTCACTTAAGCAGAATATTAAAACTCACTATTTATGATCAGAAGGACCCCAACAGATGTGAACTTTTAAGGTGAGACTGCAAAAATAAAATGCTTAAACATGCTAGCATTCTCCATATGCATATCTGGATTTTCTAATGAACTAACTTAGTTCTGTGTTAGTTCTGAAGTTGTCCCTGCTTCTTCATCCAGGACCCTCTGCTTTCACTCCAGTAGCAGAGAAAGAAAGTTGTGAGAAATTCCCTCACTTTTCCCTGTCTTACTCCTGAACCTTTTTGGGACTGTACTACTGTCTCGAGAGTGGAAGAGGGATTTCTGTCCCTGTTTTCCCTTTCAACAGAACAGCTAGGATTCAGTTTGTGCAGAAAAACTTCATGAACATTTTCTTCCACAAATTAAGGTGGTTGGATCTTCTGAATTTACTTTCACGAGAACAGTCTACTGATTCAGACTTTAATGTTGACCACAACTGTGTTCACCATGAGCTAATCCTGCTGATTTAAGACTCCTTACTATTACATTTAATAGTTAATCTTGATTGAGTGAAGCTGAGACCAATTTTCATAGTTGTAAACCTCTACTAAGCTTTTTAAGAGAAGTGTCTCACTTTAATTTCCACACAGCTTTTTTCTTGTGATGGACTACATCGGTATTAACATGGCTTCACTGAATTCCTGCATCAATCCGATAGCCCTGTATTTGGTGAGCAAAAGATTCCAAAACTGCTTTAAGGTAAGAGGCTGCTGGGAGCTGCTCCTTTTGTTAAAAGATGATGTCAACAGTAAAATTCATTCCCTAACATGAACAGACTGTTTCAAATGGTCATTAAATTTGACTTGAAATTTTAACTGGGTTGTGGTAAGTGTTCTCTCCCTGTCCTGCTGAAGCTACATAGAAAGGAATTAAGGTTTAATGGGAACAAAAAGAGAAAGCAAAAGAGCAGAGTGTATAATAAACCCTCTCAGCACCATGCTAATCAGTGCTACATCACTTCCTGACTGAAGTTGGCACTCAGCCACTTCCAGAGCCCTGACGAAGCAGACTCAGACCGCGCTGCAGAGATTCACGTAGCCATATCCTCTGCAACCCATTTGGGAGGGCACTGACCCTGGGTTCCCCCCTCCTGCCTGAGCACTTAAATCAGTTTTGTAAGGCAGAGGGTGCGAGTATCCACTCGTCCCTTTGCAATGCCAACATTTTATGAGACAGACCTGTTCACAGTTTTGCCCTAGTCTGACTAAATATACCCGGGCACTAATTCTCCACACAGGATTTGAGGCTCTAGATTGCACGTGGACCTTCAGCCTTCATGTCTGCTTGGAAAATGACCAGATTTGGACTTTTTTTGTGGCCTCTTACCATCTTCAGACATTGTATCAGAATTTTTACATTGACAAATTCTCAGATTTTTCTTTTCTTGACAAACATTTAACCACTGACCACTGCCAGGTTTATTGCCTGGCTGTGTAAATTCCTTACTGGCTATATCTTTCAACCAGAAGCTAGCCAGCCCTGCATCTAGTAAAGTTAATGTATTTCCCACATAATTGTGATAGCACATGTTGCAGATGTTTTAGTGTTGGTCTTGTCTTCCCTCTCTACGCTGCTGGCTCCCTGAAAGAGTCACTGGAGCTGAGAACATGTAAGAGGTCTCTAGCATCCTGAGTGTGGAAGTAAGTGGGTGTGAGGAATACTTCCAGCACCCAAAGACCAGAGAGTAGCATCAAAGGTCATTAAAAGTTCTGCAAGTACACCTAGTAAATGTATGAATTTATGTAGATTTTCACCATTCTTCTACTTTTCGTTTTTGCACCTCAAAAAATGAGCTAAATACAACATCTTGCTTAGAAAGTATAGATGCTCATACATTTTTTCCCAAGAAAGATTATCAAAGAAAGGACAACAAGGAGTCTTAATTTTATTTTCAGGTGCATTTAGAATTGCAGACCAGATTTGAAAGGGTACGTGTGTGGCTGCTATCAGATATAACTCAGTATAACTCCTCCTGCTCTCCAGTACTCAAGTTGCTAATGGGGCATCCCAGTAGTTAGTAGTGGCCATTTGAGCAACTCAGAGATTAACCCCATTTCTTTGCTTACACTGTAATCCCAAAACAGCAACTTGTACATTTGCCATTTCCTACTGTACCCCTGAAGAAGGGCAGCTTTTCAGTGCAGTTTGCCACACGTGCAAAACAAGGTGATGTAATATGTTTATTCCTTTTGTTTTAACAGTCATGCTTGTGTTGCTGGTGCCAATCTAAAGATCTGTTGTCCCTGGAGGAAAGGCAGTCCTGTTTAAAGTTCAAAGCTAATGATCACGGATATGATAATTTCCGCTCCAGTAACAAGTACAGCTCTTCATAAAACAAGCATAAAAGATATATTCTCTTACATTAAAGTTGGTGCCTTTTTAAGTAAAAGTGGCAATTACTTTTAACAAGATGGTAATGTTCAAAAATATATAGTTTTGTATTTGCACAAAAAAAGAGCGTGAAAAAATTGCCCTAAAACTGTGTCACATTGAAAATCACGGACATTTATGAAATCGTCATTTATGGAACACGAAGAAAAGCATAGAAAGAAGGAGTCATTGTTAGCACTTGAATACTTCTGAATCAGCACTTCCAAATGATCCCCACTTCCTGTACATTAAATGATCATTTGTATTCTCTGTAACAGTTGTAGGAACTGAAGTCACAGTAATTACTAAGTAGTATAATATAAAGTTAATTGGATCAAAGCCATTATTATATATAACTCAATGTATTATCTTTTATAAAGCAGATTAACCACCATCACTATTGTGAGTTTTTTTTTAAAAAGCATTAAATATTTTTTAATAGATGTTTAAATGTAAAAAAAAGTAGAATTTTTATCAGGGATTCTATAGAGATAGCTACTGAAAATATTAAAGGATGCAGTGAAGTCAAAAGTGCATTTTACTTTGATGATTGTTTTTACCTATTATTGTTAGAAGGAACCTCCCAAGGATTCTATAGATACCATTCTGTAACCACTGTGCATGTTTAGGGCATTTGGCAGCACTGTGGGTGTGAGTATTTGTGTTTACTCATAGCAAAAGAGAGAAAAACACACCAAAACCAAAAAACTGTAACTACTAGAAACATACAAACAATGGCTGATATTTCAGCTATTTTTAGCTGAAAACAAATTGATTGTATTCCATGTAAAAAATGGGCATTTGAGAGCCTGATGGTTCTTTACTGGAGATACTTTTACAGCAATTTACAACTGTTTTTGCAATCCAAATACTGTCTTGGGGAAAAATGCTTTGGAAAGATCAGGTGGAAAAAAAATTAACCAAGGAAAACAGAGAGAGAATTGGAACTGCTATTTTCATTTAGATTTAAATCTTAATAAAGAAAATAATTCATGAACTGTACTTCTAGAGAACAGTACTATGTAGCATGCTCATCTTCATACTGTTTTAAAATATGTTCTACTTCTCTAGTTCCATATTTATGGGCTTAAGAAGACGTGTGATTAGTTTCTGCATCTGTAAATAGTTTAGAGAAACATAATTAATTGTAAAGTATTAAGATATGGGCAGGACCCTGTAAGCAAACAGAAAGATAAAGATGCCTGTCGTAAACATGGTGTGTGTTGCCAGGAGCAATGCACATTTTGTACATACATGACAGGTCATTCTTTGGCTTTTTGTTTCCTATTAATTTGTTACAGATGTCCCCAAAGACTTATTAATGTATTTCATGCACTAAAGCATGAGTTTTTCAGGAAAAATTGTCATACAACGTGCTTTTATAAAATACATGTTTTCAATAGGCTTGGTATTTTATTATAATACAAATATTTATCAAAACTCAGGAACTTTTTTATTTTAAATTTCCAAATTTCTCATGTAAGGATTTTTACCTTGTTTTCCAATTTTGATTAACTTCAGATTTTTTAATAAAGTGCTTTAAATATGCTCTGCATGAAAACAGCTTTCATTAAAATGTTCAACTGATGATATTAACTTTGATGGTTTTCTGACTTTAGGTAGCTACAGCTACCTTGCAGACAGCTAATAACGGGGGAGGTGAACCCCAGTTGTGGTGTTGCCCCCATCAAAAGCTATTAAGTGTATGCTTGTATAATCAAGCTGAGGAGAACCTATGCACATGCATTTGACCATGGGCACATGGGTGTGTGGGTGTGGGTGTGTGAGTACTGTGTGCAAGCATGTATGTTGTTTACCATTAGGTTGCTGTTACCACCTTTCTGCAGCAAATGCACTCAACTGCTATAATGCTGAACTTTTATAAATATAATTCTGTTCTAAGTTTTGTTCTTTACATTTTTACCTTAACTTTCATGGTAACTTTCTCACAGTAAGCTGTGAATATTACTTCACTTCACCCTACCTGCATCTATTTCTGTGAAATGCATTTCATCTGTTAAGGATGGATAATCAGTTAAATCCTAAGTTTGATACTGATCAGTGTTATTTTCATCAAATTATATCGTTACAATATTGTACATTTATATTATTGTTATTTTTATTTAAAATATAGCTGTTCTATTGGCAATTGTGTAACATACTTTTCATTTTTTCCTGGACTAATACTTAGTTAAGACAAGTCCTGCTAAGTCAGATATTTAGGTTTTACAAATAAAGACAATGTATACTGCCCCCTTTAATATACAAATTAAATATACAAATATTAGTGCACTTTTTGTCCTTTTTTCAGTATTATTCAAAGCAGTATTTTTAGTGACGTTCTCATTTCCCATAATGAAAAATTTCAAAACTTCTGCTCCTATACAGTTCTAGCTAAGATTAAATATCTTAATACTCAATACAGGTGTTTTCTGAAATCCTCAGTATAGGTCTATGCCTCCATTCACTGAAATCAGTGAATGTTTAACCATTCAATTCAGCTGGAGCAGAACTAGGGACATAGAACATAGCTCTTGGAAAAACCTAGATGACATTTGCTGCCCTGAACTAAAAAAAGCTTAACTTCTTTTTTTAAGGTGTTGATTAGGAAAGGTGGGAAAAGAGGGTAAAATAAGCTTGTGGGATAAAACACCCAGTCTAAGGCTCTCTAAGCCCCAAACAGGGGTAGCATAACAACTGCAGAGAGGCACAGCCTTCTTTATAGGAGTTCGATGTGCTTGCAGAGAGTGGTATGACAGAGTAAGAGTCATCTGTCCCAGTGGTCTGACGAGTTGATACAGAATGGCTCAAGATGAAAAAAACTTACAAGAAACTACATCACAACTCTGGGTTTTGGCCTTCAGAGAGTAGTTTGATTTTAGTTCCCCAGCTGCTCTGAATTCTGCCTAAACTGAATGGAAACACTGGTACTACAACTCAGAGAATCAAATGCAAAATTTGACAGTTACGGAGCATCTGCTGTGAGCTGTGTCCCAAACAGCTCTTAATCAACACATAAGTGGCTTAGCAAGAAAATGTCGTATGAACTGAAATAATGTTTAAAGGATCTTTTAATACTGTTCTGTATAGCTGTGTAAAATAATTCTATATTTCATTTTCTGTGTTCACTTAAAATAGGAACTTCTGTGGTTCAGGCAGTGTAAACATACTAAATTACCAATAAAATATTTGTAGTTTTGATTCATTACAAAAAGATGTCTGGCCTTTTTTCTTCTGGGGGGTCTCAATTATTAAAAAGTAACAGAGATATAAAAAGAAGTAAGCAATTCAGAACTAAATATCAAAGCTTTTGAGGGGAATGGTTTTATATAGCTAGTTGAAAAGAGTTCAGACTTGCATATGCATTGCAAAATTGTCCGATGTTTATTGGAACAACTGTGCTTATCTTTGCTCTGTTTGTTTTTGCACAAAATGTCCATCTCAATCTCTTCTCTACACACCCATATATAGTCACAAATTCTCTTATGTTAGGGACATCACAAATAAAAGTCACGAAGCTTTTAGTTCATTAATTTAGAAGTGTATGCACTCGATGGTGGAATATGCCATTTGAAAAGCATCATACCTTTGTATGCTGACAGTGTAATTTTGTGAATATTTTCATTTACCTTTCTTAAAGCAGTGGAAAACAGTATCAGACTAAATATGCTGTAACTGGTCAAATATATAACTAGATGTTTGCAGTATCTGTACATCCCAAAATGTGTTTGATACTACTGCTGTTTTGCTCCTAATAGTTAGGTTTCCTTCTCTTTACTTGGTGGCCTACTGCATCCATGTAGATTTGTCTTTTTCGTGGTCCCAGCACCTTTAGCACGTAGTTTCAAGTTTCCCTGTGCTTGGAACAGAAGCACCTGTAGAGAGGAGATACCTTGCAAGTAAATGTTCTACTTAATATCTCTCCTGGCCTCTTCACTTCCTTTCCCTTTATCCTGTCCTATGGTCCAAGGTCTTCACCAACCACTCACTATGAAGAAGCATTTTTTGCATATTTCTTTGAAGATCCTACAGCCTTCTACAGGTAGGCCATAGTCTTCACAGCCCAGCTAACTTTTTATCTACTGCGGTCTTGGCTCTTTCACTGGGGAGATTAACTGCAGCTTGTTGATAGTTTCCTGAACACACTAGAACTTTCTCAGCAACATGCATATACATGTAGCTTACGTTTTTCAAACACTGGCTCGCTCTGACCCCTCCTGAGAAGGGCAGATTTGGCACTTTGGTGTTGGTGGAGCAGGATGGTCCAAATGGCAACCTGTGCCTGGGTCTGGTCCATAGAGTGGTTCACTTTTTACTGCACTCTTCTGCAGCCTGCTGCTCTGACCACTG
Organism: Pseudopipra pipra; assembly: GCF_036250125.1. Taxonomy (NCBI): domain Eukaryota; kingdom Metazoa; phylum Chordata; class Aves; order Passeriformes; family Pipridae; genus Pseudopipra; species Pseudopipra pipra. The sequence goes on along the minus strand of NC_087550.1, from coordinate 69,476,519 downwards.
GGTTCTTGGAGTCTGCTCAAGAAGGCCCGAGAGTTCTCCATGTACATGCTGTGCACCTCTGTTTAAATTTCTAAGCCAAGTTGCTGAACGCATTAGAAGACCAAAGGAAACAGAAGGACTCAAGATTAGCCTTATATGTTCTGCTGGTCATTTTTCTTCTCAGTCAGCAGTGGTAAGAGTACTGTGTTATATAACAGCAGTAGTCACATGATTTACTGGCTTGCAATTGCTAGCTTAAAAACATTAAATAAAACCCTGACATCTGTTTGGTCTTGCCAGTTTTTTTAATATACTCTCATTTATCTGTGAAGGAGGTCCCAAAGATCACCCTTACCAATGAAAGGGCACAGCCCCCATCCAGTCCTCTTTCATTCTCTTGAAAAATAAAACTATCAGCAAGAAAAAAAATCTACTGTAATAAAAAGTAAAACCTTCAGAAATTAATATTTTACCTTAGTAATCAGTATCCTAAACCTCCATGAAATCTTTGTGACAATCCAAGGGTGTCCTGATTGTGGGAGGTAGTATCTGAAAGGAATTTTAAAGTATGATGTGGCAAGTAGTCAGGTCATACACCTCAGCACGAGGCTATGGATGTTGTGGCATGTAAGGCTTGCATCAAAATTTTTCAGAACAGTAATATGGAAAACACATCAATATTTAGATGATATCTATCAGTGGATATCTCAACTCTGACTTCAGTATTGCCATAAAACTTCACATCCCCTATAGTCACCCTAGAGGAGTGCCCTGGAAAAAAGTGGGAGTCAAATCCTGAAACCCAGTAAAACCTGAAACACTGATAAAAAATTAGGGTAACCATACTTTCTTCGCAAACCATATCCTCCAGAAATCGCTTCTACTGGTTTTGCTCTTGGGTGAGCGGAATGGGGGCAAGCATTTGTTGCCATTTTACTTTTTCATGACCTTCATTTCCCAGTTTGTGTGAGTCGCTCATAAGTCTGTTTACCCTGAAGAAACAGATCAGTGGTGAAACCCAGGGAGTCAGACAATGGGTCTCATTTGAAGCTATCAGGAAAAAGGTTAATGATAAATCCCCAAGATGCTCACGTCTTCCCAACACATGCTCAGCCTTTGAAGGGGCAGGAAAGAAACATGCCAAGCTGACAAAACCAAAACTGGGGGATTTGGTAAGTTTTAGTTTGAGCTGTGAGATGCCAGAATTCAGGGGCGAACTGGATTTTTCTTCTTTCCTTTTTTTTTTCATAAACGAAACTGTAACAAACATCGTAATTACTAATGGGTGTTCACAGAACCAGACTGGAGTTTGCCAAAGATACCGGAAGCTTTTCCCTGAAATGCACCTGCAGCAGGTAGCACGTCCTACAGGTTTGGCCCCATTGGTCTTCTTAATGTACTAGCATAGATGTAGCAGGAATCTTCTGCTGTAATCGAATACTTGACACCTACAGTAACCAGGTGCATACACTTTTGATGCATATTTATACGAGTTATATTGCATATTTGTAATATAACGTGTAGTATACAGAATGTTTTTCATTAGTTTTATCTGAAAAAGTTTACAATGAAATCAAGAATTTTTTAAAAACCATATCAATCTGAACAAAATGTAGTTACTGACTTCTTAAAAAAATCTGAACATGCCACTTTTAATGTGTTCTATAACTTTGATGTTTGATTTTTGAAGACTTTTTATTAGACTTGTAAACAATTTTACATTAATTCATGCCAGAATATGACTAATGTAAGCTATGTATGTCACACATGCAAATTATGAATGTCTGCCTAACTATTGGACTAGTCTTTTGCATTTTTAAATTATGTGTTCATTAGCATTAATAATAAAGACAACTGTTCACTGACAGAAATATTTTTATTGTTTTCTGAAGTGGATATAAAAATTTGAAATACTGACAAATCATGTACTACTCACACTGCATGGCTATATTATGAATTGTAATGAAAATATGTCTAAACCTTTATTAACTGGTATTAATAAGTTCCAAAGATAATTGGTTATGAAATAATTTTATAATTTTGTCATTTTAAGAATTTATAATTTAAAATTCTTCATAGAATCAAATTTTGTAACTTTCCTGGCCATTTTATGACAACAGAAAAATAGTATTTTCAAAAAAAATTTAGAACTTCATATTTTCATAGGAGATGGAAAGACTGTGAAATTAATGCTCTACTTCAAGCACCTCCATAGGTTATGAAGATCCTTCCTGTTGAACTAACTACTAAAACAATCTTGTTAAATTTGTTTGACAAAATTTCAAAGAACAAACAGACAAATAATATGGCAAGCTCCTTAATATTTGCAACTCATTATTAAGTATCTTAGAAGCATTTGACCTTTATAAAAGCGTTCATACTTTAGTTGATGTATTTCACTTACAAATGTCTTCATAGGAAGATCTATTTGTCACATATAGGTGAGGTCATTTAATATTTGTTTATGTATATACTCAGTTTATGAGTGAAATCAAATTATTTTTAGTTGACAGAATAAATTGGTATTGTAATACTTAGTATACAAGTCAAATACCTTTCAATTACTGTATTTATAAACATATCTATGCATAATGCATTTTTATCTCTGTGTGTACGTACATACACAAATATACATATATTACGTAAGCAAATATATTGGTCACAACATAAAAGATGCAGAAGAAAAAACTAGAGAAGGTATAGTTGGGAGTAAAAATACCAGAAATTTTGAGTACATGTAATTTACTGAGACTTCTGTGCTTTTTCCTGAACTGAAGAACTTACAGCTTTCATAGAAGTAACCAAATTTTCCAACTGTTCAAGGTCTGACCATGATTACTCCAGTCTTCCCAATGAGTTGCAAAACTCTCAGTAGAATCACATTTCATGACACTCCTACACAAGAGCAGGACTGCCAACTATGGGGTTTTGGCCAAATTCCAAATTAAATAATTACAAATTAAAATCTGTTTCCTCTGTTCTTCTCTCTTCCTGTCAATGCATGAGTTAGCAGAGCATACTGCCCTGTTCTGCAGTTTCACACTTTGCAGGGAGACATCTGCTGTGTCTTGCACTGGAGGAGACTGCATTTCAATACTAGAAAATGGGAGCCTTCCAAATCCATTGTCAGTTTAGAGTATTTGGGAGTGTTTCAGGATGAAAAGCAGAATTTATATGTAAAATCAGTATCTTAACACTCAGAGTTTCTTTAAGCATATGTCAACTCAATGTTAAGTGGATCTAAATCACCCCTTTTTAACTGACTTCGTTAAGTTTTATAAACATGTTTTAAAAGGCTTTTAAATCTTTGTGTATCTTTTAGTTGTATAGTTAGAAAGATTTATTATAATCTGGAATTCATTAAATAGTGCTCAATTATTTGAATAAGCATTAAGGATGTCTACAAGGTTGAGTGTAGAAAGCCATGAGCTGCAGACATCCGTGTGCTCCAAGCTCAAGCAAAAGTAGTTTAATTGCTTCCAGAGCAAAGCAGACTAAGATCTTGGGTAGAATGAGCTAGTGTCAATCTGTTGTCATGCAGGTGGCTCCTAAGTGATGTGTAACTACTTACAAAAGCAAGGCTAAGTGCTTGAACCATTTGACTGTACAAATATAGCAAGTTCATCATAATTTATTAAAAAAAAAGGTTGTTTGCTTATATTCAGAAATTTCATAGATTGCTTTGAGTTGGAAGGAACCATAGACAGCAACACCTTCTACTAGACCAGGTTGCTCAAAGCCCCATCCAACCTGTCCTTGAACACTTCAGGGATGGGACATCGACAGCTTCTCTCAGAATCTGTTCCAGTGTCTCACCACCCTCACCATAAAGAGTTTCTTCCTAACATCTAACCTAAACCTGTCCTTTCAATTTAAAGCCATTCCCCCTTGTCCTGCCACTACATGCCCTTGTAGAAAGTCCCTCTCCAATACTTCTCCAATACATTTGATTGCATTTGTTTGAAAGAATCAACAAAGAACTGGCAATATTTGTTTTAAGGTATTTCATTACTTAAATGCACTTTAGGAGGATTTGACAGATAAGGAGCAGTTGAGATATCTGAGACTCCTTAGCCTGGAGAAAAGAAGGCTGGGGGAGGATCTCATTGATACCTGACAGGGGAGTAAAGTACCTGACAGGGGAGTAAAGAAAACAAAGCCAGACACCTGTCAGTGATGCCTAGTGAATAGACAAGAGGCAGTGAGTAAAAACTGAAACACAGGAAAATTCACTTATAAGAAAAACATTCTGTAGTGGAAAACTGGAGCAGGCTGTGGAGCCTTCATCCTTGGATACTGAAAACCTGGCAGAGTACAGCCCTGTGCACCCTCCTCTGTAAGTGACCCTGATTGGAATGAGATGTTGGAGTACATGATCTCCAAAGGTCGCTGCCAACTTCAGCAATTCAGTGATTCAAATGTAGTCCATTCTATCAAGTGTGTAAGTCCCATCCGGACCTAAAAACACTGCCACTGTCAGAGAATAGACATGAGATCAGACAGACAGGTTTCTGCAACAGAAAAAAAGTTTCCATTTTTTCCCTTCCATGTTCATATTTCAGTGTTGGTCAAGTTTTTTTCATTAATCACTTTTCTTTAATTAATCATTAAAAATATACTGTGAGATTATAGATAAAAAACTGATGTTTTCATATGCAGCATTGAGCAAGAAAAGAGGCACTTGTAACTACAAGATTCAGTAGATATTTTGGAAAGCTTCTCTTAAAATGCACCAAAACTGTCTTCCTTGTGAGATAGCTGGACAGCTGAAGTAAATGGAAGTTTGCCAGGTAAAGATGTGTTGAGCTTTCTTCGAAAATAGTTTAGTTTAGTTTAGTTCGGTTTAGTTTAGTTTAGTTTAGTTTAGTTTATTGTGGGCAAATGCATATCAGATATAGTGTTAATAATACTAGGTAGGTATGTTTACTTTTAGTTTTAAATAAATATTCAAAGTCTGCATGTCTTCTTTCTGTAGACTAGCATATCTGGGGTTTGTCTACCGCTTTATATCCTTCAAGAGGGATTAAGTTATGACTGGGCCTCTCATTGCATTAATTCACTGTATAGCCAATATGAAGCCCTGATCTCTAAAGAATTTGTTTCTCTGAATATTTTTTTTCTATAACCGGATTAAATAATATGAACTACTGCTTCTTTTGGAGGGTAAGAAGCAAAGGAATATCTTATTTGTAAGGTGACACTAGAGCTATTGTATACGCTTTCCTCCATTTTGTCCCATAAACAATTGTATGCATTTCAAGTGATGTTGAAGCAGTAATTCTGTTGCTCAGAAATCTTTGACTTTGTTGTGCTTCTTGAAAAGAGGGAAGGAAGTTATGAAACACACATCATATATATACAGATGTCAAGTACAGTTAATGAAGATAAGCAGATGCATTCCTTAATAGCAGTTAAGCAGAAGGAGGCAACATGTTGTCCACTCCGATTAGGAATTTTCAAGGCTCCTTGCTTAAAAAGGCTTGTCAGTTCCTTCACCTAATTTTTATCAATATGCTTTTATATTACTCTCTAAAACGTATACCACATTAAAAATTACACCAGACTTCTATGTAATACAGGATTATAGATTTGCAGCTGCAACTGCAGTGTAAGTACTTAAGATCATGATGTTTTGCTGTAACAGGCACACAATACACACCAAAATCTACTGCACAATATTTGAAAGATGTTAAAATCAAAGTTATCTCACACTGGAACTCTGCAAAATATTTGTCATACATATGACTCTCCTTTCAGTATGTCCCAGAATGAGATTTTTCTCTTTTTGCAATGATAAGAACACTAAAGTATCTTTACATATTGGCCCATTACCACCACTGACCTTTGCTGCTTGTAGCAGTATACACTACTAGCCTTTACCTAGTTTCACACTGATAGCTGCAGACCACCTTAGTGGTCTCTGATTCATCAAGGCAGTTTTGAATTCTAATACCATCTCCCATAGTGCTTCCATATTCTATTTCATATGTAATCCATTAAGTGTACACTGTGTATAACCAGTCCAAGTCAATTGCAAAAGTACTGAACAGAACAACATGCGCAAATAATTCTTACTTGAAATGTAAAGTCTTGCTTGAAATAATCTACCAAAGTGAGACAGATAGCTCCTGTTTAAGGATGGTTTTAAAAAAATTTGAATTTAGGACAATATTAGAGGGGTTACTTTTTAGATAAATTTTCTCCATGGTGTTCATGAGGACATCATATATGACAAAGTCAAGGAAAAGTCAAAGTCCAATCTCTAAGCTAGTCAGTCCTTATTCCTGTCTCATGTAAATCAAACACATCATTGTCCAAACTACCACTGCATGTAAAGACACTCTTGAACAGATCCCTCTTTCTGTTCATGTTCCTGCTGTATCCAAGTGATTCTGTGCTGCCTTCTACCAAAACTACCTTCCCACTCTGAGTTCGGACAACATGGATTGTGAAACACGATAGGGGAGGAATGGAAACTTAATCCTATGTCTGCAGGGGCCTCTTTTAAAGACCTACCCTCTGGGATCTCCCTTTCTCTGAAGCAGAAGACAAGCAGAATTGGTGTCCTTGTCATGGCTACTGCTTTGAGCACAGTCAATTCAACATTCTGGGCCTGAAGAAATGGTTTCTTGTTCGTGTGCAAGGGACAGGATTGGCAATGCTGAACAGAATAGTATTCAATGGAGCTGTGCTCAGGGAAGGGAAGGGAGCTTTAAAATCTATTCTCAGGGCTGCCACATTAGCAGCTTACTTAGTGAAACTGTAATAGAAATACTTTCTTGAACAAAAAAAGACAGAGGCAGAGGGAACAGTTTCTGATGCAGTTAGGTACTATGTAGATTATACAGCTCGTGGTCCTCAGGTTTTAAAAGGCACAGCAGCCTTTGCAGTCATAGCACATGACCCTTAATATAGCACAAAACCCAAACTGGAATGACACAGGATTTCTCAGTGGCCTTGTACTGCAACATGATATGGACTCCATAGACTCACACCCACGTTGGAGGACAATTCAAATGGAGACAGATTTTGTTTCTTCCAAAGCTGATCTACTTTGAAACCATTGAAACTGGTATAAGAACCAAACCAAATCTCAGCAAGTGAAGAAAATTGAGGGGTTTATTTCCCATTTTACTGCTCTGAACCAAATTGCTGTAGGCAAGATCAGAAGCACTTTAGGAAGAATGATTCAGGAGGCATCTAAACTTTTCATACAGTTAGCCTATCTTGATTTAATCTACATATGTGTTCATCGTTTTTATAGCTCTTCTCAGCCTTCTCACCTCTCTATTTTTTTGGTTTGATTTCTATTTATTTTTCAGATTATTAGTGTTTCTATACTTTCATTTAGTGCGAAAGCTGTAATTTTAATTCTAAGTTTTCATCACATATTTGTGTATTGGGGTTGTTTATTTGGGGAAATCTTTTTATAAAGATGTTGTAAAGTTCCAAGTGACTAAAACATGTAGGAGATCCCTTGTGTAAGGCAGAGTATATTACATACATCCTTAGCCCACACAGGTATCATGGAATCAGAGAATATCTCTGGAAAATTCCAGGGATGAGACCCAGTAATGTAAATAATTACTTGCATGTTGCAAATATTTATTTGGAGTAAATAAAAAGTAAGAGAGGTTCTGGGTCAATGACTCACCTACTGACTGATACAGTAAACAATTACAAACTGTGAAAATGACTCCACTAGATTTTTGTTATTTCGTAGCTTTTCACAGAAGAGTTATTCACTTCCTCATCATCTATTTCCTCTTCTCAATATAAATAATGTCACAATAAATCCTCTGTTCAATGTTTCTCATTAAATGATACAAGTAGGAACATCAGAGCCAAAAAACAGCTAAGAAAACCAGGAATAGTGTGTCATAGTGTGGATAGTATGCTAAGAGAACCAAACACCCTGTAATGTCTGAGCTATCACTGGTGTCAGAATACAAAAAACAGTTTAAAATACCGCAAGTTACAGTAATGACTTACTTTCATTAAGGAGAGAAGCACTTTATTGCAACCATTTTTTTAGTACATGAAAACAAACTTGCTTAGGGTCTATATTGAACCATGCATACATCAAACAGCTGCACAACTCTGGATTGTGTAGAGCCAGCTCCACAAGGGAAAGCAGCATAGTCATGTTACCACAGATGATTGACTAGCCCTTGTGCACGACATGGTTAATTAGCCTGAGCTCATCACCAGAATAATGCTGCTGTGCTGCTTATCAGATCTAAGGTAGCATCATCCCCATGTCACGCTATATAAATACAGATACCAGCTCTCTCAGAGCGCACTGAAGAATGGGCATATCCATACAGTAGAAAAAGGGCAGAAGGGCTCAAATATCCAGTCTGATCCCACCAATGACAGAGTCTACAGAGTCTCACAGGGTTATTTCTGCTTCAGGATAAGTAGTCCCACTGAAAATTAAACTTGTCTTTAGAGAAACACCCAATCTAGATTTAAAAACTGCCAGTAATTCCACACTTCTTAGGTGAAGCCTAAGAATATAGCCTAAGAATAAGGTAAATATATCCACTAATGTAATGGATTGCTAAGAAAAAAAGTGCCTTTATTTTTGTTTGAATTTTTAGCTTCACCTTTTTGACAGAGGAGCTTGTCAGACCTCTGACTGTTGGACTGAACAGCTCTTTGCTGTTTGTCCTGTTTTGTGTACCGTGACCAGTTATCCTTAAGTCATCACGTTGATAAGCTAAGTAGATTGCACTGCTGGAGACTTTCCAGGTCCTTAATATTCCCATGGCTTTTCTTTGACCCTTCTCCAAATTATTCACATCCATCATGAATTCTGAGCACTAGAACTGGATGCTCTATTCCAAGTAGCAATTGCTTCTCTGCCAAATGACTTCACCTTCCACTTCTGTCCAACGGATATACCTAACGATAGTATTTGCCTTTTTTTTGTCCATATGATCCCAATAAAGTGTTATGACATGTCCTCTTCAGAATCTGTGCTTCATAGGAAAGTCCTCACTCCTGTTTTTATGGCTTACATTTCTGTTCCTATATGTTAGACCCTCTATTTGGCTGTACAGACAATTTTTTGTCTATTCTTGCTTACACAGTGTCCCTGGATACTCTTTGTTGTTAATTCATCTCTTCTTAATTTTTTCACTCCTGTTATCTATGTGTCATCACCAAATTTTGTCAGAATGTTATGTCCTTTTGCCTAATCATTGGTAAAAATGCTCAATGACATAGAGCAAAAAAATAGTCCCTCTGGCATCTCACGGAAAACACAGTTAATCAAAAAAGACACAGAAACCCTCTCTTTTTACAATTATGTATGGAGATAAACAGTTTTGCATCAATATAATGTGTGCTACATTGACCTGTTTTTCTGTAGTGTATTAATGATGATCTCATACAGTACCAAGTCAAACCTCTACCAGAAGTTCCTCAGTTCTCCAACCAAATTTGGATCTTCATTCAAAATATTCAGTAACTTTGCCAAGATAAATTTCTCGCAATTTTATTGACCGAAATAATGATATTAACATTTCTTAGTATTTTTAATCAGTGTATGTATATTGATCCATTATTTGTCCTAATATTGTGCTCTGACTGCCAAGCCTGTATTATCCAGGTCTGGGCTTTTATCCCTGCATTATCCAGGTCTGGTTTTTTTTCTGTTTTAAAATAATGGCACAATATTAGCTTCTATCCAGTCCTCTGGAAATTCCAAGGCTTCTTGAAAATCAAGACCAGAGGTTCTTTACAGTAATCTCAACATTAAACTTGACAAGGGTTTGGTTGCAAGATTATTGGAACTGCTAACTTAAGATCATGTAATGTCTTGCACCTGTACCTATCCTTAGTACCACTGGAGGATATCAGATCAGCATCACCCAACAGGAAGACATTATTCTTTTTTCTCCTCAGTCCATAATACAGAACTGAAACACTTATGACTGCCTTTTCTGTGTCAGTCATTGCAACTCTACTAGGGTCATCCTGCCTTTATTATTGTTAGTATTGGTTTTGTTTGGATCTACTCAGAAAATACTTTTTCTTTGACCCAGATGGTTACAGGCTTCCATTTCCATTCCTTAATCTTCATTAATTTTCTTTATGTGCTGGCTTCTAAGCTGTTTTCACTGATATCACTCATAAATATATCCCTGATTTTACTCATAAATATTTCTTCTTTTTTATTATTTGTTCTGCTCTGATTTCTCTTACATTAAAACTTCTTCTTTTCTTGGATCAAACACTCTGTTTTCTTTGGAATACTGTCACTTTTTCAACATCTGGTAAAATATTTCTAAGTAGGTCCTAGTTATTCATAATTCTTCTCATATTATTTCTTCTAACTGGATCTTTGTATCATATTGAATTATAAGAGTCAGTACTGCGCATACAACTAAGAGATGCAGACTGAATAGAAAAGGCTGCCACTCTCAGATGATTCAGGCATCCTGCCACTTCGACCATCCGGCAATGGACCAGTGTAGCCTTAATGGGAGCAAAGAATCCCAGAAGGATCTGGTTACCATTGCTTTGTACAGAAAGTAGTGAAAGCATTCCCATCACCGGACAGTAGTACCACCATCATGTAAGAAGACAAAGACACACAGAAAAGTTTTGCTTACACTGAATAATTAAACTCTCATGGCATTCAACAGCTACATCTTCATAACAGCATATACCTGACCAGTGTCAGACATGGAAAAAAAATTCATTTCTCTTAGAAGTTACTTGCAGTCCTTGATGATTGTTTTAATAATGTGTACTGTTTGTGCATGCTTAAAATGTGTTTTCACCTCTGCAAGAAAAAAGTGGCAACTTTTTTTATAATTATTCCTGCTTTGAGGCAACGACAGGAAGCAACAAAAATAAAAAGAAAAATCCCTCATATGGTGCTTGGATTGGTTTCTCTTTGGCTGTGGTAAGTAGAAGCATTAGTGTGCATGTTTGGACACATATATGAAGGCTACAACTTACTCTGTTGTCTGATCCCAGGAAAGGGCAGAGTATCATTCCATTCTTTTTCTTGGCTCCACATATCTAGGCTGCCAGCACATATGCTTCTTGTAGCACCTCTGCAAATATAATATCAAGCCTTACAAATCCCAATTGTTCTTTTGATGTGTGGCACTAGTGTTTTTCCAATTAGCCTTCCATGACACCAGTTTCATGGTAGATCAGCATGGTCAGACCACAGGCCAGATGTGCCAGGTGGAAATAATCTCCACTAACTCTAAATGACTGCAGAACAGATACCTACATAATCATAGTAGGTTTGCTTTTTAGTCAGTGGAGAAAAAGAAGCACCCTCAAATCAAGGTCTATTTTAACTATTTTGGAGATCTGTATCAGAATATCACAGGGGGTCTACTATTTTCCAACAATAAAATGACACTTTAGCAGTAAAAAGAGTTTAAAGAGAATAGCTCAGATGTACATGTTCTTAAAAACTGTTATTCCCCTGTATTGGGCACTCCAAGGATATCTTTTGAGCTCTTACAGAATATTGTACTTCTTGGAGAGACAGGTGAAAATAGAAACCAAGTGCTGTTAGCTGAAGTGTTCTTGCTTTGGATCTTCTTGGTCTTCAATTCCAGAGGAGATTTAGAGACATTTTAGAGTTCTGTTTTTCCTAGACAACAGTGAAAACCTTTGTTTAAAGATCTTTCCACAGAAAGACTACTAATAACCATTATCTTTCACTAATCTTAAAGGCCAAGGGAGAAAACCTGCCTCTAAATCAGTTGAAATCAAGGTATATTAATTGGAAAAGGAAAAGAAAGTTTTTATCAAGCTAAGTTTTACCCTAAAGGTAACCAATGTCAGAGACCAAGTGTATTCAAATATGGGATTTTCTGTTGATTTCATGTGAGAGGTACAAGAAACAGTGATGGGCCTCAGTTACTTATACCCTGTGGTTACTAAAGGAAATAATGCAGTCTTTACCTCCCACCCTTTTCCAGTGTGCAATGTTTTTCTCCCTTCCCTATGTGCTTGATGAAATCATTTTGACTGTAAAACTTAATTGGATTAATGCAGTTTGGCATAACTGCCACCTTTTCTGAGATGAGATAGTAAATTGCTTGGACAACACTCTCAGGCACATGGTGTGATTATCCGGGTGTCCTGTGCAGGGCTAGGAGTTGAACTCGATGATCCCATTGGGTCCCTTCCAACTCAATATGTTCTATGATTCTATGATATTTGGTTCAAGGAACTTAAAGGCTCTACAGGTATTCCTGGTTAGGCATGATTTGCCCTTGGCAAACCACATTATTTTCCTCCATATACCTGGAAATGGTCTCCAGCAGGATTTGCTCTATAACTTCTCCACAGACTGAAGTGAGACTGATTGGCCTGTAGTCTTCCAGATCCTCTTCCTTGCACTTTCTGAAGATGTACATGACATTTTTCTTTTTCACATCTTCAAGAACCTCCTGCACTCTCTACCACTTTTCAAAGATGATGATGAAGAGAACCTCAGTGACATAGACCAGATCCGTTGGCAATCTTTGATGCATTCTGTCCAGTCCCACGGTCTTGTATATGTCCAGTTTGCTTAAGCGGTCTCTAATTCCAACACACCCTACCTGGGGTAACATTTCTTTCCCCAGATTCTGCCACAGAAATTATGGAAGCTGGAAAGGAGACCTTGCCAGTAAGAATCAGGTCATTGAGTCAATCTATCTTTTCTATATCCTTCATCATCAAGTCATCCATCCTATTCATCAGTGGATCTGTATTTTTTGTTGGTCTTCCTTTTCCTCCCAATGTAGTCAGAAGTCCCTCCAATTGCCTTTCCTATCACTAGTCAGTTTAAACTCCAGCCAGGCTTGGGTTTTCATAACTTTACCCCTTCAAGCTCCAGCAATAATTTCCATACTCTTCCTTAGCTGATTTCCATTTCCCCTATCTGTATACTTCCATTTTGTGTTTGAGCTCAGCCAGGAGTTCCCTGTTCAGCCAAGTTGGCTGCCTGCCACACCTGCTGTTTCCTGCATATCCAAATGATCTTCTTGTACTTTGAGGAGCTGTCCCTGGAGATCATTGCCCTGTCCTGCTCCTTTGAGTGAGGCCTTGCTGCAGAAGTCACTGCCAAAGATTTCAGCATTTCTACAATTCTGCTAGAAGAACAGTTTATATTAGGGTTTCCTAATCCACTTCAGACAGAGCAAACCAGGTAAACTGCTTAAACAAAAGAATTTAATCCAATTAATTTTCCCTGAAATGAGTTAAGGGAGTACTCACAAATTGCTTTACTGGCTGGATATAGGGTGGTAAATGGCAGAGGTGATAACGAACATCTGGAGGGAAACAGACCACTGAAAGTCAGTGAATCTTCAAAAGCTCAAAATTGGCAATACTTAGAGCAAAATTAGGAAAGGTTGATCTGGTACTAATCAAAGTAAGTACTTTTCAAGTTATGTCACAGAACCTCCAACACACAAATTTATATTCACATTTATATATATATATATATATATGTGCAATAATTGAACTAAGAATTTTAAATTCATTTTGACATTTTAGATACCTTATGTACCTGTAGAGACCTGGGGTACTTTGACACTTTCTCTAAATGTCTCTTATTAACACTGTCTCGTTTTCTCTTAAATATTTCAATATTAATTCACCTGTGAGAATGAAAGGTTCTGATAATAATTCCAAACATGGATTTTAGGCCAAATGAGTGGCAGTATTCAAGATCATCTCAGACAAGGGTAATACTTTGAAGTTTCAGCTTCATGATCTGGATTATATATTCAACTTTCAAGGAAAAAAAAGTAGAAAGTAGAATTTATATTTTTTTTTTTATGGATAATGCCCTGAAACATCTGCAAAATAAAAACTACTCTAGTTATTAAGTGGTGTTGAACTAATTGTACTCGTTCCTTGGTAGACCCACTGGATATCCATACCACTGGATCTACAGGCACAACCGCCCCAGCAGTGATTGGAATGACTTCTGGTTTGTTCTCATCTTGCCAGCAGGCTTGCAAGGTTTGAAGAACGGTAGAGCTGGAAGCTCTCTGCAGTTACACATGGGCCTTGTTATTGTGCAAAATCACATTTTCTGGCCTTCAATGTACCATTACTCTATGGTTACAAATGTGTCTCTGAGTGGTTTGTCCTATTGACCATCACTGCAACTTTTTAGGCTGAGATCCACTTGGGAAATGGTTTCTCCCTTACTCTTAACAGACACAATGCAGAGCCTTTATCAAAACCTTGTTGGTGCATCTTCGTCATGAGTGGTCTGAGTCTCAGTTTATTAGGACTATGAGTGCTGGCACGATAGGCAAACATAAGGGAAGACTTAATGTCTGGTACCCTGGGTTTGGTTCTGTGATACCCCGGAGGCCACCTCAGCACATGGGTTCCTTGAGTTACCTCCGCCAAAATTTCAAGAGATGGCCATAGTCCTGATCTATTAGTCTCCAATTAAAAAATAACTAACCAAATTTTGTATTTACAAGTACAGATTGAATTCACATATAGTTTTAATCATGTCTCTGGCAAATAACCAAACTAACAGGGGAAAATATTATTCAGTTCTAGTCTTATATTTATTGTAACAGTTTTATAAAATTCAATAACAAATAAATTATAAACATCAGTGCTTTGAAAAATAGAAAAGGCAGCAGTTTTCCTCTGTATTTCAAATACATACACTGTATAGACAGTTATTCCTTGGCTAAAAATTCTAATGCTCTCTCCACTGTTTGTGTTTTGCCATTGTTAACAATTTTGCCATTGTTAAGTCTCCTCCCCTTTACTGGAAATAACATTTCATTTTTCCCTCTCTTCAAACATCCTACTTTGCAGATGAGCAGGATACAGAAAAAGGCACACCTACTTACTGAATCTAAACATGCCTGAGTTATCATGACATCTTCAAAGTGCTCCTCTTCCTTCCACTCTGTCCCCCACCCTTGTTGCCACATCCATATTACGATTGCTTTTGATGTCAATGTGTCTGCATTCCTGGTTCTAGTGTCAGCCATCATTTAGGATACTTAAAAGAAAAATTGAAAGAGGAAGAACAAGTCAGACTAGGACTATGTTTTGTTGTAGGAAGCCTTCAGAACATGAATCATTTTAGACATAGGAATAATCGGATTAAAATCAGGGGCTTTAAGCCATTTGTTTTAAGAAGCTGTGAAAATAACTTACAAGACCAAGGACCAAGAGCCAAATCTAGATCCATGGTTTTGTACACATAGCATAACTTGGTACATTGACCTGTGCTAGGAACCAGAAACAAAATACACAGATTAATGGTATCAGCCATGCTGAAGCCCAAGTGGTGGTTTTCAGTTGCCTGATCACCTGTGACTGGAATAATTGGAGGTGTCCTGCCTGCTCTCCCCAATATCTTTTTGCGTGCCATAGTTGATGCGCTCAGTGTAGTGGGTGGTGAGAACCCTCCCTAAAGTCTCTGTGTCATCTCCCACAGATCCCCTCCCCACCCACCCTCCCTCAGCCAGCAGTAAATGACCAAACTTGTTAGTTACATTCCTGGTGACATTTTGGATACAGTCCTCCATCTAAATCAGTGAACATCCTGTGATAGTCAGCTTCTAAGCACTCACAAGATTGCTACTATTTTGGCACAGCTGAGCAGCTCAACATATGTTTACACATAATTGGAATTTTAAATTATGCTTCTTTTCCAAGAAACTCAGCCTGGCAGGTAGACTCTATGCACACATAACTCACTTCTAAGGTATAAACTCCATGAAGAATACAGCAGTCATAATCACCTTCCTTCTAGAATTCAAAACTAAGGTATTTGCTATGCAAAAGAATGGCATTTACTATTAAAAAAAAAGTTATTCACCGTCTTAATTCTTTCCAGCCCTTTATATAGTAACTCAAGAGACACAGTACCTTCTAAAAAGCAGGGGATGATAACACTTTTTTCAAATGTCAGTTTGCCTTTTCTCACCTGTAAAAAGTGTACCAGACATTAGGCTGCAGGCTGCTCATGACACAAAGCAAAGCTTATTCATCCCTGTTTTTCATCTGTGTTATTATACAAAAATCAAAAGTGCAGCCAAGGTTGATGTGTCTGGAGAAGAGCAGAAAACTTATTACTCTTCTCCAGCAACTAGGACACTCACTCACAAATGTGGGCCTCTCATTCCTACTTGAATTTCTTCATTTGACCTGAAACAGCCATCAGCTAGCATGAGCAATGAGTGCATTCATGATTTTCTTTTCTTGCTAAATTATGCAAAGCCCTGAATGTGAAGAAAAAACCCAATGAAATCTGTCTTTCTTCACCAGAGAGAATCCCTCATTAACACATTTCAAAGTCATCATGAAAAAGCTGGATTTGTTTTCTGAGACTAAACAGGATCTATTCAAGTATTTGTTTAGAATAAGGATGGTGAGGTCACTACAAGTCAGTCAGCAGAAGTATTTAATTCAGAAATCAAATTATTTTGGATTGCTATTTATATTTCTTGTCATATATAAAAAGAGCAGAAACCCATTTAGTTGCAACTTGTGAGACAGGCTAGGAATTATTTCTAAATTCAGATTTTTTAGTGTAGCATAGGTAGTAAAGACACATCAGTGTTAACACTGGCACAGATACACACAAATTTAAAATTGTTGGTGGAAAAAGTCTTTTACATCTCTTAAAACAAACTGTAAATAAGACTGAGTCTACCTGAATGCCATGTGAAAGATTGTCTTGCTAATCTGGGATTTCTCTCATTGTATTCATGTATTTTTGTTCTTCTGCACTTAGAAAATTTTCTAAAGTATGTCGGGGGGGGTGGTTAATACCTTGGGCCTCTACAAAATTATTTAAATTCAGTTTAATTTCCAGTACCATCTACTCTCCTTTCAACTCTAAACAAACAATAAAACATGTCTTCGATTTTAAGCCTAGAATTGCACATGTGGGTTCTTTTTCTTTAAGTAAATTTATTTAACATTTTTAAAAGAACTGTGGAGGGGATTACGTCTTCTTCATATACAAGTTCATTCTTTGGGCTCTTTTAAATAGGATAATTAACTTAAGATAATTATATAATGGGTGTTTTCAGTCCCAAATTCCAAATACAGTCAATACATATGTGTGCACATTTCTGCAGAACATCATGCGGAAACTCTTGGAAAATCTAGCCTCAGCAACCAAGGGAAACCACACTCTTATCACCATGCTGGCAAAACCAGCAATGCCCTGTCTGTACTGGCACCTCATCTATCAATAAGGTCATGTAGAGCAGTTCACAGGCAAGCAGGCAGCATTCCTACTCCAAGGCAGAGGACCTTTACTTCCCAGGCTATACATTACATGCAGCTTTTGCTTGGTCCAGGCAGCAAAAGGAAAAGTATGCTGGATGTTTACTGTTCCTCAGAGTTCTTGAAAATACAGAGCAACACTGGCCATGTTGCTTCCACATGGCTGCATTTTCTGCCTGGAAACTTAATTATGGTAGATTTAAGAGAATTTTAAATATTCATCCAATATTCAGTGTGGAAATCCTGAATGATATCCCGATCTCCTCTCTACATAACCATTGCAGCATGGAGATCAACTGCACAGGAGGTTCACTGAGAACATGTCCCATATGCAGCACGTTTCATATTTACTTTCCCATTTAAAACTTGAAAAGGGTAGATTGAGATTAGATATTAGGAAGAAATTCTTTACAATGAGGGTGGTGAAGCACTGGAACAGGTTGCTTGGAGGAGTTGTGGTTGCCCCATCCCTCTCCCATTCCTAGGACACAAGGAATGTTGCCCCACCCCTCCCCCACTTTCCTAGGACATTCCCTAGATCAGGGAAACAAAGGCTCCTCAGGTGAGTTTGTGTTGTGGTGCATGCATCAGGCATTGGTGTAATCCCTTGGTTTATTAATAAAAAGTGGTTGAGCAGTTCAAGCAGAACTGAGCTTGAATGGATGCCCTCCTTCCACAAATTTCTTTTCTCAAAACGATTCAGAAGCAGGGACCTGGTTGACACCCCCATTACCACACGGACTATGCCACTC
The DNA here is from genome assembly GCF_036250125.1 of Pseudopipra pipra. Lineage (NCBI taxonomy): Eukaryota > Metazoa > Chordata > Aves > Passeriformes > Pipridae > Pseudopipra > Pseudopipra pipra. The sequence goes on along the minus strand of NC_087550.1, from coordinate 69,458,532 downwards.
ATCACAGAATCACATAACTGTTGAGGCTGGGAGGGACCCTGGTGGTCGTCTGGTCCATCATTCTTGCTCAAGCAAGACCACCTACAGCTGGTTGCCCAGGACCATGTCCAGACGGCTTTTCCAAAGGGGAAGACTCCACAAGCACTGCAGGAAACCTGTTCCAGTGCTCAGTCTTCCTCACATTAATAACAGTGTTTCCTGATGTTTCAGTTTGTGTCCATGGCCCCTTACCTTCACCCCTGCACAGTGTTTCAGCTTTAACAGCAAACAAAGACTGTCCCTGCATCTCTACTTTGGCAATAATTATATAAAATAGCAACAAAGGATTCAAAGCCCTTTATAAAAAGAAGGACTTGAAAACCAAAGCTCCCACTTCCTATTTCATGAGTTTCATGTCCTTCCTCTGTCCACATAATGAACTGAACCAATTGTCCATATGCTCAGTGGAGCATAGGCATCTATCAACTGCAGCTGGCTTTATCTTCATTTCACACAGGTATCTAAGGACTTTCTAGACATATAGGGGCTTACAGTCCACAGGAATCACTTAGGTGACTCCTGGTAGTCACTTAGGTGACTCAGTTCTGCTTGAAACTGGTAGGCTTAATGTAGCCCTACATGTTCTCATTGGCCTGTAAATGAATCAAGTAATGCAGCAATAGAAGACAGATATTCCTTGATGGATGGCAAAAGCTACCCTATAAAATAAATTAACAGTATCTAGAAAATACATCATGTCTTAAACACTTATCTTACTTTATTGGAATGTAACAAAGATTAGAAGACATGAAAACAACTAGCAATTATATTAATAATTTTGTTTATTGCTTACTGAGTCACTTTAGTCATCCTGAATGAGACTGAATGACCAGTTTGGCAAGTCTCTCTGAAGAATGGTACTTAACATTTAACAGAAGCATTATTAGTTTGCCCTTTAATACCCCCTGTTCTTCAAACCCGACAGAAGTTCAGCATTCAGCCTTCTCTGCACTCAATCTAAATCCCATTAAAGTCAATGCAAGTCTCTCCCATTTTAATGGGATTTAAATCAAGCCTTTAATCCTCAGTGTCTCTGTCCTCTGTGTCACCCACAGACAGAAAATTATGAATGTGGGTTCCTGATGTAGATATTGCTGCAATGGGAGGTGAATTGTAGAAATCAGTGCAACTTACTGTAAAAAAAAATCTTTGTGTCTCTTTCTTATTGATGAGAGCAGAAGATATTGTATAATTTAAGAAAAGTTAAAGCAAATATTTAAGCTGTAGAGTCTTGAAGCTCTTCACTCTGCCAAGTCTACACCTCTGAAGGGATTCGCCTGCACCAACAAACTTTCCTAAATTTTGGAAGCTAATCCTTCAAGTTCCTTTACAGGACAAAAAAGTGTCACCTCCAGATGGCAATTCATCTGATCTGTCTTAGATGTATGTTTTAAGCTAAGATGAACAGCTTTCTTCTGATGCTTATTTCTTGACACTGATCATACTGGGAAGGTTGAATGGATAACTCAGATATCTCATTTTTAGCTGTCTATAGTTAAGGCAGATGTATTTCACCCCTCATAGGATTTTTTTTTTAAACTGCAAGAGGTACCCTTTAAACCTGGAAAGTAGAGTTAGCTCACCTCTACTGTGATGGTGTTCAGTTTCATTTCTATAGCTAGATGCAAGGAGCATAAGATGCTGGTTTTGAAAAACAATTTTTTCTTTAAAGTAGAATACATATTTTATGTAGAAACAACTGGTTTTATATACATATTTTGAATTACAGAGAGATCATCACATCTCTTGTTAGGTTATTGCTATAGTAAATCATCCTTACTACTAACCATATTATTCCAGCTCTGGTAGAACTTCGTAATTTCTTTAATATTTGATGCAAATCCTCTCTAATAGTTTGCAGTCCATATGTTCAAGACTTGCATTTGCCCTTTTAATCACAACAGTATGTTAGGACCACATAGATAATTTGGTGTTTGCTGAAACTCTTTAAAGCTTTTAGCCATGTTGCTTTTCAAGGCACATATCCTTGAAAAGTAATATATTCACTTTTCCTGCCATGAGTGCCTCATAATTAGCCGTACTATAAACCTGTTTCTCTCCACAAGATACTAAGGGAGTTTTTCCACCAGTGCATCTACCACGTCTACTTTAATCATTTTTGTTAAGCCAAGATTAGAGCTTCATATTGTGTAGACAGATATATGAGTTTAGGGTGTGTGATGGTTTTTCCCCAGCTCAGCTGAGACATCATACTGACAGAAAAACTTTCCATCATAGATCATATCCATAACTAAAAGTTTGCCTACAAAGCCTGAGGACAAAAAAAAGCAATCAAACAAAAAGAAAACTTAATGTACACATAGCTTTCAGTAAGAAGTATTTTTGGGGATACAACTTGGCAGGCTCCACTAACAAACACATTTACTCTTCTGTTACACATTTACACCAGTATTAGAAATATTACCTTGTTTCCAAGTATTTTGTTTTTATAGAAGTTTCACCCCAAAAATCTGTTCCTTGATGCTATCACAGTGATGGGAAAAAAAGTGTATAACACCTGCTTGAGTCTACCATGCAACAACAGGAGCTGTATGAATGATCTTTCCTCCTCACTATTTAACTGTGTTATTGCCAAAAATTATTGCAACAAAAAATTACTATTATGAAAGCTCAGTTGTGGACTATGTGATGAGGTTGCTTTTTTATATGTAATGCAATTATTTGTACATGATGCAACCATGAACTCTCTTGTTCTTTTTCTGCCTCATATTTGAGAAAAAAAAACAACCACAAAATATTAGTTACAATCGAATAAAGACAGGTCAGTTTTTTTGTGGATTTTCTGAATGTATAAAAAATGCATGACTAGGACTAAATTGCCACTTGTAAACTAAACACTGGAAAAGTCATAAACCTTTGAGTCACATAGAAAATGTATACTCTGAGCAAGAATATTCTTCAAGCCACTAAGTTTTACATATAGCACATATATTATTGGGTATGGTTTGAGCTGAGGAAAGAGTTGTGGTGACATAGAAATCTAAGGATCTTGAAAAAGTGAACAACTTGGTATGAAATGGTCTTTTATATAACTCAGAAAGAACTGCGTGTGGTTGAATGGCTCTAAGACCTTTCTAGTAAAATCCTGATCAATCAAGCTACCCTTGAAAAAAAAAAAAAGAAAAAAAAAAAGTAGAAAGAGTGAAGTAAAGAAAATTCAGAATCAGGAGTCATTTTTTAGTTCATGGGACTACCGGAGTGCTTACAGCTCACAGCTACACAACTGGCAGATGTAACCACAGCACTAGCTGTGTGCCCTGTCATTACAATGCTTCCTTTTGTCCGATGGCTGCAAATGTTTGACAGTCATTAGAAAGTCGTCCAAGGAAATACTTCCTTTCCATGTACAAGATCCTTGTCGTGGGTTTTTAACACTGAGCATTCTCAGTAATTCAGGCATCATTAGCAAAAGAATAGTTTCTTACAGCTTGCCTCTGCCCTTAAGGGTCTTTTATAAAGAGGACAGAAGCTCTTTGTTATCACTCCTTCACACATTATTAACAGAGATTTAACAGAAAGAAGAAGGGCTTGTTACATGCCTGCTGCAATTTGTCTTTTATTCGGTTCATTCGGATCTTCATCATGTTCACCAGAAGATGGATGAACCCAGATCCAGGGTGACTCTTTCAATATTAGACAGAAAATTATTTCAAAAAGGCAGACAGAATAATCTCGCCCTGAAAAGAACCAAATCAGCTAACGAGACAGTAACTATTCCTGCATGCCAAACAATATTTTTGTACAACAAACTGCTGTTCAACAAAGGAAAGTAAACCTCAGTGATATGCAGATATATTACCTTGATAACTTGATATGATCATCTTTTTGTCTAGTGGATGTTTTTACTTTTTGTCTCTGCTGCCTAATTCTTTCCAGGCTACCTATGCACATTGCACATCCGTTGCTGAGCCCCGACTGTCCGGCATAAAGCAGTAATTTGCTCTGATTTCTTCTAATCCTATCACACATTTGGGTCTGCAAACTGATAGCTGTGATGGGGTTTTCAGCTGGTGTAAAATGGGATCGCTCTACTGCTGACAGCAGTCAGGCTGACTCAACACTAGCTGAGCCTCAGCTTCCTCAGTTCAGCCTTTGGCAGGGTCCAGGCCCCCACAGTGACTTGCCACTTTTTACAGTTCCAGCAATATTTTGATGAATTTGGGACCATGCCCAGTATGAATCATAGGCAACTATCCAGTACTGATGCTCAGGGCAGGAAGCTGTAGATCTTTCCATCGTGGCCCAATGAGTCACTTAGCTTCCAGTGAAAATTTCTGTTACCTCAGAATTTCACAAAGGGATGAAGAAAACAAAAAGACACAAATATAAAAAGGGAGTTCACAACATGGGAGCCAGCGTTACACATGTCATGCCTATATGCTAAAAATCTCTGTGACTTCTTGACAGTCAAGAGCTCTCAGCCTATGAAATTTTGAGAGTATCTGAATGCTGAAGCTTAAAGATAAGATTGCTTAAGTGCAGATTATCCAGGAAATGGTATTATCTAACCTATATTTTTCTTAGAGCGCTGTTTACATGTTCCATTTTATTTGGCAACAAAATTAATTCCTGAAAAGTCCCACTCACTTCTAGCATCTGTTCCCACTCCCTGTTGAGGTTCTCTGCTTTACGGTGTGCTCTTGAAGGGTCACAGGGATGTGCCAGGTCTTTTCAATGATCTAGGGTTAAAAAAAATAAGCAACAAAGAAAACAACAACAACAAGCCAATATCTATTGTGACTTTTGAAAAAATTGAAATGAGGGAGCAAGCAGCTGTGGGTGGACAGGAACCTTCCAAGATAATTTTAGCATTGAAAAAACTGTAATGCATAACTATGATTAAAAAATAAACAAAAGCATATAGGTATATGGGAAGCCTTTAAATCTTCCATATCAAGAACAGTGCAGTGCAGGTCTACTGGTTTAGTCCACAGGAAACAACTAGAGGATGCTCTCTCCCTACAGGTTAAATTCTTCCAGCTATTGGATGGGTTTGAGCAACTTCCTCAATTCAAGGAGTTGAATAGTCTCAGACTGAGCACAAATTTGGTCAGGTGTGTGCAGTGCGAGATGTTTGTAACCAGCCTGGCAAAGAGAGCCAACAGTGCTGCAGTGAGGCGTGTGGATGTAATTAAGTCATTCGAGGTAGAGTAAGGAACGGGAACCATCCTAAGTGACTGAGCAGTGAAACGGCAGGTGGAATTCAATGCAGATAAACGTAAAGTCATGGGGGAAAACATTTGGAAAAAGAGACCTAGTATCACATGCAAAAAGGTGATTACACATAAAATGAGCAGAGGTATTCTGCAGCAAGATCTTGGGCTTAGGCTAGACAGTGCTGTGAAAGCAACAACTCCAAGTAGAACATTAGGAAACATTAGGGAAGGATAACCAAAAGGACAGGAAAATGTTTATGTCATTGTTTAAATCCATCATTCATTCACACCTTGAATAAATATTGTTTACAGCTTTGATGCCTTCATTGTAGAAAGAATATTAGGAACCGGCAATGTTTTGATCCACTTTTTCCCTTCCCTTCATGTCAAGACACTGCTAGGGCAAAGTACTGTGCTAGACAGACGCTTTTTCTGAACCATTCCTATGACCATACATGTATGTGAAGATTATTTTGTGACTGAGAGCTACAGCTTAAAGTTCTGACAAGTGAAAAATGTACTGACAGCTGAAAAATGTACTTGTTGTATACTCACCACCATACCTCCATGTGAGGACAGGGGGGATGAAGACTTGATTACAAAAAGAGCATTCGAAACACTATACATATGAAATCATCTCAAGTATAAACAGCAACCAGTGTGAACAACTTGCTATGCTGCCTATACAGGTAGTAAGTTGAATGCTGGAAGTAATGCTATAGAATGCAATAACTGCTTGCTACTGTGATCAGGGTCAAAATATGGCTCAAGTATATCTGCAATATCTGTGACCAAGCTATGGCAGGTACAGACACATACTACAATCATCCAAAGCAGAACTTTAACTGGGTTATAAAATAGCCTAAGGCAGCTGCACAGACAGGGCTTTTGATGCTGTTCTCCCATGTCCAGTTCAAGCCCACCCCACCTTTCTCACAGCTGCATACAATGCCAGTAGGGCACCACCAATGCTGGAAAGCTCACAAGCAAATTTGTTTGAATGCTCAGCTATTAACGGTTGCAAATCCCGGGAGAGGCTGATTATTTCCTCTTTGTATCAGCAACATTCCAACTATGTGGGAAAGTCCAATTAATTCAAATGATATATTTCTGCTGCTGAAAACAAAATGTCATATTCAGAACTCTGAAAATACCACAGACTCTGGTAACATCAACAGTACCCTGTTGTTGGTGATAGTTGTAACACGTCCCCCATTCACTTGACTGTTTGAACACTAAGAGACGTATTCTCTTCCTCACTCTGTTTCCCCTTCACTCAACTGCTAAAATGACAAAAGGAGGCCGGCTGAATGCTACAGGCTTTTTACAGAGTATAAAACTAGTGCCTTCACATGGTCTTAGGAAAACAATAGTGCAGACACAATCAGCTGCTTCAGAACAACTGAGCAATATGGAGATACAAGTTGGACTGAGAGAGATCAGTATCAACTCACATCTGCACTGTGCCTATGCTGCTTGCTGACCATGAAAACAAACGGAACTGAAGAGCTAGATACTGCTCACAACCTCTTCCTCAAAGGCTTTATTTGGATTAGGGCTCACAAGCAGTTTGAGTAGTTGGTCACCCCTCTGTACTGGTATTTTGAATGTCAGCTGGGAAAAACAGGGAAACAGGTTTGAAGTTTAGCAGGACTGATCAAAGCAGTGGTGAGTTCTGGTATAAGAAGGTCTAACTGATATTCAGGAGCAGGGAGAACAGTTTTTCTAAAATGAGATGTGTATACAGTACTTGTTTCAGAAAGAAGAAGTGTATACAACATAATCACTGTGAAATACCCCTAGGTATAATTAAAAAATATGGCCCACTGTTAATGAAAAAAAAGCAACATTCATATCGATGTCAAAAATGAAACATCTACATAATCATAAAGATAAGGACAGTTACCTCTGTAATGTCATTCACTATATAGGGATCTTAAAAAATCTGAGACCCTGAATAATAAGCATGTAGCAAATAAGAAAGCTGCAGCACTGCTTCAACCCTGTACTGATGTTTAACCCAGGATTGCATAGCGAAGGGAAAGGAAGCCACCCGAAGCATAAGAAGCTGGCAGTAGTGCCAGAAACAAAAGACCCAAATCCCATGGATTATCTTCAGCATCAAAGAGTCTTTATACGGTGCAACCATCTTCTTTGTGTGTTTTCAAGTAAAATTAGAGCCATGTGCCTGATCAGTCTGATCACTGTAAATCAGCCCCCACCAGAAGAAATTTCAGGAGTTCAGGTTCCCACAGGTCTAGATCAGAAAAATTCTGAGGATATGTTGGATCCTGCCTTTTCAGTTCCCAGGGAACCCTGCATTGCAAGTCTAATAGAATTAGAGGTTTTCAAGGGCTATCAGCTATCTGTTGCAGATATCCTTAATTTCTCTTTTGAATCTTGTCATCAAAACTCAGTCTAAATCCAGCTGAATACATCTCAAATCCCAGAGTGAGCATTCTAATTTGACACTGAGAGTGCCTTGCTGCACTTAAGCATAATCCCAAACTCTACCTGTTCTCAAATCGCTTTAAGCAAAATTGCAGAATTGCATTGCTATTGCAGAGAAGGTGGTACACATAAAACCTCAGACATGCTCTCCTGGTGCTTTTCTCTCTTCCACATGATAGGATTTAGAGAAACCCTCCCATAAATTACGTGATTTGACTAGGTACCTGAATCTATGTGAAATAAATCCAGAACATAGGACCTGAACAAAAGGCTGTTCACAGTGAACAATATCTAGCAGAAAGTCTATTTAAATATCTCAGTGAAGTAAACTGGATAATTATATAGTATTCATATACAATATGTAGTAGGGAAGAAAAATTCTTTCTACAGAAGAGATTCTCTGCTGCATTTCTTCTAAAAGTAGAAGGAGGTCATCCTATCAGGCAGTGTTCAAGTTTGAACTCAGAAGGGAAAGCAGGAAAAAGAGGGAGAAACAACAGCAATGACCTCTCTCTTATACTTTAGGAAATACTTGTTTGGAGGAGTTGCATGAGAACATATAGATTTAATGTTTTTGGTTTCTTATCAGGCTGGACCAAACTCAAACCAATGACCTTAAGGTTAAAAGCCCTACATGTCTTTTCCATGTTTCCAAACAATCCTACCCTTCCTACTCATAAAATATCTTATTCGGAAGTCCACACCACTGAATTACATATGGCTTGTAAAAACAATTAAGTCTAGACAAGGATGTTGAAAGGTTATGCAGGGAGAAAATTAGAAGGGCCAAAGCCCAATTAGAACTTAATCTGGCTGCTGCCATAAGAGACAATTAAAAATGTTTCTATAAATATATGAGCAACCAAAGGAGGGCTAAGGCAAATCTTTATCCTTTACTGGATGGAGATTCTGGCTCGCTGGTCAAACCCAGAAAGCTGAGGTGAATGATGTCAAAATCATTTGGTGGCTGGTCATAAGTGTTGTTCCTCAGGGTTCAGTCTTGGGACCAGTCATGTTTAATATGTTCATTAATGATCTGAACAAGGGGATTGAGTGCACACTCACTAAGTTCACAGAAGACACCAAGTTGGGTGAGAGTGTTGATCTGTTGGAGGGTAGGAAGGCTCTACTGAGGGATCTGGACAGGCTGGATCAATGGGCTGAGGCCAACTGTATAAGGTTCACCAAGGCCAAGTACCAGCACCTGCACTTGGGTCACAACAACCTGTAAAGCTGTCTGGCAGAAAAGGACTTGGGAATGCTAGTCCACAGCTGGCTGATCATGAGCTGGCAATGTGCCCAGGTGACCAAGGTGGCCAATGGCATCCTGGCTTGTATCAGAAATAGTGTGGCCAGCACGGCCAGGGCAGTGCATTTTGGCTGACCCAAGTGCCTACAGGTATGTCTGAGATATGTGTGAGCAGAGAATTGCTTTGCCGAGAAAAAGTGTGTTTGCATCTGTGTGCATGTGTGTGTACATGTATGAGCAGAACTAGGCCAAAACCCATTCTAGGAAGGTGTAGTGGGCATGACTGGCAAGGTTTGGGTAAGAGAAAGCTACAGAAGTGACTTGTCCGGGAGAAGGCCATGAACTATCCTGTACAATCACAGCCCATTCCAGCCAGCTGAGCAACCAAACCAAGCTGTGCCAAAACCTCAGCTGGTCAGAGGAGCACACAATGCTTCTGCTCAGACCTAAGCAGGAAAAGACAATAGCCAGAGAAAGAAGAAGCCAGGCAAAGAAGCCAGACCATTTTATTATGCCAATTAGCTTGACAACTCTACTAGATAAATGATGAAAAAGTCTTCTTTGCATTTCATTCTGCATACTTGAATTCATCCTATATAATGCTGCTTGTTAAGGCATATTCTACATCTGAAAATTTCAAATTTTCAGTTTAATGAAATTTTTGGTTTACTATTTCAGTTCTCTATGTTTGGCTGTAAACACTGCATATATTAATATTGAATATAGTTAAAATCAAAATGCTGTTTAATTACCTAACATGTTACTTTATTACAAAGAAAGGTCATTTAATATATAGGAAAATGAATGTGTAATTACTATGATGTTACAAAGATGAATGAATTGAGGGAATGACAATAATATTATGGGCACACATTCCAAAAGACACAAGTTGAAAGAGCTTTATGTTATTAACTTTATTGGGAGTCCTTCCAAAAGACTCGAGTTAAAAGAACTCATGCCATTAATATATTTGTGAGTCATTCCAAAAAAAAAAAAAAAAAAACAGTAGTAGAAAGAACTTCTTGTAGGTTGATTTATTTGTTGATTTAAGCAGAAAAGTTAACCCTTTTGGTATTAGATGCTGGATTTTGACAGCAATTCACTCTACTAATGACTCTTGTAAAGGGAGTTGGGCTTTCCTGGACTAATATTCATTAAATGTTGAAGTTAACCACTTGAAATCAGGTGAGGTTTTTCCTGTCTTCTCCATATATTTATTTTCCTGATTCTTCACAATTCAGCCCTTCTCTATTCTCTCTGTTTCATATTTATCACTGACGTGTGTTGCTGCTATTACTTTTTCATTTGAAGTGTTCTTTTTCTGCCAGAACAGATCACACTCCTGTAGACAAGTTCTCAAAATTTTTAATTTGTTGGCCAGTACTTCTGCACTGATAGTAGTGTGAGATACTCACTTGTTTTCTTCCAAAAATGTCTCTGCATGAGTTTCTCACACAGGATGTTCTAATACTAGGAAATTTTCCTCAGTCTATTACATGATGAGGGAGATAGCTTGCATGCTTGTTATGCTGGATAATACCGTCTCACAGTTCTGCTTTATTTCCACATCTTTTCACACCCATATTTCAGGTTTTTTCTCAGATAATTTTGGGCCAGGCTCTGTGTTTTCTGTGCTTTTAAAAGAGCACTGAATATAGAGGTGTCCTGGCCATTGCAGAATTCCAAATAGTGTCCTATCTTTACTATCACATTGTCGTATCCCATGTTTCACACTCCACTCTTAGTCCTTTGATCTTCCGGACCACATATATATATTCCATTGTGGGGTGGTGTCAGAAGGACTGGAACCTAAACAGTTTCCTTGTGAAAAAAATGTGCAAGCATAAACTGGAAACCAGCAAATGACAGAGTTTTGTTCCTATATAAAATATAAAAATAAATCCTGGCAGATCTAGATTCCTCAGCCTGCAGGCTTCATTGCCTCGTGTACCCTTCCTGGTTCTCATGCTATAGACCAAAACAACATGCCTTAACCTTGGCAGCATGCTACAAAACATTCTTGTGTTAGATTGTAAGGCACTTGTCTTGTTTGTGTCCATTGCTGAACTGAACGGTGCTAAACAGCATTTAAAGAAGTGGCAGCTGGAGCCAAGAGGAGATCAACACTCATGGTTTCACCACTTCAAATTCTGAAAACATAATCTGGGGCCAAAGAAAGAAGCTGGAATTTGAGGGACGTTTCAGGATTTCCAAAGTATGCACAACAACTTGGGTGGAGAATTAGCTATGCAACATGCCTGTGATCCCATGTGCTCAGGACAAGCCCTACACAGAGATGCCAGAGTCCAAGAGATAGGTCTGTGTCTCAGCCTCTCCAGACTACCCAGACCCCAGCTGTGCAACATCCCACAGGATTAGCCTCCAGATGGTGGTAACCATGGTGATGAGGGCCCTAGGAATAAGTGGACAGGCACATGGTCATGACATTTATGAATCTCCTCACTGAGATTCATCAATGCCCTGCAGAATCGGGGTGTGATGTCTCTACCAAGTCACACAGCTGTAGGTCATAGCACTGGGAAATCTGGGAGTAAGTGTCCCTTTAGTGTCTTATATGCACAGTGGGAAGATGCACTTACTGCTTCGGAAAGGCCAAGAGCAAAGCAATGAATGGACATGGGCAGAAGGGTCTTGGCCTTATCTTCCTCTGAATTACCTGGCAGGGAACTTTCTCTTTCCAAACTGGTTTGAGGTGGACAGCCCCCCCCAGGGCCACTTCTTGTCCATGACAGAAAGGCTCTGATGATGACGTATTATTGCTGCATGGCAGGAATGAACTCCCCACAAAGAACTTCATGTGTTCCCATTCCTACCTTAAAGTTTTGGAGGTACTTTGAGCATCCCAAGTCCAAAATATAATGGTCCCATCAGAGAGTGCCCCCCTCACCAAAAATTACTGCTCAGTAACAAAGTCTGCCCTCCTGAGAAAGTGAATTAAAGGGTAATGTCCCAGTCAAAACAGCCTTGTCTGATAGTATCAGAGATGGGAGGAGTCCATCTTGCCACGGTCTGCTAGATATTTTTGTTCCAACACATGGGGTGTGAACAAACCTAAAATATTCTTCCCAGTCAAAAGCATAACACTGCCACTAACAACATCAGTAGCCATACCAATAGACAAATTATGTAGCAGGTCCAAATAAGAGGTTAAGCGTCTGTCTCTGTCATACAGAGAACCGGAGATACTTAAAACTCAAGGGGACAAGATCCTGAGCAACCTGATCTCAGCTGGCACTGCTTCAAGCAGAGAGTTGTATCAAAGGACATCAAGAGGTCTCTTCCAACTTAAATTACTCTTTGATTCAGTGATTCTAACACATATTTATGCTAGAGTATCATCACACTCAAGTGTAGGAAAAAAATAATCACCTAAATTAGAAGACCCATGTACAGTCCAAATGAAACCATTGCTAGCAACTGAGATAGTACAGTATAAAGCTTAAAGTTCTCTAGAGGCTTAACATACTGTCTTTCTCTCTGACTTCATTACATACGTGAAAAATAGAATACATTTAACAAATATCATGGAGCAATTTTCAAATTACTTTTTATGTATAGAATTTTTCACTCATGGTAAATCACTCACTATACAAGACACATTCTGACAAAATAATATATGTAGTATGAGACTAAAATTTTTTATGACAGTCTAAATTTTGGACTAATTTTCAAAGGAGAATGCACATATCTGTAAACTCAAAATTCTGTTTTGTCTTTTGAGGGCAAATAGTGATAGTCTTAAGTGTAACCGTGTGTGTCCAAACACAAGAAACCATATCAAAAAACCAACTTTCTGGCAACCAAAACAGAGCAAAATGCTGACTCACTTTGTCATCACAATCTCTGACTGTTCTTTCTCCATCAAAGTTGGATGTTGAGATGCACACATTTGGTGTGCATATACTATGAAGACCTAATAGAAGCTCATACTGTGCCTTAAGAACCACTAAGAAACATGGAATTTACCACAGTTGTATAAATATACAATCAGAGAAAGTATCAGGACCACAGAAGTCAGAAAATGCATACACAAGACAGATACAGGACAGAGGAAAGGAAGAACATGAGCACAGCAAACAAAGTGGTAGTAGCAAATATCAGCTCTTTTAGCATTGCTATTATTGGCTTCATTTGTTGCTTAAATCTTTTCAGTGGAGTTCTGACAGGAATTAGGTAGGTGGAAAAACAAAAAGATAGGAGTAAATCTGTGAGAGTAAATCTGTATGGACAACAGGCTACATGGAGTTAAGACAGCAGAAATAAGCTTTTGAAGTCATCACCGTTTTAATGCTTTCAGCTTCCACAGTTTCTGCAGTGGCTCTGTCAGCTTTACTCTTTGGTTGGCTCAGGTCTGCTGCTTCTCTTGTAGGTTTTAAAACCTGTATGGCAAGGGAAGCAAGACATCTAAGCTCTGTCCAATTTACGGTCTAGATGGGCAGTGATGTACTCCCAGATGTCCACATGACAGTATGTTTGAGCCCAGTAACTTCTTCTCAGCCTTTGTTCCTAGCTTTCACTTCAATGCAAACTAGGAAAGCTGTGCAATCTTCATCATCTCAGCCCTAGAAGCACTTCTAACCCTGGTTATTTAGACATAGCCTTAGTGATTCCTAGACCATATTTCTTAGTTCAGAAAATTATACATTTCAAGAATCTTTAAGCACTGATTGCCTATGCAGAGTGTGAACAGCAAGGCTATGTACTAGCTAAGGATAACACTTTTTAAGAATAACAAAAGCAATTAGGAGAGGGTGGCCCCATCAGTCCTCTAAGGGGGAATTTTGGACCCAGATGGAATTTTGGACAGAAAAAGGGTCATTTTTGCACTCCCGCTTATATAAAAAAAGACCATACAGGTCATTTAAGGACTGAAAAACCTAAGAGAACCAGAAATGCTTTATATTGGCTCAGTTGAACAGAGATATTGAGCAAACTTTTGAGATGTGTTGTATATGCCAGAAGAACAAGCCAAGTCAAGCAAAAGAGCCCCTATTGGTGGCATAGGAAAAATTGTTCCCTTGGAGCAACACAGGCTTAGACTTGTTTAGATTGGCCAAGAAAATAAATGCACTTTTTTTCTGGACTAAGTTTACTAAGAAGCAGTATTTTGTGAAGTTTGGGTGTAGACAAGTTACTGCTAGTGTGCCTTTAGTCATAATCCAAGTGACTTTGAAAAAGTTTACTATAATTAAATTACAGGGTATAACAACTAAATACAGGTTGCCACCTGTAGGTATTTGTATTAGTAGACAGGGAGAATTATAATGCATTTACTAATGATAGAAGTTGATGTCAGAGTTTTGTGGAAGTATAAATACAGCTACATGCAATATGATCTGATGGTCATGGAATTATCAGCAATCCCTTGACTAGAAGCACTGTATATGCACATGATGGAAATTAATGATCAGAGCACAACGGAGATGGAGGAAGCATAAAGTCCAATCAAAAGTGCCTCATGTCATGCACCCTAATCATATGACAATTGACCGAATTTCCCCAATTCCCCACCTTTTCCTATTTATACTGTGGCTAGACCCAGTCGGACTATGATACTATTGTTCACATGCTTATGAGATTGACATCAATAGAAAATGCTATCTTCAGTTTCAGGAGAACAGGTAAGAGTCATTTAGCTTGATTTTTTTTTTTTCTTTTCTAGTCATGATTAGGCAATTGTTACAATAGATAAGACAGCTAAGCCCCAGGTCCTTAATACTATCATATTCAACTACTTACAATTTCCTATTAGAAACAGTTATGATATTTCAAGAGAGACCTGTCATACCACAGATCAGTCAAAACCACCTCGGAAGCAAGCCAAATACATGTAGCTTAAGGACTAATATATTAAGTGCTTTGGTCAGGATACTGAGCAAAGAAGATCATGCTCTGAGTGCATGGAAGTTCTCTTAGATTATCCCACTTTCCTGGCAGACAGAGGAAAGTAGGGAAGTTGGAGTAGTGCACAAAGGAACATGCTGAGATATGTTTTATGTTCATTTCATGTTGTATATCTATCTAAAAGTTCATATTAAACCTAAAAATATTATGGAGTTCAAGAAGCGTTTGGACAATACTCTCAGGCACATGGTGTGACTCTTGGGGATGGTCCTGGGCAGAGCTAAGAGTTGGACTCAATCCTTGTGGGTCCCTTCCAACTCAGCATATTCTGTGATTCTGTGAAAAATATTATGTAATTGCAACTCTAGTAAAAGGCCTCCTAATCGTCCATCCTAAACTGGGAGATATAATAGATCCATGGACTTGACACCTGGATGCTCCAGCAGTGAGTGAGATATAACCTAAAGTAAGAAGCAAGTAACCAGAGCTCTGAAGTTCTCGGACTCAAGCTAGAAGCTGTGTACTTCAGGGAAGAAGCTGTACATTTTTTCTGTTTCTTTGATTCCTATCCTTCCCTTCCTCCTTCCCTCCTTTCTGCAAAGCACTGTTTAATCTGTTCATTTGTTTGGTTCATCACAAATATCTGTAAAACTTTTTCCAGACAAACCAGGCTTATTTTCCCAGGTTTCTAGGTGAATATTCAAATCTGTTTTAGTAAAGAGATTTCTAGGGGCCTTTGTGCTGCCAATAAGGCCTAAGAAAAAGACTATTGTTACTAAGTTTTAACTGGGAAAATAAGCTGTGGTGTATGAAACCTTGCCTTTAAGGAATTCATCTTGGAAACTGTGTCACTGATCAAAAATGATCATGCTCCATTACCACAAACCCTGAGGTTACCTCTAAACTGCTCAACAGAGCATGCCACTTTGGCTGGCACCAGCATGTTTACCTCAAACTGGCTTAGGACTAACCTCCTAGAAACATGTCTTTGTGGTGGCTAGTTGAAGCAGTCCAAAACAAAGACAGGGAATGAACTAGGAACTGAGGGATATAGATCATCTTGGGTATAGTGCCTGAGCTTCTTTCCCAGCTCCCTTCTCTTCAGCAGTGATGACCAAGCCCTACCCTCACCTTTCAATATCAACCATGGAACTGCAATGGCACCAATATACAACTAATGAGTGCCTATACCTTTTTGGAGGAGGCTCAGGAACACCTTGGTAGTAGGTCTCACCACCTGCCAGGGGATTGGACAGGGTTTGAGTCATATGGGTTAATTTTGTGCTGCAGGACAGAAAAGTAGAGAGGAGAGGGAGCACAGCCAAGAAGGTGTTAACCAGAAACCAAAGCAAATCCAGCAACACCAGACTCAAGAGAGACAAGAGTCTGTCCAAGCAATATGGAAAGGTTAATTTTGAGCTCATTCCACTTTCAGGCATCCATGACAATTGCAAAGAAGTGCAGTAATGTAGCTCAAGAAAGCAGATGAAGTCACTCAAACTAGGACAGAATAGAAGAGGTAACTCTGCTAACTATTTTGGATTGCTCCTCAGAAAGCTTTGGTTATTCCAAGCTATTACCTGTACAGAGATCCTAGTACATGGCTTTTAACTAGCTATGTGTCAGATGGTTTGCACCACAGTTTACTCCTCTGCATGCAGTGTGCTGCATCATTCACAGGGCATATAACAAAGTCCCAGGGAATCTCCTACAAGTAGTTCTCCGGAAGCTGACACCAACACAAAAGTTCCAGAGTCTAGCTGTTAGCAGGGATAGTGCTGACAGGTCTTTGGAAGGGCTTTATGATTAGGGATTTCAAGACTGTCAGCCACCCTGCCCAGAGGTGGTTTGGAACAGTCCTATTGCATGTTTTTCCAGGCTGCCTTTTGATGGATGGCTTGTTTATCCAGGTAATCCCTCTTTAAGAGTAACTGTTCTGCCAAGCCAAGGAAGTGACTGAGTTGTCACCTCAAAGCCTGATAGTCATGCTCTTTTGGTTTAATATAGATTTTTAAAATGCTCCAGACACTACAGAGCATCCAAAGGACTTCTAGCCTGTGACAGAGCATGTTTTTGGACCAAAAGCTTCTAAAGGTATTTTGTTACATGAACAGTCAGCTGTAAATTTGTATCCTGTTGTATTTTCTTTCAGAACATAACAGGAACATAACCATTTAAAAAATAAAACCCAGACCACTCTACTGTGTTGGTCACACTTCTTACAGATGTTATAAATTGCCCTCTGTGACAGAAAAATAATTTTTCTCATGCCTCTTACAAACATGATCTAGAGATGTTTTTAAATAATGTTTTCATCACGTCTTCAGGCATTACCTTTCTACAAACATTTTGGCAAGTACGACATGTACTGTCATGTCACAGAATACCATCTGACTAGCAGTAAAAATAAATTGATGTACAGAGTGTGTCTGTCCTGTAGAGTTGCTTTGGGCACTCCATAGCTTAATATAAACATTCTAAAATGTATAAATATGTACTCATTATAACATACCACCTAAAATTCAAATAATTGAGAATTAAGTGAGCATGAAAAAAAAGATTTTATGAGCTAAATAAACCCCAAATCACTGTTATTTATTATTAACATAGTCATGTTTATCTAACTGGTGCTAGATCAATTACTTTAAATCAAGGCCTAGGTCTGGCAACTGTAGGCAGGTTGAAAAAGTTTTCTTAATAAATAATTCCACTTCCCTCAACTAAAACACTCTACCATATGCCTGCTAATGGAAGAATTTGGCTTCTACAAGTCAGATCAAAACCTATCATAATCATCAATCTTTTTTTCTGAAAAAGTTCTGTTAAGTTACATCATAGCTCTCCAGATACCACTGACACTAGTAATTAAATGTGCTTTGATTATAATGGGAGCTTGGATGTGCAGTTCATTTGCAAGCATACTTTCAGCCATCTACAGTCTGGTACTAAATCCCACTCCTAAATGGTTTAAATCACAAAAACTTGAGAATTTAGGACTCTGTCGAATAGCTTAACTACAACAGGACATCACACTGAGCCTCCTGCTTTCTATTAGGGAAGCACACAGGCCTCCCACAAGTGCTGTACTTTGTCTACCAGTCCCACAGAGATGGTTCAAGACACCTTATGGCAGTAGGCAAATATGTTTCGGTAACTGGATTGGTTCCCACATGTCAACCTTCAGATGAGATGAACAATAACACTGAAGCGCCTGCTTCTCTCTACTGAGTATAGAGAAGGAATAGCAGGCAGCTCGGGTATCAAAGCTGAGCAGGAGAATCCCACTGCACATGACTTGTGTAACTGTAGTGGTGACTCAACAGCAGCTGGAGGATGAACTTTTCCCATTTGAAAAATCCTATAGTGGAGCTAAGTAAGTGAAGTTCAGCCCAGTCTTTGTGCATATCCAGAGACAGATATGCTGTCTTGAAAGTGCATTATCACCCTGAAGACAAAACAAGGAAAGAAACAATGTGATTTCCTATCTGTGGCTCATCTTGGAGAGAGAAAACTCTTAATATTAAGCCTACAGTTTCCAGCTACATTTCAGTGTTTCCATGTGTCAGTAGTCATGGACTACCAACTCATACAAAAGCTCCCGTACTACTGCTCGCCCTTCATGTTTTCCTTGGCCTTACAGTATGACCAGTGCAGGTACTCTCCAGGTATAATCTCACCTCAAAGAACCTGGTCTTCGGTCAGGGCAGACTGCAGTTTCCAAACCTCAAGTCTAACAATAAAGTGTATGTATTTCAGAAAGAAATGAATTCTCTGGGGAATGAATGTTAAAATACACTCAAAACAAAAATTCCACACCACCAAACAGTAAGAAGTTACATGTGTCATAAGGAATTTCATGTAAGGAACTCCTTCTTATTAAGATGGGTTTTGTGCTGTGTTGTATCAGAAAGGAGAGGTTAACAAGGATGGGGAAATCATGTGTGTTTGTACACACTGAAAGTATCTCCACGTTTCCTCACCTTCATGGAAAACCACCATGAAAAACAGGATAAGTGGGCTGAAAAATTGTGGGTTTCACAGTAAAAATCACAGTTAAAAAAAATCATAGCAAAAATCAATCTTTCATCCAATAATTAATATCTTGAGTTAATCTCCAGGAAAGCTGGTGTTGGACCTATCTTTTGCATCTTGACACCGTTTCCAGATTAAGCTTTTTTCAATTTGCTTCAACTTCAGTGCCAAGAGTTTCCATTTTTTATAGTCAGTCTTCTGAAGAAGAGTTAAAATTACAGCACTGTCTTTGCTCTAAAAATCAAACAGTTCTCATTCGTTCCTACTACGATGAAAAATTTATTGTTTCTCATGACTCCAAGTCAAATCTCAAGGGCCACCCTCCCACCTTGGAACTATTTTGTGATGGAGAATTTGTTTTCGTTTTACTTCTCTGCTTCCTAAAAATGATTCCCTTTGATTCTCAGAGTCTCTTAATCAATGCAACATTACGGATGATGAAGAGTAGTTCTGCAAGCTTTGTCTTTCTCAAGTCCTATCTGCTCTTGGTTGCTTTGAATGCTCTGAGTTTTCAAAACGTATAATTGCTACACTTTTCATTTCCTCATCTGGTCATGATTTGTCTGCATTAGATCCAGCACTTTGTCAGAAGGTGTCATTTAACATAAAATCTGAATGTACAATAATAGAGCCGAGATTCATTCTCCATAGCTATTAATATCTTGGTGAGGAACTGTAAATATCTGAGGCTGTAGTCAATGGAGAGAAGTAAGCATTTTGTAAAGCTTATCATCCTGCCAAGTACTTCCTTCTATTGACTAAATAAGAGGACATTCATATTTTAGATACTGTAGTTAGATTCCTGACTTTCATGAGAACACATTCAAGAAAAAAAACCCCACACTTTTAACATAAAGCAAAATGGTCAAGTTAAAGCCAGGAATATCTCGTGGATGTAATTCTATTTATTTTGCATATATTATAGTAAAAACAAAGAGAATGTACTGCTGTTAGGCTGAGGTACCTAGTGTGATTAATGTCAAGCCTTGAAGTTCAAGGAAAAATTTTAAAATATTTGAAAAAATTCTCTTTAGTAAAAACCAGAAAATTAAATCTTGCGTAATTTCCTAGGAGTATTACTAACATCAATAACCTCTTTATTGTCCTGGTTCTCCCTCTAATGAAATTCTGAAATAGAGAACAGCTTTTGTGTATTGAATTCTAGTAAAAATGAAAACTTAATTTCCAGGAAACTGTTCTTTTATAATAAGGACAAAAGACAGACTGCTTGATTTTCTTCTTTGTTATCTGTTAAGAGAGTACTGGTTCTGGTACATAGCTGTTACTTTGCAAAGCCAACTAGACATCAACATGAGATGATTTATTTAACATTTATATCTGTTTAGGAATGCACTCACTGTGAATGACTTTAACTACCAGGGAAACAAGTGGTTCATAAACTCCAGGACTCAGAAGTAAACAATTTGTGAGCAGAAACCATGGAGAAGCATACTTGCATAGTGGATAAGAACAGCAGTAAGTGATGACAAATTGACATTTAAGGATAAGAAACATAATTTGCAGAGCACTGAAAGCAAGAACGTGATGAAATAAAAAATCTGAGGACAAGTGACTTATTGCTATGTAATTAATGTGATGGGTGCCTCCCCTGTTGCCTATCAGCACCTTATTTCTGCACAAATTCCAGTGGTTACTTGACCAGTTACTGTTCATCATATTTGCTTTCGTGTCTAGAGTAACTTAGCAATTGAGGTGTTTCAGACATAAAATGTTTACTATACAAGCAGTATAAACATTATATGTGAGTACATGCACAAAGAAGACAGAGAAAATTTATCTTCCAGTGCCATTTAAGTTTTTCCAAAGTTGCCCATGGGCACATATCAAATGACACTGAATCACTTATTTTAAGTGTATAAATCCACCTTCCAACAAATCCACTGAGAACAGAAGCAGCACTTGGATAAAATGCACTTTAATTTTGAAAGAGAATTTAATTCATTTAATATAAAACTTAGTGTTCCACTGGCAGGAATCTTGAAAGCATGGATAATACTCTTTGCAACCATCCCAGAGACCCTAGAAAATGATAGGGACGTGGTGTTAGATTGGGGACAGGATTCCTCTCTCCTCGAAGTCCAATCTAGTTGCCTAGGTCTTCTCTGCTTTAATGGAGAGAGAGACACTGACACTTCCACAGGGAAGCTGACCTGAATAAAGATCTTGTTAAAAGAAAAATTGCTTCAAAGACAATCTTATCTTTCTTCATTGAATATAGGGAAATCCCATATGGTTAAAGTTAGTTTAAATAAATCATACCTTTAGAAATTATGCTTTGGGAAGAAATATTTTTTTATTTCAGAAACAATGAAGAACAGAGCAACTTCGATGCACCTGTAATGGCACTGAAGCAGTGGGAATGGCAGTGGGCCCAGCAGGAGCAAGTGGTGGGTATGACATAGTTGTTCTCTATCTGTTGCTCCACTTGCCAGTTTTTATCTCCACTTAGATTAATAAATAAAACACCCAAACCGCCTTTCTTTTTTTATTACTTGTTTGTACTGTTTTATGCTTTTACTGGTGCTGAACTGTGAATACATGAAAGCAATGAAAGAGCAGACATATACAGTAGGCAAACATTCCAAATCAAACAAAAGAGAAAGACCCTCTTTGTATTTCAACTATATTCCACAAGCAAATTTCATTTTAATACAGACAGATTTGCTGCTGGAAACTGTCTCATATTGACTAGACAGATTATGCCATAGTACCGTTCAGATGTCAGTGCTGGCAACTGCTAAAATGGTTTGCATTTTCACCAGTAAGCTGATCATACTGACAGATTTAGGTCAAAGCGTTGAGGAAGCTATTCACACCTGGTCTGCAAAACTGAATGGGCTAATCCATACTGATGAAAACCCGCACTGTATTTAAACTGAGGGTCTAGTTTTTTTAGTGCTGTTGCAGTTTGCTTACTATATTAGCAGTCATGTACAGGCAGGCTACCTTCTCAAAGCTAGAAGGGTTTTCCTTTCCACACTTTATGTTTTAAAATTGGCCAACTGCCTTTGTTGCCTTCTGAGTTTGCTTTGTATAATTTAGCTACTGTTTCATGTAAAATACTTAAAACTAATAAAAACAAATAGTACTCAAGAAACCTTAGAAGACATGGAAGTAATGACAATAAGCACCACGTTATCTCCACCAATGAATTTCCCATCTTCCTGTGTGTCTTGTAAACTCTAGGCTATTCACATCCAGTAGTGCTTATACAGAAGGCACTGCAAATGCAGAACACATTGCTTGTGTTAAACCAAAAATTGCCTATTATGTTTTGCAGACCTGTAAGTCCTCATACTCAATCATGTTTCTACTACAAGCGCAGGAAAAATTAGTGAGTTCCCCTAGTCCAAACCCCGTGTCCAGAACAGGTACAGCAGTTCAAGCATTTTGAACAGTACCCATTGTGAGCAGGCAACAGGACATCCAAAAGACATCCCAGATATCAAAGGGTACTTTTGTAAACCACTTTCTTCTTCACTTCCAACCAAATCTGAAAGAACTGAGTTATGTGTGAGCACCTTGCTCTGGCCAAATGTTAGGTCCTCCCTCATGGGATCCCTGTCCAGCAAATGAAGCAGCTGTGTTTTGCTCTAGCTGACTTCCCAGGTGGCCTGTTCAGCGCATCCCCTCTGAGAGAGCTTTCCAATGTCACAGCCCAACAGAACAAAAAAGGGACATTGTTGTGGCTAGATCATTGCTCAAAATTAAACACATAGGCAATCCCCTTGAAAATAGAGTATGTCCCTTGATTTTGTGAGCTGACTTCAGATTATACCTGAGGTACAAAAGTCAAAAACATTTCCACAACAATTTACCATTGTTTTAGAGTCTTTCAAGGTAAGCCAACACAAATAATGACCATTTAATTTAAAGAACTTTTTCCAACTGACTGTGTTGTCTTCCTCGACCAGCAAGCAACACGCCCATCCATACCTGAATTCAGGCTTGCACCTGAATATAAATTTCCTCAACCTGAAATTCAGTAGTCAGTAGAGAAATGCTTGTCAGGAAGAGATGTAGCAAGAAGCAGCATGAACACAGGGATGTGAGATGTTATATGGGTTTTAGAACTGTCTGCAACAGGTTTAGCATAAAATTATTTAATGTTCAGAAGGGATGCTGTGGAAAGGGAGACAGTGGAAAAGCCCCACTGCATGGGGTAGAAATGGAGACAAAATTTCGGAAAGAGGAGCATAGACCTGACACAGGTACCTGCAGTCCTTCTTGCTGCACTGTGCTACAACTTCTCTCCAGCTTTGGAAGAGCTAGAGAGCTGTGGCAGTGGTCAGGTGCTCCAAATCTAAGTCACTAGCACAAGACAAGAGGAAAGAAATGTGGTATTAAGAAGAAAAGAGAAATGCATGAGACATTTTCTAAGCAAAACTCTTTCTCAAAGAAATGGAAGAGAGTGCACTGAATGCACTAATGTACTGTTTTGCAGTAAAGCAAAAATGTAAGGATGTGAGAGAATTTGTATCCAATCCTAGAGTAACTGAAAAATCATTTGTGATAGCCAGTAAACGGGAAAGATAGATTGGAATTAAAAAAATTTGTTCCCTTTAACATAGTAAAGAAAAACTCTTCAAAACAATGAGTCGGCATGAGGGCAGACAAGCTTTATTAAACAAAAATTAAAAAAAAAAGGAAGTCCCCTTTCCTGTAGTTTTTTTATAAGAGTACTCCTTAAGCTGGAATTAAGGAACCACAAGCCACAGTTTCTGTTTTTTGAGCATCTCTTAGTGTCACTCAGTATTGAAAAGCATTTGTTAGGTGCCCTAAAATACATGTATACTTTGGTTGCTACTGCTCAGGACTAAATGTGTTTCATTAGAGTCACTTGGGTACCATTCGGGTATATATAATTTTGGGTCAATACAGTTTATTCTGCTCAGATGTCTGACAAGATACTCCCTGTTCTAAAGGAAATGTGATTTACTTCTTCAAGTATGAAAGATCTGCAGACATATATTGAGGCAAATTTCACCATCTGCAAAGCCATCAAGGTAGGGGGAATAACACAACCCTACAAACTGTATAGCTTTCATTTTCCCCTACATTAGGAATTTACTAGTGAAGGAAGGGGATATGCAGTTTAAGCGTTAGGTGGTAAAGTATCCTATGATATCAGAATCAAAACTTTCAAACTTGTGAATGTTTATTCTCCCTCCTATCCTCCAGGCAAACTAGATGCACTGCACTTTACCAGTGCTCTGGGGTGTGTGTATCATGCACAAAGCATTAAAAGTTCCTGTTTATTCTGAGTGGACATTTTTGATCCTGGGACACAGATCATAAAACTAGGCCTTTTTTCTTTTATACTTTGCCAACAACAGACTGCTCACTCTTCTGTGGTAGCATACATACATACATATATCAGCTTTTGGATCATTTGAAAGACCACATAAATGTAAGCTATAAGGAAGGTAGTAAAACTTGAGAATCATGCATAGCTTGTCAGACTGTAAATTATGACAGCCATCTACTTAAAGAGTAAGACTGTTAAGATCTCATATGAGAAAATCAATTCTAATTAAAACATCCACTGACGGCTGCTTATATTTTTTTAAAATACACAATTATCCTGTGCAGGACTAGTAGTCCTAGTTCTAGTGAAAAAAAAACCAAAACAAAACAAAAAAGCCCCAAACAAAAACAAACAACAAAGCTTTGCAGTATTACTGAGTCATATGTTAGTGTGACAACTGCTGTTTATCTTAACTTTTTGCAGCTTTAAACACGAAATCTAAGAGGAAGGAAGCAGGAAGACAATTTAGCAGTCAAGAATAGCTAGTGTGAAAGGAAGGGAGGGAGCTTTCCCCTTGGGCTGTGAAAAGATAACTTGCAAAGCCTTGCTCTTTCTTTCAAAATCCACTTAAAATTGGGGATGGTGAATACCCAGGTTCTGGTACTTAAAAGAAATAATTTATGGCAACTTTTTTTTTTCCAAAAAATAATCTTCTTTTGTCCCAAAGATTTTTCTGAGGAATGGGTTCCATAAAATAAACAGGAAGATCATAGGTGACCTTGTGCATGTATTCAGAGTAAATAAATTTTATTTTGTGGTATATCATAGAAACAAAATGCCTTGGGTTGGAAGGGACTCTTAAAGATTATCTAGTTCCAACCCCCTTGCCATGGGCAGGGAGACCTTCCACTAGACCAGGTGGCTCAAAACCCCATCCAAGATGGGGTCTTTTTTCCTGTATTTTCTATAATGATTTTAAAAGCTAACTTCTATAGTTCACAAAGGGCGAGGAGGGGGGGGAAGGTGAGTTCAAGCAAGTTTTTGTCATTCAAAGAAAGAAAAAGAGGGTTATTTCCAGTTCTGGATTTTAAAATGGTTTTAGAATGTATCTTTTGAAATGCTTATTTTTCCTACAGGGAAGGGAGAAGGTATTCCAGTATTCTAGACAACTGTGCACAAATGCCCCCATTTAGGTGTTTTTTGCATTCAGTAAGAGTAACAAGGAGCAAACAGACCCAGCTGTGCTGCACTGTACACACGCAGTGATGTATTTTCTCCCCACCATGTAACTAGCAACATATACTGTGCAAAGCAGAGCTTTGTACAACAAGAAGCAAAACAACAGAGGTTCTACATATTCAGAAGCCACCTTGTTTCCATTATGAAGTTATATACACTGTTGCAGTACTTCCATTCCAAAATTCATTTTCATAGCTGAAAATGAACCCAGCATGTGATTAAGCAAACCAATATTTGCATAAGAAAAATTGGGACTGCTAGGAAAATGTTCTACAATTATTTTTAGTGCTGAAAAAGCCATACACTAATATAGCACACATACTAGAGACGACTGAATATTTCTTGAGCGTAGGTTTTTGATTTAGGCTCACAGGTAGACACTGTACAACTGTTTGATGATGACCTCTGATGTGGACACAGCTTTTCCAGAAGGCAGAGCACTTGGCACAGACCCTAAAGTCATATGACTAGCATAAGCCTTAGACATTACCATCTGTACCTTCGACCTCTTTTGTAAAAGGGTAAGAACTACCACTGTTTTCCCTTGAATGGCTGCTAAAAAGCTTAACTAATCACTGCTAATAAAGTACACTGAGGCTTTCTCACAGCATGAGTATTCAATTCTTTGAGACTGAAAAACATGGAAACAAGAGCTATCTTAATGCAGAGGCCCGATTCCATCTTAGAAAATGAAATTTTATTTTAGGACCACTAAGATACACAGAATGAGATCCTCAGAATGGCAGCTTCATTGAAGTCTGCTGAACTAACTGGATGTACCTCAGTAAAATATATGGGCCATAGTTTTTAAGAAGCATAATTTTAATTTAAAACATTTGAGGACTGGAAATTAATACATGAGCACTTTGGCTTTTCAGATTCAGAACAGCCCATACAGAATTTGCAATTAAGGGCTTGTTTATTAAATTTACATTGCAATTAATGTTAGGCACCTATTTTCATACTTTCCTGAACAGAAGCAATACCAGTGTTGTTTAAGAGCTTTCTCAGTCATTTTCCAGCTGCAGTTATTAAAACAATCAAATAGATACGGCTGTTTCTGAGGCTTCAAAACAGAACTTCATGTCCCCTGCGTGTAGTGAAACAATATCTATTTAATGCACATTTCACAGAGTACAAATTCTCTAAACTATTTTTGCAACTGTATTTTCATAGTGTTCCATTTCCCTGGCATCTGGAGCAGTTAAAGAGCCTTGCTCATCTGCAGCAAAAGCAATAATGTTTCTGCCAATATCTAAGAATGAAAGCTGAAACAGCTCTCAAAATACATCTTGAATAAATGTTCAAAAACATACCCTTAGGGTAGTTCCCCTTGTTACTGGCAAATCAATTTTGTGTGTGTCTGATAAAATGGTTTGAACTACAGAAGTTTAATACTGCAAAGAATGTTTGATGATGTTAGGACATGCCATATAACAAACTCAGAGCAACTCACGATACTGCTAGTTTGCCAGTTCTTACCACTAAAAAAATCTATCAAATGTATTGAGCTGGACATCCATGTTCTTCATCTTTCTAATTACTGGCATTTTACAGTTAATTTCCTCCTACCTTTTTTGGTAAATCTGAGGATTTGTATTAACTTGTCTTTATTACTAACACAGGACATAAAATTCCCTGAACTATTTTTCCTAAATGATAAAATGATGGTACATTTTTTTTTCCAGTGAGGAGAGCTATTAGCAAAAGAAAACTTTATCAAGGAAGAATTTTTATATCTTTCTCTCTCCTGAGCACTCCAAATCATGACTAGATAAGTTCCTGGAGATTCAGCTAAACACAAGGGTCAATGGTGAGAAAAGAGGGTAAACTTGTAGAAAACAGGAAAAATTTAAATCAACAAGGAATCATAAAAGCAAAGCAAGCCAAGTCAAATGAAAAAAAAAATGGAGTAGTACAGCTTTAAATTAGCTTAAAGCCACATTGAATTCTATCAGTTGAATCAGAAGACTTCACTGGGCAGAGAGCCTTTTCTATCAATAGTGACTCCAGTGATGTGCAGTACGTAAAGTCCTGCCCAGAAAGGAAGAGACCAATCAAGTTATGAAAGATACCCCAGACACCAGAGGCTCTAGGATGGTGTGCAATATAGATACAGTTTCTATTTATTTAATTTTAATGGGAAGTCCCTAGAAACTGAAGAATTATATTGCACCACATACCATTTTGAGTTGCAACTTTAATTCCATTTCCTTCTACTTGTGAAACTTCTACTTTTCAGAAATAAAGTTTCATGATGTCCTATCAGTGCCATGGTGGTGTCAGAACCATGGAGAAAAAAAGGAAAAAGCTTTTCATTTTCCTAATTCTTTTGGCTGTTGAAACATTTAGCTGGTATTTTGGCTGTACAAAGTAGAGCTTTGTTAAGAGTGACATAATGGCTATGTTAAGAGTGAACTGGGATTATGCTAGATGACAAAGCAGTGGTCAGCAACAGCTCGATTGCATTAGACCTGATCTGGATTCAGCAGTGACTCTGCATCATTTCAGGTAGTAAAATGCTCCCTGATTTCTTCCAGGACACAGAAATTGCAGTCTTTTTTTTTCTGGAAATGTTTCAAAACTAATGCACACTGAAAGCCTCTGAAAACTGAGCACAACCTTTTTAAAGAGGTACTCCCTTAAAGAATTTGCAAAATATTTGTGGATGGATGTTATTTGCCCTTGGCTATTACATTCCAGTTTTCATCTGCAGAGCAATAGAAAGGAACATGTTTGTTTGGCATATGCCTTAAAATCAAGGCAATTAATAGTAAGATTCAAGACCACGATTTTTCCCTCCACTTTCCCTCTTCTTGTTACATTTTGAAATAATAACTCTTGTAAGATATGCTCAGCAAAAAAAAAAAAAAAATCCAAGCAGAAACCACAGGTTCTATCTGCTGATGCTAGTTACTACCATCTGCATAAAGGTTTGCTATGCTGAGTACATCTAACAGCTGCAGCCTCCTCCAAGGAAGTAGCAGTCAAAAAGACTCTTACAACAGATGCATTTCAGATTCTCCTGTTGAACATGATCCTTTCGGTGGCAATATGCGCAGCCTGAATCTACATTTTGTACCTACATTTGTCATGACTGCTTTACAATAGCATATTTGGTGATTTTTTCCAAGCTTATTTTTTTAGAAATAGAGTCAATAAGAGGACTGTAGGCATTTAAACATGGCAATTCCTGCATTTAAGAACTGTTTCATCTAAAACACAGAAATAGTTGCAAGAGAAAAACAACCAATCAAACCAAACCAACACAGTGTTTCCTTTCCCTTAACTACTTGCATTCAAAGCTATGCACCAGTTATTCTCTCTCTGGCCTGAATTTTCCGGTAGTTTCTGTCCAGTTTAATTGGAGAGGTGGAGGGAACTTCATGACAGTGGCACTCCTTTGGGACCTAGAAACCTGGTCTATTACTTTTTCAGGAAGCACTGGAACCATTGATAGCTGCATATAGGTTGTTATCTTGGAGGCTATCTTTTAGGCTGGTAGTTCTGTCCAGGTCTTGCAAGGCACATCTTTACTGCTAAATAAGACAGAATTTGGGTTAAGCAGCAAGCTCACAAATCATCCACAACATTTAAATGTTAGTTCACACCCCCTTTCATAAGTCTCTCCAAGATAAATTTAGTTCCACAGGAAGCCACCTCTCAGCTGTGCAGCCATGAGGCAGTTTGTCTCATTTGGCTTTGAGGTCAGGGATTGGCTCATGGCCTCTTTTTAATTAGAAGCGTAAACATCGCTTCAAAGAACATATGTGGGTGTCTAACCTCATTAGAGGATTTGTGGTTGTGAATCCCAAGTGAGCAGAGTCATCTTTGTTGAAGACTTAATTCAAGCACCTACAGTCTAGGAAAAGGGAAGGCTTCAATTAGCATTTTTTATTAGCTAGCCCTAATGGAAGCATTCCTCTGAGGTATTTCTCTCTCCCTTAGCAATTAGGATGCTTCCT
This sequence comes from Pseudopipra pipra, assembly GCF_036250125.1. NCBI lineage: Eukaryota > Metazoa > Chordata > Aves > Passeriformes > Pipridae > Pseudopipra > Pseudopipra pipra. Next base: position 69,429,246 of record NC_087550.1, on the reverse strand, counting down.
TACTTTACTTAGTATTTTGGATTACCAACTAGGAGGACGAGAGTGCCAAAGGTAGACATCACATTTTTTACCATGCAGGCACTCACTTCCACAATGAGATCCACCCCTACACTCCTTCACGAAGAGTTTTTCTTCTAGAGGTTTTCACCAGGTTTAGACTTAATCTCTGCTCATTCAGTCTCTACTGATGCAAATCTAGATGAAGAACAGAAGCTTCCTGGTTAGAACTGCTTAGAAGCAGTTAAGAGCCCAGGCAGGACAGAAGCTCACACACTAGGAAAAAGAAGAGTGTCACAAGATTTTAAAACAACAAGTAATATCATCATATGCCTTTTCCCCTGCTGTTTTTCAAGTCACCAGAGATGCTATCACTACTGCTTTTTCTTCCCCTTTAAGGGGTCAACATCAGCTCAGGGATGACAACAATTGTGTGGTGGTTGGCTCAGAGTCCTTGATCTCAGAAATAATACTTCAAGACCAGCTCCTGGGTAAATCTAAAAAAGGAGGATGCCAAAAAAAGTTGCCAGAGACCTTTCCTTTTCAAATACATATTTGAACTGCTCTATAAAAGTACACACAGTTTGTTTTGTTCAGTATTATGCTGGTTTTTAACTTGCTTTTCGGACTCTTAAGCTCTTCAAGGCAGGGACTTGTTCCTGATTTGATCCAGTTTTATCTCCTGATCAAGGCCATGTGCACAACAGCTGAACAACAGGCCCAATTTTGCAGTAACACTGCCCTGAATATCAGAAAACAGGATGGTATTTTTGTTCACAGCTATTGTAATACACAAAAATACCCAAGTGTTTGGATTGCAAAGAAAAGTGCATGCATAACCAACATATATCATCAGAACATCAAGTGCTCTAGCCCAGATGCTCTGGCTCACTATTACACTTGTGAACCACCATAATATAATGTAATATAATAATAAATACAGATGAACCACAACTGTCCCAGTTTTCTACCATTCTCTCTCCTTCCCTCAATCTCAATGGCTGGATTAGCAGAGGGCACATATATGAGTGGATACTAAAGGACACTAATTTTTCATTTTAAGCTAAAATTTTCTACTACCTGAATTCAGATCATACGTGTATCATCTTGAGATTAGCTCAGTTGGTTAACAGCATGGTGCTAACAATGCCAAGGTTGTGAGTTCGATCCCTGTATGGGTTATTCACTTAAGAGTTGGCACTCAATCAATTATCCTTGTGGGTCCCTTCCAACTCAGAATATTCTGTGATTCTGTGACCTTGTCTAACATCCCAGAAAAGTCAACTGTTCTTCAGGATAAGAATCAGTATGTGTGAGATAAGGATGAGCTATATAGACCACTTATAGTGCATTTAGTGTCTCTGGATATCTTCTAATCTACCTCTCCGTTTACAGCTCAAAGGAAACAGCATAGGGACAATAAACTGGCTCACAGTTGTGGCTTTTTGACTGTGGCTGCATATTACAGTTCAGTACCTCTTACAGAAGTCTCCTTGTCTTCAAATGAGTACTATTTCCTTCAACAAGCTTTATTTCTGATTCTCTTTTTCCCCTTTACTTTCACTTGTGTTACTCTTATTGTGTTGCATGACACAAAGATACAAAACTTTCATCAGGATACAGAACAAAGAACAAAACTTAACAAACCATACATAGTTATTTCTTTATGGATACCTAAACTTTCACCAAGCCTTTGCTCACTGACTAAATGCACTGACAACACAAAGTAATCCCATTTACACAGCACATATCTGTACAGAAATTTATTTTCAAATCTGAATTATGAAGTTCTACTATTCCACTGCTTTCCTTCATTGCTAAATAGTTACCTCTGTTCAACAGAATCAGAAGTTATTTGCTTCACTGTAGTTCCCATAAAACCTAAACAATAACTCCGTTATGCCAGGCTCTAGGAGTATATGGTAAGTTCATTAAAGCAAGGACTGTTTAAGCAGAAACTCAACCATGAAAGAATACAAAAATGACCAGCTCTAAAGAAAATGTTTGGAGAAAACAATCCAGGTTTTCTGACTTCCAGTTTACCGTCCTGACTGCTCCTGTCTCGGAATCAGCTCTGCAATTCTCTTGCAGCTAGAAGAGTTTTGTTCATATGACAACGTGCACATAGTTCAGGCAATCCCCTCACCTAGACTGCCACTTACTTTGGACAAGGTTTTTTGGCTTTATTCCATGAAGTCCAATTTGCTTCCAAGCCCACAGACATTACCACAGCAAAAACATTTAATCCCATTACTCAAGTGTGGGCAAGTCAGGCAGGTTTTCTGGTAGTAGTGAGGCTTTAAGAAAACACGTTCATTTTTACTGCTTTGTGATTCTGTCTGCAGGCTAACACATGCCGTGGGAGTTTTTCCCGTATCTTTTTTTTCTCATGGAGGAAAGGGGGAAAAAACCCGCAAACTATTTCACAAAAAACTTAACTGCTCTGTGGAACTAAGGAAAAGTTTCGAAACAGAGGGCAAAACTGCAGTTTACTGCTTCACAAAGGATTAAAGGAATGTACGTAAGTTCTCCTCAAGAAGATGGCCTGCTTTTATGTAAACTGCCTTTCATCTTATCATATATTGTTCACACTGAGGATATAAAGTAGACAGGATATCAAGTGAGGCTACAAAATGATGCAGAAGTAAACAAGGCTCTTTTTAGTAGTTTATGTTCCAAAACACTACTGAAATGCTCCAATGTTTCCACATCTCCATCTCTTTCTCGGAAAAATACTTGTGCTTATGTAAACCCAAGAAGCACCTGTAATTTATATTTTGAAGCAGGACATGAATTTCTTGAGCAAACTGTTGGTTTAGTCTATATGGAGGCAATAAGCCTACTCCTGGGAATGATGCTAAGGTTTTCCATGATGGAGTCCTCCATAACGTAAATGCCCCGAGTGTTGTTTTTGCTATTCTATACTATAAAGTTAACTTGGATTTTTTTGAATACCTGAGACTTTTCAATCAATATTGGCATTTATACTCAATTCTGTATAAGGCGACTGGGTGTCAGGGAAAATGATCACCCCAATTGTCTGGAATAGCTTGTCAAATAAATAGAACATTTCTTCCTGTTTTCTTTGGAAAATGTATCATCGACAATGCAAAACAATTTAAACCACTAGTTTTAACAGAATGTTCTGTGCAGTGAGTTTGGAATTCCACAAAAAAACAAAATATCCATGCCCAGACAGAGAATTTTATTCCAATCCATTTTCACTCAATGCCATTGTATAAACTGCTTTCTGAATAGACTTCAAGATGTTGACAGTAATGAAACATCACTTTAAATGGGACCTTGGTAAGACAGTATCAGGAAGACAAATTTTTCCCAGAGTCTAATTTCAAAGGTGCTAAAAGTCTTACAATTTGAGCTAGATGCAGTGGGAGCTGCAAATACTCAGTGCTTCAGAAAAAGATGCCCATGTTGTCAGACTGTGCATAACTATATTTGGCTCTTCATCAAAGAGCATCACTCAGCTCACTCACAAACAAAGCCACACATCTGTTATCAGCCATCAGCTACCAGGCTGATAGTACTGAACTAGGTAAGGCAGATGCATGGTCTCCTTCTACCCAACCCACCCAACCACATATCTCCATCTGCATGAGACTAGCCAAAGTAATAAGGTATCTTGAGAAGCAAGATAAGCTCCAATAACACTCAGCATAGCTTCTGGATCAGACTTCACTTATATCAACCAGATGAGAGCATACTTAAAAGGACTCAAGCCCATCTGCACCCACCCAAGTAGCTGCATCTGAAAATTAAGTGGGATGAGCCCATTGTATATCATCAATGCTGTTTCACGTTGGTTGAAAAGATCAGCTGCTAAGTGTTCCTTTTTTGTAGGCAGAAGTAGGTTGTCTAATGTGAATTCAGATCGAGTGAAGAGCAACACTCTATTTTATCTGTTGCTTTTTTCCTTCTCTCATATATAGAAAAATTCTTTCCATTGAACATGTATACATAATCAGAGCTGCATAATTTAGTGCAGTCAGGGACTGCCCAGAAAAACATGGATTAAATCAAAACACATTTTCTTTGGCTTAAAAAAATCACTTTTTCTAAATTGTTCTTTTCTTCTGAGTTCTTGAGTTTTCATTTCAACTATTTACATTTTAAAGGAACTGAATGGGGTATTAGCAACATTATGTAAAGAAACTGGATTATATCCTGGTGCTGGCATTGGAATACCTCAGTTTTAGAAACAGTGTAAGTCTCTTAAAAAGGTCAGTAATTCATTTTGCTAAAATGAATTCAACACATTCGTACTGACTCAATGAAATTCATACGATAGCAAAAAGCACATATCAAGGCTATCCAAAAAGTTAGTATAACCTCCTGCAGGAAGGGTTGAAAAGCAAAGTCACAGAAACATACCAGTATGTTCTCTTTTCTATTATTGCAAAAAATAGTTCAAAAAATTCCAGTTTAGCTGTATTATAGTTGACATCCACATCATGTTTTCTGCTGCTTCTATTATCGAAAAGTTCAGTCTCAGATAGAGTTAATATACCTTGTTTAGTAACATCTGTGTGCAGACTGCAAAGTATGAAGGTTGGCTGGATTACTAGAGCTCAATTTGGGAATTTGGCCACAGGCTCATTCCTTCTATAGGTCTGGCCACAAAGACAAAGGAATATTTTATTCTTCCAGGGAAACAACAGAAATCTCAGGGGCAAGAAGTGAACAGAAACAAAGAAGAAATATTATTTTATTTTTTTTCTTAACAAAGAAGAAATATTATATTCATTCTTCTAATTAGAAAAAGTAGTCACAATAGAAAAATACAACACTAAATGTATGGGCATAGGGAAAGAGCTCTAGAGAGCAGAAAGATTGTGTATGAAAAGGCAAAATATTATCTTTTGTCTGTGCTCACAGAACAAAAATAATGTTTGAGTATCATCTAGTGGGACTCTGCCCCAGGAAGTAGCTCTTTTAAGCATTCCATCTTAGCAAGCAAAGAACATCTGCTCTCTGGTACCTCCGCATAGGGCAGTGGACAGCCATGGACATGTGTCTGGGTACCAGGTGTGCAGCCGGTACTGTGCTCCTGGAAAGCAGTGGGGCTGCTGCAGAGCAATGGATCTGCACTGCAGATCCACACTGCATGGCCAAATCTACTCCGTGCTTAGGAGTCACAAGGGGATTTTTCTGCCCAGCCACAAGAACAACTTACACAGCTCAATCAGTTTCAGATGTTCAACTTCTTTGCAAAGAGGCCTGAATTCAGCAGAGCAGCAGCAAATACCTAATGAGAGAGTTGACGGTAGTAACAGTTACCTTCATTTTTTGTATTTGTCACATTTTTCTGCAAGTAAGACTCATTTAATGGTTTATGAACATTATCTATTGTCTATCTACCTGTAGTTTCATAAACTTTTGACAGCTGCATCTGGGAAATGTGCTCATATTTTGACTGTGTTAGATACCAAGCCTCTCTCCACCTGTAAAAAGTCAAGATAGATAGTATAGAGATTAATTTTTGAAGTATTTCTCTGCAAAAAGTTTGAAGCTCAACTATCATTCAACGTCCAAACTTCTTAACATGTAGGTGTCAAGAGCCAATTCTGTACATCTGTCCATTGTTCACACGAACCAGTGGAAGACAAGACTACCAGTTGCTTTTACAAGTATCTATGCCTCCCATCATTCCATACCCTGCTCAAGGTAGTGCATGAATTAAGAAATGTGCTTAGTACTTCTTTAAAGAAATGTAGTAAGAATCATGCAATCATAGAATCATGAAGGTTGGAAAAGACCTCCAAGCTCATCGAATCCGACTTCTGACCTAACACCACCATGCCAACTAAACCATAGCACTAAGCGTCACATCCATTTTGTGAACGCTTCCATGGATGGTGACCCCACTACCTCCATAGGCAGACCATTCCAATGCCTGTAAAAAAATTATTCCTGATGTCCAACCTGAATCTCCCCTGGTGCAGCTGGAGGCCATCTCCTCTTGTCCTGTTGCTCGTCGCCTGGGACAAGAGGCTGACCCCACCTCACTACAACCTCCCTTCAGGTAATTGTAGAGAGCAATAAGCTCACCCCTGAGACTCTTCTTCTCCAGGCTAAACAACTCAAGCTCCCTCAGCTGGTCCTTGTTAGACTTGTGCTCCAGACCCTTCACTGGCTTCACTGCCCTTCTCTGGACACTCTCCAGCACCAAAATGTCCTTCTAGTAGAGAGAGGCCCAAAACTGAAACGAGAATTCAAGGTGTGGCCTCACCAGTGCCACATGGGAACAATCACTTCCCTAGTCCTGCCGGCCATACTATTTCTGATACAAGCCAGGATGCCATTATCTGTACTGGGACCAGTGTTATTTAATATCTTCATTAATGATACAGATGAAGGGATTGAGTGGACCCTCAGCAAATTTGCAGATGACACCAAGCTGAGTGGTACAGTTGACACACCTGAAGGACAGGATGTCATCCAGAGGGACCTGGACAAGCTCAAGAAGTGGGCCCATGGGAACTTCATGAGTTTTAACAAGTGCAAGGTGCTGCACCTGGGCTCAGGCAACCCCTGGTATCAATACAGGCTGGAGAATGAACAGATTGATGCAGCCCTGACGAGACGGACATGGGGGTGCTGGTGGATGAGAGGCTGGATAGGATCCAGCAAAGTGCACTTGCAGCCCAGAAAGCCAATTGTATCCTGGGCTGCATCACGAGCAGTGTGGTCAGCAGGTCAAGGGAAGGGATTCTGCCCCTCTACTCTGCTATGGTGAGAGCCCACCTGGAGTACTGCATCCAGCTTTGGGTCCCCACCACAGAAGACATAGTGACATCAATCTATGATTATACCAAAATCAGCATTTGGGCACCAAAAGACTCTTTTTTGTTTGTTCATGGATAAGGGATTTGTAACACTGAAGTCATTTAAATGATTATGGCTTATACAAAAGGGGAATGAGGTTTCAAGAATAAACCTACCTAATCACTCCCTTCCTTCCTTCCATGAGATGCTTTATATAAAGTATTGTTGAACTGTACGTTTAGAAAGATAATCTCCTGGGCCTCTTTAAGTCAAAGCCAATCCCTTGAATTGCCCTTGAAACTAATGGGCAACTTGGTGAGATCTGAGAGCAGGGGTCCCCTACTCCACTGACATTATTTTGGATTAAGTATAACTTCTTACCTGGCAAGGTAACAGCTGTAAGTCTCAATGATGAAGACAAAAGATGCACTGAAGACCTGCTCCCCAGGCTGGTGAGTGAGCAGAAGAATAGCTGGGTGGGATCTGCAGGTGGATGGCCAAGAACTGCACAAGCCAAACAAGCATGTGTAGTCACTGAGGTTACAAGAAAGGTGTGAATCTCTAGAAGCATAGATGAGGGGGAAAAGATGGCTGAGCAGATGGGCTGGTCAAATGGGAAAAAGAAAACTAAACTAGACTAGTCAGAATATACCCTTTTCACCTCAATGGTGACAGAAAAAGTGATCTTGCTTTAGTCATTTCTTTTTTTAACCAGAATTTCTGAATAAGTAAGTCATGCCTGAGCATTAAACACCACAGATCCGCTTCCAAGAGAGTGTGTTACTGCTCCGATTCTTTTTAATTAGGAAACCTCACCAATCATTCATAGTGGATATTTAAGTAGTGTTTTTCTGTATAAAAATGCTAATTTTTAGTATGTGTGTTATTATACAGGCATTGTAATAATGGGTCTGAGATCCTACCAGGCTTCATGCTGTAAAAACACAAAGGAAAAAGACAGGAGTCCATGTCTCCAATGACTTGCAATTTAGGTATAGCAAAAATCACCAATGAAAAGAAATGATGAAGCAGCATTCATTAGTGGGCTCAAAAGCAGAAGATGACAACACTGGCAATTTATCTGTTGTCCTGCTTTAAGTGGTACTGTATCAGAGAAAGAGCCTCGTAAGAAGGAGAATTAAAAACGGAGATGTGTAGGGGTCCCCTACAGTGAGGGGCAACACAAAAGGGTGCCAAGAGGTGATTTGCTTGCAGCAGGCACAAGACAGGTTGGCATCATGGACTTTGATATGGGAATTCACTTCAACACTCAATGAGAAACTAGAAGTGGGATGGGAAAGTGTCCATGGCTATGTAAAAGATTACAAGTAGATCACAACTCAATTCTTCTTGACAGAGGGAGGAAAATCAGTAGCAATACACAAGAAGTGGTCAAAGCAGTGACATGGTCAAAGCAGGAAGACAAGAAAATTATCAGATCGATTTGGACAGATCTCACAGGCTGAAGCCACTATAAGGCCAAAGATGACTTCAGGTGAGGAGGTAACAAACAAATTTCATCTATAGGGATGAAAAAAGAAACACGTATCTTCAATATATAATGCGGGACTTTGACTTAACCAGAATATTAGACTGTAGAAAAGTCAATGACAGTGCACAAGTTATGGGGCTGAATGATTGGATATGCAGAGGTTTTATCCCCGGTGGCTAAAAAGGGAGGGGAAAAGACCTTTGAGAAAAAGGTTGTTAACACTCAAACAGTAGCTCAAGAGCTAAGCCCAAGACTACAGTCCAGACAGAAGGAGTTAGATAATTTTTGGGATGCAGCAACAAGGAGAAAGCAGTGCGATATGCATTCATGGACCAAAAGAGAAGAACCAAAGAGAAGGGAGAGAGTTCTCAAATGCTCCCTTACACTTAGACATTAATTTTTCATTGTGAAAAATACGTCTGAGTCCTTATTTTTAAAGATAACTGTGCGGTCTTGCTGTTTCCCATTGCCTTGAAGGAGATCCTACCTCTCACAAAACTGAGCCTGACAGAAGTGGGTTTGTGTTGCATATTCCACACAGTTTGCTTCCACTGAGATTGTCATGAGATACGTGACACTGTGCAGGAGTATCTGGTTCACTGATGCTAATCTCAGGGGACACAGCCAGCCCCACCAGCTACAGGCAAACAGCAGCGGTATCACAGCCCACAGCTGAAACAAGTGTGATTCTGTCGATTCTTAGATCAAGCTGCTCATACCTTGGGTTTCCTCCTAAAGTCTGATGGCACATGACAGACACTTGACAAAAACCACTTAAAATAGCAAAGCTATAAGGTTACCAAATCCTGACATGACGTATTGCAAGGGAACGGGATAACTAAAAAAGCAAAACAACTGCATCTTCTCAGAGAGCTCATAATATCCAAGATGCTTGACTCTCTAGTTCATGACACATGCTGTAGTGTGAAATTTAAAAATGCAAATCACATTCGAGCACCTTCCTTTAACATGGCATCCATCACACACAGACAACACTGGAAAAAAACATATGCACCGGCTTCAAACCAAGAGCCTGGAAAAGAGAAGACCTTTAGCAACCGAAAGAAAATATTTTCAAAGTATATACTGCCCTCCTGTGTACAACTCGGTATTACCTCCAACAGCTGCTACCTATTTCAAAAATTGACAATAACATAGTGCTGTGGTGTTCCAGATAAAGGAGGAACAGCAATAAAATCCTGGCAGGAGTGAACAGAGTGAAGAGACAGTTCAGACCAGGGCTGCTGGCAATGAGAAGCAGCTAATCACTGCCACTGGTCTTCATCCACCTTTTATGAAGATCATGTTAAATCCCTAGCACCAGAAGCCGGGAGAGCTTATTAATTCAGGAGGTTCTACAGACCTCCTCCTCAGAGGCAAAACGCAAAGCACCCCCAAGCTGGCTCTGAACCCTACCACAGTCAGTCTGTGAGACAAACCATTCAAGACAACAGAGACTGTCCACAAATGACTGACTGCTTTAACCATCAGTAATTTCTTTCAATTAAAGCTTGTAATGAATATGATAAGTTTGGCATACTTCTGCTTAAATACTTACCTCTGCAGAGATAATTTCTTTTTTGGAATATTTCAACAGTGCTGCTTTTTTTTTTGGGGGGGGGGGGGGGAAGATTTTAACTGGATTAAAAGAACTACAGTATGAAAAATTAACTCTTTATCTCTGTTGAACAACGTTATGCTGAACAGGGGTACTACCGCACTACCATGCATCACTTCTCAGTGTAATACTCACCACTGAACACTTCCCCTTTGCTTTTTATTTCACCTTGTCCTTTTAAGAAAAGCAGGTCCTCAAGCAAATTCAGAGCCATAGTAATAGATTCACCTGGTACCCAATCTCTGTTTCCCATTGCAAGTCACATTTGCACTTGCAGAATCTAAATATTAAATTGAAAAAAACCCTTAAGATAAGAATAAGATTGATTTGAAAATAATACATATTTGTTTTCTAGGCATACCATGGCTTCATAACACAATTGAAAAAAAAAAGAGTTTTTCAGATTACTCAGTTACTATTTGCAAAAAGTCCAGTATACTCTTGATAAAAAGTAAGTAAAAACTTCAGGAGCTAAGTAGATGACAGTTGCTAAATTCTGACAATGTTTACATTGCATACTCAAGAAGAGCATTATTGCCGAAATAGATTCTTTATTTCCTGAAACATTCCAAAACAGCAGTATACACAGTTGTAATCAAATATTAAGTCATATGCCATTGTAAGAAAGCATTGATTAGTGCAATTGAATTTTGTAAAAGGTCTATCAAAAAGATTTATTCACATTAAAACTCACTTTCCATAAGCAACTGTTAATAAAACATTACAATTTTATTCTTTGTAATAAAGTACTGAAAATCAACTGTAGTTTTAGAGATCACTGTATCTTTGTAAATGCAATGTGACATATGCGGCCATTTTAAATACAAAACACTATGACAATAAATTAAAAATTGAACAAATGGTGAAGGACCAACAAAACCATGCTGACCCAGCTGGATGACAATTTCCAGTGAATGCTACCTTTCTTCTGTGCTTCTGCAACATAAATATACTGCTTTGTATTGCCAATGGTAAGATTTTGTAAGATATGTTCCTAGCGCTAAAAAAGTACATTGCCCAAAAAATATTATTTATGGCACAGAAAAGTTAAATTATCTCTCTGTTGTTCAAGGTTCAGGCAAGTTAAAATGAACTTAAGTATACAAAATAAAATGTACTGGAAACACTAGAAAAAAATTCAAGCACATACATAAGTACCCCCAAATTCAAAATAAAATGCATGATGCCTTTACACTGAATAAATTATCTCAGAACTTCAGTATGGCAAAGCTGCCCAAAAGCATAATCTCCCAGTTCCTTCCAAGGAAATATTTTTGTACTTTGCACACATTTAGTACTCTCTTCAGTTCCAAATGCCAGTGCTGCCATTGTTAATCTGATAACAGTGCAGCTGTTCGGGTAACTGATTAAGTGCAACATTTAGTATTTGATAAGATGTTCATTTTTAAAAATGACATTACATTGTAGATGGTTACATATTAAGATCCTGGGGGATATAATACTGTACGACCCTCCTTTTCCAAATCATTGTTACCCAGCCAGCTGGGTAATGAAATCTGCATTATTTGTTTTCCACTGTTGATGGGCATCCTTCATCAATAGCAGCCATCTCTCCAGTTCCCATCCCGTATTGTGCTGAGTGATGAAAGTGGCTTTGGAGGCTGAAGAAAACTGTATTAATCAAATGATAGGAAAAAAAAATGACAAAACAAGTCATATTTCATGTGAAAGATCAAGGTAACAAACATCATTTACTTCTGCAGTGACACTGGCTCTGGGGCTTGCTCAGAGACATCACTCTGGTATATGTCTGGTTACACGTTAATGCACATGTAAAGATCTATGGTGAAATCAAGGTCACTTCCAATAAGACCCCATCACTGTTAATGGTCTTAAGAGCATAAAAGATTTGTAAAAAGGAATTAGGAGAAAAACTGTAATCATGCATGAGATGCCTCTAAATGGGAAGATTTGTTTTTTCAGGGCTAAAGACAAAAAAAACTTATTTTTGCCACTATGGGCAGCAGACATCTAATGGAAAACTCTCTCCAAAAAGTTGTTGTGCTCAGCATGCTCATGAAAAACCAGGACTTTATAAAAACACTATGCAGGCACTAAAGAATTTTATCAGTTGAACAACTCTACCAAGTTCTGCTCCGGACCCTCTTATCCAAGACACATAATGATGGGTTTCCATCCCACAGCCACAGTCAAGAGAGCCACCAGCTCCAGCACTACCATTTCTGCAGGGAACTCACTGTCCTCTGGGTCCCCACCCTCACACCTGGGCTGCATCTCTCATTCATCAATGAGGAGTTACAAAATGCTTGCTGATCATCTTCCAAACCCTCTAGGTACTACTGAGGCAACTATTTCAAATAAGACTAAAAAAAGGAAAAACAACCATCTGATTTGATCCAACTGCCAACTCACTGATGACAACGCAGGCTCTGCCTCTAATTTGCCACAACCATAATTTTGTTACACTAGAATTGGCTGAAAATAATGTATCTCTACTCTGTGAAACTATTTCTCACAAAACCAAATCTGTGCCTTGTTTTCACATTACTCTGCTTTTGCTATAAGCTACTGATGCCTCCTCTCCCTTCCAAATGCTTTTGGCATTAAAAAGGCAGAGGTATGTTGTAAGGTATGTTGAAAGGCAGGCAGGCAGTCAGCAGAGTAGCTTCTTGCCTCTCTGCTATAACTGCTTTTTTAGTGGCAAAAACACTGCACTTAAGTAAAAACAGTTAGTTACACTTAAGATTCAGCCAAGCTGCTTTTATGTAGCTCCACTTTGCTGCAGCATCGCTTATCTTTGATATAAATCCAGTTAACTTGAGACATAGAACTGTTTTCTGCAACTGCTGCCTTTTTTTTTCCAGAAAAAAAAAAAAAGAAGAAATTATGTTTAATTATCTTCAACAAAAAACCACAACAAACAAAACAAACAAACAAACAAAACCAAACCAAAACAAAAAAAAAACAGAGAGGGTAAAAGTAAAGAATAATTAAGTTCAAAACAGCTGTCAGTTGTAAGAATACTTCCATGTATCCAGAGCTGAAATCTCTGCTACAGGGCACTGGACAAGAAAATGTGCCAGCATTGAAAACCATTTTAAACAAGTACAAGGTGTCAGTATGATGTCACGTGCTTTGAGACAACAGTTTTGGAGGGTCTGTAGTCCATTTTTACTTTTCCATCACCAGCTGGATTGCAGTGACTGACTCCAGTGCAAGGCAGCAGGAACAAGCTAGCTTTGGCTCTACAAGTGTGCTTACACTCCTTCCATGCCTGTGCCTGGTAACTGGCATGATCCAGACCCTGAGCTGCTGATTGACTTCCTACCTTTAGGCAGACCCTGTCTCATCTGTGGACTCATCTGGATACTGGGACTGTTGGTTGACCCTGGTCACCACCAACGCTGCTTTTGCTTGGGCACTGTGGGGCAGCCTTAGCTGTCCCACTCAGGTCCCAGCTCACCTTACCCTGTGAGAAGCTGCTTCCGCTGCCTCTCACACTGCAGAAGGTTAGGAAGTGGAGAACTGGAAGGTAGGGGTCTGCAAGAAGCCCCAGGCATGGAGCTGGAAAAGGCTGAGGGTTGTGTGGATCCACTTTAACAGGAAGGAAAAAAAAGCTGCTGCCTTACCTGTAAGGCTAAGAGATGGATGTTACCATCACAATTTCTTTACACTACTTGTGGGTGCATGAATCTCTGATGGCAAGCAGAAAATTTTTTTGGCCAAGTTAATTATCTTGGCTGTTATAATTTTATTTTACAAATTATTAAAAGCACTCCCTCATCCTTTGTTTGATTCTATGCAGTAAATACTGAAGTTCCCTAATGTAACCCCTATAAAATGTGTCTATATATATATAATGTCTCTCTCTCTATATATATATAATCTGTATTCTGTTTTAAGAATCTAGAATACCAGTAACATAGCTACTTAACAGTCTGGCCATAGGTACGAAGACACAAATGTGCTCTGAATGTGCACTTCTCCCTGAACATCTGATTTATTCAAAAAACTCAAAAGACTTGTTCTGCTTTTAACCAAGTCATGACTAAAAACACTGTTTGATTCTGAAAGAATTTTAGAGTCTTGAACTGATAATCAGAAATATCATTCCTTAGAAATGACAACAGAGATAAAAACCAACAGGGAGAAAATCTGCCTGATGGCTGAATGCCCTCCAAGGAAAGTCCACATGAACTGAAACCACCTGTATTTTTCCACATGCACCAATGAAATTAAATGAGGGTATTAAAGAACTGTATGCTGAACTCCAATCTACCTGTGCTTTTTGAGTCCTATAAACTTGTCATTCCCACAGTGCAAAGACCATCCATCTTCAAGGATCACTGGTTTGGCTCTATGGCAACATATGATGCTGCTAAGGTACATTTGAAGGAAAGAAGACAAGAGCCCAGACTTTTTGGACTATAAATAGCTTTCTTACTGATTTGAATCAGCTTCTAATAAAAACAAGTGTTGAGAGTACAGTGTCTCACCCTCCCACTGAAACGTCTTAATTTTGTTTTTCTTTAATATTGTCTGAAAAGTTACAAAATAGCAAGGGACTTTCTCGCAGGTTGCTATGAAAGATTCAAGAGCTCTCCAGAAGAACATGAAGTTGAGGAAAGGAAAAAAAAAAAGGAAAGAAAACCCTCTACTATAAAGAACTCTAACTGAGAAAGTTCCAGCTGAGAGGAAAGGAGGTTATAATAGAAATCTCACGGTACAGTCTTCATCAAAGAAGAAACCTGACAGCTCTTTATCAAAGTTTCACTGCAGTTGGTCAAAATCCGTTGTCAGTCACATCAGTGTAATCTCCGAGTAACTCAACCAAAGAGAGAATGCGAACAATTGAGCTTATTCTGGATATAGCTAGTATGTAGTGAAAAGTATAAAAATGATGAGAGCTAAACAGTGACAGTTCATCCAACAGAAAACGAGGTGGTCACACAGCAGGCCCTCACAAGAGGAGGGATGTGTGCAATGGGAAGAAACCATTGGAAGAGTTAACACAAGTTGACAGAGGTTTTCTTTGAGAAACTTCATCACCTATTAATTACAGAACATGCAGCTAGAGTTTAACTCCCAGCTGTGATAAGGTGACTAAAACATAGTCTCCTTCCTCAAGCTTATTTTATTGCTTGATTTAAAAATAATTCATTTGGAGATTAAATTCTCTTGGAAAAATGCAAAAATGCATTTGCTTAACAGTACGGCTCATTCCAAGTATGTGATACTCCAGGATTCCCTATTTGCCTATTGTCTCCCAGCTAGAATGGAAAAAATGGTGGTTCAACCCAAGACTGTACTATCCAGGATATTTCCTTCCTCACAATGTGTAATGTCACAACTCATATTTTTACAGTCTACTGCCATTTACAACAACAAGGATGCAATTCTTTCTACTCTAAGATTTGCTCATTCTGTGACACTGAAATAGCAGTTGGCACATGTCTGGAAGAAGGTAAGCCACATATGTTCATGATATGAGGTTTCTGTTTGGTTTGATTTCTTATTCATGAGTGGCAATCCATTCTTATTTATATATGATTGCACAATATCAATTATCATAGTTTACTAAGGGCTACCAGCAAGCACTGTCCCTCACTATTTCTGGCAAGAAACCTTTGCCCATTCAGTGACGCCCCACTGGTAGACAGAAACTCTTATGTTTTAGAGCTTCATGTGCAGGAAGAAAACAAAATCCCACAATTTCAGCCTAAGCCATCCCCACAGGGACAGAGGCCTGTTTAACTCTTACCTTCGAACTGGCTGTGCAATTTTACTTCTGGGAATGCCACTCCCATTGACGGCCAGCGATGGTCTCGGAAGAGCACTGCGCCCCACAAGCCCTTGACTGGCAGTCTTGTTTGGCATTGGGATCCCAGTGTTAGAATATAACTGCGAGTTGCTGGACACTGGAAGACTGCTACTGCTACTGCTACTACTACCTTGTACGGTTGGGCTTACGTAGGCAGTAGCTTTGAGAGGCTGTCTGACAGACACTGGAAAATGTCCCACACTGTGAACTCGGTGCTGAAGCTGTCCTGGTGATGGAACTGCAAAAAGTGATAGAAAAGGAAGTAAGAAGGTCACTATGCAACAAATAAGGCCAAGTAGCAATGTTTGTTTCTAGATAGATTGGAATAGGGATAAACACATCACTGTACCATTTACTTACTGACTACGAACTGCTCAAAAACCCCTTGGATCCAATGCTGAATCCAGTAACACTGCACTGAACTAAAATATTGTGTTCCGCCCCCATACTGAACAAAAATACTGGCTCATATTCATCCTTCTTTCTCCCCTCAAAGGGGTTTCATTAGCTGTTATAAGCACACTAAATCCATCTACACAATCAGAACTTTAAACAGGAGAAACTGCTAAAGGTATAAATTAATTAATTACTGTTAGATCATTTCAATTTTTGGAAGGTGGCTTGCAAGAACTACATCTTGCAAGAACCACATTCAAGCATTATGAAACATCAGAGAAGTCTAAGCTTTCTGTATAAAAACAATAAAAAGGCTATAAAAAGGTCTTAAATGTAGCAGCACATTCCAAGGCTGATGTTATGTAAACTATCATTTTAAATCAATGCTCTGAGTTCCAGAAGCTTTATATATACATTTTTCTATCCAATCCTGCCCTCTGGTGTACATTTGACATGCATCAGTTTCAGAGTCCATGTATCAAAAGCGAACTGTCAAAAGCCTGAAGCACATAAACTAACACAGCGTGTCTAGAGCAATCAGTTTTCAAGTCTTTGAAAAAGGACATCTTAAAATCATTTAAATTCAAATCAGCAGAAATTTCAGGGCTGTGATTCATTTAAACTATATTGGCAACATATTGTCAAGGAACTCTGATCATAACAGCTCCTTAAATACCCCAGTGCAACCACTTATTAGAAATGTTTTTTTTTTTTAAAATTACTTCAGAAAAATTACATTTTATATACACACAGATATATAAGAGCATAAATACACAGAGAAATAGAGATTTCTAAAATATTAAATAAAATTAAACTCTCAATGCAATACCATGCAAATTCATGTGGGAACCTGAACTACTTCCATTCTCCTATTCAAACAGGAAAAAAAT
The DNA here is from genome assembly GCF_036250125.1 of Pseudopipra pipra. NCBI lineage: Eukaryota > Metazoa > Chordata > Aves > Passeriformes > Pipridae > Pseudopipra > Pseudopipra pipra. The sequence continues at coordinate 69,412,267 of NC_087550.1, read as the reverse complement.
ACAGGAAAAAAATACAACAAAATAAATCCATCAGTCAAGAATATTTTCCAGAAAAGATATAATTTAGAAGTTTTGAAGACATTTGTAAATTCTGCTCAAATTTGAAAGAAAACACCTGAAGTTTTTTCCAACTTGTCCCTCCAAAGTCTCACAGGACATGGAAGGCATAGGTTAAATCCTTTCTTCTGCCTACGTCCAATGAAATACACTTTTTCCATTTCCTCTCAGAGTACCTCAAGCACTGTGCTAAAAAAGATGGGTTTGGATCTTGATCGATTTTGTTCACATTCTACATTAATAATTCAGCATCCACTAGATCAATACTCCTTTCATTTCCCCCATCAAGAAGACACCTAAATTAAACCAATTACAGTCATTTTAATTTCCCCACTCAACAAGTATATTATACTCAAGGATACAATGTTTACTACATTTGCTTGGAAGAAAGTGGCTCAAGTTCAGTAGGGGAGAGGTCATGCATTTTAAGATAGTATTTATACAGTGGACTGTAAACCCAACATTGCATACAGTATCAAGAAAAGCAGTTTTTAATTGTAGCACCAAAACTAAAAATGTAAACTTATGTGAATTAATTGGATTATTGGTGCTTCTACACTACTACTACTACTTATTATCAAAATTTCAGTTTTAAAGCTGGTGCAAGATGACTGGGCAAAGAAAAAAAAAGGTGAAGAAATGCTCAATAACAAGACTGGCAAAATTTGCTTTCAACAATAGTATTTTTGAAATCCTGAGTTATATTAAAATCTGGTGCAAAAAGAACAGTTTGCTTTTCATTTTTTCACAGAACAAAGGATCAGTGACTGAGACGTGTATTTTACCACTTCATCAATTCCTTGCATGCAGCCTAAAAACACAGGTACTTACTACTTGACTGCATCCTTGAAATCCCATTACTCGCTCCATGTAAATTGGAGTCAAAGCTCTGACTGTTCCTCACAGTGACGGGAGAACCAGCAAAGCCAGCATTACTGTTAACGGTGGGGGTACTTGGCATCCGAGTGAGGTTAGGCATGCTTCTTCGAAGTTTATCTGAAGCAAAAGAAGACAACATCCACAGTCAGGTCAGAATTTCCAACAAACACAAGCAGCCTCCAAGTAATTTCTGTAGAAAACCAAAGTTATAACAAATTACTTCAAAACAAAGAGAGGTTTTGTTCTGCAGGAGTAATATGAAAATGCTACTGACGGTCTAAAATGCTACTGACTATTTTTACACCACGATTATTCACAAGTAATTTTAAAGACACCAAGAAGCAGTACATTTGCAGAATTGCAAGGATTTAAACAATAAAATGTCATAATAAGGGTAAGTTTCACACAGATGTGTAAAGTAGGTCAGATGCGTTTCTTCGCAGAGAATACAAAAGCAAGGCTGCAGCGACAGTCAGACACAGGAATTTACACTCTGGATGTTTAAAGACTGGTGAGATGAATCCATTCTAAGTGACTAAAGTCTTGCTTTCAGGTGCCAATGAAATGCTAAAAAATTCCATTCAGAACCTAACCTTATTAGCATGTTAAGTTTCTGCAGGTGGCCATGTGCAAAACCTATAAAGTCTTGATGCTGTTCAGTCGCCTGGAGCACTGGGTTGACATCAGAATTTTCAAATCTCATGCTTCTCCCTCCTACCTCACTTGTGGTACCTGATTTGGTAAGCATTTTCAGAATCGGTCTGTAGGGCCTTCCACAAAAAGAAAGCTGCAAATGCCCCAAATGTTTCTGGGGCAGGTTCAACAGCTAAGGCAAGTGTCTTAAGAGGTCAGAAGACATCTGCAACTCCACTCACACTAACTGATGTGGAGAGAGAGAAGCTGAAACCAAGTCTGACATCTCAAGACTTCCCAACAACAACAGCATCAGGTAATGAGGTAAAGCTCTTTCGGTCTCTTCTGCTGCCGGGCCAAAAGGAGATGATTCAGGTCTGTATAATCAGAAGAGACTGGCAGGGGCAGAAAGGCACAGACTGAATGACCTGGTCTGAATTGCCTCCTGTGACATGACAGACTTCAGTAAATAACCGCTGTGGGGAAATAATGGGTCGTTTATTAAACTATCATTAACACACCACCAAAGGTTTGCCTGTTGGCCAGGCTGAGGAGCAGTGGTATGCCCTGCTGAGGTGGCTATGTCTTTCCTGGTACCATGGTCAGCATACAGGCCACCAGCTCCTGTTCCTGATGTAGGTTCCAGTGCCTGGCAGATGTTTGTCCTCAGTTCTTACACTGCAGCAGAAAGCAGGGGTATGCTTGTCTTGTAACAGGCAGCTACAACTGCTCTCTCCAACAGCAGCAGGGCATTTCCAGATTGATGTTTTGGTTTTATGCATAGGAACAATACATGACACTGCTTGGAACTGCTGGTATGGGTCGACCTCCTAGCTCATGCAGGGCAAGTTCAGTCCACAGAAAAAACATATTTATTCAGAAATCTCTGTTGCTCAGTCCACATAAATACATAACCTATTTAGCACCATCATGAGCTTCTCTAATCCTTAAAGCTGCTAACAAGTAAAAAGTAATACGAAGTGACAGTACAGTTCTATCTATGCAGGTTATCAGGAGTCACTAACAGTAACTTCAACATATGTGATGCCTGTGTAACTCCAGCAAACTGTGTTACAGCAAGGCTACATCATCTCCAGCGGGAAAAGGAAATGCAAGATCTGAATCCCGGGCCAAACCCTAATAAAGAACCACTTAAAGGGTAATCCTTTATCAAAGAGTTAGAGTTGTACTTTAGTGACTAATTACTGACACTGGTAGACTGAAACTGTCAATGGCATTGCAATGAACATTAGTAAAATGATTACCACTGTGGTTCAGTCAGGTGGTAAGTATTAATATCACTGATGAAACAATGATAAAAGTTATCAGGCTTCCAAAACTGTCCTGGAGATGCAAACAATGGCATCCACACAGCTACTGCATGTCTCTTTTTTCCAAAATACTCATGGATTTTGCAAACTGAAAAGGGAACTGTCCTCCTGTGATGCAATCCTTGGCCCAGAATGGCAGAAAATTCATGAACATGGGATGTCTGTAGCTACCGTTAATTCTAGCCTACCCTTTAAAGTCCTAGGTCCTGAAATCCTTGGTCAACACTACAGAACTTGGCAAAAAACGTTTGAGCAGCTGGATGGTGGTAGGGAAGATGGTACTGCATAAAACAGCTTTTCTAATATCATGTTGTATAGCAGAACTTCTTAAGACTCTACGTGCTCTTCAACTCAGGGACTGCATTAGCCACCCCAGGCACAACCTGCGCCTTCAACTGTCCAGTGGATGCAGCTACAACAGCAGATAAATAGGTACAAAAGTAGCCTGGATTTCCTCCATGTCAGGGGTGGCCACATCTTTTGCCTCCTCTCCATTAGTCCCTTCTTGTTCCAGCAGTCTGCTCTGCTGCTGATTCATTCAGTCCTCAGGCAGCAGATTCCTGCTGCACCTGCAAATTCTCATCCATCAATCAGCTGCATTACTTCTTTGATGGGTCCTTGTGTCTGCTGAGATAAATGGCCCTGAAAAGCAATGAAAATAGCAGGTCAGTTTTGTGTTTGGGGAAAACCCAGAAATGTTCGCCTTGATGGCATTTTGCAGCTTTCATCTCCTTGGATGATGCATCTTCTTTCATCTCTTTCTTGAAGTTTGTTCTGTCACCTGCTCCCCTCCTAAGAACTGTGGAAATAGTCTTACAGACGTTTTATTTGTAAATGAAATGCTGGCACTTGTGAGCTTAATATATGGAAGCAGAAGTAGGAGTTATGTGATTTAAATATTATTTCAGGCCACAGAGATGTGACTAGGTATAAGCTTGCTGGAAATATATAAGAAAACAAAAATATTTTTCCAAGCTGCCAGTAGCAAATGCTTCCTTTCCAGACCTCTTTGCTCTCCTGAGACTGATGAGAAAATTAACAGAAAGGAGAAGTGAAGGAGTAGAGTTGAGATGTATTCTCAGGTGAGAAATAATTTGCTCAAGTAGTCCTGTTTATGTTGAATGCTGAAATTTGCTACAGTTTCTGCTACCTCTTCTGCACTTATCTGGTTCAGTAGCAAACCTAAAAAAAACAAACCAGTTCCTTGCAGCTTGTTCTGTTAGGAAGATGTGGATAATAACACTAGGGATTAGGGACTCCAAAGGACCTACACCTGCTTCAGGAAACAACTGGAAGTGGACTTAGTGCCATGTTCTAGTTGACAAGGTGGTGATCAGGCGAAGGCTGAACTTGATAATCTCAGACATCTTTTCCAACCTAAATGATTCTGTGGTTCTACAGCATCCATAGTTACTGTGACCCATTAATTAGCCTCAACTATGATTAAGGCCGAAACCAAAATGATTCTTAAGCAGCAATGAAGCCACATAAAGCATCACAGATGACATCTTCACCTTTCCCAGCCTTCTCCGAGATATAATAGCATGACCTACAGACACTGTATTGCTGAAATATTTGAAGTGTGAAAAAAATTCAAGAATAGGTCATGCAAGGGGAGTTAATAACTCATTCCTGGTTACTATTACCTTCTCATAATAATTCATGCATATACACATGTGCTTGTTATTTCACGAGCATTCTTTAGGGGGCATACACTGCCCTTGTTTCACATATCTGCAGTAGAATGAAACACCAAAATCATCTACTCCATGTTTACACTTTTTCCCATATGTAGCATCCATGCTGAATTAGCCCACTGTCTACAGCACAAGAAAAACTGGGAATTGTGAAATACAGGATCGCCTGCCCTCAACGGAAAATGTGCATGAAAAGGCCATCCCCCAGCACAGATCATATTCACTACTGCTGAGAAACAGGTTGAAAAGGAGGCAGAAGTGTCCCTTATTTTGTAAAACATTCCACAAAATTACAGTGAAGACAGCAGTTGGCCTCTTACTCAGCTGCTTCAGTTCTGACTTTTTCCAGGAAGCTCTTCTCCTGATGCTATCTCTTCTCTGAAGTCAGATTGGGATCAGTGGCCCAGCTTCTTCCTGGCAGGAGACCAGAACAGGCAGCACCTGCCTTCTGTCTTCTGATCCCAGCACCGCTGGTGGCTGTCCCCATTCCACTGCTTCTTTATTTTCCCCTTCCCTGACCTAATACTATCACCAGCTGCAGATTAATGTCCATGCAGCACGCAAACAAACCTTGCCCTCGGAGCAAATCTGCCCCAGAAGAGGTGCACTCTTGGTGGGCTGCCAGATGGGGACTTCTGTAGCAGTTCTTGATAAGTATCATCTTCTATCTGCCAAGATACCTCAGCCAATGAGGCTCTCCTTGCAAGGAGGGCTTAAGATGACTCTACAGTGAAGTGTCTTAAAACACATCTTAAAACACATTTATTCCTTCATTGTTATTCTCTGCAAGTGTTGGCAATGTTTTATTTGAACAAAACGACTCATGAGCCTTGCCAAAAGTGCAGTATCATTAAGGAATGTCATACAATGAATAAGAATTATTATTGGCAATATATCACTGTTCGAGCTACGTTAGCAATTTCTTACACTTATTTAATTCCTTTACATAAACCCTGCAAATTCAATTCTGCCTTATCTGTATTGTATGCACAAATAAGCTGATGTAAAGAAGACCTGAGATCAGTACCTGCAGTTCATTTGTTATAGTTATAACATTTATGACATCTCAAACACACCACAGTCTCATTAATGGTCTGTGGAGTCATCAGCTGATACAATAGAGACAGTGGTAAAAATGCAAATATGGATTAAAAACTAAAAGTAAGTCCTGAAGTTAAGTGAGCGATGCCATTCTTTTATGATTGCCAATACCTACATTTCTCTAATGCCGAATGTTTTATTCAAAACTATTACTTCATCTCACCCTGGCTTCACATGCATATGTTTGCCACCACAGTCAGTTACAGCCAATTAAAGATTTTTCCATTATCCTTCCATGACTCCTCCCACTGATCATTATTCTCAATGTAACTTCAAAGGTAGCAAAGTAAGATTATTTTTCTTGTTTTCTTTAATAAAGTCCGCAACAATTTCCTAGAAAGAATTCTCCGTTTCTTACTGAACAAGAGAGGTTATGAGCAGAAAACCACTTCATAAATTAGTAAGAACAGACTTTTTCCCACCTCTTCAAACACACAAATCAATGTTAGTCTGCACTGAACTGATATATATCTAAACACCAATCTACTGCCCCTGAAATGCTGCTCTTCTGTATCTGCCTGCAGTTTGCTTTGAAAAAACCCAAACAACAAACAGAAACCACATTTGCAGCTTTCAAAATGAGGAAAGGGTGCAACAGCCCATAATGTTCATAATATTTTGCCTGAGAAATATTACTCCCCAGAAGAGCAGGCAATAAATTAACTCATAGCTAGTAATTTCTGGAAAATAAAAGCAAAATTTTTCAAGTGAATGGTATCTGTGGCCTGTTTATGAAGGTCTAAGCCAACAAAAATGCTGCATAACTTCCCTTTCTATCTCCCAACATATCTGCAAGCCCAGCAATACTGTCCCATTCTTGTACCTCACCTGCAAGAAAAATAACACTGAAATTAATATGGCATACATGCTGCACCAACAGACACCCACGTTGCTCTACCCTCTGCTAACATCAGCTTTTCTTATATACTGCCACTTGTCAATTATACTTCCACGACATGGCTTACTTTGAATGCAAGTGCTTTTGGCACCAACCTGTCATGTCTTATTTGTCAGAAAAGCAACATGCATACCTGTAGCACTATAAATAGCAACTGTGTGTTGTTTTGAACAACACGTTTATTTTCTTGCCCAAGGGTGAGCTGTAACCTGTAATGTTACAAACAAGACCCTGGCTGGAAATGGACTGCTTAGAATTAGCCTGGAGGAAAGACTGAAGAAATAAGAAAGTAAGACACAGCAGAAGGAAGAAAATCGTGATCGTAACAAGAAAAGAAAAGTAGTTAACAGCAACAACGTAGGGAAACTTAAATCATGAGTAAGCACCAAAAGACAAATCTTCCAGAGGCTCTGGAATACATTTCAAATGCAGTGCAAAAAAGCAGCAATGTCTCAGGATAGTTTGGGAGTGACAGTATCTCCCACCACTTTAACGGTCAGCCCTATCAGACCTAGAACAGGAGCAAGGTGTTGACCCCTGCCATAAGCACTCATCCTGGATTCACAGCACAGATGCCTTAACAGCAAGCTCAGGAATAAGAAAGAGAATGAAAATCTGAAACCCCTGATTTGTATGTAACTATATCCACGATGGACATGCATACATCAAGCCTGAAACACGATCAGTTCTTCTAACCAACTAATAGTCTGTTAAACATGCTCTTCTTTCCTTTTCTTCTTCTTTCTTCACTCGTGGTCATCCTTGCAGCATTTTAAAACAGATTAAAGCAACAACTTTCAGGACCAGGTCACAGATTACATTTTGTAGCAAACAAATGCTTAACAGTAGCATATTTTTTTTAATCATCCACACAGGCTTAAATTATTTGTCACAATTTATGGACAAAATGGTACTGGCACTTGACGCAGAGAGAAGACCACTTCTCAGGAAAGCATGCAACCCACCTCCATTAATCCTATTTGGTTGCTGATCTGGAGTTTGGGCTTGAGGAGAATAGTAGGGTTGCTGATAAGTATTTGTAGGGAATTGTGGGGAAGTAGGGCTTCTCCTGCAGTCCCGGATACTGGAGAAAGTCTGTGAGTGAGGGATCCCTCTCTGGAAGGGGGAGCAGCGAGTCAGACGTGGCTGTGGAGGTGGAAGGTGGTCAAACTCTTCCTCGTCCTCAAGACTATAGCGATCATATTCCTGGTCACCACATGTCCCTTTCTTTCCCGCATGCAGAGAGACGCTGGAAGTGTGCCTTGACACAGATGCTGAAGTCGAAGCATAATCTTGCCTAAGGCCTGTAAATTCCAAGAGGAGGATGATTCAGCTCCTGCTAAGTGATTAACTCTTAATATGCACTTCAAGCATGAAAACTAAGCAGGTAAGTAGACATAATTTTACACCAAAAATTGGATTTACAACATAACTAGGTTGAAGATCTGACATAGGATTCATCTGATCTAATTTTCAGTTCTACCTTTTAGGCATTTAAGCCCAAATTATTTCCCTCAAGATCCCTTTTTAAGAAAAAATTGAAAAAGAATACCGGTGTCTCCAAAAGATGGCTTAGATGTCTCTCTTGACAGAAAATGAACCCCCTCACAAGGTACCTAGTTCTATGCCAATAAAAAGATTACATGAGTACTAGGTTTTTAACTATAAAATATTCTTAATTAGAGCAATTACACTCACATTAGTTTTTGACATTTTTTAAACTTATAACCCATGTAAATATTCTGGCTCTCCACCCTCTCTGAACCAGAAGTAGTTCCTGAAAGCATCTGGTCTCACAGACAAGGCTTAGTGGTAACACAACGGTCTTTTACATAGGTACACAATCCTACCACCCTTTTCTTAGAACACCAGGTTTTGAAAATCATCTGGCTATTAGCACTACCCCAGAAGAGCCTGTTTGCTCCAGGTCAAGTGAGAGGGAAATATTCACAACCCTTGCACATCCCCCCTTTCCCTAGCTGCACAGTAGCCAGGGAAAAAGGGGATGTACATCACATTTCCAGGAGCCAAGTAGCTCTGCCAAGAGCTGCAGATAACAGCTTTCCTAGATTTACAAAAAGCCCTCAGCTTTAACAGATGTCTTTGCTTCATAATAGAAACTTCTTAATATGCTTCCTCTCCCCCTCCTCGAGTGGGAGTTTCTATTTGTGGCTGTGAAGAGAGCGTGCCTGCATGCACGTATAGAACTACCACTTTCCACAGGATTACACGGACAACAACTGTCACGTGCTCAAACATCCTATTCAGCTGCTACTACATGGATACAACCACTGCACCTGACACAGATTAGAAGAAAACCCAGTGTTTTTCTTTCCAGTTTGCCAATGACCTAATTCAGAGCTAAGTACCTGAAATATTTTTCAAACCTCACTCTGAAGGAGATGAGCACAGCTGTCATTTAAGTTATGCAATCCTTGTTATATTTGATAGTCATAATTTTTTTCTTTTTAAAATTAAAACACTTGCTAATTTCTCTGCTGAACATAATAAGTGCTACTAAATACTCAGCAAGTTTGACTGCTGAAAAGTGATCACTCTGCCTGCTCTGTCTGGTGCTTGCAGACAGATCACTGCTCTATTTTTTCTTCACATTTTTTGTTTTATATAATCACTTATTATTTGGCATTTTCCTCCTGGCCCCACCTCTGAATTTCTCTTGCTTTTAATATCACCAATTCTTCCTTGATGTCTTGCTTGATACTAATAGGAAGCAAGGAAGATACTGCACTTACTGTCTCAGTGACCTCTAAGACAAATGCCCTTTATTTATGAATAAATTTTCCAAAAATTACTATTTAGCCAAACTATAATCTTTGTCAAACCAGACTTTGGGCTCGGATTTCTGATAATCACTAGTTTCAAACCAAGATGCTAAATTTAAAGGTCCCAATTCAGTATTCGAAGGGGATTTAATTTCAAATTTCACCTGACAATTAAGAAAATCAAACTTGAGGCAAAGAAAGTGACAAGAGCTGCTTATTTTTGCCTTTCTCATGAAACGTATGAGAAAAATGTTTATCATCTTCTCTCTCCAGAAATAAAATTATTTCAGTTAATGTGGTTAGACATTATAAATCCTCTAAATCTAAATGTACTTAACATATACAGATATACCAGTCTGAATTCAGAAAAATACAAACATCAAATTTTGAGAGATCCAGTATCAGCTCAGATTAACCTGAACCCAACAATGTGCACATCTTCTCCATGCAGGTGAAGAGTTTTTCCACCTGTCACTCAAGAGGCAACACCGTTTAAGAAAGATCCACTCGACTAAGACCAGACTGGAGTAGTTTTAACTGCAACAGGAAATCTTCCTTAAGACTATTATAAAAACAAACAAAAAAAAAGCCACCTACTCTCCTCCTGTAGACGAGCCATGATCTGAACATCAGTGAGATCCTGCAGTTTGTACCCCATTGAGATGGAATCATCTTCCAGTTCTGAAGTGCTCAGTTCACTGTCTACTGATGACTGTGGACTCAAAGGGGAACTCCTAGAAATGTAACCTATGTAAGAAAAAATAAACTTTAGGCTGCAAATATGTCTGGCCATCTTTCCTTCATGATCATCTGCCCTTTATACTACGGTAGCTTAATATATTTTCTGTACAGCACATAAAAACTTTCAGAAGTGTAGTTCCATTCACTAACAATTAGCAGAGAGCTTTGATACTCATGAGTAGTAATAAGTGTAGTAACAGATCATGAATTCCTCTGCTTGTTCCCAAAATAGCATTGAATAGCCCAGATAATGAATAATTTATGCAACACAGTTCTGATACAGCTGAAATCAGTTAGTGTAGTCTAACCACATCTGAATTAGAATCTCTCTTATGGGACTGTGATTCTTCCTGCTCTGTTCTGAAACGCAAGTGTGTATATGTGTCACCAACATCTGGTCAGTACTCGGATGCCATATCAGAGCTGTTGAGCTAAATTTTATTCTTTCTTCTTTTTTTAAATTGTTTATAATTATCAGATAAATCAATGACAGTAACAATTAAGACTGAACATTATGCAACAGAGAAAGCATTGCCTCTTTCACAGAGCTACCTTTTGGAGAAAGCTCCAGACTCCACTTTTTCCCTGCATTATAGCAAAACATAAACTACTTTGCAATTAGTTGCATGATCTAGTTGTTGTTACACTTTAAAGAAAAACCCTTCAACTAAAACAGTAAATCACTTTCTAATATCCTCTGGACCACCAGAGACCCATAGCCTGCAGGGCAAGAACTGCTGTGACCTGGCTCAGCAGCCATGCTTATGTCACAGATGTGGTTGCATCCTCTAGCAATGTTGAGAGCAGCCACCTAAAATTCATCCTACATTCAGCTGTTCTCTAATAATATCTTCAAAAGAAAAGGACAAGCAGGGGATTACTTTGCTTTGGAAGGATTGTAAGGAGCAAATCTGTTTGCTTTTTCAAATATGCAAGTTACAGCAGTCCCTGAGGTTCTGTAGGGGTAGTAATAGCTGTGCTCTTTTGGAGCAGCAGTGGGAAGCTAGACAAGATACCTGAGGGTATCTCAAATAGCATGAGATGCTTTCATTTAGGAACTAGATTTCATCCCACTGAATAGGGAAGCTTACACATTTCACTCACATGCAGACACCTACATCAGGCATTCAGTCTGGAGCTTCATCTCACCCACAGTCCCATATCCCTTTTTGCAGTGATTCTATGAGTTGTAAGGAAAATTGTACTCAGATCTGTGTGACACTGATGCTAACTTCCTTAGCCCATGCCTGCTCCCATCAGCAATAAAATGCTAATGCCTCTTCCCCAGGAGATTATTTTCTCCACTGCCACTGCTGCTTAAGAGAAGTCACAGATACAAACTGACTGCTGATACCTGTACTGAAGAAGGAAAAATGCAAATCCTTGCAATTTACAGACCATAGAAAGTTTGTATTTTTCCCAGAACTCTGCGTCCCCTGAAAATCAGTGGTAAACATAAAATAAATATCAGATAGTAGCAACAATACCAGTTTGAAAACAGCCATGATTTTGACAGTTATTTTTATTATAGAGAAAGTCTCCTTGCAGTTTCATTAGACAGCTGCACATATGTTTCTGCAGACACAAGAAATGGGCACCATGGGGCAGAAAAAAGCAGCAAAGCTGGGGACTGTTTAAGCTGACACAGTCACAACTATACTATCAGGTAAATCGTTATTGATGTTTACTAGTATCACTTTCCCGTAACATGCTGCATAACAGAAGATAACCTGTAGTTAATTTAATTAGGAAGATAACTTGCAGTTAATTACCAAATTTTAGGTCATTAAAAAAAAATATCTCCCTATGAAATGTGAGTTTATATACAATCATCTGTGAAAAGTGTACTGCTGTTAAATGCTAGCAAGATTAGATTAAATTAAGCAACTCTGTAAGCACCACAAATCAACAGAAAGATAAGCATTACCTGTCCGTTCAGGTGTTAGTATTGCTTTACTGGAGGTTTTAGAGAAGCTGGGACTATTAAAGCCATTGGTGTACGGGGTGAGTCTTGCAACAGGACTATAGGGAAAAGCCAAGGAGACAGGTGTAGAGAAGAGGTTCCGCCATCGGCTAGCTGTTAGGGATGCGAGGGAGGAGGGGGAAAAAACAAGATTTATAGTTATTAATAAAATAGTGCTGTTAGAGAGAAAAATAATTTCATCTTAATCTGTTCATTACACATTTTTTACTTATTACAAAAGGAAAACAACGGAAAATTCAGCAGCAAATCAGAGGAACAGCACAGTCTTCTACATGTGTAAGTGTGCTTCAAAAGCTTTTCTAGCAAATATGTCTTGTTTACTATTTTCTACGTACACACCTTTTTGGTATATATTCATCACATACATCACTGGGTGCCAAATAACAGAGAAAGTAAAAACTGCTACAGTCAGTAGAGAAACACAAATGAAATTTTTAATGCTCTTCAAGGAATTGTTCATGGCAATCAATCATCACACAATTAAATTAGCAGCTAAATTATCAGTTAGAGGAGTTTAGAGACACAGGCGTAAAAGACGCTTAACCACCAAGTGCTAAAAACAACTGTAATCCCATAGCAAGCTTTTAAGCTACCATATTTTCCCTTCTCTTTTTACAGTATCAAATTCCTGATTGCATAACCATGGTTTTTTTGGTTTTCACTGTTTCTGCAGGACCAACCAAATAACAGAACAAGGCATCTCTTTTTCTACATACTGTTTACAAAAAGCCTGCAAGGCATCTGGTCTTCTGAACACTATCACAAAACACTCAGAGTAGGCAAAAAGAAAGCTAAAGGCTTATTTAATTTACATTTTCTTAGCTCATCCAGTAAAAATATTAATACAACTGTCCTGTGTTTTGCCTATTTTTAACACACCTTCAAAAGGTAAAATAAAAAACACCCACATGCTCTTCAGAAAATAAATACTAATGATAAAATTGTTTTAAGTAGAAGGTAAAGGAAAATTTTAAAAGTATAAATTTCAGAGAACCCATTAAGATACAAGCAAATATGAAAAACATATGATAGTATTACCCTCCTTTTTCTCCTTGATAGAATCTATTTTGCCCTCAGAAATGTTATGTACAGCCACACAAGAGAGGGAGCTAGGAACATACCTATACCTAGCTTTGGAATCAAGGGCATAATCTCAATGCTTAGCAGCTGTACTTTGTAGTGTCATATGCCACAAACTGGTTTTCAAAACAGAAGGGCCCAAAAGCCCTCAAAATCTATTCTCCACCACATGACATGGCTACTTTAACAGCAGAAATCTGCTGTGTTATTTGGACCTGTTCATCTGGTCACCTTAAACACTCATAGATATTACAAAAATACTCAGGCTCTGTATTTTCAAACCTGACAGCAAAAAGATTTAGCAGGACATACAAACTTTATTCCTCCTTCTTGCTAACATCAACACCAAGTGGTCATGGGGACAGCAGGGATATCTCATTGATGGGCTGACAATCACATCCTTGCAACCTATTGGAGTAATTAGTCTGTCATCAGTCTAAGAGGTGCTATCTTTCTCCGTTTGCTTGGACCCACTTAAATGTACTCCTGGGTCTGTAAGGAGTAAATAGCCTTTTCTACTCTTCCCACAAGTGCTACTAAGCTTGGAGTAAAGGCAACTGCCTGGCTCTAGTGGTGGCACAAAGCAGTCTGCTGGGAACAGGGATTACCTACAAGGCTCAGGCTTTGTGGAACGTTACTGAAGTACACATAAGAAACATACAAAAATTAAAATTGCATTCTTTAGTGTCTCCTCATCAAAGAATTATTGCAATTCCCTCCTTTTTGACAATTCTAGTTCCTTCAAGCTTAAAGAAACCTAAAAGTCTGAGATCTTACCTAAAGGCAGCATCAGCATCATTTTTAGGAAACTGCTCAATGCCCAGCCACACAGCTCAGAATTCCCAGTTGGGCCATTTGTCCTTAACATTCACTAATGTGATCAGTTCAAAAATAAGGCACACAGGTGTTTCAGGACAAAAAGGAGAGCAAACACAGATGGACACAACTCTATAAACTAGCAATTAACACAAATCCCTGGGGATGAGATTAGGAACAGGAAAACCCATGTGATGAATAAGTGGCTTAAAGACTTGTGCCATCGGAATTTTGGGGTCTTTTATCATGGGGCAGTTTATAAGGAACCAGGCGTGCTGGAGACAGATGGCATTTACCTATCAAGCAAGGGCAAAAGGTTTCTAGCCCACAAGTTGGCAGGGATGACTGAGGGGCTTTAAACTAGATTTGAAGGTGAAAGGGGATAAGACCAGGCTCCGCAGAGATGAGCCTAGGAGTGGCAAGCCAGAGTTAGGGGCAAAATCAGCAACCCAGCTGAAGTGCATCTACCCTAAGGCACACAACATGGGTAACAAACAAGGGGAGCTGAAAGCCATCGTGCAGCAGGAAAACTGTGATGTAGCTGCCATCACGGAAATGTGGTGGGATGACGCGCATGACTGGAATGCTGCAATGGATGGCTCCAAGCTCTTCAAGAGAGACAGGCAAGGTAGGAGAGGTGGTAGGGTGGCTCTGTATGTTAGGGAGTCTTTTGACTGTACAGAGCTTGAGGAGAGTGATAATAAGATTGAGTGTCTATGGGTAAGAATCAGAGGGAAGGCCAACAAGGCTGACATCCTGGTGGGATTCTGTTATAGACCACACAACCAGAGTGAAGAGGTGGATGAACAGTTCTATCAGCAGCTGGCTGATGTTTCACCATCGCCAGCTTTTGTTTTTGTGGGAGAATGTAACCTGCTGGGTGTCTGCTAGAAACTCAACATAGTGGGGAGGAGGCAATTCTAAGAGTGGCCCAGTGGAGAAGGACCTGAGGGTGCTGGTCAACAGCCAGCTGAACATGAGCCAGCAGTGTGCCTAGGTGGCCAAGGCGGCCAATGGCATCCTGCCTTGTATCAGGAATAATGTGGTCAGCTGGACTAGGGAAGTGATTCTCACCCTGTATTTGGCACTGGGAGGCCACACCTAAGTACTGTGTCTAGTTCTGGGCTCCTCAATTCAGGAAGGAGTTGACTTGCTGGAGTGGGTCCAGAGAAGGGCAGAAAAGCTGGTGAAGGGTCTGGAGTGCAAGTCCTATGAGGAGTTGGGGTTGTTTAGCCTGGAGAAGAGGAGGCTCAGGGGTGACCTTATCTCTCTGCAAGTACCTGAAAGGAGGCTGTAGCAAGGTAGGGATCAGCCTCTTCTTCCAGGCAGTTAGCAAAAGGAAAAGAAGACATACATAGTCTTAAGCTGAGCCAGGGGAGGTTTAGGTTGGATATTAGGAAGAAATTATTCAAAGAAAGGGTGATTAGATATTGGAATTGGCTGCCCAGGGAAGTGGTGGAGGTACCATCCCTGGAGGTGTTTAAGGAAAGACTGGGCGTGGCACTGAGTGCCATGGTCTAATTGACACGGTGGTGTTTGGTCACAGTTTGGACTCAATGATCTCCGAGGTATTTTCCAACCTAATTGATTCCATAACTGACAAGGAATTAATAACAGCAAATTGATTTGAAGCATTCAATAGAGTAGATCTCAATATCACATCCACAGCTAATGTCTGTCATTTCTACTAGAAATCATCAGGAAGAGCAAGAGATGGCACTTCCTTGTGATTTTATTTTTCTGCCTAACACAAGCTACTCTTTTGTAGCAGCCTGATGAGCTGCCAGGCCAATTAGCTGCCAGCATGTTCTCACCCCCAGATGTGGTCAAGCGTAGAGCACAAATAAACATCATTCATTACCCTCTACAATAATTGCTGTGAGCTGGCCCACTGAGCACAAAGCAACAGTTATCACGACTGTGAAAGCAAGAACCCACACGAAGAGTATAATTAGTATTTATGGCAAACCAAATTTCAAACTCCTCTTTCAAATAGCATGTGTTCTCACGGAAACACGGATAGAAGACGCCAGGAAACTCTATCTACACTGATCTCTATTTATACCAAATCTCTAGAGATACCAGTGTAAAATATTCACACTTCTACAAACTTCTGTCACCGTACCTCAAATAAAACTTCAAAGTGTTTAAGCATCAGCAAAGGATTTTTAGGTATATGATTAAATCCATTGTTTAGGATCAAATATAGAAAACTGTCCTCATTAGCTTTCAAATGGAAATATCAAAGCACATGGAGTAATTTACAGTATTAATAAAAACAGAAAAATTAGATCTACTGAAGTTTTACGCTAATGCCAAACCAATAAAAAGCTATGCAGGAAGCAAGTGCTAAAGACATGTAGGCAAACACATTAATTAATATAAAAATTGTGAAATCCCACAACTGTGTAATGATAGTCATTTGAGGATGACTGAATCAGAGACTGTCCTGGTTAGCACGATAAAACACCACTATAGTATGCACAGATGAGACAGTGGTGTTAAGACCTTTATTTTAAGCTTAAAAGCCCAGCTGTTAAGTGTTGAATTTTACAGTATTTGTAGCTTCTTCTTAAAGCCCCAAGTCCGGTTGCCTGCTGATGAAATAAGAAACTCAGGTACCCTTTAAAGACAAAGGAATCTTCTAACCTTTGCAGCTTCCTTATACGGAAGATGCACTGAAGGAAGAAAGACATTCAGCCATAGAAAGGAAAACAGGGGCATCTAAAACAACCATCAAGAGAAAGAAGCCAAAAAATCCATTTAATTTACTGACAGCAAAGATGTAAACACATTAAAAATTTGACTTCTTGAAGCATAAAAGTGTTGGAACTAATATTCTGTAATACAATAACCATAAATTGTCACAGTCATCTAAGTCTACAGTTAGATTATAAGTGCCCACTTTTCTGGGTATGATTTCCCTGGTTTTGAAAAATTCTTAGTAACTAAACTGCTGCTAATGTACTGTGCTACAAAATATCTACTGTAATATTTTAAAAAGGGACCTTTCAAACTGACCACATAAAGAATCAAACAAAACCTTTCCTTTAAAAAATAAAATCAGCAACAAGTGAGCCTACTTATACCTTTAAAATATTTACTAACAGAACTGAAAGTTTAAAAATTAAGACCTTATTTTTACAACTTCCCCAGAGATATCAAAACAGTAAAACAGATGAAAATAGTAACTCCTATTGAAAAATACGACCAACTAATAAAACACAAATATTCACTACCCTGGCTCCTGTGAATAATCAGTATTTAATAAGAACTGATGGAAAATTTCACATGAAAGCCTGAACAAGTAAACATCTACAGAATTGCATGGTTCAAAAGGAACAAGGCACCCTCAAAACCTCAACATGCTGTACTATACCTAAAGCAATTCCTTTCCTAAAACCAATTCCTCATTTAAGCTACATAAGGTACAAAATTCCTAAACATATAAAGAAGTGTGGCTTTGAGAGCAAAGATGAAATTTGCTATTTAAATTATTAGGAATGTTCATAAGCATACCCAGTGTAAAAACTGGTATAGGTTCTCATTATATTGCTTTAATTTTTGGGGTCACATTGATGTAAACAGAGGCAGATCAAACACAGGTCCTCTACTTGATGAATCAGATATACCTATGACATTAGATCTGATATACATAGGACATATGGGTAACCAAGCATTGGAACAGGTTGCACTGAGAGGTTGTAGTCTCTCTCACTGGAGATATTCAAAAGTCATATGGACAAAATCCTGTTCAATGTGGTCTAGGATGACCCTGCTTGAGCAGGGAGGTTGGACCAGAAGACCCACTGTGGTCACTTCCAACCTTACCCATTCTGTGATTCTGTGATCATATTAGCTAGGGAATCAGGGTTTCCAACAAACCAAATAAAGTACATGCACATTTTGCACACCTTCCATTTTCATAACTCCATTATGAAACTCAGTGAAATCTGTTTGTCAGAACTGGAACTTACTTTCACTCTAACCAACACAAATAAACAGTACTTCTTTGCTATAAAGACAGAAAACAAAGTCATAAATACCCCTGTTGTATTACTGACTAAACATACTAAATTATATGAAGTATTATCTAGCTTGTTTATCTACTCAATTAGCTTAAGTTTTATATAGGCCTCCAGGCCAAAGTCAAAAATACTTCTTAAGCTTGAGCTAGAAACAAATTAAATTGCATATATGCAGACATTTGAACATGGGTACTAATTACATAGCCTGCACAAAACCCTCTTTCAAGCCAGCACTGGAGGAATTTACAATCCTATCAATCCACACAGCACTTTCCTCTTGACACACTTTCTTCAGAGCAGAAAGACCAAACCACTTCTCCGGCGCATTCTCCATATGTGCTGTTGCACAGCAGCCACGCTTAAAAAAAGATCTCTCTCACAAGAGTAAAACACACAGACCTGCATGGCAAACAAGCATTTTGCTAACCACTGGAGAAAATCAGAGTGCTAGAAGGGAATTCAAACCCCTCTCTTTACCATAGATGATAATGTCTAAACCACCTAAGAGACATCACCTCAGTGAGGCTTATCTAATACCCCACTCCCAAAGACAGGTATTCAACCTTCACTTTTGGTCCCTGTAAAGCAGCAATTCAGAGTCTGAAAAGTACTCCCGCAGTCAGATGTCTAACACACTTGACTGATAGAGGAAGACATGGAAAGAGTCCCCACTACTCACTGAATAGTGCTCCTATTGGGACACTTGCCCAGAAGCGGGAAACGCGAGCTCCCACTACTCAGCAGCCTGAAGAGATTTACATGGGCTGATGGAAAACCCTGGGCTCCTGTTAGAACTTGAAGTAGTCTGAGGTAGAAGAGAGGTGGCTAGATACCCAAAAGCAACCAACACTGCACTGCCCCTATCCAGGAACAGATCTTCAGGGAGCTAAGTTTTCAAAGAAGCAGAATCTAAATTTCAAGTACCTCAGTAGCTCCCAAACACATGGACCTTAGAAGTATGTATAATCCTTAGCTCTGCTTCACGGGGTGAGGCATTCGGCTCCTGTGCTCAGAAGAGGACTGCAACACCTTCCAGGGTTTAGGTGAACACGGTGTTTCAAAGCTTTCCTTTGCAATTACAAGTCCTAAATATTTGCTTGATATTAAGCTGCAACAATTCATAAACCTCAGGAGCTCTCTCAGCAAAAATAAAACAGACCTCTTTTAAAGGTACAATCAGAAAGCCTATCTAAACTGCAGCAGTTTCTAGAACTTTCAGTTAGCACAGCAAAGTAATGCAATAAGCAATGGTGTTTGGCATACTGCAATTGGTGTGAGCAGGGAAATATTCAAGGTAAATGTACAACTACTGTACTTCCCTGTAACAGTGAAAGACTGACCTGAAAATTGTCTTTGGTCACATTGCATGCCAGAAAAACAACCACTCTGCTGTCCAGCTGCAGCATGCTGAAAAGCATTCTCTGACCCAACTTTGTCACAAAAGTGATTTTATGACATCAAAGAATTCAAAAAGTCTAGAAAGGAAATGGAATTGAGAGGTCTGAGCTACTTCCAACAAACCACAAAAAAAGGATACTGCACCTTAGCTATGTGATTTGGAGACTTGGGCTGTGGGTTTTTTCGTTTGTTTCACTGGTGTTTTTATAATTTGCCTCTTTAAGGCACACTCTTTACCATACAGCTACACAGACAAGCACAGAGGCTTTGTGAAACATTTAACTGCCCCAGCATTCATCTTCTTTCTGCGTGCACAACTCTCTCTGCATGCACAGGTCCAAAATCAAATTTTCTGAGCAGAAGTAACAGCCAAACTTGGCTTCCCAGCTTCTCTTTTTTGAGAAATTGGCCAAATATTATGCTGGAGTATTACGCCTTAGGCACAACCTAGGGCTCAAATGTCTGTTCCCTCCCCAGCTCCCAGTTTTTATATAAACTGTCAGTCTGATGCATTTTCATTCTATTTGGTGAATTCTTAACCAGAACCCATGAACATACAAGCTTTCACATTTCAGCTCGTTTAAAGTAAAATAGACCTTTCTGAGCAGGAGACTCATTCTCATGTATTACTACATAAGGTAACCTGAAACAAAAAATGCAGCCCCAGATTCTTCTACCAAACTATTAGCATCAAATAAGGAATTAGGAACCTTCCAAAACAAGGAATTCCTACCAAACAGCACCATGAATACAAAAACTAAAATGGAAAAACTACACAAACCCACAAAAGAAGAATCCATCAACGGTTAAAAAAATCACATCTAATTCAGAGGTCACATCTGGTTCAGTCAAGTGTCTGAACTGGATATACAGCTGGAATGGTGTCGGGGCAAGCATGTATGCTATTTCCTCACATTCTCTCTATCTATTTATGGTGCTTTAAGACACTGGATCCTGCGTCCCAGACACAATGAACATGCTCTTACGTACAGACACTGATGGCTGACCTAGTCACCTCAAGATACCATATACTCCAAGAGAAAGGACAGGGTGCAATTCATCTCACCTCCACCTGCAAAGGACACGAGCTGTGCCCCTTTGTCTGCTCTGCCTACAAAGGCAGCCCAGTGTGACTGGCTCCAATACAGATCTCTGCATACATTGAAATGAAACTCACTCTGACAGTATTCATTGCAGAGAACAATAAACAGAGCTTAAAAACAAAGACTGCATTCAGTTTTCACTTTTTCTAAGCAATTGAAAAAGACAACTCTTGCAGCACTAGAGCACTGCAATGCTTGCATCCATCCTACTCAAACAGCTTGCAGATATTCAACTAAAGTTATTGAACATCTTTCTCAGCAGCAATTCCAATTGAAAGGGGACATTTATGTTAATTAATTTGTTTTATAAAAGGAAGAGTTTTTCAATCCCCTTTAGCAGTATGACAAAGCCCAGTTGCATCAGGGCATTTAAGGGAAAGGTGGAAAAGCGGAGAACAGCAGCAGGAAGGTGGGGCTGCTGAAGTCAACACTGCCTCCAAAAAACACATCAGAGAACAGCCTCCAAGATGTGCGTAAAGGCAGGTGAGATAAACCCAGCATCTGGCACCAATAATTTACTTGCACATACAGTGCAGAGTAAAACAACAGCACTTTCATTGTATTTTAAGAATTAGCAACAAAAAAGGGAACAAAATGGTAATCACCTTATAATGTCACTCAAAGGGTAAAGATCTACCACCATGATGTGCAGACAATGCACCTAAGGTCACAAAAACATCTTCCTCCAACTCTTGCAGTGCCAGCTGGATAGACCTCCTGCCTCCGCTGGTTCTGGCTGTAAATTATCAGGTCTCTGATTAGGTTCACCCAGCATGTACTGACTGAAATGGGAAAAAAAGTCATCATCCAATAATCTCAACTAGTACATCTGAAGAGGCAGCAATTCCTGTAGGCACAAATGAAGTTAGAACAGGACATATCTCCTTGCCAACGAGAAAACTAGTTACATTCCTATGTAAAGGGATAAGAGGAAGACCCAACTACAGCAAATTGAGGATCATCTTATTCTAAATGTAGTTGATTCACAAGAGACTTTTAGGGGTTTTTTTATACCATACAGCAGAGTATCCAAGAGCCCTGAAGAGGCTACTCTATCTCCCCAGAAAAAAACAGGGCTGTGGCAAGAAACCAATGTCTCTTCCAAAATCAGCATACCTTCAAAAGCAGCTAGCTGCACCCGGTCTGATGGGTACAACTAACCCAGTCTCAAATAGTTCAGATAACCTTGCCAAAAGCTCTACATCATGCTAATGTATGAGTAGTGGAACAGGTGTCTTCATGAAGACATTGCTTTTGCACTCCATGGCATGGCAAAGAGTTAAGATTTAAGCAGAGCTGTGTCAGAAGTCATGACACATACACCACTTTAACACTGTTTGACCATCATGTTCATTGTGAATCACATTCTACTCACTGCCTGTTAATCCAAAGAGAATTATTTTTGCTGGCACAATTTCTGAAAGACTTTATCTTTTCCTTAATAAAACACTGATTACACACACTTGCACCTTACCATTATGAAAGAGACATTCATATTCTCTCATGTCATCATAAGAAAAATCCAAACTCTTATGCTCATTGCATAAATACTGTGAAATTCATCCCAACCTTTTTTTCCTTCTTGAATTAGTTACCTTTGATAACTGCTTTGCCTGAACTTCAGTGATAGCATGATACAGCAAAATCTCCCAGATTACTGTGGGAAGCATATATAGCAATCACTCAGCACTGGTTTATAATTGTTCTGTTGGCCACAATACTCCACAAATAGTTAAACCAGCTACATTTTTAACAGAAAAATCTTTTTTCTGTCTTAAGGTGCTGGCTCTTGGGTTTGTAGCATCCCCTACGCCTGAGAAACAGTGTGTCTGGGTTTCAAGACATCTCTTCAGTGACTACTTGCTTGCAGAGCACTGGCAACCTTTATCTGCCATATAGTTCATACCTTTTAAATTCAATGAACATTTGCTTTGCAGACCAGTATGACATTAGCTCTGAAACAGTCAAGAGAATGTCTGCAGGTAAGCAGCAGTGAGGAAGATGGAGCTGCAGGCATCACCTCCTGCCATAATTCAAAACATGCAGCATCCTCAGCAGAGATGCTTGCCCAGGATGCAGCTCTCACACAGCAGAACATTGGTTTGATAGCCACTGTGCAGATTTATTAATACCACAATTCTGTGGATCATGAAATTATCCAAAAATAGGAGGACATAAATCTGTTTGACTCAAAACTGCCATACTGTCACAGAATATGTCTCACAGAGAGGTGTCTTTAACTGTAACAGGATCAATGACATGCTCCTGGAGTAGGAAGGAGATACAGTCTTGGAACCTCACCTGAAATCAGGTAGTTTGTAGGGTTTGCCACTAATTTTCAGGTCGGGTATAAAGAAACAAAGGAAGTTTAAAGTCAGGTATGTAATCTGACTGAGATAAAAAAAAGAAAAAAAAGCTAATTAAACAGCCTCAACCAGGAGAAAATGCAGAAATTCCTTCCACTTTGAGATGCAGAGTAGTTAAGAGAGCTGTTATTTTGAAAGACTGCAAACCACTTAACAGAAAGGATCAGAGCTGCTCTTCCCCGGCGCATCCCCTGGGGCATGCTGAGCCCTCTAACTCACTACTCTCAACAGCCAAGATTCTGGATCAATGAAGGGAGAAACCTAGTATCATATATTAAATTAATGATGTATGTTGGAGTGGGGGGTTTGCTTGTAATACAGGCTCATGATTATAAATCTGTACACTTAAGCCCTTCAACATCCTAAAAAGTATCTGGTGGTAATGTTAACTGAGAGAAATATGGCCTGATGCTTCTTTGGACATGATTATCTATTATTCAGAAGCAGGCTCTCAAGCTACCAATCCATCTGGTACATACACTGGTTATGTGATTTTTGCTACAGGTTCTCCTCTTCCCCACTCAGACAGCTCTGTCCCTTGGGGCTATCCTAGTATGAGCAGTTTGCCTCAACATCCAAGGGGAAAGCAAAACTGTTTCATGTCCCCTATTCAGAGGGGCTTTCATCCACCCTTGTACTTGTCACATAGGCTGCAGTGACAATCTTCTTCAGTTGCAGTAGAAGCTGGTAAATTCATTTAGCTCTCTGTAAGATTACTGCTTGAGCTAGTACTTATAATAATGATGCTTTTCTTGGGCATCTGTCTTGCAGCTCAAAGATTCTTGTTTCCCCAAACCAGTCTACTCCATACACACACTTAATTCTTTGGATTACTTTATAAAGACCAAGTAAGACTTGGTGCTGGGGTATTTCCCTAATACAGTAGAGTAATACCTGTAAATGACTCTTACACCACCGAGGAAAGTTGTTCTTTATCGCAACACTCTACAAGCATTACATGAACTAAGTACATTATATCAATTCAAGGAAAACTTTCCAGAACAAATACATGTACCCACCAGGGACTTCTACAAAAGCAGGTCATGGATTCACATCTCTTCACATGCTTGACGAACCAAACTATGCTGCACTCACATCTCCAGAACTGACCTGACCTTCCCAGTTCTTGTACAATGGCAAGAACACCACTATTTGCTCTGTGAGTCAAAACACCATGGCACCCAGACAAGTTTTGCACAGCCCTCCTCAAGCAAAATCTCTGAATTTGGGGAATCAAACTCCAGAATTTGAAACTCTTTGTACTGATCACTGCCAGTCAAATCTGGAGGATGAACTTACTGTATTTTCAGTCATATGGGAACAAACACATACAGAAACTCAGCTTATCACATTTTTAACTTCAAATATAAAGCAGAAAACTCATCTCAAAGTGATTTGACATTCATCCCAAAAAGCACGCAATTAGTAGGCAAAATACCTTACAGAACACAAAGACAATGCACAAACCAAAAGAAAATTATAGACTTCCAGTGACTTCAATAGGTTTTGGGTCAACAAGCTCTTTTTTCTACTGCATTTCAACTACTCTAAGGTTTCCACTGTTTCTATCTAGTACATTATACATTTGATGTAATTACAAAAGATTTTTAAAACACTATTTAGTTACTGCCTCTCCTACCATAAAACATTTATAGCATGTTTAACACACACACACACAGATATATATGGTAACTAGAGACGTGACCTGAAAGCTGAAATATCAAGACATTCATTCAAGCTGGATCCAAGGGACAAGCTATACCAATGTATATTATCCATGCAGCACTGCACTGTGTGGATGTACTGGAGCTAGGTTGTTAGGCATGCTCTGCGTGGTGTAGACTCGCTGGATACATTGACAGGATCAGCTCTCAGGGTCTAATCATGTTTTGATAACACAACAAGAAGGGATGAGGTCTTCTGCTTGCCTGTATATGCTCTGTATACAAGTGTACCTTTCAAGGCTACTAAGAACATGAGAAGCTTTCATCTCATCAGCAAGCTACCTCCTAAATAGCAAAAGAAGTACAGGCCTTATGTATTTTCTTAACTTCAGCCTGAGAAGGAGTCCTGTTTTCAAAACAGTTAAGCTAACTGCACTTTTTTGTGCAGAAATAAATCTCCCCAACCTCTTACAACGGTGCATTAAACATCCCTACTTCAATTAGCCAACAACAGTTTTAAAACCCCAGTGATAGCAGTGCATTCACTCCTTTGAAAATGTTGTTTTCGGTCCCTAGAGAAAAGCAGCTGCTTTGTAATCTTAAGTCTTCGTACTGGTAGGTCTAAGATCATCAGTGCCATTGTATTTATCTTCCTGTTCATTCACCATGAGAGCTGAGTCATTGCAGTCCCAGAGAGTTCTCCTTTTCTGCAGCTTTGGTCTCAGGAGTTGAATAAATGATGGGAAGAGACAATACTAAAAGTACTATTCCAGAAACACAAATTAAGATCAAATCATGACTATGTAATAATCAGGACAAGAATTCAGCCATGCTGTGAACAACTTTATTTAAAAAATTCGTTGAATATATTTCAAGAAGTGCTCAGCTGCCCTTGATAAAATGGACGAAGATGAAGGGTGCCTTTGCCTGTTCACTCTGCAAGTCCATGCTTAGGGGCTTCCTCTAGGATGAGGAGCAAGACATCTCTGTGTGATTTAAACAACAGGTATTAGTTCAACTCCCCTTGCAGATCAGAGCACAGGTACTACACAAGGTGCTCTCATGCTGAAGATATCCTATTCATTTAGTCTATACATTGTACTAGAAGTAAAACAAAACATCTCCAAACTATTATCTACTGGTTAGTGCACTACTTTAGAGAAGGTAGCCACAGCTTTCATTCAGTTAATAAAAGAGAACTTCATCTCCACATGCCACACAGGATGCATCACAACTGTAGGTGGACATGTACTATACTGCTAATCAGACATGCTAGCAACAATTTTAATCAAAGGTGTGCATTTTTGCTCTGAACAGGTGACTGGAGGAGAAATATAGCTAACTACATTTCCTAAATTTAAATTTTCTCATAGCATACATAGTTCTTTTCTTCTTTGGTGCATTACCATTGGCGAGACAGGTAAGCACAAAGGGTGAGGGATCCATTCTGTTAATAACAGACTCATAGAAGGACAATTTGCAATCCTTCACCTAACAATATAGAATCTTTATTACATACCAGGTAGAAATCAAATATATGTGTCTGTTGGGGTATAACTCTTGATCATTTATCATAACACAGAAAAGACAAAATTATTCCAACATTAACCCTAAATTGAATTTTTTCTAACATTACTGTTTACTCCTGAACTTCCCCTGCATCCAAGAAACACTCATAAACACATTACAGTGCCCCTACAACTCTATCTACTTGCCATCTGTATTTATTCACAGGTTAAACCCTCTGGCAGCAGAGTTTTGCAAGAGAGTTTCTCTGTTTATAGTTTCTGACTCTGACACCCTGTTTCCAGATGCCACACTCCATTTTCTTTGCTCAAGTATACCTACTGCCTACATTGAGTCAGAATGAAAAAGCTAAAAGTTAGGCTCAAATCGAGGTCAAAAGTACCACTTACCCTCCAGGAACCCTGTGGTTTTTGGATAAATATAGCAAGTGTCACAGTTATGTGCCTATTATGAGAAAGTGTTAACACTATTACCCAAGCAGAGAAAAGATACAAAACACTTAAAAAATAAAAGCTACTGTAAACCAGGTTTTTCCTACTTTTAAAACACCAAATGGAGAAAAAAAAATCATGTAAGTCTAGGATTAAGAAAAGTTCTGATAGAGGTTTAACTGACTGTCAAATATAAGAATGTATTCAGAATACATATTCTCACATAGAATTAAGGTTCGGCCCCAACTTAGAGCCAAATTAAGAAGTACTAACCAAATAATTACTTCTAGGAAAATGGGTTAAATAACACAAATGTTTGCTATAAATACCGTTACCATTATTACTGTCAAGGGGGTCAGGGATTCCGCTAGTTCTTAACCGAAGCAGACTAGTCTCTTCAGATTCCCTAGAGACCAATGTCTCCTGGCAGTAACTTGGAGCATATTCCTAAATTTAAGCTCCCCTGGCGTGATTTCAGACATCTTGAGAGAGACTCCTTAAGTAAACTTCTTGAGAGTACCTTCCAGAGGTACCTACACTCCATCAAGAACTGTACAAGCATTTAACAGAGGCAATCTTTGCTCCTCACTAACAAGTAACACAGGTATAAGTTGACAGAGGAGGAGAAAGGAGTATAATATCACCCAAGAGCACAGTACAACAGGGAAAGTACACAAATTGCAGAAGCTTCTTCAGTACAATTATTACACTGCTGCAACATTCTTCTGCCTGTGTCTTACTGTCCCAGATAAAAGGTACTCTGCAGTACCTTGTAAGCATTTCCACCACCAGAACCTGCCACGTCCACAGTAAGCAAAAATGGGCTTGGACAACAACGTCTGAGACACTTCTTCAAGCTTCTCTCTAAAAACCATTTTGTTTCTTCGAAGTAATTATTCCAGATTTTTCAGCACCCACATAGATAAAAAATAAAATCTTTTTTGGACTACGTCCAACACAATAAGAACATACATGCCTGATTAAAAACTGAAATTTGTTTCCTTATTCATAAATAAAGATCCATTTGTGATTACAGTAAAGTATTTCACACCCAGTGTTTCAAAAGACGTCAAGAAATAACCATAATGCACTCTGAACACTGACTATATAAATGCAACATATGAAGCAGAAAAGACAAGAAAGAAAACTGGTAACACCACAGAGGAACAAACTGAAGCCATGACTCCCTCTGTCACTCCATCCTGCCCTATTTCATGCAGACAAATCACTCTCTATCCTGCCTTTCCTATGGGTCAGGAAAGAACAATGAAGAACATCAAGAAGGTTTGCTAGTGGTTCAGAGAGCTGAATGAGGGACATGGACTTCTAGGAAGAAAGAACCTTAGGGTGTTAGGATGCTGAGCCCAGTCCTCTGTGTTTGCAGGCAGCAACACAACAGACGACTCAGCTGCTATTGCCCACACCCTTCAGGCCATAAAATCCTGCCCTGCACCCATAAAAGACTTCAGACATTTTATGAAGAAGAAATTGCTTGAAGACAAAAATCACAAACACATCAAGTGCCAAATAACTCTAAAATAAAACAAAATAAAAAAGGATATGCCACCAGTCAGATGCAAATTCTAAAATCTTAATTCTACTCTTTTATTAAGGCTATAGTGGGGTAGTACCTCGAGCCTAAAGAAATTGGAACTATATAGTATGAGCCATTCCTGAAGAATACAACAAATTATATCCCCTAGACCTAAAAGCTTACTTTAATTTCTGACACAAAACTTTACAGGGCTTTCAAGTGATATTAAGTGAAGTGCAAGCAGTTACTACTACTTGAGATCCATTCACGTGCTAAAAATATAGCAATGCAAGTTACCTTGCACTTATTTTCTTGCATGCTGATAACTTTTCTATATTCTACCAATATAAAGTGCATATTGAATTTCTTCATATGCAAAAAGCAGTTCTAAAAAGAAAACACAATGCTTACATACACACAGAAGTGTCTGCTTGTAGGCAGCCTCATTTAAACACCTACAGTCCAAAGCATATCCCACCCTTCAGCGCAAAACAGGAGAAGCATGATTCAGCTGTCTAAAACCAGAATGTAATGACATTTGAGGTGCTCCAGTTAAGTGAGGCTGTTGTGCAGATCCCGTATCAAACCCATCTGCCCATCTAGATACCTCAAGGATGCAAAAGCATGCCAAATTATGCCTAGGAGCCTCATTAAGATCAATGAATCACAATCAAAGTGATTGTGCCTTAAATCAGGTATATACCAGATGCATGCCTAAAATTAGTTAGAACTAATCTGGGCCATTACAAGTTCTATGAATTCAACAAATGCTCAGACTCAAGGACAAGGTACCTACAGTCAGACACAAGAGAAACATATCTGGCTCTGGAAACTTAGACACAAAATATCTTTCCCAGGGAGATTCAATCACAAAGATTTTCCTCTGTGATGCAGATGCAACACAAAGCAATAACCCCTGTATCTCAGTTAAGACTAGCAGACACATACTATAGAATTTACACCAATTATTTCACCAGTGATTGGACTGTGGTACTGATTTTTTGTGCCTATCACAGAAAGATATGGATAGCTCCTAGTATGCGAAAACACCAAAAAAATCCCTAACTGTCCTATGTGTCCAGGTTCGGTGAAATTATTCATAACCTTTTAGGATCAAAAAGACCTCTTACAAATCCTTATCATACTTCGAAAGAAACAACCTGTCCTCCATCAGCTGCAGATAAAACCATGAAAAATCAACTGATCTTCTCTCCTATGCAGCAGAGAACAACTCATCAACTCTTAGAGTGGAACTTATCTGACTGCAAGAGGACATCTAGGCTAAAGTTATCCACTTCTAACTCTCTGTGTAACCATTTTAGAAATGTGCAATTCAAGGTATAAATCATCTCACTATGAATTAATACAGCACAGGCAGCAAGATCAACATCTTTACTTGGTACTGCATAATGGGGGAAGACAAGTGAATTCAAAGAAGCTGACTTTCTTTCCAAAAGTAGGCAAACTTATTTGTTCCAAGTCAGCCTGCATGTGTAATGACCCTCTCGGCATTTGAGGGGCACACAGGATTGAGTATGTTCAGCCATCTGCTTTCAAGGAAAAGGCTCTTCCAAAATGATGATGTCATACAGATTTCTCTGGCAATACAAATTGGGCTTAATCTGAGCACAGTCAGCAGTGTAAAATCAGTTTACAGGTACTTTACATTGTAGAAGTGGTAATGGTGGTCCAAATTCACCAGTGAACATGACCCAATACCTCTTTTGTCTTGGTAACATAATAAACTTAAAAATATATAAAATTAATAAAACAAATAAATAAGTGCCTATGCTACCAGCTGAATGTTATTTTTAAAATTGTTATCCCATATCAGTTTTCCACAACATCTCATAGCCAGAGTATAAAATATCCAAGAACTTGAAGTCGACTTAATTCTGTATGATTCTCTAAAGTTAGCAAAAATGTAATCTTTGCACTGCCACTAATGTTTCTCAAAACAAGAACTACCTAGGTTCCAGCTATTTTTTTGCTAACAAACGTAGTTTTTCATCCCACAGGCACACTTTCACTACTTTTGTCACTCAGACTTCTGAAGTGTGAAGCATTTAATGAAGTATGCCATTACTGCACCTGAAAAAGCCATATTCGAAGAGATTTTTATAATTGTTTAGTGACCCCACCGAAAGTGAATATTCCACAAGAAAATGTTTTCTGTATTTAAAAATTCTTCAAGTAGATCCCAATCTACAAGTAAAATTAAGAAAATAGTATTTTAAAGGAGATTCATAAAAAATATATAAAATGCTGAGGAATTTTATTTTTATAAACTTCTGTGTCTCTATCATTTGCACAAACTCATTTTCTGTCTTGCAACGTTAAAAAAATATCAAGTAAATCTGTAAATGCCTGTGCCTCACAAGTATTCAGATTAGAGCTTACTGACTACATTTCATTATCAGGTAGAGTCAAAAAAAGTTTTATTTCATTATAAGAACTTTTCCATAAACATTTACTTGAAAGCAAATTACTGGTGTAAATGTGTTATTTTCATGAAATATGAACACATATAAGCTGAGTGTGGAACACTTGGGAAAGCAAGTGCAGATAACCAACTTCTTTCTAATATATTAACATGCAAAGTCAGTTGCAAAGGTAAAATAGACTGTATGGCATATTTACATGTAACTGTGGACTACATCCCAGAAGATACAGTCCAACCAAAAGATATTTCAGGATCATGGCATAAAACAGTCTAAACCAAAGCTTCCCAAAAGATGCAATGCTATGAAGACAAGAATCAAAGTTCTCTCTGAAAGTGAAAATACAGAAATTATCAACACATCAGTAAAGAAGCCTCTATATAACCACATGCAAGAGGCTTGTCTGCATTCTGAAATGTTATTCCCTGCTCTCTTCCACAGACATCAAAAACAGACCGTGAAAAAAAGTTAGCAAGAAAGACAAAACCTAAAACAATAATTTGGGGACTATCACACAATGAGCAAAACACAGATTATCAGAAGCAAAAATGGAATGACAGCTTCCAGAACAGCAGTTTTGAAAAGATCCTCTTTTCCACAGAAAAAATATCTCCAGGGAATAAGCTTTCAAGTGCCCTTAAGTGAACTATTAAAACCTAGGTTTCTTTTTAATTTCTATCCAGTAAAGTATTTGCATACTTCAAAAACAAACCCAATGATTAGTAAGTACTCTGCTAGGTAACACTAACTGTGCCTGTATTTTTAGCATAAAACAGGGTTGATGCTACTTCTACTGCTTTTAGACATCCACTGCATTACAGACCTTGAACTTACACCATAAGTTATTTTAAATAAACCTACTGAAATCCTCACATAAAATTTGACAGTGTCTCTAGCTGTTTAACCACTCATAAGAAGCTGATAATCCCTCCTCAGTAGCTAGCATGAATTTATAAAATATATTCTAAAATGGCATGAGTATCTTCTCAACTGAGGCAAGACCCAACACCACCTCTCTACCAATCTTTACAGAGACTTCAGAATTCAGCTTGCTCTTGCAAGTATAATGACAACCTAAGGTCTATTCTAAGCAAATAATTATGAGCTGCACAAAAATCAACCCCCAATACTGAAATTAAATTCTTGAATAGTATGCATATTGTAATTTAATAAAAAGTAGAAGTCACATCCAAGAGCTGCAGTAAAAAAGCAAGTGATATCTCTGAAATTAATAAAAAGTGAAGTGCCTGATCTTCTATGCATTTGTTGCCATAAGGGTTTTAAACCAAACACTTCCATCTTCAAGTGTACTTGCAGAGTAGAAATGTTACAGTGGTAGGGCAAAATATTCTGTTTGAAATGCAAGTATAATATCAAACCCAAGTTTTTCCAAATTGAAAAACATGAATCCTCAGAAGCTGTGCTAGACAATCCATTTGCAAAACCTCTATGAACTGCGTGGAATTATGCAGCTGTTACAACAGGTTACTTCAAATAAATTATATGTAATAGGAAATAACTGCTGTGCATGTATAGATGCACTCCGAGCACTAAGTTTGTACTGCAGCAGCAGATGGCTATACATCCTGACCTCTCAGATGCCACACTCCTCAAAGGGTGCTAAGATGTTGGTAAGAGTTGTGGTTGTTCATCACTTTTTATTATCAGAAACATACATAAAAAGAAACCAAACCTCCCATGTCACTTTTTTCATTCCTTCTACAACTTTAGACATTTTATGATGAAAACAACAATCCAATCATCTGTAAGCTTCTGCACATTATTATTTGCTACCTCAAAAGCATTTTACATGGAACTAATCCACATTATATATGAAAAATAAGAAAGCTATATGAAATCTTATTAATCTAGTTCTGAGTTCCACAACATACATCTCTGCTCCACCAACAGACAGCAAATAAATTTGAACCTGCCTCCTTCTGCATAAGCAACAAGTTGCACATCCAGTTAAAACCTTTTGCCTGGGGTTTCCTTTATTTTTATAGGTAATGTCAAAATAAGTTTTTCTTCTCAGTGTGTTATATATTTGGACATAAACCTTAACTAACATGTAACATTGGGATCCTGCACAATAAAGGATAAAACTTCACTGACGAGATTCTTGGTGCTTGTGGAATCACAAACAATTGGAGAGAAACTACAATGGATCTGTTTCACAACATCATCCACAGACAATGTAAGAGCATTCATCCTGAAACACATTAATAATTTAAGAAGCAAAACAGAGTTTTACTCTTTAAACTACTGCAGCCAACTGCAAAACCTACAGACTTCTGTTCCTTGTTCTTCTTAAACATCTGAAGCAGCATTTCTGAATAAGAACTCATCTAAGCCAAACTCTGAATCTAGCCAATATTTCATATGCTACAAGAAAAAAGAGCTTTCTGTCTGGGAGGCTAAACTGGATGAGATATGCTTTGAAGCCCTGCATAAAAGCTGAGCTCCTACAGACTGACTCCTTGCTAAGCCTCTTAACTCCTCAGTTTATCCACCTGCCTGCTTCAGAGTTTTTTACAGAGGTGAAGTTATCTTCAACCAGGATGTCAATCACCAACTTTTCAATTTCAGAGGGGTTATAACCATCTGCACTAGCTAGGAAGGTTACAAATAACATGTCTCTGCTCACTGGGCTTAATACTGACATGTTCCAACATCTTCAAGTACTATCAAGAAAATAAAGAAGCAGCTCTATGATGCCATTAAGACTGTTAGGTGGCCCTGTTCATTTCAGTTCACCTACCGAAATAAAAAACAAACAGCAAGATTAAAAATCAAATGGAGAGGAAACTCTAACCCCGCAACAGAGATCTGCTGTAAGCATAACAAATCAGAAAGGTTTCAAACAAAAGATAACTGAAGAGCAGGAAGAAAGAAGTGATCCAGGTACGGCAGCAGAGAAAGAACAACCAAAACAAACAACAAAGAAATAGTACCTCAATACTATAACTGCTCATGGGAAACAGGAACAATTCCAAGCAAAGATCTTATCATAGAAGGTTACATTTAACTTTCATCCTCCTTAAAGCTAGCATGCTTAATCCACAGAAACAGGGCTTGTAATAAGCCTAGTTCCTTATAAACATGATAAAAGCTTTACCTACTTAGTCGTTGACCAGAGGAATGTTGAGAAGCTTGTCCAACTTCTCACAGTGGTTCACAGAAGAACCACCTGCTAGAAACCACCACTGTGCTTACAATAAACCTTAAGGATTTATGCCAAGATGAATTCTTAACTTCCACCATGAAATACTTAAACCAGTCATTTTCATTAGAAAAGAAACAGGCTGGTGAGCACAGCGAAGCGAAAAGAAAATACCATCATCAAGTGATTCTCCACCCTGAGAGACCAAGTAGTCGTTGGATTATTTCATTGCCTTGGACTGCTTTGGCAGAAGTCTCTCACAAGACTTTTAGCCTTGTTATGAGCTATCCCAATGCTGGGATATTTCAGAAAACAAATGAAAACTTTTAGGAAAATCTGGATACAATGTAATTTAAAAAAATCTACATAAGCATGAATAAATGAGGGCAGAATTAATAATCTTGAGAACAGAAATTAGTTAAAAGTCCAAAGTAGGTTAGCAAAATTTTTATTACTTTTGGCTCACAGCTCTTCTCTCTGTGCGCACTTACTCAGATATGCTGACTTTGCAAACAAAAATCAGTTTTACTGCTTTTAATTTCTATGCGCTCTACAGTGCCTAAAGAGCAATGACAACTCAACTAGTTTAACTTTTGGCTAATGCACCATGGACAAAATCACTAAGCAAATTCTACCTATAAGCCATTCCAGAAATCACACACTGGTACATCATAAATGTTTTTTGACTACGCATTTAGTAGCTCTCAAGTCCATCACTGTTAACCAGTGACTCAAGGCTGAGCAAAAGAGGCAAAATTACATTTTCAAGACATCTCCAAAATGCCCTTGCAAAGCATATGGCTAAAAGGGGAAAACAACATTCAACTTACAAGTACAAAGTTTGAAACTTCAGTACCAGTAAAGAAGAATGCCATTCTTACTGAGTCACTTTTAAAATTTGGATAAATTACATGTACCTATTTATACACACATATTACTGATTGAGTGCATTGGAAAACAAAACACTGGAAAGTCAGGTTACAGAAAGTTTTTTGTACTTTAAAAACCAAATCATTAGATTCTCACAGAAATCTCACACCTGGTGCAAAACTGAGACAGAAATAAATATTGTGAAACCAGCTTCTACAAAGTTAGAATAAGGATGACATTTTTTTTTATTACATATTACTTGTAAAGCACAGGTGCTAAAGAAAACATTAAGAAATATGAGAGTTAATGAAGAGACTAACTGAATTATTAATTAAAGCAATTTTAGCAAAGAATTGCTGCAGTACAAAGACAAGTCTATTGTATCTCTGAACGTACTATTCCCATAATGAGTTTTATTTATGGCATATAATTTCTCAGAAACTTTGTACAGACCTCAGGAAATTCATGAGCAAATCACCACAAGTAGAACATGTGAATCAGAGCAACACATTGTCAACATAACTCTGTGACATATGTCACTTCCTGTGACTTCTGCACAGACAGCAACTGAACTGATAAACACAGAGAGATTCAAATCTGACATCTTTATTGTCTATTAAATTTAGATAAATCCTTATAAGGGAAAAAATAGGTCATGCTGTCCTCTGACTTGTTTCTACATTCCCATTACAGCCTTGATTCAGTTGTCCATACTCAGATGTGCTTGCCCACCTGAGAGGCCCTTGGGGAGGCCAAGATATGATTAAAAGATGGCAGGTGAGGCACAAGACCGATGGAAGGTCTGTATCCTGACTAGATATCAGCCTAAATGAGACCATCTCAAATGGCACTAGGTACCTACGTGCAGCAATCTAAGTGGAGCTTCCACATCAGATTCAGCTCCACTGCTGGATGCTCAACACCACATAGACAATACCTTTAGGTGACCAGATGAGGTGAATGCCAAGCACCCACTGTTGTCAGTGGACTTAAAAGAGAGCTACTGAATTCATTCTACGGCAAATACCTAGAGCTCGTCACTGGAACAGCTCACCTGATTCCTCTGACTTTACAGACAAAACTCCCACTGGCGGTCAAGCATGGACATTCTTCAACCCTAAAGCTAGGTGGGATGATTACAAACATAGGAACCACAGTTTGACCCATGTAACTTAAGGTAAATGAGCTCAAAATATTGCTAGGGCAATAATCATTGTAGTATCTTTTAAAGGCAATATAAAGAGATAGATGCCTTCAGAGTCTGAGTCAGATAAATGACTGATTTGGATAAGACTCAGCCACAGCTACCCATATGGGTAGCACACAGGAATATGTTCAGTCTTTCTTAGTAATTGCTGTAGTTAACTTATACAGCCATATGTTCACGTTGTCATTAGCTTTATTTCCGTCTCCTGTTGCTTCCTGTATTGTTCATCTTCATCTTCTTTCCTAGTGAGTTATAAACCTTAAGACAATATCCTCCCTTAATCACTTTTTTCAACAATGCTTAGTACAATCTTAATGAGACCCTAAATGGCAAAAAAAGTAAGAATCATGCTGTCTGATATTTATTTAAAACAAAATTCAGCACACCCAGATATAACTCTACAAGGTCACTGGCACTGAACAGCCATCAGACTGGATCCAGTACTTGAGATGACCCAGAGCCCAATAGAGCAGTACTATCAGTCAAGTTAAGGCTCTTCTTAGTCTACTATTTTAAGCAATGGATGCCAAGTTTAAACAAGTTGTGCAGGAGAAAAAAATTGATAACAAAGGAGGTAAACACCTTCAAAACTGCATGATCAGAAAAAAAATTTCAAACATTTGTTAGCATTTAGGCATATGTACGAAAAAACTGCATGTCTGCCATTTGTAAAGCTTGCTAAATTGTGAAAAACACCAAAGACAAGTGAAACGCCAGACCAAAAATACCAACCTAACTATCAAAAAAATTCTAAGAATAAAATTACCTTGCTCCAACCTAAAGCATAGGGAACGTTTTGCAGCCTCTGTCTCAGGAGTTGGATGATCCAGAACACGCCTGCACCACTGCAGAGGATTCAATGATTTGTCTTGAGAAGTGTGAGTCTTGGTAGGCAAGACGTACAACCTTAACCAAAATACACAAAAATATCAGCAAGATATGCAACACTTAAAAGTTGCTTTTTTAAGTTCTTATCTATTAGCTACTAATAATGTATAACATACAAAGCCTTGCAAGAAGATATCTAATTAAAAAAAGACTTTCTGGGGTAGAAGAGTTACATTAGTTTTCTTCCTTCCCTCCTCAGAAAACTAAGTGGCAAAATACAAACTTTACAGCTCTGGCATGACAAAACAAAGAACAAGATTTCACATTAAAATCTTCCATCTCATCACTACCACTGTCTTCATTCCAGCACTGCCCAAAGTTCAAACATATTAGGTGCTACACACATAGAAAAAAAAAGGTGGTCTCACTTGTCCCTTTTATACTTATCTTTATTGGAGATAAATATAAAATCAAATATTGAAATTGTCTTAAATCACAATTTCACTGTTAACTATTTCACACCTTTACCTATCACAATTTAATCACCTTATTATATATAATAATATATATAATCACCTTATTTTCTATATCCTATATAGAAAATTACATATATATTATTTTCATACACCATATCTTCTCCCAAATGAATCAAATGTTGTATCAGTCATATTTGTAAAGATTACAAAACATTTGGTGAGAAACAATGAAAATCCATTTTCAATATTCAACTCCAGCAGGAAAAAAAATATATGCAAGAAAATCTAATGTATGTGCCTTATTCTCAGACAGGAGCAGACAATTAATCAGATGGCCAGGCACATTAGGAAGCCAGGTACCAAAGCAGATTTCATGGGGAAATTCTTGAGGCTGAGATCTGGGTTGCTGCTGTCAACCCTGGCAGATTAGCAAGCACATCAGACTTGATTCACCTGGGAGAGCGCAAATCTCCTGGGAAGCAAATTATTCTTGGCTGCTGAAGACAACAGAATGGCTTGAAGGGACCTTAAAAATCATCTAGATCCAACACTCCTGCCATGGGCAGGAACACCTTCCACTGGACCAGATTGCTCAGAGCCCCATCCAATTTGGCCTTGAACACTTTCAGGGATGGGGCATCCACAACTTCATTGGGCAACCTGTTCCACCACCTCACAGTAAAGAATTTCTTCCTAATATCTAAATCTTGCAGCTCCCTGGCCTGACCACCTCCAATACATGGGGCTCAGCAGATACTCAGACACCAGAACACTCTGTAGACAGCAAAGGAATCTGGCCTGCACACAGCAGGGGCAAATGACAAAACCAAAAAATAAACAGGATTTTGTTCCTCAAGGGATACTAGCAGGTAGCAGCAGCCTTTCACCTTCATGTTTTTGGCTCAAGAGCTACCTAAGTCTCACCAGAGCAAGCACTCTCCAGTGTCTGCTCCATGGGGGTTTTTTTGCCTTTGAAGTCAATCAGCAGTGTCTGTTAAGCTTACAAAGAATAAATATCCTCACTGCAACTGCTCTCTCGGCAATCCCAGCAGACATCAACTACTGAATTTCTCTGAGGAGAGGACTCATTTCCCCAGACTTCCTGCACTGCCTGGCCACACATTTAAAAAATGATACAGAAAAAACCAAAAAGCAAAGAAAAGCTATGAGCTTTATTGTTAACCTGCAGAACTGCTTCAAAAGCTAAACATCTAACTGATGATCAGACCTTCCTGTAAAAAGCTCAATGCCAAAAAGTGGTTTGATATCTCTGCAGTTCCACAGGGTCAGTTGTTTTATGTTTTTATGTTTTTTTATAACTGCAGATAAAAAAAACAAAACACACACAGACACACAAAAAAAACCTAAACCAAAAACCACCAAAGGTATTTAAGGCCTAAAACTACCAATCAACAACTATGATATGCAGCGGGCTTTAGCTTTCCAGACAGCCGTTAATGGCTAAAACAACTCACTCTTAGTGGAATAAACTTGTTAACAAATCTCTATGATGAAATTCTGCTGGTGGACACGTGTGTGTGACAAAGGTAAGTTCTCGTGCCCAAAAAGCATTTAGGATTGCTCCCAGAGAGCAAATCGAATTGGGAATTTTACTAAGGCACAATGCAACAATGACTTTCTACCATTCTTAAATGTAAACATGGAAAACATTTTGTTTAACAGGACATGATAAATCAAATTTGCTATTCCTTAATGCTAAGAAACCTAGCAGTTAGAACCAATGGAAAATTTGATTTAAGTCTGGACCGACAAGCCCAAACCAGCCCTGCACAGACTAATCGTACCCACAACGAAGCAACACTGACAAAAATCTCCATGCCATTTGTAGATGATTCTCAAAAGCAATTTTCAGAACTATGGTATTGTGTACCACAAAGCAAACACAACCAGCACTCAGGAGCATTTATGGCATTTAAATTAATTTTTGAACCCTTTCTCTTTTACCGAAAATAAGCACATTTCAGCTGCTTTATACTCAGTTGACATAAACTTTGTCTCAACTCAAAAACTAGTCTCGTTAAAAATATTTCATTGAAGCTTTGACAGATACTTAAAATAGTTATTTAAATATAGATAATTTACATATTCTTATTGACACTTCAAAACTATTTAGGATCAATTACATTTAACATGGTTACACGGCTAAGATAGTATGCCAGCACTGTCCCTACGATGTTCATCCACGTTGCTGAAACAGCTTTTGAGGCACCTGCCTTACTTATTTATTTATCTGTAGCTTGTAATTTCCCCTTCTATTTGTTTTTAAGTAACCATTTCTCCGGGTTGATTTTATTTTCTGCTTTATTCATTCGCTAGTCGTTTCCGACTTATTTAATTTACTAGCACCCTGCCGTGCCTTTTGGAGCTTCGTGGGCGCGTTAAGATACACAACAATTTAGATCAATGTCTCAAAGACAAAAGCCCTCCCAAATCCCTGAAGATGGGAGACAACTGGGCAGAGATTTTAGGATGAGGAGGCAGCGCTGCTCAGATCAAGGCTTTCCCGGAACAAAATTCGGCTATTTTTAATTCCTTATGTAAACAGGAGGCTGAAACTAGGCTGAGATCTGAACCAAACTAGGCTGAGATCTGAACCATCTACCTCAGAGTGGAAAACGAGCACTGTTCCCCCGAGCCGGGGGTTCAAGACTCGACCTGTGCCGCCTCCCGTACACCGGCCCCTTCCCTCGGCAAGGCCGACCGCACCGATGGCACGGTTTAGAAGGAGAGAAGAGGAAAAAAGAAAAAGGAAAAAAAAAAAAAAAAAAGAGCTGCTTTCAGTCTAAGCAGGGAGATCAAGTGGATTTGGGGGCTAATGCTAAGCAGTGCCGGGAGACCGCCGCGGGAGGCCCGGCCGGGAGGCGACCGACACACGGGTCCGGGGGGCACAGACAGGCCGGAGCGGGGCAGGGCCGAGCCGCATATACCAGGTATCCTCGTCCTCTCCGCAACCGTCCTCCAGCTCCAGCACCGCCACCTCGTCCAGCACCGTGGCCGCCGCCCCCGGACCGCCGCCGCCGTCCAGCCCGCCGCCGGCCGCCGGGAGGCCGGGCGAAGGCTTGAAGTAGGCGAGGGGCTCCGGCGGGCACAGCATGGTGGGCACCGGGCTGGGCATGCACGGCGCGGCCGGGGCGGGGGGGCTGGCGGGGCGCAGCCCTCCGGGGGCCGGCGGCGGGGCCAGCAGCAGGTGCGGGCTGGGCGGGCCGCTGGTCACGGCGGCGGCGGCGGCGCGGCTCCGGAGCTGCTC
Source organism: Pseudopipra pipra (assembly GCF_036250125.1). Lineage (NCBI taxonomy): Eukaryota > Metazoa > Chordata > Aves > Passeriformes > Pipridae > Pseudopipra > Pseudopipra pipra. Next base: position 69,371,963 of record NC_087550.1, on the reverse strand, counting down.
GTTCTGCTTCTCCAGCTTCCGCACCAGCTCCTGCAGCTTCTTCACCTCCAGCTCGGCGCTCACGCCGGGGCCGGCGCCGCTCCCTTTCACCTCCGCCATCATCGCCGGCTTCAGCAAGGCAGCCTCCATCCTGCCAGCCCGCTGCCGCCGCGGCCGCCGGCACCTGCTCCGCCGCGCCGCCGGAGGGCAGCGCCCGGCCCCCGGGGGAGGCGGGAGCTCCGGGGAGCGCCGGGGAGCGCCGCTCGCAGCGCTGGGGGCCCGGCCCGGCCCGGCCCGGCGGTGCTGCGCTGCCCGCCCGCCCCCGCTCCGCCGCCGCTCCTGCGCCTCCCGTTAACGGCGGCGAGGGCGCGGGCGGGATCCCCTCCCACTCCGGCAGCCGGAGCGCCGCGCACACGCACTCGGCAGGAACAAAGAGCCGCCCGGCGCCCCCGCCATCCAGCCGTGGAAAAGCCGGCAAGACCCACCTCCGCGGGGAGCCCCAGGTCTTTAAACAAAAATGCCTTCCCCCCAGCGCCCCGCACCGCACCCCGCCCCGCCCGCGGGCTGGAGCCGGCCCCAAGCGCTGCGCCTCTCGTGAGCCGTGTAATTAGAGCCTGGTGGTGTCAGGGTGGTAATTACGCAGATCGAGTGTGAGGGGAATGGGAATCACAAGTAGAGGCTTTGTTGGGCTTGAAAGGAGCTAATTCAGCCAAAACCTGTGTGTTTGAAATGTGCTGATTCTGGGAGTTTTGGTTCATAGCGAGGAAGGCGACGTATTTTTGAAGCTGCACTGCTGGTGAAGCAAGAACACGGAACCAAGCATTGCAGAAAACTGCATTAACTATGTAATTGTTGATGTATAGGAGAACACGTGAGGGGGAAGATGTCTTTGTATTGAAATGTCTTCCTTTAACACAGTCCAGATTCGTAGGTGGACTTGTAACATGCAAATCTTTGCGAAAGAGGTGAGTAACATTCACTCACGGTAGTGTTTTTACATTGTCCTTCATTGTCCAGCATTGTAAGAAACCATCGCTTGTGTCCCTTTCTTCCACCTAGGAGGTGAGCCGATATTCAGTGTTGCCCAAGCCTGCTCAGCCATCACACAACCCTCATTGAGTTCATTTCCTCTAGCCATACCTAAATAACCATCTTGAAGTTTCCTAAAGCGCTGATACAAAATTGGGAACAAATCTCAAGGAAGCCAGGGGAGGTTTAGATTAGATATCATGAAATATGTCTTCACCAAAAGGGTTGTCAAGCACTGCAAGAGGCTGCCCAGGGAAGTGGTTGAGTCACCATCCTGGAAGTATTGAAAAGATGTGTAGATGTGGCACTTAGGGACATGGTTTAGTGGGGACTTGGCAATGCTAGGTTAACAGATTTGATGATCTTAGAGGTCTTTTCTAAATGATTCTGTGATTCTAAGTACATAAGTTGCTTGCCTACCCACTAATAATAGCTATTAGTCACTACTCAGTTCTTGAGTATCAGCTTTATGTAGAGCAGTAGCCTTATCAGCCACTGATGCCTTCCCCATGCTTTTTTGCTGGCTCAGATTTCTTGTGCAAATAGAAACAGACATTATTTTTCTGTTCAGGGCATAAGTCAACTTTGAAATCATCCAGCCTGTCACACTTCTCTCTCTTTTGTTTATAATCTGGAAACTTTCTTCTGCATATGCACGGGGCAACAGCACTGTTGTTTGTTAGTCTTTCAAGCCAGTGCAAGTAATACCTCCCAGTCTTATAAGAAGGACTGGAAAGGAAGATAGAGCACAGCACAAAGCGTTGACTTTCAGATGATGTAACTTGCATAAGTACAGCTCCCAGTGTACTACTTTGCCACCAGATAGTACTTAATCTAAAACTTTTGTTGGTATCTCCTCTGTCCCTTTGGAAGAAGAAATGGAAAAATGTTGAGAGTAAAAATCATCTGGCTCTAATTCTGCCGTGTGTCATTAGAGTGAGTAATAAAATCCAGTTTTCACTGCTACAGGTAGCTGTAATATTTATTTCCACAGGTAAAAGAGTTGAGTTTCTATATGTTTAGCTCTAGACAAAATGGGCTAAGGTTATTATCACTATTAATGATACTAGCCTTAATTCTTAGAAGTGCATTGTTCATCCAGTAAGATTGCAAAGTGATTTAAAAGATGAATTAGGAGCATATGTAATATGGAGTTTATTGACATCAGTAACATACAACGAAAAAAAAGCCAAGAAGAAGTTTATAGTGAGAGTAGTGCTGGATGATGCAATGAGGTGAGAAGGTTCAGTTAGATATTATAAAATAAATTTGCACTGAAAGAGTGGTTAATCACTGCAGTAGGTTGCCCAGGGAGGTGGAGTCACCATCTCTGGTTGTGTTCAAGAGACGTCTTGAAGATGTGTCACTTGGGTTTATGGTTTAGGAGTGATTATGGTGGTACTGGGCTAATGGTTAGACTAGATGATCTTGAAGGTCTCTTCCAACTTTGGTGATTCTGTGGAATACTCAAAAGAGATTCAGAATGGAGGAATCACTTTTTTTCTTTGAACTAAGCAGGTCATTTAGTGAACCAGCAAAAAAAATGGGAAATGGATATCTGATGTTTTCAGTTGTCAGTACAGGAATATGACAGTATGGCCTGGATATTGCATAATTTAAAAAATCTTGATGCAGACATCAGTTTGGAGATGCACCAGGAGACACATTTGAAGACACACTAGAGCATGTAACATCATGACATAGGATCTGAAATGTCACCATGGAAATGCTTTACCTCAGTTGTGAGTACAAGTAGTTGCAAATTTTCAAATGCCATCTACTGTTTGTGCCACCTGTGCAAATGCTCCATGCAGACACTTGTTTCAGAACTGAGTTCCCAAAGAGAGAAAGCTTAGGACTGAGCATAGTGCCTTAGCATGGGTACAAAAGCTGTTCCAGGCAGTTCAGATGAATTGAGCATAGGCAGGAACAGTGTTATTACATCTGGTCCCCAAGAAAATGGGACAGAAGATTGATTGGCTCTTTCTTTACTGGACTGCTGTAAGCCTGATTTCCATCCAGCAGTATGGGTAGAAAGCAGCTTAAACTTGTGTGTGCTTCAACTACCATGCTCACAACCAATGTGAGAAACCCCCTTTTTTCCAGGCATTACCTGGACAGGTGGATCTAGTAAAGGATAGAAATGCATTTAACTGTGTTATATTTGTTGCTCTATTTTAAGTGCACTAACATATAATTCCACTAATACTGTAGCTTCACAAAGAGGTGTTGGCAGGTAAAATGTATCTTGATGAACACACTGTCTCATGGTGTTCATGCTGGTCTGCTTGTCTTCTGCAAAGATGATTTGAACACCTTAGTCATTAAAATATTTAATCTAATTTTGGGGGTTTTCAAACACAAATTATTCTGCTCCCAATATTTGCATTACTAATAAATTGTCAATGAGCTCCATTCAGTATCCCAGCAGTAGCTGATGAGTTTGATCAACCCAGAACTTCATCAGCACATTACAAAGCGCATTGAAGACTTGATGGTTCCATTCATTTTTTTAAGGCTCTGATAAAATTTGTCTGACACCAAACCCAAACATGATGATGTGCCCATGAAACCTGTTAATCCTGGACCAGAGAAATTATATGCCTTAAATCTTCTACAGGATGCTACTTACACAGTGTCCTATAGTAAGAATTTCTGAATCAGTATAGTTACTAATAGGCTGCCAATGCAGAGAACAAAGAAGCAGGAAGTCCACAAATCCCATCTGCTCTTTTCTGATAATAAGCCTGTTGCTTTATACTGCAATAGCTGCAGGCTGGACCTGCCTTTCAGGCAAGCCAGTAAAGAATTAATTGCAGTAATCCAGTCTGGGTTATACAAAGGATGTGTAACAATAAGGTGAGAGGATGGACAGCAAACTCCAAGTCTGGTGAGATTATTTTAAAGTCTGAAAAATCACTGTGAAAGTAGTTTTATAAAAAGAGAGCCACTACCATGCCAGCAGAAGTCATCTAATCGAGTATTCTGCTTCTAGCAAAGGCTGATAGTAGCTTTGTAAAGAAAACATCTCAGAAACAAGAAGAATATTGAGGTATTTTCTTCATCTTTCAGAAGCTGTCAAATCAGGACATCTGGATCATTTATTTTCGATAGCCACTGATGTGTAATAATATTCCATTTGCTGAGTCCCATTTTTAAACCATTTAAACATTAGGGCTCTACAACACCCTGTGGCAATTAAAGCTGCAATTTAATAATGTTATAAAAACTGCTTCTTGTTATCTACTTAAAATCTGCTGCCTAGTAATTTAATTGGGTGCCCCTTATTCTGGCTTTCTGAGAAAGACACAATGATTAATCATTCCCTATTCAGCTTCTCTTTGTCATTCATGACTATATAAAACTCAGTTACTTTTCTTCCCAGCTGACAAGCCCTAATTTATACAGCCTTGCCCCCACAGAAGTCAGGCTGAACCTCCTATTGTTTCCTGTCTCCATAATGAAAACTGAATTTTCTAACCCATTGTTTTCTTTCTATTCTTACTCCATGTTTTCTTATGTCATGATAGTTTAGGGAAAGACTGTGAAAAAATTCTTGTAAATCCAGGTGTACCCAGTTAAAGAAATTGGCTTAACAGAAAGCATATTGGCTTTTTCAGAAACACTCATATATTCATGAGCATGCTTGATTTAAAAAATCAGTGTGGACTCTCCTCCAATATATCATACATATCCAGATGCCTCTGTATGCTGTTATTTATTATAATTTGTAGAAAACTGGCTTGATAAAAAATCAGAATAACTGAAATGTAGTTCACCAGACCAGTTTTCATGTATTTTTCAAGTCTGATGTCCCAGCTGATGCTTCCAATTTGTTGGGCACCAAGCCTGCTTTGAATGGCAGGGTAAATGGCTGTGAGAAGTTCAATGATGTCCCATTTGGGCTTCATAGAGTTTTTGCATAGATACTACCTAGACCTAGCAATTTGTTATTGTTAAATTTATACATTTGCTTTGAAGTATTTGAGCAATTAAACATTTTCTTGGAGTTACAGCATGGATTTTTCATACTCAATGTCTCTTGCAAACATTTTGACTTCCTAGCTGTTGCTAATTTCATGCTAATTGACTTTCTCTTTTTTATACTGTTTCCTTTTCTGAACTACCATGATTCCTTATGGCTTTTTCCTTATTTAATTAATATTAAATTGAAGTACATTGTAGTCACTATTAGAATGGATTTACTATAGAATCAAATCCAAAATTGCATCATTATGGTGAACCCCAATTGCTCCAGAAAATCAGCGTTTGTGGTATCAAAAGGTGCTGTCTGTGCGTTAAGTTTAGGGTCTGCTAGTTTGTAAATCCATCTAGACAGAATTATACATGACAGCTCTAATTCAATGGATTGCTATTTTATTTTAACTAATCAGTTCTGTATCAAATCACTCTGAGTTTCAAATGCTTTAGACCGTCCCCTTCCCTTGCCTCACTTCTCCTCCTCTCCTCTTCCCTCCCCTCCTTTTTAAACAGTCCTGGTGATGTCTGCATTAAAACCTAGAAATCAGAATTCTCAAAGCATGTGCCCTCCTCTGACTGGGTATCCGGGATGTCTCTCGCTAGAGTGAAAGAGGCAGAAAAAATACTGCTCGTTCCCAGCTTTCCTTCTTCAGCTTTCCACCGATGTCATTCATGTAAAAATTGGTGTGCTTGTTCCCGTAGAGAGTTTTGCTGTGAGAAAACTGCTGTTTTGCTACAAAAGGCTTTACTGTTACTTTTATGCATGTTACTTTGGTATATGGATAAAATCAATGTTCAGTTTTAAAAACAGATAAAAACAGTGTTCAAATACATTATCAGTCATGTACTTCCCAAATATTGTTTAAATATTTGTCTCTTTGAAATTAGAATGCTACAAATACGCTTAGCTGGATTCTCATTCTTAATTCCAAGATTTGAATTACATACAGAGATAATATAATTCAAAGTTCCATGGGTAAAGATTCCCTCAAGGAACCAGAAAATATGAAGACAGACCAATGTTTTCTGGAATATTTGTCTTACAGCCAAGTTTGACTATTAATTTCAATGGCACCATTATTTACAGCAACACTAGTACTTGTAAAATTCCTTATTTGGCTTATTTTCATAATGCTTTCATCTTTTTCTGAATGTTTTCTCACTTTTCTGCTTCTTTTAGTATTTGAACATGTGGAAAAATATCTTGAATGCTAGAAAAAGTTTACCTTTTCATTCCAGAAATTATGATGTCTTTTTTTTTCCTGAGTAGGTAGTTTTAAAATGTTGGCTGCCTATTATTTTGACTGCAATAGCTGTCTAAGTTCCCTAAACAGATGTCTGATGATTGCACAGCAATGCCAAGTGCTTTTGGCATGATTATATTCAGATATTGATTTTAACAGGACAAAACCAGTCATTTTTAAGTCTTGGCACAGGCTGCGAGACTGTAGTTGTCAGTTTATAACTGACACAGTTATAAAAACCCCACAAAAGGTAGTACATTTTTAAACAGCTTGCTTGGAAAGGGAGGTGAAATCTAAATTTTTCTTGGGTCACTTAGACAGGTGCAGCAGTACCACCCAGAGGCCACTGCTGTGCTGGGCACTGCTCAAGCAGAAGATAATTGCTGTCCAAAAGAGCTCAGAGACTGGAAAGACAAAGATACTAAGGCTTAAAAGAGCTCATCATATGAAAACACTTCTAGTACTCTTGTATTAAACCTCCCAGAATTCCACTCCCTCACCATACTACTCCCAGCCAAATCTGATTGACAACTCCTCTAATGTTGCTAGAAAGGGAGATGGCATTAACAGAAATAAACAGAAATTCATTCACACTGCTTTGAATTATTAGTTAGACCACTAAGATGAGATGGTGAGATTCCAGGATTTGGTCTTTGCTCCCAGGACTATATGTTTTCTATTCAGCAGTCATGCATGAGGTATTAAGAGGCATATAGTGAATGTGCAGGCATTGTGGCTATCCTGTGGAACATGGGCCATAAGGATCCACCCTGCACAGGTGAGGGTGCAAAAACATTATGGAAGCATCTTGTTTATTCCTCTCAAGGGCCTATTCCACTGTGTTATGCAATTTGGTTAGGTACATTGAGGGAGAAATTGAACTTGGCACTCCCGCTTTCTGGGCCAAGTTCATCTGTTCAGATGGAGAACACCATCTCCATGGTTTTAAAAGCTGGTAGTTACCAAGATTTTTGAGGAGGTCTGATTTTAGCAGTGTGCCAAACACATTTTGAAAATATCTGCAGGTTCTTCTCCCTGAAATGCAAGAAATGTTTGTAAGTCCTAGTTTTACTGATGCCAGAGATTAGAGTTGAGTTGCTCAGACCAGGCAAAGCAGAAAACAGGGGAGGAGGCCTTTGAAATCAAAAAAGGAAATACCTCATCAGTTCACCTCAGTTCTTTTTCTATTTAGCAGCTAAACGAAGCTGTTTGGTCAGCAATTTCAGACTTTGGCACATGAAACCAACCTAAGTGTTAAATCTCTTTCTCTTTATCAAATGAAGGATATTTCTGCTGTTACACTGCTGTGAAGAAAAATGAGGTGTTTTGGTGCAGCAGAAGGAAGAAAAGGATGCTACATTTCTCCCTTGTAGTCTGACATCAACTAGACTGGAAGCTAAAACCACGTCCTGGTGTAACAGAGTAGTTACAATGAGCAATATGCAAGTATGATTAGAAAGCAAAACCAAGGAAGAAAGCAGATACTTTTCACTGTAAACAACAGGATTTGTACAAACAACAGGATTATGTTAAACTATCAAGGAAGGCAAGCAGAGTAGCAGAGTTCTGACCTGGTATGTTCGGAGTAAATAAACTGAACACATTAAGCTATCCCAACACTATATTCATCCCTATACAAAAGAGAAAGGAATAGAGGTGACCCACTGAATAAATGCAAGGCCCCTTTGATGTTGTCTAGTTTTTTACAAGCCTAGCTAAGGAGACTCTATGAAGTAATGGAAAGCATGTTTTGTCAAACTCACAGGAATTTTTATTTCAAGAGGAAGAGGATGAGAGGACAACGTTACAGACATTTGTCACCCTGTGTCGAGCACTGCTACGTAGAGATGCACAGGCTGAGCGTTCTGTAAGAACCTACACAGGATACAACAGAATGTATCAACACAGCAAAACTGTTCTTATGACATTCCTTATTCCTGTAAATATCAGTAGCTTCGAAACAGTCTACACACTTAAATGCATCAATATGCATTATATGCATTATTTCACTCCTTTCCTCTTATTGTGTGATTCCCCCACTGTAGAGCTATGCCCCCAACTTTGTAAAATAATGTATCCATTACACACTGAAAAAATGAGCCTGATGAATCACAAAACTCCACATAATTTAGTACATCTCTCAATACAGCTTTTCAGTCTAATCTGAGGCATTATTGAAGATAACACGTTCATTAAAACAGCTGCCAGCAAACTGTTCATTTGGATTGTTTCATGGAAGCACTAGTCAAAGGGAAATGAAACACCACATGCTAATGATATGCAAAAAGGACAAAAAACATTTAAGTTTTGATACATTGATATTGAGATGTTAATATGATTTTTCTTAATGAGTAATGCTATGCCAGCTTTTATATGGTAAATCACAAACCTGGTGTTTCTTTTCAGGAAACTTATACAACATATAATAAAAAATAACAAAAAAAACCCCATGGCAAAATTGCCAGGGCTGTTCAGCATGGATGACTAAATGAGAACAGAATTATTATTTATTGTTTCTTATTGCTACTTCTCTGTGATTGAGCATTTTAGTAGCAGATATTTTGATCCAGAGCTTGCTCCTGGTCTCTAGTGGAGTGAACTAAAATCTCTCATCCCCTCAAACACTAGGAAGTCCTAGATTCAATTGTGCTGGCTCAAATGAACATGTAACATCTTCCATTCTAACCAGGCTTTAGCAATAACTGTTGGTCTCCGAACAGGACCAAATGTGTGACATTAAAATTCTGCCACTACTTTTCTCACCCTCTTGTGCAAGTCTCATTTTTTCCTGGCGAAGCACAGAGTAACAATAAGTATAGTTTAACTAGGATATGTCATCAGCAAGAGACACACACCAGAAAAAAAAATATATAATTACAGATTTATTAGAGCTACTGCCATTAATTCAGAAGAAATTTTCATAAAATTAACAAAACAAAATATCTACTGTTTCATGGTTCCTTTGCATGTCAGTCTGAAGATCCTTTAAGCCAGACAAGACAGATTACATCATTATTCAGCTGCAGGCCCAATGGTTTAAATTACACAGACATCCATCCATGCCTCCTGTCTCCACTATGAAATGTGCAGTCAAGGTGAGAGAGCTTGACTGGGACAGCCATTCACTAGTCTAATATTTATCTATGGCTTTGACATTTCACACGCTTCTAAGCTCTTGCTCAGGTCCAGCAGCCTCCAAACACTCTAACTGTGTCATGGCCATATCCAAGAAGTCCTTTTAAACTGAGGCGTAAGGAAGAAAAAACTGTTCTGGATAATCATAATCTAAAATGTCTCGTGTCAAAGACTAGTAGTCAACCCCTTGTATGTCCAGTAAATTACTCAACTATTGAATATTTTAGGCAACATATTATAACAAAGCATGAATTCCTCTTTCAGTTTCTATACTTTATACACATACACTGTCCAAAAGGAAAAAAAATGCTTTCACTGTAATCTTGAAGGAGTTTATCTGACCTAATGCAGATGTGTAGAATTCTGAACTGTTCATTCCAGATTCCTTTGCAAACCATGGCAAATAAGACATACATTCGAAGCATGGTTAACACCACAGTAAAATAGACATTTGCAATCTGACCGATTGAATTGCTTCCTAAAAAAGTCTGCTCCTCTGTGTGAGACAGAATAGATCAAGTAACTCAGAAATAGATGTCTACATTGTATATAAATTTAGGCAAGAGGAATCCATCCAAAGTGTTTAGGTAGTTTAATAAAGTAGGAAAGATAAATACAACAACATAATATCGTGCAAAGTATGTATTTCATTATTTCATGGCAACTATTAAGTGTACACCTCTTAAAAAATGGTAATACAATAGTAACAGAATTATAAACATAGAGTGGGATAATTCTACTTAAAACCCTCTAACTATATTTGCCTAGAATCCTTCTGCAGTAATAGAGATGCATTTTCCAAAGATGATTTGTTCTGTCTCAAAATTACCATTTAGGTTACTTGGAAAGAACCTTCCTCTGGAGATTGATGTCTCTCCTCAAAGGTACAGCATGAACCCCCTTCCCTCTGTATGAAAACACTAGTTTAAACCAAATAGTTGACCTCCAAATGGCTAATTTTTGATGAGGTGAATCCCATTCATGCTATATTAAGCCAACAGATCTTTATATTGGAGAAGATGTGTTTTACACAAAAGAGAATACAGCCCCTTCATAACAAGTGTGTAGGTATGTTCTGACATTCAGAAAGTTTCAATAAATTATCATTGGTTTTACATACACTTTAGAAGTTTCACAGATCTGATGAAAATACTGAACAATGTCTCGTTTTGCTTCTTGCAATGTATGTATGAAAGGGCATCTAAATTCCCAATATATTAATTCCTTTGATAACTGTGCAGTAGGACTTCATTTAGGAAATTTTTTCCTAGCAATACAAATGAATAATTTTACGCAGTGCTTTGAATTAACAGGCCAATACACTTAATTAAACAATAGTGGAACTTCTTTATCATGAGTTCTGTGTGTCAGAATTAGTAGATCCATTTTTCTGCAAGAGAGAAAATATTGGTCAGAAATGCCAAGCAAAGAAGTATACTCTAATTTTTTTTTCTTTTTTAGAATATCTACTGAAGTCTGACTATCCTATCTTGTAATTTGATTAATAAGGACGTCAATTTATAATGCTTAATATACAGAATCCTGGTATGTCTTTTTACCGTTTTGTAACTATTACAATGTCTTATTAATTTTCTAATCTGATTAATTGCAAAATTCTTCCTGTCAAATTTTGCAATGGCATAACACAAAGTATTCTAATCAAACAAATTTTTAATGTAATTTTAGTTAACATGATCTTATCTTGGAATTATGTGGTTGATAACCAGCTTATCAGAGCATTTTTTCTCCATTTCCATTTGTCTTAAGATGGTACAGAGGTACTAGGTACTGATTTATATGAAATAATAATTGCTGTGAAGACACAAGATTTAAAATTTGCAGCTTCTAGAAAAATTAATAAAATGTTCATTTGTCACTGCCTTGTTCATTTGTTTACTCACTATGCTCCTCACAAAGGTAAGAATGATAATCACAGTATAATATTTTCATTATGACTTAATAGATTTTGTATCTTCTTTCTAATGGTCACAATTGTTCCACTAGGTGAAAATACCTCTGGACCCTGGCTTAGTCATTTCAGTAGAGCAACCTGATTCTCAGATGACCTTGCAATTTATTCTTCTCACTTCCAGGGCAAGAGGCTATTGTCTCACTCTAGGTGTCTTCATTGACTGCATGGGTAGGACTCCACGGGTTACAATGAGACCTTAAGAAATCTCCCTCACAGATACAGAACAATTGTATCTAGACTCTCAGGTTGGATATCATCCTAAGCTTACTGAATTAGATGCTTTGAAAAATTTTAAGTATGCAGAAATGAGAAAAGCAACAGCTGTGTTGTCCGTTCAAGTTGTTTGAATGAAGTTCTCAGAATTGTTTTCCTTATGTTCAGTGCCATCTCGTACATTACCTTTAACTTTGGAATAGCAGGGCTCACAATGCACAGTTTGTCTGTAAATCCAAATGCTGTCTCCTGCTTTTAGATCTTCCAGGGGTCTCTTACATACTTCACACTTCAACACACAATTCAAAGAAAGAAGAAAAATTAAAATGAAACCCTTCTCTAATAGTCATTCCCTGTATGCTGTACTGTAGGAACCAGGCAACCCCAGACCAGAATAGGGGTTATTAGTACTGCAATATCATCAAATCTGAAGTCTGAAAGAGTAGCTTTAATGAACAGGAAGTTAAACATCTGAATATCTCACCTTTAAACGTCTGAAAATCAGTGTCTCAATTGGTTCCGTAGGTACTCATTATACTTAACAACCCCGTACTTCCCTGAGACATTTTGAAAGGGTACTTTCTCTGTCTTAACTTAGAGGTTTATCCTAAAATAAGATGAATCACTATTTTGAGATCCTTTTCTTTCTTCACCAAGTAAAGGAAGCATGATCACACCTAATCATGCAACTCAGAGTAGATCTTAAAGAAACTAAACCTGCTTATTTCAAAATATTTTAAGACACTTAACACTTAACTATGTCTCCAATTGCAGAATCTGGACACTGCTTTCACAAATGTCTAAAAAAAGCTAATTTTTGAGATAGGGAAGCATTGTCCACGTTTCACATATGAAAATACACATACACACAGAAGCTTACTTCCCAAGATCACAAGGAAAGCTGACAGTGGATCAAGGAGCATGGTAATTTGATATATAAACTAGAACCTCGATACCCAGATAATTTTATCTATTTATTTATTTATTTATTTATTTTACTCTAATACAATAATAGTAAATTCTGGTTTCTTTGGATATTTTATGCTCTGATAAGTGAAAATCAGCATTAGCATTAAGGTGTTATTAAAACAGTCTGCTTCTTCACTTTTTTATGTTTCTTTGTTTAAATCACCAAAAGGATGGGCATGTCTTCATGATCTTTCGATCACCAAGATTGGCTAGAATTTTTATACAGAGAAAACCCCCTATAATTTGGATTATTTACTCACAACTTTTGGTATATACCTTTACAAGGAAATGAAGATATTATACTGCTGTCAGCTACACGCAAATCTCTAATGGATACAGGGTATTTGTAAGGAGCTGAATGAATATTAATGATGAAAAATTGCACTGTTTAGCTAAATACATAACTACAAGCATGAGCCACAGACCTACATCAGTTGTTTAATTTTTTAGCCAATGCTTTCATAAGTGTGTAGTTACACAAAAATTAAGATGAATTTTGCTGGCCAGAAAGGTCCCAAATGGAGAATAGGTAGCAAAATAATATTTTTTTAAAAAGCATAAATATTTAACAGATAATTCAGCCTATACGAACTTATTAATACTCTTAACTGCATGAAAAGCCCATTCATCTCTATGTGGGTTGATCCATCCAAAAAGAATGGAAGCAAACCAGAGCTTATATTTACCTGCAGTAATAGTATTACATAGTGGTTTCCCGGGAAGAAATTGCATTTCTGGTGCTCAAAGAGCTCAGAAAGTCAATATGAGACAAAAAGCACATGTAGCCTCATACATGTTAAGAGCAACCTTACTGCTGTATTCTGCTTTGTGTTAATTTTCATGCAGTAAATAGGTAAAAGAACTGCTGTCAGAAGCAGAAGTCAAACCTATGCAGGACCGGGCAGAAAAATGAGCTATGCTAATGCAGTGATTTTGCAGAGTATTGTTTGTGAGAACAGCAAACTCTGTGTGTAGATGCAAGCAGAAACAAGACAAATGAGGCAGAAAGAAAACAGACCATAGGACTGAGCACTGCCAGGCATACCCTGAGAAAAGTTTAAGAGCAAATTTTTGGCTGAGGCTTGTGTTTTGGAATGGCAAGCAGAAATAAATTTCCTCTGCTTTCATTTTTAATGGAAATGGGGAAAAAATACCTAGTTTTTAATAATTAAGACTGTTTTAGATGTCACTTAATCAAGAACATCTACCAAACTTCATAAAAAGAGAAATTGAACAAAATTTTATAATACGAAGAAAGTGTAAGTTGAAGATAATTCACTGTATCAGACTGGAAGGGTGTATAAGTGAAGGCTTCTAGATGTGTAGGACATTCAGGATACGTTCAGTTGCATCCTTTTTCCTCCTTGTGGTTGTGAGAGAGGAGAGGCAGGGAGAAGGAGAGTAGAGGGAGGAGGGAGAGAAATGGAAAGAAAGAAGAAGGGACTGTGTAGAGCAGAGAGAGAAACAGAGAGATAGTATTTCCTACATTAATTTCCTCCAGTTGGAAGCCTTCCTATTCTTCAAGGTGGAGAAGGCCTAAGGCTTAAATAGTCTTATTATATGTGTAGTATAATGCAGGTATTACATTCAAATCATATTTCTTAGTACCAGGTGAAATCTTCTTACCTTGAAGCAAGTTGAATGACAGCAAATTTGCAAGGCATCTAAGATCATTTTGGCATCTATGCCCAAGGGCTTCCTGCAGTATGTACATATATCTTTTCCAATTATACTCCTGTGTATATAATATAACATCAGCTGTCAGAAAAAGAGCTGCCATCGAAATCTCAAGCAGAAAAAAATCTCAGCATGCAAGCTTAGTAGGCTGCGTGGGAAAGACATTTGTATACTGTACAACGGCCATAAATGGAAAAATGTCGTGTGTATTCCCTCCATTCTAGTTGACAAGTGTAATATACATGTTCCTGTGATGGATAAATTGCTGAATGTAATTGTCAAATAGCAAAAATACCTTCATAGAAAGAATGGTCTTCTCTGGTGAACTGAATTAAGCTGCTGAATGTCTGGGAGCATGTATACTAAATAGGGATGGAGTGGAGGACAAGAATTTTAACATTTTAATCACAAAAATAAATTGGTACTTGTATTGAAACTGCCATAATTTGATCAATCTGGTATAGAATTCGCTGTGTTGCTGAAATGCCTGAAAACTTTTTTGATTTTCTGTATGTCAGACAGAATTTATATCTTCATGGCAGTTATAGTGAACACGCATATAGAACAGTCTACCTGGTATTCATGACAATAGTACTTTAAAAAATTTTCTCAGCTCTTGTTGCATTCTTACATGACATCAGTCTGTATCTAGACATAATTGTTGGTTTTGCATTACAAAATCAACTGGCCTTGCTCCTTTCTACTCAATGACAAACCATCGTACTAATATTTAATCATTCCCAGAGTTTCTTATAGCTATGTTGGAAAGGATACAAGTCTTTCTGATTTGGTAATTCCAAGTAATGGGACTGTTTAAATTATCCTTTAACTTTTTTTTCCCCATGAGGTAAGATATTACTAATGGAGCAAATATGCTTCTTATGTTTGGGAATATCTTAATTGTTGTGAAAACATAGTTTTTAACAGCGTTGTCATGTGAACTGATTCCTCTACATCTGGTCGTAAAGTTGGTAATTACAGAAACCACTCTCACAAAGGAAGGACATTTTGTAGAGTAAGCAGCTGCCCGAGATAGAAACTACAGACTCACAAAGCCAACCCTATCACTTAAAGCATTGGCTATTGTTTCTATAGATATTTTAAAATGTCAGCTGTGACAAGCTTGACATAATATTAGGCTGCTGAGCTGTGGTAATGATTTGATGGCAAGATCCCACTGAAAGAGAATTCTGTATGAAAAGCTGTCTGACAAGCCTAATGGTGACTTCCACTGCTCTCTTTTGTCTGAACACTTGAATGCTTATGCAAATGTCTGTGTCCTTTGGTACTCTACGATGTTATTAATGTGTACGTACCGGTCAGAAGTGGAGTAAACAGTTTTAATAGTATTTCCAGTTATATTTTCTTCATAGGCACCATATGATGATTTGCTGTGAAGCAGAGAGTGCATCGCAATTACTAAACAGTACTTTATAAGGGTTTCACTACACTAATGATAATATGCAAATTAAACTAAAGTAACATTCTTGTGAAAAAAAAAAATCATAGTTGGTGATGAGTTCTTTTTCTGTACCTTCACAACCATAAAGAATAATAATATCAAATAAAAAAAACCTAAATTAGAAATATAGTGTCCTTAGACTGTGTTTTATTGTTGAATGATTCTTCAGAATTTCAAAATTAAATCCACACAAGCCCATTGAGCAAAATTATATGATGTTATTGGGTTTGCCTGTGCTGATATCCCAGCCTGAATGATACGTGTCAGGAAATGGTGACAGACTGCATTTTTTTCCTTTTCCTCTGCTTCTTTCACTTGTCCTCAAAGAGCTTTCAAACAGCCAAACAAAATTACAACGTGGTCCTAGAATTAGAGTGAGGGTCATTATAATACAGGCTGTTCAATGTGTGATTTGTGTTCACTACAATAACTGTATTGTTCCTCATATCAAAGTAAAAGGAAGTAAAAAGGAATATACTGAACTGTCAGGGAAGTTTAATCTTCCTTTTTTAACAGTCCCATTTCTAAGTTGCTTAACTGGCAGTTTTTATTGCATGGAACGGATGAACATATATATGACAGCTGAAGAAGTCGTCTTGCCCTACATATTTTGAACATTTCTGAACTGATTTAATTATCCTATTCTCCAGAAATTAATAAGGCATGTGGTAATTATTACATGTTCCATTTCACTCTTGAATAATATTCAGCAATGTTAGGAACAACTGTTTATAATCATGTGTATCTGCAGAACATCTTTCTTTACAAGCTTTGCCTGAAATAGACTGATAATGTGTGTGAAAGGTGTTATGAAGCCCAGATACTCTTTTCTACATAGCTGCATTTTTTAATGTAAATATTTCTTATTTGAATTCTATGCAACACCAGAACTGTATTAAAATTACAATTACTGATAAGCTTAAATGATAAATGTTTTATGTATGTTTCATAGAACATAGCAATGTTGAAAAACACAAAAATGTATATAACCACAAGTTAGGAAAAAAATATGACTGTACTACTGTATAGAAAAAAATAATGAAGCTACAGCAAAAATATTTCCAAAGAACCAGTTTCTAACCTTGTCAACTGAAAGTGTGAGGAAACTTGGAACCTTTTTAAATAAATTCATAGTCTGAGAGGTTGACAAGACACTAAGTGAAAACTGAGTCACAATGTAGCCTGAGAGCTGTGCATCTGATCATATACCTTCTTTCAGTTCATATAACTCACTCCTTTGCTTGCTGTGGTGTGACTTGTTTACACAGCAAACTACTCAGCAATAAATACTCTGTAGAATCTATTGCATAAAACCTGAAATAACCTACAAAGACCATTCATTTAATAAGATTTCGTTAATTAAATTAGGAATAGAGGTTCAGGTAGAGGGTATAAATTTTGTCAAGTGTAAGAGAACATTGCATATTGCAGCACATTCTTTGCCCTGCCACTCTTGTATTGTTGTCTCTATTTTAACTTTCAAAAATAATCAGAATATTACAAATCAGAATCTGTATGTGTGCAAAATGCTGGAAAATGCTAATTGAATTTTCTGTTGAATATTCATTTTTAGTCTTAAATTGTATGCTGTTTTGCTTTGCCTTTATTCTCAGCCAATTTATGGGTTTGTCCTTTGAGGCCATGCAGAAGTTTCAGAATACATAAATTTCAACTGTACTCCAGCCTCCTAGAGCAAATGTAAGAAAATGAGAGATTGGAGATCCTGTGCCCATTCATACCCACACCAAGGCTCAGGTGTGCATAAGGTTAAGGATGGGGACATTGGCCGTAGTTCCCATAAAGTACCAGACTATGACTGCTATTTTCCCTGTCAGTAAGGCTCAATAGAAGATTACTCCTTTCCCTACCAAGTCATCAGCCTTGACTCAGGGAGTTCAAAACTACTATACAGCAATACAACACCTTACATATAGGATTATGTCTTTAAACAATCTCACCCACATTAATATTTAATTATTGGGTACTGAGTTGTTTGGTACTGAGGAGAGGTTTCTTCCTAATCCAAAAATGTCTCTCCTTCAGGAATTATATATTACATTTTTGTCATATTTTTTGAAAATACATTTTAACCATGAAGAACAAGATATAATTTCCTTTGTTTCAATTATTTCCTGTTACCAACACACCTGGTGTATAGCTAGTTCTCTTAAATATCTCTACATTCCATTTTTCACACAGATTTGCAATGTGTGTGCTTGCAGAAGCAGAATCCAGCTAGAGCAAGAGTATTGCAAGATAAATGGCTTTTAAAAGAGCTTGTTCCTGGTCAAAAAGTCAGGATGTCACGGTTTCAGTGATTAGATTGGTGATACATAGGTTCAAATTCATCCCATTTAGGAACTTAATAAGGCACCTGAGTAGGGAGTGTAATGTTTTCCTTACACCCTCACAAAGAAGTAAGTTTGTAAGAAATAAGAGCATTGTGTATCTAACACACAGGAAATGCCTTTCCTCCGTTGATTATATATGAATTCTGGCTTAGCTGCTCTCCTCAATTTCATGTTTCAGCCACATGTCTAGAGCTACACGAAGTATATTTTGTGCTCTCCACTCTGTGCACCAGAGCTATGATTTGTGAGCTTCTATGCCTGGGATCCTGGAAGAAGATTTGGAAGAGGGCTGGCATGATTCCAAAGACCAATGTGAGATTTCTAAGCATCCCTGAAATTTGATGCATAAAAATGTTTTTTTTCTTAATTTTTTGCAAGAAATGTCACTTTAGATGCTATGATGCTCAATTGATTGTCCACAGTACCTGGTCTTCCTTTCATTGTCGCTAGAGTAGTTTGTTTCTGGGAGATTATTTGGAGCCCTTGGAGGATTCTCATATGCTTTCTCAGTTATCCTAAAAAAAAAAAGAAGAAACCGTACAACAAGAAAAGAAGGACTTTTTAGAAATCATTTTCATCTATACAGCTTTTAATTTACACTTAGAGCCATAAAGGCAGAGGCTTGGGCTTGAAAAATAGGTAAAAAAAATTTTGTTTATCTTACTGTTGTTAAACTGTTGCTGGTGAAAAATAATGCAACCACTGACCTATAATTTTAAGTCCTCCAGTTTATGCTGATATATTCAGATTTATTCATATCAGAAACTTTATCTAACTTTATTGAACTCTAGTTTCCTATAAGTGCTCGCTGAGATTTTCAACTGCGCAATAATGTCTCAGTGGTTGATACCGCTGTACTTTTTCTTGTCAGCATTTTATGATGTATTCTTAGGCTTACTGCATTTCAGTCCCAAATTTTCTTTCTTTTGGATATACTACAGTTATGTTTTTCTTAGAAATAACCAGCTAAACAGATACATAGACTCATTTCAAAAAGCAGGATTATTATTCAAGCAAAAGAAACCTTGCCTCTGCAGTTTTCCCTGCCACAGACATGACAGTCAAACAAACATAAAAATAAACCTTGTCATACAAATTATAAGATTTAAGGAATAAGTGCTATAATGTTTTTGAAGATTTTACAAAGCAGCTCAGATAAATGCTACTGTTGTTTGATTCTGCCAAAGGTTCTGAAGCAACTTGATGATTACAAGCCTTAACTCTGGATGTTTGGGCTGCAGCTTGATTTGTTTCAGTGAGCTTGCCAAGGACCAAAGCTCTGCAAACGACCCTCACTTAGTGCTGTCATGTTTTATATGCATAGCATGCGGCATGAAGCAGCACCCTCTGTTGTGACTCCTAACCGGGCATGCCCCCTTTCAGAACTAAAAGAGAAACTCATTCACCACAGATACTCAGTATATGCTTCTCTGGTCAGACTGTCAAGTGAAACTGCTAGGACAAAAATATTTTCTATTGAAAAATAGAAAAACTGCCTATGTATACAGATAGCTAATTCTTCCTCTTCATTTAGATATACAACTAAATGGAAGACTCAAAAAGATACCATCAGAATGGTAGCTAAAAACATATTACTAACTTCACTTTAATTGACCAAAATGGGTCCTAGCTTCTGCAAATAAAGAAACCTAGTAGCAGTGAAACCTTGTACTAGGAATGCATTTACTTATATCTGTTTGAGATGCTAGCAGCTGAATTCACAAAACAGCCAGATAAGCACAAAAATGCTTATGAGGATCTTGTCACCAGTCATTTTCATTCCTTACAAGAGATTATATGTTTGAGTTGTTACTTATTACCAAAATACATGCAGTTTTATTGTTAAATTTCATTAGTCAGTCACATTTTAGAAATAATACAGATATCTTACTTATGTTGGGCAAATTTTGCTTTCTTGTATTAGGAGTTCAAATTCCTGGTACCACACTAAACAGCCAGAACTGTTGATATTAGCTCTTGAAATTTTAGAGAAAACTACCAATTAAGTCTCACCGCTTTTTACTTTGGTCATCAGCAGACTTTACTTCGGTGTTATCACCAAGGTCCTCATTTCTGAAAGTGAGAGAGACCTCAGAATTAATAGAAGTATTTTATTTAATCTAAACATATTAAACGGGCTGAATTATTTATGTTGAAGAAGAAAAAAAATTGTGTGCATTTCGCAGAGAATATTCCTTACTACAGTTAGTAGTTATCTGTTCAGGCTTCAATATTTTTCAGTTTCTTTCTGGTGTGACACCACAAAAGAATAACAAACAACCCAAAATCAGCAAGTTCATTATAGTTTTGTAGGATAATTCAGGCTGGAATTCAGGGACCTCAGGGGCTCTCTAGTCCAACCTTCTGCTTAAAGCAGGGGTGGCTCTGAAGTCAAACCAAGTTGCTCAAGTCTTTGTCAATTAGGTCTTGAAAACCTCCAAGGAGAGAGATGGCGTAACCTCTCCAGGCTACCTGCTCCGCTGCTGGACAGTCCTCCATATATCCAGTCAGAATCTCTTTTGTTTCAGTTTATGACCACTATGTGACATTGCGTTCCCATGCTACAGGTGAAGCATCTACATCTGCCTACATCTGCTAAACTGATCGTGGCTCTATCATTTTAACTTGATAACAGAATTTCATTTGGTACAGGCATCAATACCATGAGCTATGGAAATGGCTTTCAAAATATGTTATTTGCTTTATTATTATATGCAGACCAAATTCCTCTTACGACTGCTGTTATCTAGGATTGTATACAATCTCTAGATCTATATGGCATCACATTTATACTAGTAGCTGATCAATCACTTACTGTGAAAAGCAATGTCATATAATAAATTTCATATATTAATATATGTCATGTATATAATAATATAATTTTACATTAATATTGTATATTAATTGCCCTGTAATTAAACAAAAATGTTACCCATTGACAAACTGTTTCAGATTAAAAAAATGTCACCCAAGTTCCCATTTGAACACAAATTAAAATGTAATGATTTTTACAGAACAGAACGTATTAATACTAATATCCAATCAACCATCAATATTTTATGAGTATGTAAGAGAAAGATTATGACAAGCTCGCCTCTTATTTTTCTGATCAGCAGTATTTATTTCAGTAAGATCCTGAAGGTGTTTTTGTCTGAAACAACAAACAAATACAACTGTTAAAATATTCCCCTATTTAGGAAGGAATAAAGTGTCATAAAAGAAAGAAATATATTCATCATTCAGTATAAGGAATGCTACTTATTAATCTATAAAACATCTTCCAGATTTGCAACATTACCTTTCCTGACATTCTCATAGTTGCAAATTACTCACTGCTTTAGGAAAGTAGAGCCTGAGAAACTTTGAAGACTTACTCCTTGTCAGTTGTGGAAGAACTTGGATTCACTTTGCTGAGGTTATCGAGGTCTTGGTTCCTTTAGAGACAGAACAAACCCCAGATCGTATCACAATCAGTATAACAAGCTGTCAAGTAGTCAAATCAAATAATAATTTTAAAAAATTATAATTGGCACAACCTTTATGAAAGAAAAAAATTAACTGATTAAAAGTTCAAGGCATACATCATTTTAGTAATTCAAAGATAGTCATAGTCACAGCCATATGCCCACCATATGCACATAAGCCCACACTCTTCCTGAGGTAATGGAAAAGTCCATTTGTCTGTTTGGTAGGCTATCTAGACCAGCTCCCTCCCAAGTAAACTCTCCTTTCTCACAAGAAAGTTCATGTTTAAAGTGAGAGATGATGAGATCTAGTTACATCCACTAATTCTTGAACTTCCGCACGAAAGATAGGATGTGATTTGTTATTATTATTATTATTATTATTATTATTATTATTATTATTATCTGTTGTAAGGGGGAAATATTATTCCTTGAAATAGAACTTGTTAGTTAATTAATTTCCTTTTTTCAATATACTAACATGAAAGATACAATATATATTAATGTAACATAACTATTAGAAATGGAAATTAACATATTTTATACTCTTTGAATGTAACTTTTAATGTTGTCAAGTCAAAACATGGAGTGTTGTTTTGACTACCTTTATTTCCCTTCAAAGGATTGTGCTGGTGTTAACATTTCTATAAAACACTTCATTTCCATGAAAATGCATTTTCAACATTTTCAAACTCTTCTCCTGAAAATTTTTCAGCAGCTTTACCTGTAAAGTTACCATCTAGTTACCTTAAGTCCCTACAAAAAATTGATATATTTACTCCTCAAAAGAAAGCAATGGGAAAAGAATGATGCCTTTGATGATATGACAGTGCCACCCTATAGGACCTGTTCTGTAGCCTGGCAGTCAACAATGTTCCATGTGTCTCTTTACTGACTTTTCATTCTGACCTGTTCTGTCATGAAACAACAGCCTTTTCAGGTTTCTTCTTGATCATGTTTGTCAGCTTTGGGGTTCCCTTTGGTGAGATTATCAAGAGTGCGAGAAGACTCTACTACCATTAACTACGATTCCAAACCAGTCCTTAATAAATTATATGCTTTTGGAAATTCTCTTTATATTATTGCAGATTTCACAGTTCCAGAGTATTCCTTCTGAAACTGTAGCCTTGCAAAACTATCCAAAACTATCGTTTCCTTTATGAGCTAACTGGATGGCAAATTGCTTCCTCAGTACGTGGAGGTAGCAGCACTGAAATTATAGTAAGTGTAAATAAGGGCTCAGGTAGTTCCTTTAACTTATATTTTTGCAAATTTTATTTAAAAACAAACAAAACCACCAAAAAACCCAGCTATGCACATCTGACATGAGTAGTATATGCATTATAATTCTTGTTTCTTGCATCCTCCATTCCTTTATGTTCTTAGAGGTATTTTAAATATGCATCTGAACTCTCCTATGAAGCCTACCAAAGCTTTGCAATTGCAGCTGTCTCAATGATCTTTATGTGCTATGCAACCTGAACATATATATCAGCCTCAGTGTTGTATATTCACCCAAAACATAGAGAGCAGGAGATTTGGGACTCCTGTTCATTCTGGCTGAAGTCATGGGATTACATGCAGTTTACTCAGCACAGTTATCAGTAGCCTTTCTGCTTACTTCTGCTGACTTTCACAGCATGGAGCAATAGAAAAGCTATGACAGTAGCAAAGCTGTGCCCTGCAGGCCACTATGTCTGTATGCTCCTATGAGTTAGTTCCCTTCTGTAGTCTTTAAATCATAATGACTTTGCAGCCAACAGCATTTTCTTACTTCCTCATACATTATTTTCTGTGCTTTGGATATCCCAATACACTGACTGGCTTGCAAGGAAGATTTTACTTATTATCCAAAGGGATAACAAAAGTAATAAAAGTCTCGGCTACATATGCACTCCTGGTCAACTACAGCCTGATTTATAGAACTCTTAACTCTAAAGAGTCCTAATAAGCGAACAAAACCAGTTGCAGCTGCAGATTACAGCACAGAAATAAATACAGACTGACCTGTTCCCTATACTTTATGGTTACTATGGAACAAAACTTCTGTAAAGCACAACTCTTAGAAGATATTAATTTATTGCACTCGTAACACTTCTCAAACTTTCAGCCTCATGAAACATCTTGACATGACTGCACCAAGTAATGAGGACTGACATCTTTCAAGTTGCTTGCCTTGAGGTGGTTGGCTGGTGCAAAGGAGAGGTCATAGGATACACAACTTCAAGTTACTGGTTCAAGCACAGTTCAGGTTATTATCAACTGAAGTTAAAATTTGAGAGCTGTTATTTATAAAAGGATAAAATGTAAAGTAGGGCAAGCTACAGGACATAGTGCATATCTCAGAATTTGTCTGATTATGTTCAGGGCATACTTTTGCTGACTTTTTAAATCTCTCTGTTAGCAAAGCTATGTTTACTTTAGCGTTAGCACACAGTGAGCACCAGTGTTGATATCAGCACATAATCCAGCCTCACATTAAAAACTAGAGTGAGCGTGCATTATAGAGCCTAAACAGAATTTCAGGCTAGGTTTCGTTTGACAGTTGTTACGTTGTTAAAAATCAGCAACACAATTTTTCCCTTTTTTAATATTTCTAAAAGAGATGACAAGTATTACTGTGTGATAGAGACTAACCTATATTTATATACTGAAAAGGCTCCTTGCATATCAGAATATTAGATACAGTGCAAGGCTGCTGTGGAGAAGGATTTCCAGTTGCAAGTATAATTGTCACTTGAAAAAACAAACTATTTTGGTGTCCAAGGCTGGCTGAATTGAATTCCTACTGCTTACATTTGTCAACAATTTTTTAAAATATAGATGATGATGGAAAACAGCAGCATAAAACTTCTATACAAAGCAGTTTAGACAAACTTGAGGAAATATCTTTCAAATATGGTAGGTGGCTTGTAATAGATGTTGACATTTTTCTTAAGTCATTCCAAAGGATGCCACCTCCAAGCATAGTATCTTTTGCGACAGCCGTTACATCTCTGTGAACATTCTGCCTGGGGTGAGTATTTTTGAAATGGATCAGAATGAGGTGGGTTAGACAGCCTGCCAGGAGGAGAATACACAGTTTACTTGCAAATTCAGTAAAATGAAATATTTTAATAAAAACTCAGGACACGACTGGAAGTTTTTAGGGGTACCTAACTCAGGATAACTAATATGTATTTTTTTATTTTGCAAAAAATAAAAATACAGTTCCTAGAGAGGAATTTGTATCACCTTTTGTACAAAAGGATCTCAAGTATTGAAACAATGAATTAATTTATTCTAAAATAAAAACATTAAGACTTGCATTGAGACCTCAGTGTGCTTGTCATCATTGCTGAAGTATGGAAGACAATTCTATTGATTCATTTACTTTTCTGTTTGTAAGTGAGTGCCTTCAGAAAAAACTCTATTCTACCTTTAACATCGCTTTTCAGAAAAATGCTTAAAATAACACTGTGAATCCAAAAGGAAGCCCCACTCTGAAGGACAGAAAAAACTATGTGCAACTAGGCCACTGTGGGCCTCATGCTGTAAACTTGGTAACCATGAATTTTGCTGCTGCTATCTGATATTTTGCCTCTAGCTGCTTGTGTAAAATAGGATTAGAAATCTGACAATTAATGAAGAGAGTGCAGTAGAATAAAAGGATAGCAAAGAACATAAATAGAAATAGGTATAAAAAAAAGCTGTCAAAACAAGCTGCATGTAGAATATATGGTTTAGTTTAACCAGGGATTCTTATTCTGCCATATCTTGACCCCTATGCCTCTCAGACACAAACAGAAAGGAAAATTATATAATGCTTGTGTGACAAGCTCAACAGCTAAATTTCAAAAGCTTGGTATCTCTGACCCTGTATCAATATCAGCAAATGTTTCTTCATTTACAGAAAAATTATCTTTTGTATTACCTCATTCCATTAATGTTAGGTATCTGGTGTCTTCTTTAATTTAATGTACAAATGATCTGTGAACATTTTTAGTAATTTTTAAAAGTGTAAAAATTAATGTATTATGTAACCACAAGGTATGAGTTTTTTCCCTTTTATGCTTTGTATCAAAAAGTTAGAGAAATTGAGTTGTCTACATTTGGCTTTTATTTTCAGTCTGCATTTGATTTCTAACTCAGTTCACTTGAGATAAAGATCTAATACTTTTCAGTCCTTCTGCTCTGTGAACTATGCTTGTGAATCTCACTTATTTCAGTGGATAATAGTTCAGAAACTCTGGTTTAGCTGGTGACAAGTCAGATCACCATCAAAAAGAAAACCACAAATTAATCCTATCCACACGTTCAAGCACAGCTCACAGTTTTTGTTGGGTTTTTAGTTGGTTTTTTTTTTTTTAATCTTGAAAACATTCAGATAAAATTTCAAATGACATGGAAGCAGGAAACGTGAATCATGCCTACAAAAGAGCTTTAGTGATGTCGTAGTTGTTCAGTGAAAGCACTGAAAATCTTTCTAATGTTTGTATTTGCAAATTCTGAGAGCAATGAAGAAAAAGTCAATAAAAATACATTTTAAAAAGTTTGATTGCATTTTTTCTGACTGTTTTTAGTGCTGAGGTGAAATTGAAGTTGATCCTGGACATATGGACTAAAGGAAGTGAGAAAGGAAATTTTAAACAGACTGCAGCCATGCTCTTGTATCTCAAGGATCATGCAGGAGAGTATGTGCCCACAACTCCCTAGTCATTCAGTGAATGCTTATTTAACCTGTAAAAGTCTTGCTGAGCCCCTGTCTAGTTCCAAATGTTCCCTAACTCTTGAAGGCATTCTTATCTAGTTATCTAGAATTTCATCATCCCTCTTTGCTGATACACCAATAGTTGACATAATACCCAAGCACCAATATTGTAGGTGTCATTTTATGGACTAGAAAACTGAAGGACCATACGTATTGCAGAAGGTTTGCTGTATTGCCTTTAATGAGTTGGACACTTCATGTCAAATCCCGGGATACTCAGTAAGGTTTCAGATGTAGTCACTCTGTCATCATCAACATAATCATGAGCAATCCAGAGGCAGATATTAAAGCATACTATTTGAATACTATTAAAGGCGTCATGCACATTATTTTTAATAGATGTCCATCTGTTTTCTGATAAAAAGCACTGAGCTGAATTATAAAAACTACTGAGATGATATTATAATATATATATAGTATTTTTAACTGTGAAACCAAAAAAGTTACATCTGTTGTCCTTTCTTTGGTGATCTCTCCCAGCTGACCAACAAAGAATTCCAGTCAACAGTTCCCTCTTCTGAAATTATGGAATATAGAAAGACCACACCAACCAAGTCTGGCTAAAACCATAAGGGCATTTCTGACCTAGTCATGTCTGCACAGGAGAAGACAAAAACAATCAATTACCAAGTGGACCTTCCAACTCTGAACTGAAAGAGTTGGTGTAGAGTATACTATATGTGTCAGGCATCTTACTGGATAAAGTTTAACATCGTAGGCCCAGCTGAATTTTGATCTGCTGTTATGGCTGTGTTACTGTCCCTGTATCAGGCTTTTGTCATATATAACTGGGAACGAATAAAGGAGTCCTTTCAGAAAAGATTGGCATTTATTCTGAAGCAGAGTGCATTTTCTTCCACACTGCTATGTTCGCTGATCAGTGCCAGAAGCCCTCATTCAGACCTTTCATCAATAACAGCTGAAGATGAAAGAACAGAAGAAGCTTGCAGTCAACTGTGAAAGCTAGCTTATACTGTGCCAAAACCAGTGTAATTCTTAGCCCAGAGGATTTTGGAGTTAAATACAAAGGAAGAAGCTGTTGATCAAAATGTTTCATAGAAGGTAGACTGGGAAAGGTTACCGAAAAAGGACAATAACTTATTCCATTTTGCTTGAAGGGTACGTATGACCCTGTAAACACTGTATTAACTTTTCAGTTGGGAATAATGGGCTTGGATCTCTTCACATAAGCTGTGCAACAGTGAGTTGTTTGTATCAACATGCAGAAAAGCTGCAAACCAGCATTCCAGTGAATGCTGAATCTGTCAGAATTGAGAGACAGAAGGTGCCTGTCACTTGGAAGCCCTCTGCTGAAATGCAAAAATGTATAATCAAAAATGACTGTATTGATTTGTACTATCAAAAACAATTTAGAAAGTGTAAAGCCACTTCACTTCACCATAAAGAAACAATTGTCATTGTAGCCAAAGCAAGCTACTGAATTGTGAGTGTATATGACTTCTGTTTTAGCATCCTTGCTTCCAGCATTTTTTGAGGGACACAGGTGTCCTTCAGAACATTTTAGAGGTCTCCGGAAGGTCTAGATAAAAAGTGAAAGCAAATAAAAAGACATCCCAAAGGAAAAGTCACACAGGAATTGCTGGTATGGGAGCCATGCCTTCAAATTTTGGTCATCTAAACTTTAGTTTGACCAAAGGTAATTGTTCAGGACATTTCTAGTGGCTCTCTGGAATTGCCTGTCCCATAGAATGGTTTGGGTTGAAAGAGACCTTAAAAATCGTCTAGTTCCAACAACCTTAAAAATCGTCTAGTTCCTGCCATGTGCAGGGGTACCTTCCAGTAGACCAAGTTGCTCAGAGCCCCATCAGACCTGGTCTTGAACGCTTTCAGGGACAGCAACTATCTCTCTCACTAGAGAAGTTTTCTCTTTTTCGTGCAATGGGAACACATAATTGGCCAATGCCTCAAAATGCACGTACATGTTCTCTCACTTTTCTGCTTTATGCAACTCTAGAGCAGGAAAAGTTTTATCAATAAATGTTCATTTAGGAGACCTGACATGATGGTTTTAATTCCATTGGTTTGGAAAATTCCAAGTTGATAACAGTTTACTCTTTTTCTTAATAATTTGGAAAAACAATCCCGTTTCTTATTTTTTTTCCACTTCTCAAAGTTCCAGATGTTGATAGACATAGAAATGTGTGTCCTTGTAACAAGAGTTAATTTAAGCACAGGTAAATAATTTGTCATTCCTTCACAATCAATTACCATGAAAACTGGCAACACACCTCGGGTTAAATAGGGATATCATGAAATAGGAGCAAAATACAAACAAATTTACAGCATTGTCTAGATTTTCTATTATCTGACAAGAGTAATGATATTTAATTACTCTATACAGTATAGGAAGACCCTGTACAGGAGCAAGAATATAGAATTACCTTAATTATGTCAGAAAAAAATATTCTAGTTCCTCGTTTCTGTTCCCTAGAAATTGCCTCTCTCACCCACATACACACAAATACACAGTTGAAACATTTTCTTCAACTTAACTGCTGTAGATGGCATATCAAAAAGATATGTTTATGTAAAAGTTTCTACAATATGCCTTGTGTCCCTACAGACTAATAGTCATTTGCTGATAGCAGAGAATCTCACCACAGATGCTTTACGAGCTGAGTGGGATCTCTCTCTAATTTCTTATATAGCCGCCCTTACGATCACCTCATAAGCTTCTCCTCAAGTATGCCCAACATGAATTCTGATATATCTATGCAAAATAAAAGATAAATTCATCACTTCTACAATTTATGAACTCTTGGAAATATGGCTTTTTGGTTATTCTGCATCTTTTGGTGGTAATACCTTTGTTAATGCCCTGATAAATGTGGCCTACTGTGACAAATACATTGGTTTCTGTAATGGGGTGTGTGCATATATATATATATATCCAAGGAAGCAGTGCAGTTGAATACAAGTGAGCCCCATTATAAAAGCATTTGATAGAAATACACATTTTTGCACCCTAACTGTAATCATTAATGAAATATTGACTTAAACACCCTCAGGGTGTTGG
This sequence comes from Pseudopipra pipra, assembly GCF_036250125.1. Classification (NCBI taxonomy): domain Eukaryota; kingdom Metazoa; phylum Chordata; class Aves; order Passeriformes; family Pipridae; genus Pseudopipra; species Pseudopipra pipra. The sequence goes on along the minus strand of NC_087550.1, from coordinate 69,342,700 downwards.
AAGTGGTTTAACAACATTTTCTACTGACCATAGTTCTTCAAAAAAGTCTGGCTTTTAAACACCTGCAGTTGATGGTTGCTACAATTACGTAGTGGAAAAATGCAGAGTGAGAAGGTTGAATCTTCACTGAAGTGAAAATAAAACACAAAAAAGAACCTGATAAGCAATGAATAAAAGGCCCATTGATGAACTCAGGAAAATGTCTCTGTATGTAGTGCTCATCTGCTGCTGCATTTGTGTGATACCAATAGACCTGAATTGACCTATTATGCTCTGAAAAATGCACAATTATTAGGCAGTAGTTATCTTTATTTTTTCTGTGTCCTAGCCTACTTATGCTGTCTAAGGTATCTGTAAATGCCCTAACTAATCATAAGATGCCTTTTTCATTCTGTTAATCATATCCAAGAGGTGGAGGTCCATATGTCCATGCCTCTAGATATGAGATAGATATATACATTATTGTATACTCTGTGTTTTTAGATGGATGCCACATTTAAGTGTTGTCCATGAAAACAATGCAAAATTGCTTTTTACATTAGCAGAATCAATGTTAGGCCTTACATAGAACACTACACAATGAAGCTTAAACTTTTAGCCAAAAGAGATAGTATCTGACATCCTTTTCAGGTTAAATCCCTTCTAAAAGATTTTCCTTGTATCACTGACCAGTTTGATAGAAAGCTAATTACCATTTTCTGCTTATTTTATACTGAAATTAATTCATTATTCCTTTAACATCCCTATCAGAATCCTGAGTGGAAAACAAGTAATCAATTAAGTATGAGTTTTAAAAGCATGACCTGAAAATGTTTCCATTCAAAGTAAAAACATAGGAAACTAATGTATGTAAGTTAAAATAGTATTCTACTAAAAATTGATGTTACCATACATACTCTTCATATATACTTCCCCTGTGTGACACAACCACTTTTGCAAAAAATGTAGTGTTTTTATGACATTTTTAATAGAAAAACAGCACTTCTGCTGACAGCTGATTAATACATTTTTGGTTAGCATAGATTTAACAAAAATCTGTGGTTTTGTGAAGTTAACACAGCAGCAGCAGATGACATCTGAAGCACCAGCCAAATGTAAAGGAATTAATAGCAGCAGTAGAGAGGGCTGAATTTTACCCACTAAGATTACAGACTACTTACAGTTTATATACTGACACAAATAGCAGTGCAATGTTGCCATAGAAACTTGTAGACCAGTAAAATATTCCTCCAGCTCTTCACCAATGAAGGGACAGGAATACAGAGCTTGATGTGGTAATGAGAGCAACCAGGGGGTGATGAATGTGAACTGATTGAGGGTGAGGATTAAGGAAGACCTTAAAAATCCTTTAAGAGTGAAGAATGGCTGTGACTCCCCTGGTTAATACAGTGGCATATTTAATTCTCTAAGATGCCCCACATTTGTTAATAGGAAAATGTTTCAGTGAAACATTGCTTGTTTTCTAGGGATTACACTCTCGGGCATCTTTTGGATGCTTTCTTAGTAATTTTGTACTGATTTTACATACTGAGGACTTTGGGCAAGGGAAACACAATTCCAAATAATATACACTATAGCTTTAGACCCCACTAAACTGAACTTTATGAATCAAACTAATTAAAATTAGTTAATTTAAACTAATTTTAGTGACTGAACCATTTCATATTTCTAAGTAAAAATGGCAAAATTAGCTACTATAATTCTCAGTGCATATCTAGAAATCTGTTTCTAATTAATTCAATTTTTAATTGCATATTCAGGCCTTTTATTCTGTTCAAGGTCACAGAATAAAATTTTTTGAGTGCTTATAGAATCATAGAATCATAGAATCATAGAATGGCTTGGGTTGAAAGGGAACTTAAAGATCACCTGGTTCTAACACCTTTACCATGGACAGGGACAGCTTTCACAAGAGCAGGTTGCTTAGAGTCCCATGGCCTTGAACATTTCCAGGGGTGAGGCAGTTATTGCTGATTGTTTTGAAAAGCATAACATCTCCATCAGTACAGAACCTTACAATTTGCTGAAATTTTAGTTAAAAAGAGTCTCTGTCTTTTCCACCAATAAGTTTCTGGTATTCTATACTCTTTCCAAGATTAGTACATATGCCATCTAACTTATATCACAAGAACAAGTCCATCTGTTTAAAGGTACTAATTTTGTCACACTAAATATATATGTTGGGATTTTACTATTTAAAATGTTAACACTGCAGTGCATGAGTTGGGGTGTTTTTATATACATAGTGATGTGTAGTTATTATCTCTCCCACAAGGTATTGAAGAGCAAAGAAAATACACTTTATAATCATACTACTCTAATTTTTTCTGTTTCCAAACATTTGCAGCAACTATCTATATTCTGTTTTTCAAAATGAAGGCTAGACAGACTAAAAGATTAAAAAATGGAACACCTGGAATAACTTAGCAAGTCAATGAAATGAAACTCAAAGTTTGTACTTCCAGGTCAACGGTTAGGACTAGATAAATGCTGCATTAATCACACACATGTCCAAATGCGATATCAAATAGAGTAATAAAACAATTTGAGTACTTACTATCACATTTATCAATGCTAATCAAAATATCGTTTTTATGTTACCTTGCTATAGCTTGAACGTCCACATTGGTCTTTGATTTCTGAAGGGTCACCTGTTCTGATGAAAGAGCAGCCCTGCAATAGAAATGGTGGAAACATGCTGAAGGTACAAGACTATTTCCAAGAGCCTGTAGTAACAAGACAAGGGGAAGTGGGTTCAAATGGAAAAAGAGTTGGGTTCGGGTTATATATTAGGAAAAAATTCTTTACTGAGAGGGTGGTGAAGCACTTGAACAGGTTGCCCAGTGAAATTATGGATACCCCATCCCTGGAGGTGTTCAAGGACAGGCTAGATGGGGCTCTGAGCAACTTGGTCTAGTGGAAGGTGTCCCTGCCCATGGCAGGGGGGTTGGAACTAGATGTTCTTCAAGATCCTCTTCCAACTCAAACCATTCTATGATTCTATGAAATGGTTTATTATTGCGAGTGAGTTTTCATTTTCTTTGAGACATTTTTCTCTTTTTTTCTTTAATATATATGTATATAAAATATGTGTATAAAGAATTATACATATATAAAAATAAATATATAAAGAGCTATGTAATGCTTTAGTTCACTAGATTACCGCATCCACTGAGCCTTTTGAATAATTAGTATCTCAAGAGTTACTGTTTTGCTAGTATTGATGTAAGAGTTGACTGCCATTTCTTTACTGTTTCAAAATTATTTTAGTAATAAAGGAACTTCTAGATCCTTTTCTCCTACCTAATAAATAAATTTTACTTATTTAGTAAAGACAAAACTTTTGCTTAACTAACAAAGTACTGATTTTTTAAAAGCCAAATAAGTAAACAATTACACTTTCCTATTTTTATTTATTTATGTGAACAATCAGATTGGTCACTACAGGAATACTTAAATTATAAGAAATTATAAGAAAGGTGGCTGATGCAGTTAATGAGGGCTGTCTGCTCCTTCAGAAAATTTTTCTATTAGTATGGCAACTAAGCCATGACAAGCTGTGTAGCCGTCTTAATTATAAGCCATGAAATTGCAGGTTGGTTAAGTAATCTTTTCTTAATTTAGACCATATAAAATATACATTTAATTAATGAATTATTTAAATAAATTAGACACTCAAATAAGGTTGGAGTACTTTACATCAATTCATCTTATGTTAATACCATCTATTACAAGCTTTTGCTTATGCAAATTTACCACTTTCTTCACTTTATTCATAGTGTCTTGCAACATATGTAGCCGTGGAACTAAATTTGTGAAGCAGTTTTTAATTTTTATGGAGTTACAGTTGTTTTTTCAATTTGAATAAATATCCAATTAAATGTTTTAAGCAAATGAAAATAATTGCTTTTCTGCAAGGAAGTCTTCTTCATGCCCTTCTGTGACATGGACTATAGAGGAACCCTTCCTGGTAAATTATACAGTGTTTATATTTTAATTAATACATCTGTATTAATAATTAATACATCTGTTCTAGAGCAAGCAGCAGTCACAAGTATTGAGGCCATGTTGCTGAGAACACAGCTGCGCTGGGCAGGACACGTCTCCAGGATGAAGGACCCCTGCCTCCCTAAGATCTTGCTTTGGTGAACTTGCCTCCGGCTGCCGCAAGAGAGGAGCCCCGAAGAAAAATACAAGGACTCCCTGAAACAACATCTCAACCGTGGTCATATTGATCACCATAACTGGTCTACTCTGGCCTCCAATCAGGAGACCTGGAGACACACCATCTATAACGCTGCTGCTTCCTTTGAGAAAGCACACAGGATCACCCTTGAGGAGAAAAGACAATGCAGAAAGAATCGTGACTTGCAGAATATACCACCTAAGGAGTCTTTCTGCTGTGCCTTTTGCAACCGGACATGCCTGTCTTGTATTGGCCTTTTCAGCCACCAACGCACTTGCAACAAACGTGGGTAGAGCCCTTCCCAAATCTTTGTTCACGAAGCCCAGCCATGATGATGATATTTTAAATAAATCTAAAATAATACTCAAGGTTTATGCATAGAAGTGCATTACATTTCTAAATCTAATAAGAAGCAAAGTAAGCAAGACATACCTTGTTTGAGCCTCTGAATTTCCTGAAGTGGCACTAGAGAAAGAACAGAGTAACCATTTCAGAAACCAAGTAGCTAGTATTTCGGAATGCAAAATGCTAGTATTGAAGCACTTTGCAAGATTTAGGTGAATCAACAGCAATTAATTTTACTTTCCCTTCCTTCCAAGATGATATTTTCTTTTTTCTTAATGCAGAATACATGTTTAAGTCAAGTAGCATAATACCAAGTTTTAATCACATTCTTGATATGTTACTAAGATAATCATTCCTCAATTGACATTCTCTGGTCAATCACTCTTACTCACAGTGTTTTGTTTTCAGCATAAAAATCACAACCAAAACACTCAATTCCAGTGAGCTGCTTATAGTCTTAGCTCCAACTGCAATTTCTTTTAAGTGTTCTGTAAAGGATGCTTAATCAGCTGAAAACTGTGGCAAAGAACTCTAGAAGTTTACATATCACGTTTATCATGTATTTCGTGTTGGTATATAAATAACCCTGACCAAAAAACCCACATACCCATGATCACTGAACTCCCTTCCTGAGGATAGCAGAACAGTCAGCCGTTCTCAGATTTGAAGATAAGACACAGCTCTTTACTCAATCTTTAGGACTGATGGTGACCTTTAAAAACTGCATATTAGCATCTATGCATGGTGCTTTATTTCCTGAAACTCACAGGCAAGTAAAAGGCTTTCCTTCGGTGGCTATTATTAGTAATATTCACAATTGAAATAGCTTTCATATCGTAAAAGCACTTTTAGAAGTTAAACCAATTAATCATTAAATGTCCATGACTTTTTAGCCAACTGTCCTTGATTACATCATTGTTAGAGGATCCAGGAAGGGACATGAAAGCTTCAGACAGAATATGCCTGTATTTCAGTCTTCTCTGAACTATGAGACTGGAGGAGTAACTGGTTAATTAGTGTTGAGAAGAATACAGGAATCCCAGCTTCCTATTGAAAGATGGGTGGACGGCATATAGAGGATGCATCTTACTGTAAGCTTTCAAAATTACCATGACCTTAGCAAGGTATTGAAGTGAAGCCAGATAAATTCATCACAGTGGGCATATTAAAAACATCTAGTAAAGACTGACTTAAAAAAAAAATAACCTTTAGCATCTATGAGCTATCTTTGTGCTGGGTAGAGAGTGTATATTTGGCCGAAGAGATAGAAAGTAGTAAACACATAAGATTAAAAATAATTGACAAATTTAGTTTTAAGGGTTCACCTTGAAGTCTTCCAGTAACAGAGATTCCATAAACTCCCTGGGCAATAGTCTACCAAGGATTATACCTAACACAACAATGTATCCATTCATTTCTCTTTCATTTAATTCTCATCATTGCTATGCATGACTCATGTTGGAAGTTTACCGGATTAAAACTAGGGAAACAGAAGGCCATATTGGAGCCAATAGGGGACCTAAGGAGAGAATACCATGGAAGTTCATTCATTAATATTTTAAACCATCCATATTCTGGTTTTAGATATAGGTCCAAGAAATGTTCTCTGTTCTCTTTCTAGTCTGCCAGAAAGCAACCACAACTTCAGAAATAAATATTAAACATTCATCTGCAAGTAACTTTATTGTGATCTTTTCTTCTAAACTATTTCTTAGACACTTAACTGACAGGTGACTAAGCAGATCTTGAGGTTTTGTTGATGCTGTTAAGGGACAAGGATTAGCCCCTGGCTGTCAACTCAAATGGCACCAATAGATTCCTGCCCTTATGGCCAGTCTCTCTTTAGCAGATTTACCTTGAGGCAAAATAACTGAAATAGTTCAAAAGGAAACCGTGAAGAAAATATGCAAGCATGATAGAATAATTTTGGAGGCTTTTACGTAACCTCAAGTTGCTGGCACTTCATATACTCAGACTTCGGTCAACACTGGGCATAAGGCTGCCAAGAGCAAACACAAGTACTTAGGCATGGGATGCCTTCTTTTTGCAGGGCATCTTAGACATCAAACTCAGTCCATCAAAGAATTGCCCTGTTGTCTCGCTCTCAAAGTTGGCTCTAGCCAAGAATTAGGAAATAACTAGGAAATAACTAGTAATCATTCATACTTACTGCCTGGTTTCCACTGCTTGTGTTTTGGTCTTAGTACTCGAAACAGGGGGTGGCATCCAAGATTGCCTGTCAATGTTAACAAATAAATTTTTGAGTATTCGTTTAATGCTGAACAGCACACTGTGAATGTTAGAATGTCAAAAGTGGTGTTAAAAATACCTGGAATTTTCCTTAAATTATCAGCATTTTGAAACACTGCATGTATATACTTTTTAGACCATTTTTTTACGTACAACAGAATGGAATAGGAAATAATACACTAATTTTAATTTTTGTTCTAAAAAATGTATTCTGTGACTCTAGTCAATCCTTTCTGCAATCTGAATGGTACAAATAAATGGATCATTCCTGGAAAGGACAATCAGATAAAGAGCACAAAGGAAAGGGTGTAAAGTATCAACCCAAGGAACAAATTCAGACTATTACAGGTTACATAAACAGAACAAGCTGTTCCTTTTTTTCCTTTTTTCCCCCCTCTAAATATCAATCCAGGAATTGTTTGTGAGGAAAAAACAATTGCAACAGGAACAGTTCAACTCATTGATGGCCTTCTGTATCTTCAAAGAGCCTGAAGAGAACTACTGGACTGAAAACACCTTAAACTTCCACCAAATAAGCAGGACTATTAATATAGAAACGTTCACATTTTAATTTCTACATTCATAATTCTAATGATCACATTTTTATGCATGAAATATGAAAAAAATCACAAATTAACAGAATTTACAGCTGGGAAGGATGCAGAAAAATATGGCTATCACCAGCAGTGTATTTTAAATTAAAAATTTACTTTGTTCCACACCCTGTTTTTATTCTTCCCCAGAAAATACTATCTGAAATCCAGATTTTTAAAGGTGGCTGTATATCATTTAGGGAACTCTGTGGTTCATATTTACTGCAACAGCACAGGGTCAAGTTTGGCATCAGAGATTTCACAATTAGAATGAGCTACAATGCTTTAAATTTAGACACTAAAAATGCGTATGACACTGAAATAGCTGAGTTAGGGGCTGCAGCAAAGAGTTAACACCAGTTGTGCCGTGTCCACTGGGCTCACGAAACTGGCTCTACAAAAGCAACATTTTAACTCCCAAGGAAAAAGCCAGTGTGCAAAAGTTTAATTCTTGAAGCTTGCTGAGGAACTTGAGTGGGCTGGAGGAGGAAGCTGGTAATGTTTTTTTATGTAATTGTGATACATTACTGAGGCTTAATACAGTGCTATATATCCTCTAGCAACCAAGCAATGGTGGCTATGAATACCTCTTTTTCTTGATTGAAGAAGTGGCAGCAGTGTTTGTGAGTGCTGCATTAGGATTCCAAGATTGCCTGTTAAGGAAATATACTTAATTCATTAATCTTCAACAGGAGTATCATTTTAAACGATAAAAAAATATCAGAATCTGTGTATGGTAAATCGTATAACTATATTTCTACATGCCAACTGAAATTTTGGAAATACCTCAAAGAATACAGAATTTGGGACACTAAGGGATTCTGATGTTTGGAGAACAGCTGCATTTTTACTTGATAACCAAAGTAATTTCTGACTTCTTAAAATCTTGACTTCTGTACCTATGCTTTAGTCTCCAATCAGTACAATATTTAAAATCCTTATTTTTCATACTTTAAATTTTATGTTTCTTGTTCAAGTAAGCTGCTCAATGTTATGATATGCCTGTAAAGGAGATGGTATTCCTCATACTCCTAAACTATATAATATCCAAGACAGTGATTTTTCTCTTAAAATTTATCAAAAAGTTATTGTCTTATTCTCTGCAACTCAATTATAGTAATTGAAGTATAGAGCTTTAGAGCTTTACAAATCATTTTATTGCTCTCTGGAAGGAAAAAATATTTATACAATTGAAATGTCACTTAAGACCCACTTCAGAATTCATGGTTGGTCTGTTAAAAAACCATCTCCAGACAAAATAACATAAAATCCAGTGTATATGATGCTTCCTGTGTCATCATCACCATGATTTACCACATACTGGTGCAAAACCATAATTTGAAAGAATGACCTCTATTGAACTTTAAATGCCAGAGGTATTCATTTGCTCTTCAGAGCAATATCTCAGCTCTTCACAAGATGACTTTTTGAATTGCTGTGCTCTTTAGCAAATATATTCTGTGTAACTTATTACTGATAGAACTCTGCTGACATTGATGAAGGCAGAAAGCGATGTGTATGTCCCTTTGCATTTATAAATATGGTGACTGAGATCTTCTGACTTTCTTTAATAAAAATTTCAGTTAGTTAATAGCTGTAAGTTCTTTAGAAAATATTTTTTCGGTGTTGTGTAATCATATTACAAATACAAAGTGGCCACCTCTGAATCATAACAACTTTTTTAATAACATGTCAAAAATGTTGTGCTAACTTAATTAAAACTCTTGTTTAAAAAAGACTGACATTCTGACAAAAGAAAAGTTTTCTACTGGAAAAATCAGCCTGTCAAAAAAATATTTTTTATATTTTGGTACCCAAGTTTTCCACTGGCAATGTACAATGGTATTTTCCACTGAAAAAATTGATTAGAATTTTTTCATGTAGTCCTCCCTCAGAACTATGTATTGTATTTGGTAGACTTTGTGCAGACAGATCTAGAGCTCTAGAACATACCTGCACTTTTAGAAACACTCTGATTCTTTCTTCTTCTTGTGTTTAAAATATTGTAATTTTTAAACAATCACTGTGCTGAGCAAATGTGTAATATGAGCTGGTCTCTCTTTTAATCTGTGTGGAGAAATAGGCTTTTTTAAGGAAAATTCCTCTTACTCTAAAAAAAATATCTGAGAAACACCAGAGGAATTGTCCTCCAAAAGACCCTTTTTCTCCTCATTGGCTATAAAAAGTCTGTGGTAATCTGAATATAGAGTCTACATTCCAGCTGTCAGGTGATGAAATGAAGCCAACCATTAGGCCATATTCCATACAAGTAATTTCTCTATATATTCTTGGTATGTACATGTATTCTAAAGTTATGATAATGCATGATAAATGATAAATTATAATAAATAATATTTAGATGATAATGTTTCCAAAACTCATACCTGTTGTTTTGCTTATCATTCAGAGTTGGGCACTTATTTACTTTATCAGTATCGCTTCTGGTTGGAATTCTGTCAGAAACACAGAAATTATTGATAATAGACACTCTCGTATTTTTTAAACTCACTTTCAATAAAATTAAAAAATGTAGTATCAATTTGCCCTGTGTATAGATTAAAAATTCCCCAGTATCAAAATAGGTATAGAACAGAAGCTGAAATTATATAAATTTAGTGCATTATCTGAAGAGTCTAAGTAGCTCACTGAAAAAGACTTTTCAAAGGTGATGTTCAAACAATAATAGATATACTGTATTAAGCCTCACTGTTGCTAACAATTTATTACAACTCCTTTGAATTAGACCAGAATACTAGAAAGAAAGCAGTATTCAGTCAAGCAGTATACACAGAACTGGCGCCTTTCCCTCTCCCTCACCATCCCTTGAGAGATGTAACAGTCTTGTTTTCTTTACAGATTTTCTTTACAGATTTTAGACATAACTTCTATCAAAGAAGTTATACTGTTTGTGTTTAAATTGGTATCATTAAGCCATGAAACTTACATGAAATAAAAAACACATAATTTTTCAAGCCTATTATGGATTCTACAATTGTTGCCTAAAACCTTTTGGAATTTTCACAGAAAGCACCATGTAGCTATCCTAGTTGAAGCAGATTGAGTTCTTATTTTATTCCAACTTTCTTCCCATAGTGGAATATCCTTTAGTAAGAACAGGATGACTCCAAAAAGCTCAAATATAAAGTGATGTACATTGAAATAGATGACAAATGCTGAGTTGAGACAGTTATCTTAAGTATTTGGTTAAATCAACTGAAACACGTCTTGAGCTACAACTTATTTACATATAGAAATTTCTTAATTTTAGTTACTATTCCCATCTATAAACTGAAGCTAGAGACGCAAAATAACTAATCCTAGAACTATAATCTAACATTGCGTATAAACCTTCTGTATCCTGCCTTCAGCCAAGCAGGACGGAATACTGTTGTATTTAATTCAAAACCTTCCAAGGGGTTCTGGGAAACGATCTGCACCAGCATGTGCTCTGTGCCTTTTGCAAAACCTAAATTTAATTGTGCAAATGACAGTCTCGTGTCAGGGCAGATTCTGACTGTGACGGCAGCTACAGTTACTCGGAAGATCACTAGAGGTCTCACTAAACATGCTGGCGTTGCCGCGGATGCAAACCTGAGCGTTCCTCCTTATTGCCAAGTAGCCAACGAACCAGCATTTCTTTCACGTATCATCGTGTATTTTCAAAATTTTAGCACCTTGCTTTACGTAATTTTGTATTTCCTCATTTTAATGTATTAAAGATTCTATCTGGCAAATTAAAGAAAAGTAAGTAAAGTGTTAACTTCTCCTTGTACAACTTTTCAGCCTCTGATAGGCAGTTGAAGAATATTCTCTGTTCGGCACCCAGAATGCAGTCTCCAACAGACATCTCTGGATCAATGGTCCATTTAGTCGTGTTAAGTTTTTCTGAGCCAACTTCTGTTTCTGGCCTCCACAGTATCCTGTGGTGGTGACTCCCACAATTAATACACGCATTAAGAGAAAAACAAATGTTCTCTTTCTTATCTTCTTCATTTTTTTCTTAAATCATGACACAAACATTTATAGAGTGTCTCCTCTTTCTTACAGTGCAACAGAAAATACTCCTTCCTCGCTCACTTTCCCTATATTACTCTTTTCCAAGATGAGGACTCTTTGTCTCTTCAGATATTCTGCATATGAAAGCTATTCCATACTTTCTCACCTTTTTATTTTTTTTTTTTTTTGTGGTTCTATTGTAGTTTCTTCACATAAGTGAAATGATGCATGCAGTGTTCAAGATATTCAAAGCAGGTGCAAACCACATACTAAAGTGGTTTCTGATTTGCTCTCCAGTCCTTTCCTAATAGATTCTACCATTCCAAAGGATTACATTATTAATAAAGTGTACAATGAAAGTGTCTCATTTGCTTCAGTCCTATCTATTCAGATCTAATTCCTATAAATGTACTTAGGATTTAGTACTTGAAAAAATAGCAATGTAATTTTCGTCACTATCTAATTTTTAAGTTTTCTCCCCTCTTTCGTCAAATATTTAGTTAGTTGCTAATAATGAGAGAGAAATAAAAGGATAAATAAATTTTTTCTATCCATCCAGAAAGTCTGTCTGTTGTCATCTGCGCAAAGCAATTGTTGTCTGAGTTAGAAGCAGTGTAAATCTACATGCCAGTACGTGTGCATCTACTGTCATCAATCTTTGGATTTCTGAAAACAACTTAATAGTGTTCAATGTTTTCTTGTGCTTGCAGTCAATGGTGCAATTGCATATAGTCACCTGTAACATCTCTCCCAGGTCCTTAATATGGAAAATGATGTTTGAATTTTGTAAACACTGGGTTAGGCAAAATTCATATAAAACCCCTCCCTTTTTGAACATGGATATGGCAGTATCCAGGAAGCAAAAGGCTGCACTTAATATGGTTTTTAGATATGTTTTTACTTGCACATTTACACATGTAATGAAGAACTCAAAATTATTCCTATAGCCATCAAAGATTTTCTTAATTCAAATTTCAATTATTATTTTGTCATTTTGAAAACTAGCTATTTAAGAGATATTCATCCAGATTCTTTAAAGCCTTTTCTTTTGTAATATTGCTGTCATGGCTAGAAGAGTTGCAAAGCAGAATTGTGAAAAGATGTTCTAGTATCTACCTTGAAAACAGGTAACTCATAAAGAACTCTTGCAGAATAGAAGACTGCCATTTTACAGAATTTTAGCTAGGCAAAAATAATTTTCCATAAAGACAACATGACATAATTCTGTAAACTGCTCTCCAATCCAAGAGATCTCCAATATCAATGTAATTTTTCTCTAGAAGCGCCTACTAGGAGCAGTCCTTTGAACTTTTTTCTACGTTCCAGAAACATGCTCTGTTTTCAGCTCTGTCTTTTACTTTTGAAGAAAAAAAAAAGAATGCTGCTTTTTCACAGAGGCAATAAACAATATAGCTGTTCTGCAAACTGGTTACTACTAAGCTTGGAAGACTTCTGTACTATGGCTGTGCTTGCCAGAAATAGTTTATAAGAAAGTAAGGGAATTGTACCAAGTGGAGAACACCCTTCACAGAGGAAGCAGAAGTACCAAATTCAACCATAAAAAAGGTACTAAGTGAAAACACGTCACTACACCCTGTTATGCCTTAGGTTGCAAATTTGAGGAGTTGCAGAACATGTGGTCACCCCTTACAGAACTGCCTTCTGGCAATAGGTGTGCACAAATTAATCCTGGAATGACTGTATTTCACAGTTTTAAGAAGACCATTGATGACTGAGGAGAAATAAACAACTTGACAGCAGCTTCCTTATTGTGATAATTTCAAGATAGAAGCATCATTATTCACTCCATTTATGGACATATTCTGCACTAATTATCAGAACTGTATATTCACACCTATAATCCTTTCTTTGTATTCTCTCTCATCACTTACATTTTAAGAACCCTTTATGTTAGATATTTGTGGCTATGAAAACACAAAGACACCTTACAATCTCAAATAATTCAGACATTTTTATATATCAGCATAAACCAAAAAGATATAGAGTACAAAAGGACAATGGTCTTCAGTGACACTGTAGAAACCAGAACTGTCCTATGACTCCTAAATCAGTAATCAGAGTTTGATGCATGAAAATTAAACCTTAAAAATTGTTTGGAAGTCAATGAGCATATGAATAAGTGTGACATAGCTGATATATTCTACTCAAATTTCCAAAAAGCTTCACAGAAATTTGCTTTAAGTGCCCTTAAATAAATTGATCTCCTATTGGTAATAGAAAAGGTCTTTCCATGCATAAATAACTGCTTAAAAAGTAGGAAAGATTTGAAATAAACAGCAAGTTTTCGGAGTGGAAGCAGAGCTGTATAAGACCTGTGTTTTTCCAATGTTCATGAATTATCTGGAAAAGACGAAGAGTGAGATGATGTTGCTTGACAATGTCATTGATTAATGGTAGTCAAAACAAATCCCAATTGGCAAAGTTTTCAGAAATCATCTGCTAATATGTCAGATTTCTAGAATGGCAGATGATGCTCACTTTTCTTAGATGCAAAGTAATGCCTGCCAAGAAAAGCAATTGATCTCTGAATGAGCTATTATTACTAAGGAAAGAAATCTTGCAATTATATAGGTAATGTTATGAAAATCAAAACTCAGTTCTCAACAGTGAAGAGCAAATTCAACGTTATTTAGTACAAGGAAAGGAAAAGCAAATGAACCAGAAGTCATTGTTATACTCCTCTGTGTACGTACAAGGTGTGCATAGATCTTAAGTATGTGCATCAGGATCTTGGTCCCCAGATCAAAAAGACTAATATGGAAATATGAAAGATACAGAGAAGAGCAATATGTAAATTGAAGTTGTAGAATGGCTTCCTCATGATGAATGAACAAATACAGCAGGATTCACTGGGGTGAATAGACAGGGGTATGATACCACACAGGTTTCTAGCCTATTCTTTTCCAGCCTTATGTGGAGAAGGTAAATTTTATCTAACAATTTTGCATTGTATCTTACAGCAGTAGTAAGGGTCATGAAATAAAATAACACGGTGCTAAGAAACAACCAAACAAATGCACATTTTCCACAGTGTGTGTTTATGTGCAGGTACTCATAGCATCAGCATGTTTTGAATTGCAGATGTTAATGGGAGGGATGGATTTTGAAGATGCAACGCAGAAAGAATTTGCAAAGACTAACATGGTCATGTCTTAACAGAGGTCAGGGCTGAACAGAACATTCAAATTACATGAAAAGCATATGATTCTTATGTTTGTACTGATCATGGTATGAAGTGGCAGAGAGGATTTGCAAAGAACAAGAGGTTTAGCCATGTTGCGCTTAACTATTGGAGACAGGACTTTGATTTATAGTTTGAAAAACAGAAAATTGGGAAGGAATGGTTATCATCCGTGGAAAGATACATACAGTTATAAGGACAAGAATACACAGAAATTGTTACAGAAAAAAGAAGAACAAGATGTCAAAAGAACCTTCTCTCAAATTACATTTCCATTTGCCTCATTGAAAATTCATGCAAGAATCATACCAAGTTTTTTAATTAGATGATTAATAAATAACAAAACTTTTAAAGACCCACTGATTTCATTCATGCTTTCATTTTTAAGACCTCTCACAGGTATGCGAATCACAAAATATAATACATCCAGAAAAAAGCCATACCTGTCCAAGGTGGTATCAGATCTGTATCGTCCAAGTACAGCTGTCTGACCTTCCTTTTCATTTGTGCTACTACTGTAAAAGAAAGTTAGAAATGTCACATTTGTCATTGGTTTTATTAAACAACTCATCACAAAAAAACCAATATCTATGTCTCAGATTAAAGTATCATACAGGATTTCTGACCATCCAGGTGTCAATAGATCCAACTCTGCATTCATTGCAGTGGTCAACTTAAGAATTATTGACACTGGAGTCGGATTTACAGTGGAAATATGTATAGACTAAAACTGAACAAAGCAAGCTCTTGCTATAAACAGGACATAATGACAGATTTCTTTGGTAATATTATCAGAAAGGTGTTAAGATACTCTACCATACCTGTGTAGGCTATCTTGGGATTTGTATTGATTAAGCACAGCCCTTCCATAGTTTTCATCAGCACTTCGAGAGAAAGAAAAACAATGGTTAGTTAAAAATGAAGTATTAAAAATAGAGAACTTTTTCTTGGCAAAAGATTTGTCTTCGGTCAGATTTCACAGCTGTCCACTACGACTGTGATTGCCTCAACTATAGATCTCTGCAGTAGAAGACTTCAGACATTTTGGAGTAAGGATTATCTCTTCCTACAAGCTGTTCATGGACTGTATAATGAGGGCATGGTCTCAAGGTGTTTTTTCTGCTGTAATGCAAGTCCTAGTTTATATTAGAATAAACTTAATCTGATTCTGACTAAAGCTCCTTAAAAAAACTTGCCAAGGTTTATAATCTTCATGGTTGTAAAAAGTCAAATCATAGTCTTACAACCTAAATATGTGAAATGTGGGATTTTTCTCATAGAGCAGAAACCTGCCACCTCATTAAATACTCAGAGATTGAAAGTCCCAATGAAAAACATAATGAATATTCAGCAAACTAATACTTTCAAAAGGCAATCAATACCTCATCAAGATAAATAAATAAGAATTATTTAATTAATCTAATTCTGGTTGATACCATCCATGCAAAAATAGATATTCCAAGAAAATGTACATGGCATACTGAAATGCAGAACAAATGCATTTCATATTTTTCTTACCTTTCCTCTTCAGGCCTCTTCTTTATCCAGCTGTTATCTTGCAAAAGTGTCCGTCGTTTATTAATATCATGAGAAGCCTGTTGTCTGCTTTTAATTGCAACAGAGGGGCTCTTCTTATCTGCAAATGCAGAGAAACACGTCTTGAAAATGAACATGTGGAATAACTTTGGAAACCTCGAGTACTATTACAAAGTTTAAAATATGTAAAAGTTTAACACAAATTGAATTTTCAGTTATCACACCTGTTTAGTGAAGATTGTTTCCCTGATAAGTTTGTGGCTTCAACCTTGAAAAGACTGCAGAAGCCAGTTTACCAAACTAAATCAGTTTCGTCCTTAATATGAAAGAGTTTTGTATATTTTTAATGTAAACAAATTTCACAGATCTGATAAAGGAATTATGAAATTTGCATACCACAGTAATCCCAGGAAAGTCAAACTAATGAATCCTGTTTCCTAGGGTGTTATCTATGGGTTTTATATTTGCAGATGTGTGACAGGATGCAAATTTTGAATGAAAGCTAATCTTGAGTTGACCACATGGTCCTTCAGCTACACCCAGCCCAACATATGTGGATTTTCACATTTCTCAAAATGTCAGACTCCCTCTGAAGCTTTTTCCTTAATGGTTGAATGAACAGACTTTCTTTTCTAATGAGCTCCTTAGTTTTACTGAACTTTAATAAAAGCGATACCTTTAAGTCTATATCTTTACGTCAAATTTAACTAAAATTGGTGCACAGTTTCAAAGGTTATTGGGAGAGACAGATAGACATGCACACTCACATGCTTTATGAACACAGAAGCCTTATTTACTTATGAAAACAACCTAAAATATCTTTGCCCAACAATGCTAATATTTAGTATATTGAAGAACTAACAATATGATACTGACTTGATTTGGGACATTTTGGGTTCCTCTCTGCATTAGAAAGCTGATGTTTATCTCCTTTGGTTTCCTTTTATGAGGATTTTGGCCCTTTTTTGCAAGAAAAAAATATGCAATGACTACTGTCCAGCATTCTTAGTTCTTTTATTCCCTACCTAAGTTTCATATCATCAGCCTGTTTGAGGTGAGAGAAAATATTGTTGTGATATTTTAATGTACCCTTTTAAAATGAAAAGCTAGAAGTTCAGACCAAATAGAAATTCCATTTTTTAATTGCAATATTTACCCCAAGTTTTTCCAGGCAAGAGAAGTAAAAAAATTAAATATGCAAACCCTTTATTAATACATCCAAATAATCAGTAAAATTAATGATGAAAAATACAGAGTTTCTCGGGTTTTCCTTTAGTCACCTTCATGATTTTATACATTAATTCCTCACTTTCTGAGCATTCATGCAAAAGGAGTGCAAGACCATCAGATTTCAGGAAACATCACTGTCTGATGTTCAGCAAGGACATTTGACTGTAAAGATTGTGTATAGAAAGACCAAGCTCCACAGAAAATACATGCAATCAGTAATATGTCATTTGTCAAAGATGTGTTTTGGCATTCTGCTGTGATTTATAAGAAAATGTAATTCTTACTTTTAATACAAGAACTTCAGCTGTAGTGGTAACATTAAAAAATGACAAATGGCTACAATGAGTGGAAGATGAAATAACAAAAAAAACACCAAAACATTTATTTTAAGTGACAATTGTCAAGATTGACTTTTTAAATACATTTTTCTCATGAAAGAAAAACACTGCAGTACAAAGATAAAATTCAGTCTAAAAATGTATATCTGACTGTAACTTAAACTGTGTCTGCTCTTATCTGTTTATATTCACTATACATATGTCCATACTGGCAAATGAAAGAAGGCCAGAGAAGGAATGAAAGGCTTGGACTCATCAATCTTGTTTGCTTAATTGCAAATGTTCTCTGGTTCTGTGTTGGACTTGCTCTCCCCAAGACTGAGTTACTGGAGAAGTGGCAAAGGTTTAAGAAACACAGCTGTGATAGCACCGATATGTGCTTCTGTTTCTTGGCCTTGATGACAAGGTTTGGCTTTCTTTTTTTGAGCAGCATAGATGCAGCCCTTTGACAAATGACCAGGGACATCAAAGATGATGTTTTTAAGAATGTGCCAACAGTCACGGTAGATTAACAAAAAGTATTCTGTCCTTACTTCATGATTTCTGCGTTAGCCTGTTCACTGCCAATTGAACTAGTTCTTCTCTTAAAAAGATTTGTTAAAATCTGACTTTAAAGACTTCAAAAAATGAAGGCATCCCAGGCTTGTCTGAATACCTCCAGTGGTTCATTAGAATATCTGCTAAAATAAACACTTCTTGCAAACCAAAAAGAGGAAGAACCTTCACCAGTTTAAACAATAACATCGTCTCATAGTCACTGGCAAGAATGAAGATAGTTTTAATTAGCCAGCAAGATCATATGAAGTGTGTTTGCACTAAAAATGTATACGTTTCCATTCTCATGAATATTTAGGTATTTTTAATTTGGTACAATCATTTGTATTGGAGGGGAAAAAAAAAAGTTAATTTTTCAAAAGTAGGAAAAATGTGATCTCAAGTTTATGCATTCCAGAGAGAAAACTTCTCTACAGTAAGGACAGCTGATGGCAGCTAAAGGGGTGGAAATGATTCCAGCATTCTTTTCATTCTAATAGTTTTAGCCAAAGATGCTTTGATCTGTTTCCAATGCATTTTAATCTGTGCTCTTCTGCTGTCAGCCATAACCTCCTCAGAATCTTGAAGAAAAACCTTAATGACATGAACATGACATAAACATTTCTATATAATCAAGAAGTACTAAGTATATATCCAACTATTAAAATTAACCATGTATGTGACATATTGACCTTTTTCCAATAGCAATTTAAGAAAGCTGTTATCACCTACCCAAAAAATCATTTGTATTTCACAGAAATCATGGTTTTTTAAACTGTTTGGTGCAAAAATTTGAGAAACCTCCTATAAAGGCAGTAGCCAAGGGACATACACTGTTTTCTTGTCAAGAAATATTGCAAGCATTTTGCTGCTGCCTGAGGCCCTGGCTTTGCTGAAGAGTACTGATTTCTGGTCTAATGAATTTTCTCCCAAGCTTCAACTAAAAAATGAAACGTAGATCAGATACAACTGTTCAGGTCACGTGAGTGCAGACAGATGCAGCTTGTCCCTGTCTTAATTTGATGGTAAAAGGTTTATGTCCTCAACACAATAGAGCCAAGCAGCTCCTTGCCGTGGCTGCACTAATTTTGGTGTACTTAGGCCTGGCACATCCCACTCAAACCAGATCCACATGCATTTCAAAACCTTTTGGTCTTCAGAAGTATTTTTTATGTTTCAGGAAAATGGAAAATATCATCATGTTTACAGTTTGCCTCTGATCATTTCTCTGCATAGAAAGCAAACTCCAGCCCTCCTCAAGTTTTGTCCCTCCAGAGGAACAAACAATCCCATCAGACAACGATTAAAAAGCTTTTCTCTCCCCTTGCCCTGTTCTAATTTTCCTCAATTTCTCCTCGTTTTCCCTGAGTGAGTCAAGGAGACGGTGCTGAGATCAATGAATCTGCCCACTGCCCTTCCAGCTTCTGTGCTCCTGTGGGCTTTCCACAACAACCACAGCCCTTGGCATGGGGAATCACCACCTTGCACCACACCACCTGACTCCCCCACTCCACCACACAACACTGCTCAGTGGGATGTTCTGGCCTGAATCCCTGCCAGCGGCAGTTTGTGCACAACACCAATAGTCTGGCATCTGAAGCGGGTCTCACTGTGACTAATAACCATCCTGTCACTGCCAAAACGTGGCGGTGTGCCCAGTGAGGGAGCTGAGGGATGGGCATGGTGATACTTAGAAAGGAGGAAGGCCACGCCTCAGCCTCCAAGTGCCCTGGGAGCAGAAAATGGAGAAGACTCGGTATTACCGCTTTGATTTGGAGACTGTTTTTGTATACTGAAAGCTGACATTTGTTCCGTGGTATGTTGTCCTTCTCTAGGAATCTAAAAGGAAACACGACAAAAAAAAAGAAGATATTAGGAATCAGCCCCAAAAACAGTTCAAGTTTGTTGTCCACTTCGACCACCTCCTTGCATAAGTTTAGTCTGACAGGGTGGAATGGCTTAGTGCTGGCTGCAGCCCTGCTCAGACCAAATCTGAGTGGTGGCAGAGTGGTGGCTTTTCCCTGCCTAGTAATGACTATGTGTACTCCTGCCTTGTGCCTCTGCCTTTCACAGTGCCTGTCCTTCCTTTCCCTTTTTGGGAGCATCTTCCCTGAGAACACGTGGTGTGGTGATAGCCTTCGGAGGGCCACACTGAGTAATGAAGAATGAGGTGAGGTGATAAGCTTAATGGGAAAACAGTATTAGTCAGTGGCTCAGAGTGGCACCTGGAGCACAGGTGGGCTTACCCAGCCCTGCTGATGGGTCTCACAGCTACAGTGATCAGCAGCTAATGCTAGGGGCCAGGACAGAGACAGTTCTTCTGCTCTGCAACAGTTTTCCATTCACTGACTTCTTCCCTTATCTCAAATCAGGTTAAAAAAATGAGCCTCCAAGACTGCCAATTTAAAAACAACAACAACAACAAGAAGAAAAAAACAAACAAAACCAAACAAACAAACAAAAAACAACAACAAAAAAAACCCCCAACCAATTATTTGGGAGTTGAGCCACTCAAAAGATTTCATGTTTTCCTTTGAAATTGGATTGTGAATACCAGCTTTCCTAGAGAAAGCATCAAGCAGAACATAATAACATTTCAATGACAAAAAATTCTCCCTTAAGTTAAAAAACCCCAATGCTGACACTCACTTAAGGGTGTGGCCAAAACTGACCCTCTTGAGCAAGTGGATTCCTTTTCAAAAAGCAGTGTTTTCCAAGAAAACAATGTTAAGATGGAAAGCTGCCAACCAATTCCACTGTCAGACTACTAAGATTTACAGAAGCACTAGAAAACAGTTTTTGTGACAGCAGCAGCCCTTAAAAATCAGAAACGTTCCCAATTCTCTGGGTGACACAGCTATTATATTTTTCTTACTGCAGATGTAAAGTGTATTGCTCCCACACCTAAGATAGAGTGGATTGAGACTGGAGCATGTGGCTCTTTCTTTACAGATGGGAAGGGAAGAAGATTTTGGATTCTAGCAAAAGCAAATAATATTTGAGTATAAAAGTTCACATGTATCTTACATAGTTGTGAAATTCCAGATATTTATTGGAGTTTAAAATTCTGGCATGTTGATTGGAAAGCTCCAGCCCACATTCTTGTTTTTTTAAGCTTAGGTGTTGGTATCAAACAGGCATTGGCACAGTATATGTAGAAAACATGTGACTGCTGGATCTGATTCCCACACAATAAAAATTTGCTCGGGGCTATGGTGAGCCGTATTTATTTTGCAATTGGTTATAAAATATCTTTTAAAAATACTTTTATAAGAAGGTTTAAAACATATATGCACTGAATTTCCTAGAAACTGTTCAGGTAGGTTATTAAAGAATGACTTTTAGATAGTGACCATTCTCACTATAAATTTTCCTGAACTGTCCCAAAATGGTAGAGAGGTCTCTGATGTATTTATGTTCTCAGCTTAGCAACAGCTGTACATCTGATGCAGTCAGTCAGTCCTGGGATAATATTTGATATTTCAGAATATTTTGTAAGCAATGAGAACTAGTACTTCTTCTCCTCAAGAAGAAGTAGTAGTTTCTATAGAAGGAATTTGGATTTATTTTCTAATAAGTACATTTAAAGCCATTTGCTAAGGGAAATGAACTGTAAAACTTTGAAAAAGGAGACTTCTTTTGTGAAAATTAAGTGAAATGAGATAATTTTAAGACTTAAAAGATCTTGTTTAAAATAAACATTTTGCAATTTAAATATTTAATACTGAAAATAACAGTCAACTGCTATGTAGACTTCATGTTAGACTGTAGCCCTCCTTCCTATATATTTGTAATAGAAACTGAAATTTCTCACAGAACTGACAAGGAAGTATCATATACCTTTGTTAGAAATAAACAAAAAAACCTCAGGCATTTGTTCTGAAATAAAAATTATGGCCAAAGTAAAAAATCCATACATTTTGAGGCTTGTCTTTAAAATCTACAGATTACTACAAATGTATTAATGACACTGAGATCATGAAAAGTGACTATAAAGTGAGTTTGCAACTCCTAGTTGTATCCATGCAAGACAAAAGAAAGTCCAGCAAGTGTGTTTCTGTCATCCTCCTTAATTTAATTAAAACTATGTTTTGTCTCTTGTCCTATATTCATTTTTTAATGGTTTAAGAGCAAAACAATATTTCTGTTGCACATGTGTACAGCATCCAGAATAAACTGCTACCTAGTCTCCCAACCCAAAAGTAGTATGCATAAATGAATATGAAAACCAGCCACACTCCCTTTTACAGTCAGAACTGAAAATGTTCCAGGTATTCTGAAATTTTAAACCTAGGCATTTTAGTCCTACAGAATACTGCCATATTGTCCTCAAGGCTTGCTTCATGCTTCTGAACTTTCAAGTTGTATATCAAAGATTGATCCATTAAAATTTAAAATGCAAATTAAAAGCTACTTCAGTCTGTAGCACAGACAATCAAGAATCATCAGAGTAAGACTTAAATTTTAGTATCTTAGAAATTAAAAGATTCGTGCATAAAGAGGCAGGATACAGCTCATCAAAGCATTTTTTGAACTCTGTGTGTGTATCTGTGTATTTGGAAAGGAGAATGGACAAAACATTAAGATCATATTAGTTTAAAAATTCCAGCTAATAAAGATGTGAAACTGTCACATTGCTCACACAGGTCAGTGAACATTTTATCTTCAGCCCATAGGCAGGTTTAAAAAAAAGTCTTTAACTTTGTAAGAAAGAGGAGTTATAGGTTTCTATAGTATACTATAGTAGTAAATTTAGTTCAGGCATTCTTAATAGGATCTCAACCACTGAAGCAAAACAACTCAGCTGGAATGCAAAACAAAAACAAACAGGAATGCAGCTCCAGTGTAATTTGAATTTAAAAACAGCGTCAGGAAACTTTAAAGGAAATTAAAACTGCCCCAGCCAGTCCAGTGAGCAGTTCCCAAATGGTTTTAAGACATGCCAGTCCTGGATTCAGACCCTCACCAATTTTTGGAGAAACCCAAATATAATTCCAAAGAAATTCAGAAAAAACTTCAGACATAACTTCAGGGAAAGTCAAATGCCCCTTCAACTTGGAAGGAAGTTATTCCAAAAGCAGCACAGGTCTCTAATCCTATTTTTATCACAAATATCTATATTCACACTTCTACATCTCCTTTCCACCTCCCGCAGTGACTGATCAGCAGAATACCTCAGGCCTGCCTTAAATTCTGAAAGCTAGATCTTCTAGTTTTCAGGTAGTCTGAACACACCCATTCTTCCTTCATAGATCTCTTTTGCCCCCCTTCTGCTCTTGGCTGTAGCTTCCTATTTGATGAGGCTTCACATATATCCATAGCTGTATTTAAAATATACATAAGAATGATACAAACATCTCCTGTAAGATTCATGTTTTCCACATCAGACCAAACTAGTTGGAACAAACTAGTCTATGTTCTTTGGCTTCTAGCTAAGACAGTGATTAAGACCTTATTTGTAAATATTCTGTTTATATGCATTTTTTTAATAAACAATATTTATTTTCACAGCTTAGACACAAGAAGCATTGCACATATACTGTATAATAAGTAATTCAGCATAGTAAATGTTGAAGGAGAGATGTGAGAGGGACACCTTCTTCTCTTAAAAGTCAAAACATTTGTTTTTATGCTGAGGTTTTTCATATAAAGCTTTGCCAAATGCAAATGCCTAAAATGTCAAACTTCCCAGTATTATTAATTAACTGGGTAATACAAAAAGTTGTAACTGAACAACCAGTTTAAAACAAAAATGTTTCAGAATTTTCCTGACATCCAGCTTCTTGTGCTGCATTGCTAAAGCAGCCTGGACTGTAAAGAAGCAGTTGAGTTCAGCGTGTCCACATGAAACACCAGCTGGAACTAACAGGTTCCTTATGTATGTGGCTTTACATGACCACAGCTTGCTGACTACTGTTTCCTACATGTCCTTCAAGTTCCAGCTTTTCAAAAGTATCTTATATTTGCCATATGAAAAAGAAAATAGACATATATACTTTTTTCTTTGTTTATCCCAAATATGAAACTTGCCACCAAAATTTCAGCTTCTTGAAGAAATATTCTGTTCTGAAATAAGCTGAACATTCAGATTATTTGAGTGGGGCTCAAAATTTTAGACCTATTCCATTAGAAATGAAGACTTACTTCAGCTCTACTTTTCCATTTGCTTTGTTTTCCATTGAACCCTTAATGTTAATTCTATAGTACGTGGCTTATCTTTCATTTATATGAGATAACTGTGGAGAATACAACATTTAAAAAAAAAGCACATTTGGTCTTAATTACAATTATGAAACACACAGCAGTATTTCCTTGCTTTCATTTAACACCTTTCATGTCAGCAAACCTTTTTATTTTCTCCATCTTTTCTCTTGAATACAGTAAGTGTGAGCAAGCAACTGATTAAAGTAATTCTGACTTTATACAGGATGAAGATCTCCAAGCCTTAAAACTAAGGCACTGGGGAGACACATTGTTATAGTTGTTCTTCTAGATAGGGATCCATAGCTGTGTGAGGTAAAATCTTTCTGCTTTGGAAGTCAATACCAATTTTGCTGTTCTCTACATCCATCACTGCCCCTCTCAGATATCAAAGTGGGGTGACTGGGCTATCAAATCTGGCTACCTATACTTAAACTCAAGTAAGAAGTTGTGTTCCTTGATTCCAAACAAAGGTTGTTTTGCAAATCACCATCACAGCCAGAGCCAGTCAATGCTGTGCCATCCTTCATACATCCAAACATGTTATTTCGGATGAGAATATGATCTCTTCAAATAACATTAAAGGTCCACTCTGTGATGTGCATCTCTATATGTATAACTGATTCTCTACTTTCTTCCCTACAGAATTGCCACTGGTGATTCTATTTGTTTGGCAATTAGTTAGTCTTTTGTCTTTTTGCTGAAATTACATTTAAAAATAACTAAATTTATTTTACAGACATTAAAGAATAATAAAAGTATGTTCCTAGCTTGATTTTTTTTCCCAAGAGTTACATATCAGAACAATACCCATATAATATATTTGTGAACTTCTGGAATTAATACATTGGGTTTAAATGATTATTTTACTTTACAGTTTTGGCCGCAGAATTAATAGCAATTCTCACAGAAAATAAAAACATGTATATGTGTAAAAGAGAAAACAAGCAAGGTTGGAATAGGCAAGGTAGGACTAGAGAACACATGAATGTATGACAGAAGTCATTCATCTTTGTAGCTGAAAGAGCTCTCAAAACTGGTTTTTCAAGATGTGGGCGGAGGAGATTCTGTTTTGAAAGAAGCTTTGGAACTGTCATTAAAATCAGCTGCAAAGTCAGAACACAAATCTGTATGTATTTTCAAATTAGAAATGCATGATCAGTTTTAGATGTAGTGGTTTGTTTTTTTTTTTTAATAGAGTGTAGAAGAGGAGGTAAAAATTTTATTTATTCAACTATGTCATTTTCCTAGATTTTTGGTGAAGAACACATCCTGTCTATACATGGGTTCAGCTAATTGTATAGATAAGTCATTGTATCAAAGTAGAATGCACCTTTTGCAAAGGTGCAAATGAAAGCAAACTGTTGCTAATTGTTTTTTGCCAATAGTAAACTTCAAGCAAATTCAAGTAAAGGAGAAAAGAGTAAATACTCTTTAATTTTAGATAAAAATTACAGAGAAAGAATAAACTAACAATAAAATTAACCAAAGAGCAAAACTGACATTTAAATAGCTATTCATGAAAAGTGGTCTGAATAGTGAGTTTGTCATCAGAGAATTAGCACTAGAATAAAATGCAATTAGCAATATAATGTAAATAATGAAGTAATTGAGATCGTAGAGCCAGGAGAAGTCAGAAAGATCTGGGAAAACTGAACACCTAAACTGTAAAACTTCTAGACCTGGATTTTCATAGACAAGTTCTCCACACTTCTTGAAAATCAGATTATCTGAAGTGGGATCCTGAATTGGACACAAGGAAGTCACAGAACATCTGAAAATGTAGGACTTTCCATACATGTTATATAAAGCCAGAAGAGTAAACATCCTTACCTAGGTATGGTAGAAGTTAGTGTCCTAGCGTGGCTCAGTGTGGTTAGTCAACCTGGAGACAGCTGGAAGTGAGGCACAGTCAAAGCAGACAGAGAGCTGAATTGTCGTTCCCCATCCAGCTGTCTGAAAACTCAAGAGATTTCTCCTTCAGAGGCTGAGTCACTTAAGGAGGAGGTAGGAGGTGTGGAAAAGGGTGGCACCTTGCAGAAATACCAGATCAATTAAAAGTACGGGTGAGTTGTTATGCTTCTGTGCTTGCTGTGCTTTTCAAGTGCAGTAGGGCTGGGTTTCACGAAATGAACTGCTTTAACAGACCTTGAAACAGAAAGCTAAGTGATTACCATTTGGAAAAATATACTATAGTCATTTTGATTTTCCACATATACGTTGCAGAGCTGTAGGGCTGCCTCTCAGCTACAGGGTTTCAGGTGTTTACACAGGTGAACATGAAGGAACACTATATTTCACCAAAGAAAAATTCTGGATAAGTGTTACATGGGGAACACACCCTAGAATCTGATCTGCACAAAGTATTTGCGCTGTTTTAGTACGTGGGCAGAGGCAAAAAGATCTGGGGGGAAATCCCTCCCACGAGATCTTGTTGCAAGACTCTCTTATCTGTGTACATTTGCATTCTCCTGCAGTACAGACAGCAACAAACAGAACGGAGAGAAGAGCTTGCCTTCACTTATTTTTTTCTCTCTTTAAAATGGCTGCAAATAAGTTTGTAGGCTAAGAACTGCCTTACTATTAGTAAATACAGTAGTATAGAATCAATAATTTCCTTATAGAAATACTGTATACAACTCCATGCTTCTGTTTAAGATACAGAGGCTGGTTTTAATGTAGCTTATATTGGCTCATGCTTCTTTTATATTTGGGGAATTTTTGCAATGAAATATGTGGCAGATCATTTAGCAAGATGCTGGGCAACCTTTAGTCCTATTATCTTCTGTAAAAGTTAGGAACTTCTTTGAACAGATCAAAAACAAATCAAACTCTGTCATGAATTAATTTATTATTAGTCCTTATTTTTGTTGATATTTTACCTCTTCGTAGGCTTGGTACTTAGGAGGGTGAAGTTATTGTCTAAACATTAGTTATATCTGATGAAATAGAGATGATGAAGCAGTGCAGCAGACAAGAAGATACCAAGTATAAACTACTAACTACCACAAGTATCAGAATTAATGAATACAAGGAAGTAAACATTTCTGAACTTTGTACATCTCAACTTTGGCGTTTCTGAAAGTTAGAAATACTTTAAGCGGTCCTGGAATGTTTACCTTTTTGCAATCATGAAGAAACTTTTGTGAATATATCTCATTAGGGACATATTGAGATTTTATAGTTGCTCCCAAATGAAACAGATGTCTTTCTTCGTAAGAAATGCACATTTAGCATTAAATGGGAATTAACTTAAAAAAATATATATCCTTTAATTTGAAATGGATGTCTAGCTTTGATTTATAGTAACAACACCTGAGACTAGGAATATCTTTTTGTTTTGAAACATTTTTCTTTCATAATCCAGGTGCTACATTATATGAATTTGTTATCATTTTACATTAGCCAGACAAGTTGTGCTTGTAAATCAGAGATAAACTTAACCTGTCTCACAGCACTGCCTTCTTTAGCCAAAATGTTTGAGAAACACATATAGAGATGCAAACAATTCAGTCTGGAGAAATTAAATTGATATTTTCCTGTATTTATGGCCTTTGAACACAGAGAAGAAATTATGGGACAGAGCAAGCCAGTTCTGCTACACAAAATAAGCCCAAGGGTTCTTCTAAGGCAGTCCTTGCTAAGTCTTTGGCATCTGGTGTGAAGGAATAGGCAGTCTACAGGAAAACGCATACGATATAAGAAATTCCAACAATGGTACTGACCTTAGCTTAAGAATAAAGTGGGCCAGCTGTCTTTTACTGACTGATGTGCAACAACCAGGATATTCAATGCATGGTGAGTTTTTGATGTTAGCTGTGCTGATTACTTACTATTTCAAAGATGGAAAAAAAAATCAAGTTGTTTTTTTTTGACTAAAGGAAATTTAAGTCACTGCTAAATATTCTGTCTCATTTTCTGTATGATAACCACATACAAGTATTGTTCCTGGCGAATAAAGAATACATGATGCAGTGCCGTGTATCAGGAATTGAACATTTTCAGCATACAGTAAAAATGACCCATAACTATTTTCCATTAATAAACTTTGCATACTCTGAAGAAATTCAGGTTTCAGGAATTGAGAGGAACTCAAACATTTCCTCTAGATCTCAGTATAACAAATGAAATCAATCACAAATACAGCCATTCCCAGATTGCTTGAACTGTTCTGCATTCAGGTTTCAGTTTTCTTTTAGTTCTCTAGTTTAAGGTCTGTATTTAATTGAAGGAAGGACAGAAATCCAGATACAGTGAAATTTAATTTCTCAGGCTATTTCAGAACTTGAATTATGTCACCCTTTTTCCCTTTCTCACTCTCAAGAAAGTAGCCAAGTTGAAGCACAAACAGACAGTATTCTAAACACACATTTTTCCATAGTGTCAAAAAAGAGCAGTGCAAGAATAGTAGCACATGTATATATGTATATATATACGTATATATATACATATATGCCTCTGTACTGACAACCAATGACTTTTAATCAATGACTTTTAATCAAGGATGCAATTTACCTGGTCATTGCATTGGGCTGTGTTCTACTATTGATTTATCAGATTTGAAGGATTTTGGATCTTTTTTAGTTCAACCAGTAAGGTGCTTTGGAGCTGACAAGTAACTCCTTTCACATCTACCTATCAGTAACCTACGTGCTGGAAGTTAGGTAAATACTCTGCTTTTGTTTGCTATTCTCTCAGAAAAAAAGAGGGAGTTCTCTGAAAAATAGATACAAACATAAATGGCCATGTCCTAGGCTTAACAAGATACAACTCCACCAAAATAATAGCTTGATTTAGCTGACATGATTTATAAGAGAAAGCAAGAAATGTCTTAGAATTCCTTCCTACATTAAAACTTCTTTATAATTTATTATTAACAAGCAATAGGGGCATATTACTGATTAGTAATCGGAGGGCACTATCTCTTTCTGCTTAGATTTCTAGCACATTTTGGAGGACGTTTCAAGCAGGCTCATTTTAAATACCTCATCAACAGTGGAGGCTTATTTGTCATCCACTGAATTCTTACAAGGCCTGCTAAGAAGCTGCCAGTGGGGGATGTTATCTTATTTTAAAATAGAGTAGCACTGGCAGAAAACTGAACCTAAGGAGTTCAGAAATGCCATAATTTAGATTTAAATGGCTTATTCAGTATTATTAAAGTCAAATGCTTATAGCACCCTACAGTGGCAATACATTATCACATTTCTCAATTCTCATGGTTTTCTGAACAAGATGGTTGTGTTCAGTGTTCTTAGCTTTAGCTTATACACTTTTCTACATAGTCTGTCCCTTGACTGCTAGTAAAACACATTTTTCTCTACATGACTTTCTTGTCAGTTTTTGCTGAATTTCCATTTTTTAGTACAAAACATATTGCAAAATAGTGCGCTACCTCCACATCCTTTAAATCCACTAAGATTTAAAAGATAGCATACGGAAAATGTCAACATGTAGCCTAGCTCTTTTGAGCTTTTATGTAGATTCACAACAGAGAGCTGGGAATGAGCAGTGATTCAGAGGGCAACTTTTTGGACAAATATGATTCTGTGACTCCTCCCAAAAGGAGAGGAATATTTACTGAATACATTTTTTTCATACACTCAGTCCTTCAAAAGAGAAGTCCTTTAATACTTCAGACTTTCCAAGTAGGGTTGGTTAACTACTGTGTTTTGGGTTATAAGATTCTATTATTGTAACTACTGTGTCCAAAAGATTTGAAGACAGCCTAGCAAGTACTGTTCAATTTTTTTACTTTCAAGATATAGATAAAACAGCTACATTTGTCCTATTAAATTAAACTTACCAAGGCCCAGTCTTTGGCCTGAGGACAAGTGGAACAGCATGTTCTGTACCTGTATCACTAAATTCGCTTTCCAAAAAGAACTGTGTGCCCTCATCCACACTCTTATTGAAAACAGTCCAGAACTTGTACTAGAGAGATCTGTGCCCAAGTCTTTTTTCAGAGATAGTCAATTGACAGGAACAAAACTGTGTCAAGGAGTGTGCATGATAATAGTATGGACAAACAGAGGATATTTCTCAAGCCCAGATCCTATTCTTAATTATTTAACTAGTATGGTCGTACTCACTGGACCTGATTTTTCAAAAGTTAATTGTATTTGATATAACTCATGTCAAAAGATGACTAAAACTAAACACTGAAACATATGGATAAATGTCAGCAGTGGATGATAGCCAGCTGCAAGGCAGCATTTAGCAGGCAGACACGGCTAGTTAACGTAACCTTTATCTGGGAAATGGGTTGCACATCTGTGCCACCTGCACATTTTTCGTGCTCAGGGTTGATCTAAGATCTCCTATATATGTAAGCAGCAGTTCTAAAAGGTTAAGTCAAAAAGGCAAGGGTCACTCATAGAAAAAAAGAACCCAGGGCAGCAAATAGAAAAAGAAATTATGCTCTTGCCTAGGGTGACACCTTCCTCTTGAAGGTGACTAACACAAGGTCTGCTCCTCCCTAGATTCCCAGTCCAGCCCTACATAAAATAAGCTGATGCCTGGGACCTGTGATACCTCTCTGTACAGAGGTGTTTTTCACCCTGGTCAAAATAATTAACCAAGGGAACGTATTGCCTATGGGTACACCCTTACCAAGAGGTATGTGTGACTCAGAACCAGACTAGAAATGGCTGTATGAATCCCAGTAGCACTCATAACAGCAACACAGAGGAGAGGGAGAAATAAGGAGTATGATTTTTTCCCATGGGCAAGTCATTCTTTCATTAGATTCCATGAGATTTCTGTAACTTTCCATTGAAGATTCTGATTCTCTTGCTCCTAGACAGACATCTCAAAGTAAAATATACTAATGATGTGATGTGAGATGGAAAGACCCTTTCTCCGTGGCCATCCTAGATCATACTAAGATGCAGATTTTAAAGGTTCAAAGTCCTGAGATGCCTTGCAAAGGGCAACTGCTGGCAGAGCCAGGTGCCTGGGATCCTTTGTAACAACTTTGTTCTTTCCTTCGTGCTCAAAAATTAGAATTCTTCAGCCTAATCCACATGCAAGGCTCATCTCCAAACACGCTGTTACTATCCTATTAGTGAGAGGTCCCTTTGCCTCTTATCTCTCTGCAAATGAGACCATATGCCCAGGTCTATGACTTAGATTTTATTTAACAATGAATGTGAGGTAGAGAGATAGAAAGAAGTAGAAAAGGGGGAAGGGGGAGGGGAGAAAGAGAGAGAAAGAGAGAGGAGAAAGGGAGAGAGATCAAGTAGAAGATAGTCACCACTCCTGGACCCAGTGGTGTTCTCTTGGTCCTTCTTCTTGGTGGTGGGGGTCTCAGGGTTGTTCAAAACTTTTCACTGTTTATACAACTTAGTAAATAAGGGAATTGATGCTCATTGGGTACAAGTTAACATAGTTCTCTTAATAACTAAGTATTTTATCTTGTATTGGTTAAATGATTCCCTTGCCTCTAATGTTAATTAGTCTGCATGCTCAGTCTTTCTCTTCTTTTGACTCAGTGAGTTTCTTGTGTCAGAGGGCCGTGAGTTGGAGTTCGCAATCTTGCCCTGCCAGAACTACCTTTTACCCGCTCTGAGCTGATTCAGCACAGTTGCTGAGTTGGTTTTGTTAGTTTCTTCCTTATCTGGGGAGTTCTGCCAAATGTCCTTGTGTTCTGTAAATTCTGCTTCTTTGTGTCCATTATCAGTGCTACATCCTTCTTCCCAAGGTTTTTTAACCTCTCCCTAGGTCTGAGATCACTGAAGCATGTCAAACCCTAAACTTCAGTAAGTTCTACAGACAAGTAATTTATCTTCCTAACACCCAGACAACAGTACCACCTTTATACAGTCCAGGTTCTGGTTATCCACAGAGGTGTATTCAGGGGGTCTTCCGTGGTTGTCACTGGTCACAGATGCTATGAATCCCATGACTTGGGGTGATCTTTGTTTGACCAGTGACGTTCCAAACAGTTTGCCATGGTGGGACTTTTTGTCTGGATGCATTAACCAGGATGTGCTAACCACACCTGACCTCTGCCAGGCCTGGAATTAGGGCTTTCCCATCACAAATTCCTCCCTTCTGTGCTCCTCTCAAGTTTTCATGGTGGTGGCATATCTTATGGCAAGTTCCTTCTGTGGCCTTGACAGTGTTTGAGATAGACAACTGTGCTCTTTAGCTCATTACACATGCTTAACTCTTTAAAAGAACAGGACAAGAAAGCAAGATCTTACCAACTGGAAAAATCACTTAGCCTATGACTAAACCCAAGTTCAAATCATTCCTCCTTTTGATAGCAGCCCATTTTTACCAGCAGACTACCTTACCACTGAGTTACTATTTTTTGTTTGAGGGAATATAATCACCATAGTTTTTCTACCTCCTGAAAGTTTAAATACTCACTGGAGAGAGAATAATGCTACAGCTCTTTTACTACAGCATACAGATATTGGTCTCACCACTGTCTAAATGAGTATTGAGATATTATATATGGAATTCTCTTTATTTTTTTTATGTTGTAATTTTTCAGCATTTTATCACTTGGGTGATTAAAATAGCTAGATATAAGAGTATTTTTATAATATCATGTAGCAACATGATGTTGTGCAGGGGCAGGAGAACCTAAAGACACTTTCACTAGATTATGCTACTGTTAAAGTGAGTACAACTTTTCACTAAGTCTGATATGAAATACCATAATGCACCAGGGATAATGCTGTGTTTTATTGATTAATTTTTGCCAGCCCAGCCTACATTTCCTATAGCTGTTTCAGGTTGCTGTTCCTGGGGAAGACCTTTCAGAAGGTTAAAGTAAGGCATGCAATCCTTTTTAACCACACCTTTATGAATACAGGAAGGAGCACTGTCAGAGCTTTTTCACGTGCATTTTTTAAATGCTAAGAAAATCTTAGTCACAATGCAGATGTATTTGCAGCTCATTGTTCTCCCAAAAGGTGTGGCAAGGTTCATAAACTAAAGAAGGAAGAAAAAATTTCTATAAATAGAATGCAAAATGTCTAAACCTTTTGATGTTTTCTAGTTGCCACAGAAAATGCTTGAGCAGTGTCTTCTATTCATAGCAGGTGTCAACGCATTTCATAGACATACACAGTCTACGGTGTTAGTGGGCCTGATTTTCCCACAATTTGAATAGCTCTTTACTCTGCAAGTAAGTGAAATATCTTGCAGAAATCCCTGAAAGTCTGGTCCATAGCATGCTAAACTTGAGTATCTTGATCTTGCACCACTGCCATTACTGTCTTAGCTAAAGAACACAGAGTTACTGATAAAATCAGTTATTTAAGGAAAATTGTGCTGAAAATCTGGCAAAGTCAAATGACATCTGTGTGGTACCAGATGAATGGCTGTAACCAGTTTTGTAGCTTATGTTATTGATAAATAGCTTATTTGTTAATTTGTTACCATCATCTGAATTAACAAAGAATATTCATATGGGAGGGTAAAGAAATTAAAATCAGACCAACAGTAGAGGGAGTGTGAGAATTATGATTAGATGTGCTTTTTTCATAAAAAAATAAAAAAGACTTTGTAACATCTCTATCACCTAAAAATGTTCTCTGACAGAGCCCTGGGAAAGAACCAACTGTGCTGATCTCGGGGAAAGATATGTTTTTAAAAGATGTTAGAGGAGGTGAAGCTAAAGGGTAAGAATTTTTTTCTTGCTTCCTATCTGAAATTTTCTTATAGCAATGAATTGGTCAGAGGCATTGTAAATACACAGGAGACAACTCCCCCAGGCCGTTCTTTTTATGGTGCAGATAGGGAGAGGTATCTGCCCCACAGAATGATATCCACGTGAGGAACTTCACATTATACTCATCTGATAGACTGGGTTTCCTCTCCTTGCTGGGAGATTATTGTGGATAATCTGGATATTGTGCTGGGATTATCTGCTAGGACTAAGCACCATTTTCTCTGGTCATTCTTTCTTTTATAATTTGGCTTAAATTAGTTGACTGAGAACTTGACTGTGATTTGAAAACTTATATGGAAATTTTATACCAGTCAAAAAACCCCAATGAACCAATATCCCACCTAGTTAATGAAATCTTGACAGATGCATTCCATACTGGTGTTATCTGCACACATAACTGCTATGCATGCTAGCCAAATTTTACAGATTGTGATCGTGTTCTCCATCCACATCAAAGCTGAATATGAGCATGGAAGAAAGGTAGGGTTTTTCCTGTTCCCGGAAGATGCTGGCTGTGGTACAGTTAGCACAGAACAGCTTACTGTAGAAGAGTTCTTAGAAAATGTGTTCCAAAACCAGTAACTGCAGAAATATGACAAAGGCAAAAAATAGGAATCAAAAGGGATGGAGTTGAACTTAGAAAGGTTCAGAGAAGGACATAAAAGATGACGGAAGATACAAAACTGCTTCTCCACACAAGGGAAAAATGCATCAGCTAAGATTCTTTTAGTGTGGAGAAAGGAGGTATAAGTGGCGTAAAAACATCACAAACAATATAAGAAGGGTGTATTTCAATTCTCCCCCAGTACAAGAGCATCAGCATTAATTTTAGTTGAAAGAAAAAGAAAGAAAAAGAGAAAAAGACAAAACAAAAAGAAGAAGAAGGAAAAGAAGAAGTAGAAAAAAAAGAAAAAGAGAAAAAGAAACAGAAAAAGGAAAAGGGAAAGGAAAAGGAAAAGAAAAAAAAGAAACATAAAAAAGAAAAAAGAAAAAGAAAAAGAAAAAAGAAAAAGAAAAAGAAGAAGAAGAAGAAAAAGAAAAAGAAAAAGAAGAAGAAGAAGAAAAAGAAAAAGAAAAAGAAAAAGAAAAAGAAAAAGAAAAAGAAAAAGAAAAAGAAAAAGAAAAAGAAAAAGAAAAAGAAAAAGAAAAAGAAAAAGAAAAAGAAAAAGAAAAAGAAAAAGAAAAAGAAAAAGAAAAAGAAAAAGAAAAAGAAAAAGAAAAAGAAAAAGAAAAAGAAAAAGAAAAAGAAAAAAAAGAGAAAGAAAAAGAAAGGAAAAAGAGAAAGAAAAAGAAAAAGAAAAAGAAAAAGAAAAAGAAAAAGAAAAAGAAAAAGAAAAAGAAAAAGAAAAAGAAAAAGAAAAAGAAAAAGAAAAAGAAAAAGAAAAGAAAAAGAAAAAGAAAAAGAAAAAGAAAAAGAAAAAGAAAAAGAAAAAGAAAAAGAAAAAGGAAAAGAAAAAGAAAAAGAAAAAGAAAAAGAAAAAAAGAAAGAAAACGGAGATGTTTCTTCCTACAGTATATATGTAAGCTGTCCTTGCTGCAGGAAGATGTGTTTCCAATAGTTTATGAAATGCAACAGTTTATTTATATATGTATGTATCTGTACTTGTGCTCACGTGTGTGTATGCATGCATGTACATAAATACTTATATGGGCATGTGTGTATGCCCATACGTAAAACAGTTCAATGAGACACAAGACAAGCTTGTGGAAGAGAAATGCACTGATGCTTACTAAGTAAACAGAAACTGCACTGGGCTAAGAAAGACCAAATTGATAGAGACTGTAAGGGCACTTAGGGAATGCAATTTGGATGCTTCCTCTCCTTCCGGAGCATTTGCTTTTGGCAACTGTTGGTGACAGAATATTGGGCTAGGTAGACCTTTGGGCTGACCAAGGCCTGCCATTGCTATGTTATGCAGTCAAAATTTGTATAAGGCACATAACTAACATTGCATTAAAATTATTTCATAATTTTTTGATTAACAGTAAACAATTAGCAGTACAATCAAGGTTATACCTTTTTTTTCAGAATGTTGATGTTTCAGATATTAAAATAAGCCAAAAAAACTTCATCACTCCTTAGTGACGGAGTTGTCATTCAGCCCCTCAGCTGAGAGTCATTTAGCATTGTCATCTTAATTTCTTCAAAATTAATTTCTTCTCTAGTTACATGACAAATGTGGAGAGTATGTATATGTGTAAACATGGAGAGAACTTTACTTTGTTAGCACATGTTTAAGACCTTTTCCTTACTCATAAATACCTTTGCAAACCAATAAAATTGCTCACCTGTTCAAATAACAGGAAAAAATAGCAAGGCAGATTTATGATATGTGTTGAAATGTAAGTAATCTGCAGGAGTAAAATTGAAAATGGTATCACAGAAATGTCATCTTCCCTCCACATTCCCCTCACAGCTTCTCTGGAGAATTCAGCTGTCTTTTTGTCCTCCCTTATCCACAGAAGTAGAAGGTTTAGTAGCATTTCCAAGCATCTTCCAAGGACTAAATTTGAGGTACAGATTTCAGTCACAAACTATGTGAAAGAAAGGAGAACACATTTCCTAAATTAACGCATTTGCAAGTAGGGCTTTATGAGCTGAGAAGCTGAAGAAGCAGCTGAGCTCTCTTCTTGCCTTTATAAAATACTTGTCCTTTGATATAAACTGGCCAATAGACTTTTACAATGTGTGGAAGTTAGTGCACTTTAAATATCAACTTCTCCTTCTCTTTTATTTTTGGTAAATTATATTCTTCTAATAATTGTTTTCCAAACTGTGAGTACTTTGGAAAGAATGTTGGCAGAAAAAAAATCTTTTACATGAGTTTTAATGTTCAGTACACAAAGAATTGAGCTGTGGGTTTTTTTCATTTGTTTTTGTTGCTGTTGTTAAGTGAAATGAAAACAAGGCTGCACTTTGGAATAGGATGATTTCTAAATAATTTGGGTGAGATTACAAGGGAAAGAGTCAGAACGGAATGATTATAATTATCTAGATTTAATCACAGAGGCCCAAGTAAGTTCCTCAGGCTCCAGATCTTGCCACAGTGCTTTAAGAGCATAATGTGAAGAACCCAATAATTTCAAGAGTAGGCTGCTCTGGATCCTCATGCAGACAATTGGCCTGAGAGAGCTAAATGCCAATTACTTTTTGAACAAATAATTTGAACTCTACTCAATGAAGGAAAAGCCAGACTGGTGACAGCTATTTTCAAACATTTTTTTCCTCAGAACTAGGCAAGACTTTCCATCCAGGCCCTATTTAGCCAAAAAGCTAGGCTACATCAAAAGCTAGGCTCCTACCTCTAAATATGTCACTCAAAACACCTCTAATGTAATCTCACACTAATGCAGATGACTAAAGTAGGTCAGAGGATTGGGCTGTAAAGTTACTATTTCTCTCCCCTGTTTTAAAAGGGAGCCTAAAAATGACAAGTTAGATGTAGGCATCTGCACCTTTGTTTAACACCTAGACATGTCAGATGAATTCCATGCAATAGCACGATTTCAAATAAAATTTTTTCTTTTGTAGAAAGGAGTTTTTGCTAAATTAAAAGGAGAAGGAAACAAGGATGCAGGTTTTTTTTCTTTCTCTCTCTCTGTCTGGCCAAAATTCAAGCTGCTCACTCTGCAGCCTCAACAGTACTGCATCTATAAAATCAGCTTCCTTACTGCACTGTGGCCACTTACACAAAAAGTGTGACAGGGAAACTATAATCTGGCCATGTTGGAGTCTGAATCACAAAGAAATTGTAAGATGAGAGGACAGAAAGAAACAAAAAAATCATTGTGCTTTCCTGGAAGTTCTGTCCCTTTCACTCACAGGTACAAAGGAAATATTCCTTATATTTTTAGAAGGAATATGTCAGATTTTTTATGAATTTGAATCCTCTCGCTGTAGCAACAGTAAGACTTGAATTTGGGGGTTTAGCTGCTTTACTTGTAGATGTCTATATTGATTCTGTTCAGATCCCTGAGCTGAAGACAAACTAGTATAAATGAGGTTTGGCATTTTCTATGAATCTGTGAGCAGAACCTCATAGCATTGTGCCTAAGTCACAATCTTTGTATTCTAAATATTTTCTTAATTTTCTTAATTTAATTTTGAAATATACAATTCTGCTCCAGCATATTTGAAACATCTAAGCTCACAGTGCTGAAGTCATTTTAGGTTGAAGCAGAAAACTCTAAGCAAGTGAGCTCTGTTGTAGCTTAATTATATGGCCAAGCTGGGTGTGTGAAAATAGCCAGTGCACACTGGAGAGTAAATTGCTGGGTTTGGTTTTTCTTGATTTACAGGTTGCTATAAGTGGTGCATGTTCCCAGGGAGTGGCAAAAAGTAGGGGTGTGTTAAACAGGTTTAAGGACATTTTAAAGAAACACTGTCAGGTTTGAGACATAGTAGATTTGGTGTACATCCTCCCTCCTTCCAAATAACATTTTCTGTTTCTGCGGTTACAACATCTGAGCTGCACCCTGACTCTCTGTTTAAGGGATACCACAAAATTCAGTGTTGCAGTTATGTGTCACACTGC
This sequence comes from Pseudopipra pipra, assembly GCF_036250125.1. Taxonomy (NCBI): domain Eukaryota; kingdom Metazoa; phylum Chordata; class Aves; order Passeriformes; family Pipridae; genus Pseudopipra; species Pseudopipra pipra. The sequence goes on along the minus strand of NC_087550.1, from coordinate 69,304,066 downwards.
TTGCTCTGTGTCTTTTGTTTGGTTGTTTGGGGTTTTTTGCCATGAGTGGGGAAACGAAACTGTCAGAACTGCTGTTCTTTGCACTCCTTGGACAGGTCAATTCACATGCCATCGCATTCCACCAGTAAAAATCTTGTGGTTTTCTGCAAAAATAGCTGCAGTGGGGACAAGCAGCATTTGGATCAAACAATTTCTCCACTCAGAGTGGTACAACAGTTAGTTGCTAGTGTTGCTGGGGTCACCACTTTAAGGTCTGAAACTCCCCAATCCAAACTCTGGGCTCCAAGTTCCCAGGAACCTTGGCAAAAGTCACATGACTTTGAACCTGAATTTTTTTGTTTCTCAGAAAGTTTGCATGGAGAATGGACATAATTTTAAATCTTTTATACACATAGAATTGGTTTCAAGCCTTGGAGACCTACTGGGTATTTTCTCCTTCTGGGTATCCTACTGAATCTAAGGATAATTCCAATTGAATATGAGAGCAAACTTTCTTAAACAAGAGATGTCAGGAATATCCATTTCAATCTCTTGCTTAGTATAGGAGAATAGAATTAGCTGAGCACAATGTACACTCAAACTTTTGTATATACAAACAAATATTTGCCATTATTGCAAGTAACACTGAAATATTTGTTTGGAAGGATTCAACCTCATTCCATAGGCAACATTTTTAAATCACTTTTTTTCCCGCTTGTTGGTAAATATGTTAATTTTTTGGATCTCTCCTGTGGCATTGTGCTATAGTACTTACAATGCTATTCAATATTTTGTGTAGTAAAAGTACTCAACACCAAAAAGTCTAGTAGAATCATAGAATATCCTCAGTTGGAAGGGACCCACAGGATCATTGAGTCCAACTCCTGGCCCTGCACAGGACAACCTCAAGAACCACACCATGTGCCTGAGAGCATTTTCCAAATGCTTCTTGAATTCTGGAAGGCTTGATGCTGTGAATGCTTCTCCGGGGACCCTGTTCAGTATTCAGTTATTTGAATAAACACATCTTTCAAATTCCCTCTTACAAAGGTAATAAGGGAGTACCATCACACACACACAAATCATTGTTTGCCAGACCAAAACATAGTCCACGAAAAGAGCAGAGTGGAGTTGTCACTTGCAAGTGCCACTGTTTAAAAGACACAGAGCAGAGGCAGACTGAAACTTGGAAGTAGGTAGCAAAGTAACTGAAGAGGATTTGAAATAAAAATTAAGGAAAAAGATGTCAAAGAGACAATGAAACAGGCAGGAAAGGATCTCAAAGGTCAAAGATCACTTTGATAGAGCATGGCTGTAATAACACCAAAGTTGTGGGTTCGATCCCTGTATGGGTTGTTCACCTAAGAGCTGGATTTGATGATCCCTTCCAACTCAGAAGGGATTCAACTTCTGTCAAATCTGTGAAATATGTGAAATATATGGAGAATGCAAATCCTGCAGAGCAGTGTTCATGAAGGGTTTCAAGAACGACGTTCTTGTAAATGAAGATTAATGTATCCTACTGGTTTTAGGCAATGGTAGAGGTGTTCGTATAAAAACCAGAAAATTCTTTGCCTGGAAATCGTACACTTTAGAAAAACTGCGATCAAATGAAGAGAGGCAGGATAAGCAGTGATGTTACATGAGAACTATGCAATGAACAATGCATGGTATCTCAGCTATTCCATCCACATGGCTTGTGTTTGGGACAGATTAACGTCCAAATTATGCTGCAAAAGGAGCAAATAAAGGCAAGCACATAGGATGAGAAAAAAGAGTTGCTCTGTTGCAAACAAGAGAACCAAGTGATTTGAAGACAATGCCACAAACAAGCAACCCTCAGAAGTTCATGCATAAGGGTAAGTGCAGTTATAGCCTCTCAATACATTTTTTTCTCAGGGTTTTACAGGGTCAGCCTCTTAAACAGTCAAAGGGATAACTGCAGGGACTACCTGTTCAGGAAACGCCACAGAGATTGTCAACAATGAGTATCTCTGTCATTTATCTTACTGTACAGTGCAGTGATCCAGTAAATGGGTGTTGACAATAGGTTTTGCAGTGAACAGCAAGGGTGCGGTTTCTTTATCAGTTTAAACTGATCTAGTACCACATTCCCACTGAAAGTAACAGTTGTGCCTTCCCTGTCCTGCCCTTGGCGATACTCTCCAACTAATCCCTTAGATTGCCTTGGTCAGAGCAGCAAACATCAAGATCTAACTCACTACAAGTCTCACAATCAAAAGAAATGAAGAAAAGTATGTGGAAAATAAAAAATATTCAGGGTAGACTAAGACCATTCTATTGTCATAGCGTGCTATTGGGTGATTTACATCAGTCAGGAAACCAGCTTTTTTAATTCAGCTACTTAATTTATTAACTACTGAAACTAAAGAACAGTTCATGCCTCAAAATCAATATTTTAACCTCTCTGTAAATTCAGTCATATTGTTATTTCTGATTTCCCTTCAATAATTTCCCTGCCTTAGCAGCTACAGGGTTTTTAATAAAAGAGAAGCCTCCCACAGGAGTTGAAAGGACTTGCTACCACTTGGAAAGAATTATCTATGGCCTTTCAGAGGATGTCCTAAGTTTCTTGAAGTACTGCACTAGCTTTCCTCTCATCTCCAAATCATACCTTGTTCAAATTTCTACACATACACATACGGGAGAGGCTATTAACAACATATTTTGATATATATGGGTAATTTGCCAATTATTTCCAATTCATGTTCTTTTCCATATGGAAGAACTTCTTCTGATCTCAACATTTGTTTTCACATTAGTGGTCTTTGACAATCTTTCAGGCACTGCTTGGAAGGATAAAACTTGAGGATGGAATTTGAATGACAGGAGCTGCAGGTTTTAAAGAAGCCATCTGACCTCCAAAGTAGTCAAACGTGTTCCAGTACTTTAATCATCCTCTCACTGGACTTGGTCCAGTAAGTCCGTATTTTTTTTCTATACTGGGTAGTCCAGAATTAGACACAGTACTCCAGATGTGGGCTTATCAATGCTGAAGAGAAAAAGGATCACCTTCCTCATTTTGCTGGCAATGCTCTTACTAACATTGCCCAAGAAGCTGCTGTCCTCTTCTTGCCTTGAGTGGTGCATTGGTAGCTCATGGTCATCTTATCCCTTTCCTGGAAACTTTCACTCCAAAGACCTTTTAAGCAAAGCAACTTTCCTGACAGTGGGTCCCCAGCAGGTACTGATTCCTGGGGTTAATTCTCCACACGTATAAGGCTTTGCCTTTACCATTGTTGAAGTCAATGAGATTCCCCTCTGGCCTGTTCTCCAGCTTGTCAAGGTCCCTCTGAATGGTGGCATAACCATCTGGCACGTCTGCCAGTCTGCCCAGTTTTGTATCGTCTGTGAACCTGATGAAGGTGAACTGTGCTCTTTTGTCCAGATCATTAATGAATATGGAGAACAGTATTGGCCCCAGTATTAAGCCCTAGGATACACCACTAGTGACTTCACTAGATTAGATTCAACAATCTAAAGAGCAGACCATCCTCCTCGTGATGAAAGACAATTTCTCTTCTCCCTAAGCTGCATGTATACTCTATAAATTGCTTCTTCCCCACAGGGAAGACCAAGATATAATTAATAACTTTGAAAAGAAGTGCATGCTCTGTCTAATTATATATGTCTTCTTTTTATGGGACAGCATTAACCTGTTTCCTTCCTCATTTTCTCCCATTCTTGCCACATCTCATATCTGACAGCCATGGTAGGTAGAAAAAAATTAAGGGCTTCCATGAACTCTTCATTTAATAAGAAACAAGAAGGAAGGAGGTAATGACCCATACATTGGCAACTCTGTAATTAAAAAGTCAATTAAATGTAAACTATCTTGACTTCTGTCTTCTAAATAACTTACTGTAATTACTAAAATGTACTGGTTTATTTTCATTCTTGTGTTGCAACAGAGATTACTACTAAAAAGTTTGCAAAAAGAAGGACTAGTAGAAGCCCAAAATCCAAAATTCATATGCAGGAAGCTGTTTAAATGTAAACATAAATTTGTATTAGAAGCAAAGGAGATGAACATAGTAAATAGGCATGTTATATTGCAACATTCCCACTGAGTCAAATGGTATTTAGTCACTTGCAGTTTGTGTAAGTACTACAGGTGTTGCTCCATGATGAACATTCAAGCTAATCTGAATACAGAGGTACTGTATCTCATTAGCAGTAGTACTATGAATGGTAAAATACCTGACTGCTTTGATTTATCAACAAGGTACAGAATATGCATTCAGGTAAGTATATGATCACACAGTAAAAGCAGACTTTATAGTTAGTGTACAGATGAGTGAAACTTTAACCACTACTTTATATATTTTAATTCCATAGTAAATTTCATGTAAGTATAATATAAATATTAAATATGGTCATGTACAAAATTTATGTTCCACATGACAAGCTTTCTCTGTAGTTGCCATGTACAGTGTGCTGCCGTACAATCAGGAGGAGTCCTAGTTCTGGCCCCTGGGCTGCTCATGCAGAGTGTCTGATCACAAGGTGGCCACATGTCACTTGTATTACTTTCTCCTCATTTTGTATTCAGTGGAGTGGTCCTTAGTCAGTGCTTTGAAGAGACAGTGGTGGACACCCATCTGTCTCTGGTTCCAGGTGGATAGAGCTCAGAATAAGGCACTTGCAAGCCAGACATAAGACATCCCTTGCCCTCAGTAATTCTGTATTGACCACTCCTAGATGACTGCACAAAGCGAATTTCAGGTGGCTCTATATTCAGGGTTCTCTGGCTCCATGCATAGTTTAAGGCAGGCAGACGGACTGACTCAGCTTTGAGTGTAAGTGGCAGACACCTCACTGGTGTGGTGAGGTCACACATCCTCTGGTTATGTCTGACCTTCCCTGAACTCCTTTAATTTCCTTGTTGAGACCTTTGTAAATTCTACCTATAAATTAAGGGAGAAACTTGAGATTTAAGACCAAGACAAGTGTAAGTTCTGAAATCCTCATAAAACAGCACTAAACACAAGAGGTTAGATTACTCCCTTGTAACAGACACAAGGAAGTATCTGCTTACTCTCTCAGTAGATAGGGATTTTCAGGAAACCTGCTTAGGCATGTTCAGGTGTGAATTGTTATGGGTCTTGGACTGGGATCGTGGGATTGCTGCCTCTGCCTCCCAGCCCCATGCAGCACCTCCAAGTCACAGTAGTTATTCCATTTGGTTACACTGAAGCTTTAAAGAAACATGAGACTTGACAGCTTCTGGTGTACTTCAGAATCAGTACAATAGACAGAAAAATCTGTGAAGGGGTTGTTCTTTATTTCTGGTACCACAAGATGAATCTTCAGGAGGCTGCTCATCTGTATGAACAGATTTATTATCTTCATACTAGAGGGAAAGCAGTGCCCTTACTTCTGATTGCAGGTCCTTGCACCTTCCTTTGAGGTGTCTTCCTCTGGGCTCTGTCAGAAACAAATTACTGGCCTGGATGGTGTGTAGATCTAGTCTGGTGTGTCCATGCATCTATAATGGAAAATATTAAAAGCAGAAGTGCCCTTCTTTCTACCAGCCTTTGCAATAGAAAAGAGTGATTCAAAATATGATATCACCATAGAAATGTTACAAATACTGAAACCAGGTTCCCTCTCACTTTTGACCATAATATTTGATTTAATTGATTTAAATTTCCTCACTCTCTCTCAAAAAAACCCAAATATTTTCATCCAAATACTCATTAACACAAAGATCACAAGACAGGACAATATACACAAGTCTGAAGAGGATATATAGTGCTAATTAAATTTAATAACAATCTATTAAGTATTAACATAAATAGAGTCCTCTAAGGAAGTAAGTTTGTATTTTGCCAAGAGCAGCGTCTTGAAGGATGATAGGGCAAGAAATACTACATAGATTATTACAAAAAACTACTTAGAAGTGAATGTACTAATTTTAACTATATTGGATAATACTGAGTCTTTCCGTACTTTCGAAAAATAATTTATTCTTCTTGCACTAGTTTATTGTTGCTGTCAGACACAGGCAGGACTTTTTTCTCCTGTCTCAAAGTCCTACCTTCCATCCCCTTGAAAGGACACTGTCTCAGTCACACTCTGTCTGAAGTAATAAAAAAACTCACATAATCTTCACCTGACTGGGCAACTGCAGAGAATAAAATAGCACCTCACCTTACTATGATCCAAGACAAGAGCAGTTGTTTCAAAATGGGTGGGACTTTCCTACAGACCCCACATACAGACCCTACCCTCTTCAACGGCTGCTTTCTGTACTGCAGAGCTACATCCACAGCAATCCCTTCACTAGTTTACGTTTCCTGCTGGATGATGTAACGACTCAAACCAAAGCAAACCTACACTTCAACACAGGAAACCCTCTGTCAGGAATGGGGCAGTGGGGGTGTCAGGTAGCAACAAATAGTATAGTAGATACTGCTGTTCACTTAAACCTCCTCCACGCATTCTCCATAAAAAGCAATTTAATTGATATTATTTCACAAATAAGGAGAATTTTACTGTAAATAGATTTTTATTTTACTACTCAAGCAAGAAAGTTTCATAATAGAAACTGCTGTAGACTTGAGCCATTCTGTAGCTCAGAGTTCACAGTAATGTTCAGAGTGGTAAAAATAATAGTGTTTTAACAAGGAGGTTCTGCTAGAAAAATGCTGACCTATACAGTCCTATGCACTTAGTCTTTTGAAAGGTTAAACAAATTGTTCAGTAAAATGAAATTGAAATCCAAAGCTGTAACTGTAAAAAAACCTCAACCCACCTGTTGCCTCTATCTGTAAAAATGTAAATTCCATGGGCAGGTCACTGTATTTGGGATTCTGTAGTGACGTACATGTATGCCTTTGTGTAGGTGTCTGCATGGTTTGAAGCAAACAACTTGGTGTCTACTTCACGTTCTAAACTGGGTGAGAAGTATCCAGAAGACCTTAAAAGAGTTTGATGCAATATATGTTTTCAGGGTTTGCCTGAGTAGTCAATGCTGGGCACTTCAAAAAACAGAGTGGCTGCAGAAGTTTTATTATAAAATAAATGTGATCACAGCTGGTGTAGTACCAAAGGGCATCTCTTGTTTTACTCAGACTTCATGAGATGCTGTTTCATTTATGGTTGGTACCCTGCTTTTTTCCAGGTGGCCACAGCTGTGCTGCCTCCTGTCTAGTAAACCAGCAGTTAGTGTGCTCTCCTAAGCAAAAGATATTGCAGTTTCTTAGACTGGGCGTTAACTCACTCATATTTTGCACACGCTTAAAGAGAAAGCACAAGGGAAAAGCAGGAGCTAAAGCCTTTTTCCTAAAGAAAATGTCCAAACTACAAATTGTGGATACAGGAAGTTCCATCTTTCTACATATCGGAGATTAGGAGAAATAACCATCCTGTGGTACAACTAAGAGTTATTTAGCTATTTTATGCTATTTACAAGGAAAATAACAGAATTGCTGCAATTTTGCTACAAAAATGCATGAAAAAAGCCCTTCTTAAAACTGTTGAAGTTAGTGCCATACTTGTGTTGTATGAAGTACTGTTTGAGATTAGCAATACTAGTATGTTTTACTTTTTATACATGTATATAACACAAACATTTTATCATAGAACATGAAAGAAATGTAAAACATCACTTGTCCTGTCTGTATGCTGTGTATCTGTTCATAAGCCTCCTGCTTATGCTTTCATAAGGTAAATCCACAGTTGTGTCTTCTAGCTCTCCTCAACCTCCTGAAAAACGACCAATTTCATAGTCCAGCATAAAATCTGTCCTTTTCTTTTCTTTCAGCATAATTGAGTTTTTGAATTCTCTAGTTCTGCTACTAAAATGTTATTGTTGTATAAAATCTGAAAGGTACTGTATAACTTGAGATATATAGGGAAAGACTATCCAGATGAGTCCACCTCAAAATTTCCAGGTGGCTTAACTATCCCTTTCTAGATTTCATCCTGAGCACATGCTTGCCTGTCAAAGTAATGAATGTCTCTCAAATACCATGGTGTGGTCCTTTTTATTCTCATGCATTCATTCGTCTTCAGTTAACAAGGGAATTACTACAAAAGTTACATACACAAGAGGGATTCTAAGAGTTAAATCAAATAACTGATACTCCTGTTTCTGAACAGATCATGCAACAAAAACTTGACAGCCTTATTCTGGGAGCTAGTGCTTTTTATAAAAGTGATATTTAATCTTCCTTATTTATAATGCAAATTCCCTGCAAACAGAGACCAATGCCGATTTGCAGTTATCGATTCTAGAACATATGTACAAATTAGTGCAATGTGCAGTTTGAGCACTAGGTGGAAACAGAGCAATGAAAATAAGATCCCTTATCAAATCTTCAATACAACGAATGGAAGAGCTTTTTTCCACACACATGACTGAGATCCCAGAAGGAAGAAATGGCAGCTTAATCTGCTTCATTTTACTGGGGGACCTCTATCATTCTCACTTCTTTCGCACAAGAATAAGAGAAAATATTATCCTTAGTGTTCTTCATATTTATTTTTTCATTTTCTTCCCTCTCTGACTTGCTTTAAATTTTCAGATACCTGTATTGAGAGTGCTCAGATACATTTCTGTTGATTGTTGTTCAAGTATTTCAATGGAAATTAGTATTTGAATTGGCAACCTTTCCTCTATTGCTGTTGCAGTTGTGAAAACTTTAGGTTGAACATTTAGCGCTGCTTTTGTCTGCTGCCATTGTATTGTCATAGATTCTAAGCAAATAAAATAGAGAAAATAAAAATTTAATGCTTTCCTTTCACCTACTTATGCAACAAGAAAATCAGAGCTTTCATTCACTCCTCTGTATAACCCAATTCCAAGAGCCTCGTTATTATAGCTCTGTTTCTTCTTTTTTTTTCCATCTCAGGAAAGAGAACTGAAATGATATCTAGCTTTGGATGGTAGCCATATTTTATATATTATGTTGCTTGTGAAAAACTTGGCTCCAGGAAAATCTGTATGCAGAATGAAACTGCAGCGAAAGCCAGCAGAAATAAGGAGGAATGATGTAGCATTACACTGGAAATCACAAAGCAGAAGTGGGATGCACAACAGCAGTGCTGGTCCAAGCATGCGTGGTCAGGATGGGACATCCAGGCCTTCTCATCTTACTTCCAAGAAATGATCAATCTTAGTGTAAGACCATCCATTTGAAAGGATATAGCATGATCTACCCAGCCTCAGAAGAGACTGACCTAGTCATCCCTCATCCCTTTCAGTACCGTCTGCAGACCTTGAATGGTCTAGGTTAAGAAGCCACTATAAGAGCAAGGGGCATCTCTGGTTTAATTTAGAATTCATGACATGCTGCTTCATTTATGACTGTTACCCTCTTTCCTGCAATTTTTTCACTTCTTCCAAATTCTTCTACATATTTTTTTTTTTAGTAAAAACATTGGTGATTACCAATAACTTGTTCCATTTCATTATGCATCTTTGCCCGCTTTTAACACAACAAGAGGGCAGACAGCTGTATCACAGGCCGGTTTTACAAACTGAAGCAGATTTCAACTGCTTGAGGTGACTTAGCCAATTGACTCAGATGCCAGAGCAAGTATTCATACTGGTGGAATGCAGGTCAAAATCTGAACTGAACTTGAAACCTGATGAAGCCTGGGGAGCAACTAAGACTATTGTTCCTGATCCAAGTAAATATAACCTTTTATCTACCAGATAAAAACATTCAGTAAGTTAGATTAAATGATTTTGAACACATTTTCTAAACTCTGTAGGAACAAATGCTGAACTAAACTAAAAGTGGAAATATCAGATAGGTGCATAAGGCTTACTGTCCACATTCCTGAAGAATGCTTGTGTGTGATGGATGCAGTGTAGGTTAGATAGGCCAAGATATAAATGCAATTATAAACTAAAAACTTTGGCTGTGGAAAGGTTTTGAGGAATTCAGTGACAGTTGTCAATGAATTAAAGCTATCAGTGGGATACTGTAAATTTCATCAAAGCTATTTGAAAACAGTTTAAAAAATAGATTCCATAGAACAAGTAGACTCTAATTTAGTACTTTGTCCCTCACAAGATGGTCATCCTAATCCTTATCCTTACAACCATCTTTTAGAGGAGACACATTAAATAGCATAGAAATCTCCTTGCAGTATAATAAAACAATCCTTTGCTTACAATTGAAAGGTATGAACTCCTAAATAAAATATAGCAATTGTTAAACACATCTTTAAGAGGTTCTTGTGTACATTCAGTAATATCTCTACTTGAATGTGTCAGAAGATACTGGCATGTCTTCAATTTGTCCTATTATTCCAAATCTACTAAGTATGTAGGAACTGCATTTTATATCAATGGGACTTTTTAGTACGGCCTAGCTGCATGATGGAACAGTCTCCTGATGCCAACAACATATCAGTGCTAAAACAAGAAGGAAAAAAGAACTTTTCAGGACAATCAGAGCCTAGATTACAGATGGCAGGAGAAATCCTATCCTACAGATAGAAGAAATTCTACTTGTAAATTAAGCAGAGGTTATATGGAAAACACTGAAAAGCAAACACAGATGTTCTTTTTTCTTTTTTAAATTTTCAAATTAATCCCCATTTCCAAGTTCCACAGATAAGCATATTGCTATAACACGGACTTACCAATTTTGGCACTGAAGAGTGTAGGCTGGGAGAGCTTTCCAGGTGCAAAAACTTCCACTGCTTGTAAAACCTCTGATGATTTGACTACTGAACAGAGGATGCCTAATGCACTTCCAGTTACTACTTCCAACAGCTAAAATCCCTTTTCTACCAAGATTCAAGTTTCAGGTTAAAGCAGACTGAAAGTTTGCTGTTTCCTACTTTTGCTGGCTGGCAGTTGCTGTTGGCGACTGAAAGTGTTACTAGGAGTGGTTTTGGCTCTGAAGAGGATAGTTGTGAGTCAACGTGGGACAAATCCAGACATGCCCAGGTTTCCTCCTGCTCTGTAAATGCACTGATGTGATACAGAAATCTGACTTTGATGATCTTTAGATGCAATAAATATATTTGCCTTTCTGACACACAAAGGCTGTGTTCATACTCAGCCCAATAGGTATGTGACACAGGTTATTTTTTGAGGCACTCTAAATTGAAATGACTTCCTTTCCTGCAAGGTCAAGCATGAGTGATAAGCATCAAGAGTGAGATCCTGGCTGCTGTGAAGCCAAGAGAAAAATCCCATTGATCTCAACAGAATAATGACATTACCTCAAGATGTTGCAGACCGCTTTGGAGGAAATGTCCCACAGAATCCATTTTCTTCCTCTCCATCTTGATGTTCTAGCCTCTTCTTTGAATCCTCTCCATCTAGAGCCAACCTTCTCTACCAGGAAACCCCTCATGACAAATATCCCTTCCTGTTTCCACTGTTTCCTCAGACAGGCTGCCTTTATATTCTAGTTTGTTTTGGTCAAATTACATTCCAGCTAATACGGTAACCTGAAATCTTTACACACTCATTTTTTTTTCCAGGTGAATGGCTGTTTTAAAGTAAGAATCTTTCAGCTCAGTTCTTTAGAACATGTCTTCATGCTACACATCATGAGGATAGTAATTGCTTTCCTGGATTTAGTATCACACAAGTCTTGGCAGTGTAGAATGTCTTCTGCAGACAGACTGGATTTTAAGCAGGCGACCAGCAGGATGCTGTATTCATTCACTGAAGATACTAATTGACACAGTAAAAATGGAACTGCATATATGAAATGTTAAAGGAATATATTCAGTAGACAAACTGAAACTGTGCTTTTGCAGCAGAGGACATCAGGAATTTGTGTTCCAAATATTTAGAAATAAGTTGGTCATAGACAGAAACAGATATATATAACCATATTCTTTGCGGTCTCTGCCTAATCCTGCTATCTCCAATAAACTGAACAAACAGACATAAAAACAATTTTCAAAATGTTTGTTAAGAAAATTCGAGGAGAAATGAAGAGAGAAAGAAATAAATAGACTCACTCCAATGAAGTAAGGATTTCTCCATCAGTGGCTACATATATCACCTGCTTATTCACTTATGTATTTATGGGGTTTTGTCCCTATTATATAGTAGAATCACAGTAATGAAAGAGACATCCTGTAAAGGCCATTGAACTTCTCTTAATTTTGTTTATATTAGAATGCTTTATTTTTTTCAAATAAAGTGGATTATATCATAAATTATCAGACAGTGTACTATAGATTTATTATTTAGATAATAGATAACAGAAAATTAGATCTTTGCAGCCAAGCTAAATCTGCTGCACAAGTATTTGCAGAATATACAGGGAATTAAAAATTTGTTCATTACTCAAATTAGGCCATCAAACTGTCAGAGCATGGAAGAACGCTCAAATGGTTCTCAGATTGTTTTCCATCATCCTTTAACACTGTAAAATTTATTTGCCATTGGACCTCTGAGCAAACAGGAGTAGTGTCTCCCTTAGTTGTCAAAAAGTTTGACAGTACTTGATTAAAATGTAAACACCTTAGATGCAGAGCTGCTTGTAAGATACTTCAAGAAGTTCAAAAGTATTTTATCTTATATGTCTTAAGTTATTTAAATAGACTGATGGACTTAATGACTTTATTGTGAGTCTTGGATAGCATAAACTACAATTATATTATACAATCAAATAGAGCAGTGTGAGACAATAATCCATGGACAGTACTGAAAATACCACTTATGCATTAATATATTAGGTTGACACAATCCTTTCCTATTGAATTAGTCCATAACTAAAAATTTCTTAGAATTTTTAGCATACTTGATCATAAAATCATAGCGTATCATTAAGCAGCAGTTCTAACAGCATTTTAATAAGACAAAACTGTATTTAGTGTCAGTGATGAGTGTAACTCTAAAAACATACACAGTCTGCAAGTCTGTAATTCTTGGATAGTAATTCAGGACATGTTAATTTTATGTCAGTCCTCCATCACCCCATCAAAACCTTTGAGTCAGTGCCCCTTGCAAAATGGCATAAGTTCAAGAACATATCAAGGAGTCGAGAGCTTAAAGCACTTGCAGTCACTAACAAGTATTATCATGCACTCAGAATAATTGCTACTAAAAAAGCCAGGAGCTATCAAGCAACATTTTAATCTTGGTTCAGAGTAACTACTGTGTATTAAGCCCCCCTCTGCAGTTTCTAACTGGAGATACTTAGAAATGCTTTCTTTTTCAGTTGGAATGAAAGGAACTATTGAACAACTCTTATTGACTGGTGTTTCCTCAAAGTACTGAGGAAATCACAACAGATTTTCAGTTACAAGTAGGCACAACTTCTCTTTCATTGTTTTATTTAGATTAATTATTTTAGATTGGTTTTAGATTAACAATCTAAAAACTAGCTGGATTTTGACTAATAACACATTTTTGCATTACTATGTTTTAAATAGAAGCCTATTTGGCACATGGAAAAGGAAATCTTATCTTCCTACACACAATATATAGAAGCATGTGACTTGTACTTTCAGAATTCAGTTCATAGTGTTTTGTGTTAACCTACTGTACTCTGCCTTCTATGACTCTAAAGAAGACTAAACTCAAATTATAGAAATACATATTATATATAAATTGAAATAGACTACTTTTGTTCTTAAATAAAGAAATTACAAAACCAAGTAATCCATTACAATGCAGTGTGGACGTGATACTTTAATACTAACAGAAAAAATTGAAAACTCCCAGGAGGTGGGAATTGTTTCTTTCATGGAAGGTAGCTCAGGAATTGTTTCTTTCATGGAAGGTAGCTCAGCAATAAATGCCTTTGTCTGTTCTTCAGCATTGAAATGACACATCCTAAACTATTTCAAGGCAGAATGGGCAAATGCCAGGCTTAAAGATGGCAAGAAATTCTTGTAAAATCTGCTATGAACAAAGCCAGCCCCAGTAGCTAAGGCAGAAGAAAATATAATGTAATTACTTCCAGTGTTCTCATGGGACCCTGCTCATATTCATAACAATGAGAATTAAAGCTATGCATCACTCTTGTCATTAACTAAGCTGTTTCTTTCCACAGGTGTGATGCAAGAAGAAATGAAATTATGGAGGCATAAACTGTCCTCGGGAGGACTGTCACCAGGACACAGCTTCATTGTGCAGAGTGACTGCATGGGAAAGCCCCTTATTCACAAAGTAGCAGGTAGAAATATCTTGCCTCCTGCTTTGCTAGTGGAGAACATGCAGGCTAGCAGACAAAGAAGTCAGCTGGTCACTTCACCTTTGCAGAGCCACTGATCTCACTCTCTCCTCCCACTGTTACAGAGTAAAGATCTGCTACAGTTTGACTGATTAGTTTTGTTTTATTTTCTTACCTATTCTCCTGACATATAAGAGAAGTTAACACCCAGTTCTTGACTGCTTAAATTAGTTTGGAATTATTGGAGATAAGCCAGCTGATTATGACAGAGCTTGGGATTTTCTTTTCCCTATAGAAAAAATTGAGCCGCACAGTTACATCAGAGCTTTTTAGCAAGGCATTAATAAATCATGTAAATCAGATTACTGATACTGATAATTACTCACAAGCAATACTTTAGAGCTCAAGTTCCTGAAAAGAACCAGGTGCCTAAAAATATGTATTTCAATTATTATTTGTGTACTGAGAATGTTTGCCTTCTTTATACTGTTTGATGGTATGAAATTAATGAATCACTTATAGAAATACTATGACAATGTTTTGCTTGATTCAATGTTATGTTTGTATAAAAGTAGAACTAGTATGAATAAAATCTGCTCCATTTTGAGAATTTTTTCTTATTAACAGGGTGCCTAGGTTTATTCATTGTCTTTTAATAGCAGAGTTTGTATTCATCTCACAAACAAAGAAAAATACTGGTAAAAAAATGCTGTTTCTCACTGTCATGGAATATAGCAACATTATTTTGATGACTGGACTGATTATCTGGACTGAAAAAAATCTACATGTCCAGAATCTATTCAAGGAATCTGTGGGAGAACAAAAAGGGAAAGAATGTCTGTTGACTAAACAATTTCAGAATTGTGTCACTTGATCTACCTTGTTATTTTGCACACTGGCAAACTGCTAAAAAAAAAATTTAAATAGTTTGGCTCTTGTGATTCTTCCTTGCTTTGTGGTGTTATATCCAACCCTGGATGTTCCAAAACCCTGCTTTTCTATTGCTTTAAACAAAAGCTGCTGCTTTGATCATCTCTAGTGTGTGCCAAGACACAAGACAGATACTCCAATGGTGTAGTTGTGCACCCTTAGAAGAAAATTTATTATTGAAGAAAAAATTATCTTTGCCCTTGAGACTAGAGAAAGGATTTACTTTTCCTTTGCTTCCTCCTGCTGCGGGCAAAGTGCCTCTGCAAATGGCCACCTACTCATCATCAGGAGGGGAGATGTGTGATTAATGCAAAGGATTACTACCCCGATCTTTTATTGTCACGTGGGCAAGTCCCCTAACTGTGAGATGCCCTACTCCCACTTTTTAGTGGAGCTGCTGATGGTAAACCTCCATTAGAAGCTTTAAAAACAAAATGCAAATTCATGATGATTATTTACTATTTGCAAGGGACATTCTCAAGCATCTTGGAATTCTCCTTTAGAAACATAAGTATTTCGCTACTTTATAAAGCAGAAGCTGTGGACAGGCATACACCATGGCATACCAAAACTTCTACTTAGGAGGCAGTGCCAATAGCAGGTGTCACATTACTTGCTATTGTCAGGGGAGGTGGAAAAGGGACTGAAGGGCTCCCACTGGTTGCAGAACTGGAAAAATAAAGGCAACGTTGCCCTCTTTCCAGCCTTCTGGAAGAAAATCCAATTAGGGCTGTTACCATATTGAAAAGTCTCCCTTTGCTGCCAAAATGTTTTCAAAAGGCAGCCTTACAGTGGTATGTGCTGGCCAGCACATCCAGATAGCATTTTGGGAGGGCTTTTTATCGGTGTTGATTTGCATTTCATTTATTTATTTATTATTGATTTTCTTACCATTTTAAGACCAAGCACTGAATTAGTTTCAAAAGGTAGTTTCTCACTGCTAAATAGAAAGGGAGAGGCTGTAGGGTCAGCTTGGGATACTCGACCACCCATGTTACTTAATTTTCTTCTCTACGTGAATGCATTGTGGACCACACCAACTAGCTGTCTCCCAGGCAAATTTAATAGACACATGAAAAGCCACAGGTAGCAGGGACATAAGCCAGTCTGTAACCATAGGGTCAGGAATTGGTCCCCTGCCCTCTTCTATTAGCAGTGTAGATGTAGCCAAGGGTTATGTGTTAGGTTAAATGGCCAATGGTATTGTAGTCAGCACATGCTGGGCAGCACACTCTGACACTGGCATCATGAGCAGCACTGGATTACTTCAGCACCAGGAAAAGCTTGGAGGATACTTGAGCTTCTTGTGTTTCCTAAATGAAGTACATTGGTATGGGATGAGTCAGTTGCTGAAAGCAGGGTCTTTATTGACAGTGAGAAGAGCACTGTGAGTTATCCAGGTTTTAGTCTAAGTTCTACTCTTCTCTGGACACTGTGTCTTCTCATGATATTCCTGGAAAACAGTGGTTGAGAGACAGAAGGAAATTTTCCTCTGGAGTACAAGTCGTGAGAACTGTGAATGAGAAATTACATAACTGGCAAGTGGCATTAAAGCAAAGAGCTGTTTAGGCCTATCATGAAGCTGTAAGTATTGTTTCAAGGAGATGGAGATACCACCATTTCACAGCAGCAGTGAATGGCAGCTTGGTGTAGATTGATTGGATTTGCGAACAAAGGAAACCATCTACAAACAATTCTCAAGAATGCAAAATGTGCAATGAACTTCTCTACATGTAAAATTGAAACACAGAGCAACACATATGTGTCTACACTGGTTAATTAATAAAAATACCACAACTAGAAAATGGTTACAACTAAGTGCTAAAACAAATAGCTTAATGGAAGGACTGAGTATAGAATGCATTCACTTCTAAAATTCAGGGGAGAAAGGAAAGAAGAGAAGAAGGAACAGAGAGAGGGAGGAAGGCAGGCAGGAAGGTAAGCAGGAAGGCAGGCAGGCAGGCAGAAAGGAAGGAAGGAACGAAGGAAGGAAGGAAGGAAAAGAGAAGTGGAAGAAAATATAAAAAGAAAAGGAGAGAAATCATGAAAAGGCTTTATATTTTATTATTTTTTAAATTTTCCTCATGAACTGCATGAGTAAATAAAAATTTTATATTAGAGCATTACAGAAATTCTACAAAACAGTCTTCACAATTGACATATTCTGTGTTTCTTTTTTGTTTTAACAGTTTTTGCTGTAGTAGAGATCTGTGCTCCATCTCCTTCACATTCCCTAAAATATTTGAGACATAACCACCAGGGCTGTGTTAACAGTTCAGAATGACTCAGTCATAATCTTCTGCCAGATCAAACCCAACTGTCCCAAATCAAGCAGGAGCTCCATGGTTTCAGTTAGACGCTCCAAATATGCCCTTCTGAAAACAAACATTTTCCCTTATTTCCTATGATCAGACAAGAAGAGCTACATCTTAAAAATGGTCTTGAAATGTTTCTAAAATGCCAAAATAGTAATGTTTATTAGTTCAAGTAATTCCCCTGTAAGCTATTATCTAGGGCTGATTGTTTAAATAAAATTATAAATTTATACTAGAAATAACATTTATTGATACATCTACTCTGCTGTAACATTTTTGTACAGGTGAAATGATCCCCTCCAATGACCATGCATGCAATCTCTCTCAAAAAGAAACAAAATGAAAAATAAACCCATTCACTATTTAATACGGTCCTGTCATGCTTTCTTCTAAATCTCAGAGGTATTTATACTTATACAAGAGTCAGCTACAGTCCATCATGTTGTTCCAGCTCTACATTTGTAGCAGCACAATGCCATTAGTCATTCCCAGAACCATAGCTATTAGAGATTGAAGTGACCTTTTAATGTCATCATATCCTACCCTGATTTCTACTATCCATGGCAACAGACTAATGTCAAACACACAATTATGACTTCACTGCAAAATGTAGCAAAGGAGAGGCTGATTTAGTTGTAAGTTACATTTCAGAAGGCACAGCCCTAGCCTTTGCCATCCAAATGAATTAAAGTAATTTACATTCCATCTGCAATTTGTTCAATAAAGTATTTATAACAACCCACCTTGCTTTGGTACCTAAATAAAAAATTTCTTTTATTTTTATTTTGGGCAGAGGAAGGAAAATTAAAATGGCCAAGTCATGGAAAAATTAATGCTTGATCCAGGAATCTTTCAAACAAACTACAGCTATTTTATAGAGCTGGGTGACATCGTTTATCTGTCTTCCTTACCCCCATCAAAGAACGAAGACTCCTATCTTGCAGGGATGACATATAGACAGGCCTATGTCCATTCTATATAATGTGGACTATAGTGCAAACTACTTCTCAGTTGTATCCCTCATCCCCCTGAAGGAACCACTCTGCTCCACATCAGACTGAAATAGTGTGTCTGCAATACAAGGAGCTGGAACCTAGGAAAAAACACAAGGTTAACAAATATTGTAGTGTAAATACACTTTTGGTGGTAAGCAATTACTTCTATCTGCTGCATGTATCTATGTATGCATGCATCTGAAATTCTTCACTTTGTAAAGATATTTCAGCTTGATTTAGACTAAATGCTATATAACAGTGTCAAGTAACACTACACTTATGGGAGGTAGCCCTTCCTCAGGGGTAGAAATAATCACCCTGGGCCATTGCCATGCTAACACAGATCTATTGTTTCTAGGACCAGAGCTAATGTGTATACAGGGCTACTTACTAGACCTCATCTGCTCATCTCAAGTCCGTTGTACTTCTGGAAACTCACTTGTGAGTTTTCTTGGTATAAACATAGTACTGTAACATAATGAAAACAATAATCAACACTCCTTTATTTGTGGTTAATGAAATTGCTACAGCAAATTTATTTCACTTGCAACAAAAATTGCTTAAGAGATTGAATTCCAAGTGTAATCACATCAAGATCATTTATCAAGAATTGAGATGTGTGACTCAATTTTGTAGCTGGACCTCTCTCTCTAATAGGATTTAAATGACATTTCAGAAAGAATTAAAAACCTCACAATTATTGCAGAGGGTTAGAGTCCTATAGCATCTCACCTCTGGTATAAACCCACAGGCTATAGAGGCTAGAGACCTGCGGTAATATAGCACTAGGTAAGACATGTGAAAGGGAAATTACTTTGTCATGAAGAAGATTCATTTTCCACTGATTCAGTAATCAAACATAACAAGAGAGATGCATTCTTAGTTTTTAATTTATCTCTACTTATATTGACAAATTCATATGAAATAAAACAGATACATTGAATTAGATAATTTCCCTTCAAAAGGACTAAACAGGACTGTGTAAGGGCTTACTTAAGGAGTTGGCCAGGAGCTTTGTAAAACACACTGTTGGGAAACTGGGCATCTATGGTTTTATATTTCAAGGATGATGCAAGA
The DNA here is from genome assembly GCF_036250125.1 of Pseudopipra pipra. Lineage (NCBI taxonomy): Eukaryota > Metazoa > Chordata > Aves > Passeriformes > Pipridae > Pseudopipra > Pseudopipra pipra. The sequence goes on along the minus strand of NC_087550.1, from coordinate 69,284,641 downwards.
TTTTTCAACCTTTAAATTACAGCTTGTGCAAGCAGTACTCTATTACTTAACAGATTTGCAGATGTGTCCAGCTTCAAGGTAATGGGCATTGCATTTCTGTCATTCAAGAAGCTGAGATTCAAAATAAATCAAAGAATGAATTATTCCTATCCTCTCATTCTCTATAAGCTTCTAAACACTACTTGGAAGGATTTTAGCAGAGATAATAATAGATTTGTATACAGACACTCTTCAAAGAGTTTACAGAGAAAGGTAAAAATTTTTTATCAAAATTTTAGAAACAAAAGATATGAGAGGACTTTACTTGAACCAGTTAGAAAAGCAATCACTGCCAAAGCTTAGAATAAATGTGGTCCAAGGTCTAGGCCTTTCTATTACACCCCTCCACCTCTGCCCATTCCCTAAAAAAATCCAGTATAAGAGGACAGGGGGACAGAGGGAGGGAGAGAGGAAGGAAAGAAGGAAGGGAGGGAGGGAGGGAGGGAGGAAGGAAGGAAGGAAGGGGGAGAGTAAGGCAGGAAGGAAGAGGGGCAGGAAGGAAGGAGGAACGCAGGAAGGAAGGCAGGAAGGCAGGAAGGAAGGAAAATTGGTTCTGGAAAGTTAGAATTGATAATATTTTATGACAAAGTGTTTTTCTTCAACTGTTGAACATAAGCCATAAAAAGCTGCATACATTTATGCCTGATAATATCTTTTGTGATTCAAGCTAAAATAACAGTTATTTCTCAGGAATAAAAGCTGAGCTCAATGAAAGGACATAATGTTATCTGTGTACAACCACTGGGAAACACTGACTAGCATTTTCCCTTTGACCTTACATGACAGTGTTGCATTCCAATGGAAAACATTGCCAAGTCTCAGTTCAGCATAAAAACAACACTGAGGAAAACATTCTGTAGCAAATACACAGAACTAAAACCTATTTCAATAAAAAAGGAGTCACAGTTGGAGCCAACAGCATCTCTGAAAACCTTTTTATTCTCTTGCCTCAAATCTGACAGGCCCATTGTAAATTCAATGAACTACAATTAAAAGAAGTGTTTGGGATAAACTAGAATTTTTTTTTTGTACTAGGACTCAGCTGACTTACATATCTTATCACAAGATGCAAGGATGTGGTAACCATGCCCTTCTTGCTGTGTGACAAAAACTTTAGAAAAAAAAAGGCCATGATAAAATTAGAAATAGAAAACTTGAAAGCTTAATATTCTGCAAGCTATTCTGTAATACAGGAATTATTTTTTTTTTTAACACTTCAGTTTCATGATTTGGAGCTTGTGGCTGTCACTTTACAGAAATAAATCTCAAAGGAGAGTCAGATTTGTGTGGGACTTGAATAAGGTGCCACCTCAGCTCTCTTAAGTTTCTCTTTGCATTGGGTTGGAAATACCAGGCTGTTAACCTGCCCTTTCTGAAATAAAGGAAATGCTATATTTTACTTCTAAACACATAAGATTTTGCCAGATTTTCAAAGGCGTTAGTTGAAATGGATCTTCTGAAAATTGACGTCTCTGCAGTGTTGTTTTCCCTTCTAAATAAAAATTTTCAGACTCTGATCCCTGAGAAATTTTTGATTTCCCAAAAAGGACAGAAAATAATAAAGCCACTGTCTGTAAAAGCAGAAGTGATACTTTCCCTGTATTGCGAAAGCCAGAGTTCTCTCCCTTTTTCACAGATGGGACAAGGACACTGAAGAAGTGCTTTTTGAGGGGTCCCCTCCTCATCTGTACTGCCACTGCCCAGGCTGGGCGGGGAGAGATGAAGATTCCCCACATGTAGGTGCCCTACCAGCTCCAGAGGAGACTGTGGATCCAAGAGGAGATCCAGGAAGATCTTAAAAAGAAGTCTACCTGGTTATGTCTATATTGGCAAACTGAGAGACAGACTCTGACGCTGTGATTTCGCGCTCTCTACTGTGGACAGCGTGCCCCTGGTATGGTTCCAGCCCTGACCAGCTAGCAAGTTAACAAACAAATCCTGAGCATAGATCCGGAGTTAGAAAAAGCCAGGCACTATTTCCCAACATATGGAATGTAGCAAGCTTGTTTATGAGACTTCAGTAGCATGAGCAAGGCTAGTCCGTGCCAGCTGGCCAGAGGATTGAAACATGGATCCTGGCACTACTGAATTTGCAAGTACTGGTGTCAAAGACTGAAACAGTTAATGATTTATGCATTCTAGGATTGCCAAGGGACTTTTGCAGGCTTCTGCAGGACTTTTGCATTATACCTCTGATGGCCCATCAAAACCCATCCCCCCTCTGCCAGTCCTGAAAGGCAGGAACCAGGCCAGACACAGAAACTCTACACAGGCCCAGGGAGAGGTTGGAGGCTCGAGGCATGGCCCTTGACACTAACCATGGATATAATAACTCACAACTTCTTGGAGTGTGGGGGCTTCCCTCCTTCACCCCCAGCAGATCAAGGCCACCACTTCAATTGACAGACATAGAAGCGGCAACTACCAAGTTTCATCACTGGACTACGTGGACGGTGGCTATATACATCTGTCCGCTCTCAGCTTTTCTTTCTCTTACTCTCCCTTAGCCTTATCCTGTCTTTCCTTTCTCTCCCTTATGCATTTTCCCCCCAGGGGTTATCCCTATGATAGATAATATAGATGGCAACACCCAAAATGCCTGTTAAACAAACACCTGTTAAAACAAAATTGTTAAAATAAACCCTACCTATATATGTTTTCAGACACCGATTATTCAGTGTCGTTTCACTCTAATCCACCCCGAGGGAATTACTGATAAGAACCTGGGTTACCCCCCCTTTTTTTCCGGAGTGGATCGTAACAACAGTATCTCATGTGTTGATGAGACAAGTTGTGGTGCTTACTACTAGGAATGGGATGAAGTCAGTATGATCCTTGACATTAATAATTCTTGTGGAAAGGCCAGGAGACCTAGAGAGGTGAAGAAACAGCTTATATCCTGTAAGTCAGTAAGGGCAAATGTTGATTTGAGTAGGAATGAAAGCAGGTGGAGTGAATGGATGTGCTGTTTGGAGGAGAGAGGGGAAATAGGCTCCTCCCAGCACATTTTTGACATTAAAAGTCCAATGATTTTTTTTTAATTTCCCAGTGTTTGCAGATGCATTCAATATTTTCAAGACAAGATTTTTTTTGTTCCTTTGTATCTTGGTCAACTATTTTTAACAGCTTTGGGAGCTATTGGAATACGGTAAACCAAAATAGGCTTTCCATGTCATGGACTTCTGTAATTAATTCAAAACACTGAGTAAACTCCTTCAAATTCGTCAATTTTTTTTAGACAAACTATTGTGATGTATCAAAGGCTAATCAACAAGATTGGAAAGGAGCAAATGCAAATCTACTAAATCACTATTCTTTATAATCTTTTCAAATGGATTTACTAACTGTAGACAAAGTTGACATTAAGTTCAGTAGCAAAAATAAACTCTCTTTAATAATTTGAATTTGCTGGAAAGGTTCACTGCTGCTGAAGCAGTAGTAAGAAGTCAAATCAAATCTCAAGCAGTCAAGTTTACAAATTTTAATAATTGCTTTTTTTTGGAGGAGGAGGCTGTGGTAATTTTATATCACTACACCTTTCTGAGATTATCCAATTGGCCAGGTCAAAAATCTGCTTCCATTACCTTCAAATTTACTTTGAAACAAACAAGGATTATTTCAACTGCACTTGTAAAGGAAAAAAAACTCTTTTAGAATCATTAGTTTTCAATTCCTTTCCTTTATCACTCTTACCACAGCTAAATCAAAAGGTTATTAAACACTGTCCCTTCTTTAGGAATTCAGTAAGATAGATTAAATGCTAGGGTTTGACTATTTGATTTAATTAGAAGGTAAATTTAGTTTTGGTACACTGAATCACTAAAGCATATTAACAGCCATTTCAGTTAGGTGTTAATTTAAACACCAAACCAGAAAACATTTTGCTTGTCCCTGAGCCCAAGCTGATGTACATATTTTCCTTTTACTTAGAGTGAGATAAATTGAATGCTGATTTTATCTGACATCTGCTTTCGCCGAAGTTTCTTCATTTCCTGTATGAACCTGTTCTGCAGTGGCCTTTTCACTAATGAATAACACACTAGATTCTAATGAAAGATAAAATATCTTAAAGCATTCCTTACTGCCTTATGAAATAATTTTTTCACCCATTGCCTCCTCACCACATCTTCATTAAAATGCCACACCCATATAACAACTCATAACAACATCATATAGAATATGCAGATTTAAGGAATGTAGGGGCCCCCAAGCAAATTTTGTTTCCAGCAAGAGTCACAAGAAATAGTCAATTAGAGATATCCTGAATGTGAGTTTAAGATGGTCAGAGGAGAGAAAAGTCTATGTCCCAATCACTTAACATGGCACCTGCTGTCTTGGCGGCAGCACTGCTTTTCAACTCGGCTCTACAGGGACATTTTCCCACTACACCTTTAAGCAGTGCTAATCCTTACAAGTCTAAGTCGGCTAATGATTTCACACCACAGGAAGTCAAGTTGTGGAATGACAGCAGACTACAATGTGCCAAGTACCACAGATACACCAGAGATGTTTATGTGAAGTGAAAGATGAACAGAGAGACATCCTTCAGAATTAACCAGTTTTCTTTCTACATAAAAGGGTCTGGGTTAGAAGCAGTATTATGTGTGGCTCTGTATCCAACACTGCAACAGCAAATCTGCTTGACTGCTCCCTATCCCCCAAATCACATAGACTCACCCATCACTTTCTTGTTTGGTTTTAATGTCCTTTATATGGATTGACCTTCCATACATATCCCAAGTGTCACACCTGATACCTTTCATCTGCTTCACCTCCATGAAGTTACCAATCAAGTACTTGATCTGAAAATAAGACTGCAGTGAGGTTCCATAAAAATAGCAATTGAATTTTGTAGCTTTTCTTTAGGTACCTCCAAAGGCAAAGATGATAATGGAGTTACCCACTCTGTGTCAAATTGTATAAATATTAGGGCACTCACCAGGACCTGAGACATATTCCACCTCTTCTCCCAAGCCTCTGAAAAGGTAACCTAAACATGGGGGCATTAGTCATGCAGAGAAATGAACAACTGGCATGGTAGTTCAAGGAATAGGAGGAAGGGGCATCTAGAACCAGAGTAGCCTGGTAGTGAAAGGAATTATCTAGGATGTGGAGAAGGCGGATTGGACCTCTCCCTCAGCAGAGTAGTGATCTGAATCTTAGTTTCTCAGTGCTTGAGCATGTGATGAAATGATAAAAACAAAAAAGCAAAGGGAACCTTTCAACCTTTGAAATTAAGAGTGTGAAGGAAAAAGCTGTCTTCAGAAAATTACTCCTAGTAGTGCATCACAAGTAGAAAAAAGCTTTGCAGAAAGAAGCAAGGCACAAAAAGACTCATAGACTATATGCTGTGCCAATTCAGATACTGTACTTGGCTTGATGGTGCTGTATCATGAAGTACTAGTCAGTCTTGACTTAAATGCTTATTCAGTGCAGAGAATCACTACTACCCTCAGGAAAGTAATGTAAAACCTACACCACCTCAGTTGCCAAGGTAGAGACCTTGGCACAGCTGCAAAAGCATCGAGGAATTCTTGAACTACCGTGCACAAAGGGAGTTTTAGTCCATCCTTTACTTTTTGCTCCCTCCTGTATTTCCTCCAGCCAAGACACAAAGAAGTTGCAGAGCCTTGTTCTGCCCCTCACATCTAACATGGTGAACCTTCTGGTGAGCACTCGGAGAACTTGTTTCATCCACAATGCGTGCTGACACTGCAAAATGCTCTCACCACTCAGTTCATGTTTTTCCTTATCTAATTTCATCCTAAAAATTCTTCCTCTTAAAGAACAGATATAATGTCACTGGAAAATAAGACGAGGAACATTAATAATTATTTATTTTATTTTTTATACTGATATTAAATAAGCATGTTGCAATCGGGTATATCTGTCTCGTATTGGCCTCATTAGCCACCAGCGTGCTTGTAACAAACGTGGATAGAGCCTTCCTAAATCTTCGTTCACGAAGCCTAGCCATGATGAAATAAGCATGTCATGGGTCTGAATCTTATTTATTTGTTTCTCTACAAATTTGATGTTTACATATTTAAATTCTATAGGCACATGGGAAAACATTGTAAATATTTATAGTCCTTTGGATGAGGAGACCTGAAAATTAGCAGAAAGTTTTCCAGACTGTAGTGAAGACAGTGAACACTTGCTTTCCTAGATGAAATGTGCCTATTTTCACTTTGAACACTTGCCAGGTGGCAAGACTGAGTTAAAGTACATGGCAAACATGATTTCTGGGTAGATTTGAGCTGTCAGTTGAGCCTGCTCTTATTGCCCGTGTGCACATGCTGGATCCTTCATGGAAAAACTTGGTATCCACCCAGCTAACCTGGAACTGACTCAATGATAAAACCATCTCAGGACCTGCTCCAATAAGCATTATGGGTGGAAGCAAGCCAGCTCTCATCACCTCCACCTGGCCCAGCCTTCGAACCCCTTCCTACCAGGCAGTGAGCTGTCATAATACATAACTCCTTATGCAAACACACCCTTGGCATCACACAAATACACCAGTGTTTGACTTGCCTCTGAGTAAGGGACTGCAAGGGACAGTTGCTTCATCTGTGATATCCAAGTGCTACAGATATGGCCGGGCTGCTCAAGGGGGAGCACAGCAAGTTGTAGAACACAATTCACTGGTTGGAGAACTGGGAATCCAACCCTAGAGCAGGTGGTGTGATCAGCGCAGACACAGTCATCCTTTCCCCACTAGATCCTTACAGAGGTTGTGTGCAAGCCAACACCAGAGAAGTTGCAACTGAGAGAAGTCTGGCAATGCCAGCTCCTGAAGCTTATTTGAAGCTCATGTCCTTCTAAGTCTTAGCTTGAGAACTAGTATCAGCCAGTCATGCACTGAATGCCCTACCTACTTTGCTTACGTGCCTTTTTTTTTATTTTTGGATGTGTGGAGGGTGTCTGTTTTTATTTCAATCACTGACAGGGCCTGTGCTGAATGCTGCAGATCAGGTTTGGTTAACCAGCATTGCTCCAGGGCTTCACGCTGTGTACAGATTCCCGCACTGCACAGCCAACTTTTTCTTGTTTGGTGACTCCTCCCTGATTCATTGCCCACTTTCACCCCAATGCCTGTTTCTATTTTCTGCACTTCTTGTGGTTCTGCCCAAATGCCTTCTTACCTGCATTTTCAAAGATCTGACAACAGTTTTGTTATTTTTATCCGTTCTTATTTTCAACTGGGGTTTTTTTTTTTGCTTTTCTTTATGTCAACTCTGTGATTACCTGCAACACCCCATTGCATAAGAACATAAACACATTGTTCAAAGGTTGGGGATTTTTTTTTAGATTATTAACAACTACAATTAGATGATAATACTGAACTCTACAGAAGACTAGTAGACATCTACATTCAATACATAGCTCAAAACTGGCAGTCCTCATAGTTTTTTGATATATTTTTTAACTTAAGTGACAGAATTTATTGCAAATTGATTTGGAATAAATATTTAAAATAATGATGGATAACTATCCAGTGGTTTACTAAAATCCACATAAGAACTATGCCACTTTATTCCTTCCACCCAGTGTTTTGTTCCAGCAAACTTTTTTTTGAATCATTAGTGTGATGTAAAATCCCTGTTACAATGATTTTATTTTCTTTTATCTGTATAATTTTTTCTGTATACTAATTCTATTAGTAATGGAGGTTAAACTAGAATTAATTGAAGTTATTATAAAAATCTTTATTTTTTTACCAAAAAGTAATCTTTTCGAATTTTGTTAATGAGGTAGCTTACTCTTTTGACCTTTTAATTTAACTCATATTTATAAGTCCTTCTTGCTTTTACAATATTTGTAAATTTGGGTGGTACATCTGGAAGCTTCGAGGTAGTCTTTGCCTCTATCTCAAAACTCTGAGCAACTTCCTCTCAACTTTTTTCGTAATCCTTTGCCATTTTACATTGTAGTCCCAGATCTCAGGTTTAATGAAGAACTATTCACAGCTGTCCTGGTTTTGGCTGGGATAGAGTTAATTTTCTTCCTAATAGCTGATATAGTGTCATGTTTTGGATTTAGTATGAAAATGAAGTTGATGACACACTGATGTTTTAGTTGTTGCTGAGTAGTGTTTTTACTAAGTCAAGGACTTTTCAGCTTTTCATACTTTCCTGCCAGCAAGGAGGCTGGACAGGGACAACAAGCTGGGAGCCAAGCAAGCCAGGACAGCTGACCCCAAACTGACCCAAGGGATATCCAAAAGCATGTGGCATCATACTCAATATGGAAACTAGGGGAAAAACTGATCAGTTCTCACCACTCTGGAACATCGGTCCAGAGCATCGGTCATTGTATGGACATCAGTCAGCAAATCGGTGAGCAAGACTACTGTGCCTCATTTGTTTTGTGTATTCTAATTCTTCTATCATTATTCTTATTTTCTTCTTCTTTTGTTCTATTAAACTGTCATTATCTCAATCCATGAATTTGAGTTTTCCTATTGTCTCCCCCATCCCACTACTTGGGGGGGGGGGAGAGAATGTGTTTAGTGGTGCTTAGTTGCTGGCTGGGGTTAAACCATGACACAACCACATGCCTTTTGTTGTCTACCAGAGGAATTGCTTTTTTTTTTTAGTTGGCAATTTTTCTCTACTCATGGAACCAATTAAGTTTGTGACTTACATACTGCTCATGACATTTCTTTTTTTTACAGACATCTGTCTCAAAATTTGATGGCCTTGTAATACTATAATTTATAAACTCTTTTCTTCTTATATTATTAAATGTAAGTATTTTGCTATAACTGGATACAATTTTTTTCATTTTTTTCACTCATTAGAGTCAACATAAAGAAGGAGATGAGGAACTTAAGCATTCAATGAATATTCTAATATTTATATTCTAAACTTTTAATATTTATATTCTAAACTTCTAATCTATTTTACAAAGCCCATCCATGACAGTTTCTTACCTAGTGGTGGCCAAATTACCTGAGATTCTCCTACAAGAAAATTATTGTGTTACTAAATCTTTTTTATTTTTTAAGTGTGCTATAATCAAAGTCCACTGAAACTTTTTCATTCCTCATCCATTTCATCTTTCCCAAGACAGCTGCCCAGCCAGGCTTTACTTTCACTTCACATTTCACCATTACTGCGCACAACCCTATTATTCTTTCCACCTTACATCATCTTCTGTCTCTTATGTTGTTTAACCAACTGTAACAAAAATTAAAAGCCCTGGAGTGGCAGCAAGCTATTGATGACCTTCTGTATTGGTGGGGTTCAAAATTAGAGATGCATAAGCCAGCAGTACACCTTGGCAAAAAATGCCAAAGATGGCTAACATCATCCAGAACTGTATTAACAGAAGAACAGCCAGCCACACAAATAATGCTGTGTCCAGTTTTAGGCCTCCAGTACAGGAAGCATCAATAAACTGGGATAGGTTCAGAAGGGACCACCAGGGTGGTCATGGCTAAACCCCTTGTCCCATGAAGAGAGGCTGTGGGACTGGGGCTTGTGGAGCCTGAAGAAGAGATGGCTCTGGAGGGACCTGAAAGCAGTCCCTGGTATCTGCAGGGATGTCAGCAAGGAGATGAAGCCATGTGTTTCACAGCAGTGTAAGGTCTGAGGCTGGGAGACAGCAGGCACAAATTAATAGAAGAGTGGTTCAGACAGGATATGGGGAAAACTCTTCCTCCCTTTGAGTGCAGTCAGGAGGTGGAGCAGGTTATGCTATCTCCATTCTTGGAAGATATGACTGGATAAAGCTCTGAGCATGGTTTGATTTGAGCGGGAGGTTGGACTAGACCTCCTGAGGTCCTTCCCATCTAAATTATACAGTAATTTTCTGGTTACAAAGATTGCCTACAGAGCAGCATTAAATATCACATAATATAATTCTCATAGATCCTCTTATTAAAATTGTTCAGATTTGTCATTTACCTGGTTAGCACAAAGACTACATTTCATCACTTGTAACAGTCATAGCTGATGGTGAGATCTGTAGCTCCGGCTCATTTCATATACTCTGCTATTGTGTAGAGACACTGGAGTACATTCATGCTCTTGTTCTTTGCCTTCTGTCTCCTAGCAACTCCATCTGCTGCCTTATTTTGAATGTTGGAAGTACAAGTCAGATTTATTTTTTTTTAGTTAGGGAAAAAGCTGCTTCTTCTCTGCTTCTAACCTAGCTTAACACACAGTTTTATATTTAAGATGCTGGAATGTCATTTGCATAAGTAAAGATGATTTCATCCTGCACTCTGTCATGACCAGACCTTCTTTTCCACAGATCTAGGCCATTTCTTTACCCATGGGCTCTTGACCACATAGGAATTTCAGTGACTGTTAATATTGTCAGTTATATCAAGTCAGAAATCATTAATCCACCTTTAATTTGAGGAAATGATTCTGTTGGGGTTTGTTATTAGTTATTGTTTGGTCTTTCATGAGCTATAATTAGACATTCTCTGGCATCCATATTTCACACAAATCTCTATTACTCATTCCCTGGCACATGACATATTTCCTTGCCAATATTTGTGGAGCACACTGTGAACTGAGTGGCACTGAGAAGTACGTAATAAAAAGCGCTTATCCTGTACATGCCTGTCAGTTACACACCTGTTAAATTTAACCCCTCCAGCTCCACTGTAATATTTGTATCTTTGACTACAAGTGATTAACCATCACAACAACATAACCTCTTATCCATCCAATGGACAAAACATGGTACTGTTGGGTGAGAAAAAAGGAGGGAAAAATCAGTCTGCACATGAAGGATGTGAGAGTGCCTCAAGAGAGCACCAAAATATTGCAAAACATTTCACCTTTCTTAAAACATTTGATTATTTTTACGTGAAGGGATGACTTTTAATTACAAGGTAGCAGACTGAAACCTCAGTCTTCTTTGTAGCCTACAGAAAAATCACAATGACTTTGATGTATTTTCAATGGAATTGGAGCTGAACCTTTTGTTTTAGAGGTCACTGGTTCCTTAGTCTGAGTTTTTCTCCCTTCAGTAGCTTCAGTTCTTTCTATAGTGTGTAATTTTTACATTAGTCATGTCTCCAAAGTACCCTCATTGATCTTTGTAACTGTTTCAGACATCACCTTTTCTGATATCAGCAAAAAATACTATTGGGCTGCTCATTCCTGGAGTTGAGTTTGAGCTTAAAATCTGAAAAGGTGGATTGAGTGGGAAAAATAGTCTGTCTTTATTGCATTTGGGTTAGATTATACCTTAAAACAGAATCTGAGGGAGGAAAGCAGCAAATGCAATGGCTAGAAAGTATGTTTTGGTGAAAATTCATGATTTTTCAGCTTTATAAATCATTCCTAGGACTCTCTCTTTTGAGCTACAGGACTGAGTTGTGACACTGAAGATATATTGGTGTAGGGATTATAGCAGTTTTAGGAGAACAGATTAAAAGAAAATGCAAACATCAAAGTACATAACAATAGAGGAAGCTTCCCTTACATACAACATACAGACAGTTTAACTGTAGTACAGACAAATTATTTTTTGTGACTCCTTTATATATGTGTGACTCCTTTATATGTTGTGACCCTTATAAGGAAGGGTGAGTATCAAAAGAAACCACATACTGATGGTGTCTAGGACTTTTATTTTTGAAACATTCCTGAGCAATAGCCAATGGCCAATGGTTAAAAAATACAGGTGATCACTGTGTTGGTGTATAGGTGATGTCATGAACTACAAAAACCCACCTCATTCCAAAATTCTCATGTGGAGACAAGCTAGAATGTAGTCCAGTAGCCCTCATGCCTTCCTTCTCTATTGAGGCTGTCATGAACAGAACCAATAATCACCTAATTTAACAGAGCAAAATTATGACGATGAGTTTATCTTCTTAAATGTTTTGCCCATGACACAGTAACAAATAGAAAACAAGCATGGAACACACTGGCTGTTTGTGTTTATTTCTTTTGTAGTTGCCCTTGGCAACAACAAAACTAATATGCAAAAAAATATAATAAAATATATATTGGTTTTAATTGACAGAGAATATATAGCTTTGAAAATAAAAAAACCTAGCAGAAAAAAACAAAAGGAAATAAAAATTATGATATTTTTAAGATTTCTATTTTAATTTGCACAGCTGCGGTCTTCTATCATAGTGAACTAAAAGAACAGTAAATACCAGGCAGCTGACACTTAAATCATATATATCTCCTAGTTTTCGGCTCAGCATCTGCTACATCATTTCTCAGACTTCAAAGTGTCTGGGAAGAGAGACCAAGGATAAGAAAAATGCATCTTTTCAGTTGAAATCATATATTTTTCAATTACAAAGGACTACAAGGCCATTATCCATTGCTATTACACAAGAGGGGCATTCTGAAACTTCATTTTAATTTAAAGACAAACCTACCTCTACAACAGCCATTTAGAGGGTTACAGGAAAAAGAAACTTGACTAAAACATACCAAATTTAATGTTCAGGAAAAATGAGCATGCCCATTTTTCCAAAAGAAGTCAACTTGCAGTGCAGACAAGCTGTTTCCAAGTGGAATAACATCTTCAGGTGCCTCCAGAAACCAGCTCAGGGATGTGGTTGTTTTTCCTGTGCTGTGCTGATTTTCAGTGCCAGAGTACAGTTCTGATTTCAAGAATTTTCTCCTTAAAAAGAAAGGGCCTGATTCTTCTCTTACATCTATGAAAACCAGGGGAGAAAGACAATAGAGTAATACGAACATTGAAGCAAGTAAAGGATAAAAGAGCTTGAATACTACTTTATTTATCACTCCTTTCATTAAAAGGAATTAGAGTTAATTAGCCCAGCTTGTAGTGAAATTAAGGCATTCCATGCATATCCTATTTAGCCTTTCTATTATCTTTCTCTTGGATTTTCTATATTTGCCAGAGCTTCTATAAAGGAGCATATTAGATGACTTTGGCCCACATCATTAGAAAAATCAACGTTTTAGTTTAGAATCAGATCAAGACACTGTAGCTCAAAAAAAATCAGCACTCTAGATCCTTGTTTAAAGTCTCTCCTCTGTTAGGGGAAGTTATACAATTTTCAAAGCACTTTAGAAGTGCCAGTACTATATTTTAAGAAGGTGGAAGGACTAAAACACCACTGAAGCCCCACTGCTAATTCATGGACCCCAGCTGTCCATGCTGCCTATGCATTATCTACTCCCTATACTCTATATGGGACATATTTAGCCCAAGCCATTCCATGCCTTTTGACCCCAAGGCCAGCAATAAGCCCCCAAAGTCAGCAATCAGTATTTTACAAAACAGACATATTGAGAGAGACTAGAACTTAAAAACTGGCACTCATTGCCAAAACAGGATGAAGTGGTGAGATTCCCTTCCTTAACTAGTGCTCATGGGCTAACCATGGATGTGCTGGCAAGCCTTAACTAGTCTGATGTGGTCAGAGTACAAGTTTTCATGAATTTTTAGGAAAAACTGATAAAGTTACTAGGGCAAAAGTATAGGGACGCTTTTTCTTCCTCCAAACTTCCTGATGAAGAAGAACAGTACTCTTGTTTGGCTGTCCTTCTGGTTGAACTAGCAGAGGCTTGTACACAGCTGGAGCAAGTGCCTCTCACCAGTCAGAATTCACCACTGGGAAATATTTACTGATTCCTACAAATTAAAAACATGTCTCAAACATCATTCCTGTTTCTTAAAATACAGTTGGAGGGTAATGAGCTGTGTTAGGTGATTTTGGCTGCATTCTTTACGTTCCTCATAACCATTTCCATTTTTTAAACAGTAGGAAGGTTAGCATGGAAAGAGGGAATACCCTCAACCCTTTCTGCTAAATGTTTTTTATTTTGAATAAAACAATTAATATGTGACAGGGAATGTCAGCACACAAATGAAGCCTGGTCTATAATTAGGTTCATTACTCTGGATCCTAGTTTAATGCAGGTACTTTATGTAACCCATGGTTATATTACTGTCATTTTTAGGATATCTCTCCTCCCTTATGTCTTACCAACCAGCTGTAATAGCTCTTTATTTGACTTGTGGGGGGTTTATGCTCCAAGCCCTAGCTCTATTCACACAGGCACACACAGACACATAGGCATATAAATACCTCCCCTAGTGTGCATGGTGCTCTTATGTCATGGTGCTACAGAGGGATTTCACTGCACAGCAATGTCCTTGCGAGGCACATATTGTAACAGCACATTTTTCTGTGAATTTAGCCCTGGTGTAAGAACCTAGTTTGGTGCTTTTCAAAATATTAGTCATGTTGCTTGGTTACCACACACAAAATTTAAGAATTGGACAAAACAGATTTAAGTAACCTGGTGCAAGAAATCATTTAAAAAAAGGAAATCCAGGCTACCACAGAACCCCTGCTTCTGGACAAATACAGATGCAATGTTACAAAAGATGCTGGTTTTGCCACAAACTTCAATAAAGCAAGCTTTTCCATTACATTTTGTTGACAATTCACCCAGTTTGAACAGTAAACATGAAAACTTATTCCTGAAACACGTTACTTTGCACATTGATTTGAAAATTTTCAAGTACAATTTCAAAAAAATATCTGAGGGTTTCTGGTCCCAGTATATCAGGACTCTTGAGATCTGTTTTCTGTCATTAAGTAAGATTCTGGGGAAAAAGAATTCACTCTTGCAGTGCTAAATAAATGCTGTCATTAAGGAATCTAAGATACTCAGTTTCAACACCTTACTTTTATAGCATCATTTTACTAGGTTTTCCTTATGACATAGCAGTATCTAACACACTGAACAAGGATGTTCATAATCATTCAAATATTGACACAAACCTCTGTCTGTTGCTATGATACTGCACCAATTTTATATTCGCTCTTAAGTTATAAGAACATTTTCTCTGTTGTTTACTACAAAAAAGACAAGACAAAAAAATCTGCATTTTATCTTCACTGTTATTTAAGGACAGCTTAAAATGACTCACTATACCCCTCCCCCTGCCTTTTGTTAGAATTACAGGGCTGAGACATCACATTGGATAACGGCATTGAGTGTGCCAGCCTATTGTTTTTAACCTAGTTACTGTAGCATTGAAAATTAATAAATATTAAACGTAGGCTCATATGATATGATGTACATGTGCGATAACAAAGCAGCCCAGAAACAGTTAACGGTGATTCTAATTTTCTCTTCCACCTATGCCTAACCTGACAATTAAAAGCAGCTGGTAGAGAGTCATGGTGATGGCAGATGTGAAGCTTGCCTTGGAGATATTTTTTGGCCTTGCAGATGAAGAGTTAAAAATAATATGGGGAAAATTACTGAGTAGAGAAGATAAATAAGGATCAGATAAGGTGTTGGGGTTTTTTTTTCCCTTTCTTTTTTATACCACTGCATTTGAAGTTCTTGCCCACTGGTTATAAGTAGGGACTGGCTCCCCTATATCACAGAATGGCAGAATGGTTGGGGGTTGAAGGGACCTCTGGAGTTCATCTGGTCCAACGCCCCTGCTAAAGCAGGTTCACCTACAGCAGGCTTCACAGGATCACACCTAGAAGTGTTTTAAACGTCTCAAGGGAGAGACTCCACAACCTCTCTGGCCAGCCTGTTCCAGTGCTCTGTCATCCTAATAGTTAAGAACTTTTCCCTCATATTCGGATGGAACTTCCTGTGTTGCAGTTTATCCCCGCTGCCCCTTGTGCTGTCGCTGGGCACCACTGAAAAGAGCCTGGCCTCATCTCTTTGACATCCACCCTTAAGATATTATATGCATTGATAAGATGCCCTCTCAATCCTCTCTTCTCCAGGCTAAACAGGCCCAAATCCCTCAGCCTTTCCTCATAACAGAGATGCTCCATTCCGCTAAACAGCTTGGTAGCCCTCCACTGGATCCTCTCCAGTAGTCCTTGTCTTTTGCCCCAAACCGGACAGAGCACTCCCCATGTGGCCTCATTAGGACTGAGTACGGGGGCAGGATTTCCTCCCTCAACCTGCTGGAAAGGCTTTTCCTAATGTAACCCAGGATACCATCAGCCTTCTTGGGCACAAGGGCACACTGCTGGCTCATGGGCAGCTTGTTGTCTACCAGGACCCCAGGTCATTCTCCACAGAGCTGCTTTCCAGGATATATTATGCTGCAGCTATTTTATGGCAAGATGGACTGGTTTGTTCCTGAGCTGGTGATGGAGCTGTTTTACCATGAAAAATTGTGTCTCTTCCATTCAGTGTTCTATTTCTCCCAAGGAACATAAACTTACAGCTGTATGGTATCACTCCGGCTTTGCTGTGCTTTACATCCTTTCCTTCTTCAATGGGATAGCCTTGCCTCTTTTGCTTTTTCTACAATTTGAGAAATTCTGGACCGTGAAAAGCTGTAAGCAACTTAGTTGTCCAGACCAGCACAGGAATGAAAAAGGTCTAAAAGGGAGCAGTGGCCTTGGAGATGAATGAGGAAGACTTACCTTTTCACAGCATCTCATATCCCTTTTCTCTTCGTATTTATTTGTCCTGGTTGTAGTTTCCTTAGAGCCCTACAGATCTTCCTCCACCCTCTCTTGTCCCCATGGGATCCCACCAGCTTCCTTGAAACGTGCTTCTCTGCAAAATTTGTCGGCAGTGCCAAAAAGGTTTGAGTTAGTTCTGGTTCTTAGCCAGAAGGGAAGTGGTGGCTTTGGAGATAAGGGAGCAAAGGTCTAACAAGCATCACAGTGGAGAGAGGTCAAAGCTGATCATATAATTGTCCAGATTATATGGTGGACACATGCAACCCCAAATTCCCTGTTAGATTGGGATTACTCCCTGAATTATATTGACAGGAGGCTTAGTGGGTGCCTGTGATAAGCCCAACTAGAGGGGATTTCATGGCAGTTGTTGGAGATCTCTGTGAAAATATAAAATTGAGTATTTCTTCAATGAGAGATTCAACCAGTTTGCAGGAGGACAATTAAATTATGTAGGAAATAATCCCAGTCAGTGTGGATGAGGACTTCTGTAGGCATAGCAGTGCAGCCACATGTCATATGTTCATACTTTCAGAACAAAGGTGCTGTCTTAAATGGAGAAATTTGTGATGTAACTATTCTGGCATAACCATATTAGCAATGGGTTGTTACACTGATCTGATTATACCCTTCTACAAATGCACTAGTGAATTTCCCTGTGCAAACAAGCCTTGTAGAAGAAAATGCAGTCTTTCATTATTCCATGATGAAAGACAGAAATGTAAAAAGAACAGCATGCACAATCTGCCCTTTGAAAGGAAAAACAGCAATTCTGAGTATCTCTCTTCCTCTCAGGCAGACACAAAGGACTTGAAGGCAAACCTGTTGTATGTCTCCTTTAGTGGTCTCTGCTCCTCATTTTAATTAATGCACAGCACTGAGGAAGAATTAAATCCTACTTGTTTTACTGAGGCAAGTGATGCCATTGACTTGAATTAAGCTACCTGCAGGATTAGAAGTAGAAGGATTAAGACCTCAGTATAACAAATTCATTGCACTCTTTTTTCAAATGCAAATAGTTGCCTCTCAATTGTCAGTTTGATTAATCTGTTGGTTGTTTAGCACAATGAGACCCTGATTCTGCTCTCTAATTGTGTCTCCAAGGCTGCTTCATACCACAAACATCCTCAGTTTCCACAGAATAATTGGAATGGAAGTAGAACAGTAAGTCCTCTAACAATTTTTTAAATATATTACAATATATATTGATACATAAACAAGTCTCAAACAAGACAGAAAACTTTCTCATACAGAATTTGTTCCATAAGTTGAATCCCAGAAAACTTTCTCATATAGAATTTTTTCCATTAGTTGAATCCCTGAACTTCCAGTTTGCAATGTGGTTTTATACCTATTTTACCTTCTATGTAGACAAGCTTTTGCTCACCTCTCTACCCCACTGTGATGCTGAGGGAGAGACACTGATACTTGATATGCAACATGAGAAGTCTCACATTATTTGACAATTGATGCAACTATCTTGTGAAATCCCTTTATAGCTGCTTTCATTCAAATGACTTCAGCAAGTTATATGAATTACTCAACATTAACTCAGCTGTAATCAATAACATATTTTGATCTGATATGTAATTTTAATCTTTAACCTGTTATTTTAACATATTTATTAGAGGTTTTTTTTATTGGACACCATTGACTGTTGGTCAATGTACTGTTGGTTTTATTTAGATTATTTGGAAAATCCAGTACAAAATACTATTTCTGTGTTTATCAGAAACCTCACAGTGTCTTGAAACTCTGCCAAATTATTCCTAATTGTATGATGCATATCTTTACCTTTACAGCAGTGCTGAACCTTTCCAGATCTTCTCTTTGATCATTTATTTGATCTGTCACTAAACTTATGTTTTACCTTCCTTTCCTACTGAAAAAAAAATTAAAAAAAATTAGGCATTCTCACTAGGTCAGTGTTATACATTCTTTATTTTTTAATAAAAGAAATTTAAATTGGCATTACGTATCACTGAAAATTACTGTGAAAGGAAAACGGTCATATATTGGGAGGTTATATATCATACCAAGGGGCTGAGTTCCAAACAGAAACCAAAAAATGAGGAAAACCAGGATAAGAATGCAGATTAACAGAGACAAATAAACACTGAAACTGTTTTTAAGAAAATTTGCAGGTTTTGTCTGCATTTATAGTGTCTCAAAATTATATTTTTGTAATTAAACTTTACATTATTTATAATATAAACTATTATATTATTTTATCATTATTATTATTAAATAGATATTTATAGTATGTTTTTTAAAAAACATGGTCTATTTTAAGCACTTCTAACTTCGTAGCAAGGATCATTGTGTGTTTGCTGCCTATACGAAAATGTTCAGACTTCTGAACTCAAAATTTTTTTGAAAAGTGGAGCCCATTAGGAGCAGCATATTTATGTGAACCTCAGAAATTGTAGGTGCTTTACTGAGCATTTGGACATCAGGCTTACAGATGCATTTGCCTACAGAAGTCAGTACTCCTGTGTATGTGCCGTGTATACCTGCACAATTCTGATTGAGGAGCAAGAGCTCAAAAGTTGGCAGGCGTTTCTGAATTAACACTTCACGTCTTATTTCTTGAAGATTTAATGTTGTTGATTTTTTTAATGCCTTGCCAGTACAACCCTCCTGGCCTCGGCTTCATTGTTACATTGTCCCCCTTTGGCAGTAAGACTCCTTTGAGGGAATGGAGACTTAGAAGATAGGAATCTAAGATTCAAATCCTGGTCAAATTTAATAAAAGGGTAGGAAAAACCCCCAATAAATTATCTGACAACTCGGATTTTGCGGTAAGAAAGATCCTGGAAAAGTTTATAGTTATTGAAGGAAGGCATAAAAAATATGGTGAAATTGGGATTTGACTGTTGTATTTAACATATTGTGCTGGTTTTGGATGGGATAGAGTTTATTTTCTTCATAGTTGCTGATATGGGGCTATATTTTGGATTTCTGATGAAACAGGACAGATAACATGATATTTTAGTTATTCCTGAGCAGTGGTTACAGAGAGTCAAGGCCTTTTTGCTCCTCACCCCACCAGTGAGGAGGCCAGGGATGCACAAGAAGTTGGGAGGGGACACAGCCAGGACAGCTGATCCTAATTGTCCAAACCGATATCCCACACCACATGGTGTCATGGTCAGATATAAAGCTGAGGGAAGAAGGAAGGGAGGGACATTCAGAGTGATGGTGTTTGTCTTCCCTAGTTACTGTTAGGCATGATGAAGCCCTACTTTCCTGGAGATGGCTGAACACCTGCCTGCCCATGGGAAGTGGTGAATAAATTCCTTGTTTTCCTTTGCTTGCATGTGTGGCTTTTGCTTTACCTGTTAAACTGTCTACTCATGAGTTTTTTCACTTTTAGTCTTCCTCTCCCCCATCCCAAACGAGGGTAGTGAATGAGTAGCTGTGTGGGGCTGACTTGACAGCTGGGGTTAAACCACAACACATATCAAATTGAAGAAGTTTGAGACCATAATACAGCAGACTAATAAATAGCGAGGTACAAAATAGACACTTTACTCTTCAAAGAACTGTTTGGACTGAGGACAGACAGCAGTTAACCATTTTCATTACAGGTCACAGTGCAGACAAAGACTTGCAAATGAGGTAATGCATTTAAGCGAAAAATAACTTATTATCCTGGTGATATTTCACTATAAATACTACAATGTCACAAATTGCTTGCTAAAAGAATGACATACTTCCTAGTAACTCTGTAAGATACCCAAGCAAGTCTTTATAGCAATAACCATTTTGCAGGTAAAATGTAATGTAAATTAAACAATTTCAAAACATTAGTTCTTTAATCATAGGATTACTAGAGGTCTGGCATGGCTCAGAGTACTAAAAAGGGTGCTGAGCTTAACTTATATTAACTTATAGGTTCAGGCAATTGACTTTACATATCTATGGCCAAACTGCACTGTATTTGATAGTAACTCGATAGTAACTAATTGTGACTAGAGGCTAGTGGTCAACAGCTCAGAGTCCTGAAGGACATCAGTGACAAGAAGTGTCCCTCAGGGACCCATATTGGGATCAGTGTTATTTATATCTTCATTATTGACATAGACAAAGGGATCAAGTGCACCCTCAGCAAATTTGCAGATGACACCAAGCTGAGTGGTGCAGTTGGCACACCTGAAAGACAGGATGCCATCCAGAGGGACCTGGACAAGCTTGAAAAGGGGCCCATGGGAAGGTTTAACAAGAGCAAGTGCAAGGTGCTGCACCTGTGTCAGGGCAACCCTCAGTATCAATACAGGCTGGGGGGTGAAAAGATCAAGAGCAGTCCTGCTGAGAAGAACTTGGGGGTGCTAGTGGATGAGAGGCTGGCAAATGCCTAAGCTTAACTAAAAGACATCTGAAATCCCACTGTTCGAGCTCAGGGCCTTTTGATCTGCATAATATTCTCTTGAAAATATAGGTTCACATCCTTTAATTCAATGAATTTTTTATGACTGCAAATGACTACTCAAGAAGACTTGTCTTACATGACTGCTAAAAGTAAAATCATGTCAGCTTTAGAGCACAATAGTCAGATTTTGCTTTTGCAATGATTATTCTGGGCATTTCTGTGTTGTCATGTTACTTTCTCTGCAATTTTTTTGCTTCCCAAAGCTCTGAACTGCTTTTAGGTTTGACATGGGGCAAGATAGGGCCTGCTGTTAAGACATTGCCCTAAAACTCATAGATTTTACCTCCTTCAAACACACCATTGAATCAGAATTACACAGGTTGGATGAATGGCAGCCCTTCTAGGTTATTGCAAAAAGAACATTTTTCTTTCCTTCTAGCTCCCTTCAGTAAGGATAAGAGACATTTTCAACTAAGTTTTCCAAGAAGCCTGATTCGTTATATTTGTTGGAACAGCTCCAAAAGCTCCTTTGGTATTTGAGTTCCTGAAAGGACTCAGATGCTGAGAGACATGCCTAGGTTTTGGTTCTCACTCAGTCTTTGATGGTGGGAAGAAGATAAGCTGCTGATAAAGGGCAGTTCTCAACAGTGAAATTGTGGTGCTTAAGCCTAAATTCCACCAGAACACATGGTATATTGTTACAGACAATCACAGGGGACGAGCACAGACATTTCAGCTACAGCATGTTGTATTCTTTCAGGCTGGTGCACAAAGCTTTTTCAAAATCCAAAGAAAGAAGAATTTCAGCTGAAAATTTTGGATGTTACAAGTGACAAATGTGACAAAGAAAGGAAGTATATTTTTGGAGAGACAAATAAGAGAGAGACACCAGAAGTCTACAAAGTCTTTTGTTGGTGGATATTCAAGGGACAAGGGTCCCATTTTTAGGGCCCCTAAAGTAATAAATTCTTCTAGATGTATTGCATCTTAAAAGGAAACCATTTCTAATCTGCTGGTTTGAGGGAAGTCTAGGGAGTAAGGAAAAACATATGTAGGTGTTTAGATATATGCAATAGTACATATACATTTTAAAAAGAAAGGTTGGAAGATTTTACTTAAAAGTGCTTTATGGTGGGGGGGGTGATACATATTCATCACAGAAAAAATGGCAGGATTTCAATTGTAGTAATTTCAGAACAGGGCGTCTTGAATATGGTGAGATACAAGAAAATTTGATGCAAATGAAAGGAAGAAGAAGGCAAACACACAAATCTGCTCATAACCTAAGATTTATTCCGTGTATGGCTTACTTGTAACTATAGTGCCCTAGTATTTATCTAAATTATTTGGAGTAAAAAAATAAACATAACATATGTGCACTTATGTATACTTTCCAGTTCATACCAAAAAAATATTCAATACTTATTCAACTAATTTTGCAACATTTCATGTTTTCTCATTGTGCTGGTTTAAAGGTAAACCAGCAGGGGAAAATGAACTCAACCCAAAAGAGAGATTATAAGTCAGAATAACAATTTAATAAAATACAATAAGTACGATTATACAGACAAACAGTTGGTTTTAACCCACAAAACCCAAATGTATAACCCAGCACGCTGGGGCATGAACAGAGTGGTGTCCTTTGGGCCTCCTGAGTCCAGAGTAAAGGGAGAGGGGGGAAAACCTATTGGTGAGAGTGCTGTTGCAGTCTGGTCAAAAGTGGTGATTGCAGTCGGGTTGAGAGTGGTGGTCTGCAGTCTGGTTGAGAGCGGTGATCTGCAGTCTTCCTCTGGATCCCACGAGTGGTAAAAAAAAGTGTCAAGACTCTAAGATTATATATTCTCCAGTTCAGGCAGGAATGCTCAGTACTTCCCTCAGGGCGGGGGGGGTTCCTCAATGGGCGTGAGGACAAAAACACCCTTCTATCTCGCAGGCCTCTTAACACCTAGTGTGTAGCCTGATGAGTCAGGCTGCTCTGGGCAGAGGGTGCAAATAATCTATTGACAATAGTTTCTGGGAAATGGCATGGAAGGCTATAGAATACACAGTTTTGGGTTACACCCATCCAGTGATGAACTGGTCCCAGCTGTTCTAACTAGGACACTCATATTAGAGTACAAATACAAAGGCAGAGGAAATCAGTGTTTGGTATGAGACTATCAAAGTTTAAAGGGCTCCTGTTTGAAATGTTTAGTTGGAATTTGGAAATGAAATAGTAATCAGAATCAGTTTCTAATAACAAATTTTGGGTTGTAGCTATTAGTTTTCTCTTATTTATATCTCAAAGCTAATTAAAAACTGACTAAATATGTTAGCATTGCTATTTTAAAAGAAAAAGATATCTCACTTCTTTTTTTCTTTAATTGCAGCAAGAATATGCAGTATGTCAGTTTTTAGAACACACTTTTGAAGACATGCTTTCCCCTAGAAAAAGAAAATTTGAAATTGAAACCCCAATCATCACCATCTAGTAGCATTTTAAATACTTTATGACATATGCCACATGTACATTGGGTTGGTATGTATAACACAAGACTTTTGGAAGGCTGCTTTATTTTGAAATGCCTGCTGTAAAACAGCTTGAATTCATACTTTCAGTTTCATACTATAAAAATGCAGTACTCTCATGGTTTCAGAACTTTTCAACTAAGAACAAAATAAACATAATGGAAAATGGTCAGGTTTGGTTTATGACCAAAGAAGGAGGTACTAGGATAGGGAGAGCTAGCTGAAGACATCCTCGTGGTCGAAGTGCATAATAACAGTTTTCATGACCATAACCATGCACTGGTGCATTTTGTGCCCATGCGTTTTCTGGGAGAGCGTTTGCTGGACCAAGAGAGGAAAGCCAGGCAGCACCACAGCTGTATTCAGCACAGTGCTGTCAAATGCATGGTTAAGTTTATACAAATACCATACAGCAATTTCTCTGTTCAGCAGCTGGAAGAGCTGATGTTACACAGCTGATCATTGTTTCCTTCCTTGCATTCACAGTAGTACATGGATGCCAGCATGATTGATAGCATTCATCAGCTGTGGATTAAAAAAAGTCAGATACCTGGACTATTGTTTATTATAACTGTAATTTGTAATGATTTCTGTAATATTTACAATTCAGAACTCTTGCTTCAGATTTCTGTTTCTTATGACATAAGTGTATCAATCACAGTAATTATATGCTGCTTTTTTGAAAGAAAGTCTTGGGACTGTAATATTAACAATTTCTGTGACAGATAAATATGAATTTATTGACAGCATGAGTAGCAACTTGGGAGAATGATTGAGGCTTTCATAGTAGAATTCTAAAATAAATTCCCCTATTCTTGTGTCTTTTCCTAACATGTCAATGTCAATAAATGGAGTTTTGTATGGATGATTACTTATAATATTTTATATGAGCATTGTCTGTGCTTTTGTGCTCATTTTTTGTTGAAACGGCATGCCAGTACTTAATGTGAACATGTTATGATTCATCAGTTTTGTCTGTTAAGAAAATAATAAAAGCTAAGTAATTTGTATTACTGAAAGTTATACATATGCTATAATTAACAAAACATAAGCTAAAAAGCTCCATGTGGTACTCCCAAGAAATTACCTACATTTTAAAATAACTTCAAATGAAAATACAGAGACCACCTCATTTAACTTCACTGATTTGCAAACAGTCTTTAGGTACTGTGTTACATCCTACATGTTAAATTAGTCTTTTAAAATATTCATAGATCTAAATTAAGTATTTTAAATAATTTCCATTTTGAGTCTTAATATGAATATTAAAATCCCAGGGCAACTCAGAGCTTACATATTTAAAACATATTTTAAATTTACTGATAACTTCTCATAAGTGCAGTACTCTGTTGAGTTAGGGCTTGGAAATTAAACCATAAACAAATTGTTTAATAATATGACCTATGCTTTAGAAGAAAAATTACGGATAGATAGTTAGTTGGTTTATAGATTAATTCTATCAATGTCCTCTCCCAGTTACAATCACAAAGAAGTTTTCTGTCTTAGTTACTGTCTGTGTTGAATTGAAAAAAGGAAAATAGTTATTATATTTTACATAAGTTTTAAGTTTAAGTTGCTAGCTGAAAATGAGGAGCAATCACTACATGGCTTTCATCAAGGCCTGCTAAAAACTGGAAAGACAGGTCAAGCTACACAGATGAGTTATGGTACCAAATACGAGTGCACAAAAGACCACTTTTGTAAGAATGTCTACTTCAATTATACAGTTCCACATCATCTCATAGCCCAAGCAGATTTTTGGATCTATAAAGAACATTTCAGCTGAGCTTTAAAACTAGTTTTGTCAATGTCGGCATGAAAATATTTTAAATTGGGCACTCAAATGTCTCAAATTTTTGCTGTAGAACAGACTGCAGAACACTGACAGAAAGACATCTGCGAGTTTTGAAAAAGATACTGAAAATAATATGGAAATTATTTATGTGTACCTTACCCACTAGCTATCATAATTCAAGGTGATTTTTGTTGCATAAACATTATGCGGAAACCTGTGCAAGTGTTTCATCGCTAATGCTGGAAAACTTTGTAACAAATCCACAGGGCTAATTCTGACAAACTAGATGAGATTAGGGTGACAATTCATTTCTCTGAGTTACGGGCAGATGAGTTTCTAGACTGCAATACCTTTCATGAAGATGAATAAGAGCAGGATGTGGCAATAATCTATTTATTAAACTTAGAAAATTTGCATATCCAGTGGCTTATGAATTTCATTCCAGATTCTTGCAATTTATACCATAGCTTTACAGCTATTTGTTGTGAGTCTAAAAGCCTAAAGTGAACTTAGTGGAATACGCTAGTGAAATATGCTCTACTGTAGCTTTGCTGACTTCCACCTATAGTTACAGAAATGCTAAGGAGAAAGAAATGCCAAGAAGAGCAATAGACATTTTTACCGGGACACCTGGGTGCTCTTCTGGGCCTTGCAATCCCATGTTCATAAATAGTAAGCAGTATAGTCAGGCAGCATCAAGTTTGGCCCCATTTGCCCCAACCATCCCCCAAGCTATCTCCATAAGTTTTGAACCCTTTTCTTCACCTCTATTAACCTTTAGGAATCACCATGCCTACCTTAATTTCATGCCTTTAAAACATCCTGTTGTTGGGGCCCATCACAGCCTTTCCATTATCTCAGACAATTTCAATCAGAGTTGTCTGCATTTGGCAGTATAGATGTGGTCATGAAGTCAAGCCTTGCAAACACATTGTGGCATGAAGATCAAGGAGAGAGAACACAACAGAACTATAACCATGTGTACTTTGCTTCTCCTTTACAACAATTGCACTGTGGTCAACTTCTGCTCCTCTTGCACCTGTAATTTCCTACTCTTCTCCAGCAATGCAGGGATGGATAATTGAGCTTTCCTCTCAGCTGAGATTCTGGAAAACTGGTGAGTCTCTCTTTTGCTAAATGCTATAATTTTGTCTCTGCATTAGGAAACCTGCTGCTGTAGGAACAGACAGCTTTGAAAGAAATACTTGCAAAGAAATGTCTTCTTAGATCAAGTCAGAAGTTCTTTTGATTTTCCAGCAAAAAAAATCTGCATATTTTAACTTCCAGAATCCCAGAATGTATTCAACAAAGATATGCTTTTTTTTTCCACCTTTCTCCCAAATATCTCATTCCTTGCATTCTTATAGGTTTTGATCCTTTAGAATTTAGATGGTGTCTTTGAAACATCTTACAAATGCTTTGCAATACATTTGAATGTGAAAAAGAATCTTACTTTTTCATTATATCAGAATTACACATTTGTTACTCCCACGCTTGTTCTCTCATCTCCCTCTAAGATGCTTAGCAGGGTAGCCTCTGGTTGCAAGCTTGAATAAAGCACAGATATTACACCTGCTTATTTACTTATGTTCTAAACTTGACTGGACTAGCAACAAAGTAATTGCTGACAAATGAGCTCAGTACATAAGGACTTGGGAATGCTCTCTCAGCTAATATGGTACCATTATGTGTTCTCTGGTAGCAGGGAGTAATAGTACTTGCAGATCATACTTCCCAGTCTGCCTGGAACAAGAAATTTTGCAGCAATAGTGCTTTCCCAGAGAAAAATATTGATGCTGCAATTTTTATTCATTTGTCTCCAGGATGCTTTCAAAAACTCTCCAAGGGAATCATTAACAGATTGGAGAAATCAGCTGTCACTTTAAAAGATCTTCCTTCCTCTGTTTCTCCTCTGTAGGGATCAAATCAATGATTTCCATTAAAGAAGATCAGCTTTTAGCTGCACTTTATACAAAATTCTCACTAAACATAAATGAATGGAAATAACATACTACTATTAGTTTCTTTTTTTTTTTTTTTTTTTAGTTTGACCAGGGGATGCCAAATGAATCAAGTCTTATTTCAATAACATGATTCAGCTTCTCTACTGAAACTCAGCATCAGATTTTCAGAGATTTGAAACATAAAATATAAATATGTATCATCTTATATATGTAATTTCTGCATTTTTTGCATTATTAATCTCTTTCCTAGAGGAAGGTACAAGCTACCCTGCTGTTAAGTCATTCATGAAGTTCTGCTATCTAATTAATCAGAGGAAGTAGCTATGGGAATGGTGTCTTGAGAAGCTATGAAAATATATTCTGAAACATGCTCTGTTCCTAGACTTTGGTGTTGGCACGGAACTCCTAATTTAAGGATTCCTAATGCAAGTCATGAACCAGCAACATAATTCTGACCCAGTGTCAGGAGTTAGATGGCTATGACAGGATACACTCTTCTAGATGGGTGTTATGAGAGTTATCCTAAGAGAGGAGATGTAGGTTTTAATTGCTTCAGAGAACCTGCAAATTTCCTACCTCAGCACTTCAAGACTTTCTCACCCTAGCTGGGTACCTGAGAGCTGACTCCCATATCTTGTGCTTCTAACTGCTAATACCATGATTGTTTTAAGAGAATTAATGATGTTATTACTTAACTGTTGATTTTCCTAGTCCAGCAGGAATATGGCCTGTACATGGAATAACAAAACAGACATATAGAGGAGAGATACTGAGTAACTGTATTCTTCTGTCTTATTCAACTGCAAGATGTTATAAGAAACAATTTATCTTAACATTGATGCATTCTAGTTTTCTTTAAAAATTCCTTGTAGCTACAACTTACATAAATAAAAGATGAAAGGGAATTATTTAGCAAAATTAACACAACCAATTTTTATTAAGGACCACTCCTCATCTAATCCAAAAAGAGTAGAGAAAAAGCACCAATCCAGCTGGATAGACATATATTTTATAATTTGAGGCTTTCACAGGCAAACAGTAACTCATGCAAAAAAATTACATTGAAAAATAAATATTTAACCAAAGTTTTTACTTTGCTCAGATTCCTAAAGAAAGGTCTATCTAGTCTATTCAGTGTAATCATTACTGAAGAACAGTCTCTTTGTAAGCTCCTTATTAAACTGCAGCCTTATTTACATTTTACAATATTTCTTGCAAAAAGTGATCACCACTGCTAAATGAGAAAATAGGGGGAAGGGAAGAGAAGGGAAGGGAAGGGAAGGGAAGGGAAGGGAAGGGAAGGGAAGGGAAGGGAAGGGAAGGGAAGGGAAGGGAAGGGAAGGGAAGGGAAGGGAAGGGAAGGGAAGGGAAGGGAAGGGAAGGGAAAAGGGAAGGGAAAAAGGAAGGGAAAAAGGAAGGGAAAAGGGAAAAGAAGGAAAAGAAGGGAAAGAAGGAAGGGAAAGAAGGAAAAGAAGGAAAAGAAGGAAAAGAAGGAAAAGAAGGAAAAGAAGGAAAAGAAGGAAAAGAAGGAAAAGAAGGAAAAGAAGGAAAAGAAGGAAAAGAAGGAAAAGAAGGAAAAGGGAAAGGAAGGGAAAAGGGAAAGGAAGGGAAAAGGGAAAGGAAGGGAAAAGGGAAGGGAAGGGATGCATCTGACTAAAAGTCTGAGCATGGAGAGATACCTTTCTCCAACCATGATTATCATCCATCTAACATGATTGCCTTAACAATTAATTAACAGATAAAATATGATTTTAAATTAGATTTGCTTTCTAATCAGCAAACCAGTTGCTTCATAGAAAAATTAAGGCTAATACAACCTTCTTCATCTTAAATTTCTACCCTTGATTTTTTTCTGCCAGTGTGTAAAACCTTTCACTGTTTATTATATAATTCATCCATGACTAATTCAGTCTGACTGAGTCTTATCAATAAATATCACTTTGAATTCAGATCCTACCATCCTTAGTGCTTGTAGCCAGATTTATATTGCTTGCAAAAGCAGAAAACACCCTCTCTGTCCTTGATACAAGACATTAGGGATAGCACTAAGTCATGTCCAGCCCACAGTAGGCTTTTTTGCAACCCTCCTTGATACATCCTACAGTTTGGCAGTAAACCATTGAAACTATTTTCCTAAACTTTATTTTTCACCTAGTTGTGCAGCCTTACACCGGAATCATCTTGATCCCTAGCTTCTGCATGAAACTGTCATGTGAAATGGTGCCTGAAGCCTTTCAGTAGTCAAAATAAATCATATCTGCTCCTTCTTTATCTATCAGTTCATTACCCTGTCAAAAAGACAAATAATGTGGTTTGACATGATCTATAATGGATAAATTGATGAGGGCTGTTACTTTACATCTTGCTGCTTTCAATGAGTTTATTTTTTATGGTGCTTTTACAGGAATTTCAGTTGTTTAACTCTATGTAGTATTTTAGTTTACCTCCTTCCACCTAGTTTTCAAGGATTAGTGCTATTTTTGTCCTCTTACAGTCTTCATCCATTGTGCATGAGTTGTCAGATATAAATGCTAACGGCTTTGAGATGGTCTCATTCAGTTTGCTGAATCTTCTGCTGGGAATTTTACTTGGCTGAGCAGATTTGAAAATTACACATGAATCTCTTCCCTCTTTTTTTACTTATACTACAATAGTTCTTTCCTCTATTTCTACAGCTCTCAATTGTGTTAAACAATTAGGCATTTTACCAAAGAATAAAAAAAGAAAAGACATTAAGCACTCCAGTGCTTAATTCTCGGGATATTCTGCTATTGGATATCCTATCCTTTTGTGTAGAGATCTTTCTTTACTCTTGTAAATACCATTATGCTTACAGAATATTTTTTGCCTCCTGATAACTATATTAGTCATTTTACACTTTTGTAATTGCATCTCTACAAGTTAATGCTATTCTTTTATAATAGCATTATAAAAGAAGAATAATAATAATAATAATAATAATAATAATAATAATAATAACCCCTTAATAATTTCTGAGAAATCCCTTCTGGTCTGTGAGGTTGTTGAAGAGTTCATATCCCATTTAAACTCATGGAATAGTATGTTTTCTAGCCTTTCTTTGCACTGTATTCTGCACTTGTGACCCGTAAATGGCTTTTAAGAATCTATAAGACTTTGTGGTCTCTGTTCCTTTAAATTTGCTTTCCATGGTTCCTTATCTATCAGTTCTCTGAGTTCATTGAAGTCTGCTTTCCTGAAAACAACTCATATTAGTCTCTTTCTCCATCTTAAGAGCAAAGAACTTTAAAACTCATTATTTCATATTGACCTTTATCCATCTACTTTCACTTTCTCCGTAAGGTCTTCCCGGCTGGCCTCCAAATGAGTCTTACTCTCCATCACCTTACCTTAACCATCTGTTCTATCTTTTTGCAAGTTGATGGCCAAAGATCTGAAAGTTTTCCACCGACAAAAAAATCCTTTTTTCCATCGGCAGTTCCCCTTAAAAAGGCAAAAATATCTAACATTGATTTATTTTACAGAGGAGACCCTGACTGCAACAGTAAATAACCTGTAGTCAGTAGCCCCTGAGTGTGTTGGGTCTGGCTGGGATAGAGTTAATTGTCTTCACGGTAGTATGAGCTGTGTTTTGGATTTGTGCTGGAAACAGTGTTGATAACACAGGGATGTTTCAGTTATTGCTAAGCAGTCCTTATACAGGGTCAAGGCCTTTTCTGCTCCTCACTCCACCAGCGAGGAGACTGAAGGTGCACAAGGACTTGAGAGGAAACAAAGTCAGGACAGCTGATCCCAACTGACCAAAGGGATATTCCATACCATATGGTGTCATGCTCAGCATAAAAAGCTGGAGGAAGAAGGAGAAAGAAGGGGTTGTTCTGTAAGTGTGTCCGGAGTGATGATTGTTTTCGGGAGTAACTGTTTCACAGGATGGAGCCCTGCTTTCCTAGAGATGGCTGAAAACCTGCCTGTCCATGGAAGAGGTGAATGAATTCCTTGTTTTGCTCTGCTTGCATATACAGCTTTTGCTTTACCTGTTAAAATGTCTTTATCTCAACCAACGAGTCTTCCTACTTTTACTCTTCCAATTCTCTTCAACATCCCACTGGGGAGAGTGAGTGAGTGATTGTGTGAGACAGCTGCCAGCCGGGGTTAAACCATGACACCACTTGAATGTATTTCATATATATATATATATGCATATATATATATATATGAAAGGCAAGATCTTCTTTCTTTTCTGTTTGAAATCGCACTGTACTTTCCTATATCAGTATTCTAAACCTGTGAACCAAATTTCTGTAAAGCAAGTTAAATCATTATTTCTCTTGTATACTAAGACCATCATTTGCATTACTCATGTAAATCTAATCTGCTGTATTAGGTTATACATCATGTTTACAATACAGTTTTATTCCTTCTGTCACCATTATGGCATAGTAACTTTCCTCTTTTCAGTTTGAGGCCTATAATACTGACCTGTAAACTTATGCTGCCCTCATTTGCTAATCTGGTCTAAAATTCTTCCCTTCAGGAACATCAAAAATGTTCCTTCATCTTTGGTATTACCTGAGTGAAAACTCCAGTGGAAGAAATGAACCCCACCTCTGTTCAGTTGTCCTCAAGGGTAATGAAGACAAAGTCACCCTGCCTACAAGTCCGCAGCTCTAAATTTTTATTTAATTTTTCTTTCTATACCTATCTAGACTGTTATCAATAGCTATGGGTGCCAAATGGAACTACAGCTGAGTTTTAATTCTTGCTCCAAGAGCTATGCTGCCACTTACCTGTCTAAGATCGCTTCTGGTAGCATCCTTACAGCCTATGACTTGGGCTTATAAAACTATCAAGGACAGGACTTTGGTAAATGAATTAATCTGCCTTTCCATCACTATTATTCTGTGGTTCCTGCATATTTTTTTCTCTTCTCCCTTGAAAAAGCACTATATCCTACTTACTTTGAAAAACGTTACCCACCTGACTACTCCATCCTACTCTTAATCATATTTATTCTCCTCATTTTATCTGATGCACATAAATGTACTCAACATCCCAAATGGGATGTCACTTCCCTGTTCTGATTGTAACTACTCATAGTATATGATTTATTCAAGAACTTTTCCCTCAAGATTGTACCTCTTTTTCCCAGCTAATCAAAGCTAGTCCTTGATTTTTTGTAACTTTTTTCTTCAGAACTACTGGAGCAACAAATACTCATTCAGATTTTCAGATGAACATTTCAGATGAACATTTCAGATTAACATTTCAGCTGATGTTCATCAGTCTAATTTTTTTAAATTCTCTATTTTTAGAGTACTCTCTGGTTAGTGAACTCCAAAAAAGCTCTCTAGATGACCACATAAATACTAATGGTTAGACTTTTGCATGATACATCCATGGCATTTTCCTTTCCAAATGCATTTCTGATGGATTATATCCATCCATATAATGCCAATAAAAATTAATGAAAAAAAACCCACATTTAAACAAACTCTCATTTCTCAATTATAAGACTGAAAATATGCTTTTATAGAGTTTATTTGGCCACCTCCTTTCATTAACTTACTCTGTTAGCAATTCAAACTTGAAGTGTGCTTTTTCCCCCCTACTGTATTTTTAAAATAGATCACCTCTCATGTAGGCACAATCATCCATTATATTTTCAAAATTCAAGTAACTTTCAGAAATTGTTTTACACTATTTCACAATTCTTTTGTTTGGGTTTTTCACCTTTTACTATGTCATCTGGGTACATGTTTCCAAAGCTGTTGAGATCAATACAGGTATCAGTCTTAAACAGTGGATCAGTAGCCTTATTACACCATTTTTCTTCTCATTCTGCTGCTGCAATATACTGTCATCTGCAAACTTTGTTGAGGAAGAGAGCAAACAGATAAAACAGCAATGGTTCTAGGGGAGGCACAAAAAGAAAACTAGATAGAAAATTAAGAATGAATGTGTGAAAAATAAAATTATTCAAGAGAGATTTATTTTCTTAGACGCTTCAGTCATATTCACTACACAATAGAACATCTATACAGTCACAGTTTCTAAAGGGTGTACAGATGAAAAATATTGACATCAAAAAGCAGTCAGATAACTCGTTAATAAATGTTAAGAAAAGGAAAATTGGGAAGGGATAGAAATAAAGGAAATTAATAATTTCAAAGCTAGTAACTACTGTACATTCACCTTTTATATCATGCCCTAGGAAATGACAGTAAGCTCCCCCCAACCCCGTCCCTCATGCAAGGCCATGCAAACTCAAAACTTGCCTAGGTAATTTCTTGTGTTAAGGAAAAAGCCCACTAAGTGGTAACTAATGAAGCATATCTTCATTTGCAAGCATGATTAAGAAAAACAGTTGAAACTGAAGAGTAGTAATGACAGTGAATTCATGAGAAACTCCTTGGTAGCAAATATATCTTGTCCTAATAATTTTATTCATATTACATGTGCCAATAAAATGAGCAGTATTAGGCCCAATGAAACCCTTAAACTAAGAAATATTCTCCCAAAGGAGCCAGCTATAAACTCTTTCACTTAACACACTAAAATGCTGCAAAAAAAAAAAATTAAAAATAATTCAAATGGACAGCAAACTATACTAGATGTTTCACCATGAAAGGTCTTTTCCATATCTCATTTCTATGGATCAAGGATCTATAAAACTGATTAATTTTCAGGGGTTGTCACCAGTAATTTCTGTTATCACTGCAAAAACAAAGTGACCAACAAAGACATCAGTGACATTGTGGTAGTTATCTAATTAAAATGCAGATCTTTTATTCTAATGATGTTATGACATGTAATATTTTAAAAAGCCACTGATTTGTATGTAATTTTATCTAACTAAAAATGTAATGCAATCTATTTCCATATTTGTTTGTAGAATTAAAAAGAGACTTGAAATTTGATATACTTTTATTCATTTATGTTCTCATCCTATTCTAGTACAAGAGTATAGACCTGATGCAATTCTATCATACAATTAGATGACACAAGATCAAATGTATTCTGTTGTATTATTAAAAAATTTGGGATTATGTTCACCACCAATAATTCAATTTGTCCTATTCCTGTGAATGGACTTCCTAACTGCATATATAGTAAAATAGAATTAGAAAGTAAAACAACAACAACAACAACAACATATTTATCTAATTTATGGTGTTTCTTTAGAGTTCTGCTGAAGTTCTGCACACATGCTTTATTTTTCTATTGTCCATGAAAAGAATAAAACTACAGTAATATGTCAACTTCCCACAAATTGGGAGGAAACAAAAGTATTAATTTTAAAATAAACTAAATCTGAAATTGCAGAAGACAGATATCTGAGTCTTACTTATGATAACATTATGAACTAGTTCCACTCATAACATGACTAAATAAGTGAAAAAAAAATGAAAACATCTATTGTGTTCCAGTATTGGTTAACAATTTTTATCAACATGTGCACAAGACTTGCTGAGTCTTACTTGGAATGTGAGAAAGTACGAAGACTGCGACTGATGGAAACAGAGGCAATAGAAATGAAAAACTAATTTCACATTAAAGTTCAAAAAGATACACTAATAGTAAAACATCCATTTTAGGTAGTATTCCAATCAGAACTAGCATCTTGTAGAACACCAGTTATCAGAAACACACAATTAAAAAGATAAGTACTAAAGAGGAGAAAATTTTGGTTTTCACATAACATTAAAGTTATGTACGGTTTTCATCATTCTCATGAATACAAACTGAAGCAGGTCAAACTTCTGTGTAGCTTGACAGACTTTCTGTCTTTTTTATTTTATAGTTGTGTATGAAATACATGAAATATTTAACTCCCTAAGTATCTCTTCAGGAATTTGTGCTGGTTTCAGCTGGAGCAGTTAGTTTTCTTCACAGTTGCTAGTATGGGGCTGTATTTTGTATTTATGCTGAATACAGTATCGATAATATAGAGATGGTTTTGTTATTGCTGAGCAGTGCTTACACAAGCTCAAGGCCTTTTTTACTTTCCATACTGCCCCACTGGCGAGGAAGTTAGGGGTGCATGGGAGGCTGGGAGGAGACACAGCCAGGACAGGTGATGCAAACTGACCAAAGGGATAATCCAGACCATGTGACATCATGCTCAGAATATAAAATGAGGTAAGAAGGAGGTAAGGGGAGACCTTTGGAGCGATTGCCTTTGTCTACCCAAATAACCAGAGCCAGACTCTCCTGGAGATGGCTGAACACCTGCCTGTCCATGGGAAGCAGCAAATTAATTCCTTATTTTGCTTTGCTTGTGTGTACATCTTTTGCTTTACCTATTAAACTGTCTTTATCTCAAACCACAAGTTTTCTAGCTTTTATCCTTCCAATTCTCTCCCCGAATGTACTGGTGGTGGAACAAGCAAGTGCCTGCATGGGGTTTGGTTGCTGGCTGGGGTTAAACCATGACAGAATTATAAAAATGTCCCAATATAATTTAACAACAGATGAACAATCTTTTATTTCTTTATTGAAATTGCTGTTCTCTAGTTCTCACAGCTACATTAATTTTCATTGTTGCACTAAACATATTTTTTTGTATATCCTTCTACTGACTTCAAGAATGAGAAATGTGTATTTCACTCTTTTTTTTTGAGCTTGTGCTTTTTTTTCTTCTAGCTTTCCTTACCAATGATCACACTCATTCATTGCTATTCTCAGAGAGAAGTTTTATTCTGTACTCTCCCAGTGTTCTAGCTTGCCTATGGTTTACATTTTTAATTTTAGGAACTGATTTTGCATATACCAAGGCCATTGGAAGTTTAGAACTGAACTGAGTAACAATAAAGTGAGGACTTCACATGGCAAGCTGGGCAACAGTCTTGCATTAAGAAATTTAAATGACACCAAAAGGTACTCTCAAAAAACTCAGTGTTGAGGGGTTGGCAGGAAAATATATACTCTCAAATATAGACTCTGAAAGGGAAAATGAAACGTCAAAAACAGTGATGGAGAGGAAGAAAATCACAAAGCAAGGAAGGAAAAGTAGAAAGTAAATAGAACTGCAGGGAGGAGAAGAAGGGATACAATCCAGTCTACTAAATAAGTTAACATTAAAATTAAAAAACTGTTTTATTTATAACCAATACATTTCTAATTTTTATATCATTTGGTTTAATTAAAATTTAGGAATCTTAAGCCAGCAGCCTTAATCTGTTCTGACTGATGAAGGAATTTTGACAAAGAATTTTTTTGTGTCTTACTGTTACTTTTTTTAATATCTGAAATACTGATGTTGTTTTACAAAACATTTTGGCTTGATAATGTTCAGAACCAAAAATTTAATAGCTATGTATTTAATAAAGGTGAAATTTCCTATCATATGGAACTACAATTTCCTGTATTTTCTCTTGTTTTGCAATGCATATTATTTATCTCTTCGTAACCTATGAAGAACTGACATAGAACTTGTTAATATTTTTATTTAGGAAGGTATATTGATTTTAGCACACAGTATTGCCAAGGCAGCCAAGCTAGTTGTAAGCAATGTATCAATTACATTGAGTGAAACCTGGAGACAATTTTTCCATATGAAAAAACTTAATTATCATTGGGATTGTACAGCCCAATACATGAGCTGTACCACAAAAGAAAAAGGTAATTTTCCAACATCTGGATTAGGAGAGATGTTTGAATAAGTCTTCATCAGTACTCTTCGATATTAAACCATTTGCTATTCTTTGATAACAATGCAGTAAAAGTTTGCTGACTGACATATGCAATCCTACAGAAAAAAATTCAATGGTTTAAGAAGTTACCACCTTCAGCTGTTAGTTTAAGGCTATCTGAAAACACACTTGAATTATAGTTTCTTGGTTACTGGAGCCAACCTGACTTTCTTCACTTTAAGAAATCTTAGGAGAATACACTGCTGCTAACAGGGCTCAGTGCTAACTTTCCAAACTACATTAATACAAGTCACAGTAGGTTATCTCTCCATACCTCTATCTTCAGTCTGGAAAAGGGAACAAAATACTACTTTGTCTTTAAGCAGCACCATCTCCCAGCTCAGAAGACTATTAGACTTGCATAAACAGCAAGAACTAGCCCATATCTATTTAGCAGTCATAAGCAATTCAGTAACTGAAATATTAGTCTCTGCTTTCCAAGGTCCTAACCAGTCTACTGAGTTCCAAATCACTCTTTTATTGATTTCTCAGCAGCATAATAAATCTTGAATTATTTTCTGCCAAGTAAATCATGCAGCTTTAAAAGAAACATTTTTGCCACCATCCTCCTCACATCCCGACACTGAGGTCACTCCTCAGAAATAGGAACTCTTGGTTTGAATCAGTGAGTCACTGAACACGAAATTTGAGACAGCAGTAGCAGCTAAGATAGTGAAATCCGATGATGATTCTTTAAGACATACATGCCTAAAACTTTTGCTCAGAAGTGATAATACTAGCACCTAAATGAGTCACCTTCCTTTCTGGTGGTAGATATTTATGTGCATTGCATATATATAATTATATAAACATGTATTTGCAAGATAGCATCTTTTATGCATTTCTTGATGAAGAGATCTATTTTCCAAGTAGAAAAATTAAGAAATAGAAATGAAATGTACTAAAAAGAAATATCATCATTTTCTCTTTATAAAAGTACATTATATGTACTGTAAGGTCTTTGCAGTAAGATTCAACCCCATTTCAAATCTCACCTTTCTTTAGTAAAGGTAAATGATTTGCTCATTCTCCATTGAAAATTCATTTTAGCTTTCATATCTCAACTAGCTTGTTTTTTAGCTTATAACATAGATTTTTTTGACCAATTCTTTAACAGCCCCGTTCAATATGACTTAAAGAAGCTTTGTTTTGCTATAAGGTCAGTCCTTGTTATTACTTCCAGATAAAATAAGAGGTCATGTCTGACGACTGCAGCCATTCATAGTACACAGCACTTTCTATTTCAAAACAACAAGTGACTAATGAACAATCTTTTAACATCACGATTTTTGCCCCTAAATGTTATACTTGATAATGAGCTTTCGAAGCCTCACTCACAATGGGAGGATCCTTCCACCCATCCCTTCCTTGTAACACTTTATGTTTTATATTTTCATGTAGTTTATTTACCTTTCAGTTTTCTCAGATATTTTACTCTTGTTCAAGTTCCAACAGAATCCCGAATTGGAATCTGACTGCAGATCCAGGCAGTTCCCAAAAAAGCCTGTCAGGAATCTGGATTAACACTAACCATCAGAAGTTGTGTAAATTAAATGTCTTCTGCACTCATCCTTCTTTGATTAGCCTCTTGGATGCGGCATGTGTGCTTAAAACTACGATAAAACAGTATCATAAAATGCAATCCCTGTCAAAACAAACACAAAACCAACCAAACAAAAAAGCTCCAAAAACCAGGATTCCCGTCAGTATCTTCTAAGCAAGAACATGAATGCCTGTGCATGGGCTATAGAAACAGTGCAACTGTGATAACAAAGCTTACCAGCTTTATTTTGGTGGCCATTCCAAAACTAATATATATATATATTTTACCATATATAAAAAGACACTAATTAGATTAATCCATCCAACTCAAATTTTCCTGTTTTAGCTGGTCTTGGATATCATCTGAAATCATGGGTTAAAAAATACAGAGTAAAATAATTCAGGCTACATCTTCTTATACAAAGAACATGACTTTTACTTGATTGTTAGAAGAAAAATTAGATACCATAGAATATCCTAAGTTGATAGGGACCCACAAGGATTACCGAGTCCAACTCCTGGCCCTACACAAGACACTGTGATATATATACACTGACTTTTACATGGAATTCAAGCATAGAAGACATTTAGCATAAGAAGACA
The DNA here is from genome assembly GCF_036250125.1 of Pseudopipra pipra. NCBI lineage: Eukaryota > Metazoa > Chordata > Aves > Passeriformes > Pipridae > Pseudopipra > Pseudopipra pipra. The sequence goes on along the minus strand of NC_087550.1, from coordinate 69,245,727 downwards.
TTTCTATGCAGCCGTGTGCAAGGCACCAGAGCCTCAAAGAAGGGTGGAATTCAGATACGTTTCTGAACAGTAATTTCTAAATGCCTTCTACACTCTAGTAGCATGCTCCACGAAGCCAGATCCATTGGTTCCTATTCTGAAGCTCCAAATTCCTTCTTTTCAGAGCGCATGATGTCCAGGCCACTAGCCCAGCTTTCTTGTACACCGCTTATACGCACAGATGCCTAAAAGCATCTAAGACCTCTAACTTTAAACAGCTAAGGTGTTTATTGCCTACAGCCTTTGCTGTAACAGCATTACTCTCAAAGCCTGTACAATCTTAACATTGTAAGCTGTTTTGTGAGCTTTGCCTACTACAGTAGTTCCCTTTTTACCCTTTTCTCCTTCAGAAACAATGCCAAAAGTTTTACTTTTCTACAAAAAAAAGGAAATCTATTTCTAAGAAAATACATATTTTGATTTATATCTTAAGTTTTATATTTTGTGCTCTAGAATAACCTCGCTTGAGCAGGGAGGTTGAATCAGATGACCCACCATGGTCCCTCCCAATCTGACCCATTCAGTGAATCTTTGATATTTCATTTATATCTTATATGTTAATGCTGATAATTAATAGGCTAAGGGTGGTCGTTTCACACTCTCAGGGATTATAAAAAGTACATTAAATCTTGGATGCTTGCAGAAGTTAGCAGCTCTGCCTCCTGTTGTTGTCAGATTTGTTTGTCCCAGAAATCAATAAAGGTTTGAAGAATATATCTACCCCGAGCACACATACACACGTGAAAGTTTATGAATGAGAAGCAGCTGTAATTTAAAACTGTGCCTGCAGACAGATGTCATTAATTATTTTTAGTAGCTACAATAACATCTTGGGCAGAGGCCTAAAAAGCACTTGCATATATACTTGGACATATAAATCCACATCTGAGATTCTCATAATCTTCCCTCAGTTTCTGCACAGCTGTTTAAACTCTGCATATTCCCCACATGTTCTGCATTTAAATGTGTGCCTACAAGAGCAACAGTCTTAAAACAGCCAGGTTTAGGCCAGATTTGGCCAAAGCCTGACTGTGACCAGCAATGAAGCTCTCCTCTGCCTTTGTCCCTGACAGGGTCTCCAAGGCAATGAAAGCTAGGTGCAGGCACAAAATGCAGGTGTGGCAATTCCTGTCTTTTGAAATAGGTCAGTGGAAGTGGCAGGCTATCAAATGTTACATCGGGGAATAGCTAATTGATAAAAACACCTGCCCAGTAATAAATGATGGGATCAGGTTCCTTACAAAATGGAATGACATTTCTTGTAAGACAATCTAATGGTTATATGGTTTGCCTGGGAAGAAACTCAATTACCCTTTTATGGTGCAATAAACTTTGAAGTTCTTGCTACAATCGCTGACACCTCTCTGGGAAATTAGAGGGAAAGCATCTGCTCTCAAAACAAACCATCCACTGTTTAGTCTGACTCTCTAGAGGTATAAATTTGAATCCCTCAGGGAAAGGATGGTATTCAAGCCAACCAGCTGCTTCTTCCCAAATGCTCCAGCATCTACTCTAGTGCATGGAAAGGTAACATCACATGACACATACTCTGCCAAAACAGGAAGGAGAGGCATCCATAACAACCCTCTGTCTCATTACAGTCCTTCACATTTTGAGAAGGGATTAATTCTTCTCGTGTGTATTAGGCTTGCTCAGTTCAGTTGTAATTGATTAGGCCAATGGGGACACTTAACATAAACTTGCCTGATATACACAGGCGGTATTCAACCTGCTCAAGTCTAAGTTTCTGCAATGTAGATGGTCTACATTTAAGAGAAGTTTGAAGGTTTCTATTAGTTTACCAGAGAGATAATTGGTCCAGCCAATGGACTCTAGAATGTTATTGATCTCATGCTGGGGTGCACACCCACATTTCATCGTCTGAATATATCTCCAGATCCAGATAAGCTATCAATCATAACTAGCTCTAAATACAATATAATTAAATCTAAGACACCTAGTTCATGCACAGGCAACAGCCCCAAAATTAAGATAGGTTGTATCCTACCTTAGCTGCACAAAAAAGGTAGGATGAAAAAGAGACAGGACTCTCATATGACTGGACTTGCATGACCATAGATTCAACATTACAACTAGAAAAATATCCTCAGCATGTGTATATGTCTATAGTAACAGAGGCAGAGTGTAGAAGCCAGGGAGCCAACTGTACCTACTGAGCAGACTCACTAGGTATAGATCCTGGAAAATAGAATATTTAATTTCATAGAATTGTATGAATTATGAGTCTGGCCTCATTACATTTGTTTAATGATTACCTACATGGCTTGGAGAATGGTCCCAAATTAAAGGTCAACCTCTGATTCACCTGACACTGAATTTACTCTGATTGGAGTCAGATAACCCAGAGCTGTTCACTAACTTTACATCAATGCTGTCCAGCTCTCACTTTCTGTCTGTGAGAAAAAGGTTTTCAAGCTCCCCAGAAGATCATTCACAACTCTTTAAAGACTTGAAAAGCCAGTCAGTGAGTCATGTTTGGTGTGATGCTAATTAGTACTGATAATTAGTGCTTTGTACTGCCTTTTATCTTCAAAGCACTTAAGAAATGCTGACTTGGCGTTAATTCTCACAACATTTTCTCTAACCTTGCTGAGTGTACTAACAATTGAGCAGATCATAAAAAAAAACAAAAAAAAAAAGAAAAAAAAGAGTGAGAGAGAACACCTCAATGCCTAGTTTCTACCTGTGCTTTGTAATATTTACATAGGCACGGAACTCTTGGAATAGATCCCTACTGTGAGCAGAAACTGACCACATCACAAGTTCAGACAAGGATGGATAAATTCCTTAAACTTAAAAACTGATATATCTGTCATGTATACATTTATGTTTTGTTTACATTTCACAGTGTGCATCCACACACTGATTCTTGTGACTCCCTTTTTTAGTCACCTGAATACTCCAGAGTTCCAGATAAAGCCCTATTCTTTATGCCTTATTCACAAGCATAAATTTCAATATTTATCAAAGAACCCAACATCTAGCTGCTGTGAAAAACAATTTATTTTTTGTAGGGATAGTCTTTAAAGATTTGTAGAAGTGAAGTTCTGGAAAGAATCTCAAAAATCTCTCTTGTGTTCCTAGAGAAGAGCAGGTTTTATTTTTTAAACCAAAAACATATTGAGCAATTTGTCCTTCTAGAAGCGCTAACAGCAGAGTGAAACCTCATAGTTATATTAGGTTGTTCAGGAAAACTTCCAAGGATAAAAATTTCCTTACATCTCTTGACAATCTATTTAGTGCTTAACAATTTTCACCCTGAAATTTTTTTCCTTTTATTCAGTTGCAATTTTCCTTATTGCAACCTGTGGCCAATACATTTTATCCTTTTGTTGTTCACCTCTGTAGTGGTTTGGTTTAGGCCTCTTCCTGGCAACCAGGTCGAAACTAAGTACCCATATCCCAATATTCCATTCTATTCTTTACGTAAGCAGAAATATAAATAGACAGGGGGAGGAAGTTGGAGGGAAGATCTCTTCCAGTGGAGTTAGGGGAAGCAAGTAACCTCCCTGTGGCTGGGCTCTTTGTGTGGGAGTGTAGGCCTGTAAGTTTTTTGAGAGGCTGTTGCTACTTCCCAATTCGAGAGGAGAGATCCAGTGGTGTGGCCTCTGCTTTCTTAAGGAAAGTATTAAGATTTTGTTTGCTAGTTCTTTATTGGCTGCGTATATCTGTCTTTCTGTTTTTTGGGTATTGGGGTTCTCTTTCTTATATGTATATAAGTGTAAAATATATATATAGTGCTTTGGTTCTGTTATTTCGGTTCTTGGTAGTTTTTTTTCCTTCCCTTTCCTTCCCCTCTGTATATAAAAAGGGGAGGGAGGAAAGCCCTTTGCTGTGGTCTTGAGCACTTGGCAGGGGAGCCAAGTCTAAACTACCACAACCTCCTATAAGAATCTGATTCTGTAAGGCCCTTTTAGGTCACCAAAGACAGAAATGTAATCCCCCATTAACTTTCTCCTCTCTGGATCAAGCAAATCCAGTTCATTTGGCCTCATACATTATGTGCTCCAGTCACTCCATCCTCTCTGCTGGACTAACTTTAGTACTGGGACATGCAAAGCTGGACTCAGTATACCAGATGTGGCCTTCACAATGCCAGGTAAAGGGGAATAAATACTTTCTTTGACTTGTTTTGACCTTCTGGCTGCACTCTAATCTGATGATTCACATTCAATTTGTTGTCCACCAACACCCCAAGGTCCTTTTGTGCACTGCTGCTATCTCAGCAGCCTGTATTGCTGCATGCATTTGATATGTCTCAGATGCAGGACTTTGCTAAACTCCATGAGGTTCCTCGCAGTCCACTTCTAAAGGATGTCAAGGTTGCTCCAAATGTCAAGACTTTTCCTCAGTGTATTGGTCAGAGTTGTCCTCCTCCCTTCCTGCTCTCTGCATCCCTTGCCATTCTGGTGTCATTCATAAACTTGCACTGTTAAAGGTTTCATCACCTGGGTCATTGATGAAAGTATTAAATAGAATCAATCCCAATACTGGGCCCTGATTGTGCTGGTTTTGGCTGGAGTAATTTTTTTGTGTTGTAACTGGCATGGGCTTATGTTTTGGGTTTATGCTGGAAACAGCATTGTTGACACAGAGATGTTTCAATTATTGCTGAGCAGTGTTTAAACAGTGTCAAGGGGTTTTTTGCTCCTCACCCCAACCCACCAGTGAGGAGGCTGGGGGTGCACAAGAAGATGGGAGGGGACACAGACAGGACAGCTGACCCCAACTGACCAAAGGGATATTCACACACTATATGGTGTCATGCTCAGTATATAAAGTTGGGGGAAGGAGGAGAGGGACATTTGGAGTAATTGCATTTGTCTTTCCAAGTCACTGTTAGGCATGAAGAAGCCCTGCTTTCCTAGAGATGTCTGAACACCTGCCTGCCCATGGGAGATAGTGAATGAATTCCTTGTTTTGCTTTGCTTGTATGTGCAGATTTTGCTTTGCCTATTTAACTGTCTTTATCTAAATCCATGAGTCTTCTTTTACCCTTCTGATTCTCCCCAGCATACCAACACAGGGGGAGTAAGCGAGCGGCTGCATGGGCCTGAGTTGCCATCTGGGGTTAAATCACAATTCTGAGGAATATCACTGCCAGTTAGACTGCAATTTGTTGTCCACGGCCCATTAAGCCTGGAGTTTCACACAGTTTTTCATCCAGTTTGTAGTTCACCCAGTCTGCATCTTGTCTTCTAGGCTACATGTTTGTTACGTGTCAAAGGCCTTGCTTGATTCAAAGCAATTGACGTATACCACTGCCTCCACCCCATACAAAGAGTCAGTAGTATCACAGAAGACAATCAGTCAAGCATACTTTGGCCTTGGTTAATCCATGCTGTCTGTTCCAAAACATATTCTTGTCCTTCACGTGCTTGAAAACCATTTCTGTGAGGTCTATCTGCATAATCTTCTGAGACTGAAGGGCAGCTGATGTATTGTTCACTGTATCATTGTCCCTGCACTTTCTGAAAAGGTTATAACGTCTGCTCTTTCCCAGTTATCAGAGACCTCCTTCAGTCACCATGAACATTCAAAGATAACAGAGTGGTCTCACTGTGGTATCAGTAAGCTCTTCAACCTTTCCTCATAGTTAAAATTTTCTAACTCTCTGATCATTCTTTTGATTTCCTCTGAACACTTTCCAGTTTATCTCAAGTTTTAGAAAAACACAGTGACCAACAAAGGACATGGTGCTCCTACTACTATCTACCATTACGTTCTAAAATGAAATGCGTCATTTCATTGTTGACAAATGCTCCATTTTTGATTCATGATAGCTTCCACGCTAGCTAATTGGAGGCTGCACTGAAGTCTGGTAAGGCAAAACAAAGATATTTCTGATTCATAATGAAAAGCTCATATTACCAGGCAATGCCTTTCTCTCAGGAGAGATTCAGGTTTCTAATATACTGAGGTCAATGAGGTTTCATGATTTATAGCATCCACCATGATCAGAATGATAAGGTTCAGTGTCCTTGACCAAGAATTTTGTAACACAGAACTGCTACAGATAAGCTAATAAAAATAATTCACTTGTTATATTAGACTCAATATATATGTCTGCCCTACCACAAAATGTGAAAATATTCTATTTCTTCCCCAAATTAGATCACAAAAGTATTTTAGCAGCTGTTTTAGTTCCTTTTGCATCTAATGTTTAACACTTATTCTGAACTCCAAAGCCTCTCTGTATACTGAATATCAATTTTAAATGCTCAACACAAAACAAAGGAAAGAAGAAACATATAATCTTCACTCAGTGGGTGACTACTTCAGATATTCATCTGACCATCGAATTAAAACAGTATTTCAATTTCTCACAGTAAACATAGTATCAACTACAATATAACTGAAAATACTTTGACATGGTCTTTATAGAAGACAACTAAAGAAACAGGCTGTCATAGTCTTCAGGAAGGGAACTCAAAATGTTATCTGGTTCAGCCATTCCTGGGAAGGGGAACCTAAATGAGATGGTCTAGCACCCTGTCCCATCGCATCTTGAAAAATCCTCCTGTAATAAGGACTATCATATCCCTGCAGAGACTGTTACACTGTCTGACTGGTCTCACTGTAAACATTTCTTTCTCATGTCAAGATGAAACCTCTACAGGTGCAACTTGTATCCACTGCAACTTGTCTTCTCCATGTAGATCCTTGTGAAGAGAGAGTCTCTGTTCTCTTTGTAGCCACCCTTTAGGCACTGGAATACTATGATGAGGTCCCACCTTGACCTTCCCTTCTCCAGGGTGAAAAGACCTGACTCCTTCAGTCTTCCCTCACAGGGCAGGTTCTCCAGCCCTTTGATCATCTTCACATCTTCACAGTCTTCCTTTGGACTCTATCCAGTCTGTCCACATCCTTCTTGAGTGGTGGGGACTAGACCTGGACACAGTACTCCTGGTGTGGCCTAATATATGCTGAGTACAGTGGGCAACCACATCTTTATTTCTGCTACTAATGTCCTCATGGATGCAGTCCAGGACCTGATTAGCCTTTGTTGCTGCTGTTTGGCTCACGTTCAGCTTGTTGTCTACCAGGATCCCCAGGTCTCTCACAGAAAGGCTGCTCCCAGCCACACAGATCCTAGCCTGTACTGGGCTTTTTGGTTATATCACCCCAGACGCAGGACCTCGCACTTGCCTTTGTTAGACCTCATACAGTTCTTGCTGGCCCGCTCTTCCTGTTTGTCTATTTCTCTCTAACAGAGGGCTCTCCCTTCTGACAAGTCCACCTCACCATCCAGTTTGGCATCATCAGCAAACTTGGTTAGGGTGCTTTCCTACCATCCAGATCATTTATGAAGATGTTGAACAGCATGGAGCCCAGGATCGATCCCTAAGGGACCCTGCTTGTAATAGACTGCCAGCCTGAGTAAAAAGCATTGATCACCACCCTCTGAGTGCAGCCTGTTAGTCGGTTTCCTACGCATCTCACAGATCATGCATCCAATCTGTGTCTTGCCCACTCGTCTAGGAGAAGGCTGTGGGGAGCAGTGTCAAATGTTTTGCTGAAGTCCAGGTAAACAACATCCACTGCTCTCCCCATGTCGACAGAAGACGTTATGTTTTTGTAGAAGGTGTTTGGGTTATTCCTGCATGATTCACCTTTTGTAAATCTGTGCTGATTTTTCCCAATCACCTGCTTCATTTGGAGAGTATTAGTTTCTAGGAAGACTAATTCCATTTTTTTCCCAGGGACAGAAGTAAGACTAATGGGCTTGTAATTTCCTGGGTCTTCTCTTGGACCCTTCTTGTAGATGGGTTTGACAATGCATTTTGAAGTGCTTACACTGAAATTGAACTTATTCTGATAAATGAAAAAGGTTAATTTCTCTTGCACTTTCTAATATTATTGATACTTCCATGACTATGGCTACCGCTAAGTATTTTTTAACTGAATTCTTCACTGCCTCAAATGTTAAATTTGGGAAATTAAGTTTTGATTGTGTTTAGAAATTCTTTCATGAGTATTTATGAAGAAATTTCAGTGCTTTGAAAGTTATTTGAAAGTATGATCTACATTGTATTGTAATGAGCTCATGCCAATTTCAGATATTAATAGTTTCATGTTTATTTTTAAATAACTAATTTCTAAATGTACTACTGGTTGCAAAAAAAAAAAAACAACAACAAAAAAACAAAACAAAACAAAAAAAAAAACCAAAAAAAAAAACAAAAAAAGAAATTCAAACAGATCTTCATATTCAATAAAATGATCCTGAGAGAATTTCTTTATTTAAGATGTAGAAGCAAACTCTACAGTGTTCCAACTCTATATTCCCCTAACCTTCTACTCTCATACAGTTTCTAAGGAAGTCATATGAGAAATATTCTGAATCATATTCTGTATTATATTGAAATAGACTGATATGAGATCACCACTTTTTATCTATTTATCTATTTTTATCACCATTTGAGAGTGTGATAAAATTGATAAAGAGCTGCCATCTGAAGGATTGTCTGCATATTTGGAACATCCCGGATCCATATCCTCTCTAATCATATAAAAGCCTGTCTAGAATCCTCAAAATGGTTAGAAAACTTTGAAAAATGTCAAACTTTAATTCTAAACAGTCTTTCCAATTATACACTATTGTATCTGTCTTTAATAACATCAAAAAACCTCTAGTATCATTTTACTAGAAGTTAGCCAGAACACTTCTTTCACTCACTATTCAACAGCAAATTGGCAAATCCTTTCACTTATCCATAGCATAAGACTAGAATGTCTAAACTACAGTTAGATCAGTTTCTGAGGCAATTTAAAAAGATTAAAATAGTTAAACTTTAAAAGACTTTGCCTTTTTTTCTCTTTTTTTTTTTTTCAGGGTATTCCTCCATTATAGTAAATAATTTTTCAGCTGTAAGTTTACAGTGGGAAGATTCAGGAGCAGAAACACCCATCTCTATAGCCGCTGAGCTGACAATACATACCCTAGTCCTCTCTGTATTGTAGTGTTTTTTCATTACTTTGAAACAAGATGGAAACATGTCTGATGAGGAAAGCACAGAGCAGCTGAGTTCCCATTTACACAATGGATGCCTCTGCCCCACTACATTGGGGTTTTTTTTAAGTAATTTTTTTCCTCAGCTCAAAATGAACTATCTTTACCATAAACTGATTTATTCACTGTTGGGTTTGTTTTTTTTTTTTTTTTAATTACTAAACAATGATTCACAGTAGAACCTGGAAAATTAAGTGCTGTTTTCTGCCACTTCATTATTCACAGCTATTCTTGGCCTTAATATTTAAAATTGTTTCTTTGCTTTTAATGTAACTTTTGCTGGATGGAAAACAAAAATATAACTATATTTCTGGAAGCCTTTCCTGGAAGGGATTGAAAGCACTGGTCACAGGTATGCAGTAAAAAAAATGCATCTTTTTCAGACATAGGAGGGATTCCATTTCTTTGATCTGTGAGAAAAAGTCAAGACATTATCACCATAGCAATGCTTGCTCTGAGCCTAACAGTTTCTGTGGGAAAGGAAATGCATGCAGTGCTTTTTTGTGAACAAAAAATTACTCCAAATGGGTCCCCTAAGAAATATAGCACCCAATGCTCCATCATTCCCTGTTATTTACAATATTAACAAGAGAATCATAGATTGTTGAAACTTTCCAGGGTACCAAAATTCACTGAAATCCTGTGCACTATTGAAATATATTAATACTACCTTTAATAACTTTTTCTTTCTCTCTTCATGTGTTTAGTTTCTTCTTTAACATGGAGGAAAAAAATATTCCCCAGACAATGAATTCACTGAAGAACCTATTCTTTAGGAATTTTTGTGTTCTTTTGTACTAAATGGGAATGACACACCACTTATTTTAGCGAAGACAGGGATTTTCTTCATTCCACTACTATTTTCAGGTTCCAAGAAGGCAAAGATATGCCATTTTACTGAAGAACAAGTTTACATTTTGTGCTCTTGAAACTATGGAAAGGGAAAAGCCTTCTCAAAAGCAGCATTCCTTAATGAATTCTCAAAAACCACAAAAAAACCAAACCAAAACAAAAACCAAAACCAACCAACCAACCAACCAAAATAAAACCAAACCAAACCAAACCAAAACAAAAAAACAAACACTTATTCTAATCTTTAGATGTTCTGTTTAATTAAAACTCACTAAAATCTAGGACATATTGTGCATGCCAGTAAAAGTGGACTGTAAGTAATGTCTACAACAAACACTCCACTCCTGTTGTTCCAAATAATATGGATTATGAAAACACTCTGAAAACATGTTCCTATTAACTGGTAATAATGCAGCATCATCTGTGTTGTCTTTTTGAGTTATCAGACAACAATTTTTTTCATAACTATTGACAAGTAATATAGGAGAGATATTATTCACCCAGTGTCTTAGCTGTTTTGGACCCAAGTTACTGAGTTCCAGACACAAGTCTACAGCTTCAAAACTAAGACAAAGGTTGAAAATGTTGTCATATTTTGTGACATTATTATATCTTCACTGTAATAATAAATTTTATGTGCAGGAAGCCCATAACTCTTTCCAAAAGGACTGAGATCCACCAAAGTACTCATTTTCCACCCAAGACATGAGACAAAGAGGAAGAAACCAAGAAACTATCACAGGAAAGTAAATGACACATCATGGGATTTTGAGGCTTAAGCAATATGTGCAAAACTCAAAGAATAAATTTTTAGTTAGCTAAACTCTTTCAGTAGGTTTAATATATTCTAGGAATAATTTGGAAAAAAATTCCACAAAATGGCATTTCTATTGAGAGACACACAGTTACAGTGAAACACTCATTAAAGAAAATACAGAAACTATCCTATGACTACACCTGTGGTATTCTGCCATACCAGTGGGTGCCTTACACCTTAGAATTCAAAATTAAATATCCTTCTGCTATTTTTACATGTCTCTTAAGGAAAAGGGAGCTGTTTCTCTGTTGTTTTGAAGACTATTTCCATATCCAGTCTTCTGACATATTCTCCCAGGAAGTTTTGGTTTACAGCTCTTTCAGCTAGAGGAGGTAACAGGATATATGTCTCTCATTTCCTTGGCAACTGTGCTAGTCATTAGGTTATTCTATGAAAGAAAAGCATGAGCCCAGTGGAGTTCTCTAAGGAAGAGACTGTTGGTGCTTACTTTCAAGTAAAAGCTTTTTCAGGCACTCTGTGCTGCTCTGTAAGCTTTCAGCCTGCTAAATACATTTTACTGAAAGTGGATAAGATGATAATGGAAACCATAAAAGTAACCACAATATATATATGATGTATTTGGCCTTGTCACTAACAGAAGAGCATTTAACACTGCTGTTAACAGCATTTAAATAAATATATTTAAACAATAACTTGGCCAATACTGTTAATCTACATAAAGGGACAGGAAGACAAGGGCAAATGGCACTAACCTCCAAATCTGCACTGCTTAGTGCTGGCCCCTTGATGAATAGATGCATCTGAGATGAAGGTAATACAACACAGAGACAGCAATTGAGCTAACATTTAAGTACCGTGCTCAAGATCACTCTGCAGCCCTCTTTTATTTCACCACAGATGTACAGAACACAGACAAGTTACTGCTTTTATAAAAGCTTCAAAATTTTTGGTCAAGAGTTAGTGCTAGAAACTTCTTAAATTTTACTATAATACTCTCTTCTTTTTTTTCAAAATTCTATTGTAAAACCGGCAGTCCTACCTGGAACAAACTCAGAGCCTTATAGCTCATTAAAGTGTTTCACAGTCAAAGGATGACCTTGTAATTGAAAACAGCTACGCCAAAGACAGAATCAGTTCAAATGTTCCCACAATGTACTAGATATGCTGTTTTCAAGTTCTTCTACTTTTGGAAGCTCAGACATTCTTCAGTAACATATAGAACAATTTAGGCTCACTGAGAAATAATCGTCCAGAATTTCTTAATTATGTGGGGATTTTTATTATTTAGAAGGAATTTATATTCCCCAGAAGTCCGGATGTCACAGGTTGTTTTGCCAATTGACAGGCAATAGAAAGGACACAGACACCAATAAAGGGAGGGAATGGTCTTACTTTACTAGCAAAATTAAGGCAACACAAAAACCAAAATAATGCATTTAATATGACGTTAAGCTTAGCGCACACACCATTTGGCAACAAACAAATGAGCAAGGTAATGCATCTAACCACTACTATACAAGAAAAGAATAGGCATTAAGAAAGATACAACAACAGTTACCCCACTAATACATTACTGTCATCCAGGCCCCTTCATTCGCTGGGGAGTCCCGGGTCACACAAAGCATCGGAGAACCACTCCTGGGAACTGGGAAATTCCATGCAGTGCGTCCACTCATAGGTGGAGTCTCCACCTTTGCTGTGAGGGGGGCCAGCTTTATAGGACCAAATTGGCAAGTCAGAATGACTTGCATATTTTGTCATGCAGAAACATCTGGTGACAGTCTTCTCAACCACCTGAGACCAGGGCTTGGCCAGAGCCCAGGTTTAGGTTGGGTGAGGTTCCTAAAGGTCCCTAAAATATCTTGGAGACAGCCACAAGAGTACACAACAATTTCTTAAGCATCCAGTCTAACAGACAAGATTTTGCAAAAAATGTCTCAAATATTTGATTTTACATAATAATGCTTAGCATAAACACTTTAGCTAATCTATGTATAAGGTTCATACTTAGCAAAAGCAATCTAAATAAGCTATATATAAGCTTATATACAGCTATATATAAGGCTATATATATTTTCCTATATCAAGTAGGGACAGTACAGGATTCATCTGTAAGCCAACTCTGGCCTGTCTGGCTCTGGCGCTTCACGGGTTAAAACTCATTGTGCTGGACAAGCATCTCTACATCTTATTCTACAGTCCTCTCTCATGCAAAATTTTCACTTGCCTTTCTTTTTGATTTAAGTGAGAGATCTTGATGTGCTTTTTGAGATCAGTTGACCTCCTGCATCCTAATTATTATCTTTTAAGGAGAAGGTGATTCTGCACAGCTTTTTTCCAAATAGTGGCTGAATTTGTCTTTCCTTGTCAGAGCAAATACTTTCCTAAAGTTTGTAACAGGAAAGCCAACTGACAGATCTGTGTACAAACATAGAAAATTAAAATTATACTAGAATGTATAGTCACATAGGTTTGTTTTGCCTTAAAAATATTCCAGCTTGCATTTGATTTACTTTCAAGATAACATAAAAATACAATTATATTTATTCTGAAAAGCAACTGAATCAATGCTAACTACACTGAACTACTCCATGAAATTTATTCCATCATTTTTACTAATTTTAAATCTAATGCATTCCTCAGCATAACAATCTCTCCCCAGTCATCTTTTAAAAGCAAAAGCTGAGATTTTTCTATGGCTTAGGGATGTTCAGTTTCACAGGAAAAAAAGTAATAGGCATAATAGAAGATGAAATCTACCTGACAGCTCTCTCAGGGAATAAAGCTGTAGAGAAATGTTAAAAATATGAGCTGTTCTTCATAAAAGAAATGACAATGGTTGTTTATTTGTATTTCTTGGAGGTATTACCCAGGAATCCAGTCATGAGGAAGATACACTGAGCAGCAGTGAATTAATGAATCCCAAAGGGAAACAGGAAAGGGACAAACACCAAAGAATCTACCACCCTGAAAAACTTGTCCTAAATAAGTTTATCTTCAAACAATCAAGGGAAACATTTTTTTTAGGAATTCTTCCTAGCCTGTACATGTAGGACATTTTTAGTGTCCTTTTTATTACGGACAGACTTTTCTAAAAAAAGCTGAAATTTTATTTGATTTCTGGAGTCTAGACCAAATCAGATGAACAGGGTCAACATTTGATTCCTCACTACAGAAAGAAAAGCCACCTACCAGGCTTCAACCCATAATCTACACATACTCTCTAAATTAAATACCTAGGTCTAGGATCAGCTTCTGAACAAAGCTGAGGCTGAACTAGAACTACAACGACTGGACTCAAAAGGTGCTTACTTTCACAGACATTGACATCAGCCACCCTGTTGTTTTCCATTTATATTCTTATGAAAAAATGGCTATTTGCTCCCAGCTGTATTCCAGGTATGTGGTATTAATTCTGCTTTCCAAGTGGGGCACACAGAATAAGTGCATTGCACAACAGTAGTTTCAGTAGTTTTCTGTAGTCTCTTTGTTCTTAAAATTACATGTAGAGCCCAAAGCATTCCTTGCCCTCCTGTTTGAAATGCCTACATAGTCTGACAGCTATCTCTAACTGTATGTATAATTTTATGTCCAATACTTGGCATGCTTCTAGTACCAGTTTTAGTACCACCTATTAATCTGGTCATTAGTGTCCTAATTGCATTTGGTAATTTCAGGAAAGGGAGAGATTATTTTGGACAAGAGTTTACATCTTCAGTAACAATATTTTATCAATTTTGTTCCCATTTAATGTCTAAATACTCCTTCAGCAAGCATTCTCCCATGTGAACAGTCTCTGACTCACAGATAGATCAAGTGCCCTTCTCCATTAACCTTCTGGGATAACATGTGCTGTTCCCTATATCTGTAGTAAGGCAAACTCATTTGGAAAGCTCTATGTAGCTGCAGCCAGAACAGCATTTCAAAGGTTTCTAAGGCTTTGTTGCAGACTTCCCTCTGTATTACTTTCCTGAACCCATCAAGGTCAGTCAAAGAAGTAACAAGAATGTAAGTAAAATAAATTCTTTTATGAAGAGTTTAGTTACGTACTTTTCAACTCTTTCAGCAGGATCTCCCTTAAGATATGGGTAGATTTAAAAACTCCAGTGGGATGGTTTGAACTTTATCCCTTAGCTGAGTTCCATGCTGTTTGTCTGGGTGAAAGAGCAATGCAGATGATTGCCAAGCCAGGAAAGGGTTGGCTTGCAGCAGCTGCAAGATGCATGGCTTGCACCGAGCTTCCTGACTCAGCAGGCAAAGTAGACATGGCACGTACATCCCCATGACTGAATTCAATCTTAGGTTTTATGGGGATATGGAGTGAGAAGTCAGTGGTTTCCTCTCTTCTTTGTGTTCCTGTACAACTGTTGCACAATTGGAGATGTAGTGAAATTATGACTGACCTTTTCATCCCAGTAAATGGAATAAAGTTCTTGAGCAAACTGCTTTTGGACTACTGAATCCCACCATGGAGCAGTGCTGAGGTGACTAGTTTCAGACAGCCACAGGCAGTCTCAGAAAGTCTGTGTTAAACTTGCATGGGACTAGAGAAGGGGATTCCCCACAAATGACTATTATGAGATCATTAGTACCCAAATAGTCAAATCTTTCAATTTTTAACTGTCCCAAATCCATTAAAGCAGCCTGCTCTGGGGCTTCATAGGCAACTTGCAGTTTTCTCTCCACTGTGGAGCAACCTGCACAGTTACCAGTTTATAGATCCAGTTACATTATTTAGGCCTCTTATCTTACGGTCTACTATCATCTTTGGGATAAGACTTGCAGCAAGAATCACATCAAGCATACTTATCTCAATGCCAGCCACTCAGGCAGACTTCAGCTTCCCTATCTCTGACGTATGCTGAATGATGTGTTGGCTCCAGAAAGAATTTCCAGAGATTGTTTCTGTTTATGACAGAATTCTGCCTTGTCAGTCCACCAACTTGAGGTCCTTCCTGAACATGTATTCATTTCAATAGTCAAAAAAGGTCTGATTAAGTGGCCTCTACAAAGGCACCAAGGGTACCTCCCTGACTTCAGCTGCCACTGAAGAAAGGTCCACGTCTCTCACAGAACTTGTGTCGTACCTGCAGGTCCTCTGTATAGAACAGCAAAGACATTCTACATTCTTTAGGGCGTCTCAAATGATGCTCATCAGTTATGTTTGGGTAATGATTCTGTGTTTCTGCCATGAGAACACTCACTCCTAGCAAAGACCATCAGTTCTTTCAGTACTTTTGCAAGAGGGGCTTGTGTCCAGTCAGATCTCGAGCCAGTAACATCTCAGGCTATCACTTAAAGCATCTAAATTAATATTAAAGCTGAAAGTATGAAAAAAAATCCCAGAGAATATGTTATGACCACAATACAGGAGAATACATGCAACCAAAAATATTGTTTTATGATTTTGCTGTTTCCTCTAATGCTTCTTACAGAGAGGACATAGTTAGATAAACTCATCCCTCTCGTCCAAATGGAGCAACAGTCACAAAAAATAGTGCTGAGGAGAACCTGGTCTTTACACCTCTATATGGGACTACACAGTCCAGATTACAAGATTCTTTAGTGACATGGCTGAATACATTTTATATAAGGTGTTGGAAGCTGGACACATTTGCAACAATTATTGCGTGTTTTAGCAAGAATTCCCCATGTATATCACTTGTTTTGAAAAAGAGATTCATCATGCACATTTCCTCATCAACTCAAAAACTGATTGGAAAGACAGGAAAAAAAACTTATTTCATAGGAAATATTCCAGCAAGATGATTTTTGTTGTGATACTAATTGAAAGGCCTCTCTCATCAGGCTAAGATTTTATCAATCTAGTGTTGAAACCAGGAAAATATTATATTTTCAGAAAGTCCTCTAGCTTGAATGACACCAGAAAAAGTCTTTGGATTTTCCTTATCTGTTACCAGACTCGCAATTTATGCCATCATATCTTCCGTTTAAAGATATGGAAGAAGAGACGGAAGACTCATGTACTCTCCATAGCACCTCCAGATGGCAAACTAGCCCACCTAGCATCTGAGTCACCCACTGTTAGGAGTCAAGGCAATTACGTTCCCAATACTGGATCTCTGGTTATTTGCCTAAAATCAGTTTGGAAAAATTTAGACTGTAAAATGTTTCAACACACTGGGTGGTTAAACTACGGGTGACTCTCACAGAATGAAGTGCACTCTGCAGAGCAGAGAGCAGAGTTGGAAAAAGCAGAAATATCTCTATTTCTTCCATATAAATAAACCAAATAATCAGATGAAGCACAGCTTCAAGTTCAGCAGTCCTTAGAGTCTTCTATTCTTGTCATCACCATCATTCTTAAAAGGAGTACATAATTGTTTTCAGTTTTGCCCAAAGCAGTTAGTTAATCTAGTTTGCAACTATATTTCCTTTGTTAATTTTATCAGGCTGACTGGCTGATCTCTCTTTAATTTGCTAATATTCTTAACATTTTACTAATCCATTTCTCTCTCTGTTCTTAATAATTGTTTCTTATTGAGTGTCCTTGTTTCTTGTAATCGCCCAACAAATTAATTTGCAAGGCATGTTTTCATAGTTGCCAAAAAAGTTCCTGCATGTCAATATTCCTGAGCACTAGCTGTATGGTCAATACACAAATAAGTCACCTCTTGTTCCCTACGCTCTCCTAAATAAGAGGAGGAAAGGGATGAGGGTTTGCTCTCTACCTCATATGAAGCTGGAATGTAGCTGGAGTCTGTAGCTGGATCCAGACATTGGGACATGCCCCCACATTCCACAGTTTAGATTGCCTTATGTGCTATTGGTATAGCAGAAAGGAAGTCAAACGAGAAAATAGAGTAGAAATTTGTTTTTCTTAGAGGCTACCTTTCCAAAGTGTAGTGATGCCTGATCCACCTCTTTCCAAAAACAATGTTTAAAGCTCTAAAATTTTGGCTGTCAGTTCAGATGTCCATTGGCTAGGACTCAGTCAACACTTGTTTCTTTGCTGTGTTTGGTCTGGACTACTGACTTTAGCATTATTAAGGATGTTACAGGTTTTGTTCAGTTAGAAATCAAGGACCAATTTTTAGTTTATTTAATTACTAGAATCAAAGTTTCATCCTGGTTGCTTGTTTACCTCTAAAATGATCTGGCAGAAAGCATAGCTTCACATTAATAAACATATTATAGGAAAATATATTTCTTAAAAGAAATACATTTCTTTCCTCTTCATTCTTTTTAGACTTACTAAACTACCCAACATATTAATTTCCAAAGTATTTATAAAACATTAGATTATCTGCTATTAGCTACACTCATTTTAACTGAATTTAAATTGGCTTTTATTATCAAGTCCCCATAGCTAAGTTACTAATACAACTTAACTTTGAATTTGGGTGCTTTCAAACACAAATGACTAAGCATTCAAGACATTCCAACTTCCTAAAGATGTAGCTTTCCTTTTCTTACTTAACATCACATAAGGTTTTTAAATAATAACGAGAGTCCTTTTGCTAGTGAACTAACTCCTATTTATCAGCATGCGCATAATTCAGTTAATTTTATCCAAATAAAGCCAACTTCTTAAACTCACTTTTTGGTTCACTGCACTTCTGCAAAGCCAGATAGCCTTGGCAGCTTCCTCAAAATTTTTATACAGAGCTGTTGCTAAGGAAAAAAAATTCAGAAGGCCTTGAATTTTTAAGAGCTATTTCTGGACTGTTCTTTAATATTAGGGAAAAATTTACACTATGACAAGGATCATCTTATCTTTGCATATCTCTAAAATTGCAGGGGCTATCTAGCCTACAGTCTGAGCATAAACGTGATAACTGAGGTTCAAATTCAGAGACGAATAAATTAAATCCCAGCTTTTCTATTTTTCTCAAAACATAGCAGAAGTAAAAGTCTGGAAATTCATGACATAAAAAAGATCTAGCAAAAACAAAATTATAAATTTTAGAAGCAGAGAAAACTTGATGCAGAACTGCCTAAAACTGGGACAAGTTAAGGGATTGGCTGACCCAGCAACTTAAAGCACCAGTCAAGAGCAGATCCTATATAAAAAAATAAAAACCAACTGACAACCACAACAATAAAACAAACAAACACAAAACCCCCAAACTCAACAAAAAAACCTCAACAACAAAACAAAACAAACAAACAAAAAAAACCAAAAAAAAAGACAAAAAAAATAAAGGCAAATAAAACCCACCCAAAAACCTGCACACAAACCAAACAAACCAAAAACCCCAAACAAAACCAAACCCAACAAAACGAAAAAACAACCCCCCAAACCCAAACCATATCTGGTTTAAGTGCAATGGAAAAATTAATAAGATGAGCTGCAGTCAGTAGCTTTCTAATAATTAAAGTCTGAGTACTACACTGGGACACTGGAATATAGCTTTAGGTAAAGGTGTCCTGGTGTGGAAAACAAAATTGCAGTAGCCGATTAGCAAAATTCTTGTTCTCTGAAATACAACTTTTTCTGTTGAGGAGGTCAAGGAATGAGATTAGTAGGGCTTCCTGTAAGAACTTGGGTGCAAATGACTAAGAGTATAAGGGCTAAAGAAGATAAATATATTTTGAATTTACTTGCTCTTACAATAGAACAGAGGTCTAATCAAAGGAAAATTGCATTCAGTTCTCACCTGTAACCAAAGTAAACGGCCTTCTAACACATTCTAGAAAGACTAGCACTGTAAGTCACATCTGCTTTCATATTTTGCTACTTGGCATCGCATCAAGATGAGTAAAGAAACTGGAAAATGCATCATAACTGCCTGATTAAAAGATGTCTAAAGTTTTTATGTGCTATTTATCTGTTTCAAGCTTCAATTAAAATATGGTGGGTGCATCCAGAGGGCAATTCACTCCACCACAAAAAGAAGCAGGATGAATTGCTCTTTGGAGATACTTGTGTCTTTTCATTTACTATGGAAAGAGCTGTGTTGTAGGCAACACAGCTAACACACACATAGGTGGCCAAAATGAGGGAATCCTGCATGGAAGATATTGATTATTAGCTACTAGTGACAGACTGAGATATGTACTTCCTTAAATTTTAAGCCAGATTAGTCTGAGATGCCTAATATTTAGATGAATAAAATTAGATAAAATAAGTCTTTCCTTTCTTTGACAAGAACGGCTACTCTAGAGAAGGGATTGTAGGTCATCATTCAGCTTATTCCAAGTGTGACTGTTGTGAGCAGGAAATAATTGGAACTGTCATCAAATTATAACTAACTAAATCTATATTATAGTTTGTTGCTTTAAAATCATTATTCCAATAACTGTTTTGAATGGAGTAAGGTTTTAAGAAGGTTTTCAGGTTATCCTAAATTCAACAGTTACACATCATGCTGTCATATTACTTCTGAGCACTACGTTGCAAACAGTCCTAGTCATACATCACCTGTAAGTGGCTCTGGAAGAAAGGAGTGGGGATAGTACACCTGTATGCTGCACCAGCTGGATTCTGTCTATATGGATTTATACAGATACAGCATTCACAAACCTGATGATTCATTTCTGGGTAAAAACTCACTGAATATTATTCTTGTATTTCTGTTCCTTGGGTGTGGTTTTTTTTTTTTTCAGTTAGGAAATGTACTAGACCAGTTTTAAAAAAATGGGGAATGTTCAAAATTCAAAATTAAACAAATTGGCTAAAAATCCATCTGATCTATAGCTACTCAGTAGTCAATCAATCATTTAAAAAGAAGTTTGTTTAATATATAAATTAATTCTATTTTTTGCTCTGCAGACTATAAAAATGTAGGGTGTGTAAACAGATACAGATGTAATCCAAAGACATAAGTCTCTACTTAAAAAGCATGGCTGCTTCTTCACCTGATATCTAATGATTTCTACAATGGAGAATACTAGCCTGGCATTAAAGTCACATAACAAGAATGCAATTTGCTGAACACTCTTTTTAACAGAATATTTAGAAGACATCATCTTTGGTTCCTAATCGCGCTATTGCAACAAGCATTGTAAAGTCGTTCACTCAGTTGCTACTTTAAAAGTTGCTATTTTTATAACTTTAAATTTTGTGGCCAGAGTTTATAGATGCCCATATCAACACTTGCTGGTGAGTCATTTGTTTCTAAATACTTCTTTAATGTCTTCATGAAACATATAAAATATATACATGAACAGTGGTTTTGATATACCAACAAATATA
Organism: Pseudopipra pipra; assembly: GCF_036250125.1. Classification (NCBI taxonomy): domain Eukaryota; kingdom Metazoa; phylum Chordata; class Aves; order Passeriformes; family Pipridae; genus Pseudopipra; species Pseudopipra pipra. The sequence goes on along the minus strand of NC_087550.1, from coordinate 69,224,865 downwards.
CAACATTATAAGAAACTGCATGTGTTCACTGACCTTTGGGGCATGGACAATGGATAGGGGCAGATATAATCCTGGTTCCAACTAAACACCTTTGTATTGCAACCTGAAGGATGTTTCTATCCAAACTTTTATATGGCAATCTAAACTCAATTAGGAGTACTTCTACTAAATACAATGACAGTAGGAATAGGTATAACTCACCAACATGGTGTAAAAAGATGGAATCACTTCTCCTCACTTCTCCATTCTGTAATCAAGGATTACTTTAAGTCTTTTCTGAGATAACACTGTGCTTAGATGTTCCACACTTGGGAAATTAGCCTGTCTCACTTTGAGAAAAAGTAGTACACAGCTGTGAATCTACTAAGGTATATAATTCCCAGTTTAAGGTAGTCCCATCTTAGAGGCAGTCCAAGCCCAGAGAGAACAATGTTATTGGGGGTGAGAAAATGAAGGAAAGGAAGGTGAGAGGTGGTATGTGAACTGAAGGCTAACAGGAGGCTTTTGTCTGCTTGATAAACTGAATAAAAAGTTTTGGATTTTTTTAGTTTGTAAAATAAGGCCTGTCTGTTTAATTGCAGTAGTTGTACAGAGCTGGAAGCTATCACAACTATACTACTTTTGTGGTCTGTTTCTCTTTTACAAAAAAAAAAGTAATGATTATTTTTCTTAATAGTGATACTAGAAAGTATATTCTACCTATAGAATACTAAGTAACTTGATTGTAAAAATGAAAACATTAAGTAGCTTTCTGGGTGGTTTTTTGTGGGGTTTTTTACTTTTTTTTTTCTTATACAGCACTAATTTTTCAGTTGTTCTGTAGTGTAAGAGTGGAATAGGAATCTGGTCAATTGTAAGAGCATTCTTTGTCATAGAAGTAAATTCTATAAATAAGGATAAAGCACATAAACTGATACATATCAAGAATTATTTGTTTATCAGCTAGTTAATAATCTATTGATTTTATATTCTATATGGTTGTTCCAGGGAGAGTTCAGAAGGATGCTGAGATTGAAACCAAAACACTGTTGAAAGCTCAAAAACCAATATTTATTACAAAGAAGTGGTCAAGTAAATGGGAACCCAAGAGAAAGAGAAAAATGAGGGAAATAAGCCCTGAATGAAACACCCTACTCACTCAGGTGTCACAGGGTTATCTTACCAACTCCAAATGCCAAGAATCCTCTGTAGCAGCTGCGTTCTCGAAAGGGTCAGCAGGCTCATACATAGCAGACGTCCCCGCAAAAGGCAACGTGGTCCTTTGTGTGAACGAAGAGTCCCTACCAAGCATGAGCCATCCGCTATTTAACCAATTAATTGGTGATGTCTACCTGGGCAGGTGTGGCCAGCACTGCCCAGCTAGAGGCCTTCAGTCCCTCCCACCTGTAAATGGTGCCCCTTCTGCGCCTGTGTGTGTACTTTGGAATTCCCCCTGTGCTTGCACGCTATACCTCAGGGGGTCTTTTCCAAATGAGTCTGGGGGCGTACTTCATCACCATCCTCTTCACTTTCTTCTTCAAATGCCCTTGGAAGGCGATCAGCCAATAATAAGACACCAATTAATTGTAGTTTGTACAAAACCCTTCCTTCAAGGACAAAGTTCCCGTTTATCAATGCTTGTTTTCTCATAACTTGGCAGGAAAAAGATAGACTCTCACAGGTGGCTGGGCCAAACACAGACCAAAAGTATCAACATCTAATTAAGCCCCGATACATTGGTGTTGATGTCTGAGTTGGAATATTGTGTAGTACTAACCTGGAAACCTACACCTGTATTTCTGCCAAAGAGAGAAAGAAGATTTACTTAATGAGATCTATTTTTGTGTAAGGGCATAACTAATGCTGTTTCATCTTTGGCTGCCTAGCACTGCAGTCCTTTCTGTTACCTAAGGAGTGACATTAAAATAATTACAGAGTAATTATTGTTGTCATTCTGTTTGTACTTCTGATAATAGCACAAATTCAGTGTTCTAGTTCTCTCCTTTTAAAAGATCTTTAAGTATCAGAACAGTTCAAGTGGAAAAAATTTAAAAAATAATCTTTGAATCTTGAGTCGGGGTTTTAGACTTCTTGATGTGGCTCATCTCTATGATTAGTTAATTTTTAAAAAAATCTAGTCCTGTAATCTAGTCCTGTAGATTTTCCTAGTATCTGTCTTAAGTGCTAATGGAATGAAAAGTGCCTGAGTGCTTCAAGTAATGCAAGTACTCAAGTATTCCAAGAAGAAAACTTTATGTAAGTGGGTCAGTAGCATTTGAGTAATAAGTAAGAAATGTTGATGTATGCAGACATTTTTTTGAGTGTATGTATATGTCATGGTTTAACCCTGGCCAGCAACTAACTACCACACAGCCATTCACTTCCTTGCCCTGCCTTGCTGGGGAAGAGAATCAGGAAAAAACAGTAAAACTCATGGGTTGATGTAACGGTCCAATAAAGCTAATATGATCCCAGATATAGAGGCAAAAACTGGAATGATTTATTGAACACACAAGTGCTATTTAAGGGTCTCAGGGGCTTACATGCTAATGAGGAGGCAGGGTTATTCCAAACAGGTGTTTCTACAATCTATTAGCATTTCCAGTAACAGGGGTGACAGAAGGGGAAAAATGATTTCACATTTCTCGGATCCAGTATTTACATTTTGGGGAAAAAAAGGTTTGATATTTCCAGTAAGCAGGGTTACATTGGGGAAGGGTGATCAGCTTTACCTGAAAGAAGGATTTACACAGGGAGGGAGAAAACAATGGGATATCTGACAGCATCATGCAAAGTCTCTTTACATCCTGCTGGGGGAGGCAGGTCAATGGATCTTGTCTGGTCTTTTAGATGGTGGGTTTTTCCCCAGCCCCTCTGGCCCAAGGTTTCCTGTTTTACCTAGCAGTTCCTTTTCTGTTGGTGTCTGAATATCGGACTGCAACAGGTTGAGATAAGGACAGTTTAATAACTGAAACAATGCAAAACATAATAGTAACTACAATAATAATAATAATAATAATAATAATAATAATAATAATAATAATAATAATAATAATAATAATAATAATAATAATAATAATAGTAATAATAGTAATGAAAAGGAGAGAGAAATAAATCCCTAGAGAAACAACTGATAAGCGATACAATTGCTCATCACCTGCTGACTGATGTTCAGCCAATCCTTGAGCAGTGATTGGTGGTTCCTGGCCAGCTCCCCCAGTTCGTATACTGAGCATGATGTCCTACAGTATGGAATATTCCTTTGCACAGTTTAGGGCAGCTGAACTGACTCTACTCACTCACAGCTTCTTGTGCACCTGCTCACTGGCAAAACACAAGACACTGAAGAAAAGTCCTTGACTTTGGGTAAGCACTGCTCAGCAACAACTCAAACATCAGTGTCTTATCAACATTATTCTCATACTGAATTCAAACACAGCAATGTAGCAGCTACCAAGAAGAAAAGGAACTCTATCCCAGCTGAAAGCATGACAGTATACCACTGTACTCTGGTGTGGCTTACTTTTTTTCCTCCCTGTAAAATGGAAGCAATTTTAAAAGGACCAAAATTGAGGACCGTTAAGTAGACTGTAACTGGTGTTAGGGCACTTTCTCAGGAAGTTTTGCTTAGTTCTCAGACATACAAATTAGGATGAATATTTCCAAAGACTGATCATGTTACCTCTTTGCTTTCATAATTATTCCTTATCTTAAATTTCTTGCAACTCTGACATGTGTACATGCTATAAACAGTTCATGGATCCTGAACCTGTAGATGTCAAATTACATTATCCACTAAAAAATGAGAGCTGAGATTTCAGACTCCAGAAATGAGACCTCAACATAAATCATGCTAAAGCTTTAAGAAAAAGCAAAGAGAAGGAAAGAAGGTAAAACATACAACAACATATAATGTGGATTAATTTATAGCAGATGGTGATCTGAGGGAAATTCTTCAAAACAAAGCCTTCAAAACTGTTGTAGGCACAGCATCTGATGCTTCTAAACAGACATGAGCAAAATCACTTGTAGCACAAGAATTTGGTTAATTAAATGGACTCCTAATTCTGAGTTAGAGGAATGTGAGTGGAAGGGAGAGCAGCAATTGAGGAAGCTAGTTGAGTGAGATCCATTCCCAGTCTTACCAGATCAATCACAAGTCTCCAGAACAAAGGGTCAATTCCCAAAGTACTATAAGCACGTTACTAAACAGTATGATAAACTGCAGTACATCATAGCAGAACTAGCAAAATCCATAACTTCAGATGCAGAGTTTAGCATGGAAAACAGTAGAGACGTAGAATCTCCCATGAATAATGGCCAAGTATGCTTTGCCTAAATGCTTTGAAAATCTAAAAACCTTAATATTTAAATAGACTAATAAACTGTGTGTTGGGAGCTTGCCTCTTGGTTTAACTGTTTATTATATCCTCCTGGAAATATTGGGAGCAGTGCTTGTTCTCAGGACCAGTTGAAATGGAAGGTTCCGTTTGGTACATATTCATAAGAAAATCACCTGTTAGATGACTAATATAGTAGTCCTTAGTAATTATAAGATTACAGGAAAAAAAAAATCCCACAGGGAATAATGTGGCTACTGCAGCAACAGGTATATACACATACTTCAGTGTTCAGTAAATGCAGTGTGAAGATTCATGTGTAGAAAGTTTCTGGGTGTTTGAACTTACAGCTGAGAAAGTTTGCTGAGCTATTGATTTTACTGAATCCCGGGACTCTGCATTTTATAAACAACACAAAGCCTGAAAGGACTTAATTTAATTTACAGTCGCTCAAGAAAACAGTTACTAAAAATATGTGCATAGATAACTATGTGAAGTTTTAAGCAGTTGCACCCTAAACTGCTTTTGTTTCCCTGTGATCACAGCACCATCCATTTAGTTTCCTAGCTAGACTTCCAAAGATTTCACTGACAACATGATTGTTCTAAATATTTCCCTGGCATTTGGCTCTGAGTCTGGAATTTGAATTTAAAATTGACCTGTTTTATCCACTTTAGAAGTCTCACTAACGTGGTTTCAGTCCTGTGTGGAAATACGAAAATGGGAAAAAAATGGAAATATAATCTCATCCTTTGGGATGAGTTTTTGGGATACTCAAGATTACTGCTTGCAGATTAAAATGTTTTAACTGCTAGGGGTTTTTTTCTCTGACAAGCCTATTTAGTTTCTAATAGAGTTCAGTCATTCTTGTAAAGGATGCAGGATTTATAGTTTCTCATGTACATTGCATTTTTGGTAGAAGACTGGTCTTGAGGACCCAAGTGGATTTTTGCAGTCCTGTGTTTCTATGGTAGGACTTTTAATTGGGTTTACATCCTAGTCTTTGTTTCTTCATCCTATGTTTCTTCATCCGTTATTCCATATGTTATACTGGAAAGGACTTGAAGTTTCCACATTTCAGTCCAGTTTCAGCCCAAGGTCCAGTTTCAAAGCATTCTGACATATGTAGATTTGAATGTCAAGACACACTGGATCTTCCCGTTAAACTATATACTATTTTCAAAGCAATAATATGTTATAAAACATTGCTTGTCTTTTTTGTGGGTTTCTAATTTTTTTTTTTTTATTATTCCTTGAGTTTTTGCTGCTTCATTCCCACATTTCAGCGCTGCTGACTAAAATGTTCTGGACAAATCTTCTTGCTCTTCGGGGTGATTTCATATTATGCCCTGATAATATTTCTTCAACTGTATTTGTCTTCATGTAATGCATAGCTGGTTTAGACAATTAGATATATACATATATAAAGTCTGAATTTCTTAGTGTGAGGAAATCTTGTGGAATACTTTAAATAAAATTGCTGCAATTTTGAAAGGAAAAAGTTACTCATAAATACCATCTTTACTTCCATGTGTACCTATTTTTATTTAGTCTAATGCCAGTCATATTACTATGGCAGAAGTAAGTTGTTGGGTTTTCTTTGTTGATCTCCCCACCTAAAAGAAGTCATTATCTTAACTGAAGAGCTTATATATATGGTTCAGCATTAAGCTGTAAGCTTTTATTTCACACAACTTTTTTTTGGTTTATACTAAATGAATTTTAAAGAAAGCATTTAAATGAGAAGACAACAGAGTTTGGCTAAAGTAGAATTAAAGTCTAACATTAGCAGAATAAATAGTATAAAGCCAAAAGTGTGTGAAGGGGTGCATAGAGGGACCTTTTGACTAGCAAACTCTGTGACAGATTTTTTGGGGATTAAAAATGAAGTGGGCTTTCCTTGTTCATTTGTTTTCCTTTAGCATGTCTCTATGATTTAGAATGGGAAAACTTGACTTAAGAAAAAAATAACAAAGCAAATTAATTTGGAGAGTTGCATTTTTAAAATTATTTCTATTTTTAAACATGTGAGCTTTTATTTCCTTCATTTATGCTGTATATCATAACTAAACCTGGGTAAGCAGAAGTTAGTGCCACTATTTGACCTGGAAAACAATTGGATAGGGAGGAACAAGAACCTTCATAGTAGCATGGAAAAGAAGGTCTTGTCCTTAATATGGAGGCAGTATAGTGCCTGTCCTGTGCCTTCTATCATTAAAGAACTCTTTATAATAGAAAAACACAGGACAAGAATTGTGCTGTAAAGTTTTGTGGGTTTGGTGTTTCCGTGTGTATGTCCCCCAAAATAATGAAGTCTCAAAATAAGTGCTGACAACTTAAAAAAAATATATTTACACTACAGAGTAAAAACGCAAAAATGGACTTCAGCTTTGCTGGAACTATGTGTTGAAAAATGGTCCTTTTAATTAAACATATGATCTGCCTCACAACATGTCTTGTCAGTGACATAAGCTTAATGACCAAAAGATTATTATTTCTTTTTGCCATTATTACTGGTTTAAGTGCCATTTGTGGAGAAAATGTGATGGTAAAAGCTAGTTGCTTCAGGCAAACAAAGAACTCTAGCATCACCAATTGCAGTAAATTGCAAGTTTTACTGCAGAAGTATTGAATTCTATGGTTCATAACAACCCGGCTTCAATTTGATACGTCAACTGTTTAGCTTACATATTTTGAAGTTATCATATTCCATATTCCCTGCTTGCTTGTGAAGAATTATTATGTTGTTTTGTATAACATTTTGAAAGCTTAAAAAAGCAAGACCTGGAAATATAATTGAAAAGTTATGAGGGTTAGGTTATGAAATCATGGAACCTTCTACTTTACATTCTGTCATGCAGGATATGGGAATTACCTAGTGGCAATTGTTCTGCTGTGTTGAAACTCACATTTGTACAATGCTGATCCATGGGAGTTGTGACAGTGAACAAGTTCTGCTAAAACTTATTTACAAAGGTGCCAAGTGAATGAATACAACTGCTGACAGCCCCACCTCAAAGTAAAAGGGAGAGGCTGATGGACAAAGCACTTCATTCTGTATCAGCAGGAAGATGTTTGCAAGCAGGAAAGGAGCTGAGTATTGTCAGAAATAAGACATATTCTGCTTTCTAAGCACAAAGTAGCTTTGCTCAGCTGATTGAGTTTGTTTTGGTGGTATAATAAATCCATCTTTCAAATATGTACCACTTGACCGCTGCAGCTACAGAAAGCAAAGGGCTAGTCGGGTGCAGCCTCCAAAACTATACTACCACTCACTTAAAAAACCCAACCCAACCCAACCCAACCAACCAACCAACCAACCAACCAACAAAACCCAAACAAACAGAAAACACCAACAACCAGCAAGCAAAGAAATAGATTTGAACTGGTAATAATTTTCTGTTAACCACAGGAGCATAGTCAATATCAAGTCTAGCACAAGGTTGGTCCAGATGAAATATGTACTCCTGAATGTTCTTACATGGCACAACACTGGTATTGTTGCTCAGGATCAGAGTCAGAATATGAAATATGAGTACCACGGTCCTATTAAATAAATGAATACATACATACATAAATAGAGGAAAAAGAACAGGTGGCTTCTTTGGAGGACCAAGCAAGAAAAGAAAAGATGGCTGTGAATGAGGATGGAACATCCAGCTCCCACTTGGTGCCATTAACAGCCTCACAAGTTAGACACCACTTTGTATTTTGAATGAAGAGAAAAAGAGCTTGGAAGTGGACTACAAGGCGGCACAGTGTTATTCTGGCTTGGTAAATCTTAGTTACATTGTCAAACTCTATTGCTCATCACAGATTGAAGTTTATGGAAGGTGGACTCTGACTGTGGGCACTTTGCAAGTTTCACCCAAAAGCAAAAACACTTGAGATAAAAAAAGATGTGGAGTAGCAGTTGTAGCTTGCAAAGAACAACGCTCAGCACACTCTGTGTGGCTTGGTACAACACAAGCCCAGACAAATTCTAGAGTTTGCAGTGATACGCAAGAATTGCAATAAATTGCATCACTTTCATAAAAGTTTGCCAGCACCTAACTTTCATGGCACATGCAGTAGGGTGGTATAGCAGCATTAGTGCAGAAGAATAATTTTGAGATGAGACAGACAATGTTACACCAGAAGATAGTCTTTTTCTCAAACAGTGTGTGTTTGGTGAAGGAAAAATTACTATTTGGATATAAAGTAACAGTTTTCAACAAAACTCAAAGGTGTGCTAAAATGTGGGGGGGGTTCTGGTTTTGCTTTTTTTCGTGGGTTTTGTGTTTTGTTTTGGGGGTTGTTTATTTATTTGGGTTTTTATTTGTTTTTCTAGTTCTCGCCTGTAGGTATGATTTAAGGTAATTCCTAGAAGAGGAGCTACAAAGACTTATTACTCTGATTCTCAGAGGGAATGCGATTTGGTGGTGGTTAACGCCATAAGACATGGCACTTGTTTTCTCATGGCTCCTTTTGATCACTGCTGTATTACTATTTTTTGTTTCTTTTCTTTTTTTCCCTCACCCACTAGAGTATAGGAATTATAATTGAAAGCTTTTTATGTAGTTGGTGCTTTAAATATTTCTTGGATGGTCTCTAGTGCCTCTAACTGCATCAGAAAGCAGCTTTTTCTTCAGTAGTGGCACTACTCTGGCTGTCTTTCTGCTACCTGGACAGCTACCTTTTTGAAAACCTGTAAGAATTCACTGGTTTTAAAATTCCTAGTTTTCTGTAAAAGAAGTATTTGAAATTCAGCTTGAAAGATTAAGTGTCAGTGGGTGATACACAAGCTTAAGAAAGATCACAGTTGAACAGTTTTCTTATATTTGCTGTCATTTGCTTTCAGGTATATGGTGTAATTCTGCTGTCGTGGTTGTCCTGTGCAGGCCAAGAGATCTGATGATCCTGGTGGGTCCCACCCATCTCAGGTATTCTGTGATTATATTCTGTGATTCTATGGTTGTGCAGAAATTGTTTGAAAAAATATTTATCTATAATTAGGAGAAGTCCAGGGTTTATTTAGGCCCTTTTTTGGAGGGTAGAATTAAAAAGAAGAAAATATGACAGCATGATCATCCTTTGGATGACAGTTTTCTGCAGTCTGCAATCCAAATCACATTTGGCATGAAGACTTTTTAAATTATTTTTTATTATTATTTATTATGTGTATTCTGGCCTGGACACTTGAAGTTTTCAGCTGTGTAAAGCACTAGAAAGTGTGGCAAAACAGCAGGGCTACGATTTCAACAGATAAAAAGCAATAATGTAAGAAACCTGAAGATAAGAAAGTGCCTACTGCCATGCCTTCCTTGTGCTCTAAAAGCAGGTAAGTTGTCCTGGAGACAGTGAAGGCAACTTCAGGAAAATGTCACTCAATTTAGTGAACTCTGATTTAAGTAAGAGGGGATATTGCTCCTGAAACACATCCTGCCTAGGTAGCGTTACATAGCACAGACACAAGGTTTGGGGCATTGGTGCATAAGGGCTCAGCTGCTGCAGTTGGTCACACCAGGCTTCTTGCACCCAAGCCACGCCGCTGATGCTCCAATGCGGAGCTATAGGGTGATGGAATGCGGCTGCAAAGGCTGTCCTTGCTAACGCCGTCCCAACACAGCCAGACACCCCAATAAAATATGATGCACAGACACTCCCTCCAACTCCCAGAAAGAAGGTTGTAGCTATCTGGGGGTCGGCCTCTTCTTCCAGGCAACTAGCGACAGGACAAGACAACAGTGTTAAGTTGTGCCAGGGTTGGATGTTAGGAAGATGTTTAGGTTCGATGTTAGGAAGAAATTCTTCACAGAAGGGGTGATTAGATATTGGAATGGACCGCTCAGGTTGGTGATGGAGTCATCGTCCATGTACACGCGCCGGGAGAGATTGGACGTGGCACTGAGTGCCATGGTCTAGTTTACGTGGAGGTGTTCGATCATAGGTTGGACTCGATGATCTTTTCCAATCCAATGGATTCTGTGACACGTACTCGCAACAGGGCCCTGCAGGGCCCTGCAGCCCGACCCCGCGCGGCCGTGACACCGGGGGACCCCGCGGGCCCCGGGAGCAGCCCAGCGCCTCCGGGCCCGAGTAGACAGTGCTCCCACTATCCCGGCTTTCCCGGGGGCTGCGCGGGCGGGGCGGGGCGGCGCATGCGCCGTCAGCCTTGCTGCGCGCGGGTGGGAGGCGGTGCCGGGGCGGCCGTGCGCGGAGAGGGCGGCGGCAGCGCTGAGCACAAACTCCGGAGGGAAAGCGGCGCTGCCGGTCTCCGCCCCCCGCCTTCCACACACACCCCATAGCGGGAAGGGGGAAGCGAGCGGCCCGCTCCCCCCCGCCCCCCCCCCCGGTCCCGGCGGTGCACGGTCCTGCCCGGGGGCTCGGCGGCGGCGGGCGGTGCGCCCGTGGCGGAAGGCGAGCGGCGGGCAGCTGGGGCCTGGAGCCGTCGCTGCAGGAGGGGAAGAGCGGGGTGTTCCCGCGGCGCGGGTGGATGCGCAGCCCGGAGGGCGGCTCCTGCGGCGGCTCCTGCGGCCTCCCCATGGCTGTGCCCCGACGGTGAAGGCAGCGGGAGCCGCCTGTGTCCGCGCCGCGCCAGGAGGCGGCGCCGCCGCAAGCAGGGGGCGGGCGGGGAGGGGGATGAGCAGCGCCGCAGCCGCCGCCGCCTCTGCGGGAGCTGCCGCCGCCTGCGCCGGGGCCGAGCGGGGCTTCTCCTCCTCCTCCGGCGGCGCCGCTCCGGCCATGGGGCCCATGGGGCCCGAGGAGGGCTCGGCCGGCGGGCTGGGAGCCCTGCCCGCGCCGCCGCTGGGCTGCAGGAGCCGCTACCAGCTGCTGCTCTCCGGGAAGGCCCTGGCCGACAGATACCGGCGGATTTACACGGCGGCGCTGAGCGACAGGGAGCTGGGGAGCCACCCGGGCAGGTAACGCGCGCCGCGCTCCCCCCTGGCCCAGACGCGCAGCCCCGGCCGCCACCCCTCCCACCGCCGGCTGGGAGCGGCCCGGTGCGTGCACCTTCCTCCCTGCCGGCAGCCGCCCTCCTCAGCCTCCTCCCCGCCCCCGAGTCGGGCAGCGCGGGTGCTGCCGCTGCCATGTGGCCGCGGCCGCCGCGCCCCGGGGGACGGACGGAGGGGAAGGGGCGGTGATGTAACCCGGCGGCTGCCCAGGTGCCGCCCGGGCCCCGCCGCTCAGTTGGCCGGCGCTGCCGCGCAGATGGCGCTGCCGCCCCTTCTCCCGGGGCCCTCGGGGGGGGAATTACCTGTGCCCGCTGCCCTCCCCTCCCGCGGGGGCCGTGGCCTCCGTCCCGCCCCAGTGTGCGGCCCAGCTCCATCCGCCAAGGGGGATGGAGCGTGTGATGGAGCGTGTCCATGCAGAGATCCCGGGCGGACCTTGCTCCGGCCAGGCCTGTCGTGCCCCGGAACGGGCGGTCTCTCCAGACAGGCTGCGCAGGGCACCTGCGGATCCCGCTGCCAGGGTCGCCCGAGCGAGGGCCCTCGGCGCCTCCCCATGTGCTGTGGCCGTCTCTAGCTGCCCTGCCTTATTTTTTCTCCTCCTGTTTCGGTCATCTTCTCTGCCATCGCCGTGTAGGCGGCCTCCGTATCAGGAGCGAGGCAGCACCTTCCCAGGGAAGCCGGGAGGTTGGGGGATATGGTGCCGCCCCACCCAGCCCTCCCCCGGCGGATGGAGCCCCACGGGGCGCCCTTTCCCGGTGCTGCCGGCCGGCCCTGGGGCCGCAGCGGGTTCCTGTTGCTCCTCTGGCCGGGAATGCCGCGCCGCCCTGCCCTGCTTTGCCCCGAGGCGCGCACATGCCCGAATGTCAGGCGGGGCGGAGGTGCGGGTTGTGGCAGTGCGGGGCCGCGGGGGACAGGGGGGGAGAGGCGGCCGCCCTTAACCCGCAGCCTCCACCCCGGCCCAGGGGGACCCTCCCGGCCGCGGAGGCCAGGGCGGGGAGACCGGCCGGTGCCCGGTCTGGCGGTTCTGTGCGAGGAGCTCCCTCGTTGTGCCCGGGCGCTGCCCATTGTTTCCCTCCGGAGGTCGCTGAGGATGCGGGTGACACGAAACCGGCACCTTCCTGTGCTCTCAACCCCTGCTGGCCCAGAAGCTGTAATGTGGGTGGCCGGATCGCAAGGGGAGCTTGGAGCCACCGTTGTTTCAGTTTGCAAAGCAGGAGGAGGTTGGCTTGGGTGGCTTCTTCGGGTCTTCTTTTTTTTTCCCTGACTTGACAGCAGGGCTTATTTGTCTTCCCACCCCCACCTCTCGGAAAGGCTGTGTCTGGGAGTGAAATTAACATAAGAAACTGGAAGAATAACGTAATTTTCCCGGTTTGCTTATGGCAAATGCTGGAAACGTGGGCTGTTATTGGTATTTGAAATATTTACAATTACCGAGTTGTTTTCAGAGTGTATGATAAGGAAACTATAGTTCTTTCTTCCCTTTTGTAGGCCTGTGTTTTCTTACCCCATGTATTCCTCAGTCTGGTGCTGATGCTTTTTCCTTTAATCTTTTCTTCCTGCTTTTGAGCTTTGTATCATTTAAACCTGGGACTACAAGTCCTAAGTGTAAGGATACTCCTAAATGCAAGGAAATCAGCTTTGCAATTGCTCCACAGTGTTCAGATGCTTGTCTGAATTTTGTCTTAAAGGGTCTGTATTTTTTAAAGCTGTAGTTTTGAATTTGTCATGTGCCCTGGTTTTTTTGTTTCAAGATAATTCAACTGGTATCTCTTACAGTTGTAGAAAATGCTAGCTTTAAGTATATGTAAATTTTAATGTTTCTCTTAATTGCTGTTTTTGAGGTCAAAGCAAAGAAGCCAGGCTCCTTGTACAGAGCAGATAGGTTCTATTAAGCTATTGGCAAGTAAATGACAGATATTTAATACTGGTGAATACAGCCAATGTGCACTGTAGGACTTTCAAGAGGATGAATATTAATAATCATCTAGTTGCCCACTATCACTTGGTACTCACCTGCGATACCTTGTGTCAGACTGATGGCAGCCAAGGTACTGCTCATGATCTCCACCCTTTCTCCATATTGGTGTGAAAATATTGCAGTTTGAGAACTTCAGCCACCTGGTAGACTTAAACAGAAATGGTCAAAAATGCTTTTTTACAAAAATAGTGAAAATCCCAAACATTTCCTAAAGAGATGCCTTAAAGTTACTTGTGTATGCAGTCTAGTTGCTAGGGTAGATAACATTGCCAGATACATTAATTGGAGGTTAGGATAATACAGTTTATGACAGGAGTCTTAACTTGATTTTTATATATATGGAAAATCTGAAGCCCCTAATTGGTCAATAAGAGTGTTTGTGACTAGAAAAATATCTTGGAAGTAGCTTAAAAGAACCCCAAACAAATTGGCTTATGAACAGTAATAAAATGTCAGGAAGACTAATTTGAAGAGTGATAGTGCAACATATTTGCTATAGTTGATGCAGAATTTTTTTTGCTTCAAGTCTGCAAAATTGTACTCTGCACTTCATGGGCCATGACCAATGCTTGCCTCAGTGAATGTTTTTATTTCAAGACTAACTTTAATGTTTATGAAGGACTTGCAAGCAGTATGAAAATGCTTCTGTGTAGACAAGGAAATCAAACATTATGGAGATTATCTGAAAGTCACAAGTAAGATTAGTATCACATTTGGAAGGTGTTTGTGCTGGCTGTTGTCTGAAAGGATGAATGTCACGTGTTGAGTAGGATGCAGTAATTGGCTCTGAAAAAGAACTAGCAGTGCTTTGCATTTCCTCATGTGATACTGGCTCTGATGTTGTGAACGCTGGTCTCTGAAGGAGACCGTTCTGTTGGTGTGCTTGTTGTTCCTGCCACATTGACATAATATTTATATAGTCTCTTGCAGTAACAGATTAGAGACTCACTCTGGGTTAAAATTAACTTGGCAAAACTGGTTTGTTGTAATCCGGACTAATTCCCTGATCTGGCTCACCTTGTGATTGTGCTTGTGACAGCATGAGGTGAAGGGTTGCACAAAGACTTGTGTACTGAGAGGCTGGAGCAGAGAAACTTGTTTTTGTCACCAGTGCCAGCCTAATAATTTTTTGAAAGGAAACAGAAAAAAGTACCTAATTCTGCAATTTACCATACAACTGTCTTTGCTCAGATAACAATGCTAAGAATCTGTTACAGTACTGAGCAGTGGGAAATAGACTTGTCAATTCAAGATTGGTTTGGAAGAAAAATCTACTCTGTGCCTAGTTCATAGTCTCTGCTTTTTGGCCACTGAAGTATCTGAAAATAACTGGTGGCGTAATGTCTGATGTAGCTGTGAAAGTCTGTAAAAGACTAATAGGAAGTATAGGCCTCTTCAGAGGGCAAGTAAAAAATTCCTGTTGTTGGAATGTTGTCTCGTACGCTGGGTTTTGAGTGGACAAAACTGGAAGTCTGTACTGCTTTCCGTATCAAAGCTTTGTGTTTGAAAAGTAAGGTATTTCCGATTTTCACATTTTTGCTGTCTTTAAATATACAGTTTTTCTGTTGTATAATTTAATCCTAACAAACATCCCTATCTGTAATTGCTGCTATTATTGTGTGTGGATCTTGGGGTTTTCCCTGAACTGTTAGTGCCTTTACTCTTCTTTTACCTGGTAGTATGTACCACCAGAAGTATGAGTTGGACTCCATATGTTCTTTGAGACTTTTTGTCAAATACAGATAAGTGTATAAATTTGTAATGGCTTTAGTGTGTCCTGTTTTATAATGGAAATCCTCACTACATAATTTTGACTAGCTTGAAACTGGACTATTACAATGGCAATATAGTCTGAAGTGACAGTAAGTTCATACTCAATGTCAAAGTGACCATTACTTTGTTGCTAAAGTTGCCTCTCTTAACTTAGATCCTTCAGAGGAGAAAATCTTCTATTTATGTTATGGACCCTAATGTTGTAAAGTGGCCTGACTGAGATCAAAGAAAATTTCCATGATGACTGGAATGTCAGATTTCTGCTATTAAGCAGAAATTAGATGGCTGTTTTTCCCAGCCATTTTGGCTGAAGAAGAGCCAGCCAACTTTATTTCATTTTATATTGATTGTTTCAGCTGGATGATTGAAGAACACTTACAGTTGTAAATGATACATATTCTGGAAAAAAAGGATCATTAGGTTAGTCTTTAAGCTTTTCACAATTGACACAATGTCTGCCCTTATACCCTTGCTTATGCTCAGTAATGCAATGCTTATTTGGACTAAGGATCTCATATATATATATATATACACATATATGTATGTATATATACATATGTATACATACGTATGTATGTACATGTATACACACTTGAAAGTTTATTGGAAAAATGCTACTGAAACGTTTGCCCTGCCAAGATTAAAGAATTTGTGAAAACTTTGTTTAGTAAATTTAGATGTATGAGATTTGTGTTCATTTGATTGTTGGTTAATTTGATTGTTGAAAAGCCTTTATTTCTTCAGATCTAAAGCCTTTACAAAAGCTGTTAGCCATTTTTGGTTTGGGACTTGTTGCTCTTTTAAAATAGAACTATAATTGCAGAGGTTTGGAAGCATTCATTTGACTGAAAAAAATAAAGGTTCTATACATAAAGGTTCTGTACATAGTGAAGCGATAGCACTGTTTCTTGCAAAATACCGCACATTGTGTACTACATTTTCCTGTTCATTCCAGTGCAAAGGGTTTGCTCTGTAGGACCTTTCCAACTGAAATATTCTAACCCAGTCCAGTTTAATATGTTCTCCCCGTTTTTCAATTCTTAGGTTTTGTAAATGTCATTTTACAAAAACAAGTTTTGAGTCCTTATGTAAACTAAAACCTCTATTTAACTGGAAAATTAGCATGCTGTTGAGTCTTACATTAGGCTAACCTGCCTGTTAGAAAAGCTGATGAGAGTTGCTGTCTGCTTTTTAGCTGCAGTATAGCAGTTTTAATACTGTATCATGCTATTGGTTAATAGGGATTAGCAAATGACTAAAATTGTGTATTTTTACTTTCTTTTGTACCTTCTATTCTGTTGAGGGAAACAGTTTTACATAGGAGTTATTTTAAAAAACTCTAGTAGTCTCTCAGTCTAATGTGGTTTGTATTTGTGCAGTATTGGTGTAGAAAACATAATAGAAGCTGGAAAGAACCTAATAATACTATGTTGAGAGGCTTAAAATGTGCATTTTGTGTAAATATATGAAAAAATTGTAATAATATATACAACTAATTTGAAAAAAAAATTTAAAAAAAAAATGGGAATCCATGAGAATATTGAGGTTTTGTGAACTCCTTGAGGTGCATTTTGTTTTTACAACAATGGAGGCCGAAGCAACCTTAGAAGTCTAATGATGCTAAAAGACACTTTTGTCTTTTGCGGTCATCCATTCTTCTGCTTTTTCATTCATAAGGAAAGTGTGTAGTTTGGAAAGGAATTCGAGCATGTGATGAATCGTATTTTGTAATTTCCCCCCCCCCCCCCCCCCCCCCGTTATTTGTGTTGGGTTACAAAACAATACTATGTGGAACCTCTTGCTTTTCAGGTAGAAGTTCAATTATAGGCCAAACTTAAACTAACTGAACAGAAGTGATAAAAAGCGGTTAAGCTATTTCCTTTTTAAACTATGGGAGTGTGTCAAATAGCAGCAGCTACAGTGTTTGTACTGTGACATTCTAAATGTTCACCTGTGGAGACGTGACATGTTCTCCATATAATGGGTTTGTTACTGAATCATTTATATCGGGTACCTGACTATTTAACTGTAATATTTCCATCACTATTGGTTAAACCATTTTAGCGTTCAAATGGTAATTGTCTCAGAAAATGTCTTTTTTTAGTGAAGCAGATTTTTGGGATTTTTTTGGGGGATTTTTAGTTAGTGATTTGAAACCATCCGTGTGTATGTTCTGGGATTTTTTTTTCTTTTACTTTGTTGTTTTGTGGTGGTTTTTTCAGGGTTGTATTTTTTATTTTAAACTGAGAGGACATGCCAGTTAAAGTTTCAGTTACATTGTCTGCTCTGGACACTGATGGTCTGTTAGGTGGCAAATTTAAGCAGTTAAAACTAGGCTGGAGGGATTTAATAAGTACTATTCCTCAGGTAGCTATGTTAAATGTAGTAAATGCGTTTTTGCATGCTTAAAAACTTGATGTTGAATTTGTATTTCTGCTATGTTAGTTTTGGTTTTCCTCTCATATTATTGCCTGGCCAAAATATTTTGAAGATGTTTCTTTAGTAAATTCTTCTCCTGACACGTGACAACGTATGTTTTGCCAAACCCATGATTTAAAGACTATTTATGTCTTTCTGTAAAGCACATGTGACAGCACATGTGACATATCCATAACACAGTTTTTGGTACTGAAGTACTTAGTGCAAACTGTTTCCCTAAACCTTAGCTTACTTTGAAAACTTGATCCTTTGCAGCAGTACTCGAACACATGGTTGCATTTTTGTCTTTTCTTTCTTACCTTGTAAGCCATAAACACTGCTTTGTGCTGAGGTGCTGATTGGAATAGTACTCATATAAATAACTTAAGTTTTTATATTGTAAGTACATTTCACAGCAGATCCATCCCAGTGGTTTTTCACAGTGACTACCAATCACTGTGCCCCTCTAAAGGATGAATACTAGAAATTAGCACAGGAGAAGGGGCTCCTTGTGCTGTAAGTTAATGCATTAAGGCATATGGTATTGGTACATTTAGATTTAATGTTTCACATGTTTTGAAGCATATTAATATGCTAAATATGCTTTTTTCTTAGTAGTAAGTATGTCATACTAAATAGCATGTTATAGCTCACTGCCTCCCTTCAGACTGACAAATGTGTTGATGAACTTGATTAGGTTTTATTGTTATAACTGAACGGTAGTTCTTTCTTTGCATCTATGACTACTTTGGCCCGAGAATACTGTTATGATTTTTATTTTTTTGTTTTTAGTTTAATAAATCTAATGCCAGTTGTACACACTAGAAAATTGAGTTTCCTTTTCCCCTCAAAAAAATTGGAGAGTTGTGGTTAGATTAGTGCCATTCCTTATTTTAATTTTCTTCCCTTAACTTTCTGTGACTTGTGTTCCCAAGCATTATTGTCTCAGGTAATGAGTTTTGAACTGAGTTTTTTGAACTGTTGGGAAATACTTTATAGATCCTCTGAAAAGGTGTTACAGTTTAACCTCAGTGAGCAGCTGAGCACCACTCTATTGCTTGGTCGTTTCCACCTGCAGTGGGATGAGGGAGACAGTTGGAGATAAAAATGTGAAAACTCACGGGTTGAGATAAAGACACTTAAATAGCTAAAACAAAAGCTCCGTGCACAAGCAAAGCAAAACAAGGAATTAATTTGCTGCTTCCCATCAACAGGCCAATGTTCAGCCATCTCCAGGAAAGCAGGGCTTCATCATGCATAAAGGTGATTTGGGAAGGCCAGTGCCATAACTCTGAACATGTCATCCCCCCTGCTCCTTCTTCTCCCTGCTTTATATATTGCACATGATGTCATATGGTCTGGAATATTCCAGTTGGATTCACCTGTCCCGTCTATGTCCCCTCACAACTTCTTGTGCACCCCCAGCCTACTTGCTGGCAGGGCAGTGTGAGAAACTTAAAAGACCTTGATGCTGTGTAAGAACTGTTCAGCAACAGATAAAGCATAGGTGTGCTATCAATACTGTTTTCATCACAAATCCAAAATGGGCAAGCATGGTACAAGCTATTGACTTCATTATGGCCAAAGCCAGATAAGGTCAAAAAGTATGTCTGTTGTTTGCAGTTTAAATTAATCAAAACCATGGTACTTAGATTGTTTTGACCATGATCTCTGTCAGTCTAGAAAAATGTCTAGCTAAGAATTTTAACCTCAACAGGGTCAAACCCTGAACTCTTCATCTTACTTCTCCACTGTTCTTGTTGCAGTTGATAACACCACTCATATTATCTGTTGCTGAGCCTTTAAGCCAACAACTGCATCTGTATAGGTCTGCAGCCAGTCATTTACGTTACATTGAGATGAACTTGTTGTTAGATAAATGCCTTATTCTGTTTTTGTTTCAGCCTCTTCTTTCTTGTTATTTTGTTTCACCCTAAGTTATATGTAGTTGCTTGTGACTTTCATCTTACCTGGTTTTGCTTTTCCTTTCTTTCCCACTAGCCAGTGCGTGTCTTTCCAACAGATGTGCTCATACATCTTCATTATGCTTGTATGTTTTCAGAATAGTCACGTCGCTATTCCATTTCTCTGCAAACCAGTCAATTCTCTATCCCATTTTATGTCTAGGATATACTGTTATACAGGGTAGACCATTGACAGCTATAAACCAGTGAGTTGCTGCTTCTGCGATTCAGTGAAGACAATGTAGAATTTGTTTGGTTTACTTTCGATACTAATCAGTCACAGGATGCTATACTATCATTAACCACTGGTAACGTGCTTGTTCTTAATAAGTACAGATTTTTCTTGACTTCATCTAGGATATTTCCTAAATTAAAATTATGCTGATGTGATTCTATGTATGATAGCTTTGTATACACTTTGAGTTTGGTGATTGTATTTAGATAGGAAAGTGGCCAAAAGCACAGATCTTGTCACCTTTGCTGTGATTGAATGGCTTTTTTAATGTTTAAAAAAAAAAGAAAAAAAGAGTCCTAAAAATGTTTAAGGGTAACAGATAAATACTTCACTCCACACTGAACAACTTGAAGTAGATTTTTCCTTGTGTGTGTTCTTCCAGATCTAATTTCGTACATAGCATTGAAGCAAATAATGAAAAATCAGATAATTACAGAAAAACTCCAGCTGTCAGTGGTTGCACTGGGAGACCATTCTCTTTTGTGGAGAATACTTTGAAGCAGTGCTTTCTTTTGAGTTGTCATTGTTTATTTGAGATAGGTTTATGCTCTTTCAGAAACCCTTTCAGTTACAAAAGGGATTAGATACTGTTTTTTACTTTTGCTCTTTTGTCATGGTTAAATGAAAATGAGATCCATTCTACTTGTGCAGTTGGGTTTTAATTTAATTCATAGAACTTGTAGTATTTGTGTTTCTGACTGTATTGGAGAGGCCTTAGAAAAGGTATTCTGGCAGCTGGAATAACCCCTTCCTATCTTAGGCCTCCAAAATTTTGGCTTTCTAGAAGAAGTTAGTTGTTAAAAAAGTTATTGTGATAGTATAATATTTCTGAGTTATGAAGTTAGTGATTAAAGGTTGCGCAATTTCAGCTCACCAACAATAGCACAGTAAAGTCACAACTGAACAATCAAGTAGTAAGGTGACCTTTTTCTTCTGGATCAGAGAATGCAAGGAGGAGTTTCATACCATAGGAATGTGGCTGTTAGTCTTACCTGTCTTCCAGATGTTTGATGTTTTAACTATACATATATCTATATCTGTATACTTCCCCAGCCAGTGTTCTCTCAAATCCATCAGTCTCTGTTTTGAGTTTTCTTAACATTTTCTTTTCAGATGCCTTAGAAGCCCAATGTAACCTGTCCTAGTAGTCTGCCTGTGTTTTCCTCTAAGCCTGAGGTAATTGGATTGCAGCTGATGTTCCTTACCCTGATTTATGGATTTAGGGGACAGGATTTTGGTGATATTTCCATTTGTAGATATGCTGCTTAAGCCCCGATTTTTCCTTTTATGGCTTGGATAAAAATTCACGTTAGAATGGTTGATTAATAATTCAAAGAAGACAATGTATAAGCTGGCAATGGTTTGGAGGGCGTACACATGGCTGGTTGAATGACAGTTATTGCCCACTTCACTGAACATTGGACTTCCTTAAATGTTAAATTTCAGGCTTACTGAAAGAAAATACCAGTAATTTTAAATATCTGAGGTCATCTGAGGATAATATTGTCAGTAATCGAAAAATACCAAGCTTTTATTATTTGAAGAAAAAAGCAGTTGTTCTCTCTAGTGTGTTCTTTGAGATCTGCCTATCAAGTTGGGCAGTTTTCCACTCCAGCGATTCTCACTGCTGAGTGCCTTAAAAATCCGTAGCACTTGATGAAAACTAGTAGTAGGTAATGTACAGATATCTTCTGAATGGGGAGAGCAGTGGATGTGCTTTACCTCAACTTGAGTAAGGCTTTTGACACTGTCTTCCATAGCATGGACAGGCTCACAAAGTACAGGTTAAATAAGTGAACAGTGAAGTAATTGAGAACTGGCTGAAGGACTGGGCCTAGAGGTTTGTGATCAGTGACAAGAAGTCCAGCTGGGGTCAGGTTACCAGTTGAATGCTGATACTGGGGCAAATGCTGTTTAGTATCTTCATTAATGGCCTGAATGCTGCGACACAGTGTGGCCCCAGCAGGTTCACAGATGGTGCAAAACAGAGAGGAATTGCTCAGACACCACATGGTTGTGTTTCCATTCAGAGAAATCTGGACAGGCTGGAGATTTGGGCTGAGTGGAATCTCATGATGTGCAAAAAGGGGAGTTGCAAAATCTTACATTAGGGAGAATAACTGCAGGGGGGCTGACCAGCTGGAAGACAGCTCTGCAGAGAAGTAGCTTGGCATATTAATGAGCAACAGTCTGTATCCCGGTAATGCACTGGCATGGCAAAGAAGGAGACAGCCTTCTGGGATGGGTTTGGAAGAGTGTTGCCAACAGGTTGAAGGAAGTACTCTCTGCTCAGCACTGGTGAAGCTGCATCTGGAATGTTCAGTTCTGGTCTTCCCAGTAGAGGAGAGAGAGACGTACTGGAGAGAGTCCAGTGCAGGGCTACATAGGTGATTAAGGGTTTAGAGCTTTTCTCCTCTAAGGAAAGGCTAAGAGGACTGGGACCGTTAGTTTGGAAAGGAGAAGGCTCAGATGTTTTTTTTAGTCAGTGTAGGGAGGGAAGGAAGAAGGAGCCAGATGCTTCTCAGTAGTCCCCCCTGACAAGACAAGGGCTGGTGGGCACAAATTAAAAATTTTGAAATTCCAGTGCATTCCAATAAAGAATTCTTCACTCTCAGAGGTCAAGCCCTGGCACATGTTGTCCGGAGAGGTTTAATATCTCCTTGGAGGTATTAAAAATTCAGCTGCATGTGGTACTGGGCAACATACTTTCCCTGACCCTGCTTGAGCAGGAAGTTTCATACAATCAGTCACAGAATCACAGAATGGCTGAGGTTGGAAGGGACCTCTGAAGTTCATCTGGTCCACTCCTCTGCTCAAGCAGGGCCATCTGGAGCCAGTTGCCCAGGACCATGTCCATACAGCTTTGAGTATGGAGATTCCACAAGCTTGTTGGGCAACCTGTGCCAGTGCTCAGTCACCCTCACAGTAAAAAGTGTTACCTTAAGACGTCCTTTCTAACCTAAATAGTTCTGTGATTCTTAGGAAAATAGATCAGAAAGAGAAAGGATCTACATGAAATTTGTCTTCTGAGGTCACAGGGAACAAACATGGTGTTGAACAAACAGATCTTGCAGCAGAGCTTTGTTGCAAGATGCTGTTGTCTTGTTACTGGAAACAGAATTGTTGGATTGTTTAGGTTGGAAAAGACCTTTAAGATCACAGGATCCAACTGTAAGTCCAACACTGCCAGGTCCTCCCCTAAACCATGTCCCCAAGTGCCACACCTACACACCTTTTAAATAACTCCAGGGGTGGTGACTCTTATCGCTTCCCTGGGCAGCCTATTCCAATGCTTGAGAACCTTTTTGGTGAATAATTTTCTGCTAATATCCAATCTAAACCTTCCCTAGTGCTGCTTGTGGCCACTTCCTCTTGTCCTATTGCTTGTTACTTGAGAAAAGAGATTGACCCCCAGCTGGCTAGAACCTTCTTTCAGAGAGTTGCCAAGAGAAATAAGGTCTCCCTTGAGCCTCCTTTTCTCCAGGCTGAACAATCCCAGCTCCCTCAGCTGTTCCTTATAAGACTTGTGCTCCAGACACTTCACCTTCTCTGGACATGCCAGAGAATGTCTGTCTTGTAGTGAGAGGTCCAAAACTGAATGCAGAGTTCAAGGTGTGCTGATTACAGGGGGACGATTACTGTCCTAGTCCTGCTGGCCACACTATTGCTGACACAAGCCAGGATGCCATTGGCCTTCCTGGCCTCCTGGGCACTGCTGGCTCATGTTCATCTGGCTGTCAACCAGCAACCCCAGGTCCTTTCTGCCAGACAGCTTTCCAGCCCCTCTGCCTACAGCCTGTAGCTTTTCAGGGGGTTGTTGGGACCCAAGGGCAGGACCCAGCACTTCACTTGTTGAATCTCATACCATTGGCCTCAGCCCATCAATCCAGCCTGTCCAGATTCCCCTGCAGAGCCCTCCTACTCTCCAGCAGATCAACACTCCTGCCCAACTTGGAGCCTTCTGCAAACTTACTGAGAGTGCTCTCTATCCCCTCATCCAGATAATTTATAAAATTATTAAACAGAATATTGATAGAGATAATAAACAGGCCCAATACTGACTGGACAGTGACTGGACATCAATTGGATTCCCCATTCACCACCACTTTCTGGGCCTGGCTGTCCTGCCAATTTTCCACCCAGCATAGAGTACACCCTCCCAAGCCAGGAACAGCCAGTTTCTCTAAGGATATGCTGTGGGAAGAAGTGTCTAAGGGCTTTACTAAAGTCTAGGTAGACAAGATCCACAGCCTTTCCCTCATCCACTAAGTGGGACACCTGGTCATAGGAGATCAGGTTGGTTAAGCAGGACCTGCCTTTCATAAACCTAAGTTGGCTGGCCCTGATCACCTGGTTGTCCTGTATGTGCCGTGTGATGGCACTTGGGATGATCTGCTTTATGACCTTCCCCAGCAGTGAGGTCAGACTCAAAAGGCTGTAGTTCCCTGAATCCTTTTTTCGGCCTTTCTTGTAGTTGAGCAGCACATTCACTAACTTCCAGTCAAGTGGAACCCCCCTGGTTATCCAGAACTGCTGATAAATAATGAAAAGTGGCTTGGTGGGCACTTCTACCAGCTCCCTAAAATACGCTTTGGTGAATCCCATCCAGCCCCCCAGACTCGTGTGTCCCCAAGGGGTATAGCAGGTTGCTGACCATTTCCCCTTGAATTATGGAGGCTTCATTCTGCTCCCCATCCCTGTCTTTTAGCTCAGGGGGCTGAATACTTTGAGAACAACTGGTCACTATTAAAAATTGAGGCAAAGAAGGCATTAAGTACCTCAGCCTTTTACTCATCCTTTGTCCCTGTGTTTCCCCCCCATCCATTAAAGGATGGAGATTCTCCTTGCCTCTTCTTTTGTTGTAAATATATTTTTAGGAAAATGTATTGGACTTCCATGCTACAGCTCGATAGAAGAAAAGGGAATATGAGGAGAACTGAAAAGGTAGTAACAGTTACAGTTTTAGATAAGACAAAGCAACATATTTGTTTAAACATCTGTGTAAGAAGAACTGCATGGTAACAAAATCCAAATGTAATTGGATTTTATTATTTAGTACTCATTTATTATTTAGAGTACTTCTGAGCTGTTTTAAGGTGTTTTGTATATTAGAGTCTTGCTGGAGTAGTTGGAAGTGTCTAGTGGTAATTAGTCCCCAGTTTGGGGATATTAGTGCAAAAATCCTAGCTTTCCTCTTCTGCAACCTGTCTTCCACCTTTTTTTTTTGTTTGTTTTGCTAGTAAATACACTATTCAAACTTCTAATGTATCACAACAGGCAAAAAATATGGTTTGAGAGCCAACTGTCATGCAACTGAGCTGTTTTGGCTGTGACTTTGGCAGAAGCAGTATCTGTTATTTTTCCTACCCTGCCTACAACTGTGCAAAGAGGAAGGGAAGGTCAAGCAACTGCTTCATGGCCATATTTTTCATGAAGTATTTTGCAGAGCAATTGTTCCCTTATCAGAGATAATCTAAAACGAGGGATACTAACTTGTGTTAGCAGAAAGCAATTTTTTTCTCAAGTGTTGTGTAGATTTAGTGTATTTATTTCTTCATAGATGAACATTATGGGGTTTTTTTCTATTTGTGATTTGTAAGGTTAAATTTTGAGTCAGTTTGTGATGTAAGTAGATGTTGTATACTCTGTGCATGTTTATTTCATAAAGCTTGCCAATACTTAGTTTTGCATTACACTGAGAGAATTTGTGTATTTGTATGATATGCATTTGATATTTGCCAGGTTTCAGTTCATATGTATATAGTTTGTTTCTTGTTAACTATTTTATGGCACGTCCTTTTGGAAACTTGATAGGTATTATCATAGGTGATATGAAAAAGAAAGCATTAAAAAGGTCTTAGAATCATAGTTAGTAAGCAGATGTTTTGTTTATCAAGACAAGAGAAGATTGGGGATTTTGAGTGATATTTATTTCCTTTCTTGAGTCTTGCAGCCTACTGACGTTGTCCTTATGGTTGAAAGTATGCTGAATGTTTCAGCACTAGAAGGAATGGTAACTACTTAGTTATCAAAGGAGGATATCTGCAAAGACAAAAAGTTAAGCATGAAAAACCTTAGGAAAGTTCAGTTGCAGGGTACTTCAGCAACCTCTAAATGTCATGAAACATTTGCTGGTCCACTTGAACCACCTTGACGCTAAGTGGTAGATTTGTGTTGTAGGGAGTTATATGGAGAAACCCAAATAAAAACTAAGAACAGAATTAGGTGTTTGGTATAGACTGGACCTAATACTTGAGCCATTTTTCTGAGCATCTCTGATTCTACAATTATAGATTTAAGGTTAAAGCACCTAGCCTAAAGTGATACATTCTGTATGCATAGGCTTGAGAAGTGGGCCCATGGGAATCTCATGTGGTTTAACAAGGCCAAGTGCAAGGTGCTGCACCTGCGTTGGAGCAGCCCCCAGTATCAACACAGGCTGGGGGATGAACAGATTGAGAGGAGTCCTGCTGAGAATGACTTGGGGGTGCTGGTGGATGAGAGGCTGGACATGATCCAGCAGTGTGCACTTACAGCCCAGAAAGCCAATTGTATCCTAGGCTGCATCAAGAGCTGTGCTGCGAGCAGGACAAGGCGGGTGATTCTGCCACTCTGCTCTGCTCTGGTGAGACTCCACCCGGAGCACTGCATCCAGCTCTGGAGTCCCTAGCATAGGAAGGACATTGACCTGTTGGAGTGAATCCAGAGGAGAGCCAAAAAGATGATTAGAGAGATGGAGCACATCTCCTATGAGGAAATGCTAAGAGAATTGGGCTTGTTCAGCTTGGAGAAGAGAAGACTTCAGGATGACCTAATTCCAGAACCTGAAGTGAACCTACAAGAAAGCTGAATAGGGGAATGGTTTCAAACTGAAAGAGGAGATATTTTGATTAGGTATTAGGAAAAAATTCTTTACTGAGCGGGTGGTGAGGCACTGGAACAGTTTGCCCAGTGAAGTTTTGGATGCCCCATCCCTGCAAGTATTCAAAGCCAGATTGGATGGGGCTCTGAGCAACCTGGTCTAGTGGAAGGTGTTCCTGCCCTTGGCAGGGGGCTTGGATCTAGATGATCTTTAAGGTCCCTTCCAGTCCAAGCCATTCTATGATCATCAGGTGGATGCAAATGAGAAAAGCAGCTGTTGCCCCTCTTGTCCCATTGTCTGGACTGCATCCTTCCTCAGTTGGAATTTAGGTCTGTTGCCTTCTGCCTGTCAACTTGGCTGCTTCTGTACTAGATAGAACTACTGTAAAGTGGATTTAAAACTGCACAGAAGCCCACTCTGGAGAGGTGCTGCAGAATGGCTTGCTGTCAAGGGGGAAGCCTGCAAGAACAAGTAGTAGCTGTTGCTCTGCATCTGGATCTGTCCTAGGTCCTGAACTGTTTAGTCTCTCATTGACAAGGAGTTGGAAATGAGATTGTAGATTAAAAAGTTCATAGGGGATGCAAAACTGTGAAAGATGACATAGATACTGAAGACTGTAACCTCAGCAAATACTTAGCTTCAAAAAACCCCACAACCCAACCAGTAAACACAATGTAAAAGCAACAGTGAATAAAAGGTACCTCATGACAATTTCTACACATTGCATAGAATTATAAAGTGTTATGATTCAGAAGTGCCGTGCTGTTGGAGTGTTTACGTTTTGTGTTTTTTTTGTTTTTTAATTGAGAGAAATACTTTTATGTAGAAAATCAGAAGTAATTCTTGACCTTTTCTTTGAATTTCAGGATTGTGGGACCTTTTTTTTTTTTTTTCTTGCTTACTTTTTTTTTGCTTGTTTTTTTTCAATGAGAAAGACTAGTTACTATGAGAGAATAATGACTAGATGTCAGTGAGGTAAATGAGTTATGGTTTAGGCTGAAGGAACAGCTTAATTGAAAGAAGATTCATTTCTTCTCAGACTTGGAAAAAAATTCAAGCTACCTACGGAAAAAGAGGAAAATAAACTGATTTTTCTGTAATAGAGACATACTCAAATAGCACTTAATTGCCATAAAGTCAATTTAGGAAAGACCCCAAAAAGAATTTTCTAGTAGGATTATTTAGGGCATGGTGGAAGTGTGATCACTGACAGTGTCTAATATCTCCACAAGGAAAACACCTGTTGGGAATGCAGTGGAATTTGACTAGAATCGTTGAATATTCTGGGTTGGAAGGGACCCATCAGGATCACTGAGTCCAACTCATGGCCCTGTGCAGGATACCCCAAGGATCACACCATGTGATTCTTGGGGCTTTGTCCAAATGCTTCTTGAACTCTGTCAAGCTTTGTGCTGTGACCACTTCCCTGGGGGACCTCCTGCAGTGCCCATCCACCCACTGGGTGAAGACCCTGTTTCTAAAATCCAACCTAAACTTCCCCTGACATGGCTTCAGGCCATTCCCTTGAGTCTTGTCACTGATCACCACAGAGATGAGATCAGTGCCTGCCCCTCTGCTTCCCCTCACAAGAAGTTGTAGACCGCAATGAAATCTGCCCTCAGTCTCCTCCAGGCTGAACAGACCAAGTCACCTCAGCTGCTCGTCATACGGCTTCCCCTCAAGGCCCTTCACCATCTTCATTGCCCTCCTTTGAACACTCTCTAATAGCTTAATATCTTTCTTATGTTGTGGTGCCCAAAACTGCACACAATACTCAAGGTGAGGCCGCACCAGCGCAAAGTGGGACAATCCCCTCCCTCAACCCGCTGGCGATGCTTTGCGTGATACCCCCCCAGGACACAGTTGGCCCTTCTGGCCACCAGGGCACTGCTGACTTCTATTTAACTTTCCATCGACCAGGACACCCCCAGTTTTATGCTGGACCAGGGAATGGAAAGACTGACCCTTTGGAGTTCTTTTCCAGACACTGTTCTCAATTATTCTAGATTATCTTCCATTTGACAAATAATGTTTTAGATTTCCTGGGGACATGCATAGGCTTTTTGTACGACTGAAGTTTGGAAAAGTCTTAAAGATCCTGTACACGGTGTCCATGTTGATCCATCTGCAAAGAGAAATTCTTGATTATTGCATGTAGGCATGTTCTATGTTGTGCACTTCTTAGTATACCTCTGGGTGTTGATTATATCCAAGGAAGTGTGGATCTGTTCAAGTGACTGGTTTGGCTTAATGCAGGCATATATTTTGAGTGTGGTAGAGTGGTTTTCATCCCTTGTTCTCTTGTTAGCTTTGCGCAATATTGTAGGTTTAATTATGCTGACTAATTCCTATAGAAGTCTGCCCTATGCCTGAATTTGCTGTCTGTTTGCTGATGCAGATGGTGAACAGATGAAAAGCTCAGTATGTCTCTCCTTGAAAGTGTAATCAGAAACATGGCATGACACCAGGAGAAATGCAAAACCCAGAATGAGGAAAAAATCCGCACTTTCCATAATGCAGAAGCATCTTTATTGTACAGTCAAATTTTACTTTAGTATGTAAACAGTGAAGACAACACAATAGTTGAGATTAGAAGAGACCTCTGGAGACTGTCTAGTGCAGCATTCTTGCTTGAAGTAGGATCAACCAGAGCAGGTTGCTCTGCACATTGCCCAGCAGGATTTTCAGTATCTTCAAGGGTGGAGAATCTAGAGCCTTTCTCTTTCTTTGTGTCCTCTAATGTTCCGGTGTTTAACTATTCTTACAGTTCTTATGTTTAAATGGAACTTCCTGTATTTATTTTTTTCCCCATTGTCTCTTGACTTGTCGCTGGATATTGCTTAGAAAAATCCATCTCCATCATCTTTACTCTCTCCTGTCAGGTATATATGCACATTGATGAAATTCCACCCCTGCCCTTCCAAGTTTTCTCTTTTCCCAGCTAAACAGTCTCTACTTGCTTGTTTTCTCCTCATATGACAGACGCTCCAGTCCTTTAAGCATCTTAGTGGCCCTTCTCAGGACTTGCTTCAGTAAGTGAGTCTCTGTTGTACTCAGGAGCCCAGAACTGGTCTTGGTATTCCAGATATGCTGTTGCAAGTTGTATAGAGCATAAGAGCCAACTCGCTCAAGCTGCATGAGCCAGGTCTTCTGCACCCATTTCTCTTCAGGGAACTGTATCCCAAAGACTCTTCAAAATAGATTGAACAGGCTAAAGTCTGTTCTTATGAAGTCTATGGTTGTGATCCCGCTCTTGTGTTGCTCCCTGCTTTCAGGTTCCTGAACTTAACGTGCATTGTCACCGCATCCATGGTGCAGTGACGTGATGCTGTGATGAAAGACCCTGAAACTTGATGGTGACAACATGAGTGATAATACCTTCCTATTGTAGACTAGTTGACAGTTTGAGCTTTCACTTTGGACTGCTTGGAAGCAAATGCTTCCTGCTTCTTGTCCAACCAAGTTGACAATAATTCTTCTAGTGGAGGAAAAAAAATAATTGATACCACAAGTGTTTTGTCTCGGAGTTACTGAGTGATTGCTACTTCTTAAGAGAATTTCTACTCGCCCTTGAATGCTTAAGCTAACTGTGTCAAGTAAGTGCCTATGGAAACGAATTAATACAGTGTATTTGTCATTTGTCTGGACGCAGCATGACTTTGCTAGGCCTCTTCTGTCAACAGTACACTTCTTTACAAAGATGATTAACCCTCAAATCAGAGCAAGCAAGTGTAGACAGATACACAACTCAAAGTAATTTAGAAGTTTTAAAGATTTTACCATGTGTCGCCCTGTAGTTTACTAAGTTCATTTGTTTTCCAAAAGTGTACTCAAAGATTTAATTAACAGCAGAATGACTGTGCCTAATGCTACACTAGCTACCATGACTTTTAGTAACACATTTCAGATAGAAGCAAAGGTTTTAGGTCAGACAGCAGTCGAATAATGCTTTTGTTGTTCCTATTTCCCCTCAGCAGCAGAGACAGAATAATATTTTTTCCGCTCATCAGTGATACCTTTATTTTGACATACAATCTAGAAGAGCTTATGTAGGTGTGGTTATGGTTAATCCATATTGAGTAATTCAGTAACAGCATTGTGATGGGGAGCACACACTCAACATTTAAATCTTCCTTTCCAAATTTAAGCTTATGAATTGCAGTTCAGGACTGTTATGACTTTGAGGGAATATGCTCTGTTTGCATTTCCTCAGCTCTTTTGAACAGAATAAGAGCAGTGCTGTTGAGACAACTGTATAGTGTCCCTCTAATAATGCAGCAAGTATTGCAAGTACTAGCTAATGCTACTTCTGGTTTGAGAACAAATAAACTAAGCATGCTTTTAGTTCCTCTTACGAATCTGCCACAAATCTGAATAAAAGTTGCAATCATGTCATTTAACGTGACTGTCTTATCTATTTCAAATTGTCAAGCCATTGGTGGTTTCCCACCCTCACCTTTCCCTCTTTTTTCTTTCCCCTTTGGTTTGAGGCAATTATTCCATATTCTGGAGTTGAATATTTTAGGTATTTGCTTTTATTCTCAACAGATTTTTCTGTAAAGGCTGTAAGAGCACCATTCAGTCTTTCTTTGTGTCCATTTGCCACAAGTATTTTTTGTATCTTCATGTTCTGTGCTCGTTTGACTCGCACTTCCTTTGTGGTCCAATTCTAAACTGCTAACTCAGTTTCCAGTGTTAAAATGTCTTGAAGCAGTTTGCAGAAAAACTGCCTAAGATTTGCTGATAATGAGTGTTTGGTTTGTGTGAACTAGATGGTATCCACGGTTGAGTTAGAAGTTGAAGGCTAAAGGCCTTCTGCCAGCAGAAGCAGATTGTCAGCATAGAGTTTCAAGACCTTTACAAATGACAGCTAATAGCAATGTAAAGTTGTTAACCAAAAATATAACTAATAATTTAGCTAAAAAGTTCATCTGTGCCATATCAGGTCTTGTTAATCACCAAGCAGTAGAAGAGTCAGGCTTATAATTAACACATGTGGTTTCCAACAGGAAATTACTCATCATCTGCTTAACATTGCCCATGTTTTATACTTTCTTCCTGAATATTAGAACACCTTGGCATAATGGTATATAACAGTAGAACTGTGAACAGTCATATGCATAGTCTTTGTTACATGCAGATACATTATGAATATATTACTGTAATGCATAGTAATGGTAGGTTGTTCAGAACTATTTATAAAATTAGTGGGATGAGGTATTTTTTATCTCTTAATTAATTGCTTACTTGTTCTGAAATTTTGTTTGAATGTGGGGGAAAATGTACTTCCCAGCAAAAACTTTGGAATTTCAGTATCCTTGAGGTTTTGTTTTAAGAAAATATAGGGAGATAAATGTGGATTGTTAACAGGGCATTTCTGTTTTTTCCGTGTAAAGAATTGTTCAAGCCTAGAACTTGCTGAAGATAATGACTACCATAGTGGAGCACTCAGACAGTGCTGCTGCTGGCAGCATCTTTAATGATTGTTGTATGAATGAGGGAGATCTTAGAACCACCAGTAAACCCATTGCTGATCTTTCCTATTTGCTAATTGGAAAAAGCATTTTCTAGGTATCATTGACAAATGAAGGTAGTCTGCCAAATGGTGGGGGTTTTGTTACTTTGAAGAAATGAGCCCAGTCTTTGGGGGGATGGAGGTGAAGGGGACGAAGGCTTAATTTGTGGGATTTTTAGATGTGTGCATAAACATGAAGAAATACTTGCAAAAATACAGGTACTGATCCAGTGAAATATTTACAAGATGAAAAAGTGTTTATGATGTTGGCAGACTATAACAAATTTGGAGAGTTTTCAAGGATTTTGACAGGGAGTATTAAGTCTTGGCAAATGGAGTTAGTATCCCTTAAAACAAACAAAAAAGAGAGAAAAGCAATGCTTATCAAGTTGTCTGTGGTAAATGCAAATTGCACTACGTTTAAAAGGCGTAATTAACAACACAGCTAGATAAAAAGTATTGGAAGCTCAGTTTGGAATTTTGCAGTAAACTGTTTTCATGTTATTCTGGGTTACATAGGTCTGCCGTGCCATATTGCTGTGAAGCTGCCAAATAATACCTGGAATGCAGTTAAAAGTGTGACCCTGGAATGCAGTTAAAAGTGTGACCTTGCAGGTGTATGAAACGTTTCTTCTTTCTCTTCCTAACAGCAAATAACAAGTACTGTTTTCAGTTTGGGTCAATGTGGTTTGCTCGTGGTATGGACTGAGAGAGTCCGGAAGATACTTTTATCAGGACTTGTAAAGTTAGGGTGAAAGTCCGTAAACGGTAATTTGGTCTACAGGAGAAAACTGAGTGGCTACAGAACAGAACAGAACTGTTCTTCATGTTTGACAGCAGAAGAAGAATTAGCTCCATTAAACTCTAATAAAGAAGAAAAACTTGTCCAACGAAAGAAAAACTAAATAGTGAATCAGACTATGAAGTTTCATTATAGAAATTTGGAAAGTAAAGTTTGTATGAAATTTCTTTCCCGTGGTTCTTAAATAGGTTGTATACTGTTATATATTGAAACTTTACTGTTGAAGGAACCTTGAGCAGTCATCTAGGTTCTTTTTATAAGCTTTTAATTTACTGGGGAGCGTGGAGGAATTCCCCCTCACTGAATCACTTCTCTTAACTCGAGGATAATGGTGTTTGTTCCTTATAAGAAAAGTGGTGAGCTAGTTTGCTTCTGCAGGAAGTGTCTTGAGGAACATACCTTCCTCTTTATTGGTGAAGAGGGGAAAAGTTGTGAAATTTCTAGCAGGCAGCTTTCTTTGCAGGAGTTGTTTGTTTGACCCTGTTTTCTGACTGGTGGCTGTTGGTCAGGCTTCAGCTTTTCCGGCTTTTAACTTATGGACCATGAGACTTGTATACTCTTGCAGTCTGAACGCTGTACAGGAGAGCAAGTATTATGCTTTTAATACCTAACATTTTTTATTTAGAACAAAGTTGTTTGAACAGAATATTAAGATTCTTCTGATTCTCAGTCTGTTACCTGAAAATGCAAATTCTCCTGTGACTTTCAGATTTTGTAGTTTTATTTTTCCAACTAATCTGAACCATAAGCTATTTGAGTAATGTTTAAGTGGCACAGAGGAATGTTAGTAGCTGTTGCTTGTAGTCCTATATAGGATGAGCTATATGCTGCACAGATAATACATGCCTCTTTTTTTGTGTTTGGAGGGCTTATAATCTGAACAGACCAGAGAAAAAAAATGTTAAAAAACAACAAACACAGTGATCTCCATGATGGTGACAAAGAATTGTATTGTGTGTATGGTGTCTTTTTTTTATGTCTTTTTTTTCTGGGTAGTAAAATGGAGAAGAATGTGGTAGGAATGAGGTGTGGGCAGGAGAGGATTAGAGCATCTTAGAGGAATGTGTGTTAGCTAGATCTGTAATGTAAAGGGATGGAAATTAAGTCTATATACTGAGGGTGGGAAAAGTCTAGACAAAAAATAAAAAAGTTGCAGTTCTTCCATCAAGTGAATTTTCTGCCAAATGATACATTTCTAAAGCTTGTTTTTTGTCTTGGAATGCTTAAATCTTTGTCTGGCAAAGACTTCACAAAGCATAAATGTTCTATACTAACAGGTTATGTTGCTGAGATTTGTCAGTAACTCTTGCTTCAAGTATTGATGTGGTGCTAATGGACTTGTAATAGAAACAGTAGGGTAAAACTGTAGAAAATATAGGGACTTTTTTCTGTCCTAGCATATATTCTGCTTAAATTGATGAGAATAAAGGCAAAGAATTAGGAAAGCATAATCTTGAGTGTTTTATGTGCTGATTTATACTCTGAATTTCTGCCAGTGATTGTTCCCCTTGCTTAGGAAAAAAAATTTTATAGTACTTCAGACTTTCTTTCCTCTCTGTTTGTGCTGTTTACCATGGGGTACAGAAGGGAATTTAATTCTTTTATTCTCATTCCTTTTCCATTCTTTTTCAGAAGTAAGAAACTTTTTAGCAAGAAAAAATTGAAAAGAAAACAGAAGACTAAATTGAAAGTAAAAACACGCAACAAGGTAAGTCTGTAACTAAATTGACAAAGTTCTAACTCAAGTGACAGTAACTTTAATTGAGAAAAATACAAGAAAACATAAGTGTAACTCATAATTTGTTTGTTTAGAGGAGTTAATAATAGGCCACTATTGTCTGTTTACTGTATTCTACATGACTGTGATACCAATGTTAACCTTATTCAACTGCTTTTGTTACTAATGTTCAGTATGAAATAATATGAACAGCATTTTTGGTTCTCCAGTTCCTAAACTCTATGTTGCTAAACATGTTGGTGTTAAAGTTAAATTTTGAGATTTGTGTCTAGCCAACAGTTAGAGACTACTGCTGCAAAGATTCATCCATAATGGTAAAGGAGAAAGGGAACACTGAATGTCTAAGGACTCTAAAGTTACCTCTGAAAATTCCTCCATAGTGGAAAATTAAATAGATTATGTGTTTCTATTAGTATTTCCTCCCTGTGTAGCCCCTACCTCCATCACTTTAAATGCATGGGAACAGTACAGTGAACTTCATAAAAATATTTACTTGTTGCAGAGACTAAATTTATGCAGAAGTAACAGTATTTTAAAATACAGCTCTGCTGTGTTCTTTCTCTACTAGAGAGCTGTTATTTCTCTATTTAAGCTAGAATCTTGGAGAGATTTTCATGTAGGCTTGCTGCAGGCATGAAGACTTCTTCCTTGTAACCAGTAAAGAGAAAGTAGCTTGTTTCTGGAATGGTTCTGAAGGACAGAACCACCAAAATATCCAGTGAAAACACTTTCTAGTCAGCTGAATGCCATTATAATACAAATTCACTGTAGAGCAACTTGGCCATCTTATCCCTATTTGCCACACCTCATGTAGTTACTCTATCTCAAGACAGATGACTTTGGGAGGGTGAAGCAAACCCTCTATCTATTCATTTGGTATTGACTTTTTGGATACTTACCAGATTATTCTACTTATCTCAAGTAGTGCAGCTTCAGACTATGGTGTAGAAAGGGCTTATCTTCATTTCTGTTTTCAGCACTGTACAGTGAAATATTTGTGGTTCAAACTGAATTTCTCAGCCCTTTCTTCAGTTGCTGTGATATTAGAAGTTTTAGTCCTGTTCCCTTCATGATTTTATCAGAGTCAATGTCAGCAGAGAAAATCAAGTTAGAAATTTGAAGAATTTTACAGAATGTAGTTAGTCTTTGTGTGTTCTATGTGATGACAGAAATTTGTGCTTTTAAAATAAGGTAACTCTTCAGCTTTGATTATTCTTACTATATAAAGGGACCCTTGTCTTTCTGGGTGGTGGTGCCCTGGTTTACTGCCTAAGTAGGAAGCTAAATCCAGAATGGCTGGTCACAAGCTTAACAGTCAGATCTAGTTCTTGGATTTAGTTGCATTGGATAAGTGGAGTGACAGAATCCCTTCTGAATGGCCAAAGAATATGTGAATGTATTAAAGGCTAGTTCTTGTCAGTAGTTATAGATTTGGTACCAACTGATAATCTCTGCACTCATCCTTATGGAGGGTTGTTCTCAACATTTTTCTTGGATTTAAAACTATTTTCACTTGAAGCATTGAGAGGTACCTATCTTTGAAAGGCATAATGGGCTTTTGCATGTCTTTTACTGATGCTGTTATTCTAGACAGTCGCTGAGGCAGACCAGGGTTGACCAGCAGCACGTTGGTCTTCGTTCTGAATCACTGAGGTGCAGAAAGGCACTCCAGCTTATTCCTGCATGAAAGCAGAAAATTATGTATTTCCTGAAAAATGTAGCTGAAAAGGGAAAGATAAAACCAGCTTCATATCTTTAGCTTATGAAACTTTATTAACTGACACAGTGACATGGTTTTTGGTTTTGTTTGTTGTTGTTCCCTTGTTTTTTTGTTATAGGGTTTTCTGAGGGTTTTTTTCTCATATATTTTTCAATGCACCCCAGTGTTTATTGTAGCAGAATAAGCACAATGATCATTTTTGCACTAGAATGTCTGAAAATGGATATATGTATTGTCAGGAAAATGTGAGCTTCCTTTTGGAAGCTTTCTAGTAGAGCAGATTGAAATGCCTATCACTATTGGATATTCTGAACAGGAGAGTTTGTGTGCATCAGTTTGTTTTTTCATCAAACAGGGACTTTAAGTCTGAACAGAGATGAGAACTTTCTCTTAATAAGCTTAGTGGAGGCAGAGGGGCCTTAAATCAAGAATAAGCTGAAGGAACCCCAAAATTTGTTATTTATATCCTGTGCCTACTAAAAATGATAATTGCGTAATTAAAGAGAACTTTAAAAAAAAGTTGTTGAGCAACTGGAAGACAATTACTTTCACCATTTAAGCATTACATGTTAGAACATTTTAGATATGCAGTCCAGTAGTTTGAACCTCATTCTGTTTCTAAGCTGGTGTCATTCTGTGATCGCTGCTATTTAAACTACTGTTAACTTTTGGTTTTGTGGTTTAGTATCTATTTTTTAAAATAGAGGTATAAAAGTTTTCCATGTGGTGCAGTGTGTTTTGGCTTTAGAAATTCAGTGCTAACGAAAGTGTCTTACATAGAAAACAAATACCTGATTATTAGACATGGGTGTGTAGCACCCTGAAATATCAGGAAAGTTTGTATGACTGTGAAGAATCACAGAATAAGCCAAGTTGGAAGAGGTCCACAGGGATCATCTATTCTAACCCTTAGCCCTGCACAGTACCATTCCCAGGAGTCACACCATGTGCCTGAGAGGATCATCCAAACACTTCTTGAACTCTGTCAAACTTGGTGCTGTGACCACTTCCCTGGGGAGCCTGTTCCAGCAACCAACGACCCTCTGAGTGAAGAACCTTTCTCTAATATCCAACCTAAACTTCCCCTGACACAACTTCAGGCCATTCCCTTGGGTCCTGTAATTGGTCACTACAGAGAAGAGATCAGTGCCTGCTCCTTCTCTTCCCCTCAGAGGAAGTTGTAGACTGTAATGAGATCTCCCCTCAGTCTCCTCCAGGCTGAGGTTTGTATGAGTGTGTAGAAGGCTCTCAATTGTTGCAGAAAAGGAAATTTGCAGTTGATGATGGAATGAACTTAAATTCCAGTTTTCTAACTTGTTTAGTGTATCTGACCTCAGTGAAGTTAGGAATCTGTTGTAATCTGGAAAGGAAAAAAACTTGGTTCATGCAGAAAAAACTTCTGATGTCTGTTTTGAATACTTTGCTCTACCACTGGTAAAATAACAAAAGAAAAAAAGAAAAAGCTGTTCACTGAATGAGCATTTGCATTAGAGGGACAAAGTTTTCCTGTTTCTTTTTTTTTTTAATCAGCTCCATCTTTGCCTTTTGTAAAAGATATCTAAGAAAGTGATGTTTATGCAACCTGCTTATATTTCCCCAATTTTGAACAGATGTTTGTTTTGAAGACCTGGTAACTATAGGTATTATAGTTAAAGCCTCTCAGACTCCATCATGAATAAATCATCAGTGATTTTTACCTTATGGTGAAGTTTCAAGGTAATGTTGTGCTGTATTGAAGTCTGAGTAGGAGATCAGTGTATATAACTGTAGTTCATGTACTGTTGTAGAAGCCTGAAACACTAAGCACAAAGATTGAATGATTAAAATACTTCTGTTTAAAAGCTAAAGCATTGGGTAAGGGACTTGTTAATAGCTACAGTAAAATACTTGTAAATACTTGTAAAGTATAGAGAATATGAAGTTTATTTCTGAAAATTAGTCAGCTCATTATTATTAGGCCAGGAAAGATACATTGTTGTTTTTTTTTTCTAACACTGTAGCGTCTAAAAATTGTCTGTGCTGTTTAAACAGTTTGGAAAACTTATTTCAAAAGTGGTTACACGAGCTACAGAACTTAGGCTGTTCTGGAACAAAGACTAAGCTGAACTGACAAGAAAAAATTGGAATGGAAACTCTTCACAGAAGTGATAATTACAATACACGATACTAACTAGATAAGTGAACTTCAGATAGAGATATTTCAGAGGCTCCAGATATTTTTCTCTTCCTGTAACTGACAGTAAACTAGGAAGCGCATAGTAAATTTACTAAAGGATTTTTTTTAACCTTTGGAGTTCAACTGAGTTAGCTTTAAAGCTGAAAGCTTAGACTGTGTATTTGCCTTAACAGCAGCTGCAAAAACTCTTGGGGTAATGTATATGGATACTTGGCATACAGAAGAGTCATATGTTATAACCGTTTAGTTTTCTGGTGCCAAATAAATTCTAAAGTATGTAGTAGCTCATTATCATTGGTATTAGTCCAAATCTATTTTGATACAACCTTCTATGTTATTCCAGTATCAAAGTGTATCTTGAGTTCTTTCACTGATTAATACTGCTGGATTTCTAACAGGAGCTTTATTATTTCAAAGATATTAATGTTGAACAAGGACTAAACTTATGCTGTCTTTAATCCCTAATGGCATAAGTTCTGTTGTGCTAAAAAAAAAAAAAAGATGAAAACCCTTCCAGACTTCCAGTACATATGTAGGGAACTTTTTCCAGCTTTTTTTTTCCTCCTTCATTATCTTTATATTTTTGTGCTTACTGCTGATACTGACACAGGTAAGAAAAAATAACACACTGTGTTGGATAAAATAGGCTGCCAAGTAAAACAAGGCTTCTTTGTTTTTAGTTTTCAGTAACTTTGTAGTAATAATAGAAAGGAGGGATAGGCAAATATATACCAATACAGTTAGAATAATAGCATAGTCAAAAATAAAAGGAAATAAGTAAACTATGAAATATTTTGTAGTAATGTTGAATTTTTTGTTGTGTTTTGAAACATGTTAAAAGGTCTAGCTTAGAGGCTTCTGTTACTTCTGATGTTAATAAAAATAAAAGTGAGCATAAAAATGTGGTTTTGATGTATAAAATTGTGGCAACCATTTTGTAGAAAAGTAAATCACCCCATTAAAATATAATCCAGTTCACTGGTTCTCAAATTTCTTTTTCACTCTTCTCTGTTCTTTGCCATCACTGCTCTCACTGATCTGTTCCAAGTCATTGTAGTATAATTAAACTCCTGTGAGATGCACATGGCCATGCACAATATCTATCCCCTGTAATTAAAAATAAACAACAAACCCTGCCCCCCTCCCGCCTTCCAAGACTACAGGAAAGAAACCAAAATAACCTTGTGAAGTTAGTCATGACCCTGACTGTCTAACACTTCTCCAAATTTTGCCTTGTGCATTCAAACAAATTTGTCCTGCCCTCTTAACCTAGGCCTCATGTCCTTATATATTCTTTGTGCCCTCTGTCTACACCTATACATTACAGAGAATTGCTTCCTCTCATATGCCTGAAATCTGGTTTTTCATAGCCTCTTCTCTAACCGACCTAGTTGTTTGTAGTACACAACCAAATGGAAAGAATAACCCTGCCAGGGCACTAATTTTTTTATTGTTGCAGGGTTTTGTTTTTTCAAGTCAGTCATACCTCCTGTCCCATCTTACTGTTGCAGAATGGGAGAGCACAGAGCAGAATTTAAGAAAACCCACCTTTTTTGAAAGTTTTTTCTTATTATTTTTCCAAGTCTAATGACAGCCTCATGAGGGGCTCTTTTGTGTCTTGGCAGGGGCTGACAGTAATACACCAGTAGTAGATACAAAGGAAAGGGTGGGGCAGGGTAGTGGTAGTTTCTCAGAACAGTTTCCAACCTCTTATTTTGTGGCTCAGAGCTTCTGAAAACAGGATCGTGTTCTCTTAAGTCATAGGCCTTGATAGATTTTAGTATTTAGTAGTTTGTCTGTTAGGTATTCACTGTCCTCAAAAATATTATCCGCAGCATCCTGACAGCAGTTTTTGAACTTGCCATCACTTTTCATTTAATGACAAAACAGGCAGTGGTGGTTTTAATTTCTGATGTATACTCAGCAAACAGGTTAAATATTTAGTATTTACCAATGGGTTAAAATTAACAACTGGAATAACAATGCATATTAAAAATCAATAATAATAATAATAATTAAAAAAACCAACAACTGACCCCGGTTGAGAAGATAAATCCCGAATTCTGCTATTCTTCTGACTGTGGCACAGATTTGGACCATTTTGTGGCCTGAGCTGCTTTCATTTTCAGTTCCAATATCCTTGTCAAGTTATGAGAGGTAGAGACCTAAAGCTAGATTGAATATATTGAAATTTCTTCCTCTTCCTCCTTTCTTCCCTGCCTGAAATATAAATTAGTACTTCAACAGGAAAGTTTTCTCCAGTTCAAAAATAATTTTGTCTGTCAAAGTTATTGAGACTGTTGAAATCATTTATATTTAGCAAAGCTTGAAACTTCTAATAAACTTAAATTAATTTTAATCTTGTTTTTCAGACTGAAAACCTAGAGAGTACAATAACCATACCAGATATCAGATTACATAGCAATCCTTCAGCATTTAATGTTTACTGCAATGTCCGCCATTGTGTGTTGGAATGGCAGAAGAAGGAAGCATCTGTATCTTTGGCTTCAAAGAACAGTGTACAAAGTGGGGATTCGGACAGTGATGAAGAAGAGGAATCCAAAGAGCCACCTATTAAACTTCCAAAGGCAAGTAACCAATACTGTTTAAAGCGTGCCATGTATGTCATCTAAGGTTGGTATGTGGTTTGTGGGGAATAAAGAACCATGTTATAAGCCAATTGCTCAGAAAATCGCTCTAGTTTTATTTGCAGTCCATCTAGTCCAGAATGATCTGATTTGATGAATTAGGATGATCTGTGTACCTGCCCAAATCACAGTCAGTTAAATGTCAGATAAACATTCTACTTGCACTCCTTTTTAAGTGTTGGTAATTGAAGACCTACAGCCTCAAAAGACTACACAAAAATGGTGCAAATAAGGCAGCTCTTACATCTGTCAGAGGCTACTAGCTCATAATGGTAAAGGGTGCTTCCTCTTGCTTTATTCTCCAAAAAGAGTAAGTCTTTCTGCTATTGGAAATCACTCAGTGGAGTGTTTTCTAAGATGGTTTGCCAGGTATGCATGTAACTGCAGTAACTGTCAATTATTCTTGTTAACAGAGTTGTTTAATCTTTCCCTTTTTTGGCTTTAGTGTCCTTAATGGCGCTGATAACTCCAGATAGTATTGCACATTAAGATTTTGATGCTATAGTTTAACAGTTAGGGTGAGTTTTTTACTCTTTACCACTTCTGAGCTTATAGTAGGATTAATGGTGGAAAGTCAGCAATAATCTGTATTGGACTTATTGATTTCTTTCTTAATTATTTTCAATTTGCTGATTCACGTGTTTTGTACTGTTTGACTTCTGTGCATTTAGTTTTGTTCATTGCTAGCTTGCCAGTGCTATGAATCCTGCTTAGTTTGTTATTCTTCTGAGTCCAAAAAGCATATTCAGATTAACTTTCCTTGTTTGTATTTGCTCTAAAACAAATACAAATGCTGAATTAAAAAAGGTTGTTGGAGCCATGACTATGTAGAGTGTTCAAGTCACTTAGAAAATTAGGGTTTTATAGATGATTGTGTTTAGGTAGTGTTATCTGAAGAGCAGAGTTTGCACTCTGGAAAATAGTGGTGGTGAATTGCAGAGGAACATAACCAAGTCAGGTAACTGAAATTTCATGATTGATAATTGCAAAATAATATGTGATAAGTAGAAATAAAGTTCACTGTTTATGAACTGCATCTGACTCCTTGTGGATTATATTAAATGAATCAGCAAGTGCTTCTAGATGCTTAACTTACTTAAAGTAAAAGGCAGTGTAGTTATTAGCATTTTTAAAGAATAAAATGCAATTTTAAGGAGATTTTGAAATAAGAGAGATTCTAAGGATGAGATTTATCAGTGGTATGGACAGAACACTTACATGTGGAAACTAAAACATTGGTATTATTAAAGGTGTTGGATAGTTTATCAAAAAGAGACTTGGATAAGTAGCACAGTTTTAGAAAGGTGGTGACTTAGAAAAAAATGGTAGGGAAACTGTATCATAGAATCATAGAATCAACTGGGTTGGAAGGGACCTCTGAGATCATCAAGTCCAACCCTTGATCCACTATCGCTGTAGTTACTAGACCATGGCACTGAGTGCCACATCCAGTCTCTTCTTAAAAACCTCCAGGGACGGAGAATCCACCACTTCCCAGGGCAGCCCATTCCAATGCCTGATTACCTTCTCTGTAAAGAATTTCTTCCTGATATCCAACCTAAACCTCCCCTGGCACAGCTTAAGACCTTGCCCTCTTGTCTTGCTGACAGTTGCCTGGAAGAAGAGACCAACCCCA
Source organism: Pseudopipra pipra (assembly GCF_036250125.1). Lineage (NCBI taxonomy): Eukaryota > Metazoa > Chordata > Aves > Passeriformes > Pipridae > Pseudopipra > Pseudopipra pipra. The sequence continues at coordinate 69,182,149 of NC_087550.1, read as the reverse complement.
ACCTGGCTACAACCTCCTTTCAGGTAGTTGTAGAGCGATGAGGTCTCCCCTGAGCCTCCTCTTCTCCAGGCTGAACAATCCCAGCTCCCTCAGCCTCTCCTCATAGGCCTTGTGCTCCAGTCCCTTCACCAGCCTTGTTGCTCTTCTCTGGACCTGCTCCAGCACCTCAATATCCTTCCTGAACTGAGGGGCCCAGAACTGGACACAGTACTTGAGGTGTGGCCTCACCCAGCACTGAGTACAGGGGAAGAATCACTTCCCTGGTCCTGCTGGTTCTGATACAGTCCAGGATGCCATTGGCCTTCTTGGCCACCTGGGCACACTGCTGGCTCAAGTTCAGCTGCCTGTCAATCCAAACTCCCAGGTCTCTTTCTGCCTGGCTGCTCTCCAGCCACTCTGTCTCCAGCCTGTAGTGCTGCAGGGGGTTGTTGTGACCAAAGTGCAGGACCCGGCACTTGGCCTTGTTGAACCTCATCCCGTTGGAATCAGCCCAACTCTCCAGTCTGTCCCAGTCCCTCTGCAGAGCCCTCCTGCCTTCCAGCTAATCGATACTCTCCCTGCAACTTAGTGTCATCTGCAAATTTGCTGATGGTGGACTCAATCCCCTCATCTAGATCATCAGTAAAGATATTAAATAGAACTGGGCCCAGCACTGATCCCTGGGGGACACCACAAGTGACCGGCCGCCAACTGGATGCAGCCCCGTTCACCACCACTCTCTGGGCCCGGCCCTCCAGCCAGTTCCTGACCCAGCAGAGAGTGCCCCTGTCCAAGCTGTGGGCTGCCAGCTTTTTTGGGAGAATGCTGTGGGAGACGGTGTCAAAGGCTTTGCTGAAGTCCAGGTAGACACATCCACAGCCTTCCCCTCATCCACCAGGCGGGTCACCTGGTCATAAAAGGAGATCAGATTGGTCAGACAGGACCTGCCCCTCCTAAACCCATGCTGGCTGGGTCTGATCCCTTGTCCATCCTGTAGGTGTTGTGTGATTGGACTTAGGATGATCTGCTCCATAACTTTGCTGGGCACTGAGGTCAGGCTGACAGGCCTGTAGTTTCCCAAGTCTTCCTTCCAGCCCTTTTTGTGAATGGGTGTGACATTCACCAACTTCCAGTCATCTAGGACCTCCCCAGTGAGCCAGGACTGTTGGTAGATGATGGAGAGCAGCTTGGTGAACTCTTCTGCCCGCTCCCTCACCACCCTTGGGTGGATCCCATCTGGTCCCATAGACTTGTGGGGATCGAAGTGGCCCAGCAGGTGGCTAACTGTTTCCCCCTGGATTACAGGGGGGCTATTCAGCTTCTTATCTATGTCTACAAGCTCCAGAAGCCAGCTGTCCTCAGGACAACCTGTCTTAGGTAGGTAGGAAACCTCTCAAAACAGAAAATTGGTGAGATATTTTGTGGTATTTAGGTACAGCAAATATAAAATTGATGAAAATGAATATGCTTTCAAACTATTCGTTTTTAGCAAAGAATCTACAAAATTTCAAAGAATTCTAGAATTTTTGATTCAGTAATGGCTTATATGCTTGGTACATCCTCAGTATTTTTCATAACTGTATGGCTAATATTAGGTTGTTTAGGCTACTTGGAGGTAACAGTCTGACTTGTATCCATGCTTTTGAAAAAGACATCTACTTGGAGCTGCCTCATGTAGTAAAACTTACAGAGACCAGGTAAATGCCTTGGTATCTTGGATATACGTGTCTGTCTCATACTTTGAGTATATTATGGTCTGATTTTTGTGTATAATGAACAATATTGGATAGGGCTTAGTTCATTAAATGTAAAGAATAAAGTTATTGAAGTTTCTAAGGTTTACAATATTTACAAGATCAATTTCTGATAGTAATTGTTAGCTTATTTAAAAGAATACTGTATTTTGAGTTTGACAGTGAGGTGAAAGTCAAATTAAAAAATGTAACCAGAATTTTTAATTTTCCAGATTCTCTAGAATTAAACTGGTGAAGTTAGTCCATTGTGTGTTGGGATTTTTGTTTATAAAAATGCTTCATATAATTGAGAATAAGTTGAAAACATTCTACTTTTTATGCAGCTTAGCTTGATTTCAAGTGTTCTATTGAAGTGTTTTATTTTACATCCTAAACCTGAGGAAATGAGGTTTGTTAGAACTTTTATTTAGAGAGTATTTCAGAATTAAAAGTTCTCCTTTCTCTAGAGACTGACTTTAAGTCTTTTAAAATGCATTAAGAAAATGTGTTACCTTTGTAAATGTTTTCGGGTTTTTTTAATGTGTATGATATAAATTAATGCAGAGTATTAAATATTTTTAAATAAATAAATGTGAGCATTGGACACAATGCTTATTATGCTATGAGAGGGAAGATAGAGAAAATAATGGAGTAGAAAAGACTTCTTGAAGAAATAGGAGGGTTTTTAGGAATTAGATATGGTCTGCATCCAGGCTAGAAATTTGTATACCCTTTGTTAAGTGGGCTTAGACTTTTGATCTGAAATCTCAAAGATGTTGCAAAGGGAACAGGAAGGTGGCTGCATGGAGAGCATCAGTAAAAGCAGTCAGACTGTGACATAGAGACTGAGGCAGCAGGGCTTGTTTTGGCTCAGAGACCCTTCAGAGAGCAGTGAGAACAAGCTTAAGATGTCTTGAAAAGAACTTTTTGCTCATTCTGTCCTTCAGTGCACAGTTTGGAGGAGAGAGGTAGAGGGATACAAACATCATACATACATATATTTGTATATATATATATGAATATATATATAAAATATAGCTACATGAGATTTTAAGGTTAACAGGTGTGTTTTATGAAGCCTACTCAGTCTCTTGATCTTAGATATTTAAAATCCAACCCCTAAAACTGGGCAGACTTGACAACATCCCAGCAGAACTATCATCGTTGATTCCTGCTGTAATGGAAGTTCACCAGATTATTTTCTCCACTGCATTATGTTCTCTGCGTCTTCCAACTGCCTCTGTCAGCTCCTAGATGAGGTCTTCTGTCTGATGATTGGGAAGAATAAAATAAACTTCTCAGTTTCTCTCAAAGATACTATAACTGAAAAGACAGTGAATTTCTAAAAATGTACTACAGGTTATTTTATTTTTTAGCCTGAATTTGGGATCCTGGAAAAAACATCTGTGCCATTATTTTGTTGACAGGTTTTTTTTCCCTGTAGGTTCCATGCATGTGTTTCCCCCCACTCCACTGAAGATGTGAAATGTAAGGTGTAATTTGCAGGAAAATTGGTGTTGCACTTTGAAGACTTGATTTGATTATGTTTTTATTCTTCCTCCAAAAGTAAAACAAGTGGTAAAATAATTTCTGAAAGACCAGAATCAAAATAAATTGAATGGTAGCAAAATTACAAGGCATCCAGTAGAACTTGTAGCTGACTGTCAGAATAGATGTGTTTTAAGTATTGGTGGCAGTTCCATTAACAGTGTTATTTATTTTCACATTTCAGTCTTTTCCTTAGATTTTACTCAAGAGTGAATCTATATTAAATACTCTAAACACTGAGGCTCTGCTCCTGACCAAAACAGATAGTGAAGTTTTGAAGATATGGTTGCTTATACAAATGAGCTAACTCTGCTCTCTTTTCACTCATCCTCATTGTTATTACACACAGAATTTGAGAAGGAAATGAAAGGAAGCAGTCAGTGGAGGGAAGCATGATTGTAATCTCAGAATATTCAGGAATTCTAAAAGGGAAAGTTAGGAGTGGCTATAACAGCACTTTTACACATGTTCTATTAGTTTGCTTAATGCATGTCTGTAATGAGTACATATGGAGTTTTAGTGACAAGCAATTAATCTTTGTTTTTGTCACAATATAAAAACTAATCTCCGAGAATTTGGAGGGGAAAGTACTAGAGCTGCCAGTATCAGCTGTCAAATGTATTGTTATTCAAGTTGTGAGGCCAGGTTGCAAGCCAGTTCTAGCTTGCTGGTTCACATTAATGAGCAAGGAAAAAGAGGTCTGTCAAATAAAGTGTAAACTGGATAGAAATTAGAAGGGCTCAGAGACACAGTTTGTCTTATATTGTGAAAAAAATTTTAAGTTTCCTCATTTTTTCAGGAAACTATTACTCTGCTTAGATAATAATGGCTGACTTTGTGTAATATTTGCTGGTACAGTTGATTTTGATTCTCATTTGAATTACCACTGTATTCTGTATTGCTTTTTTTTTTTTTATTTGAGTAACTGTCTTGTTCAGTGAACATTGGAATATACCTTTATTGATGAAGATGTAAAAATATTATATTAACAACTGTTCTGAAAAATCTGTACTTCTTTAGATCATCGAAGTTGGACTATGTGAAGTCTTTGAACTTATAAAGGAGACAAGATTTTCTCATCCATCCTTGTGTCTCAGGAGCCTACAAGCTCTACTTAATGTGCTCCAAGGTCAGCAACCAGAAGGCCTGCAATCAGAGCCTCCTGAAGTCCTAGGTAATATCTATCTATTACTGTATTTTTATTAACATACATCAGTTACTGTCTTGGACAGAAGTAAATGGTTTCTAGCAAGTATTTGTGAGATAGTAACATGCTCGTTCTTGATTGACTGACTTGATTCTGGAATGTAAACTCCCTATGGTGCATGTACCGAGTAGTTGCACAGCATTAATCTTTTCTAGATTAGTGTGTAAAGGTGTATATGCAGAGTTGCACTGAATCATGTGATTCAGTTATCTTACTGAAGCATGAAATACTTGGTCTTATTAGACAGAATATAGTTCTAAAGTGGGCTTCCCTTGCAATCTGCTGTTGTAATCACAGAATCACAGAATATGCTGAGCTGAAAGGGACCTACAAAATCATTGAGTCCCACTCCTGACCCTGTACAGACTATCCCCAGAAGTCACACAATGTGCCTGAGAATATTGTCCTAACACTTCTCAAACTCTGTCAGCTTGGTGCTGTGACCACTTCTTTGGGGAGCCTGTTCCAGCATCCAGCCACCCTTTGGGTGAACCTCTTCCTGATATCCAACCTGAACCTCCCCTGACACAATTTCAGGCCATTCCTTTGAGTCTTGTCACTGATCACCACTGAGAAGAGATCAGTGCCTGTCCCTCCTCTTCCCCTCACAAAGAAGTTCTAACTGCAATGAAGTCTCCCCTTAGTCTCCTCTTCTCCAGGCTGAACAGGCCAAGTGACCTCAGCCGCTCCTCATACGGCTTCCCCTCAAGACGCTTCACCATCTTGGTTGCCCTCCTTTGGACAATCTCTAATGACTTAATATCTTTCTTATGTTCAGGTGACCAAAACTGCACACAATATTCAGGGTGAGGCTGCACCAGTGTAGAGAGCTAATCTGTAGCTTAGATATTTAACGTTGTAATTTATGTGCTAAGCAGAGTGTAAGAATTTTTCTTCATATTTCCTCTGGCCATCCAAAAACTTCACTGAAAATTAATTTTGTTTTTATTGATATTGAAAATACAAGTTGAACTCCTGATGCCTTTGCATGCATGATTGATTATGTCCTTTAAGTTAAAATCCAATAATCTTTTGTTGATTCGTAGTTTTTACTGGTTTATAGAACCATAGGGAAGGCTAGGCTGTAGCATGTGTTGTTTAAAAATAATTTTAAAAACATCTGCAGACTTTATGTATTTTTTCCATATTTTATGACTTAACAGTATTCCATTTCCAAAGACTGATCATAATTTGCTACAGAAAACTTTTATTTTTGTACTGATGCACAGAGTATTAAAAAACTTCGAAGAACACTTTTTGATATCTGCCTTCATGATTATATTTGTATCTGCTGTCAACAAAATTGAGGTGGATTTCTGTTCACACTTTGATTGCTACAGATGTTCAGTCACTAAACATGTATGCTTGAAAAGAGGCATACAATCAAAATAATTTTCAAGCTTTGATTTGAAATGCTCGTTTCCGTGAAGGGGATTGTGCTTCAACATGGGTAATGGTCAGAAAGAGTAGAGAAATTTGGTCAAGACCTACACATCATCTCACTGATGAGGTAGACTGAATAGGCAGGTCAGATAACTCCTTCTGGCTCTTTTCTTGTTAATGTGTTCTACTGTAACAGAGAACTTGTAGTTTTTCTTCTTTGGCCATGGTGATTATCAAGACTTGACATTTTCCGACTGAAAAAGAATGAAAAGTTAAAGATATTTTAGGTCTATTTGATTGTGATGCTTTATTTTCTGTCTGAAATTAGGGCTAAACATAATGACTGAAGAAAGATGTGTCATGTATTTTCTAAGTTTAATTGCCCATTGACTGTCAAATTGTTTTGTATGATTTCATGACTTGTCTGTTTAATGGCTGTGTTTTGTCTGCAGAATCCCTGTTCCAGCTGCTTCTGGAAATAACTGTCCGTAGCACGGGAATGAATGACAGTACAGGACAGTCCTTGACAGCACTTTCCTGCGCTTGCCTCTTCAGTTTGGTAGCTGCATGGGGAGAGACAGGAAGAACGTTGCAAGCAATCTCTGCAATCCTCACCAATAATGGCAGCCATGCTTGTCAGACTATTCAGGTATTGCACTAAAACTTCTCTCTTTCTGGGAATTTATATAAATGAGTACTTCTCATGAGTTCTGAGAAGATCTGTTGTTTAATTGTTAGCTTTTTCCCCCTCACTGTTTTTGAGATGAGTAGGTATTTCTTTGTCTCTCTTGAGTTGGAGATAGAACAGAAAATACAACATTCCAAAAATAGTAATGTTTTTCACTCACTATTTCTTTTACTCTTTAGGTGCCAACCATTTTAAACTCTCTTCAGAGGAGTGTACAGGCAGTTTTGGTGGGCAAAATCCAAATCCAGGACTGGTTCAGTAATGGGATAAAGAAGGCAGCCTTGATGCACAAGTGGCCGTTGAAAGAAATATCTGTAGATGATGACGACCAGTGCCTACTTCAGAGTGATGGTTTTTTCCTCTATCTCTTATGTAAAGATGGACTTTACAAAATTGGCTCTGGATATAGCGGGACAGTGAGGGTAATGTGATTACTTCTCATCTGATGAGTGACAATTAATATTTTAATTTAACTTTTATGATGTCCTGTTTCCATGGAGAATCTTCAGTAGCTTACTAATGATCAGTTCTTTTACAGTTTGTGTGAAGTTTTCTGATGATTTCTTTGAGAATTTGACAGCATTTTGTTAGAATTTTCACAATATGTTGAAGACTGTTATTTAGATGGTAAATGATTATGTGTTAAGTTTTCAGTCTGATATTTGTTAAATGACTGGAGTTTTTTGCTTTTCAGGGCCATATATACAATTCTACATCCCGCATCAAAAACAGAAAAGAAAAAAAGTCTTGGTTAGGTTATGCTCAGGTAGGTGAATACTTAAAATATAAAACGTGTGGCCCTCCCCATCCCTCATGAGTAATTTAGGTAGACTTTGGCTTAGAGTAAGGTTACGTGGATATTTTTGTCATTCCTTTGGCTTTAGTTATAAAAACCATGACTTTTTTGAATGACTTTTAAACTGTGGAAGATGAACATCTGATTATAGTGGCATACAGAAAGGAGTAATGAAGTGTCCTTGTTTTGTGTTGTCATTGTAAAGACTCTCAAAATATGATGGTTTAACTCCTCAGTTTATGAATTGTACAGTCACTTGATGTCTGCTTTTTGAGTGGGTGTCAGTAGATGTAAAAATGTGCTATTGCAAGAAACTAGTGTAAAAAATATTTGAAATACCTGTTAGGGAAATGAATTGACTTTAAAACATTTGTAGTAAAATAAGGAAATGCTGTTCTGGTTGGGGGAGGATTGAGCTTGTGTAAACAATGACTGGAGATAATTGTTGATGTTGCCGCTGCAGAGTTAACTATATTTGGATGGTTTATGTTTTTTAGAGTTAGTCAGTTTCCAGAATATCAGCCACCTTTTCTTATACCTTTGTTATTCGTTATAAAAAGTCCTCAAAACATTAAAAAAAATTACATTTCAGAGACCATTGAATTTCCTTAAACTTTTAACTAGTGAGAAATTTTTATTGTATATATTTACTATTAGCTGAGTGATCTCATTGTCCCAGTGTGATTTTAAGTATACTCCTTGCCACACTTCTGAAGTGAAATCATTAATTACAAATACATATTCTATCATTGCACTTATCATACGTATATATATGTATGTACACATACATGAAATCTGGTTTTATTTAGTGTTAAAACAGATCACCAAAAAATATACTGGCACAATACAAATGTGTGCGGATACATTCATTCTGGAGACTGTTTTATCAGTTTGGAAAGGAATAGAATTCATGTGGTTTGTACATAGCTATAAATGTATGTGATGTTTTTTGAGTGCTTGTACAGATGTATGAACCCACACAGTGACTGTACCCAAAAGATTATCAAAATGAAGCAAATATGATGTAAGAGACTTCCAAAATTTTAAAACAATACCTAAAATAATGGTTGCAATTTTTTCCCTTTTAACAATACCTGTTGATGTATTTAAGAATATTTTCATACCAATATATATATTTTTACTCTTACCAGGGTTATTTATTATATAGAGATGCGAATAATCACAGTATGACAGCCATAAGAATAAACCCTGAAACTTTGGAACAAGACGGTACAGTTGCTTTGCCAGGTAAGACCTTGCAGATATGAGAAGTTTGTTATAGTTTACTGTTTACATGCTATGTTTTTTCAGGCAAGCAGAAAAAAAAGTGAGAGATTTAGAGATGACAGAGATTTTGAGATCAGATTTCTTTATTTTATTACTTTAGTGCGTTGGACCAGCTGCAGTATTTCATTTAGAGGCCTTGCATCTTATTCCAACTATTGGAAAAATATTGCAGCATTTTAGAATGTATGTTCATCTTAATTTAAAGATGAGCTTAAATTCCTTCTTAAAAATTTTTATTTCTTCCTCATTTGAACTTTGAGCGTTTGGCTCACATATGTCTTTGTTTCCAGGATCTCTTACAGGTAGGTAGTTATAAACTGTGAACAAAACCATGTGGTTTTTAATATAAGTAAAAATGTATCCAAAAAGCCAAGGCAGTTAATGAAAGCTGATGGACCATACTTCTGATGTTTGTATTGGTGGTGGGTTTTGCTTTATTTGTTTAGGGATTTCTTTTAGGTTTATTTTTGTTTGGATAGGGTTTTTTGTTTTGTTTTGTTATTATTGTATTGTTTTGGTTTATTTTGTTGGCTTTTTTCAGAAGAGCCTCATAACTTCAGTCTCTGTTTAGAAAATGAGAATGTTCCTGGAACATGCTTTAATGGCCTCCTAGTGAAACACATCTGTTCTTAGCCACTCGCATGAACAGTAGAAGGACACAAGAAAATCTGATCAAACAATGACAGGCTTATTCTATAATCAGAAGACAGATTTTGTGTTTCATCCTGACATAAATAAGAAACCGCTGACTGAAACCTCAGAAAAATTCTCTAGGATTTTTGTCTTTGAAATGCAAACAGTAATTTTTGAAACAAATTATGAATGTAGAATCTACTCCAGGCAACTTTCTGCACATCCTTGAAGCATGAATGTATGTTTAAGTTGTTCTTGCTCTTTGTGGGGCTGTATTAGAAATTTAGGTGAGAGCACATTCAAGGATCTGACAAAATGACTTTTAGGGTGGTTTTTCACCTTTCTTCACCTCAGGACAACTTCTTCAACCAGTAGGGTCCTTTGAGGTCCTTAATAATGTTACCATTTGTAAACAAATCAGTGTTCTTCATACAAGTCTTGAGAGAGACTTGAACACATTTAAAGTCTACCCCTCTAAGCTGTTAGCTTGCTTTTGCAAATCTCAGTGACAAGCATCATTCTGCAAGACTGCCTTGTATTTATACTAAAAAAAGGCACAAAGTAAATGACAGTATGCCTTCTAAACAAAAAGATATTAATTTTCCATTACAAAAGCAAATACCTCAAACTCTTTTGCACAGTTGTGTTTTGTATGGTTTGTGATGGCATCAAAGTGGGTGCTAGATGTTATTTGTAACCCCAGCCATTTTTATTTCGGTCCTTGAATTTTGCTGTTTTGCCTTCTGCATTTCTACACATTTATCTCAGTGTTACGTTGTGAGCAGATATGACCTTGTTCTTTTGGCTACAACAAATGCCAAGGGGTACATTTCTGGTTATTTTAGTTTCCCGTTAGAAGGAAAGAAATGAAGGTGAGGGGGGAGGGGGTGTGACCTGAGGAAAACTGAGTAGGTACTTAACTCTGAAGTAGTAGCTGCCCCACTGAAATCTTATGGTGACTTGCAAGTTGTAGTTCTCAAGAGCCATGCTGAATAGAACTAGAGGGCAGTAACCTTGCTAACAGCTGAACAGAGGAAATATTTGCTCCTAGTTGGTATGGTATTCAGCTATGGCTCTGCCTGGAATTGGTCTCTTTCAAATGCCTTGGCTGATGATAGTGCATTTAAATAAGGTATTAGAATTTATTCATACAGGGGATGCATAGGAGATTAGGAGCTCATTAGGAGATGTGATTAGGTGTTGATCCTAACAGCTAGGAGTAGCTAGAAGTCTTGTGACCCTAGAAGTCAGAGGTCTATGGAACATTATCTTCTCCTTTCCCAGACAGTAGGATCGACCAGCTTCTTGAAGCCGTAAACTTCTATTTTTAAAGAGCAGTCTTTTCACTCTGATGGATGATATAGCAAATCTAGCATTGTATCTGGAACTACCAGAATGTGTGTCAACATCTGGTATCTAATGCCTTTGCCAAGCTTCTTATACTGTACCTGAACTGTGCATCTGTTTTCTCAGTCCATATATCATTAAAAACTGAATTCTGTGAGGCTTTCCTAGATGATTGGACCTGAATTTCTGAATTTACAGAGGTTTTCATCTTGAACATTTCTTTTAGCAGTAATGCTTACTGCATACCTTAGAGCAGTTGCTGTATTCAGGTGAAGAAGTTGAAGTCACATGCTATATGGTTTCGTTGTTATTTGAAACTACAAATTAACATTTTGGAGCTCAGGACTATTCACTTAGTCTGAAAGGTACTGCTATCTGAGGGTAGCCTAAATGAGTTCAAGGCCTGCCTCATTAGCAGGCAGAGAATGCGCTATATATGCACTATATAAATGTGGAAGGTGATGGTTGACAGTCATATTCTCTTGAAGCATTTAAGGAGGCTGTAATTAACAGATGTCTGTAGTTATGTACTATGAGTAAAACTTAAGTCCTTTCTCTTATAGCAGTCTCCAGACAGAAACCTTGGCTATCTTCATCCCTAGAGTAATTTCCAAAGTCAGGTTGAATAAGACTTAGTAATTATCATAAGAGTTCCATCTTAGCTGAGAACACTATATTGTCCTAGTTTTTGCGAATACTCCATTTGCCTTCCATTTTGTACTCTCTCCATTAATTTAGTATTTAATGTTGGGCCTGGATGTTACCTAATAAAGTGCTAATTTTTAGAAGTCTTCTAGAGAACATGTATTTAAAATAAAAAAGCATCCCTGTTCCAGATATCCTCTTTGAACACATCTAACAAACATATGACCAACCCCCAAAAATGTTTGCTGGGAGACTCGCCTCTTCTTGAAATGACTCAAGCAATAGGTTAAACAGTGTAATATGGACCAACTGGTGGTCAGACTATTCTATTTCCTTGACTGTTCTGCTTGTGTGAGCATGTAATTTTCAGTCACTCAAGGAATCTAAATACTTATGAACTTCCTGTAACTTTTTGAGAAATGTCATTTAGATTATTTTTGGGACTTCATGTCAAGTTATTGAAATTTCTTTTGTTTTATCACTGATATAATTTTGCAGCATAGAGAATTAGTAATGTGAATTGGCTTTGGTTGTTCAATCTGAGATTGTTTTTGAGAGAGCAGTATTTCAAACTTCAGTGTATTTGCTGTTCTCCATCCTGCTTGCTGCATACCCTCTGTGATTCATACCTGGGTCTGCTCTAAGGGGAAGGTTGTCTACTTTAGGTACTTTGCTTAAAGATGTGAGAGTCACAGAAGGCTATCTAATGCATATTCGATTCCTGGTAATACACTGTACTGGACAGGGCAGTTTAGCAGGAAAAAGTAAACAAGTTTATGGATTTCTAAATACTGTGGGGGGTTTTCAGCTGTATTATTTTTAATGCTTATAGGTAGCAAAAAAATAGCAAACTTGCTAGTTATGCTAGAAAGATGTGCTTCATTTAACATAAAATTTAGTAGTTAAAATAACTGAGACTGGATGTTTGTTGAGGTTATGAAGCAAATACTTGGAGTGTGAAGTAGCTGTCCTGTAGTATTTTTGGAAGAGGTCTCTTTCCTGTGTGTAATCAATGAGAGAAGCACCTTAGAAACCATGTAATATCAATCTCTTTGTTCATAGCTCCATCCACAGATCAGGAAGGGAAGAAGAAATGGTGTAGGGACATGTGTTTAAACTTACAGAGAAAGTGATTTTTTTCTCTTACTTTGGGTAGAATTCTTTTCCTACCTTTTTTTCTAGGAATTGGCTGACCTATTTTCAATAAATGTGTGATGTATTCAAGTATATGCTTTATAGTTTTCAATGCCCCCCCTAGATTTTCAGTCCATAGTTCGGTGAAATTATTAAGTGATGAAAAAATGAGATGAATTATGGAAAGTTTTATTCATTTATTTCTGTAGGTTTTATATGCTGGACCGAGGAAATGTTTCTTTAAAGATAATGGTCCTTATGTAAAAAAAGGTCTTTGGGAAAGGACTTAACAGTCTTGGAAAATTAGAATTTAGTTCTGTTATAACTCACAAGTGAATAGTAAATGCTTTTTTTTTTTTTTCTTTTTTGCAGTTAAATATGGGGGTGTAACCACTTACATTTCATACAATGGAAAGTTCTGTAATAACTCTTATGGTAACTAAGGAGTACTATGTGCTTTCGGTGAGACAGGAGATCCTAGTGTAAAATAATACATTACCAGAACAGTGTGATCTCGCTTTAGACAAACTAGAAATCTCATAATCTGATTGCAGTAAAACTGAATTAGACAAAAGCAGAGATGTGTGTGTGTGTGTGTGTGTGTGTATGCTAATATAAACTGATGCAGTGCACTTCATCTTTCTCTCACAGATTGTCATACTGAAGGGCAGAATATCCTTTTCACTGATGGAGAATATATTAATCAAATAGCAGCATCTAGAGATGTAAGTTTTGCATATGATGGCTTGACTATTTTTCTCTCAGCTGAATTGTTTTACAATATTTATAACTTCCTTTTTGCTTAATGTTTGGCTTTTTCTTCACTAACACAACTAAGGAAGAAATCCATGTAACTAGAAATAATGAGAAACCGCCATATTTGTGCATAAAAAAGCAGTATTTTGGTATTTATTCACACGATTTTGATTTGTGATGGATTTTTCAGATAAGTTTTAAGAAAAATGTCAGTGCTCTTTCAGGAAAAAAATGTTATCGATGGAATAATATCTTTTTAACATGTTAGAAGATCTCTGTGGGATAAGCTTCGTAGAGCTTAATTATAATTTTTTTCCTAATTTAATTTTATGTAATTGCTTTGGAACTTGTTGGGGAATTTCAGCTAGTTTTAACAGAAGACAGATGAAATATACTACATTGCAGTAGAGTTTTGTATGAAAATTACCTGTTGGCCAAAGCTGTGGAAGCCCTAAGAAGTGCTTCTACTAGGGTCAAAACTGTTGTGGTTGTTGTGTGTTTTTTCAGCAGACAGTTACTACATTCTTAGTTCTGAATTGGTTTTTGATACTGAGAAAGCTGTAAAACAGGGATGGGATATGATCAGGTTGTCAAAAGATGCCAGACGTATAACTAAGAGAAAAGCGGGATTAATGCGTTTCCCATGTAATGGAACAACTCCATCTGCATTTTTAAACAGAAAACTGTTTTAACTACTTTCTACAGGAGTCACTCAGCATGCAGAATTTTGGGTTCCAAATCAGGAGCGGTTAAGGGTTTGAAATATAGATGTAAATATTTATGAAAATGCGATTACTATAGTGAATTTCAGAGTTAATTATTTCTATAGCAATTTACTATTTTCATAGTGTTCATAGCATTTTCATAGAACTCAATATATGCTTAAGGTATGTCAGGTACTTATTTCACCTTGTCCTGTTTGCCATTTTCTTCTTTTCTCCTCTGTAATGTTGTTTTATAATAAATGTTATTTTATCAATGTGTCCTCTGACAGTTTACTCTGAAATAGTATTATACTGGTGCACTTATGATTTGAAAAGTAAATTAATGTGTTTATTATATACTATAAAGTAGATTTTTATATTTATTGCAGGATGGCTTTGTAGTGCGAATATTTGCCACAAGTACTGAGCCGGTACTGCAACAAGAACTGCAGCTGAAGCTTGCAAGAAAATGCTTACATGCCTGTGGCATCTCACTGTTTGATCTGGAGAAAGATTTGCACATTATCAGTAAGTCCTCTTCTTTGAAGGTTAATAACAAGCCTGGTAATTCAAACAATAGAGCTGAAAGGCTGCTCTTCCCTTTGTCTCTTATTACATACAGGAAGGTATTATAAACACATGGAGAGGTACAAGGGGTGTGAAACTGCTTAGGTGTTATTTGACTCATAGTCAAATCCATACATGCATTTTGAACCACCTTTCTCTCTGTAGCACTATCCACAGTTTTCCAGTATTTTCCTTTAGTTGTATAATAAATATGTAGTTGTTTGAAGCTTGGACTTTATAACAGTGCTTGTATAACATGCAGTTAAGCTGGGAAACTCCTTGCTGTGGGTCAAAGTCAACAAGTTAAAAAGACCACTGACTGGGTTAATGGAAAAGAAATGGATTGAAAAACACTTGCATCAGAATTTGAGATGAAGAACTGTTAGTATCTGTGAAAGTATTTTGGATATCACTTGGCCTTTGCTTTGGGGTGTTTTTGCTCTGTTAGGTGTCTACTTCTGGCTCTATCAGAACCAAAGTATATTTGGCTACATGGACCTTTCAACTGACCAACTGCAGTTGCTCTTATGTGTTCTTTTTTCCTCTTTGAGCAACTCTATGAAGTCTAGTTCAGTAAGCCTTCTTGTGGCAGCAAAATTTGGTTTCACTTGTAGCTTTCTTAGATCACTTGTTATGACAAACTCTCCCTAGCAGAGCTGGGTAGGTAATTGGTCTGAGAAACTGCCTGATTAAACTGTCCACTTAACACAATCTTACTTGCCCAGGTACAGGGTTTGATGAGGAATCAGCTGTCCTTGGTGCTGGAAGAGAGTTTGCACTGATGAAAACTGCTAGTGGAAAGGTACTGAAAATGTTCTGTAGTAAATAGCAAATTGCACCGGTAGATTTTTATGTGGTTTTTGATTATTATTTTCCATAATTTATTTTTGCCTTTTTAGTATGTTAGAATGAATGTCTGTGACTGTATTTAAATACTTTTTTAAGAGCCCACTTTAAAGGCTAAAAGGCAAATAGTTATTTGAAAACATAAACAGATGGTTGGAACCATTAAGAAATCCATGGCTTGAATTTACAGAAATTTCTACTGTCAGTCTTAGAGTGAAGGGCTTTGTTTTAGACTTGGGGGTGAAAATTACCCTTCGTCTAGAAATGATGTATTAGCACCTTTGTAAATTTTACCTTCTCTTAACTTCCCACAAACAGTATTCAACTCATCTAGCCAAACAATTATATATGAAAACTGACTCTGTGGCTCAGTAGAAAGCACATTTCAAAACAAGCAAATTCTAATCAGAATGTTTTCCCCATTAAGTAAAAATTGATGAGTTTAGGATAAAGCTATTGAAATGGTGTAAACAAAGTCAGGAAAAGTTCTGTATGGTTTGAAATGACAGGATTTAAATAAAATGCAACTTTAAAAATTATATGAGCTTGAAGTGCTGTGACATAACTAAAAATGATAAACTGTTTTCTCCTAGATTTATTATACTGGCAAATATCAGAGCCTTGGAATCAAACAAGGTGGCCCTTCAGCTGGCAAATGGGTTGAACTCCCAATCACAAAATCTCCAAAGATTATTCAGTTTTCTGTTGGACATGATGGCTCACATGCCTTACTTGTTGCTGAGGATGGAAGCATATTCTTCACAGGTTCTGCTAGTAAAGGAGAGGATGGTGAATCGAGTATGTATCATTGCTTACTTGACCAATGGTTGATAAAAGCCTCTTAACCACTTCTTAATTTGAAGAGTTTTAACATTTTCCAAGAATATGTAAACATGCCGTTTGGGATGAATTTTATGCCAGCCGCAGCTCCTGACAACCAGTGCCACTGCCTCCCCCAGCTACAGAAGTTGATCTCTGTTTTACCACAGTTTGGATTGTGTGGTGGGAGTACTATTTTACAGTTGTTCTGAGCAAAGGCAGTCATAAGTTTGGTCAAGAGGCCATTGTTGTTTTATTGAACTTTGGAATTATTTTTTTTTTTTGCCAACTAATGGAGAGGTACATGGATTAGAAATTGTAGAAGCATGATCTTCTGTGCCTTGATCAAGGAGAATTCTTTAGACATAAAAGAAGACATAAATTTGATCTTCAGACTTAACAAATACCTCTTCAATATAAAATTAACAAATTTCCTAGTTCTGGTCTCTGAAGTTTTATGTTCAGGTTCAATTTTAAGACAAAGATAGCTTTAGGGGCCTCAAAGCTGTGATCTGCTGTGATATTAAATTAAATACTTCCTTTTAGGAAACAGGGTGTTCTGTTATGTTGTGGTAGATTAATTAATAATAATAAGTGGTTTGAAATACTTGGAGAATCATTCCTGAAAGATATTGATCTAATCATGACTTTGCTTGCCATTGAATTTTTTAGAGGAACCCATATAATCCAATAAAAATTAAACCAAGAGATGGTACATATAGTTGGGGGGGGGGTTGTTTGTTTGTGGGTTTTTATTTGGTTGGTTTTGTTTGTTTGTTTTTTTCTTTTTCGGTAGCAGCCTGAAAACTAACTCCTGATTATATGACGATGTTATTGTGCCTTTGATGTTTTTGTTGTTGGGGTTGGTTTTTTTTTGGTAGGTTGACTTGTAACTTATTTATTTATTTATTTAAAGCTAAAAGCAGACGGCAGTCAAAACCATATAAGCCTAAAAAAATTATTAAAATGGAAGGAAAGATTGTCATATCTACAGCGTGCAATAATGGAAGCAGTTCTGTAGTTTCAAAAGATGGAGAACTCTACATGTTTGGAAAAGATGCTATTTACTCTGATAGTACAAGTAAGTTAATATTTGTCTTTTAAATTATTCCCCAACTAGGCTAGTTGAAATTAGCTTGGTAGTTTTTAGCCTGCGAAAATGTTGTTTGTTTCTTACTGTTCTGATAGATTTCTGACATTCTGCTGATTGAGGTAAATATGAGAAGGGTAGAAAGAGAAGACAAGTTTCCATAAGTTCTGTAAAAATACTTAGCAGCAGTGGTGGCAAATACCCAAATTAATGCTTCCACTATAGAGAAAAAGAAATAAAATCTCTTGTTGTAAATATCTGACACTAGAAGGCCACACAGGGAAAGTCATAGAAATGGGAAATGTTTTGCTACAAAGTCTGCCAGAAACCAGGCTTATATGTTTCTATGCTTGTAAGGCAGCAGGTGATCAAGTACATGTCAGTTTAAATAAAATAGTAATGAAATTCCAGTGGCCTTATGGCTCCTTTAAAATTGTTTTTCAGAACTAGTGATTTGCAGCAGGATTAGGTTTGCTTTTTTGGCTTTTCTTTCTTTGCAGCACAAGTGGCCTAGGCCTAATTCTCCTTCTAATTCTAGCACTTGGTTTTTTAAATCTGTTGTTTTTCTCCTTTGCCATTAATTTTAAAATTGTCTGTATCCACTAGCAGTTTTGTTATATCATTGAGTTTCCTTCTCAGCTAGAAAGTTCAATTTGCCACTCAAGTATTTTATGTCTTCCAGGTTTAGTAACAGATTTGAAAGGCCATTTTGTGACTCAAGTAGCCATGGGCAAAGCTCACACCTGTGTGTTAATGAAGAACGGGGAAGTTTGGACATTCGGTGTAAATAATAAAGGACAGTGTGGACGAGACACAGGCTCCATGAGCCAGGGAGGAAAAGGTGTGGGACCCAGATTTTTCCTTTTGTTTTGTGTGCTGCAAAATATCCCACGTGAAACCAAAGCTAAACATTTTATTATAAAATGTAATTCCAGTACTAATTAAGTAAATACAACGTGCTTAAAAAAACAAACAGGCATGAATGCTTTCACTTCAACTCAGGTATTTGGTGTTGTGCACATACTAATAAACATAGTAATGTTTAAAAAAAATTTAAAAAAACCCACGAAGAACAGAACTTAATTACTTTCTGTCAGTAGAAAAGCTTTTCTGTAAAACAAATGAGTAAAACCAAACCACATCCTCTTTGTCTTGCTATGTGCCACTGTCTTAGTAAGAAAACATTTTCTACCTTTCCTTGTTTGCATTCAGTCTTGAGGTTGTCATTTGCTTAAACAGGATGTGAATGCAAGTCTACATCTTTCTCCACAGAACTGAATGTTTGAGTTACTCCTAAATAGAGGTATGAAAAAGTCATACCTATTCACCTTTGCCTAATGGAATATTTTACGTGACAAGTAAATGACCTGTTACTTCTATACTGAATAGAAGTGCTTCATTTCCCTTTTAGTTTTGAAACCTACCTATATACCCCAGCCCAGGTGCAGAGAGATTTCAAAATTGTCATTGTGCTGGCTGAGCATGCAAATCAGGCATACCTAGTCATTCCTTTTAAAACCTGATTTGAGAGTGTTCTTCAGAGCTTCCACAGGAGCCACTGTTCATAGAAACATTTAATAGTTTGGGTTGGAAGGGACCTTTTAAAGATCACGTTGCTCAGAGCCCTGTCCAACCTGACTTCACCTCTCTGGGTAACCAGAACTCTCTTTGTTGGCCTTGGAAAACAACTATTTCTTGTTTCAATATCCTAATTAGGTTTTGGAGTTGAGAACATGGCTACAGCAATGGATGAAGACCTGGAAGAGGAACTGGATGAAAAAGATGAGAAGTCCATGATGTGTCCTCCAGGCATGCATAAATGGAAGTTGGAGCAGTGTATGGTGTGCACTGTATGTGGAGATTGCACAGGCTATGGAGCTAGCTGTGTTAGTAGTGGGCGTCCTGATAGAGTACCTGGAGGGTAAGCAAATGTGTGGAAATGTGCGTGATGCAGTGTGTTGAGTGGCTAAAGCATGTATTGAGTGTAAACTGAGCTGATGTATTTTAAACTGAAATCTAAAGTAACATAGCTAAAAGAGTATGTTCTTTTAAAATCAGAAATACATTCAATTTTTTTGTAAATAGCTTGTGATGGCTGTAGGTAATTTAGTTTTAAATACGTTTTTTTACTTTAGCATAGAGTTCTCTACTAGGAGCTGTTGGATATGAGCACCAATATAAATCTGTCTCTTGACAGAGCTACTGGCTCAGGATAACCTTTCTTTGTCCTTTGATGGAAGTTTTTTATCTTGCTGTTCCAGTTGCTTTTATCTGTTACTTCTGAGCTGAGCTGCATAAAGGGCCACTGCTTTACATAACACCATTGCTACTTCTCCAGCATTTCATGTGCTTCTTGTTTCCTTGTTCATGTTTTTACGTGATATACATTAAATTAAATGAAGAAAAGTTAATGCTGAGAAGTCAATTCAGTGTATGGTCAGCATATGGTCCTGGCATCATGCCAGGACATGCCAACAGCAGTTCTTTCTGTTTATCTCAGGAAAATTTACATGTCCACAGATAAAGCAAACTAATAATGTATGTTTTAATTACCAAGGCATCAGTGATGCATGAAAATAAAAGACAGTAATAAAACAACTCTGTTTGCTGCAGAATCTGTGGTTGTGGCTCAGGTGAGTCAGGCTGTGCCGTATGTGGGTGCTGCAAGGCGTGTGCTAGAGAACTGGATGGCCAGGAAGCAAGGCAAAGAGGAATCCTTGATGCTGTGAAAGAGATGATACCTTTAGATCTCTTGCTGGGTAAGTGATACGAAATTAGCAAGATGGCTTTTAATTCTGTTTCTTACTGCACCTTTTTTCTCCTCAGTACATTTGTTTACATACTTTATTATTACAGGACAGTTTCAGTATAAGATTGTTAAAATGGATAAAATGGAGTTTATCGGTCAGATTTATTTGTTGGTTATGTAGCAAAGTGGGATCATTCTGTTACATGAAATGTTTTAAGCTTACCCATATTATAGATATCTGTGCCACTTTGTGACCTGTGCTCTTATGATACTAATATTGATACTACAAAGTTGTTCTTGTCCTTTTTGGTATGTGAAAATTTTTCTATAATGCTTATATCAGGACTTGAGCATTCTTAAACCAAAAAAGGGCTAGTTCATATGAAATGTTTTAAGAATATAAACCATTTTGGGCTTGGTTTAATAATAACACTTTCTGAAACTTTTTAGGGGAGAATTGAGACAACCATGACAACACATACCTTAATATAGATATGTATATGCCTAAGTACTAAGTACTGCTCAGTGACTTTGGAATTGCCAGATTCATGAAAACCAGGAAATTAGGAAATAAAACCTAAAACTTCTCCAAATTTTCTTAAGTCCTTTCATTATTATCAGAGCCATGTAAAGAGCAGCTTGTAAGTAGGTTTCAGTTTTCATTTACTTAACAACTTACAGGGGTTTTTGCCATCATAACAATCTTAAACATAATTTTACATATTTTATTTTCTTAATCTATTTAGCTGTCCCTGTTCCTGGAGTTAATATTGAAGAACACCTTCAGTTACGACAAGAAGAAAAGCGGCAACGCGTCAATAGGAGACACAGATTGGAAGAGGGAAGAGGTAAGTGACTTCTTGAGAAGAGGCTTGAGTAGCTTAAGAAACTACTTAGTCTGTTTTCTAGGAATGAAAATAGTCTTCCTTCAGTGAGGCAGTACAGTAATCAAACTAAAATCAGATTCTAAATAGCTAGCTTATGTTACCTAGCATGCTTTTAGAAAATTGGGAAAAATCTGTATATTTAACAAAGTCTGTGCATAAGAACCAGAATTTTAATCGTGACGAAAGAGGATTTTATATTGCTTTCACAAGTCAATTTATATTTTTTTGCTGTTTCCTAGTTGAATAATAGTTTTTTAATATGTAGATGCTAAAACATTTTTATATGAAGAGATGAAAAGACTGCAAGCCTGTTCAGTGCAATTTACCTATAATATGAATTATTTAATTACTATAATAAATTATTCAATTTCTGTTGTATTATAGTAAGCAAAATTTCTTTTTCTAAAATTACCTTTCTGTATTTGCATAGCATGAGAAATTTGACACAAACTGAATCAAAAAACAAAATGCTGCCACTTTTCAAAATTTTCTTATGTATTATCTACCTTGGTGTTGATTTTCTACACAAACAGTATGTACCTTAACAGGTTTTCAGTACTCTTCTTGTTTTAAAATAGCTCAGTGTCTTTATCTGGCAAAAGTTGAGAGATCTAGACTGATAGAAACTATATTTTTGTGAAGAACCATGATGTGGTTGGTAAAATTATTGTGTGTTGAGAAGAATAACAACTTATTGGGACATTATGATCTTCAAGTTCCTGCTGTGTTAGTAAATACCATTTTGATTCTTCTTTAATGAATTAGATACTGGTTTGATTCAAACACAAAATGCGCCTTGTGATCCAGCTTAGACTCTATGCCACTGAATCAAATCACGTCTTTATTTCACTTGCATTAAGAAATTACTGGTTTCACCACAAATAAAGAACAACAAAGAAGAGAAAGCTTGTAGTTGTCTATGTGTATGGAAAAGGATGGAATATTTATTTTTCTTTGAATCTTAATGGCTAACTTTAGCTATGAGGGGGAGAGGGAAGGCCTTTGTTTAGGTCATGTTGGAGCTCCATTGCATGCTGCTGGCAAATATTAGGTGCAGCTAACAATAATTTTTTCTTAATTCGTCATTGAATGCCTGGACATTATTGAAAGGTGCTGCTGTTCAACCCATCAGTGATGACAGATCTGGGAGGTAAATTTCAGTTCAAAGAAAAAGAAGAGTAGCAGAGAAACATTTAAGTTTGCTTCTATTTCTGTGGTTAGAAGTAGAACTAGAGCAGCTGATCCCTTCTGTATGCCATCTGTCTCAAACAAAAATACAAGTCAGGTTAACAGTATCAGGGATGTATTTTTATTGTTGGTTTGATGAGTGTATAGGGACTGTAGATAAAAAGATATTGCTGGCCAGCTTGTTGCACATGTTCATATTATATTCTCTATCAAAAGAGCATTGAAATTCTGTACCTGTGTGGCTGCAAGGAGGTAGTGGGTATGCCTAGCTGGAAGACTTGGAGATTAGTCTCCTGTTTTGCTTTGGAATTACTGATGTGATAAAGCTGGGAATAGTGTTTCACAAATACTTAGACATCTTGATTTATGAGTATTTGATTTGATAATTAATCTTGATTTGCATCACCAGGTTAACAAGTTGGCGGTTTTTTTGCTTCTCCATCCAGATGTTGCAGTTTTCCATGAACTGGTGCAAAGAATAGCACCATTCTTGACAACTGTTATGGTGCTCCTCTTTTCATAAGAGAAAAACAAGAACATTTAAATAGTATACTAGATTTTGTGTGCAAAAAGTTTTGCGGTCTGAAAAAACTTGGTTATACTAATGTTAAAAGAATAGGCAGGCCGCTTAGTTCTTCCAAGAAGTTCTAGTATTTGTGCATATGTAAAGGAATAAATCCTTGCTAAAGAAGTAGCTGTTTAGAGATCCAAAGAAAGTTCTAACCTTTCAGTTTTCTGAAAACATTGCTTAGTCAGTTAAAGACCAGATTAGCTCTGTTAGGGCCTTTCCGTGATGTACACAGCATTTAGTTTGTCAGGATTCTGATTTCTGGGTTGTAGTGTGTTAATGCATGTCTTTTGTTCTTTTTATTAGAAACAAAGTGTGTGTAGTTTATCACAGTGGGGAATAGGAACCATCACTGAATGTTGCTGCTCACTCTTGAGTTACAGGCGATGACCTTCATTCAGTACAAATATTTTCATCAGATATTGAATGTTTTGTAAGCATTTCAACATAGGAAAGCTTTTCAAGTAAATAGGAATATTTCATTCCTAAAACAGTCACGCAAATAAAACAGTCAAAAAATCACAAAGAAACCTCTTGTGCATTTGCCTTATTATTGTTGTAATCGGAGTAAAGTTTAGGACAGAGGTGTAAGAGCACAAGTGCTGGAAGTCTACTGGTTTCCACACTGCAGATTTTTTAAATGGTCTAATTGTTCGTGCTTCTTTACCAAAACTCCGTATTTACTCCTGTTATGGTGACTTCTGGTTTAAAAATATGTTCTAGCAATCCACTTGAATTAAGGGAGAAAGTGATGGTTATGTCTACAGGTATGGCATTCATTTAACTCCTTCCTGAAGTCAGTTATGGTCTCTTGTATGGAAGATGAGAATGCTCATCTTTATTTGCATTTGTCTGAAAATATGAACTCTGTATTTAGATATTCTGGGTAGAAGTAGTTGTCATTAACAGCTGCAATGTCAATGCTACTATTACAACCAATTGACTTACTTCTCAAATATCGTTCAGGTAGCCTGGCACTTTTGTAAGGAACCTGTATATATGCTGTTCAGCAGCACCACAATGAGTGGTAAATAACTTCAGAAATTTTAGGTGCTTATCCTGAAGATTTCTCTGGTTTTTATCTTGAAATGAGTCACAGCAGATTAGATTAGACTTGCTATCATAGAATTGTAACTAGTAAATAATTTTTATGTTTAGAATCAGCTATTCACGTTGCTTCACTTAAGAAAGAAGTTTTGTTCAGTGAAAAAAGAGATCCTTAAAATTAACAGTGGAAAAGAAGTGTTTGAATGTGGGATAATAAATTAATTATTTCAAAAAACTTGAAAGTTGCTTAATATGGATTATATTTCTTTGTTCTTTTTGGTGCAACAAGTATGTACAGTGTGTTCAGGTGACCTTTGCTCCTTTCTGTGACAGTGGTAACGAGCTACTTCATTCACTACTTTTCTGCTTCTGGCTTAATGGCTGTGACAGGAGCAGTAAAGAGGGTTCAGAATCAATTCCCACATTTTTGAGTTGGGTGTATCACCTTTTCAGAAATAAAGCCAGCTGTATTCAGCACAGCTTCTATACTAAAATGTAATATCTCAACATAATTATTCATGGAATTATCTCAGCTTTTCACTGTCATTTTGATAATTAGTCAAGGAGCTGATATACCACATGATGAAATTTTTTGTTTTTCAGACTGGTTTGGAGCATGATGTGAGAGATGAGTATGGAAGTAGTTGCACTAGTAGTTGCGCTTCATTGTTTTCTGTGGTAATGAGGAATTTTTGTATGTTAGAATGTTCAGATTATGGTTAGATTATATTTCCTTTCCTATGAAACACCGATGTTTTTACCCGTGGGGGCATTAAATTAAACCTTCACGGATTATAGAAATCTGTGGGCCTCACTGTACAATTAATGTAATGAACCTAAGATTAGCGTTTACTGGGGGAGGTAATCTTGAAAGCTGTTCCTGCAACTTTTTCAGATTCATATTTGAAGTAATAGAATTTAGAAATAGTCAAAGATTTCAATTTATCACTTGAAGATAACTCCAGGGTTTTTTTTTTTTTAGAAGACTGTGAGAACAGCTTTTTAAACTGTATTTAACTAATAAGCTAAAAAATACAGAAAGGGTTCTTAGTATGGTGATAATAAGTGGTCTCATGTTTCACTGGTACTTCACTACTACTCTTTCTCAGCCTATGATGTAAAAACCTTTAGGTGATCATTACTCAGATGCAGATTTGGTGTGTAATTAATCAAGATTTGGCTTTTGATGCCCTAATAGAAAAAGAAAAATTATTTTTCATCAGTCTTATTCTACTTGCAACAACAAAAGAACCCACAGGAAATTTATTAATTTTAGTCAAAGCTGCTGTGTTTTGAGACAAAGTTATCTGAGACCGCCTATATATGGGCATTTTTTCGTTTTTCTGAAGTGTAACTGATTCAGTTAATTCAGTAATTAGTTTTACCATGGTAGGCCAAATATCCTGTGAACCTGTTTAAGATCTGCACAAGCCACTCAGAGCTTGGAATCAGTTTGTCAGTAACACTATTCTCTGTTCATTGCTGAACATGTACCTAGATACACAGCAGAAATATCTATTCAAATGCAATATTCTGTATTAAATAATGGTGTAGCTTCTTTCTGTAGTTTTAGTTAAATATTTATTTTGATACTTTCAACACCTGAAGGTTACATTTGTTTCAGAGTTCTCTAAACAAATAAAAACCAATCAAAAAATCCTCTGCCTTTTTACATACATGACTTTCTTTCCAAGAATGCTTTCAAGACAAAGCTGTAGGTTTTTGTCCCTAATAACCAGCAGGTATGATTCTATGAAATTACGTTGTTGTATTTGAGTCTGTGACTCCTTTCTGCAAGAGCTGATTATTGTTGGTAAAACCGATGTTTAAAGTAGAAATGTTTGTATTTCTATTATAGTTTTAGAACTCGGATTTTCAGTAGACTCAATGAGAACAGTTCTGGTTAATATTTGCTGTTTTAATTTACTTTATGTATTTATATACAGAGATACATCTTTCATATTTATTTAACAATATATACAAAGTCAAGTATTCCGAAGGGAGAAAGTGCAAAAATTAAGATTATCATGCATTCTACTTCCATCTCATTCTCTATTACTCCCATATTGCCTTTCATGCTTGTTTTGGCTAACCTGCACCTCTTCTTTGGCTTTGAAAGGCCTTAATAATTTTTCTTCCACATCTGATTTGTACAATTTAATCATCAGTAGAAAAGAACTTTCAGACTACAGGAAGAGACATGTATCCTGTCTTTATTTTCAATTTTTTGAGCAAAAGTAGCAAACTGCAATTAACTTTAGTGCTTACACAGCACAATGATATTCTCCATGCATATTTCTGACTTAAAAATAAATTGCTACTCTTAGTCTGAAAAAATACAGTTTTAAAGAACATGCTTCGTAACTATTATCTGTGCCTCATAGGAATATTAAATTTTGTTTAAGACTGTAGAGGTGGGACATTATCTCAGTATAATGTTTTCCACTTCTAGTGGAACTGAAACCAAGCATTTGTCTCCAGTTCTATTTTCTGAAATATTTTTCTTTAACATTTGTCACCTGTTGACATATTAGATAACTATTTTTCTATATTAAGGTTTTGCTTCCCTATTTTATTATTGAAAAAACCAAACCCCACCACCACAAAAAAGAAATATGCTTTGTCTCTTACAAGGATTCAAGAAGCTAAAAATTTTTTACAACAGAAGATTGTACACCTACGACTTTGCTCTGCTACCTTGATTTACACTGCTTGTCTTTGTACCTCATGACACATGTGATCATGTACTATCTTTTAGGTAGCCTGTTATGTTCTGTGCGCTGATGTGGAAGTCAGCATTTGAGATAATTAATTTCAGTCTTCTGTAATCACAGCTTACCAAATAGCATTTGTTTAGGGTAAGGTAGTTAGTAGAAGAAACCAAAATATGTGTAATATAAAATCAAACATTAATCTCTTTGATAGTAGTGCATAAGTGCTTAGATGACCGAAATTGCACAAGCATGCAAGTGCATGTAGGATGAAATCAATTGTGTACATTTTCCTGTAGTCCACTGTATGACTTAATAAATGCATTCTGTTTGCTAGAAAATGAAATTACTTCTGTGGTTAAATATTTTTCTCCTTTACTCTTTCAATTCACTACCAAACAATGTCTTTTTTGAAAGGCTTGAATCTTGTAGGACCAAGAGAGAAAAGCTAATCTTGACATTCCCTTGGCTGGGGCTATTTAACCTTGCAGCTTAACTATGATAAAACAGTCTATGACAAAACCAAGGGAGAGCGTGAATGTTATTTTCCATCATATAGCAACTGATTTAAAACAGCGGGTCTGTAGTCTACAGTGACTCCCCTTTGCTGATCTGTCACTTGAGCTTCTAAAATAATTGAGAATAGTGATAGATCATTTTTCCCCGTGCAGATCTATGTTAGAAGCTTCTAGAACAGTTTTCCAAATAATACTCTGCAGGCATTTTCTAACAAAATAAACAAAGTGTCTAATGCATGGCTGGATAATTCATAGTACGTGAACTCTGCTCCCATTGTACAGACAACTTCAGATGTAAGCAGAGGGCAGATGTGCTCTGTATGAATTATTCTGGTGTTCTGTTTCCTGCGTTGTTATTTTGGAGGGACAGGGAGGTACTTTACATCTTACCAGCATGTGACCAAGGAGGCAGGCGTCACAAAGTGATCAAAATGTAGATGTTTCCTATTATATGATGGTGTTATGGATTTGGCATGCACAAAAAGCCAAGGAGGATGACAGATTTGCGTTACATGGATTTGGGTACAAATTATTATGAGCTGAAGATACATGGCATTGAACTTTATTTTGGGTTCAAGTTCATTTCTAATAATGGTAAATGTAGAGTACATAGGAATATTCAGAAACACAGATAAATCCTGCCCAGTCAGGTTTTATTGGTACAGAATTGTCATCTTGGTTAGGGACATGCAATTCAGATGAGTAACTTGGAAACTAATGACATCTGTGTGCTAGCACCATGCTGAAGCTGACAGCCTCTTACGCTTCCTAAACATTTTCTGTCTCCCCCAAATCTCCTGTAGTTCTTTTACTCATCCTAATGTACTTCACTTCTTTTCTGCTCTTTGCTCTTAGCACAAAAATGCCAAAGGCTGCCTTCAGGGCTGTGTCTTGTTACCTTCATTGTTTCTTGTGCAGGCCTTTTCTGGAACTTCAGAATCTTTGCCTAAGTTGTCTAGAGATCACTTCTTCTGTTCAGTCACCCACAAATATCTTAGATCCACACATTTAAAGCCACACTCCTTGCAATCCCTGCATCTCTTTTTGCAACTTTTTTCATACAAGTTTTACTTTTGTCATATTGTCCTGTCTGTTCTATATTTCTTGGGCTTTTAATTTCATTAGGAACTTCTCAGTAAGTCCCATTACTTTTTTCTTATTTTCTTCTGTTCATTCACCTTTCCTCTGTATCATTTGATTTTCAAATATTTTTATCTTTCATAATCTGCTTGCCAGTTGTCTCTTTCCCCTTTCTTGCCTTTTTCTAGTGTGCCTCAGTGAACTTCTCAGTATTTCTCCTCCAGCTTGGTAAGAAGCAAAGTGTAATTTATTGTCTAAGTCTAAACTGTGTAAAGTAGATTATTAAACACTGGTGGCCTGGTAGAAAGTAATTTTTCCCAAATATATATATATATATAAAATGGAAGCTCCAATTGAGAGGGGACTAAAAAGAGGGAGCAATAGCAAGAGAACTGAAGGAAGAATCTGCAAGATGAAGGTAAAGCAAATTATGATCTTGATTTATCAGAAGGAGTTCTTAAATAACAAGGGTACTTATTCTGGGATAAAGAGTCCAGATAAATACAGTAGAACCAAAATAAAAATTCTATGTTGTGTGTAGAAACAAACACGATTAAAGAGGTTTGGGGCCATTATATTATCTAACACTTGTGTGAATCTCAGAGCTAGGGGGACAAGACAGTACTGTGTTTTTAAAACATTTTTCATTTTGGTTTTGAAGTTAATGCTAAAATTTGGTAACTTCGCTGTGTGAAGACAAGTTTCTTCATTTGAAGGTTCTAAAGCTACAAAGATCTGGCCTAACTTTAAATTTTTGTCCATACTGTCTAGCATGAAGGAACTGATGGTCTAAAGGTGATAGCAGGAAACCTGACACAGTGGGCACTTATGAAAAGTTAGTCTACATGGTCTTGTTAATACAGGTCATCTGAGGAATGAGAATATCAGTGAATTTGTAGCAGGAGGAGGAATACTTGTTTTTGAAGTTTCACGTAATCTGTTTATAACGTGACTTAAAGCCCAGTATGGGGGGGCTTTTGTTTACAGTCCATATAGTGACTGGATTTGGGAACCCATGGAATGGAGTGTCACTTGGCAGAATTGGTTGCACCTGATTCATGGTTTTGATTAAATGTGAGACTTCTGAAAGAAGGAGAAGCCTCCGAAGAATTCTTGGTTTCGTATTTAACCTATAAAACAGAGGAGAAATACAGATTAAACAAACCAACCACTTTTTCATGATCTACATATACTCAGCCTCAGTTAAACATAGTACATCAATACCTAAGTCTAGATTTTTAAAAAGAAAAAGTGTTTTGGAAAAAATTTTAAATACAGGTACCATTGCTTTCTTCAAATCAGATCTTCTCTTTAAGACCTTTACATAGATGGAAAAATATTTTAAAAATAAATAGATTTCAAATAAATAGATAAGAAAAAAGTCATATGATTTGAAAAATTTTCTTAATGGAAGAGTTGGTTTTGGGTAGTTGTTTTCTTTATAATTGATTCCTCTGCATTTTAAATATATTAATTGTGAACAGTTTTATGATTACGTTTTTTAAATGTAACATTGATCTGATGGTATTATTCCAAATCAGTATTTTGAATGTAATATTGTATGATGTAAAGCATAATAATATTATTTTTATCTAATAAAGACAATAATGGATATTTGCTATCAAATTTTACTCTAGTGTGAGTCTGTTGTATTTCCATTGCTTGGAGTACACATACTTAGAGGTTCAGGTAAAACTGTCACTGTGGGATATTTATTATTTCTTTGTGTAATATTTGGTCCTATTATCAAGAAATGGCAACTTTCTTTTAAGGCATTTTGAATTTAAGAAAAGATTACTATATAATAATTATTCTTTATGTTTTTTTCATTGCTTTTAATTTGAATTTTGTTTAACACACTGTTTCCATTTTGTGAGCTTTCCTATGCATGTGCAAAATGTTTCTCCTCAGGCCCCCTTGTATTTCCTGGTCCTATTTTTATGAACCATCGAGAGCAGGCTCTAGCCAGAATCAGACCCCATCCAGCACAGCTAAAGCATAAACGGGACAAGCACAAAGGTATTTGGTCTTCCTTATTGGCTAGGGTGGAAATAAACCCATCCTCCCAGTCACTCCTACCATGCGCTGCATCTGTCTTTTCAAAGAACTGCACAAAATGAGTTCTGCCTTTCTTTCTGTTAGTATCTTGTTACCTGAGGAGAAAGAAAATGCATTTAAATGTTGACCTTTTTTTAAAAGGTGTACATGTTCATTAGTCTGTGTTATCTTTGTTTTTCTTCCTTTTTTTTTAAATGAAATATGCATTGTCTTTCTGTGTGTCTTTTCTCATTTTAATGCTGTCTCATTCCTAACATTCTTTAATTTTACTGTAGGGACTTTAGTGCCTTAGTGTGACTCAGACTGCTGCACTGCATTTGTGTTGGGTTTTTTTGAGCCTTCGTGTTGTATATACAGGGTGATTACTTCAGCATGTCAATTCCAGACTTGTTAATTCTGGCATAAATTTTTTTCATAGGTAGGTTGTCTTTCAACAAGCGTTTTGCAGAAATAAAATATTTAAAATAATATAAACACTACTTTTTGCTAGTTTTGAGTGGGGAGAATACAAGTCAAAGTACAGGTTTTACCCTGAAATATTCCTGAGTGAAAAGGCTTTTGCAGAGTGTGAGAAGGTGTCTGATATGTCAGACATTTTAGTATGTCTGCCAAGCCAGTTCATTATATCTTGGATTTGTAAATGTGTAATTTGTTCAGATATAAATTATTTATATATATATTTAGAAATATGTGATTACTTAAATTATGTGTATTACTAAAAATTTCAACTGAATTTATTAAAGTTGAGCTGGATAAATATGTAAAATGGAGATTACAGTCCTGATAAGTTGAAAGCTCCTAAAATGGCCAGAGCCCATCACGCTTCAGCTATTTTTTAGAGAATAGCTAAATATTAAAAGAATTGTTAGTATGGCATTTTAGTTGAATTAATGGAAGTTGCTGATAGTATTTGGCATGTATGCAAACAAATTGTATGATAGTTTGAAGCCTTTTGGGATACATTTTCAATGTGGGTGGGTGATAGGCCTGCCTAGTTATGAACATACTGGATCATGAAATCATCTTAAGTTTATTTTATGGAAATGAAAGCAAGATCTGGTCCTTTGTATCCGTATAACACATATTCCATTTATTTGGAAGGCATATAGTGTGAGCTTTAAGTCTTGATGGATTAAGTAGAATAACCTACCATGATCTCACTGAGAGAGACTGGGTACTGAAAGACAAAACATACTGAACCTGAGTGCTGTCATTTGAGTGACAGTTTGCTGATGACCAGTGTTCTTGAACTGCGTATTACTGCTAGTTGTACTGCTTGCAAACCCTTGACTCCACAGGCAGGTGTATAAGGAGTATGCTCATCCTGCCTACATCTTTATTTTTTCAGCTCCTGTTAGTTGTTGGAGTTCACTTCAACTCACTTATTTCCTTACAGGAAGTATATTCATTGGTGTCAGTTTGAGGTTTATGTTGCTTCTTGGAGTTGTATGAGCAGTGCAAAGGTCTGTATTGTGCAAAGATTTTTTTCAGATGTGCTCTATAGAACTGAGCATTTATTTTTCCTTGAGGAAGGCTATATGCTTCAGAAGATATCCTCTCAAAAGACAGCCATAAATTCCACTAGAAACTAGAAATGCCCCTTCACTTCCAGAAGAGGTTTCAAGGGAAAAAGAAAAACTGGTGAAGTGGGTTTTTATCAAAGTAATGGGCAAGGTGAGAATTGTGCAAAAGATGAGTTATATCTTTTATCTTAGAAGGCATGCCTCTTTTCTAGACACAGAATGTAAAATCAATAATAGAGCAATGAGGCAGAGATGTTGACTTCAGTAAAAGAACACTTTAACATTGAAATCAGCAAGTTCTTTGTTTATTTTTGAAGGTGATGCTTTCCAAACCATCATCCTTACTTCAGATATTTCTCCTATAGTAGTCTCGTTAGTCTTTACACCAACCAGACCTTCAAGATCTTTGGGCAATGAAAATTTAGTTCAACTGGTAGTACTGATGAGACCAGTACCAAACATGCTGGTACTGACCTGTTCCCACTTCTACACTTGCAGCTGCAGAACTTCTCTTGATAATGACATTTTAACTTGAATGTGGACAGCTTCTTTAGGACTGACAGTTATGGTCTAATATAAAAAGTATATTTGATATTATTTGTACATATTATCAAATCATAGAATAGATTGGGTTGGAAGGGACCTTAAAGATCAATCTAGTTCCAAGCCCCCTGCTGTGGACAGGAACACCTTCTACCAGACCAGGTTGCTCAGAGCTCCACCCAGCCTGGCCTTGAACACTTTAAGGGATGGGACATCCACAATTTCTCTGGGCAGCCTGTTCCAGTGTCTCACCACCCTCACGGTAAAGAATTTTTTCCTAAGAATCTACATGTTTATCACTTGTCAAATTCTTTTCTTGGATTGTCCAGTTGAAAACTCCTACTTCATTAAAACAACCATTTTCTAGAAATCTTGCCATTGTCATTTTCTCTTTGTACATTTATAGGGTCTGCACATCAAGATCCCTGTTATTACAAAAAAATGCATATTAAGTATAATCATAGTGTTTCTGATCTGTGTCTGTGTCAGCATCACAAGAATAAATAGAAGGGATTAGGTACCGCCTTCTTGGTATTCATGGAGTGCTTTGACACTAGAAAGAAAAATGAGCTTGTGCTTCATCCTCATTCTTTAAAGAGGTGATGAATTGTCAGTCTGCATCTCCAGTCCCCATGGACTTCATCACTGGAGATCTGAGTAAAACAGAATAATGAAAGTCTGTAAAATTTTCTAACCTGCAGAAATTAACTGAGTAACAATTAAAAAGTAAGTAAGTTCATTGTGTCAGTAAAGATTCTGCAAGTGAATGCCACCTTTTTTCTGTATTTTAAAGTAGTGGCAAATGTTCTAAAAAATGTGAAACAAATACCCTCAAAAGGACAAAGAATAGATGAAGCTGAACCTGCACGGATGGAACAAGATATATGTCAACCGTTTTGCAAATGCTAATACAAAATTATCAGATGTTCAAGAAAAATTACTTGTAATTTACGTTTTATCTTTTTTGCTGTGTGAAGCACTCATTGGAGTGAGAGAGCTGACAATGAAAACCTACATCTAAGACTGAGTTTATAATTAGAATGCAAGTTTATTATCACTTTATAGCACTGTAGCTATAAAGTTGGTTACAGATATTTCAACTGAAGCCTGTGGTGGACAACCAAGAATCTGCAGGCACAGGCTGATTTGTTCAAAATACTTGAACATCTATAAACATGTATATAGAGTGTGTAAATTGTATTAAGACATTCAAAACATTCTGTGAAGGTGGAACATTGCAGTCTTGACCAATATGTTTTAGTTGTGTAAACAGAAGAAAGATTTTTTGGCAAATGGTCTGAAGAGAGACAGTTTTTATAAAAATTTTTTATGTACAGTCGTATTAAAGCTTTTCATCTGTGGGGTGAAGACATGTATTTAACATCTTTAGAAGTGCTTTTTCCCTCCTCCAAAGATGGATGGTCAGTGAGAAATGAAATGCGACCTTTACTGCTGCTGAGGAATCCTAATAAAATGGTTTTCCTCTAATCTGGACCAAGAGTCCAAAATGGCATGCTGTAATGATGTTGGGGTTGTTTTGGTTTTTTTTTTTTTTGGTAGAAGAACTCTCATTTATAGCTTGTTACTTCCCTTGCTGTTGGGGCTGTATAAGCTTTTTCCTTTGTTCCCGGAAAGCAGTAGGTTTTTTTGTGGCAGCCATGTTGGCCAAGAGGACGTTTAAAGTATGTTTCACATAGGGGAAAAATTGCCTTCAGGAGTTAAGAACTTCCTAAGGAAAATGGAGTGGTAGTGGGTATTGGTTGGTTGTATTTCCAGTTATCTTGCTTTCCTTCCCCACCTGTATGAGATATCAAAGATGGAAACCCATCATTGTGAAGTTGTTCATGGAGCCTACCCCTTGGTGCTGACAGCAGGAAGCACCTCAGAGCTTTTCCTTTGCTTGCATCTCTCTGAGAGGTGGAGTCATCCAAGTTTCAGTGGTAGCCCAGTTGGAGAACACTGGATATACTAACTTACTCTGTTTAACAGCTTCAGTTGTTCAACAAAAAGAGTCTCTGCTTCGGTAGTCTTTTTATGCTTCCATTTCAGAAACAGTGGTTTTGATATTACTTTTTATGAAATGAATATGAGCACAGTTGTTTGAAGAAAAGCAAGTGTGTATCTCCATAGTTAAGAGCTGTTCCTTGAGACGCATAAAGTGCTTATCAAGTTTTGAAGATCCAAACAATTCAAAACTCTTGAGACAGTTACTAACCACACAAAGAAGGTTGAGAGGAGTTCCCTCTTCAGGTTGCAGATTTCACGCTTAAACAAAGTAAAATATGTGTCGAATACAGTTGCTTCCATTCCTGTGTTCTTAAAGGGTTTGAGAAGTTAGCTTTGGTATTTGAAAATGCCAACTTTGAAAAACTTTATCCTCTAAAATAAATTTATTTTTCAGATAAGGAATTGAAAAACTTGTTTCATGTGAAGGTACTTGTCTCTATGTCTTGCACATTGACATTTAGTGTTTCCTCAAGGGCGGTATTGTGTTATACTTTCATTTACAAGTTTGGAGAAAATGGGAATATATTTAGAATCATGTTTTATTTAAAGTTGGTATCACGTATTTATCAATTGAGAAAACAGCAATCCTCAACTTTTTATTAGTACTTGTTGAAGCTCTTTAGAGCAGTATGTTTTTCTTATAGTGAGGCAGAAAATGCATATGTAACTGTTTAAATGGCTGTGAATCACTTGATGTGCCACTGTTTTGTGACCAGAGTACAACTGCTGCTAAATTTTGTTAATATGACTTTGCATGGCTGACATGGTTACTGTGTCCAGTTTGTTTCATTGTAGGAAGTACATGCAGCCATGACACATTTTTGCTGGACATGTGCATTCCTGGCAGATGGTTATTGAAGTGCATTTACACAATGGGAGAACTTTTTTGTTAGTAATCAGTGTCTGAGGGAGGAGAGGAGACACGGGCCACACGTAGACTTTCAGAATAATTAGCTTTTTTCTGCTCCTGTCCAAAAATCTTGTCTGAAATAGGGAAGCAGTAAGTAGGCTGCTTGCTGACTAAATAATTCTGGTGGTAGTATTAGCGGCTAGAAGCATCTCTTGATTACTTTGGCATATAGAGTTTAATGCAAAAGTAGGCATAAAAAGTTCAAAGGTGCTGTATTTGAGAAATAGTCAAATTGTTAAATAAAATAATGTGAGCTTGTTACGGCAGAATTACAGGACTAGGAGGAAAACTGTATGTTTGGGGTGCGGGGGGATGGTTTGTTGTTTAATAGTTCTGTTTCTTTGTATTTGCTTTTGTTGTTAATACACAAAAAGCTGCAGGCAGACTTTCAAAAATACTGAGATAAACCTCAAAAATCCCATGGCAGTTCTGAGAGACTGACAGTTCTTTTACAAGTCCATTTCACACATAGCCAGCATGAAGTGCAAGTATAAATCTTTTTGACAAAGAGCACCTACATTTTCAAAGGGATACTTTACCTATGCTATTAAACCTAATTCTTCAAAAACATTAATACTTATATGCACTGTTCCTTTATAGATGTGAACTACATGGAGATTCGTGTAATTTCTATACTCAACCATCACTAGAAAATAGCTTTATTTCTAAAACAGTAAGATTTTTTAAAAGTGGTTTGTAAAAAAAATGGTGAAATTACTGTATCAACAGTTTCCTTGCAATAAGAAGAAAAGTTTGAGCAATATGTATAAAAGCAGAATTATATTTTAAAAATATTTGTAAGTCTGTAATTGCAGTACTTCACACAGGGAATAATAAAGTCTTGGAGTGCAGACTTCCACTGATGATTATTCAGGAAAACATGTAGAAATTCTAAGTATAGATCTAAATTAACAATACCTTGAATGTTTTGTTAATAAAGCAGTACACAGTCAGAATTGTGTATTTTTCTCTCTTTCTCTATGCTAGACACAGTGTAACTAAAGTCTAATAGATGATGTAAACATTCTGATTTCTGGAGAAGATGTTGGCTTGCGAGAAGTTTAGGAATAATACACTTCACTTCAGTGCTTTTGTCTAATGTGAGAGCAGTTTGACTTTAGGAACCAATAATGCACTTCATACTTATTAAAAGAAATCACAGAAACAATGTCTAAAAATGTACTGAAACAGACAGGAAGCAGACACACTCTTGTAGTGAGTATGACTGTGTTGTTGGAAATGAGCTGTGTCGGTAGTTGTTAGTTACTTAAAATAATGCCTCTGTGACCAAGTTGGAGTCAAGTAAAATCCTTCACAAGTAGTAATTGAAAAAAGTAGACTAGGCTATGCCTGTTGAGTTTAACTGCAGTGCTGTCTACTTAATAATGCTATTTTATTGAAGAATGAAAGTGATGGTTATCAAGCAAAGCTTCTGAAGTTTGAATTTTCTGTTTTGCTGGTTCCTTTTGTCTTCTCTTTGGGAAGTTTCTACTTTAGAGGATGAGATGTTTTCCTATCTGTACCTTTGTAGTACATTGTTTCAAAGTAGAGTTGCTGTCGTCTTCCACATCTACTTTGATGCTACATTTTGAACTGTCTCTCTTACTACTGTGTGAGTTCTCTCTCCTACCTTACAAGTGGAGGGGTGGGGAGTTATTTACTATTCTTGTTCTATTCATTATTCTAGAATAACTTTTTTAGAATACATGGGGATATAATTATAAGTTTTGTTTATAGATGGAAGTGGAGAAAGAGGTGAGAAGGATGCCAGCAAAATCACAACCTATCCACCAGGGGCTGTCCGCTTTGACTGTGAACTGCGAGCTGTACAAGTCAGTTGTGGATTTCACCATTCAGGTAAAAGCAAATAATTCTATGTTAATTATAGCATAGATTTTTTTTTTTAATGTTGTCATACATGTTTTCACTGTTTTTTGTTTCATTTTCAATAAGTATGTACACAGGAGTGTTAAAAACTTAAAATGTTGACAGTATCATTTTGTAGCCTACTACACTGTCATAGAATTGTAGAACATTCTGAGTTCCAAGGGACCCACAAGGATCAAGTCCAACTCCTGGCCCTGCACAGGACATCCCAAGAGTCACACCACGTGCCTGAGAGCATTATCCAAACGCTTCTTGAACTCTGTCAGGCTTGGTGCTATGACTGCTTCCCTGGGGAGCCTGTTCCAGTGCCCAACCACCCTCCGAGTGAAGAACTTTTTCTTGATATCTAGGCTGAACCTCCCCTGACACAACTTCATGCTGTTTAATCACATTTAGGCTAAAGTAAGATCACCACATCACCTCCAGCCATGAAAGGCAACTCACTGTCCTTCAACAGTGAAAAGGACTATAAGTATCATATATTGAGTTGCATCAGAGCTTGTAAGCGATTTTTGAGTCAGTTCAAAACATCTGCATAGCAGAGCTCTAGTCCTGCATAGAGGTGCTAGCTGTAATGGGCTGTGGAATCTCTAACTGTAGATCTCTGACTGTTTCAGTAGGAGTCATTAACTGTGCTACTCAGAAAGGCTAATCAGCTCTGGTGCAGTGCCATGTCATATGCATATGTCAGAAAAATATTTTGTTGTTTTCCAGTGGTTTTGATGGAGAATGGTGATGTTTACACATTTGGATATGGGCAGCATGGGCAACTTGGACACGGTGATGTTAATTCCAGGTGAGCTGGTAATTAAAGGACAAGATTGTGTATTCTGTACTGCTGCATAAGAAATGGCTAAATTTCTGGTTCTCTGTAGCTGGCAAGTGTGAAAATTCAAATATAGATCAAATAAAGTTGATAAGCTCTCGTTCTGAATTTACTCCACATAATCCCCTGAATATAAATACAATAACAGTACTTTTGTGCTATATAAGTAATTTGTTCAATACATGAAGGCTTCTGTGCCTAAGTATTAGCATAGCTGTGATAATTGAGTTTGAAATGCTTCTCTCTTCAATTCTCCCTACCTATATGAGAATGATATTGAAGTCTCATTGAGATTTCATTATTTTTGTAAAATAGTATATATGCAATAATGCAAATAGTATGATATCGTAAACCTAGATTACCCTGTTTCTGTTAAATCATTGATAACAGTTCAGTTATGATAAAGTCTAATTTTTTTCATCATTAATATCCAAAATTAAGTCATGAAACTTTGTCTCAGCTGCATTTTGTAGTCGCTTATTTTGGGTGTTGCAGGAGAGTGATGTGTGTTATGTTTGTAGTCAATGGAAATAGAGAAGTCAACAGAGCATGGAGAGCTGTTTGACTAACTACCCACTATTATCTGCCTTAGGTATGCTCAGTAGCTCTGTAGACTTTATGGACTTGATTTCCATTGACTACAGTGAGAGCATAGATAATTAAATATAGATGTCTTTAATGTGCAGCTCAATTTCACCCTTGGTATCTCATCATTAGAATCTCATCTGTTCATTAAAGTAAAAAAAAATCAGCGTCCTTCACTAAAAGGAAAAGTGATTAAGGTCTTTGGGCATGTACATATACCATATAATGCATACGATGGTGGTTTTGTGTAGTAGGAATCTTTGAGACTTTGTGTATGTCCAGTAATGCTCCGTATCCTTATGTAAGAGGCATACGGAGTGGAGCATCCATGACCTGTCTTCAGTTCTGTCGTTTCTCTTGTAGCAGCGAGGTAAAAATTACTGAACATCTGTCCTCCTAATCTCTTTGGAGACTTCCAAACCATTTCTTTTGTCGAGTTTCTGAAGAAATCTTCATCATCTCAAAACTTTCATTGGATTCACTAAGCCAAAGGGGGAGAGGAAAGAAAGAAAGAAAGGAATTATAGTGGAAATGTTACCTTGTATTGACTGCTGTGCCTGATAATAGTCTCTAAACTGTTTACCCCTACACAGTTTGCGTTAGACTGGTGAATGCAGTCTGTGTTTCTTCCTGTGGTAGGGTTATATCACAGACAAATACTCTGATTTTCCTTCTTGGAAGTTCTTGGATACTTGTTCCAAGCAACAACGTCTTTAGCTTGCAATTCAAGTTGCTGTTAGAATAAGGCCATTTTCTGTCTTAAAGACTGAAGATATAAACAGCAGTGGCATTTGTACTGGTAGCTTACTGTCACCTGTTTCCAACTTTGATGAAATAACTTGGCTTTTTGGAAGGCTTCAGAGCTATTTGCTGTATTTTTCAGTATTTCAGGTAGTAAACCCCACATTGCTTATTTAGACAGAAACTGGATGAAGACCAAATGTAGTTTTAAGTGAGATCCTAGAAGAGAATATGACAAATCTTGTGCTGAAGGATAGTGCTTGACCAGAACTAGAAGCTGAGGAGGTACAACTGACTTGGCACTGACCTTCGTATCATTCTACATCAGACCCTAAAGAGTGTCTGAAAAAAAGCCTTGGAGAAATTTGGAGTATGTCCTATGCATGAGAACTGGCTATAGTACTATATTGCTGTTTAGCACCATCATTCAAATTATAATTTCTTCATTGATGTACTTCTTTTTCCAGCTTTAAGTAGAGATCTCTCCTCTGTCCTCACAGTAAGGGATTCAGAGAAGGAAACAGGGAATCCTTATGCAGAGTTCCACCTCAGTTGGGACGCAGTGGTGCTCAGATGGCCAGCTCCTGCCAGGTCAGTGGTATGTCAGTCATGCAGTGTGTCACATTGCCTGTATTGACCTCAGGAAGAGCATCATCTTCTGAATCCAGGAACTAATACTCTACTGTGTTTCTGGGAGAGAGAGAGAGAGGGGAGGAAAAAAGGGGAAGTAATATTTAGGCAGCCTAGTTCGTATATCTAAATAAGGGGGTCCTGAAAACAAGAACTCTTAGGGAAAATACAGGAACTCTTATTTTCATCTAAAGGAGCCATCTTCATTGCCAGATAAAGCAATGATGTAAGTTTCTGGGCAGCCATTCATGACTCATTCTTTCAGAGACTTTTGTCTTGCAGTGTAAAGATTTAGTAGTAAGACTATATTTTTAAAAGCCTTGAAAATGCTTAAGTATTTTGAATTCTGAACAGCTGTCCAGACATGCCTTTCTGTTAATTAAGGGCTAGACTGCTCTATTAGAGTATGGTAAACACCACAAGTTCTTCCTCCTACTTCAGTAGGAATGAGGTAGATTACATGCCATATCAGTATGCTGGAACCCTTTAATTAGCCTGTGTAGACTCTTTATTGTGAAATCCACAGTGGCAGATGTTGATGAGCTATTCACTAAATGAAAGATTTGTCAGTCTGTGCTTATATTCTCCTCAAATTAGCTGCTGGTGAATAGAAACTCAGTGGAATCAAGAAATGCTTTGCAGTATCTAGTCTTGGTGAAAAATAGCATGTCTTGTATTCAGGTAAGCAAAGGCCTGTTTTTTGCTGATGCTTCCCTTTTGTTATTGTTCAAAATTTGCCTGCATTTTTGGTACAAACTCTTTACTTCAGCACTACAGTAGCAAGCACATGACCTGACAGTCAAGCTCCAGAAATGAGATGGCTGAAATAAGATGATCTTGGTATAGAGTTTTGCTTCTGAAAGTTCAACAATAACATAAAAGAAAACTGATCAGACCTTCCACAGATGGTCAGCCTATCTTCCACTTGAAGACAAAGAATAGAGACTATATCCTATTAATAACTCTAGGAGAAAAAAAGTGTTCCATCATCTGTGTTTGTTAGGACCATGTTTCTAGGTGCAGTTTCTGATTATTTTATTCCAGCGGTGCAGTGCAGGTCCTGTTTACATATTTTCACCACATTTCCAGTTCCATCTAAAATATAAAAATCTCCATTTTCTTTGTAACTCTATACTGTCCAACTCTGCTTGTTACTACTGGTTTCCTTTTACCCACTACCTCCTAAAAGCCCACAGTGAACCTGTAT
Source organism: Pseudopipra pipra (assembly GCF_036250125.1). Classification (NCBI taxonomy): domain Eukaryota; kingdom Metazoa; phylum Chordata; class Aves; order Passeriformes; family Pipridae; genus Pseudopipra; species Pseudopipra pipra. The sequence continues at coordinate 69,141,322 of NC_087550.1, read as the reverse complement.
TTACAGCACCACGGTCAGCTACCCCAAGTGACACTTTATGGGACCTGGCAGCTAGCTGTTGGCTGCATAAGTACCACAAACAGCAGTTGTTTGTGCAGGATGAATTTTCAAAGACTGCATCTACTCCCAGAAATGTTTACCCTTTGGGATGGGAGAGGGTTTTCGTGTACACAGCCAAAATGTATCTGGATCATCATCAGGATTCTGAGTTACCTGATGTTACATCTGCTGCTAATCATTCAGCAATGTTACGTTTTCCCAAGAGATCTCTGGTTACTTTCTGTAACACTGAGGTTGGTGTTTTGTGATTGACCTGTGTCATATCCAGAAGTCAAGGATTCTGTGACTTTGATGTGTCCTTTCACTCCATCCCAGAGGAATACTCCTTGCTTTCTTTAATTCAAGTGAAGAAACCTTAGGTATTAAAACTTTGTCCGAAGAGTTTCTCAGACTCTTCAGTGTCTATTCTGAGCTTTCCTGTGAATTTCAGAGGGATAGGGAAATAATAATATCACAGGTTTTAAATTCCATATGCATCAGTCAAACTGGCTTACTGTACTTTTCCAAATCTCTTCTCCTTTTATGAAGTGAAAATTAGTTTTCTGTAATTCAAGTTTATTTTATTGTATAGTTAAGTATCTTAAGCTTTTTTTTCTCCTGTTCCTTTCTTAAGTTAATACACTGAAGTTGGCCATTCCAAAAGCTGGGTGGTCTTAATGAAAGAGCTATTTAAGAGGATAATGTATTTTATCTCTCTACATTAGTTGCTTATTTGATTTTGCTCTGCTGCTGCCAAGGGGCTATCATACACAGCATTCAGATAACATTACTGATAGATTTCATTGGAAAAACAGGTAAATAGTTTTGGTGATAATAGCTTAGTTTTTAAGCATCAAATAGATGAAACGTTCACTACTTTTCTTTCTTTTTTTTTTCACAAACATAAGATTGATAATTCCATGCCTGTAGTTACCATAATTTTGAGGGAGGGGGGAAAAAAAAACTTTAATAAAAATATTTCCTTTTAGCAGGATTGCTTTTGGATAAGTTGCTAGTTATGTTTTGTTTCTGTTTTGGTGCCTTTTTGAGCTTCTTTAAAGTTAATGAGAGACAAATATAAATTTTCTTTTGTTTTTAAAATGTTTCATCACTGATGTTGCTAAACTTTGCTCTGTCTGTCTGTGTATAATTAAACTGATGTCCAAATCAATGTGTCTGTAGACCAACAAAGGCTTCTAAATTTATGAATGTCATGCTGTGTATCCTCTACCTAATTTTATTCTGTCCTTCAGTCTCTCCATCTCCCCTAGTCATGCACAGAAAGCTACATTCACTGCCAAGGAATAATTTCTTCCTGTATACCTGTGTTCCTCCTGCAGGTCATCAACCTGTCTTCATGCTACATTCCACCTTTCCATATGTTCACATTTTCCCATCTACCCTTTTCCTGCTGAACTCATGATGCTTCCTCATACTTTTTTGACTTCTGTTTTACCTGCAATTCAGCCAAAATTAGAGCATTCAGATGACCCATCTTTTTGCACATCAGCTGCTAAACAATTGCTAGGTAACTCTGAGCTGACACTTTTTTATTCCAGCACAAGACAACCTGTTCTTAATTTAGATTAGCCTACTTTTGAAAGGCTGTGTTTGAAAGTAAGTTTAAATAGTGTTGTTATTCTCTGAGGTCAGAGTTTCCAAACATAGAATTATTTGGGAATAACTTGTTCTTCAAATTCACAGTCTTTCTAACTCCACAGTAAATTTGAAGTCTATGTAGACATTCATCATGGGATTCTAAGGCTTGTAGGCTCCTGTTCATTTTGTTGAGATTGAGATAAAAATTTTATTTTAATATCTCATGTTTCTTTTGATCTTTTGTGCTCTTTCTCTTCTGTCATCAGTTCAAGTTTTCTTTCTTTGCTTCTTGAACTTCCTATTGTTTTTTTTCCCTTCATTTTTACTGGAATGGAAAATTTATTTTCTTATGCCTATCCATATTTGGGAGACAAATGGATTAGACTTTTTCATATTTCTCTGGAAAATAGTTTGAAGAGGTTTGTTCTTCATTGAGTCTGACTTGGATGGGAGAGGGGCTGATGAAGGGGGTAGACCTTTATTTCTTCTATAATTCCCTACACAGTGATCCTGGGAGGCCTGCATCAATATTGTTTCTGGTAATTGTAGTAGTGTACCAACCACATAAGTCTTTGATTGCTTTATAATGTGAAAAGGGGTTTTTTAAGTGCTTAACTGGTGTTGTCACAACATGATTTTTTCACTGCTGTGTTTTGTTCCAATGTATTTTGTATACCTACAAAAATACACACTCATATGTAATCCTACAATTATATATTAAATTAATAATTTTTGTTCTATGGTAATTTCTGAGTTTAACTGAAGAGATTGTCCTCAGTCTTCCTTCTATCAGAAGAACATAAACGTAACTATTTGGCACAGCCTTTCAAATCTCTGTTCATTTAAAATGTCAGATGTCTCTTGACTCTAATTCGCTATGGTATGTGAATCTAGTGAATATATTTCAGAGTGATTGAAATACTTATAATACTAATGTACATTTTAAATGTTGCATAAGCATGTATTGATACAGAATTAATTTATTTTTATATAGGGGATGTCCCACTTTGGTGCAAGCATTACCAGGTCCTAGTACACAAGTTACTGCTGGGAGCAACCATACAGCTATTCTCTTAATGGATGGCCAAGTTTTCACATTTGGAAGTTTCTCAGTAAGGAAATATTATTATTTACTTATGAGAATAAGCTAATAGTTAATGTATTGTTCAAAGACCTTTCAAGACTGCTTATGCTTGCTCTTACAGAACTGTGCATGACTTCTGCATGTCTTTTGTGCCTGTTATGTTATGAAATGTAGCCTCTAATGTTGTTGTAGTTAGAAAAGCATGATGCCAGGAATTCTTTGTGGTTTTTATACATTTTAATGAAGACGGTGATTTAAAACCTAGATTGTTTTATAAGGTGCACCAGTTTTCTCAAACTTTTATTGTTGCAAACTTACTTGTGTTGCCTATTCTGTTGTCTGTCTCCATTTGGTAGAAAAAATTGCCCTTGTTTCTTTCACAGAAACAGCAGTGAGTTGCAGAAGTTACACTAACACTTGAGGGGAGGGATTATTGTTCAGTATAACACTTCTTAACTCTACACCATTTCCACATGGTGTATTATTTTCCCATGTCCATGTGGAATCCATTCTTATATTCACTAAATAAGCATTTAAACGTTTACTTCCCTTTGTGCCTCCTTGTCTTTGTAAATATGCCCCCATTGCAATCTCTACAGAGTCATCTGTTGTTTGTACTTTCCTGCTAATGTTTTTGCTGTTTTGGGGGTTTTTTTTGCAAAAGCTAGAATATACATATTGAGTTATTTTTATATGTTTTTAAAACTAGGTATTGCCAAACAAAACACAAGAGAAATTTTACCTTTTGAAATCTCTCTTTTTTACCAAAAAAAAAAAAAAAATATTAAAAAAAGGTGAGGACTGAAATTTTAGAAACAGAAAGTCATGTTTTGAATTAAAGTGAACCATAAGACAGCTCTGCAATTGGGCAGTATTTTGTTGTTTTGCAGACTTTAAGCAACAGTTGTGGTGTCAAAATTGACATGTTCATGTCAAAACTGATATGGGCCCGTAAAAGTTTAAGGTGAAGCTTGGCCTCTGAAAAACCAAATTCACTCTCAGAAACAGGATATAAAAGTCTGTTTGTTGACTGTGGGTCTTTTTCCTTTCTCTAAAATAAAAATAAATTTAGGCCATATTTAGACCACTTGTACTTTGTGTCTGGTTTTAAAATTGTAATGCTTGAAAGTTTGCTGAAAGCTTTATAAAGTCAAGACAAAATTAAAAGTGAATATATTATTGAAAATTTCTTTGCTAAGTTTACTTATTACAGTGTTATGAAGAAAGAGAGATGAATAACATGCTGGACAGGATATTTGCTGTATATACATGTTTCTTTTCCCTAACCATTTTAACTTTAGCATGCAATGCATTGCCTGTGGCTGAATGGGGTAAATGGAGTCTGAGCAGGTTTATTGTAGCAGTTCTTTCTATGTACTTAGGTACAGTATAAGAACTGTTGGTCCATCTCAATAACTAGTTGTACATGGAAATAAGGCCCCAGATGTCCAGATCAGGTTGTTAATGAACATGTGCAGAGGTGCTTGCTGAGGCATTTTATGCTTTTTTTAGCTTAAGTTTGACATGCTAATTGATTTTTAGGTACTTGTAAGAGATATTTGCTCTATGAAACTTACAGTCCATATAAGTTCAGAATTGAGTGGAACTTAGACTGTCTATATCTGAATATAATTTTTTTTCTTTTTAAACCATTCCTTTTTTAACCTTGAAGTTATTCAAGGTTATTCAAGGTTAACTTGAACATTGTAGGAGAACAAGGCTTTTATATTTGACTCTGAAGATGGAAAGGAGGATTATCCATCATGGAGAGTTTGAGTTGCATTTAAAAAAAGTTTACTCAAAACCCTAACTGAATTAAGGAGGAGTATATCTGTCAGTAACTTGTTTCTTGTATTTAAATGTGTAATGCTTCACTTAGATTAGCCATTGCTTTTTGAAGGTAGTTTTGTGGTAAACTTTCTTCCAGATGACCAATTTTGTCTGATGAAACTATCGAAGTAACTTAGTCATCTTTGAGACTTATTGTTACTGTCTCTTACTAATTCTTGCATTCTTTCTATAGAAAGGTCAGCTTGGTAGACCAATTCTGGATATGCCCTACTGGAATGCAAAGCCAGCACCTATGCCTAATATAGGCTCCAAATACGGACGCAAAGCTACATGGATTGGAGCGAGTGGAGACCAGACTTTTCTCCGGATCGATGAAGCTCTTATTAATTCTCATGTGCTTGCTACATCAGAGATATTTGCAAGCAGGCATATAATAGGCAAGAACTCTTCTATAACATTTTAAATACTTATAGAAGTGTTGCAGAATAATAGAGGAGCAACAAGTCAAAAATGTGAATGGAGGGAATGAAAATATTTTGGCTTTCTAGTTTTACTGCACATGATGATCTTAGCTTCTTTAGAAATCAGTTTTATTAGAAATAATAATAATGTAAAAGCCTAAAATTTGCTTGCATTTAAATCTTACTACCTTTTTTTCTTTTGCTATAGCAGTATATCTGTTCTTCCCTGTTACAGTACACGCATTTTATATGTAAAAAGCATTAATGACTTGAGTCTTCATGTCTGTTTGCTCTTTTTGCTCCATGATCTAGGTTTGGTACCAGCTTCGATATCAGAACCTCCTCCTTTTAAATGTCTTCTGATAAACAAAGTAGATGGCAGTTGCAAAACATTCAATGATTCTGAGCAGGAAGACCTTCAAGGTTCTGGTGTGTGTCTGGATCCTGTCTATGATGTTATTTGGAGGCAAGTGTGGATTATAGCTATTAAAGTAGCAGTATAGAAATCCTTTTTAAAATACTTCGTGAGGCTGGCGACTTGATTATACTAGTCGTGTTTATGCTTATTTCCCTAGTAAATGAAAACCAATTTTTAATCTTCCATATATATTTTTCACACTTTTTGGATAATTTGCTTAAGGAAACCCAAAACAAACATCTTCACTTGCCCGAATTTTTAAAATTTCTTTTATTTTCTTTTTTGCATCATTCTCATGCCAGTCTCATAGTATTTACAGAATCCCAATCTGTTCTCTTTATTTACTCCTTTTACTCCCTTTTCTCCATCTACTTAACACTTGACTGAAAAATTTTCTTGCCATACTCAGCTGCCACATGTCTATGTCTTAAATTGTCATCATTTTCTCAGGCATTAGTGGTTAAAACTTGAATAGGAGGAAGGGTGGAGCAATGGTGTTCTTTTCAGTTCTGACATTTTGGGAGGTCAAAAAAAGTACTTATTTAGATGACACAGACAGAAAAATTAATTGTATTTATTTTACAGTCATTGGGGTTAGAGTCTTTGAGCAAGTGTAGGTTGTAAGCACTTGTTCCAAAACAGAATCATAAGATCCAATTCTTCTATGATGATTTAAAAGCTACATTAGCCAGGATTTAGGAGAGAAATTTGAACTGTCATCTGAGTTCCAGTAATGGATGATATTTAAATTTTTTGTAGACAAAACAAGAATGATCAGTTAGAATAAAGCAGGAAGCCAGCTAGTCTGCATTCAGCTGGAAAAGGTAGTATCACAGCTGTCTTCATCCAAAATATTGAGATTCAAGAACCAATTAATTAATAACCAATTAACATTGAAGCATGCATATTTTCTACGCGTGTTTCTTTATGATGTGTGAAGTTCCTTGGATGGTTGTAGTTCTGCATTATGCACATCCCCAGAATTGTATGAATCTCATTGGCTAGGTACCAATTCCTATTGAAATTATGCTGAGATTGGAAATAAGAGTAGCACTCACATCCCTTAAAGCTCTATATTTTCAGCATGTTTAGCTCTCACTGAAAGACTCAAAAAGAGTCACCGAAAGACTCAGTTTGTGAAAAATTCAGTTATCAATGGCCATGGGAGTGCAGCAAGTGTCAGAGGAGAAAAGGTGGTGATACTCAACTTGATCTAGCACAAGAAATGGTAATTCAGTTTAAGAAAGTTCAGAGTCACATGTTTGTATGGGTGAACGTGAATTGAGATGTTTTATTGTCTTGCTATATTTTGGAGACTGTAGAACTAAATCTAGAGCTTAAAAACTGAAGAGTGGATTGTGGGAGACTGCAGCTTTATTTCTCTCTTATCCCATTCTTGTTCAATAGAAAATATTAAAATAGTCTAAAAAGAAGAGACGTGTTAATGAATATGCCTATTAGTAGTTAAATATTTGGTATATTATTGTACCTGGACATTTTTATTCATGCCTGTTTAAGTGAGGGTTCAGTTTCTCGTATGGAGAAAGCATTCTGATGACAGAGATTTTAAAGATTTTCTTCACAGCTTTGTGACTTATTCTTCCAGTAAAATTCAAGTGGTTACATGATTTTTGTGTGTGTATCTAAACTTAAACATTGCTAACTTGTTGATATCCTGAATACCTATGATGTACTATAATGCTTTTAGTTAAAACTATTTGTTTCTCCATTAGATTTTTTAGAACCATGTACCAAGTGAAAATTCCTTTTGTGCTTATTCAGAACACTCACATAGACCTATGTCTTTTAACTGTTTCTTCCTCTTACATAATGGTTTCAAAGATTTCATTTTCTTCATTTTCTTTTTCTCCGTGTTAATTTATAGTATAGAAAGTCTTTGTATTCCCTTATTTATGCTGCCCTTTTTTATAATCCCTTAAAAACTCATGAGGCGATGTTACCCATTTAAAAAAGCCCAAACAAAATTTGTTGGATTTGTCAAGATTTTTTTACTCTTATTTGAAGGTAAGCCTTTTACTTTCACTTGGCATCTTTATAATTTTTTTGCACATCTGCCATTACATTTAATACTTTGCTAGTTACTTCATATTTTTTACTAGATAATACTGTTTTAACATTTATTAGCTTTGAGAAGTGTCTAACATTTTCTGAAATTTGTAAACCCATAATATGACTGTTTGACTTGAAGTAGAGTAAGAATGTTTTTGTGTCTTTCCATTTGCTGGAGTGTTAAACTCTTAAACTTTATATATTTAGTGTAATGATGTTCAATTTCAAGAGATTGTACCAGCAGATCTATATTTTACATTAAATAGCTTATAAAATTTAATTCTTGGTTAGGCTTTGTATTTTTTTCAGTAGATGAAAGGTTTTTTTCATTCTGTTTTTTCTTGCTCTAGGTTTCGACCAAATGCCAGGGAACTCTGGAGTTACAATGCAGTAGTTGCTGATTCCAGACTTCCATCAGCTCCAGACATTCAATCCCGGTGTAGTATTTTGAGTCCAGAACTTGCTCTACCAACAGGTTCCAAAGCTCTAACAACCAGATCTCATGCAGCTTTGCACATTCTAGGTATACATTTACAGTTGATGAGTCAGAAGCTTAGATGAGTCAGAAGCTTAGATGAAATAAAGTAATGTAACTTAATGTTATAAATGTAATAAATGAATTGTAGTCTTAACATCTTTCTGACTTTTTTTCAGTTAAAATTTTACTTTGTAATTAAAAATATACTTTGTAGTTCTCACCGTTGCTCTTAACTCTTATGAGCTGGCTGATAAGCATTAATTTCATCAAAATAGTTATCTTCTGCCATCTTAATGATGTTAGAGGGTTTTAGAGTTCTGGTAGAACCTGCTATTAGAGGTCAACATAAAAAAAGTAAGAAACCTTCCTAGGTGGTCTTTTTGGAAAGTCTGCAGAATGAAGTTGGTACTCTTAACTTGGAGTCTCAAAAAAACCCCCAAACAACCCCACCATAAAAAAGTGCTCTTCAGTAAGTTACTTTTATTTTAAAGTAAATACATTATCTAATATTAAAATATACTTTTTGCAGTTTTGTATAATGAGTCACTAAGAGTAATATGATTTCCTTTTGTAGTCTAAAAAGCCTACCAAAATAAAAATAATTCCACTGTGTTATTGTATAAACTGGCCATATGCAGCATATGCAGTGCTTCAAAGCACAGCTTTAGAAGTGATTTTAGCTCACTTGTTCCCTGATTGTGATGAGTCGTCAGTTTGTTGACCTGCTCCCTTCATTATCTGTTAAGAGATGTGATTACTTTTAACTTGAACAGTACTTTTTTGTGTCTGAGTCAGAGTAAGGCATGTTAGGTACCTCTGTGTATGAAACAAATTTTATGAAGACTTTAAAATCTGTCCATAATTCAGTTACTACTTCAACTCTTTTTGGGTAATACAATAAGTGTAAAAAGGAAAAAAATAATGTTGCTGGCAACTTATCTGCCATTGTAAAAGTTACAAAGTAGGTTTAATCATATTTGTTTGTTATTCTGGAGAATAAATAAATTAGATGAAGTTTATCTTCAGTACCAAACCTTGAGGTTTGGCAACAATGACCCTTGGCCTAATCAAAACCATAAAGATATTCAGTAGCCTTGTGTGATTTAGAGACAAAACAGTTAGTTTTCTTTGATCTTCTTAATTAATATTCATTTCCATTTCACTGATTATAATCAACAGGGAGAATTTTTGAGTTCTTTTTTTCTCTTGCCTTCTTATAGGTTGTCTTGATACTTTGGCTGCTATGCAGGACTTAAAAATGGGTGTAGCAAATACAGAAGAAGAAACTCAAGCAGTAATGAAGGTTTATTCTAAAGAAGACTATAGTGTTGTTAACAGATTTGAAAGTATGTACACACTAAAATTTTATAGGACAAGCCAATCAGGCTTGCAGAATGAAAGACCAAGATTAACTATATTTTTGGGGGGATTTTTTTCTGCAGGTCATGGAGGAGGCTGGGGTTATTCAGCCCACTCAGTAGAAGCTATCCGTTTCTGCGCTGATACGGATATTCTGTTAGGTGGTCTTGGTCTTTTTGGTGGTAGAGGTGAATACACTGCTAAAATAAAGGTAGGTTTTTTTGACCATTTTAAACAATGTTATATCTCAAAATCGAAACTTTAAGAAATGTCATCGAAAACCATGATTAATTTTATTTCCTGATGAACGAGTGGTTTACTATTTATGAAAAGCATTATGCAGATACAGTGGGTGAAGTAGAGATCTGAGAATTACCATTATTAATTGTCATGAATTGGCCCTTTCTCACCTTCACTAAATGCTATGCCGTCTTAGAGGTGTCTTGAGCGGGTATGTTAGTGAGGCCGATGTTCTGTGGTCTGTTTACACAAAGCTCAGAGGTCCACCTGCAGAAAATCGGTGTTACGGGCTTCAGGTTAAAATCACATCCTATGTGACTGACAAGGAACTGTTTCTCAAAAGCAGAAAAATAGTCCTTATCAGTAGCCATTGCTTCCCATTGTCCCTACCACTTCTTTCTCAGACTGGAAGAAGCTATCTCTCAGCTTCAGCTGAGTGTGAATGGCACCAAATGCAATTGACTCTTCTTTGTGCCAAATGTAAGGATGATTACAGGTGGAGTGTGTGTGCTGATTTAAAATAAATAAACCTGGCTTTGGATTAGAAAACTCACATAAACACACAATGTGATAACAGAGCTCTGGTTTCTAATAAATGTCTTCTGGTCCTGTATTTAATGAGGGTTTTGGTAACTGCATGAAGAACAATTGTAAAGGAAGATCTGGTATCTGTCTGAGATTTGTATTAGACGTGTATGTTCAGAATATATTATCGTTACTTGTTATTTAGTGGGTTACTGAATTTTCTTTCTCTATTTTTGGATAAATAGGTTTGTATTAGGGAAATGGATGGCATATGCTTAGCAATAACACTTGCATAAGACAATAGGAAATCCAGAATAAGTAGTTGTACTTTGTTCTAGTTTAACATAATGACTGAGAATTGCAAATGATTAAGGGCAGCCAAGAAACTTAATGTTAGTCCTGCCCTTTTTGTTTTTAATACTAAAAGCAATAACTGTATGAAAGCACTCTTAATATTATCTGTTCGGTTTGTTTCTCATTGTTTAGGATTAGCTTATTGCCAAGATAAGATTTGCCAGTCCTGCCACAAACTGTGTATTAAATAGGTATTTGCAAGAGAAGTCATAGACATGTATTGTGGTCCCTTTTCAAACTCATCAAACTGTAGAAAATATTTTTGAGAAAGAAAACCAAGTTCATCTTTTGTCCTGGTCACCAACTGGTTACAATACTATTGACTAGCTCTGCTAAACCATCAAGTGGTCCCTTTCCAGAGAAGCTGAGTATATCTTATATCTATATAAGATATGTAAGTGCATTTCAGTCTGTGATGGAAAACCTGCACTTTCTGCACCACTTTGCCTTTTTTGGATGCTCTGCATTTTACTTGTTTGCAAGATTTTTAGGGAGTTTCTCCACTTAAAAGTATATTTGGACATAAGGCTGGGAGGTCAATGTCAATTGCAATTTCTTAACAGTTAATGCCTGACTTCCAAATGGGGATTTGCCTGTCAGTGATAGTACATAGCAGTGATTTTTGGGAAGGGGAAAGAAGAGTAGTATACAGTTTCCAGAATACCAGACAGGAAAAAGTGACATTAAGAGGTTTCTAACACCTAAGACATAATTTGACTGTTTTCTCTTACTTCCCCAGTTGTTTGAATTGGGTCCAGATGGGGGAGACCATGAGACTGATGGAGACCTTCTTGCTGAGACAGATGTCTTAGCATATGATTGTGCTGCTAGGTAAGATGTTTAGCTTACCTACTCTACCTATTTCTTGATCTTTATTTTTGCTTTCTTCATACACATTTTAGTATCACTTTAATATCATAAGAGATGATCTACATCATTAGAGTTTTGTAGCAAGTGACATAAAACTTACACTCAAAAGTGTGTTGGGGAAAGTGGTAAAACCAAATACTCACCAAACCATTATGTTATTTAAATTAAAAGAAGAAAATCTAATTCTTGCTTTTGTACAAATACGAGTCAAATCCCATATTCCTTTGATGAGATGATAAGACAAAATGTTGCAGCAGCTCTTTTGCATAGTTCTATCAACAGGATGCTTTCAAGTACAAATGGGTATTTGCATTAAACAACTCATGATTAAGCATACTTAGTAAGGAATTATCATAAGTAAAAGAAGGGTTACTGTGCTTCAGCTCATTAGAATACAAGCAGCTGTTGCTTGAAAGATTTTGTGCATATGGATGGGGTTAGCTATGTTGCTTTTTCATTCCCTGTTATAAAATAATTTAAAATTCAAACAATATGTGATTATATTTGTCAGGTTTAATCTTATATATCAATCCCCTAACTATATGTTCTATTACTTTCCATAATATTCATTGTAATTACTAAGAATTTTTGTATAAGGTCTTGTAATTTGCAGAAATTTTTTGAAATTGAATTAATACTATGTAATTAATACCTTATAAGTAATACTTTACTTGCAGTATTTTATAGTAAATGAATTGGTTTTGTGTGTTAGTTTAACTTAATTTCTCCTTACTCTGTTTGATATCTGATTGTTTAACTATGGAAGATCAAGCTAGACTTAGGCATTTGTAGGTCCTTCTGAATTACTGGTTTTTAATTTCTACAATATTTTTCAATGAAATATTTTTAAGTTTTGAATATAAACAGATGTGATACTAATAACCTAATTCCATTACTTTCCAATTTTCTTTCATGAGCAGAGTGTAACTTTTAAAAATTAATCTAGAAACTAATTCAAATATATTTTTTTTTCAAAATTTACTTCTCCCAGAGAGAAATATGCAATGATGTTTGATGAACCAGTACTTCTACAAGCTGGCTGGTGGTATGTAGCCTGGGCAAGAGTGTCAGGACCTAGCAGTGATTGTGGATCTCATGGACAGGCCTCTATAACTACAGATGATGGGTATATTTTTTTCTATATTTTTTCATGCAAAGGAAGAGCTCTAATATGACTTGAATAATAATTGGATTATTTCTCTTTCAGTGTTGTATTTCAGTTTAAAAGTTCCAAGAAATCAAATAATGGTACAGATGTTAATGCAGGGCAGATTCCGCAGTTACTATACAGGTAATAATTTGACTTCTATTTGGAACAACTTATTCACGTGTTTTTTAAATGGAAACATAGAAGTTGTTGAAGTAACCATGTTTCATGAAAACATTATTGTATTAAGCTAAGGAAATCAGTGTCTGAAAAAATTAGGCAGAAACTTAGTGTCTTTAAGAATAACAAATCCATTATGCCAACATTTACTTCTTTGGTATTTTTGCAGTCATTCTGCATGAGTTACAAGACTTTTAATTTACATCTATAGAACATTGTGATTTCATACAACATGATTAGTATTTTTGACTAGTTGGAAAGTACTCTGTTCAGTAGGCCTCAGTTAAGGAACAGGGTACTATCAACAAATGATTTTAATGAAAAAGAGGCCAAACACAACAATCAACTGTGCTTTACAATAAGTTACTACAGACTTATGATTCGCATGATAAATGTTATTTAACTCTTTTTTAGAAAGCAAGAACTCTTTCACTGGATTGATAGTATATTTTATAGATTTCCTCTGATAAATACAAGACCTAATTCTTATATTTTATGAGTGTGTGTATATTTTTCCTCTCCTCCTCTCGCCCCCACCTTGACTCTGAAACTTGGAATTTCTTCACACCAGTTCTCTTGCTGTGTCCTTTTCTAAGCATGTCCTTTTCAGGGTCCCTTCTCAGAACAGCTCACTTTTGCCTGTAAGCTTTCTGTCCATAGACCCCTATCTCTCCAGGTGAAGGTTTCGTTTTGACTGATGCACATGAAGTCCTGGGATAACATATTAATCATATGGGTGATTTCTGTGGAGAGGTGGCTGTAGACTTGAGGCCTCTGAAGGAAGGATATGACTTAAGAGCAATGAGTGGCACAGAAGGGAGGGTGCTGCAGTAGTAGTTGCTGCCTGTATTTTTAACCTCCACGTATATTTTACTTCCACAAAACTAGTGTTCTTTAAGGAGTAACATTTCTAGTTTTGATTTCATATGAAGAAATACAGTAAATACTTGTAATAATTTCATGTAATTAAATCTCAACCTTTTTTCAGTTGTCACAGTACTTCCAGTTTAACAGAATTCACGATATTTGGTTATTGGTCTAGGATGATTAGGAACTGGAGGAAGTTGTGCTGAAATTGAACATTTTTGGATAGTTATGTTAAACTTGTTTTGTCATTTGTTTTTGTTCCACTTGAACAATACAAACAGTAAAAACTAGAAAAAGTAAAACAAACAAACAAACCCAAACCAAAAGTCTACTAAAAGAGAAAACTGGAGATTTCAAGTCAGTTCTAAAATTGTTCTTCCAGATTGCCAACAAGTGATGGCAGTGCATCCAAAGGAAAACAGCAAACCAGTGAACCTGTACATATTTTGAAGAGATCTTTTGCCAGAACTGTCTCAGTGGTGAGTACTATTAAGAATGTTCTGTGGTTCTGGCGAGTTCAGTCATTCTTAGAAAACTGAAAGATGTACATGTGGAAATAATGATTTTTTTTTTAATCTTTGGTTTATCATGCAGAAGGTAGGCACACTGATATATAAAATATTTAATTATTTTACTTTTTCTGAAGATTTTGGATGTAAACCTAAATCTAAGCTAAGCTCAGTATTGACCTGAGGGTGAAAGTCTAGAAATGTATTTATTTACAAGATTGAACTACCTAATTTTGTGTTTTTCTGGTGGGGGGAAATTCAGATGGAGTTCATTCTTACTGGTTGTATTCAAAGTACAAGCCTTACTTCCTGCTAAAAATCAATATTACCAGGCTTTTTAGAATTTGAGTTTGCTTTACTGCTCTCTTAAACGGCTTTTAGACTACTGGCATTAATTAGTCACTGGTTAGATTTATCTCTGTCTTGGATTCATTCCGTTATACATTGAGGATCAGATAGCATTTAATTGAACTTTGATAAACTGAGGTAAGGAGTATTCATAGGCACAGTGAACTTGCAACTATTAATAGAAGGTAGTCTGCAGCTCTTCTCATACAGGGAGGTTAGTCTAACTTTGAGAATTACTGTATTAAGTTGAGATACAATGTTATTCAGGGTAAGGCCAATTCTGTCTCTGTATTTTTGAAATACAGTCCCTTCCTTATCTGTTACAAGCAATGATTATTTTATTTTCATTTTCATCCTGGTTTATATTCTATACTGTTTTACACGTACTGTCAGTATTCTCCATTTTACACTGAAGTTATTGCCTTTATGTGTCTGTGCAGGTTTGCTTCACCTTGCATTAAAGTTATTGGACAGTCGCAGTCCAATTTTCTAAATCAGGCTGCTTTCTTTCATTTACGTATTCTCCATCTGTTCAGTATTCTCTATTGATCAGGATGATCTTCTCCTGTTCAGGTTTCTTCTGGAAATGTATTATCTACATAATTTGCATTTTTAGTAATCATATTATCAACATGTTAATAGCTACTCTTAATACATGTTTGCTTAAAAATATTTGCATTGAGCTATGAACTCCTGTGGCTTTTAATACTTCACATTGTATCCTCTCTCTTCATTATCTTGCTGCTGTTATCCCTCACCATAGATACAAACTAGTATAAGAGGAGAGTTTTGACTTTCTGGAGCACTAGGTGTTTTATATCTAACTTTGAACAATCAGTTTGATTGTTGCAACTTGAAGGTGTTCAATACCAAATACTTGTATTTTGCTTTCTGAGGTACAAATTCATGAAATTACCAGCCACATCTAATGGTAGAAACAAAACTTCTTAAATCCTCAAATTTCTTGTGGACTATCATGTATTTCTGTTTAGCTTTCAAGTACTGTAAATGTTATATAGTTGCCATGATCCTGCAGATCATAATTGTTTAAAGTGAAGACAGCCCTGATAAGTCTTCACTTTATAACAAGAATGTATTATGTCAAAAGTAGGTATTACACTATTATGCAGATGAGGCAAGTAAAATTTACTGAAAAATCTCTATTGCAGATGAATACAAACCGTTGTTAGTTCTTAAATAAGTGAGAGACTTCCACACATATTATAGCATATGTCATAAATAGCTTTTATCATGGTATTACAGTGAAGCATCCCCTACATTCTCAGTGCTTTTTTTTTTTCTCAAGCAAAATAGGATTTGTGTGTTACATGGTAGATATATATAGATATAAATATGTTTTCGTAATAAACATGCGTATAGATGCTATTTGCTTTTCATCTGAAACTGATGCTGAAAGGTCATTTCTTGTTTTTTAACACAAAATCTGTCTTTGGTATCCTTCATACTCTGAAATAGGAATGCTTTGAGTCTTTACTGAGCATTCTTCACTGGAGTTGGACAACACTGGTGCTGGGAGTTGAGGAACTTCGTGGACTTAAGGGTTTCCAATACACTGCTACTCTTTTGGATTTAGAAAGGTTGCGTTTTGTGGGCACATGCTGCCTGAGATTGCTGAGGGTCTACACCTGTGAAATATATCCAATATCAGGTATTTTTCTTGGTTAATTTGATTCATATTTATCAGCAATCATTATTTTACAGGACACCTAAAATTTGATCTAAGTATTAATGTAGGATATACTATAAGATGAAATACAGATGGTTTTATTGGATCAATTAAGAGACTTGTTGTCAGACATGGGATATTTTCAATTATCTGCATAACCAAATGTCCAATACCACTTTTACACTATAACTTATATGTATTTTAAAGTTAATTTCTTGTTTGACTTGTCAGCTGAGTTCTTTTGGACTACTTGTACCTTCCTTTTTTTCTCATCTCTTTACATAGTGTCTGCTTTGGTGGTGAGCACAATTTAAATTTGAAAGATGTATCTGTTTTTTGTGCCTGTAGTTTGATAATGCTCTTATTAAAACACAGCATATATTATGACAGACCAGAAAAGTAGGAGTTTCTGATGTTCAGGTTTTTTTATGTGGTTTAACACCCTTAACTGTGTCACTTTTGAAATTAACTTCTCTGAATGTAGATACGTTATTGTTCCTAAATTCCAATTGTTTCATTTGCATGTAAAATGTGCATTTTAATATGAAAATGTTTCAGTTACTCCGAACTTAATTCTTTTCTTTGTGTAACCTTCTAGCTTCAGCTAAGGCAGTTGTAGAAGAAACGAGCAAACTAGCAGATTGCATTGGAAAAACTAGGACCTTGTTGAGAAAAATTTTATCTGAAGGAGTTGATCATTGCATGGTGAAGTTGGACAATGATCCACAAGGATATCTCAGTCAACCGCTCAGTCTTTTAGAAGCTGTTCTTCAGGAATGCCATAATACATTCACAGCTTGCTTTCATTCATTTTATCCAACACCAGCTCTCCAGTGGGCATGTCTTTGTGACTTGCTGAACTGTTTGGACCAGGTACATTAAAATGACTCAAGTAAATATTACAGCTTAGCTTGACCTTTGCTGAAATTGAAGCTAAGCAGTATTTAAAACTTTTATTCAATTTTTTCTTTTATTCTCATTTGCAGCTTGAGTTCTGCTGTGGTTTGCTGTTTTTTTGGTTTGTTTTTTTTTTTTTTTTTTAATAATCAGTTATTAGTTTTCTTTGTTATTTGGTGGTTTTGAGTGTCCTAGTTCAACAAGAGCCTAGAAACTTTGTCTCCCTTGGCTTTAAGATTCTCTCTGGGACAGCAAAGAAAATTTTTGGTGCTGGTAACTGTCAGTACCTGCATTTTCAGTGTTGAGGCCATGCCTTATTTGTGCTTATTCTTGGTGCATGTTACTTAAGAGCATAAGTGTAGCATTTTTTTCATGAATACTTGAGTAATTCCTCGTTATTAAATATTACAACAGTGCTCTGACGTAGCCAAGTACATGAGAAGCAGCTGACAATATTATTCTGTAATCAACAACTTTCCAAGTATCTTGCTTAATGTGAATGAGCATTCCACATCTAAATGGTGTAGTTGCTTGCTTGCATTGCTTGTAGTAAGATACAAACAGTTTGCTGCTTTGCATGAAAATTCATTTATCATATACAATTTCAAGGAAGAATCTTTAATGTATTAGTCTAATTAAATTGTTTGGTTAATTGTAAGAAATGCTTTGTCTTCAAAGGATACCATAATTTGAAAAGTAATATTAAATGGTTTATTATTTTAAAATATAGCAACCAAAAATATTAATTAGTCCAATTTTGAAAATCTAAATGCAAACTTATGAGAGAAGATAATGTAAAATTCATAGGAAAGCGTTCTCTAAATTATTTCTATAATTACGATAAAGCTGAAAAGTTCCTTTCAAAAGTAGTTTCTGTCTTGTTTACTTTCAGTGCAATGGTGCTATTCTGTTCCTATCTGTTTATGTTTTTAGGACATTCAGGAAGCAAACTTCAAAACCTCCAGCAGCCGCCTTCTTGCTGCAGTTATGTCTGCTCTCTGCCATACTTCAGTGAAGCTGACCTCTATCTTTCCCATTGCTTATGATGGAGAGGCGTTGCTGCGATCAATGGTTAAACAAGTCAGCACTGAGAATGACTCTGCTCTGGCCCATCGTTTTCCTCTTTTGGTTGCACACATGGAAAAACTCAGTCAGGTCAGGATGTATTCTAAAAATTTAATGGCAACTTCTACTTTGCAACAAAAAGCAGTTATACAAGTTGAAGATAAATTTGCCCATTTTCTTTCAAAAAGGCTTATTTCAGAAACTTATTTTTTCCAATTTTCATCTTTTTATCTGAAATATTCCAATTCTTTTTTTGAAGAATGTCTGTTGTTATTTTGGAATATTAAATTGGAAGAAATATACTTTGGAGTTGTATCCTGTTGCATAGTGTTTTGTGCAACAGTTTTTCAACTTTTTCACGTTATCACAAGGAGGAACATGTTGATAGATTTGGTGTTTTGAGGAAGAGTTAAAATAGCTTTGGTAATGAAAAATCATGTCTCAAACTGGAGTTTCTAAAGAAGTCAACAAAGGAAGCCTAGTTCATATAGAAGGTTATTAAACAGTTTCTTAATCAAGGCTCTTGAATACTGTATTTTTACAGTTCTTTTATTCTAGAATTGATTTACAGGAATGGAAAGGGTTAAGATGATAATGAAGGATATTGGACTACTAAATAATATTATTCACTTGAGAAGACAAAAGGGGTAAGATTGTATGAAATGATGAATGATGCAGGAAAGGTAAATAAATGATAGTTGTTGAGCTTACCAATACGAAAAGTTTTGAGCAAACAGAGACCTTAGCAAAAAGTAAGTTCAGAAGTTTGCTGCTCTTTTATAAAGTATGTGGTTTAGCTGGAGAACAATCTCCTGTAGGCCATTATTATGCTAAAAGCTTTCATGGATTTGGAAAGCATCTGCATAAATTAATGAAGAAAAAAAATACCAAAGGCTGTTAAATGCAAGTATAATATTTATGTCTTGGATACAGCTGCCTCTTAACTGCTAAAGATGGAAAGTATTCTGTGCAGGTGTCTGTGCAGGTTTGCTTTACCTAATTGTCTTCCATATCTGTTCACTGCTTGGGTAATTCTGAGAGACAAAATGGCGAGGAAAACAGACCTGAATTTTCATCAGTAGAGCTGCTTTTATCTTTCCTCATCAGAAATTATTTTCAGTATGGATAACTGTTATGGAAAACAGTGGATGTCACTGCTAGTTAGAAGGCACAGTAGATTCCTAAGCTTAGATTTGTTTCATATAAAGAACAACTGTTTTTGTAAGCATCCCGCCACTGGTTTTCATTTACCTGCTTGCATAGAAGATACTTTTTGTTAACACCAAAACTAAAAAGCTTTTGAGATTCTTTTTCAGAAAATGTAGAAGAAAATTATATGAATAGTTCCGTAGATAGCTGTATATCTACTGTGTTCTTATGTGTGCTTATAAAGCCATTAGGCTTTATAGGCTATAAAGCAAAACTCTCTCTCCTGAGAAGGATACCTATGTAGGATATCTTTCCAATTCAATAAACCAAGTGGTCACTACCTCATTCAGGAAAATAAAAATATTAGTTCTTTTGACAAGGGAATACATACTATCATAGCTTTGAGAATTTTTAATTTTGTTTTTTCACCCTCTAGACATTTCTTATTGTCATGAAGTCACAGATTTTTCAATTACCTGATGCTTATAATATGTGAAAGTCTGTGTCTTGGGTTTTTCTTTTTTAATAACAATGTCATTTGTCATTGGTTTTTTTCATACTGCAGAGTGAAGAAAATGTTTCAGGGATGACAAGCTTTCGCGAAGTGCTGGAAAAGATGTTAGTCATTGTTGTTCTGCCAGTACGGAACAGCCTTAGAAGAGAAAATGAACTTTTCTCTTCACATCTGGTTTCTAATACCTGTGGGTTGCTTGCTAGTATTGTGAGTGAGCTTACAGCATCAGCATTAGGATCTGAGGTAAAACTGCTGTAAAATCATTGCTAGAAATCTTTCAGGACAGATATATTATGAATGTGATCTAGGCTGTTACAGGTATTTTGTAGGTATGCAGATCTTTCAAAGATGCTGGAATTCTCAGTTCTCAGTAGCTCAGATATTTTGCGTAAATTAAAAGCATGTATTCACTGTATTAGGCAAGTATTGTTGATAAATAGCTATTTAATTATGGCTACAGAATACTGCAGATTGTTTACAAAGTGGCAAATTTTTTTGAGTGCTTATCTTTTTGCCTGCATATCTGTGCATGTATCCAATCAAATATCCTTTCGTGAGGCTGTAACTTAGTTATATGATGGAAAATTATTTGATTTTCTTAAAGGAGTATCACTGCCTCTGGACTGTCAACAGGTTTTTCTCACAGAAAGATCCAAACTTTTGATAACATCTTGACTGAAATTGTTTTACCATTATGTTATTATCTTTATCTGTCCTCTTCTTGACTGCACCTAAGACAGAAATCCCTAACTCTTCTTTTAGTACAGTTAATCTATATTTTGTGCTAATTTATCTTGTAAAGTATGTATTTAAATACTTTAAAAAATTAATCAGATTCCTAATTATTCCTATTTAATTTCTAATTACCAGAAATATTTTCTTTTTTCTTTTGAGTCAGTATTGACTAGAAGGCTCACTAGTGGCATATTCTAATGTTTATGAATTGAGTTTTAAAATTTACCCAGTTGAAAATCTGGTAATTTAATTCACTTAATTTTGCTTTATTAAAATTTTCTAACATGTAGCAGTTAATATTTTCTTACACCTCTATTTAACTTTCTACAGGTTGATGGGCTGAACTCTCTCCATTCGGTCAAATCCACTCCAAACCGATTCACTAAAACAAGTCAGGGAAGAAGCTGGAATACTGGGAATGGATCCCCCGATGCAATATGTTTCTCTGTTGACAAAGCTGGTATAGTTGTTGTAGGATTTTCTGTTTATGGTGGAGGAGGAATTCATGAATATGAGTTGGAGGTTTTAGTTGATGATGTAAGTATGCATTTGAGAAAATATTTGAAGAAAAGTAACCTCAGAGTTATTTATAATATGTTTTATAATGTAATATTGTAATATTCTTGTACAATCTAGACTACCAGTAAAATGGTGCACTGGTAGTACAGTTTTTTGATTTGCTCGTGGTGGAGATTTCTGTTTTATTGCAAGCTACATACTATATCTAGTAGGGTCCTTATCTTGGTTATTGTCATGAACTCTTTATTATAAATAATATTTGAAGTGTAGTGGGCTTTTTACTTTCTGCAGATAACTGTAAATTAGTAGCAGTTAGCTCTCTGCAAACTGTGAATGAAAATAAGTGAAGGAGACCAAGTTAAAACCAAAAATTGAAAAAAAAGGATAATAGCCTACTGGCATGGTCAGGCTGTACCTGCAGACGTTTCATGTACTGTTGATGTACTCTCTTAGAAGCAGCACAAAACTGTACTGTGGGTTCTTGTAATGAAGACAAACCTCTGTTTTTTTACACTATAACTGACGGTTCTAATATCTTCCAAAGGGCAAGCATAGATTGCTATGGGAAATTAACCTCTCCTTCTTAGGAGAAAGGCTTTACTATTGAAAAACCCGTTTGTTTTGTTTGTAATGCCATGTGTAAAAATTTATTCAACAAAACATAACTTGCACTGTTGCTTGCGTGTGTCATGTATTTACATTATAAATGTAATAATGACTCGGTTTCTTTGAATCAGAGTGATCATACTGGAGATGCAACTCATTCTCATAGATGGACGTCTTTAGAATTGGTTAAAGGAACTTACACCACAGATGATTCTCCTAGTGACATAGCTGAAATCAGACTTGACAAAGTCGTGCCACTGAAGGTAAATAAAATAAGCACGCATCTGTAGGTTTCATACAACTTCTTTAGATAACAAAAATCAGAATGTTTGATGTGAATTGTTTGGGGTTTTGTGTATACATTCACAAGTTGACCTTGACATGTTTACTTTGTAAAGTCTCGGTTCCACCCTATAACTGAAAAGTTCAAATGTTGTCAACTAAAAGATATTAAATTCCAATATTTATAGTAGCATAAGGTTGTTTAATAATTTTAGAATTTTAGAATACTTTTGGATATGTAACTTTTTTTTTGTGCAACTTGGTAGCTAATGTTCTTGGGTACTTGCTTACTCTTAAAGTACTTAGGAGTAATTTAAGTAAATTAAATTAAACTAAATTAAATTAAACTATGGCCCATAGTTTAGGAACATGAAACAGCTTTGATTTTTGTTAAATGCTAGATCTTTTTTGGTTAATTTCATTTGTAAAGTGCTTTGAAAAACTTTTCAGACTCTCCACTATTAATGTGAAATAGCAGATTTCCTAGTACCGTGAAGCCATAGATATTTGTTTTATATTGCATATTATTTTTGGTTCTCCTTTTTAAGGAAAATGTGAAATACGCAGTTCGTTTGAGGAACTATGGAAGCCGGACTGCCAATGGAGATGGTGGAATGACCACAGTTCAGTGTCCAGACGGTGTAACATTTACATTTAGTACATGCAGTCTGAGCAGTAATGGCACTAACCAGACGCGAGGACAGATTCCACAGATTCTATATTACAGGTTTGTGTGTTGTCATGATCCATTTCTAAGAAAAGTGAATAAAACCATCATAGTGCTATTATGCCACAGCTGTTTTTAAGAAGTAACAGAAATAAATGTATCCAAGTGTGTTTGTGGTGCCGCTTCCAGCCTTGTTTTAGGTTCTTTGTTTTTTCAATTTGGCAAATTATTTGATGTTTGACCTCTCTTAGAAGATTCATTGTTTGCTGCTTTAAAACTGTAATACAGGGAACTGGTAAGATACACTACTTCAATTTCTGTTTTTTCTATATTCTAAGAGATTTTTGAGAGACTACTCACCGGAATATTTATCTGTCTGATTTACTCAGCTGTTTCCTCAGTTTCCAAAAACAATTGTATCATGTAGTGAAGCAAGCTCTGTTTATATGGGAATTGCCTCCTCTCTGACTTAAGAGCTTAAAGGTATAAGAAAAGGAATTGTAGCTGCCTGAAGAAAATCAACTGAAACATCTGACTGTCCTGAAGGGAAGCTTTACTTCAGCCTTTCAGGATGGCAGTAGGAATTCACTTATGGTAATGCTTTTACAGAAAACATTGCTTTCATGTTTGAGGTGCTTGCCCTGATATAAAGACACAGTTTTCAAACTGTCAGTACAAGGCTGATCAATAGAAGATGCAAGGAATAATAATTTACTTTTATGTTTGATTATGTGTGAGATGTACCTACCTAATAAAAGATGAAGAGGAAAAATAAGTAGTGCTACAACAAGTGACGTATTTTGGACTAACAGGCACAAGAACATGTTGCTCTTCAGAAAATTTTAAAGAACTAAAGTATGAAGAAAAGTGGCCAGCAAAATTATAATAACGGTATATTCGAAGATACAGGATAGCCCTAATCTATGTCAAAACATGAGATTGTCTGTGCTTAAAGAATCAACAGACCTCCCTCTAATTAAATTATGATTTATCAAGAAAGCAAAACATAAATCAACAGTCAGTGTTTCTATGGGAAAATTGTGCAACATATTGGGAGGAAGGTGCACAAAGATCCAGTTTTTCAGTAAAAACAGTAATTGCTTATTAAAGAATGGAGTCGCAGTGGTGCATGATACTTTCATTGATTTGTTCTCCTGGAATCTTGGACATCTGTGTTTAGGGTATTCCTCCAGCATTTAGAGGAATTTAATGAGAAGTATCATAATTAGGAAGTATCATTATGTGAGAAGGAGGAAAGAAGGCAAGGAAAACTTTTATTTTCACTTTATTTGAAGTGTAGTGGGCTTTTATTTGAAGTGTAGATTGTCTGCTTTTATACAAGCAAAAGAGGAAATTAAAGAGAAATAACGATATCTTTGATTTCAGAAAAGTGAAGGACATAAATTCAGTAATGGAAGCTTCAAGGCATTCGAACTTAATAATAAAATAATATATGGAAAAAAACCACACTGAAGTCTTGTCTTCAGATCGGAACAGTGTCAGGTTTTTGTGTTTCAACTGATAAAATTCTAAAAAGCTTTTGAAATTTTGTAGTGGCACAACTCAGAACTGTTACAGAATAAATTAAGTATGTTGGAAAAATTTGCAGCTGCTGCCTGTAATCACTGTCTTTTGAAGATTGCATGGACAACAGAAATTAGTGTTACCTGATTCATGACTATAGTTACGGACCTAATTTGAGTATTCGCAGTTTGATGTATATAAGACTTGAGGTTTCGATTTAACTACAGCAAAGGAACAAATGTTCAGTCAGCTATTATAGAACAGAGATTGTAAGAGTCAGACTGTTTTGTTTGAAGGATACTCAAATACAAATCAAATTGTTACTTATGCATATGCAAAGAAAGGCCATATGGAAAGAAGTGTTAACACACTTCTCATAAGGGCAGAAAAGTTTTGGACGGTTTTGTTGGAAAAGTGCTCAGTTGAATTTCACCTGCTGTCATTCATTAATAAATCTAAATGAAAAAGGCTTGAGGCTGACAGCAAAAATACAGTTCTAGGACACATTGACAAAACAAAATAATCTTTTTAAAATAATGAATAATTTTGGTCATAGAGAAGGACGGGTATCCTTGTTATTCAGTAAACTGCTCAGAGTAAAATTTTTGAGCATTCTGAGGTGCGAGTTCTGAATTATTAATATTCTGGAATGATGTTTTGAAAGATCAGATCTTTCTGGACAAACATAAGATATCCAAAAGACAATAGGAAATTTTGCTTTACATGTTGACTAAATGATTTTGTTTCTCTATGCCAAGGCTTTATCACTGTCATATTGAGGGCTTTAATTAGTTTATAATTGTCATTTGACTGCTTTGAAAAAGCAAATCCAACCAGAACAGTTATATACCTTTTTAAAATGTATATTTAAATATTTTGTGCATAGTGTTGTTTAGGAGAGCCTAACTTTATGGAGTGGATTTAAAAGAAAAAACTATTTGTTAAAACTGTTTGTTCAGCCCAGGACTGTATTTCGAAACCAAAATTAATCTTTGAAATAGGGAGGGAGAATCTTTTTCCCTGCTATACTAATGCAGAAATATCTATTGGAACAGTTTTACTTGTTTTTGTGATGCATTTAACATTGCTCTGTTTTTCTCAAGATATGTGGTTGGCCTTGGAAGAACATACCAATTATTACCTTTCTGTTGCTTAAAAGGCATCTAGTCAAAAGAAACATTCCAGAAAAATGCTTTTGATACTTTTTGCCAAATAAAAATATTCTAAAGGGCTAACACTGAGGCATTGCCTCCAAAATATCCTCCATGGTTTCTTTGATTGCTTTATCATAATAGCAAAAGTAATGTTTCCTTTATTGCTTTATCATAAACTGTTGTGCTTATTTTATACCAAAAATTAGTCATTTGTTTTAGTGTCATTTTATATTTTGTGAACTTACTTTAACTTAATCTACCATCTAGGAGTGAGTATGATGGAGATCTGCAATCACAGCTGTTGAACAAAGCTAATGAAGAAGACAAAAATTGTAGCAGGGCTCTTTCTGTCGTGAGTGCTGTTGTACGAGCAGCCAAAGACTTGTTACACAGGGCTCTTGCTGTAGATGGTAAGGCTTGAGAAAATTTACCTTTCAAAACTTTTCAGTTTGCTAGCAACCAGTAGTAGTAGAATACAACATCATCCCAGAGTTGTGATGTTTATCTTTTTCTTTCCAAAAAATATTTCTTTCCAAATATTTTTCTAACCTTTCATTCCCATAGGTATCAGACTGTGTAACTTTATGTCATTGAGTTGCACTTGAGATATCATAGACAGATACCTCATATAAATTTGCTCATCAATTTAGCAAGTATTGTATTAAAACTTGGTAAGATTCTTTGTTTCCAAAAGGTCTTCCATGTTGGGTTATTTGCAAATTTTATGCATGTTTTACACAGTGGTGGTAGTCAGCAGGACTGGTGAATGTAAAGAATTTGTAAGCACTTAAATATCCATTTTTGAAAAATGTAGACATTAGCCATTGTAGTAAAAATGTCCAGAATATTACATAGTGCTGTAAAAATTGATTTGAAGAGCTAGGAGGACTTTGTTGTACTAATTTTTATACCATAGAAAATACGAACATGGCTTCACAAAACGTCAGAGAATGCAATAAAATAATGCTCTAAAAGGAGGAAATTTTTGAACACAGAACTGTATATAATTATATGTTTATCTTGGGTTAACTTGGCAGATTCAGAATTTGACAATGCCTAGATAAGGAAAACAATTCAAAGTGAAAATAAAAGTTTTAACTTGCAAGAAGCAAACCAGAAAAATAAGATGTGTTTTGAACAATGCTACATTTATTCATAATACCTGTGTTTTAATTATCTTTATTTAGCTGAAGACATTCCAGAATTGCTCAGCTCTTCCAGTCTGTTTTCGATGCTGCTTCCCCTCATAATAGCCTACATAGGACCAGTAGCAGCAGCTATTCCCAAGGTATGCCCCTCAACAGAAATTGCTGAAGAAATGTGTGAATGCTATGCAGCGAAAAGGTTTACTCTGAGATTCCAAACGTCTTGATGTCTTACGATTTTATGAATTAATGGTTTATATTTGACCACACTGACTCATTATGAATTTTCTGAGAGTCAAGAATTTTAAAAACATGTAATGACTTTTTTTAACTTGAATTGAAACTATTACAAAAAAAATATTAAGGAGACAGAAAGAAATATGACAGGCTTTACCAGTAGTGAAAGACAAGGCATTAGAAGGATGTCATTTACAGGTCATTGATGAACACAGATGGTATAAAATGTTCATTTATGTTATATAAATTCTATTTTTATAGTAAAGAGCAAAAGCATTTGCTCATAAATTAATATTATTTCTACCAAATTTAGAGATGGGAAGATGTCAGCTCTAAGTAAAAGAATCTTATTTTCCAGTGGCAAGTGTTTTGCTTTAGAAGTGTTCCATTCCTTTGAAAATGTCTTAAAGATTACAGGGAACAATGCGAAGCATAACATTACATGTATTAAAATAACTATGTCATTACAAAGTATAACTGAACTGTGACTTCAGTATGGTATTTGCTTTCCATCAACTCATGCTTACTTGTTGTTACTGTCCAGGTTTTTTAGTAGAAGCTATTTTAGTGAAAATACCCCTCAGCTGTATACACATTCTTGTGTCAGCTTTGGCGAGTCTCTGTGAGGAGTATTTGAGATTAGTGTAGCGGTGTTTCTTCTGTTGAGATTGTGTAGATGCAGAATTGAAAAATGAATAAATGAATTGTAGCTAATGATATTCTGAGAATATCCAAACAACCGTTGTAGAGAAATGGAAGTTTGAGGGAATTGTTTTCACCAAGTTATAATACTTTATCGCATGCGGTCTTATGTTACAGGTTGCTGTTGAGGTCTTTGGCCTAGTACAACAGCTACTTCCTTCTGTGGCAGTTCTGAATCAGAAATATGCCCCTCCAGCTTTTAACCCAAATCAATCTACAGACAGCACCACTGGAAACCAGCCAGAGCAAGGGCTTTCAGCTTGTACTACCTCCAATCACTATGCTGTTGTAGAAAGTGAGCACCCCTATAAACCTGCCTCTGTTACACACTATAAGGTGAGCACAATTTCTAAGTGCATGGGCAGTTTCTTAAAAACTTGATATGTAGGTTTTCTTGAGTCAGCATTTACTATCTGAAAAATTGTTGCCATGGATGATAATTCATATTTCTAATATAGGAGACAGTTTCCTATGTTATTGCAGTACTAGTTCCTGGACAAAACACTTTCTCCATTAAGTATAGCGGAAACTAGTGAAGTTTTAACTCCCTAACTCAGGTATATACTTTAAGTCCCTAAATTTGGTTAGTCTTAGATTTTCCTACTGTCATGCACAGTTTTTTTTCCTCTAACTGTACAGATTGTAGAAGTTCAAAGTCTTTATGTATACGTTATATAATCAAATATTAGAGTTTCTTGCCTAACGCTAAAACAGTGTTTTGTAAAAATATTTTATGTCAATTCTAGTTGAATTAATATTAATAAACATCAATATAGAAGGGATGGTTTTTTCTAGGTGAGTAAAGCTCTCAGGCATAAATTACATGTCTGAGAGATAAATCCCTTATTTCTGTTATTGAAATAATGAGCTCTGCAGTCACATTAATACCACAACTCTAAATCCAGAGGTAGCAAACTTGTAATCAAGAGCCTGAAGAGGTCATTGGTTACTATTCCACTGTTTCACTTGCTTGTACTGTGAGATAGCAAGACATCCACTGCAGAAAATATAGTTTCTGTCTGATCATCCTGATGCAATAGTGCTTATTGTTGTCCTGAAAGTTTATGGAGCTCATCAGAAACCTTGGGTTTAGTGGTTACTGTGTTTGAATTTCTGTGGCTATATGCTATTGTACTGCAGGCCATATTCCCAAATGTGATTCAGCTGCTCTGTACTTTTCTAGGATTGCAGATATTCAGTATGTTTATTGAAGTTTGAGTTTAAAAAGGTATATGAGAGTTCAATGTTCATCGTAGTCTGTGATTGTTTTTTTTAATGAACCTGTGCAGAGTTCTTAAAAACAATCACTAGTGGTGTTGGCACAAATACTTAATCCGAATATTAAGTTATAATACAGGATTATAATTAAGTAAGGTGGTAAAGCATTTCAGGTGTATATGAAGTTCAGGTGTATATGAAGCTCAAAGAATAGGTTAGGTTAATGTTATTTAAAGCATATCAAAACAGTCGTAAGAGAATTACTTGATTAAATCACTTTGTAGACTAAAGAGTTAAAACTAAAAGGAAACTAAATAAATATTACAAAAACCTCCAACAACACCCAAAACTTGGACATAATTAAACTATTACTTTGTTTTAGGTGACTTTTCCTGAATGTGTCAGGTGGATAACAATAGAGTTTGACACTCAGTGTGGCACTGCTCAGTCAGAGGATGTTCTTCGTTTACTAATTCCTGTCAGAATTGCACAGAGCCTGGGATTTGGACCAAAGCATGCTTCTGTTCATGAAAACCTTAATTCATGGATAGAACTGAAAAAATTCTCTGGATCTTCAGGATGGCCTACCATGGTATTAGTATTGCCAGGTAATAAATAGATATTGCGATAATTAGTAGTAATGTGAGTTACTGAAATAATGAAAAAAAAAGTTGTTTGCTAAGATAATTTTGCCGAAAAATCAAAGTTGAAGTGTCTTTATCCAAGCTGGCAATCTGATTATGTTTATGGTAGGTTTCTTGCTTGAAGTGTTAGTCTGCTTTTTTTCCCATGGTTTTAATTCACATGTTATATCTAAAGCCTAGGTTTCATATATATGCACGTAGAAGAAACATGCTATAAAAGAGGAGGAATGCTTTATTTATTTATTTATTTTGTTTATGCTTTTACTTTTTTAAGGAAATGAAGCTCTTTTTTCCCTGGAGACTGCGTCAGACTATGTAAAAGATGAAAAAGCTTGTTTTTATGGTTTCAAATGTTACGCAATTGGATATGAATTTAGTCCAGGATCTGATGAGGTAAGGAAAAAGTGAGATGGTTACAATTGCTACACCTAATTAATTTCTGCTATAAGGCTATTTTTTGAGGGTAAAAATATTTGTATTTCCACTTCTGACTAAATAACATTAGCAAAGTGGTTTTAGATTAATTTTAAAAAGGTTTTAACATTTTTTGTTACAGATATTATTGATTTGGAATTCTTCAATCAGGATATTATTGGAATGACTTTTTCTTTGGTTTGTGGCAGTCTGCAAATAGCTAGTGTGGTTTTATCTTGTATGTCAGTGGGATGTAAGATTTCCTAAAATTCCCACCTACTGTTGCATCAGAAATGCAAAGTTTTGGGGCTTTCAGATACAAAGTGATCAGTATTTTACTGTCACTGCCAATTCAATGCCAAATTTACATTATTTTTCCAGTGCTCGGTTATATCAGAACTCTCAGACTCCCTAGACGTACTGTGTACATTTAGACTACCTGAAATGTTAACCGGTGGCCTCCTCATCTTGCCTTTAAGGACAAATTGTTTCCACCACTGTTTATTGCAAAGGGAAGATGAAATTTCTTCATGTCCTTGACCCAGTGCTTTCTTTTGGCTTACTTTAAGAGACTAGTGAAAATGCTTAATATGTTCTATAATAAATCCAGAAAAATAACTCTTCCCTTATCTTGGGAGTCACTGGGCCTGTTGCTTCATACGAACTTCACAAGGTCTGCATCTTGCTTACACTACAACCCTCACAGAAGATTTATGTCGTCTTATTCCTGGATTTTGTTCAAGCTAAATCATGTCTTCAGGTTTTAAAAACGTGAAGTTCTTTGGAATTTCGTAACTTATCAGATAAGAAAACATACTGTAAGATTATTAGCTATGGTGGTCTCATTTGCTTTCAGCAAAATCAGATCTAGAAATTCTACAGATTATCTAACTACTGTGTGTTTGAATAATAATAATTTTTGCTTAAGCAGAAAAAAACATGCAGACGTTTGTATCATTCATTTTCTTTAAAGCATTTATGAACAAAACTGCTGGCATGTTTTGACCTCTCAGTGCTAAAACATGCTAGCCAATATATTATCTCTATCCCCTAAAGAAAAGCCTTAAGTAATTATTTTCAAACATACCTTTTTATAGCACTAACACTCTAAAGTTTTATATATAGAAAAGAACTTTTATAGTGTAAAAACTACCTTGCATCTCAGGACTAAAAACACCATAATTAACTTAAAGTGATTGGACAGACAGTGCAAGGTTCTCATTCTTTTCGCAACTTTGTGGTGAAATTTTCTGAACATTTTCCTGAAGTGTTACCAATTATAATATTCAGATATTCTTACTAGGCTACCAGAAGCATGGTAACCCATTTATTAATGGTTTTACCAAGTGGAAATTATTCTAAAAATTTTGGTACACTGTCCTATGTCACAGCAAAACATGACAGTATCTGTATGACAAGAAATTTTTTGCTGAGAAACTTCAAGCTGGGACAAAAATATTTCTTAACATAAAGCATAGTTAGGGAAATGTATTCATTGTCCTATTTTCTGGGACACTAATTTTGAGAATTGTTTTAATTTGAAGGGTATTATTCAGCTGGAGAAAGAACTGGCAAATTTGGGAGGATCATGTGCAGCAGCTTTGATGAAGAAAGATCTAGCACTTCCTATTGGTAAGTCCTACTCAGGGGACATACTTCCTTACTTCATCATTGTCCATGTCAATGTTTTCTGAATTTATACTACATTTAAATAATATTGTTGCTTTTAGTTAAGAGATAATAATACAAAATTGGTTCTTAACACTAAATTAATCAAAAAAGATAATAAAGTGAGGGTGTTTTCTGCTTAAACCTTTCCCGTCATGTGCATATGGGGAGGAGGGGAAACCTGGTCATTTAAATCTGAATGATTTAAATCCACAGGTAGTGTATCAGTGTATGAAATGTGTCTCACAGTTTCCTCGTGGTACTTCACAAATGTGCAGGTATCATCTTTGTGTTTCTCTTTCACCGTCTTTTCTCCCCACACTCCATACCTTTCTGAATGAAAAAAATACCTGCAGCATTGAATTGCAAAAGTTAAAATTACAGCTTAAAACTGGAAGTGACCCTTGCATCTATAAACCTTATAGCTAAAAATATTTCTAAATTATAGCTTTTTTTTTACAATTAAAAAAGAAATTACATACTTTTACAGCAGATGCAGCAAATAAAGGTTCACAGTAACCCAAATGCAATTTAAAATGTAAGGAAAAGTAAGAGTTTATGAACAGTATTGCATATGAAGATTGAATTAGAACTTCTAATGATGCAACCATAGTCGGTGTAATATAATTTCTCCTAAATGGCATCCATATATAGGAAAAACAGGTTCATAATATATAATAGGATATCTTTTCGATAATTTTAATTTAGGAGTGCAAACAAGAGTTCAGGCACAATTAATGAGACTGGAAGTGTGTATTAATGAACCAGGAGAGCATTGGTCAGTGTACAGTTATAATCATTAAACCTGCTTTGAATTTTTTTATCCCAATATTTTGCTTGTGTATTTGGATGCACAAATTTCTTATTTTATGTTGCAAGTAGGCACTTCAATTGCACTGGTAGATCTGTATTTCACTCTCAAAAGTACAGGCAATTCTATAGTTGAAATAGTACCCTCATCTCAGCTTCCAAACTCCTTAGTTTTGTTGACTTCCCCAGCACCCTTTTGCTGCAATTGAAATGGTTCTCAAATATACTGTATTACTGACATTCCTAATCTGCAGAGCCCTGTCATCTTTTTTGTGGAATAACGTCCTTTAAGAAAAGCCTATATAGAGTCATATAGGCTTTTCTTAAAGGACGTTATTCCACAAAAAATATAGAGTCATAGGGGCCTCTGGTGGTCTAGTGGTTAGAGTGCCTGACTCTCACCACTGCAACCCGGGTTTGATTCCCGGCCCCCTGGGCAGGTGGAGCTCGTCAGCCTTGGTAGGCAATCCACCTAAGAGAAGGTCACTCTAAACAAACCTACATCCTGGGGACCTCACTGCCACTGTCCAAGCTTTGCTCGGCCCCGGCAGATGAACCTCAGGACTAAAGGGTGGGCTCAGTTCAGCGCACGCTGTGTCTCACCTAAAAAATCCACTGCGCAGGCTGGAAGGGTTAATGACCTTTCCCAAAATCTTCGCTCGCGAAGACTGGCCATTATTATTATTTATATAGAGTCATACAATCAATAATCACATAAAAGACTTTCTTGTAATGCATACACACAGGAAGGCCCTTTTTAGTAGACTTTTCATAGTTTATTTTGTAATTTCTACAGTTTTACCTTTTTTTCTGTGTGTGGATGTATGCAAGCTAAAGAAAGTAACCTAAGAAAAAGGCTCACTCCATGAAATAAGTAGCAACTTAACTTGCATTGCCTCAACTTCGGCATTTGGAACTTAGGTATCTGTAGCTAAGCTAGTAGCTCTAACCTTCTTTTAATTTAGACATCTTCAGAGGATGGTTCATCTTGTCCTAAGATGAAGATGTAAGAAAAATGAAAGTCAGCACCCAAAGGATGCACCTGTTTTCCTTCATTTGCTGTAAAGCTATCTTGTAATACCTAAGTCAGAGCTCATTGTCTCATTCTTCTTTGCCCAAGAGCAGGTGAGATAAATCCTGCTCCATTTCCCAGCTCCTCTTTAGACCTCTGGATCCAATTAAGTACTCATAAAACCTGGCAATTTTAATGAAGACAATAAGAAACTTCATGAACCTTCTGTCAAGGCAAATAGGATGATTGAACTGATTTTTATGGCTTGTTGCTGGCATCCTTGTAGGATCCTTCTATCTTCAGCTTTATTTTTGTGATTTATCTTGGTGTATTGACTTTTGAGAGCTTGTCCTTTACAAAGAGGTACCTTACTTTTTCGTAACTGTTGTAGTGGGTATATTCAGTGTGCAAGTAGTCAAATATTTGTCTCAGTATTACTCTAGAACCATTAGGAAAAAAAGTGTTTTGAAGAAGACTAGGAAGCTTTTAACCTTTTTTTCTCCAAAGGAAGATAGACCAGAGAAGTGATTCCTTCATATATTAGGAAAACTATCTCTGAGAGTACACTCAAATACTGTTTGAGTTACCGTGTTCAAAAGGTCACTCTTTCTCCTTGCCAGTTGTCCAAGACTTAAATTTAAGATACTTCTTAAATTTAAGAGACAGATCTGGTCTATGATCAAGCTCTAACTTAAACAGCAGTGTGGAATTGATGGGTGTATTTAACATTATTTCTTAATTGTTTCAAATTTAGTAGAAATTGTTTCTGAGGGCAGAATTTTTATACATCCTTATTTCTTTGAACTTTAAAAATACCTTGGGACTTGATTCCTTCTTATTTCTCTTTCTCTCTTCTGACTAGTAGAATTGCCTGACATGTTTTTGAGAAAGAGTAGAAATATGGTAACCTTATCTGTTTTACTATTCTGTTAAAAGGCTGTGTTTGGCAATTCTGGTCAACGTGGAATCAGACTTTCAAGTTGTATTTGTGAGAAAGAAATATGGTGTAATAGTATGTATTTGGGTTTTATCTTGTAGGAGAAATCATAATTTACAAAATTGTATGAAGTTTATCAAGTTTTTAAATAATTTTACTTGGGTAAGCTCCTAAAAGGGAGCAGTTGGTCCTCCTTGGTACCGCTTCCCGGAAATGTTTTTACTTTCCAAAATCTATTTCTGAATGTATCTATTTGCATCCAAAGATTTGCCATACATACTGTCTTGGAGATAAGAAGACAAGCACCAAACTTTTGTTGTACGTAATGTCTACTGTTCATTTGTGTGTGCACTGAACTACACAGTACTGCATGTTTACTATGTTACTTGAAAACATTAATATTTCAGCTACTGGTTGAACATTGTGACATAGCATTATGCAAACCTAAATTTTTTCATGTAAAAAGCTTCACAAACCAGGATTGAATTTCATATTTTATTATATGTAGATAACTGTCAATATTACTGTTATATTTTTACAGCAGGTAATGAATTTGAAGAGGATCTTGAGATAGTTGAAGAGGCCGCCTTACAGGTAAACTGCGGCTTTTTATCTGTTGCTGCATACTTGATCACATAGTCGCACTGAAACTCTTTGACTGCTGTAGAAGAAAATAATTTATAAGGTTTTTACGATAGAATAGAATCTAGCTTGTAATGAAACAGTTTGTGAAAGTCTTACAGAAGTTTAGTGTTTCCATTAAATCTTTTTTTATAATAAATCTATGTAGGAAAAAAAATGGATAAAATATCATATAGAAAGTTAGATGACAAAATATTTCAAGATATCTAAGTGTTTGGCATAAGTTGCACTATTTAGCAAATTTTAAATGTTACCAAAATTAATCTGTCACGTATCTTTGTAATTAGAGAAATAAAATAACTTTTTCAGTTGAGTGGTAACGTTAATCAAGTCCCAAATAATGTGATTGCAGTTGTTCTGGTTTGTTGATGTTATTTTGTTGGTTTTGATGGTAGCTAACACTGGTCAGTAGCTCCCCATGCATAGCCTCAGCAGATGATGAACTACGAAAAAAGGAGTTTTCGTGTTCTCTCTCCTTCCTAGTTATTTTCACAGCAACTGTTTTGAAATTCAGTTATCACAGTACTTGGTGGAAAAAAGTATCAGTGCTGCGGTCTGACACTGTTGCATAGGCCTCAGATAACAGACTAGTAATAGAAATTGACTAGGAGGAATCAGATGTTCCTTGGAAGAAATATTTTTGTCATCAGTCTGTTCTTGGGCACACCATATTCTAGTTCAAAATTTGAGCTAGGAGTGTGCATGCAGTAAGAGATCTGCCTTTCTCTATGCTGTATTCCTAGCCTTTTATTTTCTTTTGAAACATGCTCATTAGTCACATTTTCAGAACAGCTTTCTTCAGTCTTCTGCTCACAAATCAGCAGTTAAGGATATTTTTAACATGTTACTTTATTCTGTTCTCCAGAAATTCTCCCTCAACTCAAGGTCATTTAATCTCTTTTGGCGTAAATTATTGGTTAATCAACTGGGCTATGACTTTTTTTAAAACTTTATCAGAGTAAAGTTTATTCTTCTCCTCCTTGAATGGTTTTCAATGCCCAAAATGTCTGTACCAATGTCAGTGTTGTGTTATGGGAGTGTCAACATGTAAGTTACTGAAAAGCTGGCTTATGTCTCCATCCTTTCACCCCCAACCTCTACCAAAAAAACCAGGTGTGCAAATCTCACTCGGGCATTCTTGGGAAAGGCCTGGCACTATCTCACTCACCAACCATTCTGGAAGCTCTTGAAGGAAGTCTTCCACTGCAGGTGCAAAGCAATGAACAGTCATTTCTGGAGGATTTCATTGCTTGTGTACCAGGATCAAGTGGTGGACGACTTGCAAGGTAAAACTACACTGTTGCTTGTGTATATGACTAGCTATAGAACTGTAATAGCTATTTTAAAATTTGTTAAAAAAAACTGTATGGCTGTATTGTTTCAATAAAACATGTATGTATTCAGACTTTCTGCATCCTGTCTTAGCTGGAAGTCATATTTGTACAGAGTAAGAATTTCTTTTCGGGGGGCTATAAGAGATTTTAATCTTAGGTGGTTTTATTTGCTGTAGGTGGCTTCAGCCAGATTCATATGCTGATCCTCAAAAGACATCATTGATTTTGAATAAGGATGACATTCGATGTGGTTGGCCAACCGTGATTACAGTACAAACAAAAGACCAGTATGGGGATGTTGTTCATGTTCCCAATATGAAGGTAATTATTGTAGTATTGGCTGTTCATCTGCTTGATTGTGCT
The DNA here is from genome assembly GCF_036250125.1 of Pseudopipra pipra. Lineage (NCBI taxonomy): Eukaryota > Metazoa > Chordata > Aves > Passeriformes > Pipridae > Pseudopipra > Pseudopipra pipra. The sequence goes on along the minus strand of NC_087550.1, from coordinate 69,105,058 downwards.
CTCTTTTAGTTTTTGTTGTATGTATTCCACAGAACACTCTTGTATAGAGCAGAAAGTGGCATTTGTAAATTCAGTGTAGTCAGACTTTTTTACCACTAAATCCACAAAATTATCGTATTCTGTTTTATGCCAACACCATTTCATGCAATTTATACCTTGTCTGTAAAGAGCTACACATGTGTAATTGGGGAAATAATCAGTCATAAGTGGTGTTTGCTGGTGATGACATGTTAAGGTGACAAGAATCCATAGACTTTGTGATGAAAAAAAAGGAACCAGAAGCACATTGATGGACCATCTTATTTTATTTTAGACTAGAACAGTACTTTTCCCTTTTCTGTTTCTAATATTTGGAAGTTCCTGTAGTGTTTGCAGTTAGTAAAAATAATTAGCAAAAAGTAGGGTTCTTGGATTTGCCTTCATGCTCTTCAGTTAATCACTGTCTTTTAATACAGGAAAGAAAGTGTTCTTGACAGCCTTAGGTAGAGTTAGAAGAACTTTGGACATTTTGGAGTAAAACCTGTGTATAGGCTGCTTGATTTAAAGTAACAAAGCAATGCAAACAAAACAAATTAAACACAAAATGGTTTTTTTGTAGTTCTAATAAATTAGGCTATTTCTGTGTTTTAAAGCTGATTGTTACTGTGAGATAGTTCAAGCCCTAAAGTAGATGAAGTACCATTTACAAAAGCATGATTCTTTTGATAAAAGCTCTCAAATTTATTCTTCGCATATGACGTTATAATTGAGTTACCTTACAGTGAGCTGTAAACTTAATAATAAAACAGGGGTTCTACAACAGTAGCACAAGAATCATCTTAGTCACAAAAACAGCTTGAGTGAAACTTGTATGTGTGGTTACTGACTTAAATTTGTGACAGAGGGAGTGGAAAACTCTTAAGTAGTGATTTATCATATCGATCAGGAAAAGGATATGTCAAAATGTTAGCAAATGTAGGATGAGTAACACATAAACTTACAAACTTATTTTCCAGGTAGTCTGCCTGTTTTTCCTCAGAAAGCTGTGTAAAGTACTACATTACCTTCAGTAATGGAGGTCTGTGGTACCTCTGGGGAAAAAAATCAGTTAAAATATGCATTGAAGAGCACAGTGTAAATGTACAGTGCTGATGTAGTAGGAGCAAGGCAAAATCCAGAGCAAGGCAAAATCCATTCTGGCCACTGGTGATCCAGATCTGTCAGTCCCTGTTGATTCCCTCTGAAACCTGTGCACTCATTCGGAAGGTTCTCTTTCTGCTTTGTAGCATTTCTGTTGTGGGAAAACTTCACCATGCATACCAGGCTATGTGCTACTTCCCAGGGAGTGCTGTGGGACTGGCAGAACTCCAACCCTTACTGATGGTGTGCCAAATCAGTTGGGTGCTTCTCTCCTGTACATTGACATTTTTCGGAGATGCTGTGCTTGGCTTTGCAGATTGTTAAGAATAGATACATTGAGTTTTGACACAGCTGGATTTACAGCGAGTGCTATAAGCACTGTACTGTATCAACTGGAAAATAATGTGTTTTCTCTCTAAATCATGTTCTCTATTCCACATCATATTGCAGGTAGAAGTCAAAGCTATTCCCGTTTCGCAGAAAAAAACATCCTTGCAACAAGAACAAGTTAAAAAGGTACAACGGATACCAGGGAGTCCTGCAACAGCTGCTTCCCCTAGCAGTGATATGACCTTTGGAGGACTTCCTTCACCAAAGCTTGATTCTTCCTACGAGCCAATGATAGTAAAAGAAGCTCGATATATTGCTATTACAATGATGAAGGTAAATTACTGTCATTTTAGCAATATAACTATAAAATTCAGCAGTCAAAGTGTGTAAAGGTATGTGACATAGAAGGAAGGAATTATATTTCATTTTGGTCACAATCTGAAAATACATTGGTTACAAATTATTCTGATTATATTTAAGTTCAACATAAAATTAGGTACATCAAAAGAACCAGTTGCCTAAACTCTAATGCAGTTAGGCTGAATTAGCATTCAAAATAAAAGATGTCTTTGATTTTGATTCGACTGATTAACAAATTAGACTGAGTCACTCAGGAGAAATAAATTAGCTGTTGAAATGGTGGAGAGGAAGTCAAGCCAGTGTGTCCATATAGAGTTGGAGTGTTGCAGTGAATCCATATTAAAAACTAGAACTGGTAAACGTAGGAAAATATCAGAGCTCAGCATAGTAAAAAGGTCATAGAAATGATTTGTGTATCAACACATAACTATTACGCAGCGTCTGATGAAATGAGCCAGTGTCAAACAGATCAGCTCAGAGATGTTTCCAGAACAGTTTTTAAAGAGATGACAGCTAGTGTTGATTTGAGTATATTATAGCACATGCAATAAATTTACATATATGTAACATGTTTTGACCCAGTTAAGAGATGTGACATAATGTGGACAACTAGTAGTTGGACAGCTTAATGAGACATGATTAATCAGGAGTTAGAGAAGAATAATACTTAGTATAATCAGTATGGATTTATGGGGGGGCGGAACCACCAAAGTAACATCTTTTAGAGGGTACAGGGTCGTTTTTTGGCAAAGGATAGTGCTGCAGTACCTCTCTGTAAGCAGTGCGGCTTGTCCTAATGGATCAATGAAAGAACTACTGAATCAACGTGGTGCACAACAGATCATTTAAAAACTCGTTAAATCACATGCCTGAAAATATATTTACAACCAGGGAGTGTATGTAAAGGATATAAGGGTGACTTTGTTGGTTTGGGTTTTTTTATTTGGACTGCTGCAAAGATCACTTCTTGCCTTGATGCTACTTACCACTTTAAAAGGTAACTTGAGGCAGGGCAGAAATACATTATTTATTCTAAGTTATGACTGAGATTTCTGACAACCATTGTCCACAGGAACCTTCTGCTTCTTTTCCAGTAAGAGGTGTCAAATCTGTTCATGCAACTCTGAGGGTGGTATATCTTGTAATGCAATTGGATACTGTGGAATAAGTGATGGTGGGGCAAGTGCAGGGTGTTCAAAAATTCTTTTTTAGATTTGACAGATCCTTTGAGTGATGAATGCTTCATATTAGGTCATTAGTGTGTAATGTTTTTTAATTGATTTGGGCCAAGTTAAAATGAAAATGCAAGTATTCCTTTAAAGTCCTCTTAGTAGATAATAACAGTATGCATCTTCATAAAGCTAAAAGTAAAAAGTAAAGGACTACACCAAGGTAAAATACAAAAAGTATCTCTCTTCTTGTTGAGACATGCTTGATTTCCATGTGTAAATGCCTTTTCAGGGAATCTTCCCAAGGTTCCTTTCTGATTAGGTCCTTTCTATTAAAAATTTCAACTTTATGAATTCAAGACAGGGTCAATATTCTCTTCTACTCCCCCCCCCCCTTTACTAAGCACACTCATTTGAGTGTAAAATGCAGATGTCCCCAATCTTTATACCAACCTACATGTTGTATCAGTACTTGATACATCTAAATATGATTATAAAATGTAGTTTTTCACTTCATGACAATAAATTATGACATGTTTGGGGGACTGATACCCAAAACTACGTCCTTGTATAGACACCCAAAGTGGCTCATCTGCATGTATGTTCAAATGTTCTTATCGTACCTTTTGTTGGTTTTGATTTAACATGGGAATCTGGTAACTCAGCAACTGTTGCACCCTGGAGAGATTCTTGCTGAGGGACTTTTTGCACTTCTAGGACTGCTATTATTTACTTATGGGGCTTTTCGGAGCAGTGATTTCACAAGAAGCTGTGGAAGTGAACCATGTCTTTTTTGTAGTGGAAATCGATGGAAGGATCACCTCAATATAGAGGGGGTTTCTTCTTCACTTGAAAGAAAGAGTATCTGAAATTCCACTAATAAATCCACTGGGCTGTTTTGCAGTTTTTGACTCGCAGCATGTTTGCTTTCTTACCTTCACATGGTCTTCAATGTACTACCTGGATTCAAAAGCTTTTTGTACAAGTGAGATTAGAAGAGATTCAAAGACTTGACTGTGAGCAGAGGCATTTTGTTAGTAGTAACTGTCTTTAGTATCTTGATAATGGCTCTTTAAAGAGAAAGTATACTCTTTTCATGTATGTGTATATATTTCTGTGTTTCGGAATTTGTTTCTGATTCCCTTATAAATACTTCTGGTGAGTGTAAAGTTAGATTAATATATTCTTTGAGATAATACTCTGCTTTTTTTATTCAAGACAGTAGTATAACTGATTTTATGTTTGAATTCAATCTGTTTATAGGCATATGAAAATTATTCCTTTGAAGAACTACGCTTTGCTTCACCAACACCAAAGAGGTAAAAATTAAAGAATTTCTTTTTGATAGGGACTTAAATTAACATGTCCTGTCACTTCTGTTTACACCCCCCCCACAAGCTGTGACTGACAGGTAGAAACAAAAAAGTCAAGTATTATTATATATTTTCTTATGTTTAGTGATTTATTATTTCTTAATTGTTCTAATGTTGATTTCTTATTTGTATTATTTACTCTCTGGATGTGTTCTTTACTGGAAATAAATGTGGCATGGAGAGTTATATTTTCATACAAAATAATAGGAAGTTAGTACATTGAAAAGGAAAAAATTGTATTTGGATGATCTGATAGGAAAAAAAAAGTTAATTTTCCCAACTCAACATTACAGATGATCTCCAAGAAAACAGTAACTGTTTAATGATTTTAATTGTTTTGTTTGTGCCTAGACCCAGTGAAAACATGTTGATCAGAGTCAACAATGATGGTACATACTGTGCGAACTGGACTCCTGGAGCTGTTGGTCTCTATACCATTCATGTTACTATAGATGGCATTGAAATAGGTACTTGATTTTCACTATATTTAAGCATAGATTTATATAATATCCACTTTGTATACTGATAAATTTATGTCCTGGTCCTCATAAGGTTTAATATTATAGTTCATAGCAAAACTTAGCAACCAGGTTTTCGTTCAGAATCCTTCTATGTAAATCCCTCTTCTTGTCAAAAGGTAAAAAAGACCACAGTTATTCTCACAAATTATGTATTTATAATGTGGTTAGACTACCAGATTGATAGATTCTCTTATTCTCAACCCTCAGTGTTGAAAAAAAAATGTCTTGCTTCAGCTGAAAGTGACAGAGATGTATAGTTAAAGGGGAAAAAAAACTAGCCCAACCTTGAAGAACCTGAGGAAAGGGGGAAATGTTCATGACAATGCAGGAATAAATATTTTCATTTCTTCTGTGGAAAATTGAGAAAATGTGGTCTTAACTGAGACTCTACTTGAAGTCCTAATTATTTGTACTAATTTTTAAATTATTTTGGTTCCTTCCTTGCTGAAAATTTTTTAGTTATCTTGCTAGTCCTAGACTACACTAGACTACACTGTGAGATATTATGTGGAAAGAGTGTACCTCCAAAAAACACTTATGTTGAAGCTCTTATGTTAGTCATACTGGTGGGATGGTGAAGATGGTAGTAGAAACATTGGAAGCATTGTAGTTAGGCCCCGATCTGATGGGAGGGTTTGAGTGAATTCATCAGCAATTCCTCTTTTTCAATACTGTACAACACCTTTTGTAAACACATAATGATACTCATAAATACAAATACGTATAATTCACATAGAATTGGAGTGAGATGCTATTTAATATGTTAACTACAGAAGATAAGATGTATAAAATATAATTATTAATGGTTATCTTTGTTCCTCAAACAGGAACATTTGCCTTCATAGGAGCCTCCAGTGCACTCAATTGTATTTTTTCCAGTGTTGGTAATTAAAGGTGCTGACTGTTCATAGGCCTTGTCTGGCTTGGCTTTTCAGGCTCTTAAGTTTTTCACATGTTGCAGTTAGCATCTGCAGCAGTACAGCATGCAGAACCAGAAGCTTTCACTTGCACTCCTCAAACGTTAAACTCTCTGTTCACCACTCCTTGAAATTTACATCTCTGTAAATTTCCACAAATGAAAATACAGATGTTCAGACAGTAATACCTTGCACCATGAAGCAACTGCAAGTGTTGTTTATGGCAGAGAGATAAGTGGTGATTTTGTCTACTCTGAGTTGTAGCACAGATGAACTGTAATTACTGTTTAACTGATATATCCCCTTATATTTCTTTTTTTAAAACCTAGTCTTTGTTTGATTATAGATGCTGGACTAGAAGTGAAAGTAAAAGATCCTCCGAAGGGAATGATACCGCCTGGAACTCAACTTATTAAACCAAAAGCAGAGCCTCAGCCAAACAAGGTTTGGAGAACTGGGGGGGAAAAAAAAAAAAAAAACACAACAAAAAACAACAACCAAAAAAAAAAAAAAAAAAAGGCACCACAAAAACAAAACACCAAAAACAAACAAAACAAACAAAAACCACAAAGCCAGATAGTTATATTTGGGTGGAATTGGGTGGGGTTTTATTGTCTTTTAATATATACTTTATCATGTATTAATTAATGGTGCAGGACTTGAGGATATTTGCAGATCACTTTAATATGCTGAATGGAATGAAATTAATATACTGGATAAAAGGAAGCATATTCATTCTGTTTTCTTTCTCTCTATCCATGAATGAAATGGTTAAAAGCTCCACAGAAACTGCCTTCATCTCAGCTTATCACACAAATATTGAACAGCTATTATTAAAGCCACAGACTGAATTCTCCACTATTTTTCTTTTATATTTTACTATGAAATTAATTGCACAAAGGCTTTACAAAGATTTTGCTTGTTTTGTCTTAAAGATCTTCAGTCAATACTAAATCCATAAGGAGTTTCTTTAGTGATATTTCCCTTTCTTGAATGATGGGATTTTGTTTTTAAAAGGTATACTTTCTGTAGCTTTTGACTTCCCCATTTCACCTTATCATTGCACCTTATCATTCCATCCTGAAGGACTAAAATAGACAAAAGTAAAGAAAACATGCCAAAATGTGTGGCAGTGCTATAAGGAAAATGCCCAGGTGAGGGAACCACCTTGCGCTTCCTTTAGATGCAAAGGAAGGGATATTAAATGAAGCGCTGAATGTTTTTTTTCATGGAATAAACTTGTATGAAAAAGATGTAGAATTCTCAAATATCAGAAGGTTGTCCTTCCCTGTCTTATTACAATTGGGAATGGGGTTAAGGAATATATGGTTACCAAAAGGATCAGGTGTTTGACAAATTCTTATCTATATAGCACATCCTGATTTTTTTTTTCCAGCTTTTAGAGTAATCTAGAGACAGTAACTTTGTTGTATGGTTCCCCAGTCCATAAATGCATCCAGCATCTGATTCTGCTACTAACAAGATTCTTTTTCCTTGCAGCTACACCTCAAAATAAAAATAATAAATGTACTTTTAGTTTGCTTGCAATGTTTTATCCCTCACTGCAACTATTTTTATTTTCTCCACAAGAAGCTACTTTTAGACTTTCTCCCTTCTCTTGGAAGGAAGACTTCCTGGTTAGTTCATTGTCTTCATTAAAACTCCCAATTCCTACCAAGGGAGATTTATCTCACATGACTTAATGTTAGCTCTATCCAAGCAGATCATCATGTGTTGTTTGCTGTTACCAAGTTGAGGGACATCTGGTTTGAAATGAGATAAACTGCTGGATGGAAGTTCTGTTGTTCTTTTCAATTATTATAGTGGAAATTGCAGTGACTGGTTCACACATAATAACTCCATGTTGTCAAGTAACAGTCTTCGTGAGACTTAAAAGAACTTGACCAAAGTTAGTCCTCTGGTGTTCTGAGACGTTACCCAGTGTTTAATTCTTTCCCTATGTTGTTCTACTTGTATGTCTTGTTTCTTGTTTCAAATTATGATCTCTTTGAAAAAGGAGCCATCCTTGTCCTGTATATAGTGTCTGTAGAGCCTGCTGCAAAATTAAACTAGACCTTTCATGGTGAATCATATAATCACTCTTCTTTCTTCTGTGCCATAATAAATTACGAAACAAACCAGATTAAGGTAATTCTTTGTGTATGAACAGCAGTATTATAAATAATACGGAAAGGTAATAATTGCACTGTGCTCTGTGTTTCTCAATCCCAGAATGCAGATTAGACATGTATTGGTCAAAGACAGCCCAATACACCAAATCATGTTTCGCTGAGAAAAAGGGCTTAGTTGAGTTCTAAAAGCTTCTTCATCACCTTTGTCAGCCTGAAATTTCAGACAGTGATAACCAAAGTTTATTCTCAGTGGTGATCTGTTTACAACTAGAAGCACCAAAATATTTTCACTGAGGCAGTGCAATGTTCCAAGTTTTTAGTCAAACCTTACTGGAATCACAAGTTGAAAAGGGGTACTATATTACGATTTTATATTTGTATTCTTCATTTTCTGGTATTTGAAGTTAGGTGCAAATCTGCTTTTTCTGTCCATCCAAGTTAGTAAAGGGAAGGTTATGATAGTGATCTGTATTCAACCTGGGGTATGTAACCCAGGTTGTATCCTCACTGGCTGTGAAGCCTAAATTAACTAATTTGCAGGAAACTCCATTCTGCATCCTGTTGAGGAAGACATTATCTTTCAAACTATGTAATGTAATTCATTGTAATTGGAACCAACTAGAAGAAAGCAGTCCTAATTTAACTGAATTTGAAGGTGATCCCTAAACAATTTCTAGTTGTAGGTTGCAGTTTTCTGACAACTAGTTAGTTGCTGCAAAGGGGGAAAATGTTTTTTCCAGGCCTGTGCAGTCTCAAAATCTTGAGTGTGAGTTCTTCCTCTAAATTAAAGATTTTAATCCAGGTTATAGCAAACTGTCATAAGATTTTTGGAAGAAACATTTTGGGTTGATAATGCAAGGACCCCTAATTTGTAAGGCTTTGTTTATAGGCTTCTCTATATTGAGAATGCTGTCAGTGATGATTCAGCCTTGTACTTTTACAAGGATCTTGGAAGTCTTAGTTTTGTCTGTTGAGAGAATCTAAATATTTTGAGTAAGAGGATGTTTAATAAGCAAAACATTTGAAATCCTTTATGTGCTTCTGGGTTTTTTTTTTGTTGGTTTTGTTTTTTGGTGGTTTGGGGTTTTTTTAAAATTAGCCTTAGAATAAATACCATTTCTTAAAATAAAAAATTTCTTTAAGGAAAAAAATAATTCATGCACTTAGCTGTTATCTTTCGTTATCTTTCACTGAGTTTATTCCTTACATATAAGTCTGTGCTTCATGTTAAGGATCAAGTCCATACTTCCATTGATACTTTTATTAGTTTTACTTGTAGAGGTTTTGAAAATAACCTTCCAAGAAAATATATATGCTTTATACCATATGCGTAAAATATATGCACCTCTTACAACAAGAGACCAAAAGCATGGCTTACATTTGTTCTTTATGGGACAGGTGCATTCATACACCTGAATGGTGAAAAAATTAAAGTGCATAACAACTGGGAGATTTTGGGGGGTTGTAGTAAGTTAAACTGATAATAAGGAGCCTCTGCTCTAACCTTTCTGTGGAAAAAGGAGAAACTATTGAAATAGCTATTCGAAAATTAAAGAAATAGATCTGTTCTTTTCCTATATTAAAATGTCTAGTTAAACTCTTTAGCTAAGGAAAAGATCCACATTTTGGTCAAAAAGTTGACTAAAGAGAATATTACGTAGCGCAAGTGAGAATGGTAATCCCAGGCTGATGAGTTAGGAGGTATATTAAGTTTGAAAAGGCAAATCCATTGAAACTTGCACGAATTAATAAAATGTGTGTGTTAAAGGCTCAGGAGCCTGTACTGATCATTGTAGGGAATATCAGAAATATTTCCAAGACTGAATCAATGTCTATGTTTACATTTAGGGCTTTTTTTAACACTATGATTTTATTGGTTATAGTAAAAAAGTGAAGTTATACACAGCAGCCATGGGAAACTAGCAACAAACTGTAACTCTTATGACTGCCGTCTTGTCACTGGCATTTCAGAATCTGTTAAACCTATTTCTTTTTACTCTGAGAGCTCTGTTCCAAATTTTTTCTTCCTTACTGTCTTTCTTTGCTTCTCTTAGGTTCGCAAATTTGTGGCCAAGGACAGTGCAGGGCTTCGTATCCGTAGCCACCCTTCCCTTCAGAGTGAGCAAATAGGCATAGTGAAAGTCAATGGATCCATCACTTTCATTGACGAGGTAATCAATAAGACATTTCTACTGAAAAGTGGGCTAAGATGTAAAGTTAATTAATGCAAATAATGGGGGTTTTTCCATGTTTAGATGTTGACATATACAACCTGAGAGCATAAATTGCAAAAATCTGAATTTACTAATTTAGTTTTTCAAGCTGTCATTTCCTTTTAATTTACTTACTCCAAAACCTATGTAACAAACATTTGAGATTCTGATACAAGAAAAGGAAGTTCCTAGAGTTCATCCTATAATAACATCTCTTAAAATTTAGCTTTTCATGACTTACTATTTTAACTCTACACAAAAATTCAGATGTAGCTGTCCTTTTCATTACATCTGTAACTTACAGATTTGAAGGATCACTAGTGTGTTAGACTCCTGTGCATGTATTTTTCTTACAATATAATTTCACATACGAAGAATATTTTTGCAATTTACGGAGTTATATCAGCAGTGGAAAAATGGGAAGTGGGGTATTTATGAAGCTTACAAAGGCTTGACTTTCTTTCCTCTTTTCTCTCAAAGAAATTCCTATTACTGCATGATTGGATTTAAATTTATCTTCACAGCTTTACTTCTAAAAAGATATACCTGTCATTGCTTTGTAATTCTGATTTTGTCGATATTCCTGTTCTACTTATATTCTATCAGCATAGTAAAGGTGGTTGCTTCTTTGCTGCTATTATCTGTCTCTCTGAAGTCTGTTAATCCTTGCTAGCTGCAGAAGTTACAGGAGGGCATGGCTCCTTTTTGTTGCTTGTTTCCCATAGATCCACAATGATGATGGTGTTTGGCTGAGGCTGAATGATGAGACAATAAAGAAGTATGTTCCTAACATGAATGGTTACACTGAAGCCTGGTGTCTGTCTTTTAACCAACATCTTGGCAAGAGCCTTCTGGTACCTGTTGACGTAAGTAAAAGGTGCCTTTGAAAAATATCCAAAAGTACACTCTATCCTCATTACAAGACTTTCTTTAATTAAGGCTGCAAATAAGTCCTGAGGTAAACAATATTTTAGTTATCAAATATAACCTTAAATGTTTTTGGAGTTTTGAGGGCTGTTATGTAATGAGGGTGGAGTGTAGAAAGGTACGAGGCTTATGTTGAAACCTCTCTTCCTAGACAAGAAACAGAAGTGCAAGGGCTGCTGTAATAAAAATAGAATAGTATTAGATTGTGGTCTGCACCAGGTGTTTCTAATGCTAGATTGCATTTTCTGTAAAGTGGTCCACTGGGGCCGTGATTTCAGAAGAGACTTGTAGCCTATAGTGAATTAGTATAATTGAGACTTTTTTAAAAAAAAACAAACCTCAAAAGTTCTTTAGGCTCTGGGTTTTCTGTGTATTTTTTGTGAGTTTTACACCTGAATCCTTAAGTTATCAATTTATTAGCTAGCCAGAGAATCCCATAGCTTTAAGACTGAGTAAAAAATTGAATTTATAGTAAGAGTAAGCGTAATTTATTTGAATAACTTTTATGGTGATCACCATCACTACAGTTCAAACGTTACAGCTTTTCTGGAAACAAGACACTTTTTTTTTTTTTAAATGCAAAGGACAGAAAGAGAAAACTGTATTAGCCAAACCAGTGTTTATTAGAAAATTTATGAAAGTGCAGGCCTTTCTGGCTCATCTGTTTTCATGCATTCCCCAGAGTGGGCAGTACCTTGGTTTCTTCTAGGCACAGTGTGAGAACCAGATCTAATTGTAAATACTGCTTTTTAGATTTGACCTTATATAAGGTATATATATAGGTCTTATATAAGGTAGCTGCTGTTGCAGTTGAAGATAGTTAACAAATGTTTCGTGAAATTAAATAAAGACTTCCAGCCAGTAATATCATCCTGTTGATGTTTTTCGGTTACAGAAGAACTGAGATATTCCCAGTTCCAGTGAAACTGGGCTATTTGCTAGTAGCCAAATCTGGAAATTCAGAAACCCCTGTGTCTGCAGCTTGTGTTCTGACACACACTGTTATATGATGTGAATAGGTCTTCTTACTATTCACCTTCTTGACTGTAAATTATTTGTTGATATATTTCTATTTGGAGATTTCTTTCAATAGAATTCTTGTTTGGAGGATTACTTTGTTAGTGCATATGGGAAGCATATTATTTTTGCACTCGGACGTCAGTCACTCAAATATGCCTGTTGTCACACTGCGTATCTAGTTTACTCTAGAATATATGAGAACATGGGTAAAAAATAAACTTTGCTTAAAATCTTGCCTGCATTTTTGTCTTAAAAAATTACTACAGTGTACTTTCATGAAATGTTAATATTTTTATGCAACAGTTGAATTTTAGCAGTTCACCCATGATAAAAGTGAATTCACATTGACTAAGTAATTAACTTCTGTAAGTCTGGATGGGTATTATATTCTGCTAGACTTTTTTTTAGTTGTTTGGGGTTTTTTTAGTTTAGTTATTTTTAATACATTTTTATGTGTTGAAGGGAACGCTTTTGAGCTCACCAGTTGTGTCTGTAGTTAGCAAGACCTTATTGGCTGGCATATTTTATATAGCTCTAACATTCACTTAGTTCCAGAGGAGAGCATATGCTGTGCTACTCTGAGAAAAGCCTGAAAGAAAATGGATGTGATAAATAACTGAACATTCAATCTTGATAATATAATCTTGAAGATTAAAATTTCATTTGAGTAAGTAGGTCAGGTACAATCAAATGTGAAAGACAGTATTCGAATTTCAAACATTTCACTCTCTACCTCTGTAAAGTTCAGATAAAATATTATCTCTTTCCTTAAACACTGCTATGAATTATTTTTTATACCATTCAATCTATTAAAAGCTGTTAGATTTGCTTAAGTTTCTTTTAAGTAACAATTACATCTTGAATAACACAAATCACGTGCTTTCTTAGCTTCTGATCAGTAAGCAACACTCAACAACAGCAACTCAGCAGCACTCAACTGTTCTAACAATGAAGGAATGTGCAAGAGATGTGTTTTAGCTAGTTTCAGATGGAAAGTGTCTTTGCACAGCTCTCATATTTTCAAATTTGATAAAAGTTGAAAATATTAAAAAAAAATTTTTTCTCTGAATTGTCCAAAAAAAGGGCTGTGTTTGTAAGTTGTCAGATTTCATCCGTACAGTCCTCTAGAGGTGAATGACTCACGTGGCAAAAGGTGTTCAATTAAATAATAAATGCTGAAAGTTCACTAGATAAAAATTGTGATACTGTCCGTATCTGCTCATCTTGTTCTCTTGATCTGCGTAACTGAATGAGCAGAATGTAATAAAAAAAATATATATGTTAACGTAGAAGATTTTTTTGAATGCAAACTGTTTGACCAGTAGTGGCTTAAGAATAATGCTAGAGAAAGTCTCTCGTGTGACTGGAAATACAAATGGAAGATCGATTGGCTGAATTAGTCATGGTATTCCCTGTTCAAATAGATGTCACATTACTCTTATTAGGCTCCATTTTTATTCAAGTCACAAGTGTGCAGACTTGTCAACTCCAATTACATTGCTCTGTCACATTTAAATATGCAGGCCTTTTATAATCATCCCTTAAGTAAATAAAATCTCTCACTATGTTTTGTAAAATATGTGAAAATGTATTTTTAAAAGAAAGTTTTAATTATTCTGTTTCATCACTGAATTGAACAGTAAACAAATAAAAAACAGTAGGTTTTTAGCAGTGTTAATTTTGGCCTCTTCTTGACATATATATTATACCTACATTTTATGTAGATTTATTGGCATTAACTAAATATTTCATGATAAAACAAACACTGGATGTTGTGAATTTCACAACTATACTGTTTCTGTGTATTTTTTCAGAACTATTATATTTAAAGATAAATGATTATAGGAAAACAGAGATCCATGGTAGTTACCAATGTTTTATTTATTTGAACATTGGTCATTTACCTTCTTAGAAAAATCTTCAGAGTCAATGCTCTTCTTTTATTGGTCTTGTCCTTTCACAAGGAACTGCTGTATAGCCTCTGATCTGAAATAGTGCATCCAATCCATTGTAGGTAATACAGTTATAAAACTGAATTTAATAGATTGTGATTCTGGATAAGCTGCTTCCATCTCTGGTAGTTATTTTTCCCGCTGTCTTATGGCATTCAGTTAACTGTTTTTGAAAAATACTTGTTAAGTTCCTTATGCTGACAGTTATGTATTCATGCTTACACATGGCACTTAGTGGAAAGGATATAAAAGGGTGCACACTGGGCAGAAGTAGACTTTTATCTTGGTTAAGCTCTGGAACTTGACTTTTAAAAAATCATATACTAAGGAGGTTTTTGTTACTTCATTTTAAATGTAAAACTTCATAATGTAACTGATGCCCAGTTACACATTATTACATTCCCCAACCACCGTAGGCAGTCAGGATTGAGAAACTGAAAGCTTTTCAAACTGTTATTGCAGTGGAAGAAGGAACCAAAACTAGTATGTAGGCTACAGTTTTTAATCCAGAACCTCAGAGAGCCAAATGTTCTGTGGAAATATTGAAGGACATTTGCAAGAGATTTCTACCATTGTTTTGAGCACAATGGAAGGCAATTGGAGAGTAAGACTATGTTGGGTAAAATGTCGAGATGGTTGTTTAAAATATAATACTGAGATTTTAAATGCTTCCTAATGGTCTGGGTTTTGGTATCAAAACAAAGTAATTTTTTAAGTGGGGTTTTTTGTTGTTTTTTTCTGAAACATTAAAGTTTATTGGAAGAAGTATGACTTCCTGAAATTAGTTTTAGTTCTTGGAATGGAAAGTTTGAAATGGGAAAAATAAACTAAATCTACAGATGGTAGCAGAAGGACTAAATATTAAGCTTTTCTGTCGTCGTTTCTAATCTATTCATCTAAACTGGTATACAGTGTTCTAATAGCCAGTAGATTCTCAAGTTCCTAGAGCAAAGGAGAGTTTCTAGTTTGATCTTTTTGGTGTTGCTAAGATGACACGGTCCCCCTTCGCTGCTGTTGGTTTCCCTTGTATGTTTTACACATAGAGGTTTATGATGTAGAAAAATAGGTCTTTGAAATTATTTAAATAATTTAGGTATGGATAGTCCATGTTTCCCTGTGCAGTAGAAGTCCCTCAGAAAATAGGAGATATGCTGCAAAGTAATACAATCAGTCAGTTTAAGTATGTTGGATGCCTATGAAGTACACTCTCATGTAAATGCAGACTTTTTTATAGTTGTCATAGTTTTATGTCAAATTGGTGAGCCTGTACTCTGCCAATATTCCAATCTAATACCCTCCTCACCTTCCCCAAAACATACCACTAGTGTATTGGTACCTCCTTCAATTTTGGCAAAAAGTACTCAATTCTGGAGAAATGCTGGTGTTTTGACAATTCTCCTTTTTTGTCAAAATGGCAAATCGTTTTTATTACTGAAACTTGATGTTTACAAAGAGTATATAGCTAGATAATTTGCTTCTATCATGAGATAAAAGCATGAATTTAGTTACTTTTAATATGTTTGTGTTTTTTCAAGGAATACAGATGAGGCATGCCAAGGGTGTTTTGTACTTGTTTCGGCTTGAAAGGATTCACTGCCTTAACTGCTGTTAAATTTTCATGTGACTACTGTCCAGGGATTTCACCTGGTTCCCTTATCAGGATGGGGATAGGAAATTAGATTTTGATACCTCTGTTCATGTAGATAAAATGGTTGCTTTGTCAAAGGGATTCCATCATAAATATGATTACTTGTACTGATGTATATATATTATTACTTCTTTCATTTGACAGGAACAGTGAAAATTTCTTTGAAATTAGTAGAAACCAGCTTATGGAGAAAAGATGGCTTCTTTTTCGTGTTTTCAGGATCAAAAAATGCTGTCCTCACGGTTCTGTGGGAGGAAAAAATACACAGAACAGCAGTGCTCATTTCTGTAGTGTGGGCAATTGGTTTTAAAATTAGTGGCCACTGTATTTGGTTGATGGTCATTCATAACAAACTAGTAAATGCATTGTACATTTTACAAAACCAAAGAAATCTTAGCAATTGTTCTCCGTATAGCACTGAAATTTTTGGCTCTGGTAAGGAGTACGATTTTGATGTGCAAACTGGTGAAATCTTTCTGTGCAAGTGAACTGCTTTCAGCAATGGTGAGCTTAGCCCTTCTGCATCTCTTTAGGTCTGACTTGGTGACTAAAATTCCGTGTGCGTTTGTCTTGCATTAGTTGAAATTATCTTTCAGAACTGCAGAGCGTCTTGCTAGAAAACTGCTTTGTGATGGGACCAACTACTGTTTCATTGTAACAGCAGTGTGGGATTTTTCTGTGCATGAAGTCTCAAGCTTTATAAGAAATGTCTGGCTCTTAATTTCTGTAAATGGCATGACACACTACATCCATTTTGAGCTTTTGACATACTAAACTGTTTCTGTTTAATGGATGATTTGCCATGGTGAGCAATGGACTCAGGTGACTTGATTAGGAGAACAAAACTTTCCCCTTTTGCAAAACATTCTACTAGTAAATTTACTTGTGTAGAAAGTTTGCATTATAATACCTTGAGCTTCTTCCTCCAGTATTTCTTTGTTCCCATTTCTTTGTTGATATGTCTTTTTTTTTAAACTTTGTTGCTCAGAATGTCTTTAATGCTAGCCAAGGAGTAAGGGATTTGGACTTTTTTTCATGGACTTCCAAAGCTTTACCCCCTAAGGTGAGTTAAATTACAGGAACAGTCACACTGTCTCTCATGTTTTCAGAATGCACCTTATGACTCAACTTTATACTAAATATTCTTTGAAGTCTGTTTTACTGCGAATTATTTTTACAGGAAGTAGCAGATTTGCATAGGGTGCTGTATCTGTGTCTCTTCCTTTAGGATGAGAAAAAAATACCAGGGCAGATTATCGAATTTTCATTAATTCATAAGTAGCACTCTCCATTTTTAATAAAACAGATTAGAAGTTCAGAGAGATAGCCTAGTAACGTAAGAAAGGCTTTAATTTTCTCTTAGTGCAGAATTTACTAGTAAATTTTTTTCTGTCTTTGAAGGCTTCACATGCTGTTGCAACATCTAATAGGATGATATTTGTATGAGTAAGGCCACAGATACTTAATAAATACTCCACCCATTCTTAAATGTTTTTAAAATTATGTAGTTATAGGAACAGCTTATGTTAAGTACAGTTAAGCTGTTTAACTACAGAAATGTTTGTCTGAATAGCAGTGCTGTAGTGATTTTGAGATCCATTTTTTTTTCATATTAACTTTATAATGAAGATGGCATTGTGTTGTACATTTTGTTTTAGAGATTTTAAAACTTGTTTGTCCACTGAATCTTTTTCCCCAGACTAGCAAACTTTATTATAGCAAGATCTAAACAATATTTAAACTTTTTTTTTCCTCGAAACAGTTAACCTCAGCTTGCATTAACTTGCTTTGTAAGTTACATATTTACATAAGAGTCATTTTTGTATAAAAGCTTCTTGAAAAAACCGCTGTATTAGTCTGGAGATAGTGCACAGACTTCATACCAAAAAAAAGGCGGAAAATAGTGATAGTTAAAGAGATCAGAGGAAATTGCATTGATTTGAAAGGAAGTAACAAGAGCAGAAGTTTGGTTTAAATCTGACAAAAGAAAGTATTCTTTTACATAGCAGGTAGTGAACTTGGACGGTGGTGTTACAGGAGATTGTTGAGGCAGAAAGTATCAGCATATTCAGAAGAAATTAAATTTATAGAAATCAGATTCATAAACACTAAAGAAAATAGGGTATGCCCTCTAACATTCATAATAAAGATGTTAAATGCTGTTGGTATGTAAAGGACAGACTACTAATAAAAACTTGTATTCTGCTTATAAAGAACATCTCCTGTTGCTGTTGCTGAACTCAGTATACTAAATTAGGTGACCCACTGGCTTCATCCAGGAGGACATTACATAGATCTTAACTTTCAGATGTTCCTTTGAAAGCACCTCTGACTTTCACTGTAAGCATAATAGAGCCCCCTTCTGCTTCTCACTTGCTTTCTTCTGATATAAATGCATTTTCTTTACTCCCATCCCTCATATTTTTCTTTACAGTAGCCTTTTTGTTAAGCTGTAGCTGGCTCAAAAATCAATGCTAATTTTTTTCTTCTTTTAGTAACTGCAACCTTTTCTTGGTAAGAAATTCAGAAAGCATGTTCTTATTTCAGATTTGGATATATATTTCATCGGTAATTAATATGAGATGAAATAATAATAATGCAGTAATATTTATATGAGCATTTACAGTCTATGGTATTGCTGTTACTCTTTGTTATAATTTTGCCTTAAAGTTAACAATATATTCTGAATGTGAAATCAAAAAGAGAAGCATTCCATATGGAGAGAGATAATATTCAAATTCCCTTTACCTAGCCCCAGACTTTCACAAAATTTCACAAATACAGAAGGAGGAATGAATGTGTATCCTGATAAATGTCAGTGTGGAATAAGGTTTAGTGAAAGCAGTTAGATTTAAAAAATTGTCTCCAAGGTTGGATATGAACTATTCCTTTTATGTAAATGGTTACATTTATACCACTTTTGCTTCAAGAGAGATATAGTGACTTTTCAATTAATGTGCAGTTTACTACTAGTTAGTTGTTTAGCATTGCACAGTAAAATTAGCAATGTAACTAGTATCTCTTTTAGCTTTGAAATTTACCTTTTTTAGTCTTGAAATATTTCTTATCTAAATAGTTCAAAAGTGGGATTAATAGGTTTTATTTTGTTCTGTTTTGCCTTTTTTTAAATTTCTCAGGAATCTAGGTCTAATGCTGATGATTTTTTCAAAGACCTAAATTCGCACTGTCCACAGGAAGCAGTGATGCAGGAACAAGATATGCCATTCCTTCGAGGTGGACCTGGAGTGTACAAGGTAGTGAAGACTGGCCCATCAGGTCACAACATAAGAAGCTGCCCTAACCTTAGAGGTATCCCAATTGGAATGTTAGTTCTGGGAAACAAAGTCAAGGCAGTGGGCGAGGTATGGATCCTTGTAGCTTCGGTTCATGTCTTCATAGATACCAGTATGTAACAGTAGTAAACACAACAAAAGAATCTGCCTCTGTACAGGTTTGCTTTTCCAATCCTCATGATAAATACTGACCTTTGAACTTGGTTTGTATTATAAGTACTAATGCAGTTATATCTTTTGCCTTTTTGCATTGATTGGAATAATGTTAAAATTGTACTGCAGTTAAATATGCTTGCTTATATGTTTCTGTTACAGTATTCCTTTACAAAATTATGTTTCTTGTTCTACCTTTTTGTCATATTCTTTGAAAGAATTTTGTTTCATTGAAAAAAAGTTTTCCTAGGACCTAACCATTTAACAAATTACTGTGTTTCTCTGTATTGATTGTATTAATTTATTCAGTTGCTGAACTGTTGTTACTGTTCTCGATTGTCCAGCTGTGGTGTTTTATGGTTAAGAAGGGCTTAAGGATGAAGTGTGTCATGCTATTTCCTAAATATAATGTCAGGAACAAAATTAATACTCATAAAAACTTTTCATATTTGACTTGGTATTATAATTCTACTGTTGCAGCCATCAATTAGAAGGTATATTTTGGTGACTATTTCCTCAAGTTTTTATTCAGGCTTATTTGGATGTTCTAAAATTGCTATTGGTTGGTGTTTTGCTCCTTCCGAATGTAAACAGGTCTATATTTTTGGAACAACTCCTAACTGTAAATTTACCATAAGTAGGTTTAGTACTTCAATCTGCCTCAGCCTGTGGCCTTAATTTAAGAAACTTTTTTTTTTTTTTTACATTTGCTTTGTAATACAACGATTGGAATGAGTGTGTTTTTCAGATGCTATAATAAGTTGCTGAATCATGCTACTGAATTATTTGAAAAGTCAATAAATTTTGCTTTTTTTATGTGTGTGCATCAGGTGACTAATTCAGAAGGTACATGGGTGCAAATGGATAAGAACAGCATGGTAGAGTTCTGTGAAAGTGATGAAGGCGAGGCATGGTCATTAGCTAGAGACAGAGGTGGAAACCAGTACCTCCGACACGAAGATGGCAAGTGGTTGTTTTGTTTTATTTTTTAAAATTAACTTAGAAAAAGTTAAGCAATCTAAATAGGAGAAATAAAGTAGGATCTGAGTTTTGAACAGGTATCATATTTATGCATTTTCATTTGAGTTATGTGTTACACAGTTGGTCTTGAAAGTTGTTTATAAACAGTCTTTAAATTTTTTTTGAAGGAACAGTTAAAAATATTTTCCCCATGTTTTCCTCTGTACCAGTTATGGTTACAGGCCATAAGTTCCGTCTTTTTAGCTATGGGGATAATTTTTAAATAAGTAATTGTTCTTTTTGTAGTTTTTTTTGGTCTTCTTTGTGTCTCTTGAAAAGCAGAGCAGAATGAATTCTGATCCTGTTAAGTTTGTTAATTTTGTCACACGGCATCCTGTTAAAAACCTGTTAATATGTTTTTTAACACTGTATTTGAAATTAACATCAAATTAGTTAATTACTCAAGTTAGCAAAGTATGATTGCATTCTCTTATAATGCATAATTTCTCTCCTGGCAATTCATGTTCAGATCGGGTAAGACCTAGAAATAATTAAAAAAAAAACATAAACACAAAAATTTTTATTGCCTTCCTCCTGCTCAGTCATCCTTCTTGTTGATCTCCCTCCAAACAGACTGTCATTACTGATCTAAAATATCTTTTATTCACCCTAAATGCTTCATATGAATACCTTAAGGTATTCTGAAATTGTTATTTCCTTAACAGATAGACTCAGCCCATCTGCATGAGTTCTGCTGTGCAAGATTGTGGCCAGTGCATATATTTCTTAAAAAAATGAAAGAGGGAGTGATCTGTCAGTGTTTATACTTCTGGATAAGATCATCTATCCAGAATCTGACATTGCAGATTCAGCTGGATCAGGTTGCTCAGGGCTTTGTGTACTCAACTTCTAGCTAACTCCAGCCTCTCTGAACATTTGTACAAATACTGGCTCACCTTCATGGTGAAAAATATTCTTAATACCTAATCACAGTTTCCCATGCTGCAACTTCTGTTCATTGTCTTTTGTCCTGTCACCGTGAACCTCTGAGATGAGTCTGGCTTCATCTTCCCTGAACCCTTGGATTAGATAGTCAAAGGGAGCAATAAGATCTCACCTTAGCTCTCTTTTTCTCAAACCCACATCTCAGCCTGTCTTTAGATGTTTTGTACTCTACTGCCCTGAATATCTTGGTGGTCTCTGCTGAACTCATTTCCGTCTGTCTTCTGATGGGGAGCCTGAAGCTGGGCACAGCACCCCAGCTGGTTCAGTGTGTCCCTCTTGTCTTCCCAAAGTCTAGTAAAAATTACTATGAATCTTCATTAGCATGATTTTGTTACAGGTGTTCTTAGAAACATTTAAGGTTCTTCCACGGATACTGTAATTTTGGTAGAGTTCCCTAGAGACTGGTTTGTTTCTACTCGCTCAAAGAGTTAATTTCTTCAAGATTTCTTTCTTTTAATCTATATTTCTCTGTTTTCTGCATAAATCTGGGCATTTTCAAATTATAATCTTCCCACTCCATTTACAGGATTTAATGTATCTGTTTTCCAAAAGATGTCTTTATGAAAAGCTTTGACCTCACAGCAGTCATATTCTGCTTGTGTTTTTATGTTCTTATTGTCAGCCTTTTACTTTTCATTATAACAGACTCTTTGCCCTTTTTGTGGTTTGGGTATTTGGTCCGGAAATTTATTTCACACATAGATGCTCTAATAATTATCATCACGTTACTATATTAAAGCAAATAGTTCCTTGCTAATACATATGTCTTTTCTGTAGGACGTTGTGGCTTCACTTTAAGGTATAAAACATTCTGCAAAGAAGAGAAATAATGAAAAGTTTTTCATAAAATATATAAGTATTTATGTAATGCTTAGAACGCTATCTTTTTTTCAAGTCATAGCTTTTGTGCTTACAGTTATGTCTGATAATGTCAATGTTTTACTCTTTTCTAGATGAGTTTGTTTTTATAAGTAGGGTGAAGATAGATACATCTAGCTAAAGCAGTTTAAGCAGTTATCAGTTCAATTACTAAAATATTTTAACCTGTTTTATGTTCCTAGTACTGGAGGTTACTTTAAACTGATTGTTTTTATTTGCCATGAAATTATTTAGAAATACTTTGTCATCAGTTTCAATGCTTTTGCCAGAGGGAAATAATTAGGATTTGGAGGAGCTCCAGCTAGATTTGCAACTGTCTATATTTTTATCCATAAATAATACCATCTTTCAGATTATGTTCATATTTTCATTATTTTAAAAAATTATAATTTAACTCCCATAAAGAAGTAGAATTTTTGTCAGAGACAAAGCAGAAGTCATACTGAATCCCTAGGTCCATAGGCAAGTATCCAGTTAAAACACTACAGCAAGATCTAGAGTTGCCTCAGAGAAAGTTCTAGATCCTTTCTTTTATAAGCCAACTTTAAATTTCTAACTTTCTCCCTGTTATTTTTTTTTTTTTTTAGTTTAAATATGTGTGTTATGTAACAGTTTGTACTGTGAAATGCAGTTTGGACCTGAAGTGCAATTTTTAAAAAATTCCTTTTAGAAGACTTGTGATTTTTTTTTTTTAATAAATCCACATTAATTTTAGTACATTTACAAGAAAAAAAGTTGTTCAAAGTGCCTGCTTGAGCTTTTAAACCTGTACTTCGGATATTTCTTCTGAATGCTTTCTTATATATTATCACTTGGAATTATATTTCTGACCACATAAAGTCAGTAATTTCTCCCTATGTCTAAACAGTCAAGTGGATTCTATCTTGTTTATTTTGGCTGGATGTTATTAAGAATATTATGAAAGGCTCCGGGTTGGTTTTGGTTGGGGGTTTCTGTAGTGTCATACAGAAAGCAAAATTGTAGTACTCATTTAGAGATATGAATAAATGTCAGGAAAAAATGTCTTATGTCTCGTGAACTATTAGGGCATACCCAGGATTAAAGATTTATTGGCTCAGAGTTTGCGACTGAAAACTATCCCTTCTTCACTTTGCTTTGTCAAATGAATTTAACAATTGCTGTCCAAAAGGTAAACGCTGAATGGTGTGATGTTACTGAAAAAAACAAAGTGTCAAGCTAGTTCCTAAGTGGCAGATAATGGCAAAGCTGGCGGCAACTCAGTCAAACATGAAAACAGTCTGTATGGTATTAAGTCCTCTGTCTTTATATTTTTAGAGCATGAGATCTAAAGAAGAGGTGTGCTTTTCTTTTTTTAAGAGAATTGAGTAGAGAGGAGGAGTGCTATGTGTGGAAAAAAATGTAACTCTTTTGCTTTGTGACTCATCTTTCCAGTGTAGATCAGTTACTAAGATGGTCTAATTCTGAAGAGGTGTGTTTTTTTTACAGAGCAAGTCCTCCTAGATCAAAATGTGCAGACTCCTCCCCCAAGTCCTTTTTCAATACAAGCTTTCAGTAAGGGGACAAGCTGTAGTAATGGACAAGGGTTTGATTATGGCCTTGGAAATAACAAAGGTATGTTTTTGCACTCATTCTTTAAAAAATTATGTTTTTCTTAACTTGGCTTTTATTTTTTATTACTCATTTCCTACTCTTTTAGGCACTACAGATGTTCTTCAAAAGACATAAACAGTAGTACAATGAATTGCAAGGTGTTTTTCAAAACATGTAGTTAATGTTAGAACTGCTTTTTTATCTGCTTTAATTCCACTTAATCTGAGTACTCTGTATAAAAAGGATCATCTAAGATTTGTAAGTTATAGTTGAGGCTTTCTATAGTGGTAGGCACAAAACTGTAATGCTCAAATGAAAAAGACATACTTTTAAAACAAAATAAGGAAATTATTTGATTTAGAAAGCATGTGTTTTTAAAAGGACAGAAACATTTGTCATCTGTCTTGACAATTTTTTAAGTGCATTTAATGGGTTGACAAGATAAAAGATACCATTTGCGATTTCTTGTAAAACTAAAAAAAAATTAGAAAACCAAAAAAAAAAAAAATAAATAAAAAAAAAAGTTGAAAAACTGAAGTTACCTTTCTGTCACATAGATACTAGTTACAAATGCTGGGAAATAAATAAAACCCTGTTAATTTTACTGGCATAAAATAATTGTTTCTTTTAATCATGGTTTATTTTGTTGGCAAGATCTAAAAATATATATATGTATATATATGTACATATATGAAAGCCATCACAGTAAACGCAGTCTGCATGCCTTTTGTTCATTTATTGATTAGGTCTAGAAAATTTAATAATACAGAAGGGACTTTTGTTGAGACAGGTGTCCTTGAGAAATATGCCTGAAACATGGAGCTTTGCTATTCTATTCCTATATCACTGTACTCTGTCCATGACACTTCAGATAGGGGCCTAAGGTGTGCTACATGTTTTTTAACATCAGCATATGCTCTTAGTGGTCTCCTAAATAAGGTAGTCTTAGTGGTCTCCTAAATAACTCAGGACTTATTTTAAAGGAGAGGCGATTAGGAAAGAAATTATTCCTAAATATTCTAGTCTATTAGTGTCACAACATGAAATAGTTTTATATCATTTCCCAATGCTTTATTGTGTAGAGTGCAGTCCGTACTTGGCCATGCATATAGGAAACTTTTTTTGGACTGAAAAGTTGAAGTGTTTTCCTTTTGTTTTATAAGGCCTTTTATACAGAACCGGTTTTCCCAGTTCAGCCATACTTATTTCAAACTAATGGTTGAATCACAAAAGTGGAAGGGTTCAAGATGTGAGGCAGTTAATTGTTTAATAGTGCAAATATTATCTATTCTTTTTTCTACAGAAGCATATTAGGAAAATAATTTTTCCTTCTGTGTTATCCAAAGATAAAATTTAGAAATCAATATGCTATATTAACAGGCATCTTGGTTTCTTGAAGACATTGTGATTCTCTTTACTATATCTTAAGCAGTTTCAAAGGCGTTTCTTTGGGATAATACAGTTACAGAACATTTGGAAGCTACTCCTGCCATTGGATTCCATACCATTTTACACACATTATTTTCTCAAGCTGTGATACTTCGTGTGAGTGAACAAATCAGCTAGATAACTTTATTCATTCTGTGTACTGTATTTCCTTCTGAATTGCCTAGGAGCGGAGAGTTGTTGGTAACTATATTGACAGAATAATATAATAACAGAAAAATAGAATTGACAGAATAATAGAGAAATAGAATTCTTTACCTGTATATGCAGGGGTTTTGTATTCTCAGGTATAAGAAGCTTTTGAGTTTTGTGGAAAATAAAACATGGAAGGCACAAGCATGATCTCATAGGAGAATTTCTGAATGAAACACTTCTTGTTTGTTAAAAGTACCTTCTGTAGTGATACTGTAGTTTCAATGAAAATTCAGTTGCCATCCATGAGTATTTCAAATTTCTGGTCAAATGTAGAGATGCCCATGTAATAGGTCTGTGTTTATAGTATTACCTGCAAGACCGAAGACCTGATTCCCACAATGATTGTTTGATTTAGCTATGCCTTCTCTCTGCAGTGCAGGCAAGTTTTTAATATTTCTCCTGAATCACCCTACCCACCTCCATATTTGATTATTGTGGGCAGATGACTTTCAACCTCTTCTCAGATGTTCTTTCCTTTAAAATAATTACTCATTTTAGGAAATAAGCGTGTTGTATTAATAATAGTGGTCTGTCAAACATGTAAATCATAGAATGGTTGGGGTTGGAAGGGACCTTAGAGATCATTTAGTTCCAACCCCCCTCCTGCTAGACCAGGCTGTTCAATCACTTATAGGTTTTTAAGGTAGGAATGATTGCTGCTAAAGTACAGATTCCAACATTTTTTAGGTATACTATTTTCAAAATAGCCAAATAAAATTGATTTATAGGAGTTCCTAGGTAATACAGGGTTTCATACACCCACTGGTTTTCTCTAACTCCATGAAAAGAAAATTAATCATCATCCAAAAATGTTCTCAATTCAGTGAGTTGTAAATTATATAGTAGCTGCTAAATTTTTTTTACTAGGTTTTTTTGAATGCTGTCAAAATGCTAGGAATTTGCAGAATAAAGTGACATGATTAAGATTTGCCTAAAGATGTTTCAAATGTGAGATTCTCTCAAAATCTTGGTTCCTCCCACCTCATATTACTAAGTATACTTCAAGTTATGACATGGTGTGGCCTTCTTACTGAGGCATCATGTATTTCTAATGCTTACATAGAGGTTTTTGAGAATTGGCATTCAAAATTAAAACTCTATTTTTAACATGCTAGTTTTCTGAAGGCCTTCATTTGTCTCACAACAAATGTATGTAGTTCTTCAGAAAACCAGTTCTAGTTCCTAAGTGATACTAATGGGTTTTTTAAATTATCTTTAATCTGATCTTGAAAAATAGCACAGCAGAATACTTAAAAGATATTTACAAAAATGAGCAAATATTTACCAAAGCCTTGGCACAGAAATACATTCGCCAAAGCCTAAGTACATGTTAGCTTTCCCTTCTCATCAGTTTTTCAAATCTCCTTCTGCATGTTCTGTTGCATGTGTGTGTTACTGTAAATGCTAGGAATTCCTGTTTTTTTCTTTGGCTGCTCTTCATTTTTTAGCAAGGTGAATATAAATCTCTATTTTGAAATGTTTTAAGTAATTGCACTAAAATATCCATGATCCCTAAAAACCCTGCTTGTACTTTTTAGTAATTTTATTGCCATGCATAGAGTGAGATTTTTATTTTTAGTTACAACCAGAGTAGTATGTGGCTAAATAAGATTTATGAGCTTTCTCTGTTATCATCATTTAAACTTTAATTGAGCACCATTTTACTGTGCCTTTCTGGAGAATGACAGGTAACAGGTTGTAGTTTTGACTGTTTTGCCCACTACAGGTGACCAACTGAGTGCCATACTGAATTCCATTCAGTCACGGCCAAATCTCCCAGCTCCTTCCATCTTTGATCAAGCTGCAAAACCTCCCTCTTCCCTAGTCCACAGTCCATTTGTGTTCGGACAGCCCCTTTCCTTCCAGCAGCCTCAGCCACAGCTTCAGAGTAAGTTTGTCAGCCTTACCTGCCTCATCAGTCCATTTCTGCAGCTTTGACATTGCTGTTCTCAGTTGCTTACCAGCTACTGATCATCCCTCAGTGCACCTTTCTGGTTTTGTTTTTTTACGTTTTCCATGATTCAGAAGCATGTGAGGTAATGCTCCTAAAGAAGTATACTTGTTCAACTTGAATTTTTATATTGACAGTATTTTGCTTTTGTATGTGTTTTTCACTGTAGACAAGTCATGAAAGTGCATTTTCAATACTGTATGCAACTTTGGGTTTATTATAAAGGTAAATATTTTATGTAGTACAAGATTATGATAATTCTTTTAACATCAAAAATGCACTGCAGTAAGTTCATAAGTGTTAACTTACCTCCTAAATTCCTATTTTTGTCATTCCTCCTAACTTTAGGCCTGTAGCTGGACAGTGGGAACAACTTGGTACTGCTCATCAGAAAGGTTTTGGTAGTTTTCTGTTAGGTGTTCATAGGACTAGCATGGGCATGAAAGTTTGCACTTTGAGGTGAAACTAACCTGATTACTAATGGGAGGACAGGAAACTTTTTTGGTCATGAATAATGAAAGCTGAAAGCTCAGCTTTCACGATGGATAGCTGATGTTGCAATAAGTTCTTTCTTACATACCGAACAGTTATAGCATGGGTTACAGGAATACTAGTTTTCTCCTATGTCCCATAAACTGCCCTTCTGAAGTGCCTTAGTTCTTTCTTGTGGGACTCTGTCAAGTCAGTTCACTTTCTATGTCTATGCAGTCCTGGGTCTATCCAGCTCAGCTTATGAAGTGACAGTGAAGTTGCTTCGTGTGAGAACTAGATTAAAATTTCTAATTCACTTGTATAAAGACTATCAGAAGTATTCTGACTGTGATCTTCCATGGTTATTCTGGACTTAAACCAATGTCCTGAAAGCAGAATATTCCGAAAACTACTCAGATAAAACAGCTGATTGCCAGTTGTATATTCTTCCCCATCACTTTCAGTTTTCTTCTCTTGTTCAGAGTAGTGAAGTCAGAGTTTCTTATTCAGCTTTGCATAAAAATAACCGTAATTGCCTTATCTCAAATTTCAGATGATTTGTCCTTTAGCATTTAGACCTACATTGTATGAAGAGAAAAGCTGTCAGCATTTTTATTGCCTGCCCAACAAGATCTTGCTCAGCAGGTTTGCCTGTCCCAACAGATTCAGATAAACTGTATTCAATTAGCTATATCTGTGTTTCATGTTCTAATGAGAATCCCTGATTCAAAAGGAAGTCCTTTTTTTGTCAGATAGGGGGAGCACTAGTAGTCTATCAAAGAAAGCAACAACGAAAGTGGAAAAATTTTTCAAGTTTGTCTGATTTGGGATCTTAGTATTACTAAGACCTTAGTATAAGGTCTCAACTGATATGGTCATTTGCCCTTCCAGCAGGGCAAAACTCATCAACCAGATGATACCAGAACTGATATGCTGTTGTGCTACTGTGATTTGATACAAGGATTTTCTTTCAAACAGTTTATGAAACATGTAATTAAAAGTTAAATCCATTAAATAACACATCCCAAGGGTCCATATTAAGTCAATTGAATTTTTGCTTTCTCTAATGGACTGATGATAGTATAATAGGTGAAAGAAGTTGTGCCAGCCTAGATTTCCATTACTACAGAGGTTATATACTAAATACTAGTCTTGACTGAAAGTCAGCCTAAATAGTTCAGTCTACCACTTAAATTTTCTGTTCTTCCTCAGATTATCTCTACCTCTGAGGAGAAATTTGATTGAGAAGTGTGATTCTGAGGAAAGTTAGGATCATGCTGAATATTAATTTTGAATACCTAAAATATAGAATTATTTCCTTTTTTTAGATTTTTACAATAGGAAGAAAAATGTTTATCTGATTAAACATACTTTGTGCCAGTGACAGTAGTCACTGCAGTTTTCCTTTAGAAGTGTTTGTAGCTAGTTGGTTTTTTTTAGGAATGGTTTCTGCACTTGGGGTCTGATTTGGTTTCCAAATTGATTTAATGAAGAGAGAATAGGCTTGTCACAACCTTTTATCCTCCAGTGTCTGGTTATTTTTTTGCAGAAATATTATAGTTTGGGATAACCACTTCCTCAGATACAATGCTTGAAGAAATAGAAAGTGTTCCTATTTTTTTCACATCATAAATAAGTAAACTAATAACAGTCATCTGTGTTATATCAAAGAATTTGTTTACAGAAGGCATATCATAAAAAAAGAAGGAGTTACTCTGTTTTCTCAGTTTTGTGTTATTTGCTAGAACTATGTGAAGGGCTGATTGTTCTGCCCTGCTTAATTCCTTTGCTAATTTTTACACATGGTTGCACAAGGTAAAAAACTGAGAGATTGTTTCCTTTTTCATGGGGACAGTCAAAATTAAGGTGCGCTTATCATGTGTTTTAATTCTTTGGCAGTCTTTATGCAGCTAAAAGTCCAAAAAAGCTAGAAGAGATTGCATAACCTATCTGGAGTACAAGAACAGCTGTATTGACTTGGAACCTTAGCAAGGTTTTTTTTCCGTTAAGATCACAAGTTTATGTATGTTTCTTCCTTGAATATTTTGCCAAAACAGACTGTAATTACTCCAGCCTGCGTATGCTTGCTTCTGAGAAGTTTGTAAAATCATCAGTAATAGATTTGCTTGTGAATGCAAGCTCCCATAGCTGCAAGATTATTGCTGCTTGCTTGATTTACTTGTCTCTGAACTTTGTGAAAAGCACAGAAGACTCAAATTTCTGATTGAATTCTGAGTACATGCTTCAGCAGTATGTGCTGGGTCATAAAACTCTTTAGACGTGGCAAGTCAGGGAATCAGGATTTGGATGTTGGATGCTGTCCAGCATTAAGTTATCAAAATTTGACAATTGGCTTTGAGCTCTGAACTTGGAAAGGGAAGTGTGAGGCTTTGCAGTCCCTGTTAGACTTCATGCCATGTTTCCTCACATCTGAGTTCATACTGTGAATGAAGAATGGATTTATGGGCTGAAAAAGCTGTGGACCCCCTTGACATGTGTCACATTCTCCCTTTTGCCATGAAGCCCTGCCAGCTTGCTGAGCTCCTGCTTCCTAACTCATCTCAGTCCACCCAGAAGCTGCAGTGCTGAGCTGCTGTTCAGTACAATGTCCTTTGAGGCTGCTTCCTTGCCAATCCATGCTGCAGAGCTGCAATCCAGCCATCCCACTATATCAGCTCCTACCATTCATGTCAGGAGTTCCTTGATACATCCCTTCAGTATTGTGCTACCACATTCTTTTTGGTTTTGTTCCTTTCCCATCTAGGTGCTAGTTAAATAGCGTTTAGAACCACTGGCTTTGGCTGCAATGCTTCTCTCCTCATTTTCTAAACTGTAGAGGGGACGCAAAAGACCAGCATGGATATGGAGCACAAAACTTTTCCTGATAGTGCTTCAGTAAAATGGAGAGAATATTCTCAACCAAGTATGCTGGTCTCTTCCACATTGTGCTGAAGTGACTTAACTGTCAGTTAAACCAATGACAACTGGTTTGACCTTTTTTTCTGCATGTTGCCAAAACATAATTCCTGAAACTTTGAGCTAATAATTTAAATAGCTTCATGCTCTAGGCTTTCCAGATTTTATAATCAAAGATATATCTGGAGAATACACTTGTCCAGGTTAATCCAAAACTGTCCTTGGGAAAACTTATATGGTAAGGGTTGGTGGAAGAGTTCAAATTGTGTCAAGCTTTTTTTTTTCCCCCAGAAATAAATTTGGTTTATAGCATCTTGAAAAATTTCAGTGACAAATAATAAAATCATGAACTTATTTTTTTATCTACCCTTCTAGCCCAGGAATGCTTATTTCAGTCTTTCAGTTAATAAACTTAAGTGGCTCAAGTGTTGGTGCTCCAAACCCTACCTTTGGGTAAAGAACTTTGCTAATATTTTTCTGATGATACTGCATTTCAGCTTTTGCTTTCATTAACTCACTCATTCCCCTGCTTTAATAGTATCTAATACTTTCCTTCATTGTTAATATTTAATATCCAATTTTTTTTTTTACTTCAATACATTCTTTTATTTAAGGAAAAAAAATTTAAAAAAAGAATCCTTGTCCAACTGTCACTACAGCATTTGACATTTTCAGGATGTGAAAAAGGTATATTGACTGCCGTAATGAGGACATTCAGCTCACAGTTGTATTTTAGCTTCCGTGCCAGTAACAGAGAGCAAAAGACAAATACATTCTTTCTGAAGAGGCAGCTGTTGCTTAGGCAACATGGCAAAGGCAGGTCAATGCCTTTTCTTCATTGCACATAAAAGCAGTGGGATTTCAGAAGAATCTTTAACTTATCTCCATTCTCCAAAGACATTTTACCAGTTTGTTATAGAGTTTATTTAAAAAAGAGTAACATGAACCAGCTAGTGGTATGTCTTGCCTCCAAATTTGGTTTACCAGTGTTTCCTCAGAGGAAGTAGGCACAGCTGTTACAAGACTGCATCCTACCATGGGAATTAAACTGCCTCTTATATCTCCATATTGTGTAGCTTTTCAAGCTGGAGCTGTTTCCACATTGAAGGAAAGAGTGCGACTAAATATATACTGTAACATTTGAGTATGACATGAGACAGACCTTGCCTGCCTTGTATTTCAAGTCTTTGTAGTCTCTGAGGATGATTAAAAAAGAAGGAATTCTGATCAAAATGCTGGTCCCTCTGGCTGACTAGTTATCCTCGATAGACATAGATTGTTTGCCAAGGCAGCAAGGAAATCATGTGGGAAAGTCATTCTCTTCGACCTACAGTCCCCTTGAAATGACTGAATAGTAGTACATTGTTCAAGATGCACTAGATTACAACATTATAAAATGTAAGTATTCTTAGACATAGAGTGAAAGAATAAAGTATAAATGTGCATTCATGAAAGTGGATTGAGAAATTAGAGAGTAGTTTCTTTTTTTAAAGAATGAAATTCGTACTTCAAACATATGAACACCTTCTCATTGTAGAGGCTCTAGAACTATAGGTCATTGCATAAGATATGGGGGTTAGTATGTTTTGTGTACAAGTTTGTAAATACAGTACCAGACAAAAAGAAGTCTTAAGCAGTTTGGGAAACAGATGGTTTAGATGGCTTTAATGTATTTTTCTTCTTTCTTTCCAGTGATTAGCAAGACATTCCAACAGAAATATGTAGATGTTCTCTAATTTTCACTAAAGAATGTGTAATTTTATCATCCAGAAGGAGATATTGAAGTTCTAAATAATTCATCTCTGAATTTCCAGATTACAAGGGTTCAGTTCAAACCAGGGTTCAGTTCCAAACTAGACGCTGCTGGGTTTTATAATAAGCCATAGATCTCATTGGCTATTCTCCATAAATTACATTTTTAGATCCTAGAAACTATATGGAAGTCACAGCATTTTTAGATTGGGGAACTGATCTACTGCATTCTACTACAAACTACTCTTTTTCATTTAAAGCTGATGGAGGACTCTAAATGAATTCAGAATACTTAACAGAGGAAATACCTATAATTTAAAATGCTTGTTTTTATCTTTGCTGCTTTTCCATTGAATCTGTGCTGCTTCTGTGCAACTGTTTTCCACTGTAGAAACTCCATCCTGCTGCCTTGCTTCTCGTGAGCGTATTTACAAAACTAGTGATGTAGCTGGGCCTGCCTCTGCTATTTCATCTCTCTCTCACAAACTGAAGGGTGGGTATGCATGCCAACATAGCAAGGTTATTCAAATTTTTACATCCAAAATGTTGTTTTCTTTTTTTTCTCCTTCCATTCATTTTCATTTCATTCATTTAATAAAATAATGTTTTTTGAAAACAAATGTTCAGTTCTGGTATTTGTTGGGAGCTCATTTGATATAACCATTCAGTGTTGCTTTCCTGAGTTGCAACAACTCCATGATAGACAATCTAGCTGCCTCTTTCTGCTCTGTAAACAGGAAAGTGACTTTAGTCTAATTTAATAACACCTGTTTTCAAACAACGTGCAAGCAAAGTATGTAAGAGGAAAGGGGGGGGAAATCTGGGATTTTTTTGCTATATTATGCAATTTTTCATTTGGGCATTTTTCTTTTTCGTGCTGATAGTCTAGAATGCCAATTAGGATTATTTACCTGTATATGTGCAAAACCAAACCTTTGTCTTTAAAATACAAGACATTTTTTGTTACTGGAAGCTACTGCTAGGCTATACCTTTTATAAGGAGTTTTGTTCTAGAATGTTTTCCTGATTGATATGCACTAATTGTGCGTGTACTTTATTTTTCATACGTTGCTGAATGGTTTGAAGTTTTTTATGTCCTCCAAAAAGATTATTGTCATATTTTCACTTTTTTAATCTGTTCTATGAGGCATTCTTTAAAAAGTTCTACCTAAAGTATTTTCTCATCTGGCAGACCTTGAATTAATTTTTTTATTTGTTTTGGGGAAAAATGTGTATAAAAATAATTATAATTTGCATTTTGGAATTTATTGATCACAAAATAAACATCTCAAAATGGCTCATCAGTAAAACTGATGTAGAACTCAACTGGCATGTGTGAAATGCTTGGACTGATACTTAAGAAACTTTTTGGTTTTTTCTTTTAGCAAGAACAATCATTTTATAAACCACAATGTACCATGCTATTTCTTTCCTTCCTCTTCCCTGCCCCAAGTCAAAAATAATTATAGAACTCATAAGAAAAAAGACAGATTAGACTCTCAAAATTGATTAGAATGGTATTTGAGATATTATTATATTCTACATTTGGCATATTATTCCTGAATAGAGACACAGTATGTCTTCTGTGCCCGGAGAAGTGTGAACTCCTACCATGACCTGGGAAGGCAGGAGAGTGGCCTAACCTTCAATTTTGTTAAATATTGTGACATAATTCATTCCCTTCACTTTTTTGTGTTGCTGTTCATTTTATTATAAGGTACTTAAATATGGGGATAGCAAATTAGTAAGAATCAGTTTGTAACTCAAGGAATCATCTGGGTTGCTAAATTTTACTCAAAAACTTTTCTTTTTTTTTGGATCGTGAAAGGTAGTAGTATGAAAAAAACTGCATCTATATATTTTCTACCATAGGGGTAAGTCTTTGTGATTTAGATCTGCATGAACTTGGCTCAAATCCCAGGATGCATAAGAAACTGAACACTGATTTCACACTTCCTAAGTAAATACTGAAGGTACTAGGAAAAGATGACCGCCTATCCCCTGTTCCCATTAGAAATCAAGGCAGAAATTAGCAGATTTTCTCTGATTATATGAAATTTTATTTTTTGACAAATAGTTGCTTCCTAAAAATACACCCAGACAAGTGGAAATGACCTTTTAATATCTAGAAAAGTAAAATAATCCGAAGTACTGTGTCCTAAATCTACAAGCTTTACTAGGGAAATCTTTTCATGCTTAACTAATGAAAACCCATTCAGATCAGAAAGATTTAAATCTGTGTTCAAGACTTTGCAGTGTAGAGACAGCTATATTAACTGTTGAATTGCTTGCCAGTAATTTCAACATTGCTTGTATTAATTTTTGTATGGACTTATATTAAGTTACCTATAGTTTTTATAGTTCTGCAGATTAATATATGTACAGAGTCAATGTGCGTATGACCAATAAAGTAGTGCATGAAAATAAGAGGACATCAATGACCAGAGTTGTTGGTTTAGCTTAGTGGTTGAGAAAAGTGGGTTTGTTGGTTTTGGGGTTTCTTAAATGGGTTGTGTTTTGGTAGCAGAACATGGATAGTTTGTGGTCTTGAATAGGTGGATGCCTCAGATTATCAGTCTGAATAGTTTAAGCATGTTTGCAAGCCTCTTGCCCAATTTACCTTATAACTATGTTTACTTCCTACAATTCCTGACTTTTGAACATTAAAAAAAAATAAATCTGGTAATAGATTTGGTATCTATGCAAGTCTCTTGTTACAGTCAGGCTGACACACATGGAGATAATAAATAAATAATCTCTGGTTTCTGTTGCAACTGTCGTAAATTGAGTTAACTCCTGGCATTTTACCTAAAGGTGTAAATTGTGCTTCCTTTACTAGTGTTTTGTGGAAACAGTGAACTGTGCCTTTTGATAGCTCCATAGTTGTGTTTTCTTTGTAAATATTTTCTAACACTTGTTTATATATATATCTTTAGGAAAAGAAATGTATTGAAAATATTCTGGGTGAAAAAAGATCCTGTCATGTTTCCTTTCATTTTTATGTGGACAGAAGCATGTGTTTGATCTTTATCTTGTGTTCAGGTCTTTAGTCCTTGTTTTTTACTATTAAAGGTATCACTGTAAACATAACCATTCAATTTTAAAATATACTGCACAGGTGACCGAATGAATTTCACAGGAGCTGCTAGACCGGTTTCTCCAGCTGGAAAGACAGACACACCATCGAAGCACAGAGCTGACTGCAGGTCCCCCAAACTTGATGTGCGAATGAACAGAGCTGTTGCTGACCAGAAGAAACCCAGAAATACAGAAGGCTTATCTGCCAGTGAGTGTCTTATCCTGAAATCAGATGCTGCAAAGCTGCGGTCAGACTCGCACAGCAGGTCTTTGTCGCCAAATCATAACACTTTGCAAACACTAAAAACTGATGGAAGAACAACGACTGGACTGAGAGCCGAATCTCCAGGGCCAGGAACCCGGTCATCTTCTCCAAAGACAAAGACCCTTACAGCTGTTAGATCTGGTGCTAGTTCTCCACGATCCTCATCACCCCATGACAAAACTCTACCTCAGAAACCTTCATCCCCTGTAAAAACAAAGCTTGATCCTCCTCGAGAACGCTCCAAATCAGATTCCTACACATTAGATCCAGACACCCTTCGCAAAAAGAAAGTGCCACTAACAGAACCCTTAAGGGGGAGGTCCACTTCACCTAAACCAAAAATTATTGCAAAAGATGGAAAACCTGTTACAGAAACTGAAAATAGAGCTCCTTCCCCTCATGTCGTACAAGAAAATCTTCACAGTGAGGTAGTTGAAGTATGTACTTCAAGTACTTTAAAGACTGACAGCATTACAGATACCACCTGTGAGGACAACACCGAATTCAGAAGTCTGGACGATGGTTCTAATAAAGTTCATTTCAGCATAGGCAAAGCACCACTGAAGGATGAGCAAGACATGAGAGCATCTCCAAAAGTGAGCCGTAAATGTGCTGGTAGACACACAAGACCCAAAAAGGAAAAATCCAACTTTCTTTTCAAAGGAGATGGCTCCAAGCCTGTAGAGCCTGCCAAGCAAGCAATGTCACCTTCTGTTGCAGAATGTGCTAGAGCTGTATTTGCTGCATTTCTTTGGCATGAAGGAATAGTTCATGATGCTATGGCATGCTCATCTTTTTTGAAGTTTAATCCAGAACTGTCCAAAGAGCATGCGCCCATACGAAGCAGTCTTACTCAACAGCCTGCAGAGGAAAAAGAAACGAAGTTGAAAAATAGACATTCATTGGAAATATCATCTGCTCTTAACATGTTCAACATCTCACCTCATGGACCAGATATATCTAAAATGGGTAGCATCAATAAGAACAAAGTCCTCTCAATGTTAAAAGAACCACCTCTGCATGAAAAGTGTGAGGATGGAAAAACTGAAACTACCTCCTTTGAAACATCCGGTCATCACACAATAAAATCCAAGTCTCCTCTTCCATTAACACTGCAGCACTTAGTAGCTTTCTGGGAAGATATTTCTTTAGCAACTATTAAAGCAGCTTCCCAAAACATGATTTTTCCAAGTCCTGGTTCTTGTGCAGTGTTAAAGAAGAAGGAAAGTGACAAAGATAACAAGAAAGCTAAGAAAGAGAAAAAGAAAAAGGAAAAGGTTGAGACTAGGCCAAGGGGAAATCTTTTTGGTGAAATGGCCCAGCTTGCAGTGGGAGGACCTGAAAAAGACACCATCTGTGAGTTGTGTGGAGAATCCCATCCATATCCAGTGACCTACCACATGAGACAAGCTCATCCAGGTAAGATTCCATATTTAATTCCCATCTCAATCTAGAAAGTGTATTTCACACACATGTTCCAGTATTAGTTACTGTTATGAAAATGAGTCGGACTACCTTGTCTATTAGTGTAAGACCCCAGGCTCGCCTCACGAGCTCATTAGGGGGGTTTTACGTCGAAAAAGTATAAGGCCCCAAACCCACCTGATGGATTTATTAAGGGGACCTTCAGTTCTTTTGTCCCTTAAGGCTGCACTTGGGAAAAATGCTACAACATTTTCAAGGGGTCATAATAACACACTTGTACTGGCAAACTTTGGAAGATAAGGAAACTTGGAAAAAGTGTAAAGCATACAGTCAACATAAAGCATTTCATAAAGGACTGACTTAGGAAATTTCAACCCAACAAGAAAAGTGAATAAGAAGTAGTAGTAAAGGGGGGAAGAGGGGAGAGGAGAGGATGGAGAGAGTGTTGTTTTGAGCCAGTAATAATTTTTTTCCAGACTCTCACAATTATATACACTAAATTAAAATTTATACTTACATAAAGATTATTTACACATCTTTGTATGTGATTTCAAGTAGTTCTGGATCTAAACTTTCAAATACACCAAATAACATTGTTTGAACCACAGTCAAAATAATGTTCTGACCTTACAGTAGCTCTTCAGAAACATGCCATTTTTTTACACTTTAGGACTTGAAACTGTGCTGGGAAAATTGAAAATAAAATAAAAAATGAGATTGGTCATTTGGAGTTTCTACTTTGCCAAAAGTTTTTTGTTACTGTTTTACTCTTAATAGTAGAAAACTTTTATTTATCTGCTGTGTCAGTACTGGGTATCAAGGACTTAATATTTGGTATACTTTCTGGTATGTATGTTTTTTTTAGCTCTGTATGCAAAGTTAAAGCAAAATTTCTATTCAGCAATTATCGGTTCCCTGAATCTTTCTGAGAAATGCTAATCAGCAAAGGAATACACTCCATTCCCTCTTAAGCTTTGTTAGCTAGGAGATAAGGTTTTCATGTTTATTAAATCACAGATAATGTTGGCTAACTTATAATACTGACCTTACCGCCAGCTATTTGAATAGGGAACTGTTGATGCTTTGGACAATTTCCTAATAAAAACTTGAAAACTTTATTATTTCATAATAAAAACTTAAAAACTTGAAAACATGGACAAAAACATTGTTTTGTAACCAATTCAGACTTACAGAAAAGTAGAAAACTAGGCCAGAAGACAAGTATCTTCCTACCCCCTCTTCATCCCTCTTCTACAGTAATAGAAGATATAATAGTAACCCTTCTTTTGAAATAACTTGTTTTTCCCTCTTTCCCCAACATAGGTTGTGGCCGTTACGCAGGTGGCCAAGGTTACAACAGCATTGGGCACTTCTGTGGAGGATGGGCTGGCAATTGTGGCGATGGTGGTATTGGAGGAAGCACTTGGTATTTGGTTTGCGATCGATGCAGAGAAAAATATCTCCGTGAAAAGCAAGCAGCAGCAAGAGAGAAGGTATTTTCAGCTGGTTTTCATATGTTTAGGTATCTTGTCTCCTTAACAGTGCTGTGTTCACAACTTGAAAATGAGGTTAGGCCGGTTTAAAAAACTTGGAATTTCATAACTTTGAAAGGTTTTGGAATATCCTCTTATGCTATTGTTAGGTTTAAGATGATAAGATAGAAATTTTGCCAACTTCCAAACTGCCAATCAGATTTCTTCTCTTCAGATGATAGTGTTTTCAAATTTATAATTTTTTTTTTTTATCCCACTATAACTGCAGCATTGAATGTAATACCTAATTTTTTTAAGTATTTGTCAGTTTATTTAACTTTGAATTGTTATATTTGTTTACTGAAATGAATGCTGTTTTAACTTTGTGTTTATAGTTTCTTTAATGATCTTAATAATCCAGAACATTGGATACAAGATGCCACTAGAGCAATTTTTAATGGGAATAGTATGAAAGGTGATGTTCTTATATTGGTGTTCCAGGACTAATTTCAGATTCTTGCTTAAAGTATACAAATAAGTTGAGGTTCTAAGGTAAGCAGAACAATGCTAATTAAACTTTTTTTTTTTTAACTAAATTTGTTGAAACTTTGTGCACACAAAATTAATCCTGAGGCAGTTGTCAAAGCTATCAGCTTTTTATTAAATGTTTGCAAAGTTTTAAAAATAAAAGTGCATTTTGTCATAGAAAATATTTTACAACAGATTTAGTATAAGCTATGTTATCAGATTTTCCTGTGGTGAAGTATAATTTAATTATATGGTTTTTAAATTTATCTAGATTAAACAATCTAGGAGAAAACCAATGCAAGTTAAGACACCTCGTGCCTTGCCAACTATGGAAGCTCATCAAGTGATTAAAGCAAATGCGCTCTATTTACTGTCACTGAGTAGTGCTGCTGAGCCAAGTATCCTCTGCTATCACCCTGCAAAAGCATTCCAATCTCAACTTCCCAGTCTCAAAGAAGGAATTTCTGAAGACTTTCCCATTAAAATGCCATGTCTCTATCTACAGACTTTAGCAAGGTGATTAAAGGAAGTGTATGAGTACTGACTTTATTACTTACCTATGTATAGTGTTGAATAAAAATGTGTGTATAAATTAAATGAAAACTTATATAGAAAAATACGTATTTATATTTATTCTTCTGTCTCTTAATCGATGATCTTTTTCAATCTCATAAATTGTATTTTCTCATAATGTCAAATATACCCTAAGTAGTTTTTCAGTGCTAAATATTTTTTAACAACAGTTTAGTTTCTGTCCAAAGAATTTAGAATTTCCCAAAGAGTTTAACTTAGTGTGTTAGTAGCAGACATATGTGCTACTTTTTCCTCTTCACAGTTAAAAATAGTTAGAAGGAAACCAGGCGACTTGGGCTTTTTGGTACTTTTAAGTAGATTTCACTTTAGTGTGTCATGTTTATGTTGGATAGACGTTTGGACCTAAAATACATTCTGGAAATACCTAAAAAAATACTAAAAGATAGTAAAGAGTGATCCCCACTCCCTCTTGCTTGAAAATGCCATTGTATTTTCCAGTACCACTTTTAAGTCACAACTAGCTTAAAAGCATTAGTACTCCAAGGAGTAAATGAATAGTGTTGCCTAACTAAATGTATTGGTGAAGGACTTTTGTGTATGTGTGTTTCAGGAACTTGTAATCCTTAATCCTAATTTAAAAATCTTATTTGATTTAGGCATCATCATGAAAATTTTGTTGGGTACCAGGATGACAACCTCTTCCAGGATGAGATGAGATACTTGCGCTCAACTTCAGTACCTGCACCATATATCTCAGTTACTCCTGATGCAAGTCCTAATGTCTTTGAGGAACCAGAGAGTAACATGAAATCTATGCCCCCAAGGTATTTCCTTATAATTCTAGGTACTACATACAAGTGTTAAAGCATTAGGATAACACCAATTAAAAAAAAAAGGAAAACATTGCTGCAGCTAAGTAGCTAAAGTATCAGATCAGCAGAGATCAGTCTCTGAAATGGCAACAAAAAAGCCAAAAGGATATGAAGCTGTAGTTAGAAAAATATCTTCAGGGAATCATAACTTATCATGTATATTTTCAACCATTAGCAATGGAATATGTTTGATTATGCAA
Organism: Pseudopipra pipra; assembly: GCF_036250125.1. NCBI lineage: Eukaryota > Metazoa > Chordata > Aves > Passeriformes > Pipridae > Pseudopipra > Pseudopipra pipra. Next base: position 69,064,410 of record NC_087550.1, on the reverse strand, counting down.
ATATGCAAGGAATATGCAAATCACAATTGCAACTTTTAACTGTACTGCAAACCAATTGCTTCTCTCTAGAAAGGTCCTGGGTTTACAACCTAAATATGAAAAAAATTTGTTCAATTGATAAGGACTCAGCATACCTCAGGGGAATTTATCCATAGTCTTTACTCCAGGCTTGCTTGTCTCCTAGAGACAATTTTTTCAGAATCTCCAAAACTTTAGAAGTGATCTAAAGATCAGTAATCCAAGGACCAAAGCTGTTGCAAACTCCTTGAAAATGTAGCAGCTTTTTTCACTGTATATCTATTCTTTACCACAACTGACTGAATGTATATTAATGGACTTTTTGAAAGAAGTGGCTGTTGTTCTCCATTCAGAATTTCATTCTGAAGGGAAGTTTTAGAAATTTCATTACCTTACAGTTTTCAGAGCAAATGTTGCTGCTTCCCTCTGTGTGGAAGTTAAAATGTCACTGAAAAAATTGCAACTTAATGCTATCTAGAACCAAGAGTGCTAGATGGTTTCTGTCAGGTTAAGCCACTTGCTTATCTCATTAGGTTTACTGTGATCTAATTCAAGCAGTTACAGAATTTTTTGTTTTGCTAGGCTAAAAAAGGCTCTTACTGTTAATAATAGTCTAGAATCAACTTAGATGCTTAGTGTTTTCAGATGTCGGTGATTCCTCATATTATAGTGAGGATGTAATGAAGAGAAGACTTGCTTTTAATCTGTTTTTATTTCAATCTGTTATATTTTATACTGACTGCAAAAACAGTTTATTGGAATACTACAATCTACAATGTAGTCTTTTCAGAAATAGAACTTTTCTAACAAAACTCCTTAAGAGTGCTTCGTATTGGTATATTCCTTTATTAAAACTGTGGACACCATGGTCTCCTGAGGCCTATAGGGACAGCATAAACTGGGAGTTCTTCTGCAGACTGTAAGAAGTCCATGGAAGGTAAGGAGTAAAACATGTCAGAGGTATAGCCATAGCAATTGAAAATTGACTTTAAGGCTAGTGATGTTAGAAACTATATACTTCACATAAAATTCTAAATTTCAGTTGGCTTGCATATTAAATATTCACTCCATAGATGTTTTCATGTGCATTCTCAGGACAAGTTTGGTCTGAAACTTCAATTCAGGCATGATCTGTGTGTTTGTATCTCTCTAAAAAAAAATACCTAAATTCTTGGAATCTACCATGTACGTCATTACATTTGTTTATAAAGCACTTGCATGCTTTTTCACCATGTGTAATTCTAATACATATTCCTTCTTTTTCAGCATTTAAATAGTTATTAGGTGCATAAGACAAACTTTCATGCAGTATAGCATTGTCATTATGAAATGCATGTATCCTTATTTAATATTTATGTGTAATTCAGATAATACTCTATATATTTGTTAATGAGTGTATCACTTATTTCTTTGTAGTTTGGAAACCAGTCCAATAACAGATACAGATCTTGCGAAGCGCACAGTCTTTCAAAGATCATATTCCGTTGTTGCATCAGAATATGACAAACAGCACTCAATTTTGCCAGCACGTGTAAAGGCAATCCCTAGGAGACGAGTCAACAGTGGAGATGCAGGTAAGAGCACAGACATCAGAAGCAGGGGAAAATTATTCAAGTATTTGCAGTTCTTCTTGGAAACTGTGGACAAATGTACTTTTAAAATAAATACATGTTGTGGTTTTTATTTCTAGTTATTAATAAACATTAGCTGTTTGTTAGTTGGCACAGGATTAGCCTAAAATCAGCTCAGGAATTACTGATTTTGAAATTTGTGGTGAATCTTTTGCGCTTGATTTAAAAGCAAGGGTGGTATTTTGTTTCTCAGTTGAAGTGCCAATTTTCCACATTACTTTTTTAATGCAATTTTCTCATGGAAAAAATACATCAATTCTAAAAGTGCTTTATTGCTTTTCTTTTTTACTGTGACTATAAAATTGAAATGTGCAAAGAATCTAATGTGTGTATATTTTTATGCTTTTGAATAGAAGTGGGGTCCTCTCTCCTGAGACATCCATCTCCTGAACTTTCTCGGTTAATCTCCGCCCACAGCTCTCTTTCCAAAGGAGAGAGAAATTTCCAGTGGCCAGTGTTGGCATTTGTAATCCAGCATCATGATCTGGAAGGACTTGAAATAGCAATGAAACAAGCCTTACGGAAATCTGCTTGCCGAGTCTTTGCCATGGAGGTATTAATGTACTAATGGACCTTGCATGATTAAAATAAGATGGTTGTAAATTCTCTCTTGAAACTTTTTTTTAAGATTATGCTATGTCCCCTGTAATACAGTTGTCATTTTAGTAAACTGTTACAGCTACAGAGCAATGTGTCTTACTTGAAGAACTTTGCATTATTATTTGCCTGTCCAAAAGCATCAGTGCACCTTCATACATAAATGGTTTAAGAAATGGTTTTACTTCAGTAGGTTTGCTTAACCAATTGATAACACCTTGTATGTAATTTATTTTAGGCTTTCAACTGGCTTCTTTGTAATGTCATTCAAACAACTTCTCTTCATGATATTTTATGGCATTTTGTGGCTTCCCTGACTCCTGCACCTGTAGAGCCAGAAGAAGAAGAGGATGAAGAAAATAAGTCAAATAAAGAAAATGCAGAACAAGTAAGTAACATTCAGCATTCCTTTCCTATCTGTTGATTTTGTAGGCAAATTAGAAATATTTTTATGTGGGGAAAAAAAATCCTTAATCCTCTCTCAGAAGCTTAAATTGAAATTGAACTCATTTTGTAGACATAGATAAATTAATTTTTCTTCTAAATCATCAGATTTTTTGTGCTGATGAATTGCATAGTCTTTTAATGCATTATTGTTATGGGAAATAAAAAAGAAAAAAAGCACAAGCACGTTGTTAATCCAGTAACAAAACAATGTACAGATTGCTTTTTATTTTTCCTTTGCCCTACAATGAGAGGAAAGAAAAGAGAAAATATTTTTCAGAGAAGCTTTGTGGTTTGGTCTACTCTGTCTTTCAGTGCTCTAAGAAAAGTCCACAGTTAATAATGAAAATGTATAGTTAATTTGCATAATTCTTTATACATGTGTATATATATATAAATAATTATATATATACGTAATTCTATGTACACTGAACATAGTTAATGTAGTGATTTAAGGAAAATCTATAGTTAGTTATGCAAAATAGTATAGTCTTAACATACCATGCTTCCAAAAGGTATCATACAATCTCTTCTGAACTTAGCTCTGATTTAAAACATTACCATGTCCTCAAAGAATAGCTCAAAAGAAATCATGCTAGTACTGTTAGTAAGTCAGGGTTATCTTTATCACTTCAAATCTAATCCGGTTTTGAAATGAAATTTTCTGAAATTATCCTTTTCAGCATTGTAACCTGGTACACTGCTATAATTGTTTACAAAGCAACTATAATCTTGGCCTAAATTTCATGTGTGATATCAGCTTTTCTCTGTTAGCGTATCAATATGCAGATTTATAATTCTATTTACCTATTTTCAAGTCTGTCAGATTCTTGTATGTATACATTATATCTGATTTGCAATAGCTCTGTGTATTGTATTTTGAATGTTGTTTCTCAGTTTCGCTCCAGCAGTTTTCTGCCTTGTAATAATTTCAACTGCTACACCAAGAGCACTGCTAGAGTGAGGGAAGTGTGGTCCCACTGGTCCTTATGCTGGTCAGCCTCCAAAATAAAAACCTTTACTACATAAAAGAATAAGTAGTGTCCTATTTGTAGTCTGGATAATTATTGACTGAAAGATAAAAGACATTAGAAAGGAATGTTAGAATATGCCACTTCTGCTCTGGTGGGAATGCTGCTGTTGCTTTGATACAGTGAAGAGGGAATTTAAAAATACTCCTTGGTCAAATGGCTAAAATGAATAGTTTTATGGCATATAAGAAAATGACAACAGTTTTCAGCTAATTGTTAAATATCACTCAGGTTATGTGTATTCAGATCACAACATCCTCCTTCAGTAGTCTGATCAAATGATTAAAATACCCATGTAAATATATGTACACAATGTAATAAATCCAAGATGGTTAGGTGCTTTTCCACAACAAGCATTCATTTCCTTATGTGAAATATTTTTACATATTCTTTTAATGTCCCGGGAGATGGAGATAAATTCCAGTGATAGATTCTTTTAAATTGGGGGATGGGGATCTAGAACTATAAACGATTTAACGCATAAGATGTAGATTTGAAGGCAACGTCCTTGCTAAAGCAAAACAAAATTCAAGAATTCTAAGCTGCAGAGGAGATGGTGCAAACAGGATGCTGCTTGTGTAGACAGGATCCTTGGGGAAGAGGGGAATACTCAGGCTTTGAAGAATTGATAATATTTAGTTTAGCATTCAGTTTCATACTTCCTACTTCATACACTGAGTACGCTCTACCATGTTACACCCTCCAGCAAAATACAGAGCAATGTCTGGTTTGATGATTCTTCCCTAGGTAAGCATGTGCCGAAAATCAATTTCAAATAATACCACAGCATTTCTAGCTATTCAAGCAGTTGAGATCCATGGGAAATCTACTTGAAAGAATATACATAGGCAACTTAAAGGGTTTAAAATTACGGGTTTGAATCTGGCTTTGGATTGTCAGGATGTTGGGTCTGTGCAGCTGGTTTCTGTGATTCAAACAGGATCAGATTTTCTTGTAAAAAGAAGCAGGGGGAAACAATTTGTATCTTTTATAAATGAGTCTTTCCATGCCTTCTCAAATAGCATATCATGATCAGAAGCTAGTTTGCTTTCTCTGCTACTCTTCCCCAGAACACAGCTTGCTCTGCTACTGCCTTCGTACCCACTGCTCAGTGGAACTTGTCTCTCCAATCCACAGCTGTTCTGATGCCGACACACCTTGCCTAAGAATTATTATTTTCACAGCTCTAATGAAGTGCAGCAATTAATAACCTTAGCTTAGTTATCAAGTTTGTTATGGCTGGGTTTTGCTGCTCAAAAAAGTTGTTTTTAACAGCTGGAATATGTTATTTTTTTCTAGTTTCTCACATTATTGCAGTGTAATATTTCATATCTTTAAATCATAAGAAGTAAGTGGTAGCATACAGTATCCTTTCCAAATTCTCTGTTTGAGGTTCATGTGTAACTTACTGTAAAAATTCTCTGACAGGAACTGCTCTAAGTTCATCTTCATTACAGGATAAATAGCATAATAATAGCATAAATGTTTTTATTTACTTCACCTTTTTTTTTTTCTCGAAAAGTCTGCTAATAACATAAAAAATTGCTTCACATCTTAGGAAAAAGACACAAGAGTATGTGAGCATCCTCTGTCAGATATAGTGATTGCCGGCGAAGCAGCTCACCCCTTACCGCACACTTTTCATCGCCTTCTTCAGACAATCTCTGATCTTATGATGTCTCTTCCCAGTGGTAGTGCATTACAGCAAATGGCCTTAAGGTAAGCACAAATTCAAGAAAATTCTTAAAAGGATACGTAGAAGACACATGTATGTGTTTATACATATAAATAATAGTTTAAAAGACATGTAGAGAAATGTATTTGCTCTTGAATTCTCTATAGTGTCCACTGTGGAAAAGAAAACATATTACTGAATAACATGGTAGTATCTGTGTGTATGTGCATGGTAGCGTAATGCCTTTTGCTCAGAAATCTGTCACCTGAATAGTATCTTTAAACTGTTTGAAATTTTTTCTGTGTATCTTGTCTCAAAGACAAAAAACGAATAGTAATGGTTGCATTTACTATTAAAATTCTAAGAAAAGGTTTTATTCCTGCCTACCTCAAATGATGCATAGAAAAACTTAAGGTCCTGCAAAATTTGAAGTTAAAGGTTTATAGAAAATATTTTCAGAAGCAAAAATGTAATTAATAGTTTCACTGGTAGGTTATGTCTGAACAATATTCATAATTTCAAAGTCCACTAAATGTGTTTACAGGTGCTGGAGTCTCAAATTCAAACAATCTGATCACCAGTTCCTGCACCAGAGCAATGTTTTTCATCATATCAACAATATTTTGTCTAAATCTGATGATGGAGATAGTGAAGAGAGTTTTAGTATCAGCATTCAGTCTGGTTTTGAAGTCATGAATCAGGCAAGTATTACACCTCCCTCTCAGAAGCTGAGATCATTTATGAAGAGCGTGTACTTCCTGTGATGATTCTGTTTGAATTAAAAGTTGCTTATTGCAATGTCATATTTCCTTGAATGTATCTCAGTTTGGAATCCTGTTGCTGATATTTACATTCTCATGTTTAGCTTTAGAGATTTAAATAATGACCCTTAACCTGTGTATCACTCAAACCTAAATTTTGGAGCAGTGCTTTTGAGTGCTGATTTACAAGTGAAGTGTTTGGGGAGTGTCTTGTAGTCTGTTTGTGTCATTGATTTCGGTAATTTTTTAAATGCTGTCTACTTTCAGTTCGTATTTGCTTATATATTTTTTTCTTCTGTTATTCCAAGGAGCACAAATCAATACTTCTGGTTAATATCTTTAAATTGTTTTCTTCCATCTATTAATACATTTAGGTATTTGCTAATATATTCAACTCTTAACTATTAATATTTCCCTTGATTTAATGGACTAAATAACTTAAACCAATAAATGACAAATTTCTTGGAGAGCATATTCTTCAGAACAGAAGTGTCTGTATGGTTTTAAAAATTGTAAATAATGCCTGTATCTAGCCTTACTTTCAGCTGTTCTAAGTATTTTCATGTGTTTTCACAGGAACTGTGTATAGTGGTTTGTCTAAAAGACCTAACCAGCATTGTTGACATTAAAACATCAAGCCGACCTGCCATGATTGGTAGTTTAACTGATGGGTCTACAGAAACATTCTGGGAATCAGGAGATGAGGATAAAAACAAAACTAAAAACATCACAATTAACTGTGTAAAAGGAATCAATGCACGTTATGTTTGTGTTCATGTAGACAATTCCAGAGATCTTGGGGTAAGAGGAAAATGAAATTAAATGTCTGTCATTGAAGTCCAAGTTGTATATATTTATCAATCAAGAACCACTGTTATCTTTGTCAAGTTCAGTTGGTAATTCTAATTCATAAGCTCACATTTCAAAGTAGTTTATAAATCCTTTAATTTTTAAAGCAGTAACTGTTATGATCTGTCTGATTTTGCAGTCTGTCTGAGTTTGCAGTTGCGTGAACTTGAAACTGGAAAACTTAATTAATTGGCGTCTTCAATATCAGATGCATTTTCAAGCATTTAATAATTTTAAGTTACTTTTCTTGCTCATTGAAATAAGCATTGAAATAAGGAGCTTTCATAAAATCCTAACTATTTCTAGACTTTCTGCATTTTTTTTACTGATCTGTACAGTAATGTTACAAATGTATCTGTATTTCAACTACAGCTCTTAATATAAAGAGCAGTTTTTTGTTTCTGTTTTTTTTGAGAGCTGTGCTTTGGAATTCTTTCTCCCTGGTTTTTATCACTTTTAAATTTTTGGTGGGGGAATGAAACAACTTCTCTCTTTTATTACATACTCTCTTAATACAGGATTGATTAGAACTGTCCTCAGTTGAAGTGTTTCATTCTTATTTTGGTTGTCTGTTGTAGAACAAAGTGACTTCAATGACCTTCCTAACTGGCAAGGCAGTAGAAGATCTCTGCAGAATAAAGCAGGTAAACATTTTAACAGTTGGCATAGGAAAACTGCTGTCATTTTTTGGCTGTACATAGCAGAGATTTTTCTAAGCAAATAGTTTCCACTTCTTGTGGTAGATAAATTACTTTACAAATATCAGGCATCAAAATAATTCTTGGAAAATACTGCATTTAATAATGATAGAATTCAGTCATGTATACTGAATATTGATCAAGCTTTTACTCTGACTTCCAGTAGTAACACTGCATATATTTCAGCATATATGAAATATATGATTCTTATAGCATTATTTATGTTCATTTTTTTAAAAAATATGTATTTTAAAACAAGCTTAATTTGTTACAGTTCATCTCTCTTTTTTACAATTCTTAAGTCTTGCATGTCTTGATAAGGATAGCAAACATTGACTTTCACGGAGGTACAATTTCTCTGGCAGGGGTTTATGTGAATAGGGATGAAATTACTACTGAAAATTGTATGTTGTATTTTCAGTTAAATTATGGTGGCTTTTTTTTCCTTTCTTAATTAAAGTAGTGAGCAAATACTAGTTCTAAGAGTTGAGTTTTCTTAATATGTGAACTCATGCTTTGAGGATAAAAGGGATAGGTTGGCCACTGTTTCTGATAAGCTTTAAAGACAAAAAAGAAATGACTATATATAATTTTTTTAAGTTTGAGACTTTTTTTTAATCTGAATTCAAAAGATTGAATATTTTTATAATTAAACAGAAGTCTTAATGCTCAGGATGAAAATTTCATTGCAAGCATTGTATTTGTTGCAGTAATACATGATGGGTTTGTTTTAGAGGTAGGTGACTTTTTGTTTGACATAACATCAGTTCCAATCTTTATATTCCTCTTTAATAGGTAGACTTGGATTCAAGACATATTGGCTGGGTAACAAGTGAACTTCCTGGGGGTGACAATCACATCATCAAAATTGAATTGAAGGGTCCAGAGAACACACTGAGAGTTCGACAAGTGAAAATTCTTGGATGGAAAGATGGTGAAAGCATTAAAATAGCAGGCCAGATTTCTGCAAGTGTCGCTCAACAAAGAAACTGTGAATCTGAGACACTGCGAGTATTCCGACTTATAACATCCCAGGTGGGATTTTAATGATGCATTATACAGTGAAAGTTACTACATATTGTAGACTTTCAGTGCTTTATGTTTTAATGTAAAATGCCACAGCTGCATCGGTTTATCTTTGAGATATGCTAATTGTCATTGTCTTTCTTCCAGGTATTTGGAAAACTCATCTCCGGAGATGCTGAGCCAACCCCAGAACAAGAAGAAAAAGCATTATTGTCTTCCCCAGAAGGAGAAGAAAAAGTACACAATGTATTTATTTGTGTTCTATCAATAATACTTTGCTGAAAAAATGATCCAGGATGATTTTCATTATTTATCCCATTTCTCATGCATAATTTTTAGATCAAAACAGAAGTAAAATGCCACAATTGCTTATTTTTAAAAAGTTATAATGGATCTTTTTATGAATAAATTATAATTGAGGGATATGCATTTAATGCAAACGTCATAGTAATGGTGGCAAAAATTTTGCCTACAATTACAGAAGTACTTAACACCTGTAGTAGGTGGTCAACCTGAAAGTCCTTGCCTATTATCTTGTGCCTCAGTAGGGGCTCCGTTGATCTGTAGAAAAAAAGAATATGAGGAAACTGCACTACTATCCTTTCACCTGCTATACTTCTCTGTCTTCCAGCAAGGATTAGTTTAAGTGTTCCTGAAAGGGTTACTGAATATGGACTGTCCTGTTTAATAGCCAAAATTGGACTGCTCTTAATGAAAGTAATTTCCTTTTTCAGATGATAGGTAATTTTGATCTACCCAGTACCTTGTGGCAATAAGTTCTACAACTGGATTATACAATTGTAAAAGTGTATTTTTCTCACACCAGCTGTGTGATAACTTGGTTGTGTGTTCCCTGTTTCTTTTATTATGAAACATACAAACTGAAAAATATATTCTGTGCAGTGCTTTACAAAGACTCAATCACTGATTGTATTAACCTACACGAAGGGGCTGAATCTCAGATAATTATACTCCACTTGTTTTGCTTATTATTTATTTCATTTCATGCTCAAATTCCTCTTGAAGAGGTATTTATTAACCATAGTTAAATTGATCTTGCTTACATATCTTATTTTTCTGTAACAAAAAGCTCAAACTTTTAAAACAGTTTGTTGATACATTCCATGTTAATTGCTACAGTAATTATGAAATGTTCTTGAAACTTTTGATCTGATTAAATATGCTTTTTATGAAGGCAACATCAGATGCAGATCTGAAGGAGCACATGGTAGGGATCATATTCAGCCGGAGCAAGCTGACAAATTTGCAGAAACAGGTTTGTTCATTTTGAAGTTATTTGAGGATTAAATATTTGTGCCTTGTAATAAATATGCTTATTTTCAGGGAATATAGAACCATTTATTTTGTACTTCCAGTTCTTCTGTTCTTTATGAACAAATTTTGGTTTACATTTTAAATAGTATGTGTGTTTATTCTATATGTAAAATCTGCAGAAATTAACACTGAGAAAATTCATTTTAATTGGATAAAACCTCTTACCCTATTAGACTCAATTCCAAAAGTTTTAGAATTGAGTTGTAAATGGTACTTCCTCATATTTACCGGTAATAATAGCATAGTAGTAGACCTTCACAAGGTGAGGTTCAGTGACAAGAGCTTAGACGCTTAGTTTGTACATGTTTTCTCCCCATCTCTATCATCAGAAAGTACTTAGATTTGATAAAATTTAATCCTAAAAAGGTAACCAGTGCATACATTCTTAAATTACTCTTTTCTCTAATCAGTGAAATTTTGGGGTTGGGGGGTTTTTTAGCTTATCTGGGTTTTTTTCTAACATAAAGCAGTAGTTAGAGTATATTTTGTTTGGAATACTGAATTCTTCTAAATATACCAAATAAGCATCTTTTATATTATCTTTATTATACTTATATTGATACAAACATTGCCATAAAGATTTTTCACAATAATAAAAGAGCTATTAATTAATTTTGAAATTTGTTAGGTTAGTAAGTTAAGCAGAATCTACTCTTTTGTCACTGAGCAAACTTTAAAATCTCTTAAAAATTATTTTTAACATGCTATTGGTAAAATGAAAACATTATTTCTACAGTTTTTAAGCTTCCTTAGTAATAAACAAATCAAGAGACTTAAGTATTTTAATAAGTCATTTTCTTTTGGGGGTATTGAGTAAATGTATTTTATAGGGATTTTTTATGCAGGTTTTTTGGTGGGTTTTTTAGCCTGAATTCTAGGTAAAAAATAAACTAAAAGGCAGGAACTAAAATAAAAAGAAAATAATTTCAATTAAATTTTCCAGAATGAAGATGAGCAAATTCGGTATTAAATCTAAATCTTAATTCTGAAGAATTTTATCTGGTCTTTACTTTATGCTTAAATGCAAATTTTCTTCTTCATTTGAATTAATGTTAAAAAGTAATTTAAGCACGGGCAAAATTTCACAGGTTTTCCATTTTAGCTGTAGTTGTGAAGGTGCCTAAAACACAATCACTTTCACTTTCTAAAAGTTTTTAGAGTTATTATGTATTTGGATTCTGTTTGGACAGGTATGTGCCCATATAGTCCAGGCCATCCGAATGGAAGCAACGCGTGTGCGTGAAGAATGGGAGCACGCCATCTCCAGCAAGGAGAATGCCAACTCACAGCCCAACGATGAAGATGCCTCTTCTGACGCCTATTGCTTTGAGCTGCTCTCCATGGTTCTGGCACTGAGCGGCTCCAATGTGGGCCGGCAGTATCTGGCTCAGCAGCTGACTCTGCTCCAGGATCTCTTTTCATTGCTACACACTGCTTCCCCCAGGGTGCAAAGACAGGTGAGTGCCAACTGCTCCTTGTTTATTCCTAGAAAAATGTCTTTAGAATCCTAAAATTGTGTGCGTGATAGTATAACGTGTACTTGAACTTATTCTTCTTATTAAATATTCCACATAGGGAATAACTGTAAATAACGCAACTCATTTTGTTACCACAATAATGAGGAGAGGACTAAAAAGTTTTATGTGTTTGATATATAAATACATATATACTCCAGCACCACCACAATTTGACTGTATGATACTATTTGTAGGAAGCACAAACAGTGCTGAAGTCAATGAAGGCTACAGTTATGAAATTAGAACAAAGTCACTTTTGAGCAAGTTTGTAATGCTTTGTCTCCAGGAGGTAGAACTGAGGTATAGGAACCCAAAATTGCTTAATTAAGTCATCATGAACCTAAAGCAGCAAACTGAAATGCCTTAAAGTAATATTGCCCTTCACCTTTCTTGTCCTTATTCTGAAGGATTTTGAATAGGGCAGGGTAAAGTGCTTTTTCAAACCATACATCAAAAGGACATGTGGTTTGCTTGGCGGGGGTTGTTGCTGAAATTGAGTAGGATGCACAAGAGCAGTTAGTAATTTTGTATGTCCTAATGGGTGGGGATCTTTTACATAAGCATGCATCTTTTGTTTGGGAGTGCTGTTGCAAAGGATTCTTCAGTCAATCTGAACTTCACAGTATTCAGTGAATCTTACTTCACAGTAGCCCAATTGGTCATGTTTAAAACAGTTTCATCCATGTCTAGGTATGTATGTTTGGTTTGTCAGAAATTTTCTTTCTGCTGCAATGACTAAGAATTCTCTTTTTTAAGATGAAAGTTCAGATTCTAAAGTTTGCACTGCCTTATGACTGTGGTACTACTTACATTTTTACCAGTGTTTTGTAGTACATTCCAAAAAAAAGACTTAAAGTTCATGTATTGCATTTGTCTATTTATAAAGGACAACTTTGTCCACAATTATTGTATATAATTGCAAGAACCAGAGGTGCTCCTTTTATATATCAGAGCTGCTAATTTTCGATTTTTCAAATGTATGAAGTTTAAAAGCTGGTGTGTTTATTTATTGCAAATAGGAGTTCTGTACAAAAAGCAGTAAAGTTTTCAGGTGTGAGGTAAGATTTCATGCCACTTCATTGGGGGAAAGGGTATGAGAGAGTTACATAATTGCCCCAATTTATATATGTTTCATATGCTCCAAATGTTGGTAAATATTTGCATGATTTGAGGAGGCAATAGTTTTAATATTGTGTTTGACCTTAAGGCACAGTGACAGCTAGAATTGTGGAATGACCAATGACTGTTTTGCTAAATCATCGTAACAGATGAAGCAAGGTTGCACTGGCTAAGATTAGACCTTGAATAAGTAGAGGATGGTAAAAATGTCTGTCAAATGGACAGGATCTAAGTATCCAGTGGGTTTTGAGTATTTCATATTATGTATATATAATGCCCATATAGCCTGTGTAGGTAAGATGAGAGGTTTTTAATTACCAGTGTCTGTTATTGAACTGGCATGAGTCCTTAGCATGTGTCTTACACTCAGGCTGTAAGTGTAGTAATGTGGAACTAGACAGTTCATTTCTACTCTTGGTATCTTCAAGCAGAGTTTTAATATCTTTCTTTCTGAATTTGGGTGTTGTCTGTCTGAGCATGTGTATAGTTATATGCACATTATACAACGTAACTATATAAACATATTTGCCTTAATACAGCTAATGCACTATCTTGTTGTAAGCTGCTGTTCCTTCTCTAGGTGAATTCTAAGTTCCTGCAAGATAAAAGCATTGCAGAATTTCTTACAGTAGTAATTAAGTACAGAAATTAGATTCAGTCCTTCTTACTGAAATAGCTTGTGAAGGAGAAAGACTTTATTTGATTTTGCTTGAAAACTCCAGCTGTCTTGGTAAGAATTGTTGTGTTCTGATTTTTCTTTTCCAGGTAACATCATTACTGAGACGAGTTTTGCCTGAGGTAACCCCTAGTCGCCTGGCTAGTATTATAGGAGTGAAGTCTCTTCCACCAGCAGATATAAGTGATATCATTCATTCAACAGAAAAAGGAGATTGGAATAAACTAGGTATCTTGGACATGTTTTTGGGATGCATTGCCAAAGCTCTCACTGTACAGCTAAAAGCCAAAGGAACTACTATCACAGGGACAGCTGGCACTACTGCAGGCAAAGGAGTTACTACAGTCACACTTCCAATGATCTTCAATTCCAGGTTTGTTTAAAATTATGTATATATTCTCAAGCTAAAGGCACCTTCTTTGAAGTCAGTTGTTGTCTTTATAATCTTTGTTTATAATGGGAAAAACTGTATAACATTTTGGCCATATGTCACGTTATTCGTGAGTTCAATTTTAAAAAAAAAAACAAACCACAACCTACTATGTGCTGAATATGTACACTTATTTCTTTGTCCTGGATTTCGACAAATAGTAATTAATTACTTGAGTTTACTTCATCTATTACTGTATGTCCTTTGCAGCTACATTCGTCGAGGTGAAAGTCATTGGTGGATGAAGGGTTCAACACCTACACAGATTTCAGAGATCATCATTAAACTCATCAAAGACATGGCAGCAGTGAGTTTCTATCCTTTAAATGTGTGGAGGATATTCTAATATTTCTAATAATGAAGAGTGCATCTTTTCATTACCTTCTATTATGGTTATTATTGGGTTGAGCTGCTAAATGTGAATTGATCTCAAGAAAAAAAAAGTATAGTTTTGAGGACAGAGTCTAGGCTAGGAGCAGTAGCCAGCTGAGTTCTCATTCTGCTAAACAGAAATCTAGTTTTGAAATAAGCTTTTAAATAAGTCACTTGTACCAGAAATTTAGGAGGTAAGCGACTGTGGGCCATTGTCTACATTATTAAGTTAGAAACCTAATTTTTAAAAATCTTGAGCACTCAGAACTCTAATAGAAAAGTAAAAAGTATCTGTGGAGTAAGATAATAGTGTTGTTTTCATGTAACAGTATGTAGACTTCATGTGTGGATTTTCTGGTTGAAACTGACTTCTTTCTTTGACTGAAATCTACATTTATAATTGCTTATTACTTTAACCATCTGGGCTTAAATTTTCCATAGCTGTATCTGCTTCAGACAAGTTTTTTTGCAGCAATACTGATGAAAGGTGAATCAGCTATTTCCCAGAAACAATACTGGCAAAAGAAAAAAAGGTTTTGTTTATGTTATGGGGAAAGGAATTTAGTTGAGAGGGTTTTATTTTCCTTAATTCTGTACCTGCTTCAGTGAGATGCTCTAAATGACGCAGATTTGCTTCTGTGAGTACTCTTTGAAAGGTCTTTCAGTATCTTCAGCTTTGGAGTCCTGTTTTCTAAACCATTCACTGAACTTAGATTAAGGAGGTCCTTCTCAAAGTTGATGAAGATGGATTGGAGTTCTCTGCAATTGCTGCTGTTGATTCTGACCACAAGATTTCAGAATTGCACAATTCAGAAGAGTTACAAATAAAGCATGTCTCTGTTTGAAGACCCTTCTTTGAAGCTTTTTAGAGCTGCTAATTATCATTAGGGTGACATCATGATTCCTTTCACAGAACTTTCTCGACATCTGCAATGTATAATTACCTACATCTGAATTAGTCATTATACCTTCCTTTTCAGAGTCCAGTGAGCCTCAATTATTTGTCACCTTTAGCATGAGGTTTAGAAATCTACAAATTACAATAAAATTGAAGGAGATAGCAGTCTCTGAATCAGAAACTTTAGAGTATGAATCATTGCCATAGGCTCAGAATGTTAAAGGTTAGTTTGGAAAATGTGCTTGTAGTCCTGGTGTTTCCTGTGTACTCCTGTTTATTTCTTTCAAATAGAGAAACTGTGGAGAGTATTCAGGATGGCTGAGCTAGGCAAGTGAACCTGATTTCTCTAGGAACCCACTGTGATCTGTGTGGTGTTCACAGTCACTTAACCTGTGCTCCAGCTCTGCATCTTTCTTTCTCCAGGAGGAGTGAGGAACACTTTAGGAATATGATCTTGCATTCTTCAAATCATATGCCCTCTACCTATTCTAAGTTACTTATTCCAGTAGCTGCTCAGAGACTGCCTCACTCAGTTACTTGAGTATTTGAGGGCTAATTGTTACTAGATCTGTGATTTAAAAAACAAGGCCAGGTTGGATGGGGCTTTGAGCAACCTGGTCTAGTGGATAGTTGTTACCTTACCCCCGGCAGGGAACTCAGAAATAGATGGTCTTTAAGGTCCCTTCCAACCGAAATAATTCTATGGAAAGACCTGATTTGTCCAAGTCATCCCTGACTGTCTCTTTTTCTGTTCTAACTTGAGATCTTAATCTAATGTTGTTTTTAGCAGCTCTAATTACAATTTTAGTTGTTCTTATATTAATAAAAGCTATAATAAATTGTGTTTCCTCTTTAACAGGGTCATCTGTCAGAAGCGTGGTCACGTGTGACAAAGAATGCTATTGCTGAAACCATCATAGCTCTGACCAAAATGGAAGAAGAATACAGATCACCAGTGAGGTGCATTGCAACAACCAGAGTAAGAACTTCACTGAATTGAGCATTAGTTCATTGTAAATGTGCAGTGGGAGCCCATCTATTGGGTCCCACATGGAGCCTTCCTCTATGGTAGAACAAACTTCCTTATACAGGTTGCTTCAGGAAACAATGCATACAGTATACAGTTTATATTCTCCAAATCTAGCTGTGTGCATAATGGACAGGTATGCTAAAGCAATCACTGTATGTCCTAATAAAAGTTTTTCTTTCCCTATGTCTCAGCAGATTTAATTGTCTTCTTTGTGGCAGAAATACACAAGTGAAAACTGAATTATAATTAAATATGCATCTTGGGTATCTCAGAAATAATGAAGAATAAATGTGATACCTATACATTTGGGGGCTTATTCTTGACATAATTCTACTTTTAAATTTGTGATACTTCCCTTTTATTAAATTTATGAGATCATCTGTGTGGAAAATTGCACAATATGCATAAGCTGTCTTCTTCCAGCTCTCCATGCAACTATTTTAAGTAGTTTGACTTCTAGGTATTCAGCTGCCACATCTCAAGGGTATTATGAAAACAGTAACAGATGTTTTCTAGGACAATTAAGTTAAGTTTCACCTGTGTTTGTCTCAAAATAAAAAATTATTTGCTGAGCCTTACAAACAAACCTGGTATGTTTTTCTTTTCTTGGTCTTAACTTTTTCCATGAATCTTTTATAGAAACTGGGACTGATTCAACCTTAATAGATTTCTTGAAATACCACGAAAAGCATATTTGTAAATTATTACATTCCTACTATCTTAGAAAGTACAGATTTTAGCTGCTCAGGCATAATAATTGTAGAAAAAAAAAGAGGCTTGCAATGGTTACAGGCATTTGACACTCATGTGGTTTTCATCATTTTTGTTACTCATATATTCCCTGCTTTCTGGAGGACAGAGTCTTGGACTGCCACTGGCTTCAGCTGTCACCATATTAGTTTAACCAGGTCTTAGAAGAGCCTTGAACATCAGTCCAGCTACTCTTTTGACTGACTGTACTCTGTCATGGAGGTGTGTTTTTTGGAGGAGAGTCCAGTTGAGTTTTTCAACAAAAACAATTTTGTTCTAATCAAACTATTCCAAAATGCAGCTGTCAAGTGTGTTTCAATTTGGGTTTCAGGCTTACTGACAAATTATCTTCATGTAACTCATCTCTTCAGGATTTTACTCTAGTCAAAGGAGAAGAAGAGAGAAAAGCTTCCTCTGAATAGTTAACGTAGAACTGCTTTTAGTAGGGCATCCTGGGTAATTTCAAATGCCCTGTGAAGTGAGGAGAGAACACAGGGAAATCAGTCTCATTAAGCTGAAGTTTTGTGGGGATTGTTTTTGGTTTTGTTTTCATTTTTATTAGTCTGTGTCCTTGAATTTTGTCTTCCCTAAGGCCTGCAATGTTTGGGAGCAATATGCAAGTCTATATTTGCCGTATTTCTCTGTAATGTGCTCTTGTTGTTCTTTCTTCACTTCTTCTTTCTTGTGTGGTAGCTACTCTTTTTATAATCATAAAGTGACATACCTGAAAGAAACAAGGTAGTTCCCAAAAGTTCAGTAAGTTTTATTGTATCTGGAGCTTCTTTTGGAAAATAAAAAACTTGGGTTGTATGACCAGGCTTCAGCTAAAAATAATAGAGTTTGCAGGTAACAGTGACATTCTTACCTGCCAAAGTTTATTTTTTTAGTATTTGTTTGAGTTTTGGTTTTTTGTTTTTAATGTATCTATGACATTTAATTCTACCTTGTCTTTCAATAGCTGTGGCTGGCCTTAGCATCCCTCTGTGTTCTTGATCAGGATCATGTTGACAGACTATCCTCAGGAAGATGGATGGGAAAGGATGGGCAACAGAAACAGATGGTGAGACTGAAAATCATATGGTTTTGTGTTTATTTTTATTTATTCAGTTATCAAAGAATTTAGAATAATGGTAGGGAAAGGTACACTTGGCCTAACCTTATTCGTCCCTTTTGTTCCCAGGGGAGATTGTACATACACATTTGAAGTATTTGTGTTCTAGACAAGCACTGCTCAGAAAACAGAAATTTCAACTTAAACCAGTAAGGTTAAGTTCAGGATGAAGCAAGGCCTTCCTAACACCTATGGAATGGATTTTTGAGTAGATTGACTAAGTTAATACAACACCCTCTATCAGAGCTTTTCCCTTCTGTCTTAATCCCTCTCACATAATAAAATCAATTCTTTTGTGTTCCTCAATAACTACTTCCCCATCTCAGTAGAGAATGATTACCCCAAAGAGACAGAAACTGTTTCTAACTGAATGGGAGGCAAGGAAAGATTGTGCACTAACAACCCAGGATACTTAGAACAAATAATTCCTAGAGCTACTGAACCCAGCCTGAAATTCCCCAATCTTGTTTTACATCATGATATTGAGATGTTGAGGGTGAATGTGAGTCTCCCTACCAGAACTGCTTTGGAAGAACTCTGTTCCAAGTTGCATGAGCAGTATCATGGAAACCACATGTTCTGTGATTACAATGGAAACTTGTTCTCAAACATATGCATAATCAAAATCAGTGATTGAACTCTTATTTGTGCAGATATTTTGAACTGCAAAACACAACCATGTTGAATTTTAAAAAAAATTGTATCGGTAGAGCAACTTAATTTTACGATGGATTTTAAAGTTTGTTATTTCAACCATATTGCCTCTGAGTTCTAGATGACCTACAGCTTTGTTTAGATGTTTGAACAGAGTAAACATACCATATCAAAGTAATGAAGGGTAAATATCATGCCTGCTGACTAAGCTTGAATACTTGTATCTCTGAAGTTTTCTGTTAACATGCCCATAACCCACTGTTACCACATAAAGCTCTTCTCTAGTTTCAACAGAAATCTCCTCAACTAGTTTCAACACTACTTAAAAACGATGTCTCAACTACATTGTTGAAAAAACACATTTTTGCTACATCACAGAAAACGTGAAATGAAGAACATCAAAAAAATTGATGCCATAAATTGAGGCTTTTTGTGTCCAGGAGTAATTGTTTAAATATTGATTACTCTAAAGATAGCATTAATAGTCAAAACAAGCTCTTTATCCCCCTTTATAAATTGGAGAGGAAGTGTGGGGTGTGTGACTGGGGGGAGAATAAAAACAGATGCTGAAAGGAAGTGATAAAGAGGAATTATTTTGTATTTTTTCTTTTTTCTCTCAGCCAATGTGTGATAACCACGATGATGGTGAAACTGCTGCAATCATTTTATGTAATGTCTGTGGGAATTTGTGCACAGATTGTGACCGATTCCTTCATCTCCATCGTCGAACAAAAACTCATCAGAGACAGGTAGAGTATACATGACATCATGTTGTATGCACTGCATATATTGTGTGCATTTCCCCAAATAATATATAAGTAAAAGGCAGTAGCAGGTATCAAATCTGAAAAGGGTGTTTTGTTTTATTTTATTTTAGAGATGGGATAGATAAGTTTCCATTTAATGCTTTTTTGTTGTTTTTAGTTACATTTTCTTATCACTTATCTTGGAAAAAGGTTAGAAAATCTTGTAGCAGTCCCTAATTCTAGTTCTTTTGCTACATCAGCTTTTTTCTCTCTTGTTTAACATTGGGTCGGAACACTTTTTTAGGAGAATTTAGGAGCTCCCTAGACCTTCTTAAGTATACATTGGTTCTTTATTCCTGTTAAATTATATCTCCTTTACTTCTGTCATATGAACTCAGGGCTTATCAACCTCTTCATTTCTAAGGTATGTATATTTTTTTCATATCCAGGAAGACCATTTGATAGCAAATATTCCTACTGGTTCTTCTATGTCAGTCTTCTCTTATTGCACAATATTCCTCTAGCTTTCACTCTGTTTTCACAGATAAGTATGTTGTCATATTCATAAGCTTGAAAATTTCCTGACTTCTTTTGGTTTTGTTTTTAGGATTGAAACTTTGACTTAGATCTGAGTTTTTGCAAATTGCTGAGTACTCTGTTAATTAGTGTTCTTTTGTGTTATTCTTTTATCCTCTTCATCTCTAAACTTGAAACAACATTCTCCATGGAATTTTGCTTTTTCTCATTGAAATTAATGTTGAAGATGCTTTTACTTCTGAAATTATTGAACATTTCCTCTTTCTTGACACTATTTCTCTCTTATGTTTTTTGTGGTCCTTTATTTTCCCCTTTCCCTCTTGACTACAATCATTTGCACAAAGATTAAAATAATAAATGTC
Source organism: Pseudopipra pipra (assembly GCF_036250125.1). Taxonomy (NCBI): domain Eukaryota; kingdom Metazoa; phylum Chordata; class Aves; order Passeriformes; family Pipridae; genus Pseudopipra; species Pseudopipra pipra. The sequence goes on along the minus strand of NC_087550.1, from coordinate 69,044,143 downwards.
ATTAATAAAGTTAATTCAATGGAAATCATTCCTCTTCTCCCTCTCCTAGAATGCATCTATATTAACTTTTTAATTATGATCAGGAATGGGCTTTTAAAGCAGATGTGATCATCTCTCTTTAACGTGCTTTGATTTCTGTCATTGAGCAGCCTTGGAGTGCGTGAACTGGATTATTTTCAGGTGAAACTAAGAACAAAAGATAGAGGGACACACAGCTAATGGTCATTCAGTGCATGGGATCAGCTAGTCTAGAGCATGTGTGATGTAAACATCAGACTACTGGTATTGAGTTTCACTCTACAGTGGAACACTTTTCCTGGTGCCTCTGCAATTGCAGTGAAGTCTCAGCCTGGCAGTTCCATGGCCATCCGTTATCTTCTCTTTCTTAGCTAAAATCTTCGCAATCCCCTTAGAAATTTTCCTGTTTTGTCATCCCAGGAAGATCATTTTTTGTGTCTGCTCTTCTGTCACGGCACAGCACAGTTTAGTCTCATTTATTTTTCTGATTTCTCCTATATAGCCTATTCAGATTACAGTTGATAAAAAGTAAGTTCTTATCTCATAGAAGTCCTCACATTTCTCCTTTAATCTGTCCAAAATAGCTACTTAACAGATTTTCCTATCTACTTCTAAAAGCATGTTTAAACTTTTGCTCTTTATTCACCACCTTTGCCTTTACCTTTACATCTCTCATGTTAAGCCCCTCAATTTCAATTTTAAGTTCTGTCATATTCCCCCTCTCCTGTTTTCTCTTTGCTTCCTGTTCTTTGTCCAATTTCAGTCATACATTCCTCTTTAATGTATTTTTTCCCCCTTCCAGAAAGAACAGCCTGTAAGTTACTACAACATGCTTATGTAATATCCATTGTGAAGCAATTAGAGGGTTGATTTTTTTCTGATTCTGATAAGAATTAAAGTGAGAGTATAAATCCATACCCAGAAAAGTTCTAACTTTCATTGCATTGCAGGTAAAATGAATGCAAACAGAACTGCCTTCAAAACTTGGGAAAGGAGTAAAAGAAGAGACTGCATAAAGTTCCCTAAGGACCTCATGCAGTTTTTTGATTTTGCAAAAATTTTATATTTTCTTCATTGTAGCAAAAAGTATCCACTGTGTATTTATGTGAAAATCGAAAATGTTAATATTACACACTTGTATAATTGTTATTCTATAGTACATATTTTTAAGACCATAATTATCAGTGTTGCTCTGATAAACTACTGGCATGGTTATGTGAAGATATTTCTGATGTTATCTTGTGCTTTTAATATACTGTTGTCTGCTGGATGAGTTGGATAGGAGTTATGAAGGCCAAGCTCCATATTTATTAAACTAGAAAAAAAATGTTGTGCAGCTCTCTTTTTAGCATTGCTGCACTATTGTTTCACAGCCATGTTAGATCAAGAGTTAATTTTATTTATTTTTACTTCTGAAAACACAGAGCCTTTATCCATGCTGCAATATGTAAAAGTTATGGAATGTATAAAAGAAAAATAGCTTGCAGTAGGCAAGCTCCACGGAACCTATAAAACATACGGTGTAAATCCAAAGAGACAGTGACAAAAATAACAAAGAGATGCTATTTCGTATCTGTTTGGTTAACCTGACAGGTATTCAAAGAAGAAGAAGAAGCTATCAAAGTTGATCTCCATGAGGGATGTGGAAGGACCAAACTCTTCTGGCTGATGGCATTAGCAGATTCTAAAACTATGAAGGCTATGGTGGAGTTTAGAGAACAGACAGGTAAAACACAAGTGTTATTACTTGCTCTTTATCCTGATTATTTTTATTTTCACCTCCTTTAGGGCAATGCTTTTAATTGTTTGTTAATAAAAATAAAATAGTTTAGCTGCATAAGAATTGCTGGATTTCTAGTTGTTTTCTGTGACTGTTGTTTAGATGTCTGTTAGAGTATCAGTCCCTTATGTTTCATTAGAACATTTTTTGGTTCTGTTTACTCTCGTGGACCTAGGCAAACCAACCACCAGCAGTTCTGAAGCCTGTCGTTTCTGTGGATGTAGGAGTGGAACAGAATTATCAGCAGTGGGAAGTGTTTGTTCTGATGCAGACTGCCAGGTGTGTATTAACAAGTACAGTCATCACTAACTACATAAATAGAAGAGACCACAGGATGAAATTTGCTTCTTATTTTAAGTAAACCTTGTTCATCCCTGTGGTCCATTTTAAATCAGGCCTCTCATATGAAAAGGTTTTAATATTATCATTCAAGTACAGCACAGTTTTTAAATATTTATTTTAGTTACATACTACAAACACCAATAGTCAACCAGAATACTGCGTAGTTTTATTACTATCTTCAAAAGTATCTCAAGTTTTCACAATAGTGTTGCAATTATAAAGTAAAATACACACTGTCAACATGAAGTCTGGTGTACCGGAAAGCTTGATAAAGCTAGTTTGCCTAACAGCCTGTGTATTATGTGAGCATAGAACATGACTTGGCTGGGTTTGGCAATTGTATCCATGTATCCTAAGTGGTTTTGTGTCCTACAGTATGGGTGAAATTGGCAGAGGGCCAAATCCTAACCAGTTTCTTATCCCACCCTGTTTATTTCTGTTTAAATGAAGCAAGTTGGCCATCCTTTTTTCTCTTTCTGCCTATGAATACATTATATTAATGTAACATCAATTCAGTTCAATTTGCTGTTAGCTTCTGGGCAACTTTTTAAGTTTTCTACTTATCAGGGATAGGAATTAGAGATGGTTAAAATTCCATTTCCTGTAGAAGTGCTTTATGTTGACTAATGATTAGCTTATAATGTGTTCTTAAGAGTGGGTTACTTGATAGCTTTCCTGAAAGACCAAAAGCTGCAGATATCTTAAAGGCTGTTAATGCAGGGTAATCAGGAAGCACTCAATATATAAACTACACATGGAGGATCAAAGAACAGTTCTTTTTCTATTGAAATTTTTAAATTATGGTTTCAATAAACCATTTCTATTCAGAAGTAACATAAGTAACCATTGTTATTTCAAGTACACAACATGCAGTTTTTCCCAAGTACCTGCTGTACCGGTAGACAACATGAATCATGGTTCTTTCATCTCAGTTCATTGCACAGACCAGCAGTCCTTCAAAAAGTGACATTGTCAAAACACTCAGTGAAGGGGAAAAGGTGATTAACTCTTTACTTTTAATAGGAGTATGCTAAAATTGCCTGCAGCAAGACGCACCCCTGCGGTCATCCCTGTGGAGGCGTTAAGAATGAAGAGCACTGTTTGCCATGCTTGCATGGCTGTGATAAGAATGCTACAACTCTTAAACAAGATGCTGATGACATGTGCATGATCTGCTTTACTGAAGCACTTTCAGCAGCACCAGCTATCCAGGTTTTTGGGATTTTTTTTCCCTTTCAAGAGATTACTGTTATAATTGTAATGTGTAGTGTGGAAGAAGCTAAAATACAAAGTATTTCAAATTATGTTCTTAAAAATTTAAACAGAGACATCATAACAATGTTTAGGTCACTTAAAAAGCTTTCTTTTTGTCTGGCATTACTTCTATTTCAAGAAAGCAGATTGGATCAATTTAATTTGCTCTGTCTACTTTATTAAAACACATATTTCATAAAGGAGAAAAACAACTGAGGTAATTAGTAGATATACTTCATATTTATTTCATATATCCCCAGGTGGTTTTGAAGTGGTTATGATTTTAATAACCATTTTGTATTCTTTCTCCTTGTTAAGAAGAAAATAGGGGTCTTGTAGGATTTTAAATGAAGTAATACTGGAATTTGTGAATGTTGCCACTTAAAAGTAAATAACTACTTCTGCTTTAGTAGTCAATGTAACTTCAATGTTCACTTATATGTATTCTTTTCTAAAGCTGGACTGCAGCCATGTTTTCCATTTGCAATGCTGTCAGCGAGTACTAGAAAACAGATGGCTTGGGCCAAGGATAACTTTCGGGTTTATGTCCTGTCCTATTTGCAAGGTAAATGAGCTGCATGCCTGCCTAGGTCAAACACAGGTTACTTGATATGTAGGGAAGAATACACGTACTTACTTCAGCTTAAATTACTAGAAATTCCTTTTATACTCAACAAAATTTAAATTGCTGTAATCAAAATCACATGATAGCTGCTGGAAGGGGAGAGCACCTTAACACCGTAGGAATATGAAGTTTGGGAATGGTCAGCCATTCTGCACGCTATATTTCTTTTGTCATGCTGCATTGTGGTAGTTTATGACAATAGCTGGTGATCGTTAAATGAAAAAGAGCTGCCATAGAGGACTGACAGTCATTATTCTTAATTGCTTAGCAGTAAGTCAAATAGGACCAAAATTTAAAAAAACATACAATCAGCATATTCTTGTGCTGTGCTAAATATTTTGTGTATTCTTGACCATCCCTCTGTGGTTGTTAGTCTGTTGTAAGGGCTGATGATTTATTATAACAACAGGCTACGGAAAGAGCATTCCTGCTTACTATTTTTGCAGCAAATAGAGTATATAGTATAAACCATTTTTTGAAATGTTCACTGCCCAAGCTCTTAGGTTTTTATGACATTTCTGTCTGACCATAATACAGATTATCATAGCTGTTGTGATAAAGATGCAAAATACTTTAATCAGTATTTCTTTTATTTCAGAACAAAATCAATCATACAGTATTAAAGGATTTGCTTGATCCAATCAAAGAACTCTATGAAGATGTAAGGAGAAAAGCGCTAATGAGATTGGAGTATGAAGGGTTGCACAAGAGCGAGGCCATCACGACACCAGGTGTTAGATTTTATAATGACCCAGCTGGCTATGCTATGAACAGATATGCTTATTATGTTTGCTACAAGTGCAAAAAGGTATGGTGATTAATTACTAAATGTATGTTGTAGTTTTAAAAGTAATGTCTTAGGACAGAACATATATTTAATATATTCTGTATGAAGTAGAAAAGCAGGAAAAGAAGTTGTTCACAGGATAATAATTAAAAAAGCATTGAGCAAATGAGATGTACACGGTGTTTTATCTTGTAAAGATGTATATACAGAGCAGTTGTATATACAAAATGTATATACAGAGCAGCTCAGAAACCGAAAGCATGATAGCATCCTTACAAGAATGTGCAGGTGATACTGTGTTAGAACTCCAACCATCCCTTTGTCCCACTTCCAAGTCATACTTTATGTCAACATTGAAATAGTATAAACATATGTCATTCTAACTCTGCCATATGGAGAGCTCCTCGCTACGATGCCACATAAATATTATTTCTACCCAGGTTGGGAGTTCATTGTAACTGCGGTGAACTCTCTTTGGGGCAGAAGTGTAGGAAGAATGGAAAAGGAGTAGAAAGGAAATGTGTGGTCTAGCCTGATGGACTCTAGGTCATATGCGTACAGTTCTCTTCAGGAAGAGAATATGAAATTTAACCAGAAGACAAAAATACACAAACAGCCCCTGGGTTTCCCCATCAGCGAAGAGATTCTTTATCTGTGGTTAGAGAAAATGGCTGTAGAAATTCTGGGTAATCACTGAACTGTTCAGTCAAAGGTTAGCCTCAATGATCTCTGAGGTCTTTTCCAGCCTTAATAATGCTAAACCCCTCCCTTTGCTTCTTTCATCTGAAGCTGATTTTAGTGCCCAGCTTGATCACATCGTTTTCTTTTTTCCCTTAGGAATAAATGGAATAAGGCAATTTCATGATCAAATTTTCAAGGGCAACCCCAATAATTTTTTTGTTAAATGGAAGTGAACAATTTGGAAATAAGAGAACAAAGGATTAATTTCCATATACTGGGGAAAGACTGTAATGCATCACTAGCTCACTACTCCACAGTTACTCAGTTCACTTCTATTCCTGCCTCCCACAGTTCATCCATTTTCATTCCTCATCCTTTAGAAACTTGCCTACTGCCTTTTTTTCATCCCTTACAAAAATACTTTCTTTTTTCATCTTTCTCCAGTTTTTAGCCCTGTCCCTGTTTTTTCTTACATTTTCTTTCCAGTATTTAATACTTGGTATTTCAGTGTTTTTCTTATTGCCCTCTTTTTCTTTCCCTTTTATCTCATTATTCCATGTTTATATGTCTGAATAGCAACATTCAGCTATCTAATTTCTACTTCTTTCCTTCCTCTAGCACTTATTTACCCCAAGCTCTACTACCTAATTCTCTGACATGCATTCCGTAGGACTCTTCCTTTTTTCTTTTTAGTCTGCAGAGTTTGGGGGAAAGTAGGGTGCTTAAATTTTTCCTTCCTCACAGTTGCCTTGAGACCACTTTCCCCATTCTTTTAAAAACACTGCAGAATGGCTAGAATTGCTGAGAATAAGAATTTTGTGCATTGTTTAGTTAGATAATAAGATGGTAATGAAGGAAGTTACTCATCACCTCATCTCACTGCTGCGTGTGAAAACACTTTTGTATATGAGGAAATTCATCAGAGTTTCAGGCTCACTTTGGTGCATTTTTGTGCCCAGTGTGTCCCGGTAGAATAAGATGAGAATCTGCAGAAAATACCAAAATTCTAATTATAAGGGATCCCACATGAGCATAAAAACTGATATTCCCTTCAGTTAGTAAAAAGCCCTCCTGGTGGATTGTTCTGTGCTGCCTTCAGCCTCATTCCTGTCTTTTTTACATAGAGTTCATAGAGCATCCAAATACTGTTTCAAAAGCCTTTAAGTCACTTGATAGACCGGGGTATGTTGCACAGTTTTTGGTCTTGTTTATCCTGAGACATTGTTTGAGTACCTCAAAAACATGTATCCAGAGACAGTGGAGAGAGATCAGCATAGTGGAGACTACTGTGTCATTCATCATTTTCCCCCCACATTGAACTGGTTAAAAGAATAGTTGTCTCTTATTTAATGTCCAATCATTTCTATCTACAATTAAGGCATATTTTGGTGGCGAAGCTCGTTGTGATGCTGAGGCTGGACAAGGAGATGACTATGATCCCAGAGAGCTTATCTGTGGTGCATGCTCTGATGTTTCAAGGGCTCAGGTGAGTAAATAACTTGTATTCATGTTCTTATTTCACTCTAAAGCTCTGCGTACCCGAGCTGTACAATAATTCACAGTCATTTGTAATTATGTGTTGTACAATGTTGTGTAATACCACAATAGACTACAGAATGTAGAAATGAATTATTGGGATTGTTAGAGCATGGGTACTTCATTAATCGGTGTTTGCTTTCCTTTGCTCAGATGTGTCCCAAACACGGTACAGATTTCTTAGAATACAAATGCCGCTACTGCTGTTCAGTTGCTGTTTTTTTCTGTTTTGGGACAACACATTTTTGCAATGCTTGCCATGATGATTTCCAAAGAATGACAAGCATCCCTAAAGAAGAACTCCCACACTGTCCTGCAGGTAGGATTTTTACAAAGCAAATTTACCACACTGAATTGGAGATAAGTAACTAGTTTTAATTGGTTTTCTTATCTTTTCTTGCTAGTTTTTTCTAGGAAAACCACAGGGTCAGTCATACAAATTTTAAATTTAGTAACTTGAATGATACTAGAATGGGTTTGTTCTATGCATGCTTTCGATTTTTGTTGTTTTTCTGGCAATGTCATTGCACTGATCCTTTAAACATTAGATACTTGGATACAGAAAGACATTTCAATTTCCCTACACCAATTCAGACTCCAGATGTGGAATGATGTGTAAAACTATTAAATAATGTATCTCTATGCAGCTGTCATGTGCAAACTGTTACCCCAATGCCTTGGTTTCAAAATCGATGTGCTACTGATTTGACCTCACTAAATCATATAATTCACCTTGCTGTTGAAAGAAAAAATGAGATCTTTTTGTTTACTTATTTCATGTAAATATCTTAACCAAAAAAATTACAATTCCTTAGAATTTTTGTTTACTGCAGAATGTAACTTATTCGTACTTACCAATTTTGCTTTTATGTTGTGTGAATTTCTTTCACAGTATGAATGAGATAAAACTTCTTTACTTTCAATTTGATTGTTTTAAATTACATGGCAGTTTGATAATTTTTTTCCTCTTCAAATACCAGTTCAGCATTTAAAATAACTGTTTTAAGGAACTAACAGGTTTTGATCATGTTTTGTCAGATTTAATTGACTTTCTTTTCTTGGCCTATTAAGCCTTCAGGCTTTTTGCTTGAATCTGACTGTGTGCAAGCACCTTCCTAGCTGCCATTTCTTAAACCTTAATTTTTGATGCCTTATAAATTCATATTATAGATGTATTACCTTTAGTTATCATGTTTTTTTGAGGGAATGTATGTTTGTTTATATTGTCTGCAAGCATTAATCTTTTGGGTTTTTTCTTTTCTTTTTCCCCCATCACCCTGAAATTCACTGTAGGTCCCAAAGGTAAACAACTTGAAGGAACAGAATGTCCACTTCATGTTGTCCATCCACCCACTGGTGAAGAATTTGCTCTGGGTTGTGGGGTTTGCAGAAATGCTCACACTTTTTAGACTAGCAATTTTTTTTTACCAGAGCAAAAACAGGTGCCCTCATCCCTCAAGTGTCCTGAAAACAAAGTCCAGATGGGATGAGGATGGGACCATTTCATAACCCAGGTAAAAGGAACAATTTACAGTGCAAGAAGGATGCCAAATACCATGTACATAATTCTTGCTGTGAGATATTGACATTTTTTGAACCAAGACATCAAAATTTGTGAGGTGTTTGCATGTGGCCATTACAGTCATCGGCTAGGAAACATTGGACATTTACAAATAAACAATTGCTATTAAAGGATCTGTGTGTCTGTGGACTATGAATGATGCTGGCTTTCAGGAGAAAGAAAAAATTACTGATTATTGTATACTGACTTTTTGTAATCTTGTACAATTGTAACGCATCACAAGTGGGAATGGGAAAGAAGAATATTCTGGTTTATTTCCTAGACTGTTATAAAAAAAAATGTGTTAGGAAGGCATAAATGTAACAAGTATCACACTGTATATAAAGGTATCAATGTTTGTCCTGTATAAGAATTATTAAATTACAACAGCAGTTTCATTTAAACTTCTGGGTTATGTTTGAGCCTGAAATTTTAATGAAGTGCAATACTGAGTGTGCCTCATATCTTGCAGCTGTAAACATAATGGAATGTACATGTCAATAAAGCCACTGTACATTTTTATACAGTGAAAGTCTAATAAATGTGTAAGCCTCCATTTTCAGAAATGCTTTTTAGAAACAGGTGGAGGAAGGACATGTCGTTTGATTATTTCAGCAGACTCTTTTAAAAAGTAGGAAAGTTTGGTGGGTAAACTGGTGGTTATGGAAGTACTTAAGCCATAAAAAGCACTGCTCCATTTTTTAACAAAAAAGCTGGATGAATGTGCTAGCATTCATATGAAGAATTTTATTTCCATTTCAGTTACCAACAGCATTTAAAAACACAAAAGAAGACTGCATTCAGAAAACTTCAGACATCTGTAATTACAGAAAGGTTAGGGTTGGAAGGGACTTCTGGAGATCATCCAGTCGAACCGCCCTGCTAAAGGAAATTCACGTGGAGCAGCATGTATGTCTGCACTTTGAAATAGTTCTAAGTAGTTCGCAAGCCTCTGAAGTACAATTTGTCTTATTCACAGTAGCACAGTAGCTCTGTAGAGGGATCTGGACAGGCTGGATCGGTGGACTGAGGCCAGCAGTATGAGGTTCAACAAGGCAAAGTGCCGGGTCCTGCACTCGGGTCACAACAACCCCCTACAGTGCTACAGGCTGGGGGCAGAGTGGCTCAGTGGAAAAGGACCTGGGGGTGCTGGTTTGACAGCCAGCTGAATGTGAGCCATCAGTATGCCCAGGTGGCCAAGAAGGTCACTGGCATCCTGGCCTGTGTCAGAAATAGTGTGGCCAGCAGGACCAGGGCAGTGATCGTCCCTGTATTGGGTGTCTGACCCACTGTCCTTTTTTTAAAATTTCTCAGTGTAGCACCATAGTTACAAATTAATTCTATTTTTTTAATTTTTCAGCCTTCTCTTTCATTTTAGATTAATATGAGTATTAATTTAGGAAATTAGGATTACAGTGTGGAAAAGACATGGCACTGCTACGTTCAGTTTATTAAGTGGATGGGAGTGAGGGATAGGCAGTGTCAGGGAAATGTATGTCTTGTACACAAGTGACCATCCCCAATTACTACTCCAAGGGGGGTGGCACAACCTCAGGCTCCTGGGTAGACCGCAGCTTCTTCACTAATGGTTGAATCCCAGACACTCTGCTCCTACGCTGTCTCAGACATTCACGTCACCACACCTCCCCGCACACCAATCTCTGCCGGTGATTACAGCCACATGCCAGCGCAGGCCACTAATCAGATCAGTCCACAATAAGATTGCAGTATGCCTTTCCAGCAGTCTCACATGCTTTTGTGTCAGCTGTTGATCCATAGCTCACGCAATGGAAATACTCAGTTCTTGCTTGCGCCACCCTATTTGCCACAGCCCCCCACACGCAGCTAATTTACACCAAACTCAGCTCCTGGCTAAGGTAAGGCCTCAGTACTCCCACTTGGATCATTAGTTTACAAGTAGCTTAAATTTTCATGGGTCTATCCACCCACTGAGCACAAAGTGAAAAGTAAAAGTTAATAAGACACAGCTAATTAACGTGCCACAATCGGGCCAAATACTTGGTCCTTGTTAAACAGGTTTTGTTAATTACATCATCCGAAGTTAGTCCCTGTTTCACCTAAACAGAAGCTAGCGAGGGAGCTTCAGGACCACCCAGCATTCGGGATATAACTCCAACCTTGCAGGGCTTTGCCACAGCCATCTGATTAACTGATGCCAGACATTGCAGGTGACTGAGAGTGCAGTGGTTGTACCACAGATTGTTTGTCCCTCAGCCCATGGTGTCCTGGAGGGGCTGCGCTGTCACACCTGCTGCTCTCACTGGGAGGATCTAGTAGTGAACTTGCACTGCCAAGTATTCCAGGTAGCAGGCTCTTCACCAGATATACCTACAGAGATGCAGCCAAATATAGAACAACAAACTGATTACAAAGCAGTCAGGTGCAACGGGGCATCACAAGTCATTGATAATCACCCAAAGATGATCTGCCAGCTGGCTGGGGCATTTCTCAGGTAATGTTCACCTCTGCAGTCTGTTGGGATTGAGGAGGTGCTCTGTGCTCTTACTGCAAGGTTTCGTGTAAGCTGTCTGCTGCTCCTTGAAATACAATCCCTTTGGATGTAACTGTTTCTTTCTGTGTTGTACCTAGTAGGGTATTTGGCCCCTTGAAACCGTGGACACAGTATCTGAGGCATTGCTTTGGGTCAGCCACTGAGCAGCACAAGCAGCGCTGTTTGCTATCACCATCCATAGCATTGCTTCTACACTCTCACTCCTTTTTCCATCCCAGGTGATTCAAGCATCCTTAGCCCATGTTAGGTCTTAGCTAGTCTAGTATTTCCACTTCCCTGTCCACTCACTAATATTCCTTTCCTGAATGTGGCTTTGTCTACATCCACTCTTGCAATTTAACTTTTCTGCTCAATCAGCTGCCCTGGAAAACATTCCCACTCCAGTCAGCCACAGTCCTATGTCTTGCCTCTGCCATGCACTCCTCCTGAGCAGCCATGAGAAGAAGGAAGGATGTCATTAAGCATGCTGGCACACAAAGAATGCATACTCCACTGTGGCCACATGGGAAGCACTGTTATGTCAATTAAAGTAGAGATTCAGGTGGTTTGATATGACAGGGTTTGATGCACTAGCAGTAATTCACCATACTAATGCCAATTCCTAACAATGACACTTAGAAACTTGGCCAGTGGACTTGAACAACAACCTCTTAAAGGCATTTGCCTGGGGGCAGGTTGTATCAGTAGACTCTGTCAAGGAGCAGTAATAGCAATGGAATGATCTGAGCTACAGTGTAAATGCAATTTGCTCCTCATTGGTTTTGCTCTAATAGATATAACATGAAAGATGACACATTGTACTTGCATCCACCTCTGTCCCCATTTTCTCCAATACAAATGGGATTTGAGCAGCAACATCCCAGTTCAAGACATTATTACTCATAAGATTGCTGTGTCTACTTCTGTGCCTTTGGGTTTTTCTATACTGTGCCCTGGTATCAAGGCCAGTCCTAATACAAATGCCAGCCCCCTCTTAGCAACAAGTCTCTTGGGGAATTTTTACTACTGATGGCTTGCTACCCATGTTAACTCCTCAGCCACTGGCAGAGACAGCCAAACTGATTTGCAGGAAGAACCACAGAACACAGAGAAAATTGTAAACCAAAAAACTCTTCTACCAGGATGTTGTTGGGTCAACCTCTCAATGAACTGGTGCTGCCCCTTTCCAGCAGTATTATTCTCCTGTCAGCTGGTTATCCATGGTCCATACCATGGAAAAGATCAGGTGGTGTCTGTGTTGCTGCTTGCATGGCTCAGCGCGCTCTACCTGTTTGTGTGGCACTCCAAGCCAAAGCCATGCCAGGATACTCCCATATCAGAAGTTCCAGCAAAGGGCAATTTTTTCTGTGTTACCTAACCAAATATAGCAAAGTAGTATGATAGCTTTAACTGATGAAGCCATGGGAGCCATTCATCTGGGAAGAATTACTGTAGCCTCTATAGACAGAAATAATATTTAGACATTGAGTTTGGAGGAAACTTTTAAAACAATTTTCTCCAGCTTTTACAGAAGCATGAGCAACAACATCAAGAAATCAGCCTGTTGCAGTCAACACTGTATCTTGCTGTTGCTCATCCTTACTTTTATCTTTTTATTATTTTTTATTTTATTTATCTTTTTATGTTTTAAGGCCATGAGACCCTAAATTGAGGCCCTCTGGTTTAAGGACCATTTCACTTGTGTCTACATTTTGGGGGGGGGGGGGGGGGGGAAGTTACAGCTCCTTTTCTATAAGGTCTTGCTTGTGATAGATAATATTTTATTAGTCCATAATACTACAATCTAACAGCATAAGAACTTCCTCCCACTAGAAAATCTTCCTGTATAGACATCTTAAGATAATAAAAACAGGAAGCTTCCCAAATTATATCTATTGCTGAAAAACAATCACTTCTTTTGGCATTGTTAAAGAAAAAGTTCTGTTTTCCTTTCTTTTTTCTGCACAATCTTTTTAGGATTAAGATTATCACAGGCATTCTAGACCAAGTCCTTCAGCCTAATATCACACTAGTATCCCCATATTTTTCACAGCTTGTATATTTTCATTAAATCAGAGTAGGCTACTCATGCCCTGCAAGCCTGACATACTTTCATCATAGCTGGATCTGGTCTATTTTATTGTTACTTAACTCTTTTCCAACTGCTTCTGTGATTTTCCCCTCTGTATTTTTATCCTAGCCAAATGCCAGCCAGGCTTATTGGGATGGAGCACTGCTGCTTGCTGCAGGCCTGCTTCAGAGCTACTTGAATAGGGCCAGAAAATCAGCACAGATGAGACTTTTCAGTGCTGAAAGCTGCAGCATTTACAATCAAGCCCTGGCATTTGCAACGTTTTTGCAGGCTTCATCAAGCAGCTAATCTATCAGCTGAAATGGGAAGAGGTGTACCAGTACAACCTCAGCTTGATATGGTGAAATCTCCCATTAGACATTGGGCTGTCACTGGCTATCATTCTCTTGACTTTATGGAAGTGTCAGTGGGCTGTTCCTGATCTTCACATTATGGTAGTAAGGGCTGCTTCAAATCTCTGCCATGTGTGAGTGACTCTCCCACCAGAAAGACTGAAACCTCATAGAGCTTCTTCTGTTTTGTAAAAGTAAAAAATTACAAGGCGGTTTCCTCAATAGTCCCATTTCTGCATACCAGGGCTCAGCACAGGCCCTGGACTTTTTCTGGCACTACTGAGAGTGTACACAAATAAAAATAATTTCACCTTTATCATTTAAAATAATCCTCTCTCAAAACCTCATCTACTCTTAGTTAAGTGATTAATAAGGCAGAGAAACTCCTGAATGAAGACATAACTTGTTAAAGGTGTTCAAGTTGCTGACTAAAGCTTCAAGGTGTCTGGCCACAGCTGGCAACAACACAGCTCTTTCACAGAACAGCCTAGACTTCTCTTGTCTTTGGACCTTTGCTACTTGGACCCTTCTTAACCTGCTGCCACCTATCTTAGCACCAGCTACCAGAGTCCAAAAGCTCTACAAACAGCAGTTCTGGTAAACTAACTCTGCAGTTCTTGTGCTTTGCCAACAGATGCCACAGACATTTTTGGCAGTGCTTTGCGCCATGTCCAGGGCCTGATTCAGACCCAAGGACAGAGCTGCAGATGCCTTTCTAGCTGATTTTGGCTGCTATGTCCCCAAATAGTGTCATGTTCTTTCTGCACTTGTTCTTTTCTCCTGCACACACATACAGTGCCTAAAACATACACAAGCAGTTACAACAAAGCAAATAAGGGCACAGGCATTGAGCCAAACTTTGTTTACTCCAAAGATAGGCAGCAAACTGTAACTGCAAGGTACTGTAAGAAGTCCCTCCCACTAAGTCAATACATTGAAACTCAGATAATGCAGTAGAAGTTACCTCAAAATAATGAAATTGCCACTGTTACATCTCCCAAGACTTCTACACAGACTCCAAAAATATTTGTTTTGGTCACATGATGTTCCTTTTTTTTTTTTCTGCAGACACCAGAATTTGATCAGAGCAAGTTACAGTCACATATTTGCTATTACAAGCATGTCTAAGATGCTTATGAATCTGTTCAAAGTGAGGTGATAACTCACCTCTTATTTCCAGATTTTTGCTGCATTTCCTGAAAAGCTGAAGGCTGCATGTAGATTCATAAATACACAGAGAACTATAATGGCCAAGCTTTAGTAAAATAGCTCAAGACATTTTAAATTGGAGAAAAAGAGTTTATTTCCTCATAGAAACTCAAAATGAACATTTCTCACTTAAAAACATTCCTGTTTGTATGCAAGTCTTTTTTTTTCACTAATAATTTCAAAGAACTAGAAAAGAAAAAAAAAAACTTATTTTTTAACAGACTTTCAGTATCCAAGGTAATGTATTTATATAAATTGCTTCTCAAAGACCTCAGGTATGGTGATGTTTCAGCAACCACTGAAGAGCTATTATCCTGTTTCAAAGCCATTTTAAGACTGGGGAGAGCACTGGATCACATCCAGTTGTTTCCAAAAAACTTGATTACAGGAATTGGGATCATAACAATTCAAGCAGTAATTTATTGTATCTTGCAATAAATGAATAATTAAGTTTTGGGAATCTCAACAATTGTAAAGAGTTCGGTCACGTGCAGTGCTGAAAAACAACCTGTATTGGGGTGCATCACATATGTGGGGGACACATGGTAACAAGGCATTTGCAGCCCGTGGGAAATGTCATAAATCACTTTGTTTTCTCTGCCTGGCAGTATCCCAAGCACATCATTTCCCGTGCCTGCCAGCTCCAGGAAGCATTCATGGTTTGCTTTCTCCATTACATCTATTCCTAAGGCTGGCCTGGCACGGGGCTTTCAAATCAGAGAGATAATTCGCTGTACCAGTGAATACCTGGCTCTATTGCTGGTGCTATCCAGTGTGCCCAGGTGGCCAAGAATGCCAAGTCTGACAAGGAGCAGCTGAGGGAACTGAGGTTCTTCAGTCTGGAGAAGCAGAGGCTCAGGAGTGACTTTCAACTACCTGAAAAGAGGTTGTAGCCTGGTGGGGGTCGGCCTCTTCTCCTAAGCAACAAGTGACAGGACCAGAGGACGCAGCCTCAAGCTGCGCCGGGGGAGGTTTAGGTTGGACATGAGAAGGAATTTCTTCCCACAAGGGGTGATTAGATATTGGAATGGACTGCCCAGGAAGGTGATGGAGTCACCGTCCCTACAGGTGACTGGACATGGCACTGAGTGCCATGGTCTAGCTGACATGGGGCTGTTTTGTCATAGGTTGGACTCGATGATCTCTGAGGTCTTTTCCAAGCCAACTGATTCTGTGATTTCCCGCGGTACCCCTCTATACTTCCCTCCTCCCTTCCTGCCGGAGGCAGGCGGAGCTCAGCCGTGACGGGGAGGAGGGCAGGGGGCTGGAGGAGGAGCCGCCGCTGTCCCTCACCGGGAGGTGCCGCGGCGGCGGCGGGCGGGAGAGCAGGGGAGGGGCTGCGCCGCCTCACCGCCCGCCCGCCGCCATTTTGGCTGGTCCGCGTCGCTTCCGCCGCTGGGAAGTAAACAGAGAGGGAGGCAGGGAAGGAGTGAGAAGGAACGACGCGGGCGGGACGGGACGGACCGGACAGCCGGGCGGAGGAGGCGGCGCTGGGGTCGACTTCGGCGGAGAGAGCTGATGTGGCCGGAGCGGAGGCGCCAGCGCGGCCCGAGCCCCGGTTAATGCGAAGCGCAGCAGGGAGCCGCCAGGTGAAGGGACGGGAAAGGGGCGGCAGCGGCGGCGCAGCGGGACCTTCCTCAGGGTGCCAGACCTGGGGAGCGGGGCCCGAGCCGCGGGGCCGGCAGAAGTCGGGGACTGTGGGAGCCCCGCGGCGCCGCGCCCCGGGCCGGGGCCGGGCCGGAAGGAGCCGACCCTGGGGAGATCCTGCGCCAGGAGTAGCGGGAGAGCCTTAAATCCTAGTCCGCCGTGTTTGTGGGGGTTCGCTGCCTCGCAGCCTTCCTGTGGTAGCTGTGATAAATTGTGAAACCTTCCGTTGTGTGCAGCGGGTTGTTCGCGGCGATCGGGGTTGGGTTCGTGTCTGGGTCGCCCCCACTGTGAGCCCGTGCCCCCTTTAGCGCTGTTCCCAGAACAGCCTTTCTGTAAGGGGAGAGCAGTGAGCTCACTGGGCTCGCTCCTGGGGAAGCGTTATCAGGAGGGCGTAAACGGCTCTGCACAGCCGTTTGTTTGGTTTGGTTTTGTTGTTTTCTTTTTTTTTCTTTTTCTTTTTTGAACTGCCGTTGTATTCTGGCTGCACCTTACTCGGCAATAAAAACAATGTTGAGCACGTGCTTTGCTCCTCCTCCTCGGTGGCTGAACTGAGTGATTAGGGTTGGACGTGACTTTTGCAAACAAGATAGTGTGGGTTGCGCCCGGGTGCGGAGTTCAGAAACAAGTCGGTAAAATAGGTGGGGAAACTCACTTGGAAAGTCTTAAGGAGTCAGGCGTCGGGATTTCACCCATCTCTCTGCCCTGGTAGAGCTGGGTATTTTTGTTGGTTTGGGGTTCGTTGTTACCATCCTGGCTTTTCTGTCAAGATCATAGAATCTGAGAATCAGCTGGGTTGGAAGGGACCTCCAAGATCATCAAGTCCAACCCTTGATCCACTACTGCCGTGGTTACTAGACCATGGCACTGAGTGCCACATCCAGTCTCATCTTAAAAACCTCCAGGGACGGAGAATCCACCACTTCCCAGGGCAGCCCATTCCAATGCCTGATTACCCTTTCTGTAAAGAAGTTCTTTCTAATATCTAACCTAAACCTCCCCTGGCACAGCTTAAGACCATGCCCTCTTGTCTTGCTGACAGTTGCCTGGAAGAAGAGACCAACCCCCACCTGGCTACAACCTCCTTTCAGGGAGTTGTAGAGCGATGAGGTCTCCCCTGAGCCTCCTCTTCTCCAGGCTGATCTTAGATTCTAAAGCAAAGTTGATTATAGCAGCAACTTGGAAAAACTGGTCAGTGATATGTGTGTCCTGAGTATGCCAGGGAGAGTTAAAAGCAAGATTGATGGTTCAGGCATTGGTAAGAAGTGATAAATAATCATCCTTTGAAAAATAGGTTGTACCTATATGGTACAATGCTATCATGGAATTTTGCATCCATGTTCCTCATTGAAAAGTTGGGCTGGGATTCAAAATGGTTTGATTTTTAGACTATCAGATACATTAAGAAAGGTGATCTGAACCACGTGTGCCTGTATGTAGGCAGTATTCCTAAGCCTGTTCCATATTAAATATGCAGAAAGGTTTACTTTCTTAAGTGACCTTATTTTTTTAATAAGTATCTTCTTGGATGGCTCTGCAGACTTCTGTAGGTAAATCTGCATTCTTTGAATTTTGTATTTGTTTTATTATTACGTATGTTAAGAGGCTGAAAGCAGTTACATTTTTTAAAAACTATGCCAATACTTTAAGTTCTGAAACAAGGTGCCAAAAGTTAGATGACAAAACAGTCATGCAGTTCTTAAAATCATATTTTTTAGTCTTGAGCTTAGACACTTTTTTTCTCTTTGGAAAAAGTTCCAACAAGAAAATATTTTTGAAAAGTTATGCTTATCTCTCTTTTTAATTACAAGAGCATCCAAGACGTCAGTAACAAAAAAGTCTGGAATTGTTTTTTTCCCATCCCCTGCTTTTCAAGCCATGGCACTTAGAACATGTAACATCTTATTTTCTTGGAAGAATGTGACCTGAAATTCATCATCAGTATAGCTCTAGTGATGGTTTTATTATCTCTTTTTTTTTTTTTTTTTTAAATTGGCTATTGATAAAAACATGGGACAATTCCCCACAACTTCCAGGAGTGGGTTTTGATCTGTAACCAGCATATATTTATCTACTTAGAACTCATCCCAGTTAGCTCAGAGGTGCAGACTGAGTTGTCTGTTGATGACCTGGTCCCCTCCTATCAGCACATCTCAGAGGCCTTTTTTCCAGTTTTGTCAGTGGCAGCTCACTCCTGGTCTTTTCTAAAAGGGAGAGAAAAAGTAAAGAAAACCCCCCCACACCTTAATGCAGTGATAAAAGTAGCGTACCTAACCAGAAAATTTATGCACATGTATTCCCTTAACTAGCAGAAGATGAGACAGGATCTCTCTGTAAGGAAGACTCGGAGAGCCAAGTCTTAACAGTACCTTGTGTAGCTTTTTCCAGATTAATGAGAGATGGCTTTGGATATAGACTTAGACATCAAACACACTGTCCTAAATTTGGCAAGGGAATAGCTTGCCTGTGGTAAATGCTTATTATAACCTAGTTGTTTGGAATATCTGTTTAGCCTAAAATTTAAAGGAATGTTGCATTTCAAACTTTCTTATTATAAATATTATTCTTGTCCTGTAGTGAGTAAACTGGCTTATTATAAATATTATAATTTTTGTCCTGTGGTGAGTAGTTATCTCAAACAGAAACATGACAGGCTTGTAGTGGATTTGCTAATTAATTCTTGATTAGTTATAAATTTAATTCAGATTTCATAGTTGCAAAATCCAGTTTCTTTGTATTTTTGTTAATTGCAGATGGTTCTGAGTCACTGTTCAGTTTTCTTGCTTTTCTTCTGTTATTGGATCAGTAGCAGAACTCTCTTGGGCAGAAAGCTTGTTATGGTACACGAGTCATGTTTTGCATAGTCTCATAGTAGGGAGCTGTGAATAACAGTAAATAGTTGTCAGGAAGCAAGTAGACATTTTTGACCACTACTGTTTTCATCTTTTGCTTGCCCCCAGTTGCTACTGGGATTAAAAAATGAAGCTGGAAAAAAATCGAGACAAATTGAGTTCATCAGTCTTTCGTGACAGCATGCTCAGGTTTGCTTGCATCATCTTATCAGTGGCTTCACACCTTAAGTGATAGCTCGCTTCTGTCATGTGAGTAGCTAGGATTAAAGTCTTTAAAGGTAGGTAAGGAGGTACTGGCTTTGAGAAAATAATCTTGTATGCATTGGATTATAAACAGTATAATTTTTAAGTTGCACTCAGTTTTAAGAAGTACTTCCAAACTTTTAGTTACCAGCAGTACATAGTAGGGAAACTTAACTTTCCAGATCCCAGAAGGATTGGGCATATGATAGTCTCATACATGTGATGGTACTTGAATGTAAACCGGAATGATTTCACTGTGTATGAAGTCTGTGTTTATCTTATAGAAATCAGGAAGATTAGGGGTACTTATACATGTCAAGCCCATCCCATCCCTGGATTCTCTCATCTTTTTAGAGATTGGAATTGAGCATATTGTAGTTTAGCGTGAGGTCTTATTCATAGCTCTTCAGGACGTGATCTGCATCCTACTGAGGCTTTTAAAAATCAGATGCTAAGTTCAGTTGTAAGATGGCATGTACAAAAGAACACATTTTGAACAAAACCCAATGCTAGATTTATTTCAGATGTGTGTAGTGGTAGGGGGTTTTCACTTTAATAATGTAACATAAGGTAGAACTTTAGTTTGTTACATCATTATTGAAAAAGTATATGCTGTGGAGAGTGAGATAACCTTTTGCCTCAGGCTTGCTGAATTTGATATAATTTTGCAGAAAGTTTTCTGACCCTTCTGTAAACCTTTTTTGTGGGTTGAAACTTCCAGGCTGTTAATGGAAATCTTTCATAATCCCTATTTCCTAGTTAGTTGAAAAAATGAAAGCACACCAGTGTTCTTGATGAAATATGTTTTCAAGGATACTGATTTAAAACAGATGCCTATTGAATTAATGTCATTTAAATAAATAAATACATTTTAAAAAGAAAATGTCTGAGGGGAAAAAAATATTTGGTCAGATATAACAACATCTGCAGTATGCAGTGCCTGCAAGCCTGCATACAGTCTTTATTTACTTCCTTACCTAATTTTGTCTTCCGCAGTTTCAAGTGTTGTTTCTAATGAATAGGACTGGGGCAGCAATATGAATGTCAGTGTTCAAAAAATTGTTTAGAGTATTATCTTTGGATTTAGTAGAACAGTAGAGCGATAATCAACAAAACAGTAAAACAAATTAGGTTCAAAATGTTCTCAAGCACAAAAATAAACCACTGAGAGTGAATATTATAAATGGGTTGGCACTGTTAATGATTAAAGAAGTAATATTAAACATATCAGTTTAGATGATAATATCGTTTCTAGACTACTGCTTCGGTTTCATTGTTACTTGGGTTTTTTCCCTTTTTATATGACAGGGAAAAAAACCTGCAAAACTGTCGTTGCAAAAAACATCCTTTTTCACCTTCATAGTTTTCTGTTAATATTGTTCTCAGCTCTGTTCTCAGAATTTTTTTTTATTATTTCTGTAGAATGAAACGAGGAAGGAAAACTAATGAGGCCAACAACAGTTCACTGGGAGAGACAACTGAGAAGGAAACCAAGAGACACAAGGTTACAGAGAAGAAAACCATCGTTGTGCAGAGTCCTGACTGGGCGAACCTGCTTCAAGACGTTATCCTGCAGGTGTTTCAGTACTTGCCCCTTCTGGATCGTGCTCACGCATCCCAGGTCTGCCGAAGCTGGAACCAAGTGTTTCATATGCCAGATCTCTGGAGGTGTTTTGAGTTTGAACTGAACCAACCAGCGACATCGAACTTGAGGACTACACATCCTGAACTAATCAAGCAAATAATAAAAAGGCATTCCAATCACCTGCAGTATGTAAGCTTCAAGGTAGTGTATTTTATAGGCTTTTTAAAAAACGTTTTTATTTTAGAAGAAATACGGCATTGTAGTAAATGGCCTTGTTTTCCAGCTTAGTATACTGAAGAAATGGGTTCTCTAAATAGACATGTAGACATGGAGGTTACCTGCTAATTAATTTGTTTCTTTTAGGTGTATTTTCAGGACCAAAACTTGGAATAAATCCTGAACATACCTTTTCACTGCCTTAATTCTGTTAGATGGAAATTTCTTTGTTTGGTGGTGTGGTATTTTTGATTTTTATCTTTTTTCCCATTTTTCTTGTAGCAGCTTAGCTGCTTAAAATTCTGCCTCAGTGAGTGGACAGAAATACTTTGGTTCTGATACAACTGTATGTTTGGGTTCCTGCCTCAGAATTAAGTTTGATCAAGATGCATATATTGAGCATTTCCCCATTTCACATCCTGTAGGGAGTTGGATTTAATATTCATTGTAAGAAAACATCTAATATGCAGAGAGTGACTTCAGTACTATTAGTCAGCAACTAGTAGTTTTAATATTAAATTGTATGGGATTGTCTGCTCAGCACAACTGTGTTTCAGTTAACTGAAAAAGTACATGGAATTTGCACAGGATGGTGTGTGTACTGATTGTGCCTGGCTGAGAAGTACCATTTGGTGAGAATTGGTTCTGTTAACACCATGGAATTGTTTTCAGCAGATGAAAACCTTTAGTGGTAGCTTACCTATCACTGTGTTTTGGAAGGGTGCTGTGAAACTCGTGGCAGTGTATGCATCAGCTGTGTGAGAAGTTTGGAAAGGAAATGACTTCTGCAGCAGGACAAACATACTAGTTTATGAGATCAGGCAGTTCTAATGTAGGAATCATCAGCATGTGGGTAGCTGAGGCACCTCTGCCTGATCACATGTATTGCTACTGCTTGATTCCAGTACCAGATACAAGCTGTTATCGCAAGGTTTGCCGGGCTTTTATCGGCGTCCAAATAAAGAAAACTTACAGCTGTAGTGGAATGACCTTCCGGTGTCTTTTCTGCTGTCTGCATTTCTTTACACTAAGTCATTTTGAAGAATTTCAGATGCCCTTCTTTGACAGGGCAATACCCGCATCATTTCTTGAAATTGTTGCTTCAGTTGTCCTTCAGTGTTGCAGAATACACAAGGTACACTGACTGACTTACTCTGTAAAGGCTGAAAACATGAGGGGTGTCTTTTGTAGGCAAGCAAGATTGGATTGTTGACAATGGAGGTTTTTCAGTGTGTGTTTGAGCAGAAAATGAACATTCATTGGATTTACATCTATTGCTGACAAGGTAGTGTGGCTTATGGTAGGCTTAAATTTGATCCTGTGATCAAGCTTTATACTGCTCTATAGGTTTGCAAAGCCTACTGTGTGTAAGGGGTTATTCAGAAAGCACGTCTGAGTGTCGGGAAATCCACTGGAGACACAAGAAGTGACTGGGTTGTATAGCAAACTGACTAATGAAGGGTTTAGGGTTTTAGTTTTTGTGGTGGTTTTTATTTAGTTTTGGTTTTTTTGGTTTGTTTTTTTTTTTGGTAGATTATCCATTGCATATCTGTTGTGGTATTACCGATGAAGGGCCAGTCATATAGGTTCATATGATAATGCACTTAACTCTCCAGGAACTCAATATTATGAACTCAGTCACTGTAAAAAAAAGCAGTGTTTGCACCCAGTAAAGGATTTATAGAATTCCTGCATTTTAGTAAGGAAGAATGTAAAGAGGAGATGGAGTAGGCTCTGGACCCAAATGAACCTCCACTTCCTTATTATTTGATGTGGATTGAGTATCTTGAAACAAACTGTGTAGTTGACCCCTCACCATGCTATATTTTACCAAAGTGTTTAGTAGAGTAGTAAATTTTTAGCAAATTATCTTGGATTTTTTGTATATACTTTTTGGAAAAAAAAGAATGATGTTGATGGATTCTCAGTGAGGTGTTTTGTGAGGGTTTTCTGACATCACATTTCAGAAGGTAAAATGAAATAAAAAGTTAGAATATGTTTGATGCAGTGCTTTCTGAACGTGCAATCCATTTTGTTTTAAGGTGGACAGTAGCAAGGAATCTGCAGAAGCAGCTTGTGATATTTTATCCCAGCTTGTGAATTGCTCTCTGAAAACACTTGGGCTAATTTCAACTGCCCGGCCAAGCTTCATGGATTTACCAAAGGTATTTTAATATGAATATTTTTCTATTGCAGAGCATTGCAGTGTTTCATACAGTACTTCTATAACTTTATGAAAAGTTCTATCATAGGAATATGGATCTTTGGTAAAGAAAACTTTATTACTGGGCTCTATTAAAGGGAGCAACTGAGATGTACTGCAAGGATATCTAAAGTTCCACTTATTCTCTGAATCATGTGAGATCTTAGGCCTGACCTTGTTCTTTCAAGTCCTCCTGTCTTTTGACCCCAATGTAGAACTGAACAGTGTGGTGCAAGTCAAGAGGCTAGATGCTTTAGGTCTGTGTAATCATGCTGTGGGGGATGTTTAGGACACAGTGAGAATCAAATGAGGGGTGGGTAGAGTTTTATTCCTGGGGACTTGCCATAGGGCTTGTATGATCAGTGAGCTCTCTTTTGAAAAAAACGTGGTCGTGATTTTCAGTATGTCATGTCACGCAGTCAGGCATCAGCTTCTTAGGTGAAGTGCAGTGTATTTCTGAAATTTTCAGTCAGATTTTTACCTTGCAAGTTTACCAAAAATCAGATCTTGTTAGAAGGCATCTGATCTACAAGATAACAAATCTCTTACACATGCTCCTAAAGAATTCCTGCTAGTGAGATATACCATTGCTAAGGAGCAGGAGAGTGGTTGTGAAGGGCCAGACACAACTAGACTATTAGCTAGATCCTAGTGATGTCATTGCTGGTGATGGCACAAGGACAAGGAGGAACTATAGACAGCCAAGGGAAAGGAAGTAGGCTATAGGGCTTAAGCAAGGTTACCTACAGAAGGATTATCAATTACTGTCCTTACCAGTGGTCACAGCCACATCTTGTAGTTCTCTTGAATATGTATTTTTAATCCTTGATTTTTTTCAAAGAGGCTTTCCAGGTATTTAACTAGTTTTGGTATGATTTTTTTCCTTTTTTGATGTGCTTTGAATTGTGATGACGAGAAAACCTGAATGTAGTGAAAACAATCCACATTCTCAGTGTGTTAAGAATACTTTGTCCTTTCAGCTCTTGCTTATTGTTTTCTTTCTTAATCTGAATGTTGTTGTAGCTCTCTTATTTAGCTGTCTTTGGAGGGATATGTTATGGTCCTATTCTTCTTGCTGAGTAATTATTTGTAGTTATTCATGCTGTGGTCTTTGCTTCAAGGCTTCTAAAATACAGGCTTCCTGGTTTTGTTCCCAGTAGGTTTACACATGGTCTTTAAGAAATGTATTCAGAATGAGCCAAAATTAGCTCTGGGCCTAATTTACCTTTTGATGTTTACTTCTCAAATAATGCTGTCACTGGCATATGGGACCAGCAGTGATTTTAAAATTTTCCTGGACCACTAATGAAACTAAAGAATTGAATTGGACCATGGCTAAATTCTTGAGGGAAGCCTTTAGTAACAGGCCCATTAGATGAGAAGCACGCAAAGATGAACAGATTTGAGAAATGGGTAATATTATACGGTGGTTTGGTTTTCTTTTATGGTGTATTTTTTAAAAATTATTTTTATCAGACTGTATAGGAGGTCTGAACTACTTTGCATTATCCTTATCAGTGCTCTTCTGTTTTCAAGTAACAACATGACATCGGGCAAATGTTTGTAAATCATTTTTAGCATGGTGTTGCTAGTCTTTTCACTAAGTGCATTCTACATAAATCTTTTAAAGAATCATATTATAGGCTACATATGTGGCAGTATTGAAAAGATGGGCTTTTACATGTTGAGACATTGCCTGTTTTCCGTTAGCTCTTCAAACTAGAAGTTTCGAGTTACTTGTTTTTACAAACGTGGTTACCTTTCTTTGCCTTTTTATTTAACAACCTTCTTAGTGAAGGGAATTAATTTCTAAATATAGAGAATAAAAACACAATGCTAATGCTTTCAGAATACAGAGTGGAAATATTATTAAATTATTATTAAATATTAATATATAATTAAAACATGAACATATTTTATAATATAAATTATATTAAAGCACCTTTTCTTCTGTACGTAACATATGTAATCAGCATATCACCAGTAGAATTGGAGCGATCCCTAAAGCCAAAGTGCCTAAAGATTCTGAGTTGAACTTGCTTCCATTTGTATGAACGGACTCTGAAAGTTTGTGTTAGCATGAAAATATTCATTCCTTTTCTAAATCTAATTGTGTGTGAGTTTTACCAAAATTTACCAACATATCAGGTAAGAATGAACGAATACTGTTGCCAGGCCTTCTCTCATATAATTGTATTTAGGACTTGCGCATGAGGCTCAGAGTGAAGCAGTATTGAAATCAAAGTAGCAGGTCATTTTATGGAAACTTAATGTAGGACAAGGAGAAAATACCTTTTTTAAGTCTTCTGTTCACTCAGTCTTGTAAGAAATCATGAAGATAAGCTAATTATTCACTTCCTACATATCACAAGTGGTTTCTACAAGCACTGCTGTATCTGCTCCTTAGTCTATGTTTCCCAAGTTAAAGGTGCCTTGGGCTCTGTCTTTACTAATAGGTTTCAGTGGTTATGTAAAAATGCTGAGGAGCAACTTTGAGCACTGGACCTACATTATCTATGCTGCTTAATTGGTAATTAATTGGTCACTTGCTCCTTGGCTCCGTTTGGACCACTCCAGTGAGCAGCTTTCCAAGATAAATCCATTCAAAACCTAAATCCTCTAGGTGGGTGGTAGGCAGGCAGTAGTATCATTTGCTTCAAATACAACATTACAGGGTTGCCACTCCTGACCTGATTTGCATCTCACCAATGCAGTACAACTCGCCATGTGGGAATTCCTCTTCTAGAATATGCTCTGTTTAGAGTGTGACTTGCAAATTATTCTCAAAACTAGGGCTTCTGGGCTTTACCCTTGCTCATGGTCTTTCTCTAGATTTAAATTTGTACACTGAATTGTCCAGGATCAGGTTCTGGATTTGCATTTAATGTTAGAGATTCTGATTTGCCCAATACATAGACTAATAGCAAAAAGTTATTACACTTCCTCTACTAAAAAAATGTCAGATTTAGTATTAATTTTAGTTATGCAATATCAAAAGAATGCTTTTTTGGCAAATGCTGTCAATAAGTACAAGAAAACTAAGATTGCAGTGTACAGTATAAAACCACTGAGATTTTTACTTGAGATTCTGCTTCATTTACACTTTCTTTTTTTTCCAGTCTCACTTTATTTCTGCACTGACAGTGGTGTTTGTAAACTCCAAATCCCTCTCTTCACTCAAGATTGATGATACACCAGTAGATGATCCATCTCTCAAAGTGCTCGTGGCTAATAATAGTGACACACTCAAACTGTTGAAAATGAGCAGTTGTCCTCATGTTTCTCCAGCTGGTAAGCTGCTGTGGTTCTGTGGGATCGTTCTGGGTTTTTTTGTTGTTGTTCCTTGGGGTTTTTTTATGATGCATGCATTAAATTCTGTCTGAATTTAATGGGGAGGGAGGATGAGTGTGGTATTTACAGCACCTGTCACTGAAGAAAGTTCTTTCAACTGGAGGTCAGGCCATCTATCCTGCCACTTGCAGAGTGACTGCTGAGCTAATAGTGCATGTCTGTTGTGGGCAAACAACTAATCTCATGTGGAACTTAAAGAGTATGTATTGACTTAATAGTGCACTACTTTTGCAATGACTAAGTATTCCAGTATAGTCAAGCTTTTTGGAATGCGACTTCCTTTTCCACATTTTATTATGTGTGGGTTTTGAGTGTTGCCATATCATGGATTATGAAGATGCTGCTTTAGTCATTCTGAAGGAAAGCAGTTTGATCTCTTGCTGGAGAATAAGTGCAGACAACATCAACACAGTGGAGATGAGACTGAGCTCTGCAGAACTTCTGCTGTTACCAAAGCATTAACACTCTGTGTCAGTAGCAAAAATGAAGTCTGCTTGTAGCAGAATGAAATGACTCAAGATTGCATAAACCTTCGGCAAATGTTAATTCTATGAACTTCAACAATGCACAGCAAGTTTAAGATTTATTCACAGCCTGTCAGCTTAACACTTAGAGTTTTTCACGGAGAAATGGAAGAGGAATTGTACATGAGATGCTGGCAACTTAGTTTGATTCCTCTTCTGAGGATGAGTGGAAACTACTATAGTAATCATAACTTTCTTCATGCAAATATATTGCAGTTGGAAGTGTTAGGTATATCATGTGTAAAATTCACCAGCAGGATTCCTAATATGTGGGGAAAACTGTACTATAGAAGAGGGTGTGTTATTGTAGTGATAACAAACAAAACAGACTTCATACCTTTTGCAGGTGTAGCTCTCAGACAAAACCTTGTGTTTGGTTTTGTATAAAAAAAGTCCTGAAAGTGCAGGTTTGTTATGCAGCAGATTGGTCCAGCAAAGTGTTCACCGGCATGTTAACTGTAATGTCATTTTGTCCAAAGCTTTGTAATCATAGATAGGGGATTGCTTAAATTGGCTTTTCTGTCTTAAAATTGTTTCTTGAGAATCTTTGTGTCTGAGAAGTATATGAGCCATAATATGTCTGTCAGGAGGAATGTTAAATGCTATGTTCTCAGCCCCTCTATTAATGGAAAGGCCGTATCCCACATTTCACAGGTTTCTGGGTCACATGAAATGCAGAGGACTGGATGCTTTTTTTAGTGCTTTTTATTTTTTTTCAGTACTGTTACCAGTATGGTACCATCACTTCTATGTACAAATAGGATAAGTGGAAACCTTAGACTGAACTGAATTCTTTTTGTTAATTTGTTTTTGTCTTCTGTGAGCAGCAGGTCATATGAATTCATTAAAGGGAGAGTCTGGAAATTGCTGTTCTAGAAATTACTGCTCCCAATTTTTAGTGTTTTGCCGCCTTTTTTTGCTGTAGCTTTTCCAGATTTAAATATTTATGCTTTGTTAGAAAGAACAAATACTGACTGCAGCAGCTTCTGTATTTAATTAAAATCTAGCATTGATTTTACGTTTGCTTTCTGCAGGCAACAAACTTTTTTTCACAGTTGCTTTGTTGGCCACAGAGGAGACAGCAGTTCTTACAGCACAGGCTAGGGGAATACTTTCATCATGAGTAAGGACCTTTTACAAAAATGAAGTTTTTGTAAGACCACAGATATGTGGTCTTACAGCAGGGCAGAACAGTCAGAATATGCTATCTTTATATTTGTCCCTTCTGTTTATATATTTGTTAACTTCTTTGTTTCCCGAGCAAAATAGCGATGTAGTCGCATTGTGCATGTCTGTCTTGAACGGTGTAGGTGCAAAGAGGTCACAAGGTCGTGCTTGTGAAAAAGATTAATTTTCACATTGTCCAGTATGATTTTGTTTTGATGTTAGGTCTTGGTTACATGTTAAAATAGGTGGTCTTTGCACTCTCCTGACGTACATAAACAAATGCACTCCTATGTTTCTTCTTCAGTTATTAGTACATTTATCTGTGCAACCCCTCTCATAATGTTCTGTTCTGCCAGGTATCCTTTGCGTGGCTGACCAGTGCCATGGCTTACGTGAGTTGGCCCTGAACTACCATCTGCTGAGTGATGAGCTGCTGCTTGCTTTGTCTTCTGAAAAACACGTCAGGTTAGAACACTTGCGCATTGACGTTGTCAGTGAAAACCCTGGGCAGACTCAGTTCCACACGATTCAGAAGAGCAGCTGGGATGCTTTCATCAAGCATTCTCCTAAAGTAAATTTAGTAATGTACTTTTTCCTGTACGAGGAAGAGTTTGACCCGTTCTTTCGTTACGAAATACCTGTCACTCACCTTTACTTCGGAAGATCAGTAAGCAAAGACGTACTTGGCCGCGTTGGAATGACGTGTCCTCGGCTGGTTGAACTGGTGGTGTGTGCCAATGGATTGCGGCCGCTGGATGAGGAGCTGATCTGTATTGCCGAGCGGTGCAAGTACCTGTCGGCGGTTGGCCTAGGAGAATGTGAAGTCTCTTGCAGTGCCTTTGTTGAGTTTGTGAAGATGTGTGGCGGTCGTCTCTCTCAGCTTTCTATCATGGAGGAAGTTTTGATTCCTGATCAGAAATACAACTTAGAGCAGATTCATTGGGAAGTTTCAAAGCATCTCGGTAGAGTGTGGTTCCCAGACATGATGCCCACATGGTAAAGTCCTTAAGAGACTCCAGGGCAGATGGAATAGCACCTTAAACCCAAGCTTACCATACTGCAATAAAAGCTTATTTAATAATATAGATTTTACTGCAAGTTAATTCATTGTTTGATTAGAAAATTAATTTTTCTTTTAAAAATTATTTTTGAACTCCAGATCCAAAAATAGAATTCACAGTTTCAGAACCTGTTTTCATCAAAACCAAAGTGAGGTTTGTTTTAGATTTGATCTTTTTCATTGAAAGTGATCTCAAATGTTTTTGGAAATAAAACAAAAGTATCTAAAATATTGAAATACCTGCAAAATACCAGTTTTAATATGCTGTCCTTCTTTGATTTAGATAGTAGTATCGAACGCAACCAGATTTGATCTTAAAAAACCAAAACAAAACTCCAACTAAATTGCATGCTTTTGTTGCAGACTGTAGCATTTCTAATCCAGTCACCTAGATGACAAGATGAAGTTTATAAGTGTTTAGTAGCCTGTGAAATATACACATTGTTATATAAAAATCATAAAAGGCAAGAGAAATACACAGTAATAACAGTTTAGACAACTCAAATAGTAAGTTTGCTACCTTATTCAAACAGTAGTGTGAGCTACCAAAAGCAGTGTGGGGTTTTTTCCCCCCTCTCTACGCATTTTAATGTAGTTTGCTTATGGAGTCTCAGATCTGCATCTAAACCTGTTTTAAGGTACTTTATGTCTAGCTCAGGAAGCGAAAGCATTCTGGGGGAAAATGTAGATACATTGTATTTAAAAATAAATTGTAGTTAATGAGCTTTTCTTGCACATTAACCAGCTTGGCAGCATACAGTGAGATGGAATAATGTACAGTTTATGAAATGAACCCAGCAATGTTATTCTCATGACATGGGTGTGAATAAGGTGAGATAAGAAAGGTAAAATTTGAATGGTGACCAAGAACCTTTTCACAAAATCTTAGACCTTTTGGCTGCTTTCAGTTTGAGAGAAATGACATTGTAACAGTTGCTTAAGCTGTATAAACTAACTGTATACTGTAAATCTGTTTCAGAAATGTTTATGTACAAAGTGGATGTTTGATAGATAATCATTTTGTATACCTTTAATTCAGCTAGTTCTGTCAGTTCATAATATTTAAAAAACCAAAAGGAGTAAACTTGGTGAAGTAGAGCGATAGGCAAAAATTTGTTTTGAACATTTGATAAATCAGTTTTATTAAAGGAAATTTTTAGTCTGTAAGTGGTGTAGGCAAGACATTGCCTGTGATCTGGATGTGGCTTGTGACTTCATTTCTTGCTGCCAACAGTTATGTTATTTTCTCTTTGACGTTCCTGACTGGTAACACTAAAGCGTTGACGTGACAGCTGCATGTCTGGCAGGTGTGGTCAGCCATCAGCAAGGCAGAGCTGCTCGGGCTGCAGGCTGGGCTGAACTCTCGCTTGAGCTGTACAGCTCCTTCTGGTAGTAAGTAGATTTCCTTCGTTTCTGATTTCAGTAATGTTTAACCAGATGTATAGCTCAGTGTAATACACTTATGAGTGTATTTAAGTTCATAACTATATTTTGAGCAAACAATGCTCAGTGGACTGGACATCTTTATAGAGGAGTTAGATGTTTCTGTAGAGCTTTGATTTAAAAAATGCATTTTATGAAATACGCGGGTTTTGTATTAGAATTTGTTAAATTAATGTAATACTATAATTTGCTTTTATTTGTATAAAAGGTGTCAATATATTTAGTCCATAAAAGTAAAAGAGCTCCATGTTTTTTGTAACCTGACTCTCAGAACTGCGTGTATTATAAGGTGGAGTAACACTTGCAATCTGGGGAAGAGGACGGGTTTTCACTACATTAAAGTGAGGCAATCCCACTAGTAACACAGCCAAAACCTCTTTGGACCTTGACTACTAGAGGTCCCAATACTCGCAAGGTAAGTTGCCAACATGTTGGTAGCAGGAATAACTGAAAGGAAAGGTACAACCTAAATACCACATACAACTTTGAGAATTCATGTATTTGCAACCCAGCATTCTGCTGCTCACAGAGACACCTGTGGTCAGACCCTGACATGTGTTTGGTTGTAACAGAACTCCTTCACCAGTAAGGTAACTGACTTGTTCTGAAAAGCCTCTGTTTTGTTGCACAGACTTCAAAAAGTCCTTCCTGGATGCAACACAGTATTGTAACGGTTATCAATATGTTCAAGGATAAGAAAATAACTTGAAAGCAGTTGTCTCTTCTGCTGAAGGTCAATAATTTTTATACACCAAACCAATTACACCATCCTTAGCTCAAACAGTCCAGCTGTAATACTTAGGCAAGAGAGTTGCTACGATGCTCTTTTTTAGCAAATTTTTTACATTTTATTTTGTCTTGTACACATTGGAACAAATGAATAATGAATACATAAAAATCATGGCATAAGTGACTACCACAGACTCATGAAATTCACTAGAAACATAAACAGGGGTGTCACAGCTGCATCATTTTTCCCTGACTTCACCTTTTATTTCTTGTTTTCGGAAGAATCCAATCCAGTGTTGGCCTGGTTGTTCAGTCTTGGGTAGGCGTTGTTAATGCGTGCAGTGACAAATCTTTCCTCTGAACACAAGTGCCTACAAGTTACGATACTGAAGGCAGCAGCTCTCCTAATCCAGAACATCTGTGAATGGGTTTGTGAGGGGGAAAGCAGAAACCATTTGTACCAGCAATTTTCACTGCATGGCCCTTTGGGGAGCAGGAGCTGCACACTCAGACCTTGAGGTATGACCAGCCAGGATCTGCCTCACTTGGGAACTCTCCTGGAATGAAGTGTGGGTTACAGCCCCACAGCTCAGTGGTGTAACAATTAAGCAGTTTTGCACAAGACCAGTGTGCAGACCTGGAAATTGTTGTATTGCAGAATTACTGCATATTTGTACCCTTAACTGCAGCTTGCATAACAGCAGGGAGCAGAAACAAACACAGTCTAAAGTGATGAACAAGTCCTGTATTCAAAGCATGAGTAAAGACTCGATGACACAGCCACTGGAGAAAGTAGGTGCTTATCCTTGAGCCTGGCAGTAAGGACAGTCCCCTGGTTCCTACTGTTGGGCAAGTGCTGTGAGTACCACCTGGCTGTGAGTGAGATGCCAGGTGTGATCCTACTATTTCTGCTCCTCTGTGTGACTTTCAGGAGGAGGCTGTCCATCTCAGATGCTTGAGGTCAATAGGTGGTTTTCAGTGACAAACTATAACAGATCATCAGGTGCACAGAAGCGGTTTGTGACATCTAACACTTGCTTTGTAAGTGACAAAAGTGTAATCTTTATGGACCTATTCTAGGCTTGTCTAAACTTTGCAGAAGTAGGCTATTCATCAGCTCTGTGTTATCCTGGATCTAATTCTGAAGGCCTAACTCAAGGATTCTGGATTCTGCCTACAAAAGAGCACTGCACTCAACAACTTCAGCTAATTCCAGTGCAATTAATTGTTCAACAACTGCACCTCTTCCAGGACTGCAGTTTGTGCTGGTGGAGTTTATTCCCACTCAGCTGCGCATTCAGTCTGAACAATTAACTTTCACAAACCCTCCCCAGCTGAGAGGATCGCTCGCTCTCCAACTGTGTGCCCAGCAGGAATAAATACTGACCTCAGAAGGAGGGTAAATAAAGGGCAACTCCTACACTGATAATTAGTACCTTTAAACTGAGGGTAGAATTCAAAGTGTGAAACAGACTTGGAATACACACATGGCTGTGTGGAAGAATCCCCAAGTGATTGGCAGTGGGATCTATTGCTGATTGGACCCAGATTTCACCTCAGACAGCTGCTTCTACCACCAAGGGATGCAGTATCCTTGACAAATAACTGTCCTGTTGTCTTCATCTTTGTTGCCAGAAATTTACTGTCCTCTAACTTGCAACTAATACATGCTAGGATGTAACTTTCTCTTGAATCAACTCCTATTACCACTACTACCTACTACCAGAGTAGTAAGGCAGGAGTAAAACATGCTAAATTAGGCAGTTTGTACAGATGAAATAGAAAAAGTGAGAAGGGCTGATACTGAAGTACAAAAAGCTCAGGATATTATACACTTGTACTGACAGAACCATGAAGTTATGTTTGACCACAGACACGAAAAATTATTACATCATTCACACAAACTATTTTTTATCAAGTTCCTTAAGAATGAGGTTTTTACCTCTACAACCAGTCAGCTCTGTTAAGTTGTCTAAGCTCTCTGTTGCTGGTTCACAAATACCCATCTTTTTGAGTGTTAGAAGCTGGATGATTCAGCTACCATTAGCTGTGTATTTCAGAATTCAGTGTTTCCAGTTCTGTAAGGCTCTTGTGTGCATCACAGAATACTCCAGCTATTAGGGGAAAAGAATTACTTTGGTGTGTAGGCTCCTTAGGTCCTGAGTAGAGACACAGAAGTACTGTTCAGTGAATGAACAGCACTGTCAGGCTGCTATGAGGGAGCATGACGTACCCTGCCATAGCATCTACTTCAGCCTCCCAAAGTTCTCCAGCTTTTTAGCAAATACTAGAGAAGAAGCTTTTGGGACTTTTACTGGCTTGGCTCTGTGATTGAATTTCCCCCTCACAGCTTCAGACAGTGGTTTTTGAGGCTGTGGCTTTTCCCAGGGAAGACAAATGTACGTTCAACAACATTGAGGGTCTCAAAGTCACAGAAATGAGTCATCAACAAGAATCTAACTTCTGTAGACAGGCTTGCTGCACCCTTTTTAACTTTCCTAGTGCCTCTTGCATTACCTTCCTGGTGGTGCTGTGTGGTGCTTGGTTGCTGGCTGGGGTGAAACCATGACAGTAATCTAAAGAATCCAAAGCTCAGTTCAGGCATGAGGGCTTGTAACTTTGGCTAAAAAGAGCAAAGTCTTTCAATCTGAGGCAGAAGATGAAGTTTCACCTACCAGTGGAAGTAATTAGCAGCTTTTCCATGAACAGAGCTGCTCTCATCCTCTCATTACTCTCACACAAGCTCTCATGCTCATCCCCTTACACGATGATATAATTCAACTGATCAGTTTTAGTGACTTTCTAAATACAAGGTTAATGTACTGCCATTCTTTGAATCAAATCACTGTGTACGACCCTCTTTGGCTGCAGCAGGCCATTAGCTTGGCTCAAGCCAAATGAAACTGCAGAGTTGGGTTTCTGTGTTCCTGCTTGGCCATGAGACAGCAATAACCTCTGTAGGAGGGCTATTCATTCTGCAGCTAGTTTAAAAAAAAATACAAGTGAGCTGCCTACACTTGGAGATGACTGCAGGTGTATTTTTTGTGTGCAGGCACCTCAGTGGTTTCCAGAAAGCCAGTGTTTCCTTGGCTTTGGTCACTTGAGTTTAAAGGGAACTAACTAGTTGCTAAGCTGCTCTAGGCTGAACCTGGAACAGGACTCAAGGATCGTGCAGCTGGCACAGCACCACTACTGCAAGCATCAGTGCCAGCAAGAGCTGCAGTGTCCTTTTATGGGCAATTCTGGGACAAGCACAGATTTTTAACTCCAATGTTAACACCCTACAGGCTGTCCTTGCTTCTTTCATATTAAGGGTTCTATGCTTTTTAAAGAAATTTGAAAGGAATATACCCATGAGTTCTATGACACTGACCTAACTGAAGCCTCAAGTAGACTTTAAGGCAGGAAACTGCTAGAACACTGCAGTTATGCATCAAAGTTGGCATCAAAAGAGGCACTTTGGTTTTCTTCTGTGCTACAGAACACACAAAGCTAAAGAAGAGCCATCTGTATTGTGTTTACAGTATAGGTGAATGAAGCAAAGTGGTTAAAAGATACCACCCATGCCATCTTCTAGTAGATTCACTGCCCCTTCCCCCACCGCCACTGAACACTGGAGAACAGTTTATGGGTCCCAGTTTACAAACCAAAGAACTACAGAACTACCAATCTAAGGCACATGTTGAAGGAACTGGACACACGAAGACACTCAGGTTTTTTAGCTCCAAGACACAGATAAGCCAATTTAGTCCTTGTAATGCTGTGTCCCACCTCTGTAGGTGGTCAGGTGCTACCTGCTACAGCATGGCCATGCATGTGGAGACCAGAGCAGGCTGCTGCCTCCCCACTCCCCCTCTGGCACTGCCAAGCTCAGCCAAAGGAGCCTCAGCACGTGGCCATGGTTACACAGAAGCTAAGTCATGGATGCTGAAGCTTTCATGTGCTATACAGGTAATAACAAAAAAAATGCACACGCTTTCATGGTGTCTGGCAAAGCCTTCCCAACACAACTTTTACGGTTAGCACTGAAACGTATGACCCTTTAGCACCATCACGGTAATGCTCCAAATTTGACATGAGGGCAAGTTTGGTTCTTCAGTAAGCAGCTATACACCGAAGGACTCTTTGCTTCCAACAGGTAAAGGGACCTCTTCATAAATTATTTTGAGATAAGGAAACTTCATAGGTAAAAACCAGTATTCCAAGTTGTAGAAGAGGTAAAACTGATGATTCAAGATGACACGATCAATTATTCTTACAAGATCCACAAAAAACTCTCTGACTGACTGATGAGGTTTAAATGGACTGTAGAAGTCTCTTATAGCTGCTGCCAATGTCTTGTTTCCTAGTGGTCCAAAAATAGATGTTTCATTTCCCAAATAAATAGGTTCTCCGCTGAATAAAATTATGCTTGTATAGTTTGTTTGTATCTTCTTAAATACAGCTCCTAAGTCAGCCAGCTTTTGGTAGGTTCTCAGTATAAACTTCGAGCACTCATAAGAGTCAAACCATACTGTTGATTGTTTGTCAGGACTTGCTTGAACTGTCCAGGTCTCGTAGTAAATACCAGTCTCATTGTCATATTTTACCCATTGTGCCATTTCATTAAACATGGTTCCTGTAAGAGATGAAAATAAGTATTACAGAGACAAGGTAACAAACACATGACTCAGAATACTTTCCATCTATTTCAAGGTTCACTTCCCTCCCCTGCAAAAGTTTACCTACAACATTACCTAACCATACATGGGCACAAGGCTTGGGTTGGAGAGAGAAGTGATACCCCACTGAATAAACCACATTTACATGCAAGTTATTTAAAACTAATTCCTTCTTCTGACCCTTTTCCTCCTACTATGGCAGAACATCCAAACATCAGAGAACCATGACACTTCTCATTTTCCTTTATCCGTGCAGGCAAACAGGGCAGGTAGTAAAATATACAAGACATGCTGACAAAGCACTCACCAGAGCAACAGGTATTTCTGCACTTCAAGTTTTAACCAAATTCAGCAATTCAGGGCAGAAATTTTCATGTCTCTTCACAAAAGAAACCTTAGACTGAAACACCCTGCTGTTTTAGCAGTTCCTCAGCCAGCAAAGCTGAATTGAGCCAAATGATGAGTGGGATGTGAAGACCAGTAAACTTAAAGACCTTGAAGATTATTTTTTTATTTAGAATATGGGTTTGGAGTATTTAGGTGATGGTGATTTCACAGCTGGAATGATGAAGACATCCCTAACTCAGCTTGTCTCGCTGCTAGCTACTACCTCTGAGTAACTAAAGCTCTGGACATTCGCCTCCCAGGCTACCCCATTATAACTGCTCTTCACTCCCCACTTGAGAGCTTTCGGACTTCATGGTAAACGTAACAATCGCTCTGCTTAGTGGAAGGATTAGGTACTTTATTTTTTAATTGCCTGTGACTTGGTTTAATAGAACAGCAAGTCATTAAATCTGTATCAAGAATGGTACTTATACACTGTAGATGGGTTTGAAGTTTCCCCTTATCTTCTCTAATTCCTACCCCATTAGCTTCCTACTGCATATTCTGTAAGGCATGTTATTGAAAAGGATTAGTCTCTCCTAACAAGACCGAGATGGACATAATATGAAGTTCTGGCCTTAACATCGCAAATTAACCAGAAGTGTTACAGGTTAATGGGCCTCTGGTGGTCTAGTGGTTAGAGTGCAGGACTCGCACCGCTGCGACCCGGGTTCAATTCCCGGCCCCCCGGGCAGCTGGAGCTCGTCAGCCTTGTATGGCAATCCAGCTACGTCCTGGGGACCTCACTGCCACTGTCCAAGCTTTGCTCGGCCCCGGCAGATGAACCTCAGGATTAAAGGGTGGGCTCAGTTCAGCGCACGCTGTGTCTCACCTAAAAAATCCACTGCGCAGGCTCGAAGGGTTTATGACCTTTCCCAAAATCTTCGCTTGCGAAGACTGGCCATTACTTACTTACAGGTTAATGCATGGCTGCATTGACAGTATGTTGGAAGATACCTAGACAATCAAAAATCAGACTTTGGATATTCCTGTCCTATTCCCACAGAAGAAACATACTCCTACGTAACATTAACCTTTCTGATGGGCTTTAAAAAGGAAATGAGATGGCTTCACTGTGGTGTCTGACAATGATGACCAACAGCTCTATAGAATCTCACAAAGTCTAAGAGGATCCAGCCATTTCATACATTAAAGCTCTATCCCATGAGATGGGATGCTTTTTGCTTGCTCTCTGAAGGAAGCAAGTTCAGCTTATGATGCTGTTCCTCTGTGCTTGCATCCCCTCACCCTCTTCCACAGTAACATTCAGATTCCTAGTCAAATCTAGACAATTCAAAGCCCTCTGATATACTACTTCCCTAAAAGTTTCTTGGAAATGGGAAGTGAGAGAAACAAGGAAGTAACAGTGCCTCCACAAGAAACCAGCATAACCTCACCTTTCTTGGGCATCAAATAATCCACTCAGGCAGGAAGCATTAAAAGTTCTAGAACCATATGAAAATATTTAACTTGGTATTCATAAAAAAGAATCCAATTGCATCGGGCATCAAAGACGTCAGTCATGAACCACAAACTCACAGGAAAGCAGCTCCGCTTTACTTCACTGCTGGGAGAACTGCCTAGAATTTCTTAACAGACTGGACAGATTACCTAGAGACTGAGGCCAGTAAAGTTGCTAAAAGTGGAAGTGGGCACACATAAAGCACCACATCACACTACCTGTAAGCTGACTCTCCACTGTGCCTTGTACACTACATTAACTTCAGAGAGTAAGTGGTTTTAGTCACAAAAAATGCAACTCTCCAAGTCCTCAATGAACTTTTTTCCTAAGACATTCATTCTATTAGTAGACCAATCAATTAGATTTATTTACATGACCATTTCATTTTAGGATTGCAATGTTCAGTATGTACCAGGAAGCTATTCTGGTGATCATCCGTGTATTTACAGGTGTAAGTCATAGGTTTGTTCTACAATATATGACAGAGACCTATTACTGGGGACATTTGCACAGTTTTTATGAAAGATAATGGGGAGATGGAAATAGAGACTAATTTTTTTTTATCTTTGAGATTGTTTCTAAATACGCCTTATTTGTTTGCTCAGTAATGAACATATTTTCAAGTTTTTCTGTCTCAGCAGTCATCTGCCACTTCACAGTACAAGCTTTTGTTTTGGTGAAGCCATGTGAAGAGTCCATAATGGCTCTGTATAAGCTGTTTTGCTATTTTTACATTCAAGAGACTCAAGTGTTTTGGTACAACACCACCACATGACTCTCATTTAACAACTCTTCAGTGTGTTGTTCAAAAGGCAGCAGCCTCATGCCACTTTCTGCATTAAAGAGAGTGTTTGAAATTAGCATCAGTGACTAACACTGCAAATAACCTACAGAACATAAATTAAAAGATACTGCTTTACATAAAGACAAGGCTGACTCTGTATTTTTTATTCACATTATCCAAAGCATCTAAAATCTACCTGATATTGTAGTCACAAGAACTAAAGTTCCATTTTCCTTCCAGTGTGCATCATCTATTCCTTCATAAAAGCAGGCAGCTCCCTGGTTACACCAGAACGGTGCATCTATGCCAGGCCGCAGATGTGGAAACGTGCAGTTCCCAAGCTGGAAGAGCTCATACCACTCCATTGTGTAGTTTTTGCCTGTTAGAGAGCTCCTGAAACCTACAGCATCATGCATAATTTTCTGTGAAAAGATAAAAAACAAACAATTAAAACCCAAAACTTTAACATTATAACAACTTCAGCCTGGTCTGTACAGAAGATAAGATGTTGGGAGCTGTTCTGTAACAGGGTGAGAGGAGGGGAAGGAGTTCCTGTAACATTGGATTCAGTCGCACTGATGCACAACACACTAGACTGAATCACACTCATACTTTTAACATGCTGTCTCAGAGCTTATCTACCCATCCATCATAAATTCTGTTACTTAGAGGCAGATTCTCAGTGGGAGCTCATCATCAAAACTCAAGCTGACTTTTGAATCCTTAACCTCTGTATTAGGGAGGGTTCGGACCATACTGAATCTTGAAAACTACGACACCGTTGAAAGCTCAACAAAACAGATATTTATTACCAAGAGGTGGCCAACAAAACAAACAAACACAAAAGGGAGGAAGGAGGAGAGAAGTAAGCCCCCAGCACAACCTACCCAGTCACCCAGCTGTTGCCCATAAAGTTATCTTACCCACCTAGCATGCCTATAATTACCCATAGCAGAAGCTGCATCCTTGGAGAGTCAGTAAGTTCACGAACTGTCAGGCGTTCCCGCCAAAAGGCAACGTTGTCCTTGGTGTGAAGCCAGCTCCCCTCCGAGAAAGCACTGTCTGCTTTTATACAATTAACTGAGTGACCTCAACCTAGGCAGGAGTGGTCATCACTGCCCAGCCAGAGGCTCTTCGTCCCACCCCTTAGTTATGTAAGTGCATCTCTTCTGCGCATGCGTGGCTTTCCCTGCGCCTGCGTACTGCACTCGGGGGGTCTTTTCCAAATGAGTCTGGGGGCGCTACTTCATCATTAGAGTCTTCACTTTCTCCTTCAAGCGACCTTGGAGGACAATTAGCCAATCACAGAACGCCAATTAAAACAGTTTATACAAGAAGCTCTCTCTCCAAGGACGAGGTACCTGTTTATCAGTACTTGTTTTCTCAAAACTTGGCAGGGAAAGAACAAAACTATTACAGTTGTCTGGGCCAAACACAGACCAAAAGTATCAGCATAAATTCACCCTGGTACAAACCTCATAGGGGCATCAGAGTAATAAAGAGCAGAACCAAGTTACCAAAAATAGATCTTGGTAATGAAAGCCATAAAAGGAATGAGGTAAATATTTCTTTTAGAAGTTGTATAGTAAAAACATACATTCGACCTTAATTAACAACTGAAGCAACAATATTTGAATCTATTTCCATTTTTGACTCAGTGTGCTTGGTTTTGATGCTGCTATATTATGTTCACTGAAATTTCTTTATTCATTAGGAATCATTCTTTGAAGTTTAAATTTGCTACTGCTATAGCTGTAAGTATTACTAAAGTTGAGATTCTTTCATATTTGCATGACTCCATGAATGGAGACTTCAATTCCATACTGGTCGTTACATTCAAGAAAGAACTGTAAAAGCAACCAGCTCCTCATGATCTACCATTCTGACCAGGTAGCTGTCCTCTCCTGAAAGGTATCAACGTTCAAGCAAATACAAGTTTTTAACAATAAAAAAGTTAATGCACTAAGGAACTACTTCATCTGATATAAGAAGATAAATAAAAGTATCTTCTTGATCCAGTGCTAGCACAGAAGAAAAGATACCTAAAACATAATGGTGTGTGTATACAAAACACTCTCAATATGCAGCTATATGGGGGAACACACATTCAAACTCACCAACAGTGCTGTTTGTGCTCTTTTCTTTAG
Organism: Pseudopipra pipra; assembly: GCF_036250125.1. Classification (NCBI taxonomy): domain Eukaryota; kingdom Metazoa; phylum Chordata; class Aves; order Passeriformes; family Pipridae; genus Pseudopipra; species Pseudopipra pipra. The sequence continues at coordinate 69,002,956 of NC_087550.1, read as the reverse complement.
CTGAACTAAGTTCTGTAAGTTTTATTTGAAACTTAGTGCTCTTTGAGTATCCTTCCTACACCTAGCCTAGCTTGTGTGCTTTAACACTCTTCTATACAAGCATATCCCAACCTTACAGCTCCCATTCTTGACAACTGCTGTTGAATTCAGCTCAATTTGCCACTATAACTTTGTTAAGAATATCACCTTACCAAGTGTCCTAGTAGGTCTCCATACTTGAATTCCCATACTGGAGCCTGTAATCGATACACTTCAATGACATCCTCTTCTTTCATAACTGGAATGGCAGAGCCAGTGGGACAGAAGGTGTAACGAGCTTGGCAGTAAGGATCAGTTTTTGGACGGTAATCAAAGCGCCTGTGTTGAGAAGGAGAAGCACACAGAATGATAAACACAGCTTCGCAGCTGGAGGAACTCTCATGCCTTCCTAAGGGCCCAAGTGGGAGAGCTTAAGTGTCCAGCCACCCCCAAAGACTGATTCTGCGATCCAGGCACTGCAACAGTTGGAGTACACAAGTCTGAAAGGCTGCTGAGGTGCACACCTGCAGAAACAGGACCTCAGATTTAAGGCTCAAGAATGCAAGTCATGTTGTTCACAGTACTGATTAATGAAGGAGTGCAAATGATACAGATTACAAAGCGTGACATACTCACAAAATCAGACAGATACAGATGCCGGATAAAGGACAGTTTGAAATCTGTTTCAAAAACATTATCCTAACAGTTTGTCTATACAGGGATTGACCAGTTTGTTCTTCTTCTTCTATTGTAAAAGGTCCTCAGATGAAGTTATTTTTACTCTAGAATATTGCCAATATCAGAAAAAAATTTCATTGCTCTGTGCTAATTTAGATAAAGAGGTCTAAGAACCTAGCTAGGATCACTGTTTCCATTTCATTCCTATTAAACCTCAAAAACCAAAGACCGAATCTGCTTACTTATGATACTCTATACAAACATCAAAGAACCTTTCTCACAAGTCTTCCTTTTCCAATTTCCTTCAGAGTCACTCACTGTATTTCACTTAAAACAAGGCATACACAGCTTGTCCCGATCTTGTAAAGTTTGCCTGAGAGTCTAACATACTCAGTTGCCTAGGGCTACTGAATGGCATAAATACCCCAGCCATGAGATGACTCCATGAGATGACTCAAGGACACAGGACTTCCTGAACCATAAGAAGGTCAGCAGCACTGAAACAGTGCTGCTTTTCCCTTTGGACTTCTTCTCCAAGCTTGCTGGGAACTTCAGCATGTCTGCCTTTGTTTTGTCCGGGGGAGGGAGGGGGGGCGAGAAAAAAAAATCCTAAAGAGTATGGCTGGAAAAAGAACACAAGGAAAACAAAGACTTATGCCAACCACACATTTAAGTCCTGTTTCTAGACTGCACCCTACATTTTCAACTTCCCCTTACTGCACCTTGCATGTGACAAGAAGTTAATGAGTATGTTAAGAAGCATTAAAATCCCACATTTCTGAGCACTTCACACCAACAGGCTTGTACTCCAATTTTGACCATCCCAAGACCCAGCCTTGCAACTCGTGAACTTACTTGAAAATCTGAACAACTCGTGACTGCAAGATCAGCTCCTTCAGGCATCACCTGATGCAAACTTCACAGCTAGGAATTATGCAACAGGCTTTCAAACTTTCAGATGTGCATTAGACAGCAGTTAAAACCTCCCTTTAATACAGCAAACCCGCATAAAATACACATAGCAAGCGTAGCCCTCCTCCTGAAGGGGCTCGTTTCCTCAGCACAGCCAAAGCTGTCGCTATTTTCGCCAGTAAAACGCCACAGCGCTCTCCTGCTCTTCACAACACCACTAGGACCTCTCCTGGAGCTCAGGCAGCTTTGGAGAAGCGAACGGGATTTTGTACCATTTCATTCACCACGGGCAGAAGTATGACGCAGACTTAATTTTTTTAAAAAATAAAATAAACCGTACCCCGATTTCCTCATCGCAACTTTCCTGCGGGAATTAAAGGCGTTTAAAGGGCGGGCAGTCATTCCCGGGGCAGCAATCCCTCTCGAGGCAGAGGCAGCAAGCGCAGCCTTCGGCCTGGCAGGAGACTTAGCGACCTAAACACACCAAATACCGTACAAATGACCAACGCCTCGTGATTAAAAAGGGGATGATTTCACGGCCTTTTTAGCCTAATAAACAGCACAAACGCAGCGCTGGCGGGCCCTGCCCGCGTCACTCACCTGTAGGGCACCGGCCAGCGCCGCCGCGGGGCGCGGAGCCCGCCCGAGACACGGGGCCCCCACGCCGCCAAGAGCGGCAGCAGGAGCGGCAGCAGGAGCGGCAGGAGCCGGGAGCAGCGCGCGGCGCCCATGGCGGAGCCGGGCCCGGAGCTGCGGGGAAGCCGCCGCGCCGCGGGAGGCCGGGCGGGGAGGGGCCGCCCCCGCGCCCGCCCCCGGCCCGGGGAAGCCGGAGGTGCCCGCCGAGGGCAGGGCCTACCGGCAGGGTGCCGAGCCAAGCCGGGGGGTGTTCCCCGAGAGACCAGCCGTGTGCCGAATCGTCCTTTAAAAACGCCACCCGGCTGAACTGCGACTGCGGTTTTCAGGAGACGCAGGCAGCTAAGGGTTCTTTTTATTTAGCCGGAGGATTTGTTGTCTGTAGTTCCACGCATTGCTTTGGAGACACTTTGAAGCTGGTGAAGGGTCTGGAGCACAAATCTGAGGAAAAGCGGCTGAGGGAGCTGGGGGTATTTAGCCTGAAGAAAAGAGGGTTGTAGCCAGGCAGGGGTCGGCCTTTTCTCCCAGAGAAGTAGTGACAGGACAACAGGACACAAGCTGTACCAGGGGAGGTTTAGGTTGGACATTGGAAAGAATTTCTTCACAGAAAGGGTGATCAGACATTGGAATGGACTGCCCAGGGAGGTGGAGGAGTCACTGTCTCTAGAGGTGTTTAAGGAAAGACTGGCCATAGCACTGAGTGCCATGGTCTAGTTTACATGGTGCTGTTCAGCCACAGGTTGGACTCAATGATCACCGAGATCTTTTCCAACCCCGTTGATTCTGTGATTCTGTAAAAGACATCAAGTACCCATCCTCACACTCAGAACCCATGGAGAGGGGTGGTCTCTGGGTCTGGTCCCTGAACAGTGAGGTGAGGCCTCACCAAAAGGCAGAGAGGCTTTTGCTGTGATAAACCCTGTGACCCGGAGCCTCTTCAGGCTACCAAGAAGTCTTGTCTGAAGCCTTTCAGGGCTTCAAGCTATGTTCATATACATATCACTTATTTCAGAACATTTACTCAGGTTGTAACAACTTACGTTATGGGGATTATGCAGCAATTAATTCTCTCCTTTTCATGAAAATGGTGAGAACTCTCTTTCAGACAAACTAAGAGAAACTCTGAGGACAAGTTTGCCAGCAGCAATCCTGCAGAAAACACAGCTTTTTCCAGCTCTATGGAGTTCAAAACTGACTATACTGGCATCAGAGTCCAGGAGGTTAAAGTTTGGTAGTCAGCAAAGTGAAAGCACTGATGTATACTATTCACTGGGTAAATAATTGTGTTGTGGACTGTTGACTATAAGGAGCCAGAGGAATATCCCTGCTCCCTGAACAAAACTAAAGAACAATCAGTCCTCTATGTTCACTATGTTAGGCTATATCTTTAAACAAAACCAGAGGTGAAAAACTCTGCATCCTACATAAAAATGCAGGATAGGCTGCTGAATATCAGTTTCAGTAATGCTGGGGCTATTAAAGGTGTTCAGAAAACTTTAAAGCCTTTAATTTCAGCAGTGTTTCTGTATCTCACTTCATTGCTGCCTGATTCTATATTGCCTGTCTTTAAAATCCATGCCATTCATCACCATATATTAATTTAATGCACGTATACATAACCTATACATACCTGTATTTCCATATTTCATTTTTATCTCATGCATGTTAATTGTGTCTGCTTTAAGGTAAAGCTCTGGTTTTGTTCTTTAGAAAATAAAGTATGCTAGTAATCATGTGTGCTTCCTAGCTTGAGTGTAGTACAAGATGCCAGCTCTTTCATCTGCTCAAAAGATATGTGTTTGTTTGGAATATAGCCGTAATTCCTGGGTTTAGAGATTTTTATGTGTAACTCTGGAAGTGCTTTATGAAATAAAGGAAGGATAATTTATCCCTTCTATGAAACCGGGAGGTAAGGAAGTGTAATGACATAATGAATTTGCCGTAACTGCTCATTAGCCAAACTAGAAATGCAGTATGAACAGGTTCTTAGTTCTGGCTCAACGTAAATTTGCAGTGTGGACTATTAAGTCTCTGCTGATGTGGATGCTGAAGGTGTTAGGGTTTTTTCTCTTTTTTTATTTTAATTGCATTTTTGTATCTCACTTCATTTCATCCCGCAGGAAACTTTTGCAGCAAGGTATTCAGTTTTTTTCTTCTCATACAACCTAACTTATGTCATAAACTGTATTAACATAGAAAATAAATGACTAATACATTTATGAATAAATATGCTTGAGCTAAAAAGCTCACATCAGCAATTTGAGTCAGCAGCTGTCTTGTTTATTATGAAGAAACATGTCAAAGTCCCCATTATAAACCCACAGAGCTGATCTGCATCTTTGTCCAATAGCAGGCTTTGAGGAAAGATTGAAGACTGCCTACAGTCTCATCTTCTGGAGTTGACAAGATTCCTAAATTTTTCTCATTTCCTAGATTTTTTTTTTGATTAGTGAAAACTGAACATTTTCCTGAAACAACAAAGAAGACTCTCAGTGATTTCCCATTATAAACTGGTACTTCTCTGTCTCTGCTCTTGGCAGCAACAGCATGGACGGGACTGAGAGAAAGGGGAAAATAAACCCAGCTGCTACAGCCAAAAGTTGTGGGTTTGAAGAGATAGTTTAGTTTTGAACAGGTACATGAGTCATCACACTGTAACAGTCACAGCAAAGAGGTTGTTGAACCTGAAGTAACAGCCTCTCACAAAAATGGGCCACTCTGGATGGTGCTTACACCACAGCTACACATCTGCCAGACTGTGCACTGGCAATATGCCATTCAGTAGGAAAGTCATGGTTATATATATGGATCACAGCAGACAAAACTACACATCTGGCAGCTGTACTGCTTACAGAGGGGTTTTTATACTCCCACTGGCATATGTTAGCTATTGAGTCAGCTGGATGCATACTGAGAAATACAAACATTACCTGAAGTCATACTGAAGCTACTCTGAAAGACAGGAGTTCATCAATCTGAGGTCCACACTCTGCCTTTGAGGGGTATGAAAGGAATCTTTAGAAAAGGAGCCAGAAACAGGGCTCCTATGCACCTGCTCTCTGCTATGTAGCCTTGGATGCCACCTGAACTGTCAGTTGGGGCAGGAGAAAGCTATGTTGTTTCCTGCAGGAAGGGAGAATGGCTGGGCATTGGGACTGTATAAGGTAGTGCTAAGGGTTCCCTTCAGGTCCTCCAAGATCCTGACAGTTAGGATGAGGGCTGTGCTCAGGACAGATGTGGAATTCAGTGAGCATTTGGGATTGTGGAGCAGCCCCTGCTTTGTCTGCCATCTTAGGGGACATGTGAGGGAAATTATTTCTTTCCAAGCTGCATTTCTAGGGGTGCTCTGCTGAAGCCTTAGAGATAGGATGAGGGTTCAGGTAAGGATGCAGATGAAGTTCATCACGAGTTTTAAGCTGAGAGGAACTCATTGGAATCTGCTGCAAGGTAGGGATAAGTGAACTGTTGAGTCAACTGGATGCAGTCTGTGAAATACAAAGAGCTTTCCAAGTCAAATTTAAGCTAACAGGAAAATCTGTTCTTAGGCAACTAATGCATATTACAGCAGGATTTCCACTAGAGAAAACATCTTTCTCAAAACCTGAGCAGTAAGAAAAGGGTCAGGATCCAGGATGAAGCAGTAATTAACCCCTTGAAGCCTGAAGGGGACAGTACCTGCTCTCTCCCCTTCAGGGTGTGTCGCTGGCTGCTCAAGGTCTGATAAAAACTGTTGTGAGGAAAGTCAGAAACTGCTTTTGCTCTGCTGAGACACCTCAGCAGGGCTCCCTCCCTCCCAAGGCTCTTGCCTCCCACCTGAGCTACACTGCAGCCATGCCTGCACCCAGCTGTGTACTCCACTGATGCAGCCCCAACCCATGGATCTGTCACCCCAGCTTAACCTTGGATCTGCCTCATCAGTAAGGACTTTTCTAGTGATTGGACTCTTCATGGAACCCCACTGCTATTCAGTTTCTGAATGGGAACACCCATGTTGTAGTGGCTGGATCCAGCAACAGTCCCAGACACAGCAGGGTAGAGCCAAGCCCAAGATTACACTACTTGTATCCAAGGAGACAGGACTGAAGATGAGGCTACCCATAGCATCGGTTCACTGGCTGTGCAGGAAGACCAGCCCATATGTCAGGACAACAAGAGACGGTACTGGACATGCACAGCTACAGCATAGCCCAGGTGATGTCTGGATGTCCAGGCCTAAGTTCACATAGAGCCCACAGGTTGGTGGTCGGAGGGTGTGTGGGTGGGGGCCACAGCTGAGGTTAGCCAGGGTAATTATGGGGCTACTAGTGCACTGAGGGGCCTTGACAACAGCTTCTTCTTCCATCAAGGTGTGTCCTCTCACCTTGCAAAGATCTGGTTTCAGAGGTGCACTCCTTGTGAAATGCTCTTGTTGCTACTTGCTTTTGTTGGCCCAGGACAGAGAAGAGTCATGACAGGACTACTTCAGGATGATGCAGAGCCAGGGCAAAGACATATCATGAGCTGGGATGAAAACACGGACCTAAGACAGACAGAGAGGGCCATGACAAGGTCACAAAGTTAGGGCAGGGACATGGCACGAGCAAGTTGGAGTTAGATCAAAGAACAGAGCCAGGGCAGTTATGGAGCTGGCACAGAGACATGACATGGAGGATGTGAAGTAGGATGGGAATATCACATCCCAAACAAGTCTAGGACCCATACAGGAAAAAGGGCCACCTATAATGTCAATCTGAGGTCCATCTAAGAGACAGGGCCAGAAACAAGAATGGAGATGACGTTACTGACAGTTCAGGTCCAAGGTCCATCCAGAAAGACTAGCCAGTAAGTCAGGACAGAAAGAAGCAGGGTATTCCAGTTCTGAAGGTGCTCAGTTTCCTAGCTCTAACATTAATCCTGGCCCTAACACACAGCAGAGTTTGGAACTACACTCATATCTCCAAACATGCAATGAGTTTAAACTCCTTCCAGGCAGCAGCTTCCTCCTACCTCTCAAGCATAAAGAAGACTCCAGGGGGATTGCAAGTCTGGAGACTCTCAGTGGAGTTACTGCAGTCCTGCTCAATCCTAAGAGGCAGAGTGTGGGCTGTGGTGGACACTGAGCTGAAGCCCTACATTCATTTGGAGCAAACACTGCCCAGGGGTCTGCCCTTCAGCAGGGAATTTCCCTATCTTGGCCCTTTCCTGTTCCAGAATCTCCCTATCTATCATCCCACACAGACTCCCAGCCAATCAGTATTCAACTGAATGTGTTTTGCTACAGAAAAAGACTTTGCCTTCATATGTCATTTTTTTTTCTTCCAAGCCTATGTCCTCTGCAAAAAAACCATACTCCAAGTTTTTGGAAGACACTCCCATTTTTTTCTACAAGATCCAGCATTTCAGCCTTCTGGTCCAGTAAAAGTGTAAATTTTCATTATGAAGCCCAAGCTTCTTCCTATTATAAGAAAGACACCTCATGAAAAAAGAAGGACCAAGAGCTGGGAGATCTTGCTAAAAGTCAATACAGCTCATCTCTGGTGTGGCATTTGTGTGCACAGTCCTAACAAGGAGACTAGGGATGCATTCCCTTTGGTTGCCTTGAGCAATGCCTTAGCAACTAAGCTGGGAGTGGGTGAAAGAAGAAAGCTGCTCTAAAATGGAGCAGCTCTTTAGAAGACAGTATGAGGTTAAGGGTGCCAAAAAGTACGTGGGTCTGATAACCTAGAGTATCACTGAAACAAACAGCATCAGGACCCAGCAGTACTGCTGGCCTCTACCCAAACTACACTTTTTTCGGCTTCCAAAGCAATTTGGATGCCAATTTTCACTACTCCATTATAGCCCTATGCGTAAAACAAAACGAAACAAAACAAAACAATGAAAAACGAACAAACAAACAAGCAAAAACACCTCACACGTACACCTGTGAGCCTCTGCGAGGTCCCGCTGGAAGCAGAGCAACTTTGGGACTAGCGACAGGAATGCAGATGTCTTACAGCACTGTAAGGGTCACTGCAGCACCTTCACGGCACTGCCCCGCTGCGGGGAGCAGGCCAGGAGAGAGATGAAGACGAACATACGCCTGAACCTGTTTTGTTTAAAGGCAGATCTCACTTGTTTTCCAGGTTTCCTCATTCGTTTTCCACCCCGCTCGCCCGTGTGGCCGCAGAACACGGAGGCCGCGGCGCAGCCCAGCAGCGCAGGCGCGGCAGGAGGAGGAGGAGGGACGGAGCCGGCGGGCCTGGAGTCGCGGCCTGGAGCAGCCCCTTCCCGGGCCTGGGGAGTGGGGGGGCGGCTGCCATGGGCAAGCGGGTGGCTCTGGTGCTCGCCGGCTGCGGCGTCTTCGATGGCAGTGAGATCCACGAGGCGTCGGCGGCGCTGGTGCACCTGAGCCGAGCGGGCGCCGAGGTAGGAGGGGGGCGGGCGTGAGTGTGTGCGTGGCGGAGGGTGTGTGTGAGGATGTGTGTGTGAGTGTGTGCACAGCCCGGTGTGCCGGGCTCCTCCCGGGTGTGTGTTCGACTCGTGTCTTTGCTTCCCTCAGCAGCCGAGAGCCCCCCGCCTTGGCCGTACCCCCAAGCCCGTACCCCGAGCCCGGTGGCTCCCGCTGTTTGTGGGATCGGAGCCCCTCCCGGTTTGCGATGCTCTTTACGCCACCACTGCGCACTACCACTCCTGCTCAGCCATAACCTCCCTCCTTATGTCGTCTCCTCGCCTTTTTTATTCGTCCCCCCGCCCAAAGACGTGCCTGTTCCCTGACAGGAGCTGAGGTCACACGCAGGCGGATGACCAAGACCGAGAGGGGATCTCATGTATGCATATAAATATCTGAAAGCTGGGTACCAAGAGGATGGTGCTGTTGCAAAATGCGGACTATATCATGATTATATTAAGTCAGAATGTTCCTTGATGTAAGATCTTTGTATACTTTCATGCCTAGTCAGCAAGAAAGGAGACCTAATCAGTGAAACAGGCAGCAGCCGGAATCCCTTAGTCAAGGACATCCGGGAACTAACAAGCTTTAAGGATCAAGATGGTATTGTATATCAGTAGGATGGATAGCAGTTAGCATCCCTTACTCAAGGGCATCCTGGAACTAACAAGTCTTAAGGATGTATTAAATCAAGACCTTGATGTATGTCTGTGTATAGATTACTTACTTGGCAAAATACTCAAGGTCCATGTATCCTATAGCTTAATATGTTCATTATAATACTAAAAATTAATGCCTACAGGTCAAAAAGACCCCTGCCCGGGTGAAGACCCTTCCCCATAGCACATGTAGAAGTTAGCTGGGGTTATGTAACTTGTATGGCAATTACTAACCGATCATAATAGAGGGGCTGTACTTGAAAAGTTACTAACTCTGAATTTCCATGCATAAATAACAGTCTGAAAAGTCCAGTGGGTGTGCTTGATTTGTGGAATAGCACCAAGCACCCAGGCTTGCATAGCTCTGAAACAAATAATCACTGCTTCTCTTGAGTGTGTAATTATTGGCTTGTTACACACCAGGTAACAAATCCAATTTTGTGGCAACAGTGCCAGACTCTTTTTGGTGGTGCCCAGCTACAGGACAAGGAGCAGTGGTCAAAAACTAAAACACAAGAAGTTCCACCTTAGGAGGAGGAACTTCTTTATGTTGAGGATGACAGAGCATGGAATAGGGTGCCCTGGGAGGTCGTGAAGTCTCTCTTTCTGGAGACATTCAAAACCCACGTGTTCCTATGTAACCTGCTTCAGGTGACCCTTCCTTGGCAGATGATCTCCAGAGGTCCTTTCCAACCCTAACAATTCTCTGATTCTCTAAACCTGGGTGGGAGGAGTGGCTGGAGGTCTGTTCCTGCTCTTCTGACTGCAGGGAGCTGAGGATGGGTTAAAATCTTTGATCTTCATTCCAGTTGCTTTTGCAGCACTCGCTGGGATTCACTTGCTTGTTTTCTTCTCACTGTTTCTGGGCTCTTTTTGGTAAACTGGAAGTTGTCAGAGAAGTCTGGGCCATGACATGGTGTGCTTTGGTCCCGTCCATGGCTTCAGGTGCCAGAAGGTGTCACTGTTTGTCTGCATGTAGCTGCACTCAGGTGTCTGATGTTAACAACAGCACACTCATATTTAGCACAAATTTGTCATCTCTGAGCAGTGTACAAAGGAAGCTTCAAAACAGACACGAGAAGACAGGCCCTGCCCTACACCTTTCACGGAGCTTTATATTTTGATGCAGCATTCCCCTTTTGTGTCTAATCAAAATAGGTTCTTCCATGTTTTGTTTTTCTTTTCTGCTACCAGTGTTTTAGGGCAGCTGATAACTCTAATGTCTGCACTACAAATGCTTGAAAAGTTTGGATCTTTAACTTTTTTATGTCAAACTTTTTTAGCACTCTCATCCCATGACAGTTAAGAGCAACCTTTCTTCAGAGTCAGCTGTGCATCCAGTCAGGCTGCTGGTATAAATCGTAGTGTTCTGTTTGTCCTTGGGGTTATCTGCAGAGGAGAGGCAGGCTATGGCAAAATCAGTAAGCTTAACGTTGGTGTAAGAATGCACTCCTGTCAAAATGCTGCAGGAATAGGATGAGGAGAATGGCTGTGTTTACCCAGCCTAATATATCATATGTCACTTCAGATACTTAATGTGTGATAGATCCATACCGTGGAATCCACTTAACTTGGATAAGAGACTTCAGGGACAAAAACTGTTTTCATTAAATGATCTTTATTGCGACCAATATGTATGGGTTCTGTTTACATTCACAAAATTGTTTTATCTCTTTACTAGGTGAAGATATTTGCCCCCAATACTGAGCAAAGAGATGTAGTCAATCACCTAAAAGGAAGTCCAACAGAAGAGAAGAGAAATGTGTTAGTTGAAAGTGCCAGGTTGGCAAGAGGAAACATTCAGGATTTGGCTGAACTGAAAGCTGCTGAATTTGATGCGGTCATTTTCCCTGGTAGGTACTCAATATATTTCTTAATTATTAAGTCATTAAGTTCACTAACTTAAAAGTTAGTGTAAGCCAGAGTGTTCTTTTGGTATTAAGTTAAGCATCACACCATTCCTTCTTTCTTAAGATTGTGAAAACTTCAGTTACCTGCTTGCCAACAGAGTACTGACCAGAGTACAAAAATAGGGTCAGAACTTGGTGTTACATGGCAGTGCCTTAATTTTAGGGCTTCTGAAATGGTTGACAGAATAGCAGGTCGCCAGATAAATTATATTCCCTCTCAGATGTGAGTAGATTCTGTTTTAATCATGTATCTTCTCTGCAGCTGATCAAGTTATACTAAGCATGTCTATGGATAATTTTTTATTTAGAGACCACAAAATTGCCTTCCAGACAGAGGTAATTGTAATCACTTTTAGAAATGAAGAAACCAGAGCGTCATGAGGAAATTATGAGTTGCTGAAGATCACTTTTGAGAATATTCATAGTACTGTTAAGTACTGCCTTTGTGATTGGCCCTAAATGCTAAAGTAAGGCCAGCAGAGGGAGCGTGTGTATAACGCAGAGAAACATTCTGCCAGCACTAAAACTGTGTGTCTGATACCAGGACTGATCAGGGCAGGAGGAGAGGCTCACAGATGTTTTCCACGTTAATTTCATGCTCTTATAACCCAGGCTCTGGGGGTTGCTGTAATAACTGTTAGAGGGAAATAAACTCTATTAAGCTTGAAAATTAAAATCTTACCTCAGAGATTTCAGATCACACTTGAAAGTGAGCAAACCGGGAAAGGAAAAATATTAAAAATGCAAAGCTTCTTTATGTTGTCCATTAAAATACTTGTGAAAACCTCTGTATGTTTATTGTTGAAAAGTTGATGTCATGAACATTCCATAAAGAATCAAGTGTAAAAACTTACTAGTAACCTTACTTGGATTATTCTGATGGTTATAAATCTAGCACACAAAGGGGATATAAAATACAATCTGTTTGTACAATTAAATGAAGATTAAGTGCAAGTAAAGGTTTGTTATAACTAGTTTCTAGAAAGACAAAACAGCACTATTTTTAATAAGAAATGTTGGCATCATTCACAAGTTTTTTGTCTCAGAATATCATGTTATAATTTCCTCTTTATGCAAAATCTTCTTCATTTTTATAGTGTTAATCTCTTTGGTTTTAAGTCCAAAAGTAATTCTAGGGAAGGAGAAATGCTCTCCTATAATTGCTTAAGTATCAAACTAAACCTTGAGTGTTGATTACAGGGTCAAATCACTGTTTGCATTACTCCTCTGAATTGCACACTTCTGCTTTTAACTAGTATTGGTCTTTCTTCTGATCCCTCTCTTATTGAGGGGTGCATAACAGATGGTGCAGCTGTTCTAGTGACTAGCAGATGAATGGGACCATTTCCTGTTTGTCTATCTGCCACTTATTGAAACAAGATTAAGCTTTCTGGCATATATATATATATATATATATAACCTACATGGTATAAAAAAGTGTGCAGTTAAACTTTTAACATTGTAAACCCATCATTTACAGGTTACAGTTACATCGTTAGGCTTTTGGCACAGTAACTTAACAGTCCTAGGTTATGTTGTAAAATATTATGTTGTAAAATAGAGCTTCTGTCTGGTATTGAATTTAATGGCTTTTAGCAGTGCCTTACATTTGAGCTTTTTGTCTGGGTTTTTTTAGGTGGTTTTGGTGTAGCAAAGAACCTGTGTTCCTGGGCTGTAGATGGCAAGGACTGTACTGTCAACGAGCACGTGAACTCCACACTCCAAGCTTTCCACAGTGCTAAAAAGCCCATTGGTTTGTGCTGTATATCACCAGTTCTGGCAGCTAAAGTCTTTCCTGGTTGTGAGGTTACAGTCGGCCAAGATAAAAATGTAGATGGAAGGTAAGAAGGAAATGGATGGAGATGATTTACATGGGAATTAGGATATTGGCAGTCTTCTGTGCAAAAGTCTCTTTATTTATTGTGCAGTGTGATGGCTAATGAATGAGTCACTGGGTGTAGCATCTGCCAGTCTTAAAAGTGAGAGAACAAGTGGCTTTTACAGGATCATAGCTGTGCAAACATGCAGGTGACCAGGGATATCAAGTTATTTTTTCTCGTTCCATTCATGGCAATTGAGGGATAGATTTTAGCTCATCTTAGGCGAAATACAGAATTTGCTTCAAAGGCATACCCGATGCCTTTGAAGGCCGTGATTTATCTTGCAAATGTGCAAATGAAGAACAGGCATTTGGCCAGCTGGCATTCAGAAACTTGGTACCCTGTGGTAATTTGAGTGGCTGTTTAAATTCCTTCTGTGGGCTTTTCTCTGCTCATGGATTTTTAATAAAAGTTTTTCCGGTCATAGTGGTTTGGGGCCAGTTTAGGGGAGGCAGATGAGAACAGGGCCTGGCAGAAGTCAGTGCTGCTTAAAGGACTGTCAACTCCTGATAAAACTTCTGCGCTAAGTTTGCCAGCAGCAGCAGTGAGTGGTTGTATCTGTTCCTCCCTTATCCTCAGAAAACAAAAAATCAAAATTCCTCTGCATAATCCCAGAGGATAACTTTGCATGGAGGTGTTGGAAAAGATGTAATATGTCTGCAGGTTCACCTGGCTTCTCTCAAACGTTTGAGGATCAGTTATGGTTGCACTTGGTATAATTTTATAAACTTACTGAAAGATTGTTAAAAACAGAATTGTACCTTCTGACATACCATGGCTCTGCATTTCAGACCTTGTTTTCAAAGGTATCAGATCACTTAGTGCATCCAGAAGGGGTGGGAGAACTTGACAGTAGCAGCCCCTTTAAGTCCCATGTCATCATCACATAAAAAGTCACTTAGATATTACTGTAGTTCTCTCATTCTAGTTACGTTGGCAGAACTTTATGGTTGTATCATCTCTTTATGTTAATTAAAGTCTTTTTATTTACAGATTTCCTGATGCTGAAACGGCCTCTGCTATAGCAGAGCTTGGATGTAAGCACATTTGCAAAAATGTAAATGAATCTCATGTGGATAAAGCCAATAAAATAGTTACTACCTGTGCTTTCATGTGCAAGGCTCCTCTGCATGAAATCTTTGATGGAATTGGAACAATGGTACAAGAAGTCCTGAAACTCGCCTGACTGGAAGCATACAGACTTCTGCAAGGAAATCAGTGTAGCTAAGCATAAGCATTTAGCTTCTTTTGATTGTATTAATAAAACAATGTAACTGCTGAACTTCACAATTCTTGGTTTGTTTGGTGTGGTTGCTTTTTTTTTTTTTTTACTCTTTAATACATCAAATGGTTATTTCTAAGTTTATCTATTTCTCTTCTAAAGTAGAAGAAGCCATGTGTTGAAGGTGATTTTTTTTCTCATAAATCCAAATGTGTTCAGTCTTGAAAAGATAGTGCAGTGGGGTTTTATCACGTCACTAATGATCGTCAGTAGTTCACATTTGCCTTTACCCAGCTGTAATTACAGGTGAAATAGCTGCAAATGAGTCTGTTTACTTGCAGTATAGATGAGTAAATCAAGTCTACTTTATAATCAGAAGGGGGAAAGTATGTGGTTATTTGGGTATTTTTCTTCCCTGGTAAGTCTAAGCAAGTATAAGAAATGTACTTCTGAAATTTTTGCAGAGCCCCTAGGTAAACCAACTTTATAAACCAAGATCCAGCACAAATGAAAGCATTGTATGTGGAAAATAGACAAGTTTTGCTCTAATAAATGGAGCCATTTGAGATTTAATTAGTAAAATGAATTAGCTTTATTTCATGATTTTTTTGCATACATAGTTTAGTACCCTGAGGAAGATTTTATATATGTTAGAACACATGCTTTGATCTTACAAATGTGAACAAAGGTTGTCAGCTTCTCTTAGAGGCACAATCTGTCAAGGCTTTATACTCCTGAAGGAAAAAAAAATTCCCAGAACTCATTATCAAGGGGTATTGATTTTTGCTGTGGACACTTAATTGCCTCGCAAAAGAAGTGTTCTGAAGCTCACAGGTCTCTGTCACTCATACCAAGTGTACTGTAGCCTAAGCTTTGCCATGCCTGAAGGAATCTAAACTGTCACCATGTGCTAATCGTGTCATGTTGAGCAAGTACCTTGTAACTGGAGTGGGAATAAAACAGGAACAGGTCTGTACCACAGAGCAGCCAAAAGATGGAACTGGGAAATAACGCTTTTATGACGAGGAGTGTTGAGTTGTCCCTGTAGCTCGGCAGCTGGTGTGATCAGGACGAGCACTGGCCTTTAGCCCATCAGTGCAAGGCCAGTCATTACAGCAGAGCCTGACGTGTTGCAGAGTATCAAGTGCTACTATTCTGTGCTGTGCTTATTTTAGCACAAATGTCAAAGCTCAGCTGTAACAGGTGGCCTCTTCAAGGAGGCTGTAGAGATAAATCTACAGAAATAAATTATATATATAAAGGCTTTATTATTCCCTGTCCTTCTAACAGTGATGATTTTCACAGACACAGCATTTCCATACTCCTCCAGAATTTGGATTTCCTGTATGTAGTTATTTAGGAGAAGCAGAACACAGATTTTTGGCAGAAGAGCAGGGAAATTTTTGTGTCGTGCACAAGCAGTGAGTGCTCTGCCTCTAGAGGAACAAAGATAGCTGAAGTCAGCTGTGCCAGCAGAGGATCTTCTGTTCAGCCTGACTGAGCTCTGCACATACGCAGTAAATTATTTACTTAGTGAAAAGCTATGATACTGGACTGAACATGGTTCTTGTGTTAGAGGAGTCTTATTTAAAAGTGCTTGAGTCACTAAACAAGAGTTTGCCCTGAATTTTGTGTTTGCTTTGTGAACAGCATCTAGCTGTCAGCTGGAACATTCAAAAGCGCAGCTTCTGTGAAAGCTCTCTAGCTGACTGTCCTGATAGAAAGGTAGCTAACACAGAACAGTCCTCTACTTTTTCCAGGTTGTACACGGTCTCTATAATGCCTTCTGTGGCTTCTGCGGGCAGGACGCTGAGGGCATTGGATTGAAACTTTTTCTCCAAGTCCTGCTTTTTCAGAGGTTTCCTCCAGTGTCCGTAGAACGTATCGCAGCGGTCACTGATCATGTTGCCATCCCGAAGTGTGACACTCACTTCGCAGTAAAGACTCTCAAAGCTGGGTGTGTTATCAGGAGGGTGCTCCAGCTCTGTTTTGTGGAGGAGCTCCTGAAGGGATGGCCGGTGAATATTCTCGTTGGTGAAGGACTGGACTGACACGCTGCCATCCAGCAAAGCAGAGCATGCAACAAACTGGAAGGAGTGTCGTGCTTCATGTTCTGAGGCTGGGCTGGGTCTGTTCACATATTTGACCTCGGGGACTTTGAGAATTACTTTCTCAATTTTATCAAGAGGGAGCAAGTTGCCACTGCTCTCCACAAGCTTCCGCCTAACAGAAGATGCTGCATCAGCCACCCAGTGTGTTCCAAGATGAGCAGGAAAGCGTTTGATGGCCACATCTTGCTGGTCCAACAGCCAGGGATAGGACTGCAAGGTTGGCAGAGTCTGTGGGTTATAATCTGTATAAAAGGCACCTATCCCCGACTTCATGTCCAAGATCTGTTTGTTTCCTTGAAGGCCCTGTGAAGCTAAGCAAGCTGCTTCCAGTCCATGCTTGGCAGCATTGCCAACATGAAGGGGCTTTGTTTGGGTTGCTGCATTAGCCAGTGGGGCACCTGCATAGGAGGCAGCAATGGCCAAGGTATTTTTACATCCCAGCTGGTCAAGAGCTAGCAGTTTAGCACAAGCTGCTGCACTCCCCATTGTACCAACCACAGTCGGTGGGTGAAACCTGTGAAAACAAAAATATCTTCATGACTGTATTTCAAAAATTAACCTGAATTCACTGTATACACAAGCTTTCTATTCATGGCTGTGGAAGACAGATTGGACCATAACGAAACATACATTCAGAATTCATGTGCGGACCTAATTCATGTGCAGGAAGTTGTCACTTTCCCCCAGGAATAAGTTAAACTGGAATAGTACCACTTGCAATAGGTCCTTCCCAGAAAACAATTGAAATGTTAGAACTGTTCATGGTTCAAAGCATACTGAACAGAATAACGGCAAAAGCATCACAGTTTATAGTCATGTATAAATTATTCTAAATAAATTTAAACTCACATATAAATTTGTATTTAATATAATATTTATAATAATAATTTAAATTTATGTATTATTATAAATCTATAATAATTTATAGTCATCTCTAAATTACACATATCGGGGGAGGTAAGTTTTGTTATTCTGAACTAGTTTTGCAAAATTGATAGAAAGAATGCCCAGAAAATAGCAAGAAGACAACTAGGCCATCCCACACTTCAAGGCTTTTACCCCATCTTCTTGGGCTCTGCTCTGAGCCCAACACTGATGACTCCTTTCTGCTGAGAGCAAGCTGCTGTTTGGAAGTGAGGCGTGATTGTATGTATTCATGAACGCCTGAGATTTCTAATGTTAAATGTTGCCCTTTTGCCGCTCTTTTTTTTAAGTAGGAAGACCATCACCTCCTTCTTATGAATTGGTCAATGCTTTCAAAAAGAAATTAACTAAACCATAAGGAGTCAAGTAAGTGTATTTACATTTAAGATGACCCCTTCCTAAATTTCCAGACAAACAGCATAGAAAATATGAATAACTGTGCCATCTGTATTTTAACTGACATGTAATGAAGTATATTAACATTGAGAAAAAAAAACTTCCACTCAACTTTCTACTTGAAACATTTCTATGTACCTTTTTGGAATATTCCTGGCTTCGCTGGAGAAGCGCAGCAGCCGACCTTGCACTTCAATTCCCACATTGAAAGCTAAGAGCAGATCAAGACCTGAGACTTTTTTCTTCTGAGGAAAGGCCTCTGAGAGTGCAATCACAGCAGGGAGCACAGCCCCGGATGGGTGTGTGGCTGGATGCCAGGTGTCATCAAAATCCATTGAGTGCACCTAATGGAAAGAGAAGCATTGTTTTGTCATTAGGAATAAAGTCTGACTTGGCAAGTCAGACTGTAATTGGTATAAAAGTAATTGGTATAAAAAAGAACACGATTTTCCTTAGAAAGCAAACCTTCAAAAGTCTTTAAGACCTTTACTCCCAACATGGCTTCCTGAGAAGTGATAATGCAATAAAAATCTTGCCTGCAAGGAGTATAATTCTAATTCAAGTTGCACCAGCCTAAAACCGGTATGACAGTGATTCTTTTCTCCTGCAGTTGGTTTTTGCTGCTTTAATTAGACCTGTATAATTAAAGTAGTAGTTCTAGCATTCACTATGTGAATGGTGAATTTGCACTTCACCCAAAACATAACGAAATATAAACAAATGAAATTACTTCCCCAGTGCTCCATTCTGATGCTGCTGTTAGGACTCACATCATACAGCTATAGCAGTCAAATCCACACTGCTCAATGAAAGTTTTATTATCAGGACTACTTCTCCAGTGCAACTATCTCCAAGCCTGCAAATATGCAGGAGGCTTTAGCCTGAATTTTCAGCACATTGAAACAAGACTTGTCACATAAGGAACCAGACTCCCTTGAATTGCTAGGAGTAGGAGAAAGCTACAGACTTAATACTGGGATGAGCTGCTTAGCCTGAGAAAGTATCCAAAGTGGTGCTTCTCTTAACTCTGCCCAGAGCCCAGCTGCTCATGAAGATGTTGGGCATTCCCAGCATGGCATATGGCTTCTGTTCTGGTAGCAGACAGCTCCAGGCAGCAATGCAGTGTTTGTAATGTACTGCTTATCAGACATGTTCCCTCCCCCGCAAAGTTTTGAGAATCCTCAAGGACCTGAGAGGATTCTCAGAGACAACATTTTTAATAGCACAATAATACTTGAAAAGTTGACCTTCGCATCTGTTCACCCATGTGTTACTTCAGAGCAAACTGGGAAGGTGCTCAGGCTCCCCAGTGCTCAGGTTTTGCCCTGTAGTACTGGGAATATGCACTTATGAGGACTGTGTTTCTGAACAGATAGAAGAAAACCCAGTCTGCCTCAAAAAACTTTGATGCCATCTGGGAAGATGCCCTGCGGTGCAGGATAAGGAAAGTTGTGTCCAATACTCAGTAAGCTGTGTTTCTGATGTCTTCAGTAAGTGCTTATAATTGACCTGTGACCGAGATGTAAACTGAAATGATCATATACCTGCTAACGGCCAGATTTGAATATTACAAGGGCTGCTATGAGCTGAGAGGTACCAGCTCTCATTTCCAACATAATTTTCTCTACATTGGAAATGAGCTTTTAAATTGGACCTCTGATTTTGTTGTCACACTAATTTAAATAGGCTTAATAGTACCATTTCCTTGGTTGGTCACCTTTTCTAGTTTTGCATAATTGCCAAATTTGTCTACCTCACCTCTTATGCATCTTTCAATTTCAAATGGTTTCAGCCTCAATCTGAATTTAGACAAATGTCTGGGGAGTCAGTTATTGCTTTAATGACAAAGTATGTGTCCAAAATATATAACTGGCTTTTGCAAAATGGGTAACTGAAGATTAAATTGCCTTGTGATGGTATATGTGTGTGTATCTACATGTGCATCTGTCTGTGTTTTTCTGCAGATACGCTTTGCCAGTTGGCATGAAATTTGGATCCCAGTGAAATCAGTGACATCTAGAGTGTCTCTTTCTAAGCACCTGTAGCAAGGCTGTAACAAGCTGTAGAGTTCTGACCTTTGAAAACAGTCCCAGGTCTCACATTAAAGGTACGGTATGCTGTTGAGTTGGATCAGATATATATTACAGCTTAAGCTCAGTCTCATTGGAAGGAAGTTGAAGCACATTAGGAGAACTGTGTAGGAAAGTTTTGTAGCAGGCTTCAGAATAAGCTTTTTGGAACATTCTGTTCTCTCTAGAGCAAGAATGGCATCAATTAGTGTGATTTAAGAGCAAATAAAAGAGCATCCCTTACAGCCACTCCATTCACAAAAGCTGCATACAGAGGAGGCAGTCGGAAATCCAAGCGGCCCCAGATGGTACTGGATAAATCTGAGCTGTAGATCTGAAACAAATTGACATCAGTTAATTCAAAGTCCTGAACCTAGGGACAAATGTGTGCTGTATCTCTGATATAACAGAGATCAGACCATACCCTCTTGGGACCTAACTGTTCCTTTTTATGTGAAAAATTATGTTCTTTCAGAAGGTATGACAATAAACTCAGTTTCCTGTTGTCTTGTGTCCTATTCCACTCAAACAGAGATCAGGGGGCAGACTAACACCATCCACTTGGCCACTTCACAAAACCTCTGGCCATTCATATCTCTTCTCACCACCCATCAACAGTTCCCTCGGAATCACAGAATCAATTAGGTTGGAAAAGACCTCTGAGATCATCGAGTCCAACCTAAATGACAGGACTGTCATCATCTTGTCGGGCAAGATGTCCAGTTAAAGGTTTTGGTTTTCTGTGTTTTAGTGAGAGCCTGAGTAAACAATAGATGGCCTCCTGGTGCTGCAAAATGAATCAAAGGACATAAACTACCATGGTTTGGAAAGGAGTGTTCTCTGTGGAAAGAGACCTATCAGCACATAGAGCTCTGGAGCATGAGGCCAACTAGGCAGGTCTGAACAATAAAATAGTGGGCTAAATTCCTCCTCATTGATGCACTCCTGTGTTGGAAGGGCTTTTCCTCAGGGTCAAGTAATCCTCTAGTTTAAGGAGAGCAAGACTAGAGGAGAAACATGGCTAATGTACCTTAGACAACAGTTATGTTTTATGGACTGTAAGTAACCCACTACTAATTCTCCATCCCTTTAACTGTCCCTTAATTTGAAAGGCTGGCGATAAGTAATGTTTACTTTGCAGATGTTTTTAATAAAGTCTCATGGGTGAAAGAAAGGAAAGGATTCTTAATTCACTGTGTTTGCAGAGGGGGATCTTAAGATACAGACTGATACACAAACTGTTGCCCGTCCAAAGTGAAAAGTAACTTGAGCACTGAAGTTTCCCTGTCTCCAGTGGAAAGAACACCGTCTCTCTTTTTCCATCCACAAAAGAATTTCGCCATGGCAAAGTTTCCCTTTTATAGCCCAAATTTCCGCTTGCTTTTCTTAAAGCTAAACCTTAGAGTGTGCTATAAATGCCAGACACTTTACCTTACTGTACTGTGTCACCTTGTGGCAGACCTCAGTGCTGGTACCCAGAAGCCCCACTCCAAGAGTATCCAAAATCATTCGCTTGCTTCTCTCAATTACTTGGTCTGTCAAATGATTTGCATTCAAACCATGAATCACATTGGCAAAATTTCCCGTAATTGTCTAGGAAGGGAAAAAATAAAGAAAAAGAAGAAGTAGATATTTATCTATATTTAAAGTAAACTCTACTTTTTTTTCTTTCCTCTTTTTTTGCTTTCAGTTTTGGGCTACTGATTAGTATGCTGGTCATTTTTGTTGCCCTGCTTCTGCTTACATGAATTGCATCAGCATAACTAAGGTTTGAATTCTTCCTCTTTTTATTCCCAGAAATGACACTGTGTTCTTTATACTTTATTTATCCTTTCATCATCATCCCTTTCTGTTCTGTATTTCGTCTGCTTTCTCACTGACTTGAATCCTTGAGAGTATGTACTGCAGGTGCTATAACTTTGCAAGATTATCTCTATCTATCTCTGTCTATCTCTATCTCTATCTCTAATTACTATTCATGCACACACATATAAAACAAATAGAAGTAAAAAACATCTATTGTTCCATAGCACCTTCTTATTGCTACTGAAATCAGTGGGAAAATGGCATTTCAAGCCAGTGCAACCACTACCACATAAGAAGGCAAGATTTCATCTCCCTGATTAGCAGCATTACTATCCCAAATCTTGCCGAGCTTGGAGCTCAGTGGGAGGCAGGACTTGGCAGCCCTACCTTGCACATGTTGCTCATAGCTTCCAGCTCGCATTGAATTCACTCTCAGCTGGAGTCCAAGCTTTTCTCCAAGGCAAGATCTTGCCTCTTTGAAGAGCAGTGGCTCCTTGTTCCTGGATCATGCTGATCTGGGAATTATATATATTTATTTCCCTCTCCTATTAAGCATTGACCTATTAGGCAAATTCAACCTGCTTCTTGGCTGGAGCTGTGAGCTGCTGTTAGTATCTACATTAGAAAATAATCTAGAACTTCCCTTCTTGGACTATTAGAAATGTCCCCTTGTAGAGGTATACATTATTTACAACCAGTCTATACACACAATTTCTTTTTTATACTGGCATTACTGAATATATATCTTCTCTCTCTTTGGAAATTGTCCCCCTCCATTTCCCCTCATCCTTCCCCTTTCTTTACTCCCCTGCACATATCCACAAAGAGTTATGGTATTTCCTTTTGATTTTCATTTTGCTAAGTTAAACAAACCAAATAGCTGTTCTCTCCTTTGTAATACAAATTCAACCCTACCGTGCTCATATTTTTTCATTGCGTTATTCACATTGGATTCCTCTTTTTCTAGCAATGGTGACCAGAATTGTACCTGTTAATACAGGCAAGTTCTCACTCAGCCTTGTACTAAAGCATTAAGATTATCTTGAGGAAGTAGCTACAAGCAGTTTAAAGCATGTGAACCACATATCCCGTACTGTGGTATACACCTACTGAAATACACAGAGTGAGGATACAAAAGCTTAAACAGTGAAGTGCATCTTACAGTGCAAAGAAATAAGACAGTACCTTTGCCCACATCTTGTAGGGATGGTGCAAGTCCCAGAGAGACCCAGCAAATAAGTTGTGATCAGTGAGCAGGGGAACTCACTTTCTCATTATTTATGTGTGTCTGTCTAGGGTGGGGGAAGAAATATTAGGCCTTTTTTCTTGCTCAACTTGTCTTGTCCATTTCCTTCTCTGCCTGGAATTTTTTTTTTCTTCACTTTCAACTTTCCTCTGACTAATTGTACCATAAACCATGGGGACTTGTGAGATAGGACTTAGGCAGTCATGTTCTCATGTTGTGTAATTGATATATGCAATACTTCATTACCAGGTAGAAACTAATATATTAATTCAAATGTCTTATGTTTGGTAGCATGGAGAGGTGTGTGGAACCACAATAATCCATGGATAACTCTACTGATTGGGAAAGAAATCATCCCAATACTAGACTACAGGATGGCAGAGGCTGTTTTAGCTTAAAAAAACCTGTTGTTAGTTTGTTTTATTTTTTTCTTCTTTTGCTGTATGTCTCTACAATACATACAATTCAGACATGGGAAATGTAGGCCTTAAGAATTTCAGACCATAATTTGGATTAAGGCAGCTCTTGGCACTTAAGTAGTGTTTTAACAGCATGAATGTGTTAGCGATGGGTTGTGAGTGAGAAATCTCTGCCCATCCTATCAGGAATGGAGCAGACCCCCAGAGGAGTATAACTAGGGGCCGTAGAATAATTCTGAAGTAACTAAGTAATGTCTGTCTGAAGTGTGGGAACAACCTGGATTACACAACAAAGTATCAAGTCTTCTTGGGCTTGCAACCTTGCACTCCCATGCTTAAGTGCTGCCTAAAATTTACGCTAGGAACCTCGGCCCTTTACTCAGAATAGCTTCAAATAATTTTGTAAAGACTTACATAACTCCTGAGTTCTTCCAGGTAGAGAACAGCATGGGTCTACATGTGAAGTTAAGCATTGATTTGAGTGGTTCTAACCTCTACTGCAAGGTCCTTGTTCAGGCTGTGTCCGTTCCCCTCACCTCTCCCTGGAAACAGAGTTCCTCCATGACACCAGCACGGATGCTGAGTACATTCCTTTCTGAGCTGGTCCAGCCTGTCTCCAGATCTAGCTCACTGATTGTCAGCTGTCAGGCATGACTGAATTTCGTTCCCTTGGAAATGCAAAATTAAATCTAGCAGCACAAGCAGAGGGAAAGAGGAATAGGGCTAGCAGTATGCTGTGAAATTTTAGGAGGGCACAGATAGGTAAAAAGAGAGGAGAGGGGGTCAATTATTCTCCAGCAAGCACTAATCCAGACATTTGCCTATTTTGCCTGTGCTTTTAGCCAGTTTTGCTTTTGGTTGTTATCTTCGGGTGCTTAACTTGATGATGAAAATTGCACTGGGTAATAGAGTGCCTTAAATTATAGAAGCAGTGATGAGTTAGATTATGAATATAGACAAAGAGCCTGAGGCCCAGATGCCTAAAACTCAGCCCTACAAACACATATAGAATTTTGTACAGGATAACCTGCATTATGTGCAGGTTTCCATTTAAACTCTTGTCCTGTCTTTCTTTTAAATATGAGCAGCTGTTCAGCGTGGCTACTAAACCTATTCCCGCACACATTTCTCTATGAATATGCCACAGTTTCCTCACTCATGCATGCATAACTTGCATCTACGTAAAACATCCCAGCACTTTTCTTAGTTCCTGGGTGAAATGTGTGCTTTGGCCAAATCCTGACCCCATGGGGAGGGAGAACCAGAATGCAAATCAGTTCTTCTTCCTTGCCCCACGTATTTCCACACTGAGGGAAATCTCAGAGGTAGTCTGGATGTGCTGAAAAGTTACCTTTGGTGCTGATAATATCCAGCCCACATAACGGGAGTGCTTACATTGATAAGGTTGGCAATGGTTCAAAGGTTAATAGAAGTCAATGCTATTGGACTGAAAAAGGGAAAGATTTTGCTAACTTTTACTTTTGTTCTTTCAGCTCATTCTTCCCTCCAGAGAAACGGAAGAAAATATTTAAATTCCAGAACCACAGAATCACAGACCAGCTGCAATTGGAAGGGAGCCTCAGAGATCATCTTGTCCAACTTGACTGCTCTAACAAGGCCACCCAGAGCAGACTGTCTAGCTCTGTGTCCACTTGGGTTTTGAATATCTCTGAGGACAGAGAGCCCACAGCCTCTCTGAGAAATCTGTGCCAGTGTTTGACCACTAAAAGATATTAAGACTCTAAAGTCAGTCCTTTTTCAGTCATCTTTTTCCTTTACCTTTGGGATATCATAATCCCATTCCATTTCTCATTTCTTCCTCCTCCTCAAGTGAGACAGAGATCCAGCTGCCTTTAATCCCATGATGAGACTCCAAAGTGAATTCAGATGGGAGTCAGAACTTGTGATATGCCTTGCAATGTGATGTGTGATCTGTGCTGATCTCAGATATGTGGTCACTTCCTCCTTGATTGCAGGATGGATTGTCCATGCATTACAATAATAATGCTATTTAAGGACTGAACTGAGATATTAGAAAAAGTGACTTTTGGTTAAAAAAAGAATGAAGTGAAACTGTAAATGCGCATAATTCCTTGGGAGACCAATTTCCAAACTGTGGTCCGCAGATTTCGGAGTCAGGTGTGCACTGTAGACTGTGGGGGGAAAGAAAGCAATATGATTATCACTGCAGGGGGAAGAGGCATCTATACAAAGTCCTGTACCTCCACAGGAGAATTCCTAGGGGTCTAAACAGAAGAAGGTTGAAAATCAGTGACTGAGATTTTGGTACAGGCTGTCCACCCTGACAAAGGGAACCTGCTGCTTTCCTCTTCTTTGACACAATATGCATGGTCCAGCAATTTGGGCAGACAATTTGATAACTAGTGAGCATGGTGGAAAGACAAAATATGTTCATCCAAATGCCATTTGCAACATCATGTGCATCTACAGTAATGAGCTGTGTTGATTACAGAACAAGACTTCAGAAAACCAGTGCCCCACAGAGTCTATTTTCGCCTGCTGACATCACATTTTCAAACTGCTTTTTTCCTTCTTTTTCCTCCAGTTAATTTAGGCTAAATTCTGCCCACACCTGCAAGCTGTATGTTTGCAATTGAAAGCAATTTTGGCCCTAGCCTTATGCTCCTTTTGCTCTAAAGACATACAAAAAGTTAAGACAAAATACAGAGTCCAGGCTTCCTTTTCTCTGTGACAGCTTTTAAGTAACTTTGTTCATGGCTTGTGCTAAGATGAGAAAACAGGAGGCAGGTGCCAATATGCTCTGTTTACAGAGATTCTGATGTTGCTGGGGATCTGGAAACAACTTTTAAGTGCAGGACCTGCTCCTTTTCCCTCTATTGGGATATTTTAAGTACAGTAAAAATGTGAGAATCTTAGCAAATGGTCTCTAATAGTTGGTTACCAGCCCTACAGCCATAAATCTTGGGATCCTGTAATTCTGGACCACTATTTCCTCAAGCCTACCTTCCCACATTCATCCCAACAACAGTTATTGAACCAGACAGCAATAACACACAGCAAATGTAATAATCAATGATTGCACTATGAAATGTATCATTCTAGAAATTTCTAGCCTATAGAAGTTCTCTTATTCACTTACTTACACAACTAGTGACAATGGCAGTGCAATCTCTGAGAAGCTAACATCGCTCTTGTTTCCTTTTTTCAATTTCCCCACAGCAAATCTTGAATGTGCCCAGCCATATTCTGGTAAAGGTTGCTACAAGTCAATGCACCAGGTCAACATTACACTGTCCTTCTTGCTTTACTAAATTAGCAGTGCTATTCCCAAAGGCAAGACCTCAGTGTTCATTTAAACTTATAATGTAGATGCCTGTTTGCTTAAATGATCTGTAAGACAGAGATACCAGGTATAACTGGGATATTCCCGTAGGATTGCATTCAAGAAAGATTAATCATTTCCATAGAAACATACTATGAACATGGTTCAAGCTGCTCCATTAGTAGCAAAAGCATGTTTGAAGTCAAAAGTCATGTTGCTGAATGATTATTGCAGTTTCAACATCATTTATGGAGCAGTGTGAAGAGGCCTGATCTATAACAAAGTGGGAAGACACCACAGTTCCATGAAATTCCTGTTGACCCAGTGCAAATTTTAGCTCTCACCAACACTATAGCCTTTACCTGTTTTACTGGTGTCAGCACTCAGATACTGGCAGTGGAAGGGGCTACACCATACTAGGCTGCCTCAGGTTCACAGTTCAGGAGGAGGAGATGTAGAGGAAGGTGACACAGCCAGCCTCAGTAACCTGTAAACCATCTCTACACCCCAGGGTACCACCACTCCTCCCTGGGATGCCTCACAGACATGTTCCCAAAGATTTTCTTCATCTCACTGTAGCTTCCTACTCTATTTTCTGAAGAAATAAGGTTACCTGGACTAGTAGCAGGTGGCTGTAAGGTTCCTATTTGGCATGACTTCCAGTATGAATAATAGCAGTGGGTGTGGGAGATCACACAGGTTTTCTTTATGTGCATAGACTTTGCCATAACTTCTCCTTGGTGATGTTTTTGGCAGATTGTGGCAGCCTGTAGCACACATTGCTCTCTTAATCAAGGAGCAGCCACGATGTCTATATTACATGGCCAAAATGTAGCCAGATGTCATCATAAGACTTGCACTATTTGGGGAGATGATAAAACTTGATTAGCATAAATTCAGAGTTTGATTAGTGGAAAACAAATTAGTGAGAGCACATGTGAGGGATGTGGAAATTTTAATTAATTACCAGTGGAACTCCAGTGGTGCAAATGAGGCATTAGTCACTGTGCTGGGCTGCTGCACTGTTCATGGAAAGGTACCCAGAAAAATCATCCTCCTGATC
Organism: Pseudopipra pipra; assembly: GCF_036250125.1. Lineage (NCBI taxonomy): Eukaryota > Metazoa > Chordata > Aves > Passeriformes > Pipridae > Pseudopipra > Pseudopipra pipra. The sequence continues at coordinate 68,975,297 of NC_087550.1, read as the reverse complement.
ATTTCAGAGCAAGCCCAGATATGAGGCCATATTCAGTCCCAGCAAGGCTGCAGAGGTGGTCCAGTGTGGAGATATGGTACTAAAACATAGTAGACAACAAGCTTAACCATTAACTAAGGGATAAAAGAGCCTCTCTGCATCTAAACTATTACTCCAGGATTTGGAACCCCTAGGAAATTTTCAAAGACTCCATTTCAAACTTTTGTATGCACAGGAAGAGCTAAAGTAACACCTAAAGCATATACAGTAAAACCAGAATGAATAATAAAGCAACATTCTTGAAAGAAAAGAAGGTGTTGGGAGAAAAAAAATCACCTAATTTTGTTGGTTTCCATAATTTACCTGTCAGCAACTGCAGAAGACTCGAGAAAGGTACTTGGAGACGCTGTGTGAGAATCATTCCTCCCACTTTCACTGCAGACGTTTGCTCACCTGCTCTGGGCTTAGTCCCTCCCAGCCATAATCACCCTGGAATGATTTCAACAATAAATCCCATTACAAAAGCGACAGAGTAATGGATTGCTTATTCTGCAAGCTTGTGCCATGGGTTGATTTTTCCCCCTCTTCTTGATTGCTGGGTAGCAACACATGCTCAAGACAACGAGCCTCATTGAGGTCACTGAGGCAGCCTAGGTATCCCATCAGGGACACACGTTGCTGCTCTTGAGCATCTCTTTTGGAGCACTCCAGCAACTGGAGAAGACTATTTTCCTTCATCTGTGGTTGTACCTAGCTAGATCATGTGTTTTCCATCCTGATATATTTCAAAAGTGCCAAAGAATATTGCAAAACAGCCTAAAATTACACTTTAAATGCAGCAGTCTCTGATTTACAGAGCAATTATAAAACATGTCAAGGTAGTTATTAGCTGTGAGATTGAGTATTACAAGTTTCAGGCTGTAAAACATACTGAGGAATTTTTAACTGTGATTGTATATTCACCTCTAAAGAGAAAATGGGCTTAATTACACCAACATTTATGAAAGGGAGAAATAACAGCAAAAATGGAAGAAAGGTTAAATTTGAAGACAAGAGCTGTGAATACATAAAACATTTATATTATTACACTTCTAATTGAACATCTAAGCAGAAGCTAATGATTTGATTTAAATTGGTCCTTTTTACATAAGTAGCATTTGAAGAATTTTGTGGTTTAGAATTTATAATGACACTATTTTTCCCTATGATTACTCATCTTCAGCATAGAAGATTCAACCAGATGCAGGAAGAATTACAAATCAAGAAAAATAACTACTTTCACAAAATGATAGTAATGATCACCCATGTTGACTCTTCAGTATTGGCAGGCTTTAAAACAATTCACCTAAAAATGAAACCTACTTCCAGATGTAGTAGACAGTATTTTATTTACCTTTTCTCTCCCTGCAGTAGTTGGAAGATGTCCCTCCTTGTGTGGCCTTGGATGTTGCAGGAACAATAGAGTTAACTGTAATTAAAATAATATGATGTTTGAGTCTTGCATTATTTTTTTAAAAAGGTCATATTCAGTGAGAATAGATGGTGTTAGTGGTACTACCAACTCATGCAGCTGATCTTCCTGACTTTGGTAGCTGATTTGCATGGTACAATGCCAGCACTATGACTTTGGGGTTTATATAACAAGGAAATAAACCATTCTTATTTCTCCTTTCCACAATTAGAAGAATTTTTCCACTTCTGCCATCTGACTATTTCCATTTTTTATCAAATTGGGCAGTTTTGAAGTTTGTTTTGAAGCCTGTGTTTTCTTTAGAGATTTATTTTCCTTCATTCTTTCCTTGATTGGGTCTGGTATCTTGTTTAACTCAAGCGGGAGTGGGGGAGTCCAAAGACAGAGGAGGTACACTTTTTTTCCCCCAACTGATTAAATGAATCTCACATGAAAGAATACTGAAATGTTATGGCACATCCTAAAATGCCAGCACAATTGCAGTGGGGTGAAACTACCACGCAACCAGCAATCCACAGAGTAGGGCCAATGCAATGTTGTTTCACTGCGTAAGAAAAAATGGGCAGCTGCCTTGGGCGGCAGCTTTTAGGAGGCTGTTTGCTGCCTGTGCTGCCTATGAAAGAAAAAATAAAGCTGTGTGGTTTTTAGATTGATCCACCCATCTCTGCTTTGTGCTTCTGCATTCTCCTACAGCTGCTGCTCCCAGAGGAAGGGCTCCTAAGGAGGAACAGGGTGGCTGATGCTGAGGAGATTTTCCGCACAGCTTCCTGCTATCTCGCCTTACTACCCTTGGCAACAGGACACCCCCCCACACTTCCCAGACCAGGCCAGCCCTGCGTTGCCCCATTCCTTCCTGTGATAACAAGGGCCAGGCATATTTCCTCATGCTTTTCTACTCCATGCAAATTTGGGAAGCATCTCCAGTCAAAATCAATTAGTGAAGGTATATGGCAACAGTGAAGGAGGAGAGAAAAGAGAAGATATATGACTGTATGAAAAATGACATGTCTCACAAGGATGCTGGAAAAGCACATTTTTGTGGGACAGGGAAAGGAGAGAAAGAAAGGAAAAGAAGAAGGGGAAGAAAGAGACTCCAAGTCCTTACATATTCCTATCTTCTAAGGTCCCCTGATTCCTCCCAGGTCTCCTTTTCCCAGGTCCCAGAAACATGCTTTCCAGCAACACTGAATTTTCCTGTGTTGCTGAGAAGCTAAGAAATCCCTTCTGTCTGGGAAGGGAGAATTAGTGCTAACTTCCATGCCTCCCTCAGCAGCAGCAGGCTGGGACAGGAGAGGCCCCTCTCCCTAACTTACCTCCACAAAATGAAAGGTAGCTGCTCCAGCTGTTCAGTGTTTTAGAAGGAGCTGGTATACTGGAGTGCAGGCAATGTGCACAGAGCTGTTTGACAGAGGAGTAACCAGCCATTCCAGAGAGCCTCTGCAACGGAGCCTAAATCAGTACCAAGTTTGGCTCGCAGTAAGGTCCACACCCTGTGCCATAGTCCTCTTGTGTTTTCTGATCACTTGGTGCATGCTGACCCTTGGCAGGCACCAACACAGGCTGCTCGGCATGTCTCCCTGAGCCAGGATTACATGGCTTTTTGTCTGCCCTTATTTTCCTTGCTGGCAGCTTTTGGCTTGCTTCTTCCTGCTCCTCTGCACAGCAGAGAGCAACTCAAAATACCCATGGGTGCTGTGTCCAGATGTTTGGCACATCTGGAGCAGGTTGATGGGTGCTCTTAAGATGTGGCTGAGAAGAAAAACCCTAAATCAAACCAACAATCCCAAATACATAATTCCTTCCTAGGATCAGACTGTTCTCACACATTGACAGTACCCCCAGTCTTTTCCTATAGGTACACACACCTTTGCTAGTTGGCACCTGTTAAAGCAGCTGCTCCAAAATTTGCAATTTTGCATCATGCATCCAAACTGAGTTTTCATTCCTGTGTCCCAGGAGGACATGAGCTGTAGAGCCTTCCCTGAGACTGTACGTCAGCAAAGGGGAAATATTCAAGGGCATGGAAGAAGAAGAAAGGGCTTCTGGTCAAACTTCTGCATACTCTCCATGTGTTCATGGGAAAGGTGGGAAAGAAACCATGGCTAAGGAAGGGATGAAAGTATCTATTCGTAGCTATTGTATGGAATGCAGTATGATTTAATGTGATGCTGCTTCCAGATAAAGTCAGACGTGGGGTGAGCTTGCTCACCGACTCCAAGTGACTAATACTGGTAGGTCTATGGCCACCCTTCCTTCCTCTTGTATTCTCACAGGTCAGCTAGGAGAACATCTCGCCTGAAAAGAGTGCAGGGTGCCAATTTTCCAGAACTTTATAAAAAAAGTCCACTCCAGTTTATTTCCTAAGCATGGATGCCACACTGATGCTGGAAAATGGTGATCTTTGGTCACACTGTGTGTGGTGCTTGCTGGAATGAGAACACGATGGGGCTGGCATTAGTGTTGGATGTTGGAGTGGCACTTGGAAAGCAGTGAGCTTTCTCCTCTCCCAGTAGCCATCAGCCTGAATAATCTCCATTAGGGTGGGTGCTTCTGGCAGAGGACCTGGAGCTGCATGCACATTCCAGAAAAAAAGTGCAATATTGAGGGAGGAAGCTGAATTGGAGAATCTGCTTCTGGTCTGAGTCAAAGTGCAGTCAGTCCCTGAGAAATTCCTGTAAAGACATGGAAAGATGGGCTTCAAAATCTCACTAGGTTCTCACAGGAGGGTAGGCAGCATACAAAGGTGGGTGGGGTTCCTTCCTCCATGTAATTACACCACAAAGAAGCCAGTAGTGGAGAGACCTGGCCCAAAGGTCCCCATCATCCACATTGTCTCTGAGTATCCAGAGCCTGTCCATAGGCTTCTCTTGTTCCTGTACTCTGAGACCCCCATGAGAGCTTTCACAGGAAGAACCAGAAAGCCCAGCAATCCTTACTTTCAGATCAGGCATTTCTGAATGTTTTTGAACAAGCTGTCTCCGACAGGATCTGTTTACACAGAGCAATACACAGGTTACTGCAGTCTGTGGTGGGATACAAGTCAATGATAGAGCCATCATTGGTGCACTCTTCTCTACAGCATGGGTTTCATCCACAGCAGGCACCCTAGCACCAACTCACACTTGTTAACAATTGATGGGATTTAAAAGACTGCATATATTTGGGACTTTTATTGCTTTAGCTTAGCTGTTTCTGTATCCTCGGGCTTCCCATTTTCCACGTTTTTACAATGATAAGAGTGAGAAACTACTATAGTAAAAACTTAAATTTTCAGTTCACTACAGGGTTTCAGGTGGTGATGGCTTTAAAAGCAAAAAACAAATGCTTCAAGACTCTAGATCATGTGTGGAGAGAAATATATGAATATAAATCAGGAATTAATCCATACTGGGAAATATAAATTATTTATAAATATATAAAAGACAGAATACAGCAAATCTTAACATCTTATTCCTTTAGAGTGCCATGAAATTATAGTTGTATGAAGCCATTAACCCCCAAAGAGTTCCAATTACATGAAAGACTGACTGAGAATCTGTCATGTGCCTACTCTCAATGTAGGTCAGTGTATGCACAGGGAAAAACTGAAGGAAACTTAAGAGAAGTTATCTTCTCCACCTAAAGAAACTCTTGTCTGAGGTTCTTCTGAAATTTAGATGATGTCTTAAGTTAAAATTAAACATGATGAGATGGCCACATGAGCAGTGACCAGGCAGGGAAGGGTGCAGCTTGGGATGACCTTCCTTAAACTGCAAAAGCTCAGTACAGAGTGACACACTTGTGTTTATCCATCCACCTTGTAAGCATAATTATTACATAGGTAGGCAAAGTCACAGAAACGGCACACACAAATTAGGCATGGAAAAACAGGCAGAAGAGCATATGAGCAACAACTAATCTTTTTTACTCTTCTGTTGGAATGTTCACTCATAACAGAATCATACATTTTAACATTCTTTGGATACAGAAACATATTAAATATAACATATATGAAAAAGATACAGAAAAACTGGAGAGGATTCAGGGGATCCTAAGAACAACAACAAGCTTAGAAAGCATGGCCAGTGAAAGAGGTGCAAGGAGGTTTATTTAGCCTAGAAAAGAGAAGTTACTTTAAATCACAGCTAAGCCAGTCCAACCACTGGTGCTTGTCTGATGCTCTCCCTAGGGCTTGGTCCAATGAACTAAATCAGCAGAAAACTAATTGTATTATTTATTTGAATGCTTCTCACTTTATCCTCTGATCTGGCTCATCACAGTCTCATAAGGGATGGGAAAAAATAGGGAAAAATATAGGGTGGTTCATTTTGGCAGCAGCTGACATTCAGATTGGCTTAGCTTTAATGTGGAAGTGTATTTCCATACATGATACAGATATAAAATCTATATATTTTTGAAGTAGAGGGTGTTGAGCAACTTTGCTGTATCTGTTTAGAAAGAAAAAAAAAAGGGAATCTGGTAAGTATTTATCCAAAATTCTTGGTTTATGTGATAAAAACTCTTTGTAACAGGAAGGGTACTGAAATATTAAAATATTGTACATAAGCATATTGTGGAATTTCCTTCACTGGAATCATTATCAGTGTATTACACTGATGTCTGCCAGGATTAGTCCAAGATTTCTTATCCTGCCTCAGTGCAGACATGGATTGGAGGATGGTCTCTTGGGATTAATTCCATCCCTCCTTTTTTCTGACTTCATGATTTACCAAGTTCACCTATCCTGCCTGAGTCAGCTCTAACTGAACTCAAAGCTCATGGAAATATGGCTTTAACAAGAATAGTGTCAGATTCTAATACTGCTGTTTGACACATATTTTGTTGAAGACCAGAGAAGCATCTGTGAACACATTGTTCATGGACGTGTTATCAGACACACCACTCATGATCTGCTTTGCATTCTGGAAAACTTCTTAGATTGGCATAGCTGGTCTCTAAAACACTGTGAAAATAAGCCTATAAGTCATACATCAGAGGTGATTCACAGGCTTATAGTTCAGACTGCAAATAGGATTGCAGCACTTGCAAGTAGTTGCTGAAGCACGATGGAAATCCAGGAGAGTCACCAACTGGGAAGTATGTACACTGAGATATACAATTTCTGTAATATATCAGAAGAAAAGTATAACAAACGACAATTTTTTGTTGAAATATCAGTGATGTTCACATTTAAATTGCAGTCGTGTGAAATTGGAAAATTGGAGTTAAAACAAAGAAACAAGATGTGCTGCTTTAAGGATTTTTTTTGGGGGGGAGGAGGGGAACTTTTCCAGAAATGACAGGCTGCAGAATCAATAAATTGGATTTGGAACATACTGAAATTCACCTAACCTTCTCTCTCCCCAGTCAACAAATGTCATTATTAATGATGTTCTCTAACAAAGTGTTTTGTGGACAAACTAAACATTGCAGCTTTCTTAGCTTTCCTATACAAAACTCTCTACTCACTTTACTGCAGGTAAGTTCTGGGAAAAGTCTTGTAGGTAGAATAGAAAAAAAAAAATTACAGGCATTTATTAGGAAAATATGTCAATCACTTTAATTAAGAAAACCTTATTATCTAAAGAACTAGACAAAACCAATTCAAATGCAGCAAGCCTGTGGATTCATCTAGACTTTACAGTGAGGGATCAAGCTAAGAAGTATGCTTTAGAGAGTATCTTTTCCTGTCTTTGGAAATCCTGTCAAATGGAGAGGATCGATATTAATACAAGGAGATCCCATAAGCCCTTCAAAGACATCTGAGCACAGGAGGTGCTGTGTAATCACACCCACCCTGCCAGTGCTGTGCAGTTTCCCACGGGAACCACCACTGTGGGACATAAAGCTGCCATCCATGGTTTGAGGAGTGGGCAGCTTTCTTCTTTGACAAGCCCTGCTGCCTTTGAAGCTAAGATCTACTTGTTCTAAAGGGACTGATTAAAGAGGGAGAGGAAGCATCAAAAGACCGCGCTGCCTCTGTGAGCTAACTAGTCAGAAGGCTGCACTGACAACCTCTTGTGACATGTACCATAGTTTATTTTTTCACTTGTTCCTCAGTCTGCCCTTTAACATTAGCTTCTTCTTTCCACGTGCCTGTGAGAATGAGGTAGTTTGCAGGCACATCATAAAATAAATAGTTCCTCTACTTCAGACGGGACTCTCCCGTATTTCCCTCCGCTGAGCTTTACATATTTTTTTTTCTGAATTTTTTTTTTTAGTCACACATTTTTAAAGCCATTGTGATCCTGATTCAGCAGTGTAGTACATGGTTGCAAGTAAGGAATATAATAAGGGTAGTAATAATTAACACACAGAATAGGAAAGAACAAAATCTTGTTAACAATTGGACTCAATGATCTTAGAGGTCTTTTCCAACCTTAAGTATTCTGTTATTCTCTGAAAATACTAAAAAAAAAATCTGAAGATTGTTCTGCAATTTCTCCAGGCCTCTGTGTGTATGTGTTCACTTAATTTAATTTCCCTCACTTAATGCTGATCTGTGCTGATACTGCCAGTTTATCCCATTACCAGATGCAGCACATCTGAGTCCAAAGCAGGATGATGCACAAATAACCTCCCCTTTCTCAGTCCTGGCAGTGATCCTTGGGTCAACATCTTCTGCTCATTTCCTTCTCCCACTTCCATGTGTCCTCACAAAGGAATGACTTCCTCAGATGATTCACCAAAACACCACTTCTTCTCCAAATCCCTTCTGAAAAAAGTATTTCATAAGACATCCTTACTAACAGGAATAAATTTTAGAATTAATCTCAGAGGGGAACTTCCAGTTTGACTGGTATGTCTTTTCAGGGTGTAACAAAAAAAGGCCAAGGATTTTCTTTATTTTGGTGACAGTACATCAAATATACTGCCCATCAGATAACTCAGATGTCCTGTTTGAGGAGTTCAAATTAAAGATAAAACCAGATCCATATTTATGTAATAATGAAGCTGACAGAAATACTTTGGTGATTATGCAGACATCTAGTTAAACATGTCTTGAAGCTGTTGACCTCAGTGATTCACATCTCATTCTTTCAAAAAAAAAAAAAAACAACTTCACTTATTTTCTCAGTTTATAGTTATGCCTTTTATATTATTTCCTGTGAACTCCAGAGGCCTAATTCATTCTTTATGTGAGTGCTCTTGGGATAACAGGGACCTCACAGATGACATTTCTTGTTTTTATTGGTTCTGCTTTTGTCTTGGTTGTTCAAAATACAGGGAGAAGAAAAGAGGATTAAAAAAAAGAAAGGATAATGGCACTTAATCACACTCATCACAAAAGCCTAGCCTTGTGTCTTACTCTCATCATGTGTTTGCAACACATCATTCCTTTCCCCATCACTCTCAAATAAGCTAAGGCAGTGTCTGTCCCTATGTCTCTGCTCCTCCTCCAGTCCTGCTCTAACTCCCTGCAGGCAGCAGATGTCCTATTTGGCATACCTGTACTGATAAACAGCAGAGCATAACTTAGTGAGCACTGGTTTTGGACCCCTGGTTATCTACATTGCCTAAACTTTAATCATGTGTTTTGGGTCTTGGACCACTTCAGTTGGCTCTGTCGGCAAGATAACCTACTCCTGAGCCTCTAGCACATTGGCACAAGCCAGCCAGTCTCACATGACCTCAGATCCATGGACTGCAAGCAGAGCTTGCAGACGTAGGCATGGTCTGGTGTCCCATCTACTGGCTTCCTGATGGACTTCTAGTTATGTGCTGAAGCCTTACTGCAATAGTAGTGTTTGCTCCAGTCTTTGACACTGCTACTCTATTTACTGCAGATAACCTTTAGAAGAGCTAGGTGGCAACTGTGCCTGCCAGTGAATATGCCAACAAAATCAGTAAAGATATACCCTTCAATCACTTTCATGTAAATAAATTTGTGTTAAAAATAAAAGCATTGAAAAGTCACTTGTACTGCTTGCTATATACCTATACTATACTTCTGGCTACATGCACTGGAGCAAATGGTATATATATGACTTGGAGGAATTTCACATGGAAAAAGAGTCTGGAGGGTAAGTTCACACCACCCTGATGAGGCTAGTTGGCCTACTGCCCATAAGCAGGAGTGCCTCTGTTTGCAGGAACCTGAATTATTAAACATTCTTCATGAAATGGCTTCTTCCAGCTGTGGTACTGCAGTGCTTTAAAAACAGAGAGCAGAGACAGCACTGCCACCTGCTGCTCCCAACATGGCTCTCATGCTTCACCAAGGGCATCAAAGCTTTGTTTTAGAATCACAGAATGGAATGAATGGAAAGGGACCCTCAAGGATCATTGAGTCCAGCTCTTGAAGTGTGGGTGGTAAGAGCTACTATGTGCTGTGAAAATACAATTATTGTAAAAGTAAATGTTTAAAAAAATAATAAATTAATAATAGTTCGGTGTAAAAAGTTTACTTACTGAAATCACAGGTAATTAGCCTCTTACTAGACTAAGGTTTTATATTAATAATACTGTCCTTAAAGAAAGGCATTATGGACAACGGACAAGAGTGATAATGGAAAGAATAATATGGAAGAAAACTACATTCAAATGAAATGCATGATCTAAAAGTTAGAGTACATGTATTTACACTTTTTCTGCATCACCTGTCCTATACAGCTGAAATTATTAGCCTGAGTCTTACATGGGAAAAACTGCAGGGAATTTTGCCACCAAGTTGAGAGAGGCCAAAATTTCAACTTCTATATTTACATTTGCATGTGGATTTCACTGGGAAAGATTTGCTTCCTGGCTTTTGGAACATCATCACTTCTTTGTGCTAGATTCTAAAGCCAACTGGTTTTTATGTTAAAAACAGCACTTGGCACACAGTATGGCATTAACACCTGCTTATATTTTGTTTTGGGATGCTTTGAATCAGGATCATCCTTGCTTATCAAGTCAAGCTGTCTACTGCTTCACTACCTAAGGTGTATTAACGCTGCTTTGTAAGCCCATTCTTCTTCCCTATTAGAGTCCTTGCTCATAAATCATTCAAAGCCCTCAACCTGAACCCTACTGTACTGCTGCCTTTATAAATTTTTATTTATGCCAGGAAACTCTTTGGGATGTCAAAAAAGAGCTGACTGAAACAAATGCATTCCAATGTATTCTTTCCTCCTGCAGTGCAAATTCAAGCAGGTTAGCTTCTAGCACTTGCAGCTTGAACAAGAGTGGAGCAACAGAATATTTCCCCAGCCAGATATGATTCTCAGCTGTAAGAAAAGAAGTAACACAGCATTACCTCCTGGACAGCCAGGTGCCTGGCATTCCTAGCTGAGGCATATTTAACTGGGTCCTCATTTGGATGCATCAGGCTAGGAGGTTTACCCAGCCAAAGCACTGCGGACATACTCAGTCCTTTCTAAGGAAAATTACTATGAATCTTAACACAAACATTGAACGTGACACTCCCAGACTAGTTAAAACACGACACAGAAAATACTACTACTAACTACAATAATAAAGAAATCAAGAAATCATCTGAATACAACTGGGAGTAGTAAGCCACTATGAAGTTCAAACTTAGCAAGAATGGAAAGTAGAAGAAAAAAGTTACATGGAGTAAAGTTGTGCACATTAGCTTATTCACACAGTGTTAGCAGACAAAACACATTCAGGCTTCCTGTGCATTTACCAATATATTGTTTCTCACTGATACAGCAGCTTGAAATAGCACAAAACTACCTACTGTCTAACTAGCTCAGGTGATAGATGTTTGTGCTTCAGGGGCAGGGATTAATGAATTAAATTAGTTATGCTTTCCTGTGCAGCAATTTGCCAGAAGAAGTGTGGGTGGATTTGTGATTTGCATAATAACAAGGTTTGAGACACTCAAAGATGAGGAAAATAGAATATTTCAGTTGGATGGGACCTACAATGATCACTTAGTCCAAGATTTAGCCAAACAGCTCCAACTGATGTAAGTGGAAGTTGTGTGGCTAAGATGGCTAATTAGCTTTGTGTCTTCAACCAAGAATCTTTATAGTGTCATAAATGTTCTTATTTGTGCTCTGAGTAAGCTGAATACTATATAGCAGAGGAATTGTTTAAATCCTACAAGGACACTCAAAATAAGATGCAGGACCAGTGAACAGAACAAACCAGGTGCTAGCTTAAGATGGTGTGATCTGTAAGGTTTAAATGCTCAATAAGCTTACTGACAATACCCAGCTGAGATTTGGAAACAAAATTTTATTCTTCACAGGGAAAGCACAATATCAGCAAAACCATTTTTCCTCAAAAACCTAAAAAAGGTTTGTGCAGAAGAATAAATTACATGAAGCAGGAGAAAACTACTTGGGCAATTGTTACACAGTCAGTTTACAGCATGTCAGTCACTATAATACGTAGAGATGAGATTATCTTGATGTTTCCCAACTTGTATATCAAATACATATTGCTGGAATGTACCCAGCTCACTTCTGAATAGCTCCTGTGGATAATATGATTACCAATACAAACATAGTTACAAATATTTTTCGTCATATAGCTACCATTCAATTCATCTGCTCCTCTAGTCCATCTTACTCTTGACCCCTGCTCTGGATCCATGACTTGTAGTTAATTTGGCACTGTTGATAATCTGGCCTCTTGTACCTGCAGAGATGCCAACTCTTAGGGTTGTACATAAGTACCTTCTCTGGCTTCACACAGACATTCTCTTTCTACTACAAAGCGAAAAACCCCAAAGAAGTGTGTTGAATATATTCACCCTGGATGATGGAAAAAAGCAACAGCACAGTAAGAGGAGGAAGGTAGATTTTTCTGGAAGAAAGTAATCAGAACATTCCCTACTAGTACATGTCCTCCTGTTGCCAGCTGGTGGTGATCCAAACATCATCTTTGTCCACCAGAAATCAAGGGGAGAGCCACATCAGCCTTGACTTGGGTACAGAGGCTGAGAGATTAAGAAAGGTCATCTGGGTAGGCTACCAATGAGTATTTTTAAGTCACTCCACTATCAAAGAGGTTTGAATAACCACATTTATTGTTAGTACTATATATATAGATATATTGGTATTATACACAGTATTAAGTACATGGCTATGTAGCTATTGCACTCCTCTAAAACACTGAAAAGATGGACTTGAGGGCTGGTAAAATACAGAAATAATAATTCTGTAGTTATTTTGCTTTTCCTTAACTATGTATTTCATTTTTTCCTTTCTCCTCTTCCCTCTTAAAAATCCTTATACTTGGCAGCTTTAATTTTTTTCCTCTTTCAGATTGTCAGTCACAGACAATGTCTTGACTTACAAAGAAATCTTTTCTTATTCCAGAAGCCTTTTTTTGTCACTATGACTGCAGGCTTTATGCTTATCTCCTGCTTCTCAGATAAGCTTCCCCTTCACTAAGATCCATCCTATAATCTCAACCTATTTCTATGTGATTTAACCTCCTTGAGTTGAACAGATTTTTTTCTCCTTGTTTTATTTGAAAGGATTTTATTTAAGGGACTCAGTTCTGATACAATCTAGACTCATGGCATTCAGTTAAAAAATACAAATGATAATGAAGAAAGCTTTCCATTTTCTGAGAAGGGCACTTTGGCAAGAACTGTACATACACAATACACATGAAAAATTAAAAGGTGAAAAGAAAAAACAATTTCCTTTGCATGGGCAAAACTCTTTCCAAACTAGCAAAACTTTATGGCATATACTTCTTCTGTTGTCTTGTTGCTGACACAGGAAAGATAATTCCTGTACTTAGTTCATGAGCAATTAACAAATAATATTTTTTTTTCAACAGCTTGCAGTATACATAGAGAGGAGAGCTTTTAAAAAATCTAATTCCTATATTCTCAAAGGTTTAGAGAATGTGTAGGTTGATGGAATAAGTGGGTGTGATTTTCTGTAAATTCAGACATTTGCTTCATTAAAACTTCATTAAATCTAAACATTAGCACTCTTCATTCCATATATCTCTTAAATATTCCAAAAAGTCTCTCGAACGTTTATTCTGCTGATAAGTTCACTTTTAGTGATAATTATTTGTATTTATATCCATGACTGAAACTCCCAGCTATTGTAGACAGATGATATTTTATAGGAAATCCCTACAAAGCAGAGTAGTAATCCCTCTCTGTAAACACTTGGAACAGGAAAGCACATTCAGAATTTTATAGACACATTAATTGAATCCTATTTGGGCCTCTCCAAGAGGCCAAGAGCAAAATACATGAAGTCAACTTTTCTAAGCAGGAAGACAGGCTTCTCACAGAATCACAGAATATGCTGAGTTGGAAAGGACCCACAAGGATCATCGAGCGCAACTCCTGGCCCTACATAGGACCATCCCCAAGAGTCACATCATGTGCCTGAGAGTATTGTCCAAATGTTTCTTGAACTCTGTTAGGCTTGGTGCTGTGACCACTTCCCTGGGGAGCCTGTTCCACTGCCAACCACCCTCTGGGTGAAGAACCTCTTTCTAACATCCAACCTAAACCTCCCCTGCTACAACTTCAGGCCATTCCCTCTCTGGCACTTACCCTTATTGAACTTCACATGGTTAGTGATTGTCCAGTTCTCTAATTTGTTGAGGTCTCTCTGCCTTCCAAGAAGTCAACAGCTCCTTCAAGTTTTGTATCATCTGCAAACTTGCTTAGTATCCTTTCCAGCCAAACTCACCACCAAATGAACTGCGGCAACTCTGTTTCTCTTTACAGGTAAGAAACAGCTGCTTTGCATTACTTTGGGCAATAACATCTCATTAGCACAACACATCAGCAAGCTGGGAAACATCAGCTATGCCTGATTAAGTTGATTCCAAGTTTCTTCAAGCTTGGCTCAGTCTGAAGTGAAAATCAGGTTGGGCTATGCAGTGGGTAATGGGTGGAAGTAGTTCTGGAAACACTGTGAATATAAAGGCTGAAGAAAATGTTCTGGCAAACTCAGCTTTGGCCCTAGCAGAGGGCTGTCTGCTATCTCACTCCCTATGCAGATGTTTTTGCCAGTTTAGCAGCAAATCACTTCCCCTGCCAAGTAATTGAAAAGAAATGTATTCTCCATGACATTAGTTTACGTAGCAGTTCAGAAAGGGTATCAGTGAATAGGAGGTCCAGCATCTCTTTTGGCACAGGTCGAACCGCTGAGACACACTGCCCGCAGGAACTAAGAGTATCTAATTACAGCCTTCACTCACAGATGTCCCCACTGGCATGAACTCTAGTTATAGCCATTGGCAACATGTACTTTGGCAAGGTCTTGACAGAATGGATATTTTCCAGGGTATCTGGAGCAGCTCAGAGCTTGCCGAGCTGCACTTACCATGTAGGACAGTCTGTGCTCTGAGGCCAAAGAAGGAGAAATAAGTTTGAGTAACCTAATGATAAGGGTTCTCTTGGTTTTAATCTTCTAGGTGTTAAGGTGAACAGCCAGTCTCTAATGAGACTTTATAATTTCATTTCAGTCCATGTCCAGAGATGATGAAGTCTGGTGGACAGATACTTAACTGCAGAACACACTAGAAGGCTGGAACCACCTCTACTGTACTCTAAGCATCCTCCAGGACTGATACTGCGAGGGGACATGAGCAAGCAGGGGCCTATGAAACACTAAACAAGCCTTGTGACACCATTCATTTCTTGATAGTGTAATACCACTTGCTGGTTTACATGAGCTGTGAAACAAGCAGGATTTGACAGCGACAAGATCAGTTCTGCCATTGAGGATACAAACTTAGATCTCGGTAGAGAAAAAAACCAAACTAGTGCAAACATAGTTTTCTTAGGCACTCAAGCAAGGTGACTAAGGTAGTAAAAAAATCAGTTGCCAACTTATCTGTACTAGAGTGCCTGCTGTGGGCTTGCACTCTCTTAATACTCTTGCAGATGCTGCAAGCACCCTGGTAAGGATTGTGATATTTCTTTTATTAAAAAGAAAATTCTTTCATTAAAGAGAAATTTTAAATAGTTTTCAACAGAAAAAGATGCAAAGAGAACAAGGCAGTACGTTCAGTTTCTGAGTCTGTTGAAATGAATAATTGCATTTCATTTGTTTATTTTCATCTATCTTGAAGAGTTAACATTGGCTAAGCACAGCTTGCATTGTTACACAGTGACAGAAAGCAAAAGTAAATGCATTAATTACTGTTCACTGACCACAGTTATGATTTTGAAACATGCTAGATTAGTAAACAGTATACCTCCAATAATCACAACTAAAGTGAATACATAAATCTGAAGGACACAATCACCAATGTCATTATTAACTACTTTACCTTTGAAGAATCACTCTGTTCAATAATAATTATTTCAGTAATTTTGAATTCCTTTGTTAAACACATTTTTGTAAAAGAAGGGTATAAGTAAGACCTGTAAATTTTGAAAATTTTATTAAAAAGCATTTCCTCCTGGATAGAATTCCTCCCAATGAATGATGCCACCCTTGTGATTAGCCTCTCAGAAAAACAGACTTAGGGAGAACCCTTAACTTGCTCCTCTGCAGACCTGCGCTCTCATCTTTTGAATGTATCCAAAAGGCACCCAAAAATGTGGTTTTATCTCACTAAAACCTATCCTGAAGCCTGACTGACCCTACAGAAAGGCAGGCTGGTAAGAAGTGGGAGTAGAGGTTGGGTTTTATATCCTAATTAGCTAGATAATGAGTTACATTTTCCCTCTTAGAAGAGCTCCTTTGCTGAATCCTCCTACTGTCAATTCCAGGAGACAGCTTAAGGCTGTTGACCCATGCTAATGGTTAATGTAAAAATCAGTGTAGTTTCCACTCACATTTGCAGAGGTCTGATTGTCTTTCTAGTCGTTGCTGTGGTAGAAGCTCGGTCAGAATGCTATTTATTCACAGATAGGAAAATCACTGAGGGAAGATTTGAAGACGTGAATGAAATGTTTCACAGACATATGGAAGATTAATTTCAGAGAGCCCAGGTTCACAAAAAATAACTCTGATTTAAAGCCACTCCATAGGGGTTATGAGTAATTGAGCATAGGAGAAAAACTTCACACATCATGCATGTAAAATACCACACCACAACATGCATAAAATGACATATCTGTCCTCTGCTTCTTTGGTATTGGACAAAGCTGTAACTTCCTGATAATTAATCAAAACACAGTAGATCGTGCATCACATTTGCCTAGATATCATCTGAAAAGAAGAAGCTGGGACTTATTTCTCCATCTGACATAAGGTGCATAGCCTCTTTTCTTGTGTCCTCCAAATTCAACGACCCATGGGATGTGTGTAGAAGGTGCCCCCTTCAGTGCTCCTCTTTATTGAGGCAGAAACTACCTGCATGTCTCCATGACATTGAGAGGGTACCTTTTGTCTTCCAATTTTTGCAAAGGTCCTTGAAGGAAATTAACACAGCTCCGAGCTTCACTAATTGCTCACTTGATTATGTTTCTTAGTCACACTCTGTAGCTCTGTATCGGCCAAGGACATAGAACACACAGCTAATGGCTGTCTCTCCTTCCCTCCCTTACTTCCTCCCTCCCACTCCTCCAGACTCTGCAGAGCACTGCCCTCATAAAATTATCCAAAGCAATGTCTGTAGCCCTCTGGCAGGAGGAAAGTGCTTGAGCACTTGATGATCTTCTGAGGTTCCTTACTGAAAAATCAGAATAATACAGGTTGTATCTTTCAGGCTTGAGCATGTGGATTTTCATAGCAACTGGATTTCCTAGAACATGCAGTTCCAGCCAAACATATTCAACTGTATAGGCAAACACACAGACAAAACAAGCTCTATGAGCAGATATTATCAGATATAACTTCACAGGTAACATTCATGACAACTCATATGAAATATGGAGATCTACAAATGTGTGCATTTGTGTTGTCCAGCTATATACAGCGATACTGAATTTGCAGAAGGAGAGTACTCGCTTTTGAAGTAGTTGAGTTCTTCTGTCTTTGGGTTGAATAATGCACAATTCAATTTTTTGGAAATATTCCTTGCTATGACTTGAGTATAACACTGAGGCTGATAAATTTCACTCTGAACAATGACTCAAAAATGGGAACGGTTTCACGTAATAGCCACCCATTGACCATCAAAGTCAAACCTATGGAACTTCACACATTTTGAAGAGAACATAAGTCCCAAAAATGTGAAGGATTCCCAACTCTTAGGCAATAAACTCTGCTGTGGGACTACCAGACTCTTTTTCCTGCATCCTCTAAGCAAGATTGTGAAGTTTAAATTAGCATATTTGAACCTCTAGTTCAGTTTAGATCACTAACAACTTTTGATGATTTTATGCAGAAGGTTAAATATTTCACTGCATTCAATATTACAATTCAGATAACTCAGTCAATACATAACTAGGCATTTTCTAAGCGATATTATACCATTTCACACAATGCAGATGGCAAGAAGAAATAAAACCCCAACGCTTTAGTTCAGAACGGGGTAAAATGTGTTCTTGCTCTGTGAAGTTTCTCAAGAAGTTGAATATACTAGTATAACAGTTTAAATCCACCTTTTTTTTTTTTAACCAAAAAAGTATAGTTTTCTCTTTATCATGTATCTTGGGTCGTTCCGGCAATACTTAGGAGCCCTTAATTGCAATGTGGATTTACTCCCACTAGGTGGTACCCTTCCTCTATGGTTTGTGAAGGAAACTGTCCTCCCTGAATAAACCTGGACCACCCGTGAGTGCACTTCCCAAAATGCAAAATAGGAGCCCATCGCGAAGGAAACCTCTTTGTAAACACTGAAACAACAAAAGCCTCCCCGTCCCCCCCAACAAACAAACAAAAGCCCCCAACCAACCAATCAACTCCCCCCCCAACCAAACCAATACCCCCAAAAACCAGTCCAAACTTCTCAAAATATTAAAAGAAAAGCTGTTGATAGCGTGCCCATATCTAGTTCTGGTAGGTAGCTAACAAACATTGAAATGTGACTGTCTTATCTGAAGGAGCTATTGCTCAGAAATGTCACAGTACTGCACAAAGAAATTCAACCACACATTCATTGTCATAAAGCCTTGCCTGTCCAATAGACCATATTTAATATTTAATGCCCTTTACAGGGGGTGTATGCCTCTGGAGGCATTCTGTGGCAGTCGTCAATGTTACATATACTAATATTTCACTGTCTCCCACACAAAGTAAGAATAAACCACTGAGATTATGACTGTGTTATGCAACTCAGTGACTGACACATAAGTAAAAAATTGTTGATATATTTACCCATTGTAATATCCACAGATGAAGTCCAATTCTCCTGAGGCAAACATAGTCAAATGAAAAGTGGTAGGAAATGGAGAAGAAACTAGATGAACATTTTGTGAAAAGAGGAAAAAATCTGTTGATGAAAGAAGTTACAATAACCAAAGCCTTCCAGCCAGACAAAGCATAAAGCAGCAGCGAGATGCCCATGGAATATAATTCCTCTGAAGAGACATGGCTTCAAAACAGATATTTCAGTGCTGGGCATGTTTTTAAGCCTAAAAAATGACATCTCAGAGACAAACACTGCAAGCTGGGTCTCTGTCCAGGGGTGTTGAACAGGCTCTATGAAGAGTATCTTCCTATGACAAGGCTCCTTGATCCCTTTCTGAAGGGGAGTCCAGAGTCAGCTACATATTGACACAGAGAACAGTGCAGTGAGATAGACTGGTTTGCACCCCTAAAGAAAGATTCGGGGCAGTGGGCCAAACAAAGGGCTTGTGACAGTGGTCTCTCCCCCCACCCCTATAATGTGCATGGCTTTGGACGTCATGTAGTGCTGCACAGGGGCATGGTGGGTCCTTCTCACCTGGCCTGCCACTAGATGATAGGCAGTGGAAGTAAAGCTCTGGAGAGCCAGTGTCTGAAGAAGGAGCATAACTTACTCGTTATGCTTCTGAAGCTTCTGAAAACAGGAGCTGGAAGACCCATTAAGCTCAGGTCTTACGAAGTCTTGTCTCAAATCTAACAAAGCTCAAGGCAAACAGAAAGTTGAAGTCCAATAAATATGTTGGCGCTTTTTTTTTTTGGTTAACCTACTTTAACACTCACCCAATGCCAGAAAAATTAAATGTAATTAACAGATGAATTAAACATTCCATTTTTTTATATGGGAGCATTTGTTAAGACTCACCTGCTGCTAGGTACAAAATCTTCCACTGCAAATTCTGCAATGAATAAGCGCCTGCACATTATATGATCTCATCTTCTGGGTGCACGGTTTAATCACAGTGCTCTCGATAGAGAGCCCACACTAGGGAAGCGCAGTTTAAAATACTAATCTGTGGGAGGCTCTTGAGGTGGTTTCTTGCTAAGTATGGCCAGGAGCAGGGTGATGTGGAGGGAGATGCCACGTTAAGAGACCAAGAAGTAAAAGTAACTCCATAAAACTGTCACCAGCAAACCACCATGTGCAAATTTCATGTGCTTTTAGTCTGGTGAATTGACCCTAAAATAGTACATGGGAAGAAAACAAAGATTCCCTGTGTGCCAGCAGATCAGTCACGCTATTTTAATTTTTTTTCCCTACATCAATAAACTCAGATGTTTAAATAGGTAGCAAAACAACTTCATTCAGGCTCATTTTATTTTTCCCTGATCTTTCAGAACTGTTTTAACCTCTCTCCTACTCCTCTCAAAAAAAAAAAAAAAAGAAAGAAAAAAAGGAGAAACAAGCTCCTGTAACAAAATGTCAGCAAAACATCAGATTAACCTACTTTGCCATTTTGCTCCCACAAATGAAAATACTTGGTGTTCAAAGTAATGGCAGCTGGCTTTCTCACGTGGAAAACATAATGTTCCATACATTTGTTACCATATTCTTAGTCTTGTTGAGACGAAACTCCTGTAACTTCTCAGCGTCCAGTGTTCCAAGACCACCCGTCTCCATCCTTAGACTACAGTATCCCCATCCGTTCTCCCTCGACACATCGTTCTTCTTTATTATCTACTCCCTTTTCAAAACTTATATTTCTCAATTCCTTTTCTTCCTCTTTTTCTTGTCTTGCGCAAACTTAGCTTGCTTCTTGAGAACTAACTTGCCTTTCCTTCCTTTCCGATTTCTCAAGTTTTGAAGGACTTCTACCCCCTCCCTCTGCATCTTTTGATTTCTACTTCATGGACGATTGCAATGGGGTAGCCCATAGAGGGCTTCGTTCACCCCCACAAAAGGAAAGCATCGACCATTGTCTTCATACTCCTCAGACCTTCCTGTCCTTTCAGCTGTTCTCTCCAGGAAGAAAGCACACTGGAACTCCCAGGGGAGTGCAACTGCGTACATCAAGACAGCAGCTCTTTACTACTGCTTGCAAAGAGACACAGAAATGTAGATTAAATTCAGGCAAAAGCCTGAAACATAATTGGAATGCTTTCTACCAACGCATGTTAAATAGGTGCTTATGCTTCACGCAGATCTTGATGTATCCTAATTAATCGAAATTAAATCTGAGCTGTAAGGGCACCCAATTATACAGATATCCACACAGACACGAGGAGCCTGGCTCTCATGGTAAAGTGCCGCTTGTCAGGCAGCTGCAGGGGACCCCATCCGCTCCGGGGTGCCCCGCGCCCCGGATTCCTCTGGCCGGCGGGAGCCGGTTCCCAGCGGTGGGGCACCCCTAGAACGCCGCTCTTGCTGCCATCCGACGGTGCGACCCGCCGAGTCTCCCTCCGAGAATACGGATCGGCGGGAGGTTTTCACGGAGCCCTTATGGGCATTAAAAATCTGCGTAGTGACGCGGGTGTCCTGCAAGCCAGAAACGGGCCGGGGACCCGGGTGAGGCGAGCGCGGGCAGCAACGCACGCTCGCGTTTTCCCCTGCAAAGCCGACAGGACAGAGGGTACATGGTTACCTCGTCGGGGGTCTCACTTGGCGAGGGTTTGGACAAGCCTTAGAAAGATTAGCAGGGGCACAGCACAGCTCCTTCAGCGGGGCAGCAGTCCCGCCGCTTCCCCGCTCCAGCTACCCGGGGCGAACAGAGGGATTTTCTTGCCTGCGAAAAGACAAGACGCCTCGGAGAAGCCGAGGAGCGAGCTCGGGGGGGGGTTAGGGGAGGCAGGGAGGGAGGCGGCCCACCCAAGGTTTTATCTCCGCTGGCCGTGCACCGCGGTGCTCCTCCACGGCCAGGGAAGCCCGGCGGCCGCGCACCGTGCGCGGAAAGGGTCCCCCCGCAAACGGGGAAAGAGCCCTGGGCCAGGGGTGTGAGCGGGGGGGGTGGACGACGACGAGGGGGGACCCTGCGTCAATGCAGGGCCGTCCCCTTCCCCTCCCCGTGCGCTCGGCTCTGCCTCCCGCCAGCCTCCCACGCCTCCCGCGAGGTGCGGCCGCGATACATAAACACGGCTCCGCCGCCGCCGCCGGGGCTCTTCATTCGCAGCCCGACAGAGGAGCTCGTCCGGCAGCGGGGAACGCAGCGGCAGAGCGGCTCCGGCGGCAGACGGGGCGGGAGACTCCGGCGGGCAGCAGCGGAGGGCTGCGCGCTCCTTCGAGGGCGACAGCCCTGCCGTAGCCCAGGCGGCCGGAGGAAAAGCAGGAGGAGGAAGGGCGTGGGCTCCCCGCCGGCGGCGGGCTCCCTCCGGTATGGCCCTGGCGGACAGCGCCCGCGGGCTGCCCAACGGCGGCGGCGTTTCGCCGGCTGCGGGGAGCGGGGCGCCGGGGAGCGGGGCGGTGGCAGCGGCCACGGGCGGCTGGTCGTCCTTCCCGGAGATCGTGGAGCTGAACGTGGGCGGGCAGGTGTACGTGACGCGGCGCTGCACCGTGGTCTCGGTGCGCGACTCGCTGCTCTGGCGCATGTTCTCGCAGCAGCAGCCCAGCGAGCTGCCCCGGGACAGCAAGGGCCGCTTCTTCCTCGACCGCGACGGCTTCCTCTTCCGCTACATCCTGGACTACCTGCGGGACCTGCAGCTGGTGCTGCCCGAGCACTTCCCTGAGCGCAGCCGCCTCCAGCGGGAGGCCGAATACTTCCAGCTGCCCGACCTGGCTCGCCGCCTGGCGCAGACTCGGGCCGCCGCCGCCCGCCCCGCCGCCCTGCACCGCGACGGCTCCATCTGCGCCGAAGAGCCGCCGCCGCCGCTCCTCGGCTACCTGGAGGCCGAGCCCCTGGAAGGAAGCGGCGGGGCCGTGGCGTCCGCCCCGTCGCCTACCGCCAGTCGCAGCCCCTCGGGCGGGCCGCTGCTCACGCCCTCGCAGTCGCTGGACGGGGCGGGCGGGCGGCGCTCGGGCTACATCACCATCGGCTACCGGGGCTCCTACACCATCGGGCGAGAGGCACAGGCCGACGCCAAGTTCCGGCGGGTGGCCCGCATCACTGTCTGCGGCAAGACGGCCCTGGCCAAGGAGGTCTTCGGGGAGACGCTGAACGAGAGCCGCGACCCTGACCGCCCTCCCGAGCGCTACACTGCCCGCTACTACCTCAAGTTCAACTTCCTCGAGCAAGCCTTCGACCGGCTCTCCGAGGCCGGCTTCCGCATGGCCGCCTGCTCCTCTACTGGCACCTGCGCCTTCGCCCCCGAGCAGGGTGGTCCTGCCGATGACAAGATCTGGACCAGCTACACCGAGTATGTCTTCTGCCGGGACTGAGCATCCGCCCAGCCCGTGGCGTGGGGACAAGGCAGCGGCCCCTGCACACCCTCGCACCCAAGGTCCCCTCCCATGCCGGAAGGAGGAGGATGTGGAGGGGGCCCGTGTCCCTCTGTGCTTTCCTCACCCCGGTGTCTGCCTTCACGCGCAAGGCGGGTCAGCCCCAGCGCAGCCCTCGCCCCTCTTGCAGCACCTCCTGACGGCCCTAGGGGCGGGAGGTCACTGTATTGTGCCTCGGCTGCAATGTCCCTGCTTGGCCACCACGTCCCTAATCAGTCACCATAGCCCGGCTCGCACCATCATCCTCCCTCCCACATCCCCCAGTACCTGTGTTGGTAGCGAGGAAGGAGAGACATAGTGGGAGTAGACAAGTACCCGTCCCACGAAAGTGTGCAGGTGTGCCTAGTCCCTGCCCCTCACCACGCACAGAGCTGAGGTATAGCTCTGGCAGGGTGGGGTGTTTTAAAAACCATCCAGTTAGGGGCTGAGAAACTGATCTGAGTTGCTGAAAAGCAACTTCTGTTGGAGATGGCATGACAAATGGCTGTCTCTTCTCATCCCAAGACCCTCGTTGGGCAGACCCAAAATGGTCCATTTTAACCCCCCCCCCCCACCAAAGTCATGTCTGTCTGTGAAGGACTGTCACACAGAAGTGATGCCTGACTCTGAGGGGTTTGCACTGGCTCATACTTTATCTGTAGAGATGAGTAATTCTGGAGGAGGCATGTATGTGGCCCTTCACAACTGATTGCTTCCATCTCCCCTCTCTGCTCCCTGTATCTCTGAACTCCTCTCCCCAAGCTGTTAAACTGGACCAGGGCCTGTGCAGCAAGTATGTAAGGCTGATGTGAAAGGACAAGTTTGCTGGATAACCAACCGTTCAAACTATAAAGTGTCCTCAGAGACGTGTTTATTCCATTGAGAGGTAAAACAACGACACTTTGCAAAATTATAGTGCTTGTGAATCGTAACTTTCATGGGTGGTCTGAAATCCTTATAATTCTTTTGCAGTTGCTGTCTATAATATGCACAGAAGTCTCAATGCATATTTCCTTAAATACCCTCAAAATGATGGGAGTGAGATGAAGCCAGGCTTGCCAGAGTAAAAGTAGGACCTGCTTCCTGGGAAGCTGAAATCTCATACCTTGAATTGATGCAGATGTACATTATAAATGTAATCAAGAGCACCTTGCTTATTATTTTTTGTCATGTTAGTGCTGTAAAACTCTCAAGCCAACAGAATTGAGGACAACATCACTTCTTAAAGAACCAGTTTCTTAGTTTCATGGCAGTACTACCACTGACACTGCTATGTTCCTCTTCCTAGAGAAACTTAGTGCTTCTTAGGACAGGATGGAGCCCTGTCCTTAGAAAGACAAGAATGGTGCCAACTTTCTTCAGGGGAAATTACCCCCTTTGAGCTATATTTTGTTACTGCTGTCTAGCAGTCTCTCGCGGAGGAAGCAGTCACAGTCTGCTTTGGAACAGATCATCTGAGCAGCAGGTTTTACGGTAGGGAAGATGGACCAGCTCTTTTTAATAAATTCTTGAAATCTGGAGTACAAAAGCACTTTCCTTTAAAAACCTAAACTTGATTTAAGAATCTGTATTGTCTGTTCAGACCATCACGGAAAAATAGCCTAAATATATGTGAAGTGTCGAAGAATTTAGTGGTACATATTAAAGGCTTGAAGTTGTGTTTTTAAAACTCTTGAATAATAAATTGTTCTAACTCCAAATTTAGAAATACTGCTAGCATTTATATTCTAACCAAAGAATTTCATAGTAGGGGTTTTTTTTTAAAACCTTAATTCCTTTGAAAAGAGCTATAGCTACATTCCTATCAAGTTTCAGTACTCAGTCTCTGCATTCACCCCTTGGTCTTTCATTAAGCATGTGCACAACTGCATAAAACTGAAAAAATTTTCATCACCATGGCTTTTTTTAATATTAGCAAGGTTGTTTATTGATATGATTAAATTGAAGATGTGCGTATGAAAGCACTGGGTACTGTCCAATTGTAGATAGTTGTATTATGGAGTATTTTTAAAAGCAAAGAAATGTATACCTGCCAAATTAGATGAGCAATAAGATATAGTGAGAGGCCAATACACCTGAAGATGGGAGTGAAGCCTATTTGTCCTATGCCTTACTCTGAGATGATTTCTTTGTGCTTAACTTACTCATACCACAAGTGAAAGGACATTGATCACAGCTACTAGGTCTTTACAGTGCCATTCTCAAGAATAACGACTGTCTTTTTCTAGTTTCTGTTAAGTAACTCTGAAGTACGTTTTTTAAGATTTTGTATAAAATCAGTTTTCAGTAAAGTGTTCAAATTCGCTCTAGATATCTTTCTTTTTTTAAGAATCTGGTATCTTACTAAATCCATCATAGGAGCTATGAATAGCTTGTGATTTAATGTACATATATATACAGTATATAAACATTTTACATGAATCATTTAGTTTTTTAATCATTTTAGCGCTACAGAATTTCATAATATATCTAGCTTAGCATTTACACATTATGTAATGTACATAATATGGTAATGTTTTACTGGTTTCTTATACCTGTTTCTATGGAAAAACTGAATATGAGTATCATCAGCTTGTAGAATTGAAATTGATGGCATACTTGCTTGAATGTGAATTGTAACTAAACTTCCAGGTGGCTGAATGCATCTCTAAAACAAAGATTGCCTGTATTTTGATTAATGATTGCCTATCCATTTGCTGGCAGATGACCCAAAAATTCTCATATTTTAAGTAAAAATGGATGTAATATAAACAGATGATTTTTTTTAATCTTTGTGTTTGTGCTAAAAACTTTAAGTGTTATTATTAGTGTTAAAAAATGGGGCCCTTTGTTTACTGTAACTCATTATCAGTATCATCAGTAGACTAAAAATGATGGTGCCATAAATGTAATAGTCATTTGGTGGTTTGCCACAGAAAATGATATTTTTCTGAAACATTACTTAGTAATCTCTGTAAATTTTTTAAAAGGAAAAATGCCCAAGGCAAAGTCACTGAGTTTTGCTGGTCTCTTGTATTGAAAGCTCAAAGAACGGATAAACACGGTGACTCTGCTAACTTGTTGGCATGAAAAAGGACAAAAATCTATAAAGGCACAATACTGGAGTCCCATATATATTTTGTAGTGGTTGTTCACAGTTCATGTACTTATGGAGGAATGCAGTAGCATTTATAAGTGCTGTTAAGCCCCCTACAAAGGCAGTCTTTCTTTTAATTAGAAGTTAAAGCATAGGTCTTTTCAGTGATGCATATCATGAAGGGTGACTTTGCCTATGCTTGATTAGGATGTTTATATTTTTATACATGTAGATAATGAGCCACTTATTCATTCTTATTTTCCCATGTATAGCATTGAAAATAAAGATCCTCCTAGGAAAAAGTTGCATACCAAATTAAATTTTGTTCTTTAAATATTAACTCAGTTGCGTGGTTTATGCTGTCCTTTTTATTCTCGGTAAAGATGTTGTTCCACAGTATCATATTCATAATTTCAGCAAAGACTCCAAACTGATATGTAACGCAGAAACACAGAGCAAAGAAAATTATGTGAATAGGGATCTCTAGTAACACTGGTGGCAAGAAAACCAGAAATGTATAATGCTCAGACTGCACAATTTCCTTTTAAGCATCACAGAAAATTCTTGTAGTACTGGTCAGTCAGTCCTCAGGAAGACTTAGTGATTAAGCAGTGTAATTTGAATGGCACTGAGTCATGCTGAAGTAAAATGTTGATTTTTTTAATGAAGCCAGAGAATAATAACATGGAATATAGTGGTCATTTAATGAAAGAAGCATTAATAGCTAAGGTAATACATGATTTGAGATAAATGCATCTAGAAATTCTTATTAGCTACCCTGTGATCTCTAGCAAACTATTACAAACCTGTGGTCAGGTTCATAGAAAATTAGTAGTGAATTGTTAGTATAATCCACATGTGTGAAGTGCATTTTTTCTTGGCTAGCATGGTTATAATGCAGAGGAACCAGCTGAAGGAAGTTTAGTTAACTCTTTTATTTGACAGCTTGATAGTATTTGAGAGCTTTGTTATCATGCAATAATACAAGAAGGGAGATTGTTCCGTGAGGAACAATACTTTGAGTCAGCCTTTCTGAAGACTTAGGTCTCATTTGCTTTGTACTACCACTTCAACTACTCTGTTCACCCCCACCCATTTTATTTCACTTTTACATGGAAAAAGATGGTACACTCCTTGACAGAGCCACCTTCTGTTAGGCTGAAGGTTATGGCTGAATTTTAGTTTCCTCCTTCAGTGAACTACAGGTTTTTTCCTTTCTTTCCTTTACCCAGCCAGCAGTATTCATCAAATTTGTAAGAATGTAACAGCTGTGAGGTTTTTCAGTTCTTCTGATTGTATTTGAAGTTACCCATCAAGTCAGAGGTTGTTAAGGGGGACAGATGTCCACTCAAATGGACAGTGCAGGTGTATGAGCCGTATTTCCTTAGGAAACAAGGCTAACAGAATACTGTAATTAATGCCTGGCACTGTCTATATAGTCCAATTGTACTAAATCCCTGTAGACTGAGGAGGCAAGCAGTCACACACTTTTGTGACAGTGGCCACTGAAGTCAAGGAAATGGGTGCACTAGAATGTCTTAAAAAGACTTACAGACTCCAAATTTCTGCAGCATTTCTAAGTGTAGCTAGAGCAGCCTTGAGCCTTGTTATACCAGCCCTTCTTGACTGCTTATCTTAAACCTGTTGGTAACTTTGCTGGAGAAGTTTTTTGTTATGAATATGGAGCTTTTGGGATTTCTGCACTTTTGGCTGGCAGAAATGGATCAAAATGTGTAGGAAAATATTTTCTGAAGACTAGATTTGCCTCAGGGTTGTTTTTTTTTTTTATTGTAGGAAATCTTCAGTATAGTTTTACTGAAATATTAGTGCTAGTGTGTTATTTATTTAGAAAGTACTAGCATTTAGTTTTATGAAACTGAATGCTAATTTTGTTTTTCATTAAAGTGAGCTGCATGTGTTTTTCCCCTGCTGCCAAACAAAACTTTTATGTATGACTGCTGAAGTAGTAATACCAATATTGCAAGTTGTCTGTTGGAAATACACAGCGCAACTGCTGAGACAGTCAAAGCCATGGTTGGTCAAATTATCACATTTCCTCCCCATTCCAGTCTCCACCGTGTTCAAACTGGAATAAAATTAAATTCTGTTAGACATTCCTTGCTCTACAAGTTTTTTAGCACACACTGGAGCATTTGATACTTCCATCAAAGTTGTTGGCAACAGTGAGTCAGGGATTTGAAGCAAGTCTATTTCCTTGTGAGGAAATAAGAGCTAGGAAAAATCCTTGCACAAAATGGGAGCAGCCTCATGCATTTTGGGGGAATTTCTTGGTATCAAAAGAAATCAAAGATATTTTTCTCTATAATTCAAGTAATACACTCACACATTACTCCTAGCTTGCAAACCCAACCTGCCCCAAAAAGCTATAGTCCTTGATGACATTTGTTTGTTCTAGGTTTTATTTGATATCATCTGACTGAAAGAAATGTTTGTGGGTTTTTTTTTTCCTCCTTCAAAAAAGCTCAGTGTTTAGCTGCTGGGAAATGACAATGTTAGCAGTACACCTTGCTTAGGGAGATGGACAGATGTGGGTTAATATTTTATCATCCTTTTTAATTCAACATAGTGAGAAAGGTGGGGAAGTTCATATAGGAGCTTATAGGAATCATAGCGTCACTAAGGTTAGAATGCCCAGCTCCATATCACCTCTGAATTAGCTTTTGCAGCTAAACAATTTTCTCAAACTAAAATTTAAGTAAGTGTTAATTCACTGAAGTTCAGCCAAAGAGGGTAAGACTGCAATTAAGAGAAAAGCTCCATTGATAAAGAGCACGTGATCTATGTTTTTCATTTGTAATTTTGGGGTAAAGTCAGAACATTAGTTAATTTATTAAGGAGCAGGCTGTTATTAAAAAAAAAAAGTAAAATGAAGAAAAAGCCCTTTCCTCCAGTCCTCTCCCACCATCTTCAACAGGGAATGCAGTGCTGGTGTGATGGGAACAACCTTTCTTTTTGGTTTCATAGTTAACTGAAATAACCTAAAATGTTACTACTTCAGTTTTACCTGTTTTTCTGGTCATGGCAGAACTTTAGGGTCACACTCACAATTTTTAAGTGGTCCTTTAGCAAAGTATATATTCATAACTATGTAGACTTCTGTAGATTTGGATGTAGTTTGGTTTTGACTCAGATTTTCCAAATAGCTAAGTGACAATCTCTCTCCTGATATTACAGCAAAGTCTGTGATTATTAGAAGCCTGAAGTTAAAGTTTTTTCCCTCTAAAAGGGCAGAGACTCTTCCAGGAATGTGACTTTTTTTTTTTTTTTACTTTTTTTTTTTCTTTTTTAGTAAAGGATCCAGATTATGCATTTTTTTCCCATATTTGTACAAACACTCCTAATTTTCCCCACGTTATAAAAGTCACTTCCACATCTTCCTATAGCTGACAGCTCAAGGCATGAGTATTTCAGAAAGCTGCAAGCACTAGGAGGTCTTGCAGTAACTCACAAGTGCTCCATGGCAATCCCTTCCTGTCATGGTCCCTGGTGCAGTCAGAACCAAGCTGGGTGGGCCGCTGGGTCCCAGGCCCCAGGATGACCCACTGGCCCTGACCACAGCTGCCCCTTCTGCCTTGTTTCCTTCCTGGCCATGACCAAGGTAGGTCAGCAGTCCCTGAGCCAGCATGGTCTTGCTGCTGGTGCCTTGTCTGAACAAAGGGGCAGCATTTGTATTCTGGCAAGCTCTGTGTAGCCAAACAACCACAAACTGGCACTTCTCCACTAGACTTCTGACCCACTTATTTCCAGGGTTTGCTTTCACAGTCTGCACTTTATCTGCTGTCTCAAGGTATGGTTGGAATATGGGAAAGATTTAGCTGTTTCCAGTAGACTGTCTAATAGCTTATTTCCAGTTAAAAAGTTTTACATTTCTTCAAAATTTTGTCGTCTAAATAAACCATGAAAAGTGCTGAATAAACTACAAAAACACTGGGTAAAGGCAAATTTTTGTTGTAGGTGAGAGCAATGGCTTTATTACTTTTTATTAGCATATTTATCCACTTGGACTTGTTTGTGTCATGTTAGAGGCTGAAGAGCACTCAGCTGTGGGTAACTGGCCCAAACAGTCCAATTTCTTTAGAAAATGTTAGAGGAAGAGTCTATGTATACAAATGCCATAACGTTTCTGTTTCTGGAAGAAGAATTTCAGCTTGACGATTACCAGATTGGATGTTTTTCAACACATCGCCTCCTAGGGTTTGAGGACAGAAAGAAACATCCAGATCAGGTGGTCTGCTGTTCAGCATAGGGCTTGCCCCAGCAATGTCTATATATCAGGCAGTGAAATCTCCTAGACTGTCATCTAATCTCATGGACGATAATGCTTGTGCAAAAGAAGACATCACAATGCCTGATTAATTATTCTGATGTGAATGTCACCAGCTTTGGCTTCCACCCAGAAGAGTCTGTAATGTCTTTTTCACTTACAACATGAGGCTGTAGAGAACCTTCTGTAGGAGGATATGTACAGATGCAGTTCAGTTGGTCTAGATCTGGGATGAACTGTCCTGTCTTGTCCTTCAGTTCCCTGCCACTTGTCCCTGTAACCAGTTTTGTTTTGGCACTGCTTATGTGGCCATGGGGTGGACCAGTTCAGGGACCTGGTGCAGATGAAAACCTTAAATAAGCAAACAGGAAAAGGCAGGTCAGCTTTCAGCCAGATCAGCTCCCTGAACTGGCTGACAGCATAATAACTTACTACTGCTAGGAGAAATAGCCTGATAACTAAACACAGTGAGCTCCTGTGGTCTGTCAGTAAGGCATGTTTTTCAGTTCTTTAGTAATTTTCTGTCTCTTCTCTAAATGCTCATCAATTTATCAACATCTTTAGAACTTCTGATTTCAGATACTGTTCATTCTAGTAAGGGAATGCACCAAAGCAAAGTAAAATTGTCCTATCCTCTGTTTCTTTCCGTTCATTTGTCCAAGGTTTGCATTGGCAGACCAAGGGATTTAAGCATCACTGGAGTTTATGTTCAGTAAACCATGACTGTGAGCACCTGCATTCTGTTCCCTGAATGCTGTCCCAGTTATCAGTCAAAATGCATGTCAGCGCATAAGATGTTTTCTTATTAAACATTATGCCACATTTTAACTTCTAACAACTAAAGAGCAAAGCAAAAACTAGTACAAGTGGATCTATTTTCTACACATCAGTCTTGATGGACATTACTGTGACGCAAAAATGTTCAGTATCATTTCCACTAGTTATTACATTGGATAAGTAGTTTTCAACTAGATAAATGGATGGCTAAGGATAGATTGTCAGGTTGGCAGGCCTAAAGTTCCTAAATTACTCAATTTTTCTTTTTTTTTTAACCACAGTCTTCAAACAGTCTATATTTTTTTCCAGTCCTTTGGAGCTTCCCAGGAATCTGAGAATTTCTGAGAAGGCTGCTTTAGTAATAACACAGGCTTGTAAAGATACCAGATGTAAATTGGCCAGACCCAATTGAAAAAAATACTTGTTGCTCATATTTTTTGGATTAGTCTCAGAAGAGAAATTGGTCAGTATTCTCAACAGACAAAAAGAGCAAAATATTTATACTTTTCCTGAACAAGCCTACAAATTCCATCTAGTTTAGAAATACACACAATTTTTCACATTGTTCCAAATAAAATTAAATAATTTCATTTTTAATCATGCTGACTACTACTTTCCTTGTGTTCTTTTTCTTTAACTTATTAAATTTATACAATGGAATTAGTACAGTACTTGGAATTTATAGCTTTTGATTTATACAAATCATGATAGCCTTCTCTTTCCATTTTAGACTTTATATCTATGACTTTTTAATAGCAACTATCTGGATCCTGTTACAGTATGTACAGAATGTACTGTAACTCCTGCTGATCTCAACAAAGGTGCTGTCACTACAAAATGCTAATGACAATTTAGAAAAAAACCCAGTATTCTCTCTTTTACATTCAGGACTTTACATTTACATTTATTTGGTGAACCTGTAACCTAGGATTTAGAAGTATAGTATTTTTACGAGTGTCCTGATATGCAGCTAGTGGGAATTTATTCCACTGTGTTACTTTGTGTTTTCACTGTTTCATCTCATTCTATCTACTGTGGTACAAGTCTAGAGAATATCTAGAGGATATACCTGAAGAGTATTTTCTCAGATCTTTCCTTGCACTGTTTTGACACAGTTGCTTCTTCATTATATTCTGTTATTTATGTTATTCCTAAACTCCATTTACAGAGTCACCTAAAACATTGCTGATATGCATTTTGGAGTGGCACACAACTCATTCCTTTGTTCTTACCTGGACTTGCACTCGCTGAAATTGGTATTTGTTTTTTTTGAGGCCCTGCTTCCAGTATGTATGAACTGCTATGGAAATCAGAGGGACAACACAGAACCGCAGCTGTGGTAGAGGCATGTGGCCAGGTAAGAGTGTCATTGGTGCCAATCTCTTAGCTCCTAGAGGCTGCACACTTTGCTTGTCCACCCCAACCCATGCTGTATGAAGGCTGATACTGCCTGGATAAATAACAAACTTTTAATGTTAAAAGTAATATGTTGTAGTAGCTTTTCTCTTACTTTGTGTTCATCAGGTTACTCCTCAAGAGAAGGCCCCATTGTAGCTTTAAATATGATTTTGTCTATAATTCCCTCACTAGAACCCATACAGTTGTCCTCTCCATTTTTCCCTTGACAGTCTCTTAAATATCTCAATGTTCTGCCCACTTTTTAATTTGTAGAATTAAGTTACAGAAAATTAGAGGAAGAAATGTTTCTTTAAATTAGTATCCTTAGACAATGTGAAATTACTTTAAATCTTAATTTCTATAGCAGAAAGGGGAATAAAAGAGTTACTGGCTGATATCAGCAAGTCGTTCACTTTATATAGAATAACAGAAGAGGAAGTTCTGAATAACTTGGTTTCAGTAAAGCAAGAAAATCTTCCTGCTGTCAGAGCATCTCTCTTTTGGAATAGCAATTGCCTAATACTGAATGTTTTCCCCCAACATGAAGTATGTATCCCACAAACTTTTCATAAACACAGGACAATAATTTTAGATTTATAAAATCATAAGAATCTCAGTAAAGCCCATGGAGCATCTCAGACTACTGTGTCAGAAACCCATTTTTAAATATGTGGCAAAGCATTATGCTTGTGAGTTTAATAAGGCACTTTAATAAGTACACTTGAAGTGTCTATGCAAAAGCATTATGCTTTCCTGATTTCCCTTCAGGGAAGGTTGCTAGAAGAAATGCATTTTGAATGTTCTTCTGGTTTTCATACGTAGAAAAACCTACACAATACTGGTGGGTTTTTTATATAAAAGAAAGAGCTTATGGATTAGGATAAAAGAGTAGACTAGTAAGGGTGACACAGTTGTGGATGTTTGCTAAGGGCCACCTGAGCAGGAGGAGGAAGTGGATGAGGCCTTCTAAAGGCATCTGGAAGCAGTCTCAAAGTCACAGGCACTGGTTCTTCTGGGAGAGTTCAACCACCCTGACATCTGCAAGGAGAAGCTACACAGGGAAACACAAGCAGTCCAGGAGGTTTCTGGAAAGCATCGATGACAACTTCCTGTCACGGGCAGTGTAAGATCCCACAAGGAATGGTGTGCCTCTTCACCTCATACTAGCAAACTTAGGGAAGGCCTTGCTGTAGATATGAAGTTGGGGGCAGCCTTGGCTATGGTGGTGTCAGAGACTGAAATGGTTGATGATTTATGCATTTTAGGAGACTCTTGCAGGATTTTGACCTTTGCATTGTACCTCTGATGGGCAGTTGGGCCCATCCCTCCCTCCAGTGCTGAAGGTGTCAAGCCCTGAAAAGGCAGGACCTCTGATGGCCCATCAAAGCCCATCTCCCCCCTCTGCCAGTCTCGAAAGGCAGGAACCAGGCCAGACACAGAAACTCTGCGCAGGCCCAGGAGAGGTTGGAGGCTCGAGGCATGGCCCGTGACACTGACCATGGACATAATAACTCATAACTTCTTGGAGTGTGGGGGCTTCCCTCCTTCACCCCCAGCAGATCAAGGCCACCACTTCAATTGACAGACATGGAAGTGGCAACTACCAAGTGTCATCGCTGGACCCTGTGGGTGGTGACTATATATGTTTTTTTCCACTCTCATCTTTTCTTTTTCCTTACTCTCCCTTACTCTTATCCTGTCTTTCTCTCCCCTATGCATTTTCTCCCCCCACAAAGGTTATCTCTATGTCACATTGTTATATGACAACACCCAAAATGCTAGCATACCTGTTGGTACAAAATTGTTAAAATAAACCTTACCAATATATGTTTTCAGACACCTATTATTCAGTGTCTTTTCACTCCAATCCACCCCAAGGGAATTACTGATAAAAACCTGGGTTTTTACCCCTCCCCCCCTCCCCTTTTCCTGGGGCGGGTCATAACAGGTGGACCATGACCATGAGATTGTGGAGTTCAGTACTGGGAGAGGAGGAAGCAGGACAGAGAGTAAGATTGCAACCATGGACTCCAGGAGAGCTAACTTTAGCCTCTTCAAGGATCTTGGAGGAATCCCATAAGAACAGGCCTGCAGAGAAGGGGTGTCCAAGAGAGCTGGTTAATATTCAAGGATCACTTCCTCCAGGCTCAAGAACAATGCATCCCAATGAGCAAGAAATTGGTCAAAGGGGGCAAGAGACCTGTGTGGATGAACAAAGAGCTCCTGTCATTACTCAAGTGTAAATAGGAAATACACAAGAGATGGAAGCAGGGTCAGGGCACTTAGAATTAATATAGAGACGTTGTCAGAGTAAGTAGAAATGAGACAAGGAAGGCCAAGTCCACCTGGAATTAAATCTGGCCAAGGATGTCAAGGACAACAAAAAGGGCTTTTTCAAATGCAATAATAACAAAAAGAAAACTAAGCATAATGTGAGCCCATTACTAGATGGAAGGGAAACCCTGTTAACAGAGGATGCAGAGAAGGCAGAGTTACTGAATACCTTCTTTGCATCAGTCTTCACTGGCAAGACCAGCCCTCAGGAATTCTGACCTAGGAGACCAGGGTAAAGGAGTGTTGGAAGGCTTTCCCTTGGTCAAAGAGGATAGGGTTAGAGAACACCTAAGCAAACTTGACATCCACAAGTCCATGGGCCCTTGTGGGATGCATCCACAAGTGCTGAGAGAGCTGGTGCACACCGTGACTAGGACTGCTCACAATCATCTTTGAAAGCTCATGGTGGTCAGGAGAGGTGCCTGAGGACTGAAAGAAAACAGATGTCACCCCTGTCTTCAAAAGGCTCTCTTTTGGTATGGGACAGGGGCAAAGAGGATGGACTTTGGTAACAGAGTTCAGAGAAGGAGTTTCCACAGAATGCCATCTTTATCCTTTTTGCTTCACTTTAACTTAGGGTTGCATTCACCTCCATGTAGGAAATGTGTGCAGACATGCTTATTCTGAAGCCTAGGTTTAAAATCCACTGTAGGTTCAGAGGAAGTTAACCTGAGCTTAAAGAAAGGTGCTTTTGTGAACAGTAGATTGCAAAGACTTCCTTGAATAACATATGCTGCTGAAGTATTAAGGCATGCAATGGTATAAGAATGAATAACACACAGGTATGCAGGAGCTGCAAAGCTGAGCATGGACTGAACTTACCTGTAAACCAGGCATGTTTTTATAGCAGTTGTTAGTTCTGGCCTGTTTCTGTTGCAAATGTTGCTACCAGGGCAGGGAGGGTAAGTTGATATCAACCTAATAGTGTTCTAAGCCAGCCATTCTATGGTTAAGAGCTCTACATGTGAAGCATATAAAAATGTGCTAGTGACACAGAGATACTTGGTGAGAGCCAAGTGCCTTTGTTCAGCTAAAATAGTGGAGGTTGCACTGGGTTTGTTGCTAAGTTAGAGCCATAGCAGCTACTGCTCTAGGCAAATGGCTTTCTAGAATTAGAAGCCATTACTGTCTGAAATGACATATTTAGAAAATGTCTCTACATGAATAATTAGCTCACCCAGCAAAGCTGCAGCTACCTGATAACACAGTATTTTTCCCAGTTCAGAGCGTCTTTTATTTATCTAAAACTTTCCAGTGGTTGTCACTGCTACTTTATTCCATTTGAAAAATAAGTAGTAAAAGAAGGTGTTTTCATATATTGGAACAATCTGCATGTTTACATTTTTTCCAGCTCTTGCAAAGATGTAATTGAAACCCTGAAGGGCTTTTGCTCTTTATACTACTGAAAGCCATGCTCAACAGCTTTTTGCAAATTTCCAGTTTGGAGAACTGATGAGTAATTATTCAAGTGTTTGCGTGGAAGGAAAAAAAATAGTCTTCCCTTAGAGACAATATTTTACTGCAGACTTTAGTTCTCCCCTTTCTGTTTCATTTGCCTTTTCAACTCAAAAATGTCTACTTTAGATATTGTTTGATATGGTAGAATATCTTTGTGTAGTAGCTGAAAAGGAACTGGACCTGTCCTTCATCAGTCAAATAAAGCACTAAATTCTCATTTCCATAATGCATGCAGTTTTCTTTCACTTATTGAAGAAAATTACCAATTTTTTTTTGTATTGTTGCCCTGTGGTTGCTGGGGACCACATATCAATCTGAATGTGTATGGCCCAGCATTGGTTTTTGCAACTAAGCTAAAAATCTGCCAAATTGTATCATAACCCAGGAATGGAGGAAGTAGAGATTACTTACTTCACATATATTCTCTGCAGATTGTTATGACCAACTGCAAGGAAATGAGAAAAAGATAGGTAGTTGATATTTCTAATTTAATCCTTGACATCTCAATGAGTCATTTTAATATTAAAATAGTTCTCACTATAATTTCTGCATGAAAGAGCAAAAGAATCTATATTTTTAATAGAATTTATTCAGGAAAGCATCAACAAAAAATACTAGAGTAGTTTTTGATGTTTGTTCTACATCAAATATGCTGAGATGAGACTTAAAACCCCACCAGGGAATTCACATTTGCCTCAGTGGTGTTAGTAAAAGCTGTAATTATCTGTATATTTTGAAAATACTTACAATGAAACACAATCTAATTCTCAGTTATAGAACAATATAGTACAACAAAGACATTATAATCTGTTATTTTCATTATAAGATGTGGGTGCATAACCAGGAAGAAAACTAACACAGTTATTTCTTTGTAAATATATAAACACTTACTGGAGCAGTGAAAATCAGAATTTATTCTGACTTTATCACAGCAGAACAATTCTGTAGTATAGGTAGACAAAGAGCTTGACTTTCTGGGGTATTTTTACTCTCATAGTCCTGTTTTCTCTCCTTTAATTGTCAGTAATGTCACTACCCTGTGACTTTTGTGTGGTGTTAGGTTTAGCCTAATTGCCTTCCCCTTCACTCTTGACAGCATTAGTGAAGCCAACATTTCCAGCAGTGTCCCTCAGGCTTTAACTGCTGCTAAATGTAATGCATTCCAGAGCCCTGCACCCCAGAGCAATGTTTACCCACCGATATTCCAGGGCTTAGCAAAGTGAAGTATGATCCCAACAGAGACTGAACATAGACCAGGGTAGAAGTAGGTAAGGCTGACAATGACCTAATTAGGAGCCATAGGACTAAGAGGCACTGTAGAGTTTACCTGGCCATGCCTAGCCCTTGGTTAAGGACATCCAGGATTTTTGACTGGATTTGTGTTATTGAAAGATTAAAGCAGCCATTGACATATTTCAATTTTTCATCTGTCCACATCTTTTTCAATTGTTCAGATTTTTACAGCTGAAACCCTCAGTTTGGAGAAAGTTCCAAATATGTTGTGACAGGGAAGGGCATACTGTTCTTTTTACCTTCTGAAATGTCAAGTTCTTAACTGTTCAATTGTGTGTGTACTTCAGCAGAAAAGCAAATGAGGAGAAATGTGAGTTGAACATAGGGCTTCCAGAAATAAGTGTGTCAGGCCAGGTAAAAGATTCACCTAGCCCAGTATTGTCTTTCTGGAAATGACCAATAAGGAAGTTTAGGGAAGAAAGGGAGAAGTAAAGGAAGAATGTAGAGGCACATAAATGTAAAGCGATAAGGTAATGGTATTTCCTATTCCCATTCTCAGATTCTAAGCCAGTAGCTTTATCCTTGTATCTGATAATTCCTGGTGGATTTCTAGTCCATGACTTTATGTAGTTACTTTTCAAACACCTGTGAACTTTTGCTATCTTCAACATCTAGCAGCAGTGAATTCTAAGGCTTATCTATATTATGCTAAAGGGCTTCATTTCCCTTTTTGTTTTCAGTCTGCCACATAATTTTATTTGACAACCACTATTCCTTGTGTAGGAAAAGAATAATCATTCCTCATCCACTTCTCCCTGACATGACATTTTTTTTAGCCCTCTGTCATATTGTCTCCCTAAGTCATCAGTTTCCTAGGATAAAGAGTCCTCTTCTGGTTGGTCATGCCTTGTCACTCCCTAACTCTGATCAGTCTTCTGCTATTTTCATCTTCAGTGTGGTTTCTCATGGTCTCTTTGTAACTTGTGGTGCTCACAGATGTAGTTCCACCAATGCCTTCATACACATTCCTGCAGCTTACGGTGTGAAAGTGGGAAGCTGAAATGAATCAGACCAGAAGTCCATTCTATTTATTGTCCTGTCTCAGAATATCCATATAGCCGGTATCTAACTAGGCAGTTCTTCAAAAGGATTTATACTTTAAACCTTGGGTTCATGCACTGCAAGTCATTTTTCATGCTATTTTCACATGGTGCAAATTTATACCCATCTAAAAGGCAGTTTTTAACCCTTTTCCGCCCCAGCTTTGACACTTACTGTCCCATAATAAACTAAAAAGGTGTCTCAGTCTACTGATTGCAAATCCTGTTGTGAAACTTAAAAACGGGAAGAGATTTCCCTGTTAAGAGAGATTGTGTGATATTATAAAAAGTTCTGACAAGCCAGCCCAATGAATAGTCACAACTATTCATTTCAAGGATAAAATTTTTATATTCACCCTGAAACTTAATTTCCTGGGAAAAAAACCACCTTGAAATCTGAAGCTAGCTCTGCTCCAAATTTATTCAGAATGCTGCAAACTGCAGTTAGCATAACAGATCATGAACTGTTGACTTCATTTGATACTTGCTGAAGCCTTGGTGGGCAAACTGACAAGTGCCCACCCTGTATAGACCTTCTAATAAACTCAAAAACGTTCACTGGTTGATATTTTGATCACCTAAGAAACTGATCGTATATGCATTTAATGACTGTATAAAGGAATGAATCACTTAAAATGCAACTAAAAACTGCTGCTTCAGCATAGATCTTTTAAGTCAGTTGGAAATAATTAACTTCAGGATGATTTATTGAAGAGATTAATCTTTTTCTTAGAGTTGGAGTAATCTACATGACCTCTTCTGAAAAATATTGCTCACTACAGTTTTAATGGTTTCAAGATGAGCCAAGATAGTGTTACTTGCTTTTGCTATCACTTAATAGACATTCTGCCTCAGTACCTCTTTGTGTATGTAATTTATTTTCACTGGCACATACTTAATTAAGTAGTATCATATTTTGAACATTATTTTTCTTGATGCAAGGGTTTTATAAAAGGCAAGCCCTGAAGAATTTCACAGATCAGATCTTTCCATCTTTTCCATATGGAAACATTACACACCAGCATAATACCAAATCATAAA
The DNA here is from genome assembly GCF_036250125.1 of Pseudopipra pipra. Lineage (NCBI taxonomy): Eukaryota > Metazoa > Chordata > Aves > Passeriformes > Pipridae > Pseudopipra > Pseudopipra pipra. The sequence goes on along the minus strand of NC_087550.1, from coordinate 68,935,635 downwards.
TTGTTCGTTGGTTGTCAAATATCCTGTGGAAATCATAAAGCCACCGGAGGCTAAATGCACGAGTAAGAACCTATTGATTTCCAATTAGCAAAGAGAATGTCTACAATCTGTGTATACTGTAGGAATAATAGTCTCACTTCTTTTCGAAACAAGTACTTGTTGATTTAATTGAAAGTATATATAATAATAAATTTGAATCCATATAACAGAAAGTGTGTTCTTTCTATCAGTTTTTGGCTTTACAGTTTTTGGTAAACAAACAGGCTTAACTTCAGTGCTAATTAGTAGAAAACAGTTACTTTATATATCTACTTTGAAAAAAAATCTGAGAATTTCTATGTGCATGTTTCTCCTCTTTTTTGGTGAGTTCTTTCCAGCACAGTTAACTCCCATTTCGTCTTAGAAAAGCAGACTGCCCTTGCTCACATCATGATCTCTGACCTCTTATGGGTTTCAGTCAGTCTGAGAATAATTCTTAGGTTATTGAAAGCGTACTCTTCTCCAGTTCTTCCTGGAAGCAGCTTTTGGCCTTATAAATAATAAGTTGTGTCAGGCTGGAAGGAACCAAAATTTCCTGCATAATTCTTTTGAGGAATCAAATTGTTTTATATTATTTGATTTCATGTTCCCATTATCAGCCTCCTTAGATATCATTCTCAGTGTACAGAAAGGACAGCAAACTAAGGCACACGAGCTAGTTGCAGAAAAATACCATCAGTTATGCATGACAGTCCTTTCTGCAGAAAACACTTGAGCTCATGTTTTCCTTCCATGTCACGCATATGTCTCACATAACGCTGTCAGATAAATATCTGCAGTATAGCTGATATATTTGCTTAAGATAAGAGGGAATTTCTGGAGTGTCAGCTAGCAGGATCCCTTCTTGAAGGGTCCCTTGTTGCACTTATTTTCAGTATCTTTTGTCAGAGGCATAAAAAAGTACTTCGAGCCTTTCTGTTATTAGTAGCTGGCATGACAAAGTAAGAGCAAAATGATTGCATGAATTAACCAGAATAGCATTCTGCTGGACTGAAGCTAAGCTTTCTACACACTGTGATGCATGTGTTTTTAAGCTTATTTTGCTTCTTTTACTGCATTAGCATTGCTACAGTTTTATCTGTGCCCACCTCACCACTTCCTTTTGCTCTCAATGCATTTCATCGCCTGCCAGACTGTATCTGATCTCTTACTAGCCCAAAAATCTGGGCAATCAGCACATATGGAGCCTGATGGTACAGCAGCAGCCAGGGAACTTGCAGTGCATACTCTTGGGTATACCAGTCTGCGTGTAAACAACTTCCAGTTTAATAATCCTGCTTTTCATTACAACTTCTTTTCTCTCTTTGTCAACCAGAAAGGCCTGGCTGATACAGGAAGGAGAAATCTTGTGGTAATGAGATTTCAAAAGACAAGTTAAATTTGTTCCTGTAGAAAAGGAAGGACATGAGAAGTAGGAAGTGCTGAGTACAAATAGGATTATGAGAAGTTTACAGGCTCTAACAAGCTCTTCTGACACCAGAAGGGCCACCTTTGCACAACTTCCAAGTCTGCGCTCTCACAGCAAACCAGCATGTAACAAAGAGCGTTTCCATGTGTGCCCATCTTTTTCCTCAAGAAGCTGTTTGTCTCAGGTGGTCTAAAATCCTAAAAGGGAAATTTCCACCCTCAATTTAGTTACTCTCTGAGACCATTATGGTTTTTGCTCTTGGTAAGTCCACCCATCTCAATCTCTAGCACTGCAAGAGCCATGAACAAGGACTTTATTCTCAGTACTACCAATGGCTTTTGTGTTAACTATGGACATGTAACTTTTGAAGTTTCCCCTCGTTTCCCCTTCTACCTCCAGAAATTGATTTTAAGCTAGGGAAGCCAGTTTTCCTGCGTTTCCTCTGTTGTCAGTACACTAAAACAGTGCACCTTCCCTTAGTGTCTTTCTTCCGATGTCCCTGCCTGCATCTGGAAGGACAGCAGACAAATTAACCTGCGCTCCAGAATCCCTTACCAGCCGTCCCTTTTAATCTCCCTCGGACTACATGTTGCCGCTTCATCGCACCCTACGTGGGAGACCAGTATTGGGAGCTCTTGCCGCCCCGGCAGCCCTCCCCGCGGTCCCTCGGGGCGACACCCTGCTGCAGGGCACGGCTGCCCGAGCGGGAGGCCCCAGACCGCTGGATGGAACAGCCGGGACCGCGGGTGTGGAGCAGCTGGGACCGCTCCCGGCCCCGCCCGCGCTGGGGGCTCGGAGCCGCCCCTGAAGCAGCGCCGCGGCGCTCCCCGCCCTGGGTGCGGGCGTGTGGGGGCATCTCTCCCCTCGGGTTTCGGGATCTTGCTGCTTTGGCACTTCACAGCTGTACCCTGTAAGGAGCAGCATTGATTTTCCCCTAGAGATATCCGAGAGATTAGTTACACTTGTAGTACTTAACATCCTCGTCGTGCTGAGGGCTTGGTGCCATTAACGTAGTGTGCCCTTGGCTCCTGAGTGTATAGTTTCTAATGAGGGCACAAAGAGATTTAAAACACATACTCTCCGTATATTATGGGATTATTATGGGATAAATACCAAGAATTTTTTTTTTTTGGTCTGCTTATAAAACGAACAACATGGTAATAACACCTCAAAAATGACTTTATGTACCGTTACACAAAGTTGTTGGAGATGGGTAGAGTGCAACGATAGGAGATCCATAAGATTTCAAATCCAGAAGAAACATTGATTATTAGGTGGTCCAACTTACCAGATATTAGATAATTTCAGATAATTTCTGCATTAAATGACTAACTTTAAGGCATAGAATAAATGCTTTAAATTCTTATAGAACTTGTAAATAAATTTAAGTGTTTAAATATTTAATTTATTAAATAATTTAGTTTATGGATAACATAGCAAAAAATATGTACCATCCTTTTAGGTCAGTATTTGGCCAGAAGCTCCTGTTGCTTTCTGCATTATTACCTTTTTGTTGGTAAGTACTTCAGATAAAATCAAGTCTTTTAATTTTTTCATAGATGGTTCAAGAGGGTCAATAACTTCTTTTTGTAGACTGGGAAACATCTATTTCTTCTCTTAGATGTCACTAACTTTCACTCATCCTTCTTGTATCACAGGTATCATACTTCACTTATGACCTCTCTAATGTCAGCCTTAAAAGAGGTGCCATCACTATCCCTCAGATTAATATTCCAGTATTGGTGTGTATATACTCAAAAAATAATTTTATCTTTTCTTCTACTGCACTGTGACTTATCCAGGGTCTTGTGAGTAATCTGTGTCAGGAACAGGAAACCAGCTCCATTTCCTTAATGGCAGTTAAGCAATTTACTTACTACAGAATCACTGGAAAATAAATTACAGTGTAATCCGAAGCCTGGAGAAGCTTTCTAGTGACTCTCAGGGGCTTTAAAGCCAGGAGTTACTTCATTTTGGCATTACATCTGTACAGTTGAGTTCAGACCAAGCACTGCTTTTCGACTAGAGAAACTGCCTCAAGGCACAGGGGTTGTTTATCAGCTCTTTCTTTGTTTGTGTACACTAACCCCACTAACATATTAGCTGTCTTCTTTTTTGTATTATAACGCTAACACAAATCTTTGGGAATTTATTACGAAAAGTTTAGTGTGCTCTCTTACACACAGATGGGAGAAATGAGAAGTTTTGCAAAACCCCAGATAAAGAATATGTCAATACAATTATCTTTAATAGGGACCTAATTTATCAGTCTTTAACATCGGAAAGGTATTTATTTTACCTTCACTTTTTGCTTTCCTACAGATATCTTTAGTGGCAAGAAAATTTAGAAATAAAGTAATGGAACACTGTTTTGTTACACAATGGTGCTAGCTCGTTGTTTTCATTTTCTCTTAAAAACTTCTCCCAAATTCTGCTTTCCCAAAGGAAGGATAGGTATATTCATGTAGCTCTAGCACTGTGGTCTTCATTGTTAGTGCCTGTTTATTCCTCCAGTATTGCTCTGCAAATAAATAAATAAATAAATAAACAATCAATCAAACAAAAATTTTATGTATTTGTTTTTGTAATAAATAAATTCATTTTTTAGAATTAGGAGAAAAGTTAAGTGCTTTTGAAGACCTCCAGAGTGAGATCCATTCCATGTAAGATGAATTTTTAGATTTCTTTATGTCAGTAACTAAGTGCTTAATTTTGGTGAATTGGAGCTTCATTTTGGATATCTTCGAAAGCACTTTCTTCCCTTTATTGCTGTCTCATTTCCATGAGGAAGACTGATCCAACAGGTAGATGCTTAACCATTAGACACAATCAAATCCCCAAATCCCAAATAAAACAAAGGCAAAATTCTTTGCATGTGGGATAGCTCCTTTATTTTTGTATCTCTATTTTTTTGACCATCTGCACTAAAATCTCCTTGGCATGTAAAAGATCTCTTTAACTGTTTATGTTTATGCAAAATTTCATTTCTCTCAGGCTAGAAGACCAGATCAGCCACCAAGGAATCAAGTAGTGCTGGAGGGTATAAGATCAAACCTTTCTCATGTGCATCGGAGAGAGAGAGAGACCAGCATACAGCTGCCAGAAAGAACGGAAGGAAATGTTTGATGGTATAATTTTTAATAATAGCAGGGCAGCAATATTTTCCAGGGATACATTACCTGAGGCTAACCATCCCTGGACAGTGCAAATATATTCCTTTATTCTGTACTGTGTGTTTCTCTGGGTAGATAGCCACATATTGTTCTTCTACTTTCTGTTCTTAGCCTTAAAGCACTTTATTTTATTGTGTTTAAGCAATAATTAAAAAAAAAAGGTTACTGATATGCTTAGGACTGGCAATGAAGATGAGCACTTTTCTTGGAAAAGTACAGCAGCTGAAGGAATCTAATCTCAGGAACTAGGGTGTGATTTGGGGAGCTTTACAAAAACAGAAAGGATCTGAATATGCTGCAGGTGTTTCAAATCATAAACTGTGTAATAACACCACTTTCCAGCACTTTCAGAGCCTTTTAATAATGGCTCAAAATAAAGCAGTGCTCTGCGCTCACAATTAAAATTGGTTCTAAGAGAGAGATTAAAATGTCTAACCAGCACCTATTCTTTGTGACAAAGGGAAAAGAAGAGGCCTCATAAACAGAGATGAAAGGCTTCTTACCTAGTTGATGTAAGGACAACAATTTTGCAACCATTACTTCCCCTGACCGGGGGGTCCTCCTGGACGGCAGGAGGCCCCAGTAACTCGCTATACAAGTCCCACTGCATTGTTATAGTGCACTCTTCTCGCACATGCAGTGAAGGCAGTCTCCATAAATCTTTTCATCCACTAGTAGTCATTCTGATAAACCCTAATCCTGTACTGTGACCACTAGAGTATCAGAAATCAATAGCAGAGATATCAAGAGTCCATAGCCCAGGAGTTAAAAATTTACATACAGACACACAATTCAGCAGGTAACGGAAGAATAAGGTACCAGTGTAATTAAAGAAAGGAGACTGTTACTGATGGAAGACATCTTTAGTAACTTAATTAAGTCTAAGTTAGCTTAAGTTCTTATAAATTCTTAGTGGGACCTACAAGGAGAGACTTCCCTAAGTTCAGTACAGAAGAAGCCATTTTAGTCCATTATTTTAGCACTAAGGTAATCCTTATGTTGCTAAGACAAGTGCATATGCCTGTTATTTACTGTTGAGCTGGCTTAAGTATTTCTGGAAAACACTAGCTCATCTCTTGCATCCTTCCTGCTGTTCTGTTTCCTGCAAGAAGTGTTTACTCTAAAGAGTAAGCTGTTGAGGTCCCCATGTTTTACTATGCAGGTGGTTATATTAAGCTTTTTGCCCCTAATGGTAGCTAGGGTTTAAAAATGTTCTTCACTTAATGTATCTAAAACTTAGAAGTTGAAGGTCTAAAAGATTGATTTACCCTTTTTAAAAGAGGACTTTATTATGATATATGGGCCAATTTGTTCTTTTCATATCTATTAATTCCAACTCTTCATCATTATGTTCTGCTTGAGAGGTATTATTGCCTTCACTTGAAATGCCTTGTCCTGTGGCTTCTTGGTAAGCCTGCAATGGGTTGGTTTCAAACTCATGCCAGAAGTGTTTATGTTATTGCATACAAGAAGTCTGTTCAGGATCTAGCTTCAGCTTGCAAACTTACATTTTATCATTTGCATTAAGTTTGATGAGTAATTATTTGACTTGAAATGACAACAAGTTTTCATTTGACCATGGACATTGGGCCTGTATGCTGGTACCTGACAATTTTAATCTTATGAGATCACTATTTCTTTCTTATGCTGTATTTTATGAACTATAAAACCCCCACTTGTTTAAATAAAACAGAAGAGTTTACATTTGGTGTGTTATAATTCTTTCTTTCTTTTTTTCCTTTCTTTCTTCTCTCTTTCTCTTTTTCTCCCTCTCTCTCTCTTTTTCTTTCTTTCACATTTTTTCTGCTTATAGCTCTCAAGATAGCATAATTATCTAGATCTGTGTTTTGAGATTTTGATATTAAGAAGTGTCTTTTGTTTCCTGGGGAAGGTCCAGCTGTGTTCAGAAAGGTTTGCTTTTACTGTAGCAGGTCTTCCTAGTATTCTCCCTTCCATGTGATTCAGTGAGATTATCATGAGTTTAAACAGGACATACATGAGCATCTAGCAGTCTGGCATACTCCCAAATCCACTTGTTACCATTGTTCACATCCTGTAGACAAACCCCAGATTGACTGTGGACAGGCACATGGACCATCTAGACTTGCCTGCTGACCTATTCGCTTCCTAATGCCATATGCCATATCAGTAGCATATGAGATGCCCCCACTTGCAAGAGCTCGTGTGCTCTGGGTTGTGCCGTCAACAATGGAAGCTATTCTGAAAATGCTATCCTGAAGCTGACCTTTGTACTCTATCAAGCAAAATGTGCTAGACATAAATTTTCCAAAACCTCTGTCTTAAAATGCAAGATATAGCTTTGGATTGCATCTTTATTTCCAAGGTTTGTAGCATAAATAGAAAAGAACCGAGGGGGAAAAAAAAGATGTAATAAGTTGCAAGAAACTTTATATTCAGCAAAATGTAACTGGGCATAATAAGGGATATCTTCTGGGAAATAAATACAGAAGGTTGCTTGGAAAATCTTTGAACTGTATCAGGGAAAATGCTTTTGATGCAAGAAGTAAAGAAAGCAAGTACAGGAGAGGTTCTTTTGTATTCGTTGACAATAGTGTGGAAGCTGAAAGGTCCATTTAAGAGTGGCCATCAGAAAAAAGATTCATGGTCATTCAGGATAAGAAGGAAGAACAGCAGCTGAGGGATAGAAGGTAGACTTCAATAAATTCACAGACTGGGTAAGCCAGATCTCATGTGAAGGAAAATGCTGTTATAGAGTTAGCACCTTACAAATAGTACACACAATAACATTATCCATCCACAGGTATGTACTACCCTGCTGTGAAGAAAAGAGAAAAAATGCAGTAAGAGATCAGCTTGATTAAAGCATGAACTGTGCATGAACCATAAGCACAAGAAAAAATCAAGCTGGAAGCAGAAACTAGGTCAGACTACTGAGGAAGAGTGATAAATATAACATGAACATGTAGGAACAAAATTTTAAAAAGTCAAAGCTCAAAACAAGATGCATCTGCCAAGAGATATCAATCAATTTAGAAGTGCAGTTGTAACACCCGGAAGGTGAAGGAAAGGGTGAATTGGTCAGCTGTTCAGCCGAGAGGAAAAGCTGTTGCTGGATGATACTCAGAAGGTCAAATTTTGTAATGACTTTTTGCCTTGGTCATTACAAGGATGATCAATTGCAAATTGAGAAGTACTATAGTTTATATCAGTGATAAAAGTAAAGACTTTGAATGAGAAAGGAACAATTTAGAGATTAGAGTTTATCAAGTCAGCGAGGGATTATGAGTTTCCTAATGAAGAATTTAAAGAACCTCATGATGAAACATTGGATACTACTGTTGCACTTAGGAGCATGTGATGGGCATGAAACTTGAAAAGTTCATGAAGGGAAAGCCAGTGTCTCTCTTTAAATAAGGAGAATAGAAGAATAAAGTATAATTCAGCCACTGGTTTAATTTCTGCTCTCACAAAATGCTTCAACAACTGACTGAAATTGTTAGCACTGGAAAACAACAAGGATATGAGCAGCAGCCAATACAAAATTATCAAATCCATGTAATTTCCTCCTACAGCAGGACAACAGGATTTGAGAACATAAATGTGATTTATCTTGACTTTAATAGGGCTTTCTGTCCTATGTGACAGATTGAAAAAATATGATCTATGGGGGTTTGACTAGATTGTCTTCAAAAGTCTCTTCCAGCCCAACTCCACAAATGAAAAAAGACAAAAGTAATTGTTATATATTCAGGGAATATAGTATGTAAATCATAAAATACTGCTTTCCCTCTTCTTGTTATCATCAAGGTAATAGAATAGTATTCAAGTTTGGGTCATTGCATTTAAATAGTTCAGAGGAAAGGATTAAGAGTGATCACAAATATACAAAATATGACTTGCACTGAAAGATTGAAAAATTTATTTAATCATTAAGACATGAGGGGTATGACGACAGTCATATATGTGAGAGTGTTTCAAAAAAATGGTAATTTGTCCCTTATTTTCATGGTGAATGGGACAAAGAATAATGAAATTATAGGAGGGAAGACTGCAGTTAATAACTGCAAAAACTTGTTTATGTATAAGGAGAGGAAAGCGTTGGTGGAATGCCGGTAAGTTTATATGCCTAAAACTGGAGGCATTGCAGGATAATTTAGACCAATGTGTGTCAAGAAAATTTAATTATAATTGATGTTAAGTCTAAGGCCATGCATGGCATAATGACTAGCTGTAGTCTCTTCTAGCTCTGTGATTTTTAGAATAGAAGTCAGTTCATGTAGGTTTGATGCTTCTGTTACGAGATCCCAGATGTCAGTCTGTCTTTAGGGGTTACAATGAGAAAATACTTGAAACAAAAAGGAGAAATGATTAAGCTCCAAACATGTTATTAGAGAGTTAACAAAACATAAAGCAGGAAGACATGCACTATTTTGTCTAGAATAAATTCAGTGTAAAAGAGGTATGAGTTCTTTTGGCACGTCTGTGCGCGAAAATGAATATGAAAATATATAAAAACTTGTGATATTTAGTAATTTACCTTATTTAAGAAAAGAATGGTATTATAGTTATATCTAGAAAGGCCACAAACCTGTATCAAAGAGCTCTTAAAAAAAAAGTTTACATGTGCTTCCTCAAATGAAGTGTGCCTTATACTTGCACTATAACATTATGTTCTATTGATATAATTTGAATAAAGGTTTAAAATTAAGACTGCATAACGCATTAGGTAATATTCATTTCAAAATATTGTAATCTACAGTAATTCAGTGTTTTCTAAAGGCTTTGTTCTGCAAAACTAGTTTATAAATAATTTTCAGTTCAGATGATTTAGCAGTATTGAAATAAAGAGCCTTCACAGAGAAGAAAAATATCCAACCTTCTTGAAACTTACTAAGTGATTTCTAGAGGAGCTTTGGGTTGTGAATACCTCTACGATAATGTCAGAAGTGCTCATGAGAGAAGAAAAGAAACAAAGCCCCAACATAGATGAGAATGCAGCTCTAGATAAGTAAAGTTCTTAACAATATAATGTAACAATGAATTGATCAAATTAAGCAAGGGGGGAAAAAAGCAAAGAAATAGAGAGTGAAGTTTTTATCTTAACTGCCATAATTTGTGTAGAACCTCTAAAAATGCTCTATTGCTAACATAAATTCTTTATATGGCAATGATTAGAAAGCTGATGTTTATGCTTGCACATATGTCTAGATTTTGAATATAATAAGCTGTTCGCATTGTAGTTGGCTTGACATAGAACTACAGGCACTGTAAAGTTGATACACCCTCATGACTGAAGTAATTTTTATAGTATTTTGAAGTTGATGCATGTTCCATCCCTTCCAAAACACTCAGATGAGAAAGAAGTTCAAGCGTTAGAGAAGGCAGCTTATTTTTCCTTCACTAGCTGTAGGCCAGTGATGTCTGAAATGCAGGCAAACAAATTGCACAAAATCAAATTAAAAGCAAAGATGCCATAGAAATTCAACTGGTTACAGATGTTTATGTTTTGGTAAAACCTGGCTTTTGATCTAATTTTCTTTTGCATGCTTTAGAACAATCAGTGGAATTTTTGTTAATTTGTATTAAAATAATAATTCATTAGTTTGGCTTGTGAAGTTCCTGCTGTATTTAAAGCTTCATACTGAAGGATTACAGAATGAGTCAAGAGCAAGAGCAGCAAATAATGCAGACTTTGGACATTGTATTGATTATGACTGGGATAGGGTTAATTTTCTCCATTGTAGCTGGTATGGGTTAATATTTTGGATTTGTAATGAAAACAGTGTGGATAACACAGAGGTGTTTTTGTTGTTGCTGAGCAGTGCTTACACAGGGTTAAGTCCTTTTCTGCCTCTCACCCCACCCCACCAGCCGTTAGGCAGGGGCTGCACAAGAATCTGGGAGGGGATACGGCCCAGAGAGCTGACCCCAAAGGTCCAAAGGGATATCCCACACCATATGGTGTCACGTTCAGCATATAAAGCTGGGGGAAGAAGAGGGAAGGTGGGGATGATGGGAGTGATGGCATTTGTTTCCCCAAGTAACCATTATGCGTGAAAGAGCCCTGCTTTCCTGGAGATGGCTGAACCTGTGCCCGCCCATGGGAAGTAGTGAATGAATTCCCTGTTTTGCTTTGCTTGCATGCATGGCTTTTGCTTTGCCTATTAAACTGTCTTTATCTCAACCCAGAAGTTTTCTGACTTTTACTTTTCCAGTTCTCCCTCCCAGTCTTGCTGGTGAGAGGGTGAACAAGTGGCTGTGTGGGGCTGAGTTGCCAGCTGAAGTCAAACCACAACAGACCTCTAGTCCTGGTTCTCTTCTCACCTCTTCTTTAGAATATAATATTCCAGTTGACTGCAATGGAGTTATTTTTTGTGTGTACTGGAGTTAAAAAAGAAAAAACGTGGTAGACACATGAATACAGAAATAGAAAATAGGGAAATGGAGATTTCACCTGTCTAGTGCAGGGCTACCTCCATCCTGATAAATGTAATTGCTCGAGACAGCAATTCTGAGTCTGCAGGTCAAATGGGATGCAGTTAGGTCTATGCTGCACTTCAGTAAATGAACCACATCCATGCTGTAAAACTCTCAGGCCTGGGGCCCATTGGATGCCCTTGCACATTTCATTATTATTGTGTGTGTGTGTTTTTTCTGGTTTAATGGGCCTGTGATAGTCTTAGGAGAGTATTGCAGCCTGTGAGATTGCAGTGATTAAAAGTAATAAAATTTGTCTAGAAGAGGAAAAAGAGGGATATATCTCATCTTACTATCTCTGCTGGCACTCAGAGAGGATCATGATGGCTGATTGGATGTCTCTGTCTAGGCTCTCCCAAACCTATTCTGCTTCTCTAAAATGGAGCTTCCCATGACAGTCTCCAATGCCAGCTGAATCAGGCAGTTACGTCTGGAGGGGCATGCAGTGCTTCTGCACCTTTATCCTTTTGTAGGGACATAAAAGGGAAAGCAGGAATAGTCCTAAAGCTCTGTGGGAACATTCTGTGTATTTTGATATTTTCCATGAAACAACATGTTAAGGAAAAGCCTTTTCTTCAGACTTGAGGAGTCACTTGTAAAATAGCCTTCATGGAAGGAGTTTTGCTTAGTTTAGGGCAAAAAGCTGGAGCATGTTTTGCATTCAGTGGACTGAAAAGGCTCTTTTGTATGTTGTCTGTCTTTCACTCAGTCCTTCTCTCTGGACCTGCCAAGGCTGTCCAATTTGGCAGTGAATGATCCAGTTCCCTTGATAAGGAAATCCTTAGGATTCTTTTGTGGCTTCCAGTTTAAGTGCCAATACCAGACATGGAGACTAAGAGGTCCCTCATCTGTAGGAGAGCTGTGGGATCCTATTTTCTGTCACAGCTTCTCTATACTTTGTGTGGGAATCTTGCAAGGACCTTGGCTTTCACTGGGATAAAGCATGTGGCCCTGGTGGCATGTCTCCCAGGTCATTGCATCCAAAAAAAGCCAAAGCATCACAACTGAAAGCCATAGAGGACAACCAGGCTGCCTTGCACTTCCCCTCCTCTGCTGTGCCAGTGTAGAGGACACTACAGTAGAGTGGATGGAAAGTAAGTATCTATGGAGGTTCCCACTTCAGTGGGGACACTTGGATCCAGGCTACTTTTGAGGAGGCCATAGTGTGCCCTTTCTCAAAGTTTTGGGGCAGCTAGCTGAGGCTGGGGATCAGGGAGCACCTTTTATCACCTGCCAGATGGAGGTGCAGTGGGTAAAGCTAACACCTCTACATCCCGTGGATTTTCTCGTCCCTTGTTAATACAAGTTAGCAGGTGCCAGTGCAGTGGGTTAATCAGATGTGTCCAGTACAAAAAATCAGCCTCAGGTACAGTTACAGAAAGAGGGATTCTAAGCCTACACCGAGTGACCAGGAGCATCCATGGTGGTGTGTTGCGTGGCTGGGGCATTCACCAGGATACCCTAAAAATAGGGGCGCTTCAAGCAGGGCAATTGGGTAAGAGAGTTTTCAAGTGAAGCTTTTTACTTAGAAATCCACCCTAATGACAGGAAATGTCCTCCAAGTTACACTTTATGCTTTTAGAAATATTTTAATTTAAATATATATTGTCCCTCATAGCTTTTCAATCTTCAGGCTTCATTTATCTTGAAGTTTAGTTTCCTCCATATGCTTACTATCAGCTAAAGAACGAGAGCTGATGAGCAGCTTGGAAATGTTTTGTCATGCTGTATATGAGTCTTTTGCTTTACAGCTAAATGTTTTTACATTTAACTTGCACTCCTTCTAAGAAGAGATGAGTATTCACTGTTAGTACTGTTATTTCATACTTACATAATGGCTATTCATTTGTTCAATGAATGAATTTTTCCATTAAGGATTTCCAAGCCCCACATCACTGTAGTCTGGAGCTGCAATTGCAATTTGATGCAACCTTGGCTTGCACATAATTAGTGCAGAATGTTGCATAATGCCACCATCTTCTGTAGGATGAAAGCTCTGTCATAGATGGTGCAGAGCACTTCTGTTTGACCTAAACAAAATTGATTCAATTTAGCAAATCAATCTCTCTAAAGAGCATCTTGGGACTTAATAACATGCATTCAGTATGATAAAATATTTGTTAAGTGCAAGGGTAAACAGGGATCTTATTAAAGAAAGCTATTAGATAAATTTGCAAATGGATTTGTTTGTTTATCTAAGTTTATAAAAAATTCTTATGCAGTTCCATAGTTGAATGATCTCTCATTATACTCCATAATTCATATGAATTTCAGATTGCATTTTAGATTCTACTGCTTTAGAATTTTATCAATAAAATCTAGCAAAGTGAAAGCAGAAAAAAATTCAAATTTGACTGTATTAAGTATAATTCAGGATAAGGTTAGGATTCAGTCAATTCTTTGGCCTGTTTTAAAGTCAGCAGACAACATATCTGTCAATTTATATCAAAATACTTTAGAAAGGCATGGGAGTAAGAGAAGAATAGAAAACTTACCTGTGTGATTCAAGACTATCCAGGTTCAGGACATACATAGCAGTTTTAGGCACTATTTTCTAGTGTTACTTTTATACTTGATAACCAAAGAAAGTTTGTGCTCCATTAGCAATGCTATTTTATTAAAGGCATGGCTGTTTGGAAAGTAACAATTGAGAGCATTTTCCAGAAGACTTCGTTTCCCCCTCCATCCTGGAGGAAAGTTCATGTATCTTGGCCAACATTGCTTACACAACAGTCATGTAAATTCTCACAGCCTTTCCCTTCTCTGTTGATATTAATAATAATTTTTTTTAATATTCATATATGTTTTAATAATCATTCCTTACTGCCCCTTCAGGGTTTTCTATGTTAAGTCCATAAATCACTCAAAACATTTTAAGTCTCTTTTGAACATTTGGATATGATTCTTACTTACATTTACTACTTCTTCTCTTAATATCTCTTCTGACAAACTATTCATCCTTTTCTGATATTAACCTGATGTGTTAAAAATTTTCTTCTCCTTTTAATATGTTTTATCTGAATATATGGGTTACAAAAAGTGATAGATTACTGATGGCTTGCTTATTTGCTAGAACTGATAGCAGACAGAAGCAGTAGCCCCTTCACAGCGAACTCTGTCCTGATTCAGTGTGCTCTGCCTAATAGTAGCAGGGAGGCTTGTCTTATGTGTTGCAAAAGTTGGTAAAAACAACATACATTGAATAGGAGTACAGCTCACTTCACAAGGGCTAGAGGTCAGTGGCAACTCCCTGTTTTTCGAGATGTCTGTGTGCTCTGGATCCCAGAGCCTGACAGGCCAGGTAAAACGTTTCATTACCTATTTCTGAACACTTTCTTGCTTAGCAGGACTACAAATCACCAGTGATCAAACAAGATTAGACTTGACCTTCTACTCTGTATCTATCAGGTTTTTCAGACTCCTTTCTACACACTTTTGTCATTCACTGCAGCATCAACTGACACCTGCTCCACAAATAAAAAGTTCAGCAGCTGTCCTGCCCAGTCTCTTAGGGCCATGATCAAGCTCCAAAATGCATTAAATTGCATAATTTCCCCCTAGATGAGAGTTCCCATCAGCTACTTCTCTGTGCAGTCAAGAGCCCCAACAGCCCTGCTGGGACATTCAAGAGAACAATTTTATGCCATGGATCTATTGAGGTATCCATCAACTGAGTGCTGTATGTCATATCTACTGTGAAATACAAAAAAAGCAAAGTGCACCTCTGAAATCAGAGTATCGGGGGAAATACAGGATTTAGGGAGAATTATGAGCAGGGCCACAAAGCTTGACAGCTGTCCAAGTTCACCTGAGTTTAACATGAAGATCTCTGCAGAAGGTAACAGCTGACACCCAGTAACAATGAACAGTCAGACACATAAATATTAATATATAACTGCATTAATTTAACTGATCAACAACACAGAATAATCAATCAGGGAGAGCAGATTACCCTTAGAAACTGGTAAATGGAAGAAATTCTGAAAAATCTTCTCTATCTAAATATTGCTGTATCATACCCTCTATTTCTTGAAGCCCTCATAGGAATCCATAGTTCTTAGTCTCAAAACTTGCTACAAAAGAATAATAAGGTGAAAAAAAAAAGCCCATGAAAGTCTTGTAATACCATAAAGTTTTAAAATCTAAATGAGAAATTATATGCTTTTTATCAGTATTTTTTTCAGCTGCAGTGTTGGACTAAACACTATGAAAGTTTGTGTTTCCTTCCTGGACTAATAAAAAGAGGAACCTCTGTGAACCCAGAACATCTATCAAAACCCACGAAACAGACATGTCTCTTCTTTTTCAGTAGGGCCAGATGAGCTTTTGCAGATTCATTTCCTGATACTTTCCCCCAAAACATACTGCTTTTGAAAGCAATACCACAGTTTTTAAAACTTTACATTTTGGAAATGAGACATCTCATCATGTGCTTTGATGCTTGCAGTTATGTAATGATATTTACCAAAGGATGTTTGTAATAAGTACATTTTGGATTTGAATGGTGCTATGTAATCAATGATAAAATACACAAATTTGCAGATATAAGGCTATCTTCCAGAATAAAACTGACTAAATTCTTGTCTTTTTTTGCCAAATCAGGACTGGGATAACTTGACATGTTCAGTGAAAAAGCTTTTGAGAATCTCAACTGTTTTACATCCAGTAAGCACCAGACTACACATCATTCTGTGGAATATGACTGTCAAACACTTCTGTTGCATTGATCATGTGTGAAAAATGGAAATCTTTCACAACAGCAGAAATGGTCTCTCCAAGATGTTCATGTCATATAGTGCTTCCGTTTTCAGGCATGGATTTAGACTCTCCTTTCCAGAAGAGTCCCCTTAAACAGGAAACTAAAAGTGCCTTCTAATTTTCTGCGTTGATTTGTTTTTTAAGTACACCATTTTTCTGTGTTGAGCAATAAACACCAAAGTGGTGTTACAGCCAGTACTTTCTCTTCTCTATCATTAATGAAGATTTTTACAACTAGTCTTCTCTGTATTTCTGATACAGACTGACAAATTCACTAAATTATATAATGAAGCTTCTTTTTACAGTATTGAGCAAAACGGCATAGAAAGAAGGTGGCAATCATTTTCATTTTTAGTACAGAAGCTCAATATTGTATGGTAAGCTCTGTTACCTTTTGCATAATCCATGGAACAAAAGGTAGAAGAACAAATCTAATTCCCACTATAATCTTAGCAGCTCCTAAATCCTTCAAGAATACTTGTCCTGGCTTTGATTATGTTTGGAAAAAATGTAACCCAATTTTATATTGCTATTGTATATAATTTCTTGCTTTTTGACTAAACGTTATTTCCCATCTTCAAACCCTCATGTGATTTAAAAACACTGCCCACATTACTGCTATATATGAATGTGTTGCTGCTGGCAGAGAAATGACTATGGAGTTTTTCACAAAGTATTTATCAATTATCATTTGCCTATGAAAGGATGTCATATATTTGCATTATCTTAGGAATCGACATATCAATGTGGCCATTAGTGGGATGGTAGGAGGGAGAACGAGGCATTATTTTTCTTCTGAATTTTTTTCAATGCAGGCTTACGCAGAATTCGCTGGACATACTGTATTTGAGACAGCAAAAAAAAAATATTCTTGCAAATCTTCACGAAGTCTACTATATATTCAGACGGAATAAAGTCAGCATAATGACAAAGCAGTGTTGGGTTCCTCTTCTGACAAAGGCACAAGTAGTGGCTTTTTATTCTCTGCTGATCTGCTATTCAAATAGACTAAAATATCAGTTGTTCTTTTTTAGATGTGTGAATGAGCTCTCTTGGCATTTCAGGCTTGGTGCACAGTGGGCTGGGTACTTGAGTTTTAATTTTCCTGTGGCACTAAATAATGCGACCTTTCATTGCTCATCTTCTCCTGGAACCCTCTTAAAAGACTTTGAAAGACTTTTATTTATTTTAATGTATCTTATACTTCAATATTTATTATAAAAATTCGTCATAAACCACTGGCAGCCACCGTCAGTGGGCCAACAGGCACATGAACATTCGCTAGACTGTGGGCAAAGGTGATTTTGAAGAAACAATGTTAGATAGTTCTTCTTGAAGCAGCTCTAGAAGCCTCAGGTGGATATTTTTTAATTCTCTGACACTTAGGGGAACTGAACTTTCAGTTTGACCCCAAGGGAGATCCCAAGGGCCAGTCTCAGTCAGTAATCAGAAATTTAAGTGTTACTTGGTGCTTGCTGCAACATGACAAATTCTGTTTTCAGTGGTGCTAGGAAAGATATTCTTGAAGCATTTCTGCCTGCCTACATGTGACTAGCATTTCTAAAAAAATGCATCTTAGTGGTCACACCTTAGCTGGTAGTAGCAGGTCATCTGATGAATTGTTGCTCAGAGTGAAGTTTTGTATTCTCTGCCCAGACAAGTTGTCAAGACACTGTCACAAAAAGCTGCTTGTTTTCAACTTCAAATATTTTTCACCATTTCTTTAGTCCTTCAAGCAAGTGGCTCCACTAATCCATTGTTAGAAAAAGAAAACTTGATGTGGCTGTACATGCCACTTGTAGATCATGAATAAATTTGTGTGCTGGCTGACTGCCTGAGAAGCATCTTCACTTATTCCTGCCATGCTGGAGCAGTGATGATACTGCTGAGCACCCTGCAAAGCAAGGGCTCCCTGTCCATGTGGATGGAGCATCGCAGCAGCTGCATCTCTCTTTTCCCTTGAAGAACTAGATGTACATCATAAGAAATGCATGTGGCAGTAAAATACCTGCACAGAGAAAGGCAGATGTAATTTGGTTTAGGATCTGGAAGCAGCAAGATAAAATTAAGCGTGGGTTAAATACCACCCTGCAATTCACCCTAGGTCTGGGGTAGATTTTGTAGCCTGTGCTAAGTTTCATGTTATCATGGCTACATGGGTGGTTAAAACACACTCCAGGGTTTCTGTCTGAGTGGCAGACTGTCTTTGTGTTTAGATGTAGTTGTGTGCTGTCATCTGGACGATGAAAACTCTTTGCTGACTTGATTTGTAAACTCAACCTCTCTATACCCCAAAACTGTCTCTGCTGAAGTAGTTTGTGTATTATTGAATGTACTTTTAAATAAAAAATAAAAATTAACATGGAAAATAAGGAGCCATAAATTTCAGTACTAATATTAAAATTGTTTTCATTATTTTAGGGAAATGTAGTAGTCAAATTATTGTTCAGTCCATGCTTTCTATATGCACAGCTGAGACTAAACTACCTGCATCATATTTTCGTACCAAAAATTTAGCTCTGAATAACCATTGGTTTAGTCTGGTAGTCACAGAGGACACCTCAAAAGTTATTTGATTCTTACCTCTTGGTCCTTGATGAGAATGAAATCTAATGAAGCAAATAATATTTTTTTCACAAGTGAATTCAGTAGTTCATGAGCTCTGTTTTCTAACATTTTTGTCCTCAGCCAACTTTCCCTCTCCTGCTAAAGAATGAAAGATTTGGGTCAGATTAATGTAAGACTATATACACAAAACAGTACAAAATAACTGAAATGAACCTTAACTTTTTTAATACAAAGTCATTTACATTGAAACACTGGAATCTGGAAAACTCTCAGAAGAGAAGAGTGGCTGAAACAGATTTATACACTTTTATGGAAGATGGATAGCGCATTTTGCTTGGCAAGGAAGCCCAGGTTTTTATAAAGCCCAGCACCCTTCTTTGAATGTTAACAGCATGTCTCTGTTTGTGGAAACACAGCATTCCTGTTTTTTGTCTCCTCTCTTTTGAGCTGAGTGCATGCAACTTTTCCTTCTTGGATGTCCTTTCCTTATAAAGGACAGTGTGGAACAGTTTTCGCTTGACCTTGCAAGTAAAGTCCAGGTTTACTGATGGCTGCTATGCTCCAGCATCACTTCTTACCTGGCACCTTGTAAAAGGACTAGCAGCATTAGCTGAGGATTTCCCCAATATAATGGAATCTGGAGTAATCCAAAGACTAGTGAAAGAAGAATAAGACCTGCTCCCTAATTTTCATAGTTGATATGTGTTTTGCAACATTAAATAGCAAAAGGTATGAGTTCTCCTTCCTGTTTTGATACAGTAATTTCTTTACAGTGACTTTCGAAATCAACTGTTTCAAAAGACAAAGTTTACAACATTCTGAAGCCACAAAAGTGAAGTTAAAATATATAGTCTTCTTACAATCACAGTGAATCCAACACTGAAAAGCTGTACTGGTATGGAAGAATGGGTAGTGATCCTTACATTGTAGCAGCTCAGAACCAGCTGTCAGCAAAAAAGAACTTAGTCAATTTGAACCATAAACCTCGGGCAACAAGAGCTGAGAGAAACCTTGTGATCTGAAAGAGCTGGACCCTTCTCATAAGACTCGATGAACAACCATATGGATTTAGCCTGCCTCCTGCAGCAAAATCAAAAAGGACTTTGAGATGATTCTATCAGACTATGTCTAAAACCCCTTAATCCCTTTAGTCCTGGTTAAGGAAAATATTAATCAATTGGGCAACCTTAGTAAAACTTGTGCAATTCCCTAATTAACATGGTCCGTCCTCCTCATTAGCATGTCCAGCCCTCGAGGTCCTTAAAATTGTGTTCTCAGTAAACTATTCCAGTTATACCCCATACTGGAATCGTGTTTAATTTTTCAGACTGCCACTTCACATGAGTCTGAATTCAGAGCAGTTGATGCTGTAGTGGATGTTACTCTGTGTAGGCTGGTATGCCTGGGGCACTGGGAATGTTCGTGATATTGTGGGAGATCTGTCATAGTGTCAGCTCTATCCCATATTCACTTTGTTTTGCTTTCATTTCCGTGATGGTCTTCAGCCACATTGAAAGCACATGAGTGAGGTTAACATCTGGGTATGTAGGAATAGGATCAGGAGAT
Source organism: Pseudopipra pipra (assembly GCF_036250125.1). NCBI lineage: Eukaryota > Metazoa > Chordata > Aves > Passeriformes > Pipridae > Pseudopipra > Pseudopipra pipra. The sequence continues at coordinate 68,915,664 of NC_087550.1, read as the reverse complement.
CAAACCACCACAAGTTTCCTAGTAAGTGGAAGGTAAAGTGCTATGGTATGTGGCAGGAAATTTTCTCAGCATGTACATGGATAGCCAATAGTTATCCATTTTAAATGACCTTTATTTTCTTCTTCACACATAATTATTTTTGCACTTAGTGTTAGAATTTCATGCTGTTATATCTGCACACACAGCATGTGTGTATTTAACCATGGATATATCACATACAGAAAACTATAAGTACATCAGAAAACTCCAAGGTATCTTCTAGTATGTCCAAACACACTGTTAAAACCTTTAATTCTTGACCTGCCAAGCTACCTTACATCATTTTCCGGCTTTTAGAAAAATTGACCTTTCTTGTTCTCTGACCATAGAGAAAAATGGGAAACTGAATATCAGGTACCTAATCTTTTTGGTTTTTCCTCTTCTGAACTAGTTTTATCTTTAACTCCTGATCATTGTTGTTTGTCCGGAAAAAGCCTTTGCGTGACTTTGCAAAAAACTCAGAAAAGGATATTTTTTATTTTTCTATTCCTGATTTTTTTTCCATTTGCCAAATAAACATTTCTAAATAGAAACATATATATAGGCATCAAAGCACCATGTAAAACACTTTAAGTCAAGTATTCACATTTTATAAAGGAGATAAAAAGGAGAAAAGGCCAATGTTGGCTCCTTTTAGTCATGCAGCTAGTGGCCTACTAGCTCTCATATTTAATGGGGACAGACTGCATTAGGTTCCAGAAACAAAGAGTGAGGGATCAAGCTGAGAATAGAGATAGTACCCAGCCTTTCCTTTCCGCTTCATGTAGATACGCTGTGTAGATTTGAGTGTAATTTTTTCTGGAAGTTACAACCATTTTCAGTTTCAGATGGAAACCTTTGGAATTGTCAGGGTGTCCCTTCTCTCCTGACCACTGCCTCGTACAAAGAGTTTAACCTCCACCAGGAGGTCAACCCCATCTGGCAGTCCGATGCCCTCTGCCATGCCACAGGGTGTGGGAATGCTCAGTTCCTGAGTCAAATCTGCATCCTAAAATTGAACAAGTCACAATGCTTAAGCCCTCCTCAGGTGGGTAACTGCAGGGGTATATCACCACATGTGGAGTAGATTTGGAAGTCTTCAATAAGGTTATGACACTTGGAGTGATAAGGCCAACACAGGTACTTAAATTAGGAAATGTTTCACAGATGGCTAAAAAGTGGTGTGCTGGCCTTTGAGTCAGAGTTTGAAGTTCTTGTTTCATTCCACTTACCCAGGACTGAAATAGAAACTATCAGAGAGAAAGAGGAAGAGGTAAAGTCCAACATTCAGGGATGAGCAGGATGTAGCCTGCAGCTTGGGTTGCAGGCAGTTGTTCCTTGAAACATGGTGAAAGAAAGTAGCTCAGAGAACTGAAGAAAGAACTCAATTTTGTTGGTAAATAGTAGCCAGCTTGTGATTTAAAAAAACCCTTCTTTTTGTATAAGCCACCCACCTGGGATGTTATGACAGGAGATGCCCAAGGATGCGAATTTCGGTAGCTAGTACGCAAAATGCAAAGCCAACCATGAAAAGAAGGAGTATTTTAAAATACTCCATCTGCAAGGATTAAGAAATACTTTTTGAAGACTTTTTTTTTTTTAAGTTTGAAACATTCCAATGTCTGAAGGTTTTGTCTCTCAAAATTTTATGATTAAGTTAATGTACAGAATTACAAACAGGTTTTTTATTAATGCTTTAAATGCATGCCTCTTTAACCTGAACTGTGGTGTTAGGGCAGCCTGAGCTCACCATGAAAACATATTCCATTTCCTTCATTGCCCTTGTAACATTTCCCATTTTTATGGTGTTATTGTTCTTCATAACTAGTATCCTGTATTCTTACCATGAAGAGCACAGAGATAGCAGAGGATGCCATAGACACTTCAGACAGAAGCCACCTGTGAAATTGATGTATTTACATTAATAGAAAACAGAAAACTTGAGTGATGCTTTTGCAGTTTTATGTACAGCATAAATCATTTATTTGTTTTATGTTTGTGATAGTCTGCAGTTTAAGCAAATTATTTGCTGACACAAAACGTAACTGGAACTGTAGGTTCAGAAGCTTTGCTGTGCTCTTTTATCTGCCTCCATTTCTTCATGGAGCATTTTGATCTTCCCTGAAGAAATACTTTGTAAGTCCAAGACTTTCTTTTTCCTTTCATGAGCTGCATGCTGGGTAACAATATGAGAGACTATGCTCTAAGTGAGCAAAAATGGCGTCTCTCTAAAAACAAGAATTTTCAAAGTTTTTCACACAGCAGCTAGAATTTTTTTTTTTCCAGCCATGTGCACAGAGGGATTTCCTGGTGTCTGCTTCACATTTTCCCTTCCTGTAGCTTGGTCTCCTTCCTCCCTAGTATTATGCTGTTTCCCACATGGGCAGTTTTTAGAAAGAGCACCTTTTAACTTTGGCCTTTTCAGTAACTAAATGATTAATTCCAAAGCCAGTAGCAGAATGATCTGCTTAGAGCTGTCCTGGCACAACGGCACTGTGCCTTATCCGGAGTATCAATTGTTTCACTACATCTAATGTTATTTTGGCTCCTGCTGGAGCCAGTCTTGACATGACAGAGAAATTCTAGCCTTCAGAGAGTGGGAAGTGACATCCCAGCATGACTGCCTTTTGCAAGTTCTTACCTCCTGTGGAAGAGAAGTCAATCAGGGCTGCTGCCAGAAGGAGATGCCTCCCTCCCCTCCTTGCTCAGTACTGATCTTACAGGTAGGCAGGAGCACATCAAGGTCCTGGGATAATGGGTAGATCATCTCTCTTCTTTCATCTGCAACTTTTGGGCTTGGGAAAGAGCAGAGGCAAGTTCCTCTGAGTGTCATTAGCAATGCCCTGGCCAGATTTAATCTCTAGGGGTGAGATTACAGAATTAGAAAACATGTTTTTTTCAAATTTAGAATGATTCACTGCCCAGAAATAAGTGAAGTCATGACTCAGAAGTTGCCAGCTCAGTGGGAATTTATATACAATGATCAAAGTACTTGGCTACAGGGTCAGGATATTTCTGGAGTATATAAGTGTCCAGGTCCAGCTATGAAGGCCTGTTCATCAGTGTGACTTCATAAATCTCCATACTCCTGCCTCTTTCTCCCCTGGCTCCCAGTGTTTCATCACCTCCTTCCATCTCAGAACAATGAATACCCTTTTGCAACTGACATCTGCAAGTGGTAGATAAAGCTCCAATGCATGGGGCAGTTATTGTGGTCATAGTCCTCATCTACTGAGATGAAAGTTCAGGGAATAAGTCTCTTTTCAGTACTTCCCCTTTTCCCTCCTTCTGCTTCTGCCTCATACTACAGCCTATCAGTTCTTTCTGGCAAAATTAGAAAAGTGTCAGCAACAGAAGTGCATTTAGGGAGCTTCACTTCTGGTGCTGGAGCGGGCAAACATCTGGCTTGTAGGAAAATAATTGTGCTGCTATGTCTGCACCCTTTTGACTCTAACTCTATACTTCCTCTGCCATCCATTGCAGTTCAGCCTCCTGCATCCATCAGCAGTAATACATATCTACCTCTGTCTCTGTATTGCAGCTTCCTGTACTATTCCTTGTATGTCAGCTTTTAGGCTCTAACTTCAAAGTAGGCCCTGATTTGAGCGGGATACAGACCTGATGGGTTCTAGTGGTCCCCTGCAACTTAAATTGTTCCCTGGTGAATGATTCTGACTTCACTTGTGTCTGGACAGGTAAGTGGAATTACTCCAGTCTGGGAACAATTCTGATGAAATAGCATGGCTTCCGACTGACAGTTATTTACGTTTCAAAGCTGATCGTATTGGACCCAGGATGAAATCTATTGTTCCTCCAAACACTATAACAGAGGGTGCTTGGTAAAGTATATTTACGTGGAAAGCCACTTTCAAGGAGCTGTGCCATATCATGAGGTTTTCTCATTGCCCATTTGTTTGGAGGATTGAACAGCTAGATCTGTTTGAAAGGTAAGGTAAACTACAGAATCTGTGCTGTAAACAGAGGTGCTAGACATGAAAATATGTTCACCTGCATGCCAGAACAGGAATATGGCTGCTGAAATATAGGATGTGGACAACAAATTTGAAAATCTGACTTAAACTGTGTATTCCAAAAGAGAAGGGCATTGTCAAATACCTCTCCCATGTTAAAGAGAAGCAGATTTCAGGTGAAATCCTTAAGTACATTCACTTTACTAGAAGTTGTTCCGCTCACAAGCACAATGTCTGCAAGTTTTTCAGTCAGAAAGGAACAGACTTCCTGGGCGAAGGAAGTAGAGGAAGAATCTAACTTCCCAGGAATGAGTTTAATGGATATTTTTCTGTTTTCTTTGTTAATGTTTTTATGTGTTCTATAAAAATAAGATCTGTCTTAGAAGAATTCATTTTGTCACGGAGTTGAGCATCTGGTCTCTCTAACACTATTTATGGTGCAGATGTGTCAAGCCTGGGTCTCATCATGATGACAAATAATATCTCACTGCTCTCTTTGACGGTCCCTTTCTATCTGTATCCATTGTATGTCTTGTCTTCTACTTAGATTAATTCAGATTATAAATAATTTGTGGCAGGTGCTGTCTTGTTCTGTGTTTATGAGATACGTAGTGTGATTAGGTGAACGTTTGCTGGATCATTGCTTTTTAACCTGCACTTGTGCCACAGACATATGCATCTGGGAATTGTAATACTTCTAAAACTTGTCTTCATCCAGCCAAGGAGCAGCTGTCCTACTTTAAGTCACAGGGGAGGAAGCAGGAGAGCATTGTGAATTTTAAGGAAGCAGAAACCTCTGTGTTCAATAGAAAAAGGCTCATCTTCTGTATCTCTCTTGGTGAAAATACAGTGACTGTGAAAATACAATGACTGCTTTTGTAGTATTTACGTATCTCAAGAACAAGTTGTTCTTGTGGCATTTTTGGCTTGGCCATCTGGTAGGAAAAACAAAGGATGAGAGGGAAGAACAGGAAATATCAAGAGGACTCTGAGTATCTGGTCATGTGGATGTGTACATCTATCAGGCGGGAAGAGGGATAAAAGTAGTAAGGGAGCAAAAATTAAGATGGTGTGAAAGGTGGAAGGGGAGTGAGCAGAGGAAAGAAAAACCTAAAAGAAAGAAGATTGCATCCCTGTAAAAGACAGAAACAATGAACCTGCCAGGGAAAGATGCAGGAGGTAAAAACACACCCACCAGAAGGGAAAAGTAAAAAAAGAAAATTAGGAAGTGTTGGATTATTTCCATTAGTTTTGTCAGAAAATTAATCAAGCCCTTTAACAGCCATTTTGTGTTGTCATCTGACTATAGCGGTAAACATATTGCACTACCACGAAGAGTCCTGGTTAAGTGTCTCTGTGAAGTCCTCAGGAGTTTAAGCTGAGAGAGACACATGAATTTTGTTTTTCTGATTACATAGTTATCTAGGGGTTTTGATTATTTTTAAATTTGCATAAATAATGTAGCTATGCCTTCCTTTATTGTTATGACCAACTATTGAACCTGAGAGAGCAACCAAGGAGAAACTACATTAACTTTTTGTAGCTGTTACTCTCTCTCTTCCATCTTCTGTCCCATTTCACTACAGACACGGTTTTTTTTAACTATGCACTGACATCTCACAACCCATCTTTGGGTGATAGTATTTTAGACAAACAGAGTATTCAGCTGATGTCAGAGTTGCTGGGATGGCACTGGGTAAGCTATGGCTTTTTAGAGGCTTTGTTGCTTGTGTGGAAAGAACAGGGTGCTGAGGGACAGTGGGCTTGTATGAAGAAGAAATCCCTTGTAAATGCTGAGGAGACTGTGCTTAGGTATGCCCAAGAGAGCACCTCCTCACCTCTCCGTGTCAGGTAATCCAGATGTGTCTTTGCCAGGAGTCCTCTAGCGGAGGTCCCTGCCCTGTCTCCCCATGGAGCCGGGTAGGTATGTGCCATGCAAACATATGGCTTCTCCAAAGTGTGTGCCATGCAAATGTGCAACTCCACTGGTCGTACCAGTATTATATCTGCCCAAGGACTGAAATGCACACAAGGGCAGACAGCCCTCCTCTGGAGCAGAGCAGAGCTGGATAAGGTGGATGGCAGTGCAGCTCAGGCTGCTCAGGGTGCACCAGGAGCACTAGGAGAAGAAATGCTGGGGTCTGCTTGTTCTGTTTATCAACTGTACCTGCCATGACCTACAGTCAGGGTAGAGCTGCTCCATTGATAAGTTGCATCTGTTTTTTTCTAGGGCAGCTGCACAGCAGGAAGTCAAGCCACAGTCAAGAATACATACCAGCAGATAAACCATCACCTGGGGCTGGAAATGGAATCACAGAGTGGATGTAGGAATTTTCAGCAATATTTGACTAAGTATTCCTGAGGCTGTGGAGACCTGGATATCCCTGAGACTCATTAGTTTCCTTGGAGTAGATGGGATTATTGGCTTCACATACAATTTTGCATTTGCTTTTTGTTACTCATTCTATTTCTCATTTTAATACTTTGATGATTTTCTTTTTCATCTGTGCAATTTTAGTTAAATAATTTTAGTTAATTTTGACTCAGTGCCTTGGGACCGATCTATTCTTTCTTGTTGTCATTTTTGTCCATGGTATAAGCTCTGGCTGACATATGTAGTCTGTCTAAATATCAAAGGTTTTTAAAAATGGGAGCAAATGAGGAAAATGTCAGGAAATCAGTCTAGCTGTGATTTACATGAAAAAAACATTTTTAATCTCAAAGCTGATTGCCAAGATACCTTCTAACACTGAACTTAGACTGAAGTCCCCATTATTGATCAGATATGGACACTGTTCTTCAAATAAAGCCACCCACATCTAAAAAGGCAATTTTTTTCTTGGGGGTAGATGACTACAGTGTAGCTCTAAAACTTGGATTTTTACCACAGTACTTCCACAGAACAGCAGGGTGACATGTTTCCTGACTCCATGGCAGAGCAGATATTACAAAATCTAACATGGCTAATACAAATCTAACCCACATTTCATGTTGACCAAACAAGTGTTATCTGTTCCATTTGGCACTCTCCTCTTGCATCCTGCTTTTAAAAAGGACATGAAGATACCAGTTAATTTGAGAAGAGCTCTTATGGGAGAGTAGAAGCTTTCTGCCCTCCTCCAGCTTAACTCACTGATTAAGCAGGTAGCTGCAAAGGCCACGCCAAAAGTCTTATAAGAGAATCTCAGTCAAGATCAACAATGTTTCTAGCTCTTGAAATACTGTAGGGGGAAAAAAAATGTATTTTCAGTCGTGTACAGTGAGAAATCAATTAGCATTACTGATTAAGAATTATTACTGTCAAGAGCAATCAACTGTCATTTTACTGTTAGTCATTGAAGGTAGAGGCAGGAAAAAGGCAGGAGCAGTTTTCAAAGAACTTAGGAAGAGAACACAAGTTACAGAAGACTTTGCAGGAGGCACCAAGAAGACACGCTGTACCGTATTTAGCTGGAGTGCCCCTAGTGCCTACTGAGAAGGGGGTAGTTTTCTTATAGAAATAAGTAGGCCTGTTACTTTATAATCCATCATGTGGTATCTGAAGCATATGGACAGGGGGCTAGTGAGACTCACAGCAAGGAAGAAAATGTGATTAAGAAGCAAACAAAGCTGAGTGAGGCATGTGTGTGCCGACCAGGCAGAAGCATCCAGCGAAGCCATGTGCAAAGATGCAATCAGTGTTTGACTTGAGAAACTCAGTTACTAGGGATATACTATGCAAATATCTTGGTGCCAACAAGCAAACGTAAGCTTTTGAGGAATGCACAACAAAGCATTTCTGGAAATCATAGTAACTCTTCTATTCATTGCTTCACATCACATATTTGACTGCAAAGCAAAACTGAGAGGAAAGAGAATAGTCAATTAAGGCCCTGTTAGGAATTTTAGCAGACTATAAAGATGTATTTCATAGTACTGATGTGCAGATGCTGATGGGGAAGTCATGAGATTACTGGCAAGCCAGCAAAGAAAATGAAGTATCATACACTGACAAGTATGCCGGCAGCCCTGTCAAGAAAACATTTAGAACAGCCAAAGTTTTTTATCAGAAGCTGATATTTGCATAAAATATCTGAACAGAATTCCCCCTATCCAAGACCAAATTTGAATTTACTGTATGTCTTATGAAAAGACCATACTACATGATAATGCCACAGCAAGTCAGACTGTAACACTGCAAAACAGATGTTTGGAGGTAAGTATCGAACTAAATGTAGGCATACTGAAGCTTAGGAAAACTCAGATCCTCCTAATTAGGATTCTATTGGCTTCTGAAGAAATTTGGACAGTCCCAAGGAAACTAAAACTTCAAGGAAGTGCCTAGATCAAAATACATGAAAGACCCAGGGATGCTGTGAGAGATCTGACAGATCTTAGGTTTCACTGGAATCTCTCAGATTCTGTTACGTTCTGCTCTTGAAAAGTTACATGATGGCAGCATCGAGACTCAGAAATGCCTTTTTCAATAATAAGCAAAACCGAACAACATTCTTCAAAGAGCTGTGAAGCAGCTGGAGCAAGAGAATAATGCAACTGAAGGAGACCCGAGAGCTGACAAAACCAGCTTTGTCATTAGGGTCATGAATGGCATGGAGAAGAATAAGTCTGGATAAAAAAAAGAATTGGTTGTTGCTGGCTTTCCAGTATGGAACAGTCTTTCACTCTTAGCTATTTGCAAGGGTACAAACCCATCACAAACCACTGGAAAGCATCATGTAAAAGCTATTGACCAAATATTATTCAGGAAAGGTGCTCCCTATGACTGATAAATGGAAGAGGGGGTATTTTCTTGGTGCAGCTGAAGCGGCTCAGGAGAGGTAATAACATCATACTGGAATTTTTCAGACTTACAGCAAAAGGCTATAAGTTGAGCAGCATCACCTTGAGTAAATGATTGGAAAAGAAAATTATTTATGCACTCAAACTGCCTGATCCATAAGGAGGCAATGTCACAGGGATATGTTTCTGGAGGTAAATCCTCTGGGGAGTATTGACCAGGGTAATGGAGGGTAATGACCAGGCAATAAACACAGACAATTTATACCTAAGATATTGGAAAGCCTTTGGTGAATTAGGAAATAAGCATGCTGTTGTGGAGTGAACATCCAATGAACCTTATGGGATGTGTAAGGACTATAGTAATCAAGAACAGCAAAGAATATTTTACCCTTTGGAAATCCCAGCCCACCTATCAGAAAGATCATATAGGTTTGTACCTACAGAAGAAAAAGTGTGGTCAAAGATTATTTCTCCATTCTCCAGATCAAGAGCTATCCTAGAAATACTAAAGCCAGGAAACAGAAGGCATATGGAAACTGAAAGGTGCATAAGGATGTATAATTCTTACATGATGTTCCAATATGCTGTAGCAGAATTTATGACAGAATCTTTGCTGTGTTGTTGTCAATGCCCAGAAATGTTGAAGAATAATAGTAGTATTTTTCTTAAGAACCAAAAATGAAATAGGTATTTACTTGGAATCCAGAAGAATAACTTCCCACACCTGTGAAATGAAAGTGCTTTCATATAGAAATAATTGAGCCCATCTTTTTGCATAAAAATAATACATTAAATGAAAACCATAACCCTAATCACATACTTCTTTTGAGTCTGAAACAAGAAAACCAGCAAAGGCCATTACATTTAAATTACTAGCATTGTTTTTCTCAATGTATCATTTCTTCCCAAGGCTTCCACAAAGCTGTATAAAAGGAGTCAGAAATAAAAAGAGCCACCAAACAGCAGGGATTACCTATGCACAGCACTGCTGCTCTGCATAGAGCAGAGATCATCAGAAATGGGTCAGTAAATCAAGTCTGTTTCCTGCTAGGGCACTCTGTTTCAGCAAATAGTATATTCGAGCGGTTAAGATAACACATAGTGAGCAGAAACCCAGTTGCAACGAACCAGACAAGAAACAGTGACTGCGAGGCATCGTATAAGCCATCCGATGCCCACATAAAATAAAGGCAAAGGAGAGACTTGCCATATAGGTCAGATGAGTTGGTTGTGAACTCAAGATAGCAGTGAAGCTGTAAATGAGGATAACTTCAAAGTCGGGGCAGACTGTAAAAAATGAAAGCCTCTTTTTTAACTAAAGAATTCTTCTGAAACTGGGAAAAAAGCAGCAAGCTCCTTTTCCCTTCCAGCAGCTAGAGGGGAGTGGAGTTTCAATTTTATATATTGCTAACTAATCTGGAGCCGATATAAACTACTAATCTCTTACTTGTGCCCCAGGTCTAACATCTTCCTCATTCCTGCATTTGGAAGTGTCATTCAAATTGTTCAGGATATCGAAGTTTCAACTTTCATGAGGAAATGAAGAAATAACTCTGGTTTCTGAGGAATATTTCAAGATTATTTTCTACTTTTAAAAGCTATTGCCACAGCTAATTTTAAAAAACAAAACAAAACAAAACAAATAACCAAACAAACAAAAAAACAAACCCAACCCAAACCAAACCAAACAAAAAAAACCAGAACCAAAACATATTTCCAAACAGAGTTGTGTCTAAAATAATACATGATGATTGGCCACATGGTACATCATCAATGTAACAGTTATCCCAAATAATAGAGAATCCCCACATGTATATCATTAGGCCACTGAAACAATCTTAGCTCTGCCCCATGGTTCCACGGTGCAACAGCCATATGATTATGATTAAAGCTTCTCAGTGTCTGAAGTCCCAGGGCAGTATAAATTACTTTTTCATTTTGTGAAGTTTTGTTTTCAATTCTTTTACGCTAACCTCTGTTACCTTTGCTACAATGAGCAGAATTTTGAAAAGGTTTAAGATTACATGGCATTTAGTGCCAAGATGAGCACGGCTGAAAATTCATCTGCATATGACTATTCCCATCAGTGACGCTACCAGAGAACTCTCTTCAAAGAGGTTTTCAATCCCATTGGTGTAAATGGGACTGAGAGCAAATGTCCCCTCTTGTGCTGTGATGATCAGCACCTTGCTTTCTTTCCAACAACATAATGCAGCCAGCAAGTTAAAGCCCCAGTTAAGCTGCCCCTGTAGGGGCACCAAGTTGGCAGAATGAATTTGCCCATGCTCCTCTGCTATGAGCTAATCTAAATCTTCACTTTTTGATAGTGCATTGCTGTTGCTTACTAGGTGAATTTTCTTTACACTACCAGAAGCCTGGAGTCCTTCGCAGGACAAGGTCCTGTTCTAGGAGGAACATAAATGCATATTTTCTTCTAGCTCAGGTAATGTTTTTGAAACAATTTTCCTTTTGAAGGTCCAAGTATAATGGCAAGGTTGACCACACATTTGTTACATCTCCTGTTTTGGTTCATCACCATAAAAAGCCAATGCAAATGCTTACTGACAGCTGTGTAAAGCTGTAAAGCTCTTTGCCATTTTTGTGCAAGTCAAGCCCTAGCTGGCTTGCTTTTTCAAGTTTCTAAACTATTCATCCTTGCTCCTTCCCATCCCCCTCTTGTGAGGCTTATTCTATTATGAATTTTCTTTCTCTTTGTCTCTCTTTCCTGGCAAGCATTCTCTTTGCAGCTAAGCCCTTCCTTTCTGTTGTCATGCACATTTTTTCCCCTTAGGTTGCTAGGCATTATAAGTTTTCTTCTTATTTTACTACTCATGTGACTTCTGCTCACCATCCCATCCCAACATTACCCCACACCTTTTATTCATTACCACCTCTCCTCCCACATACACAGCTGATTAAAACTTAAAACATTGAACACTTTAAGTGCCTTAAATGAAGATTCTTTGCTATAGCTAGTTTTAAAAAGTAAAAAATTATAGCAAAATTCAAACTTTAAATAATGAGATTTCATATTTCCCCTGAAGAATGCCTTTTAATAAACCCCAAATTTAATGCAAACAATTCTGGTGGAATGAGGAAGTCCTTGACTGTAATCATCTAATCTATTATCATGCTTAATAAACATAGCATAAAGGATCCCTGAGGTTAAGATATACTTCACTATATTTGTTTAAAAACCCGTTATAGAGTCCCTCTCGGATTGAGTTTATTAAACCTACTTTAGCTAACAGTGGCATGAAGAACAAAATTCCTTTTCCTCCATCAGAAAGAGGGGTTAAACAACCGGTGTTTTATGTCAGATGATTCAAGTAATACATTGTAGACATGCTGTCCCAGATGACGGTATGGAAATTACCTTCCTAACAGTTGTGAAATATGCAATTTTTTTTGGTCTTTGAAATTTCCTTCAACTTTTTCTTCCAGTGATGCTGCAGAACTGATGATAGTGCTCCCCCACTGAAACTGCTTCTATCATATGGTTTCAGCATTGGCTTGTGTTCAAAATGACACACAGCAGCATGGAACAAATGGGTTGTTATCAGAGCGGATAAATTCAAGATAAAAGATTAAACACAGCCTCTCCTGCATCTAACTTAGTCTTCCTTTATGGAAATTTGCTCAAGTTACCCTTCTGGAGTCTGCTTACCTCTCTTTCCTATTCAACGGTCCTATTCTGCAAGTCTCTTTCTGAATTCTCCTCTTCTATTACAAGAGCCCAAAGACCAACTCTTGCTTGCCAAACTTCAACTTGTCTCCATTCATGACAAAGACCCAGGCTAAAAGAAGCTCTGGCGGTGGTGTGCATCCTCTCCTCCTCTCCACCCCACCCCCCATGCAGAGCAGACCTTGCTCTTCATTGCTTCTACAGATGGAAAGAGCATCCCTTGGCCACAGCTGGCCTTTATGATTGCTCCTTTCATCTGTGGGAGAATCTAAGAGGATAAATGGTAGACTAAAATAGTAAGCAGAGGTGATATAACAATACGATATTAAAAAACTCCATGGGAATCTAATAATTTTTCTGGTTCAGCCTTACATGATGATGCAAAGACACCTTTTACCACCTCTCTAAAGTGTTGTGCTGTAGTATGGCCTTTGCTGGGATTTCATTCAAGCCTGAATGGTGGGTCCCACCTCTCTCCCTTCTGCATGTTATACAGTGTTAGTTGCAATAGAATCACTGTCAATATATGTTGGTATAAGAGAAAAACAAAGCTGATTTCCCAGTCTTTGTTGAATAGAGACTTTTTTTCACCTCTTTTACAGATAATGCTGCCAGAAAGCCTCTGTTCCTGAAAATTCTCTCACACATCAGCTCTACAAAAAGAAAAAAAAATGTTTCTAGATATTCCTAGAACAGGTTTTATGTAAAAGCACGAGTGTAAATTCTTCATCAATAAAGATCAAAGTAGCCTTTCTGACAGCAGAGCAGACTTATGGCAGCTGAAATTTATGAAAACCTTAAAAATCCAAATTGAATGGACTCCTCTTGTACCACTAAATCCCATCTCTAGCAATTGCAGTTCATAAACCAATTACACTGTTTGGTTTTGATATGTGAATATTGCTTGCTTTGTGATAATAAAGAAAGTATTTTCTCTCTCTCTCTCTTTTTTTTTTGGGGGGGGGGTGGATGGGGGAAGAAGAACTTATCTTAGAGAAAGACATTATTGTGTTTAATACGGAAGAAGTATTTCACAGCCAAAGTAGAAGGAACAGAGGATGCAGTGGAAAATTTCTCTGATTAATAATCTAAGCTCTCTTTTCTGTTTCAACTGGAGATGGATGCCAAGAAAGTAAACTTAAAACTGAGATACAAGGACACCTCATGCTAAAATGTCTCAAGTACCCTGAACACTGCCCTATCACTGTGGCCCCAATGTCTGACACTGACTGAACTCTCTTTCTAAAGCACATACAAAAACTACATGTGCTTCTTAATCCTTTCACTTACATCACTTACATCACCTCCATTACAAGCTTAATTTAGTAATCTCCACCTCAGGAAATGCTATCAAGTTCCTCCTTCAAGTCTTGTAAAATATATGTTCTCTTGCAGGCCACTCAAGGACCAAAACACAGTAGACTTCTTCCTTATAAAACTAAAACCTAATACCGATGAGAGCCATCCCTCTCCAACAACACTGTGCAAGGATAATGGGGAAAGAGAGGCATGGGTCTCAAAAGTCATACAGCTGTTTCACTGTGATGCCACTTCTGGACCAATAAATGTATTTCAGCTGCCTCCCAGTTGCAAATGAAGGCAAACCAAGCAGCATCTGCACTGGTGAAGTTACAGCATCCTCAGAGCACAGCTCTGTTGTGATGGTCTTACTGGGAAGCAAGAACACACCCTGTCTGTGCAAGCTCTTGCCAGCTGTAGTAATAGTGGGACCCATCTGATTTCTGAAGATTGAACTGGGCCCAATATGACCTCACCTGCTTTTTAAAATTTATGGGTGTTGCAGCAAAAGCCACTTGCAAGAGGAGTTATTGAAAAGAAACAGGCCTCAGGAAGTTCTGAGTTAGCACCACTAAACCACTCTGTAATCAAAATATACTGGTCACCAGCTTCCTGTTATTCTCTGTTGGTAAAGTGCCTCCATTTCTAATCCTGATGTGTTAGAAGCCAGATACCCTGAAGCTTCCTTTACAAGGCTAGGTCTTGATGTGTACGGCTGTGAGATCAGACTGGGGTCTGAAGGATGATGGTAGCTGAAGAAGCACCTGCTGAGTTGCAGGGTGGGGAACTCAGTGGAGAACAACACTGCCACCCAGTAGACCTAAAGTGGCGGGGCACAGTCCAGGCCTTAATCTAAAATATGGGACACTTCCTTGAGTCAGAGGCTTTAAAGATAATGTGGAATCTGGAGGGAGATCTGTTTTGTACTGAAATATATATTTCTAGTTAGACTATTGCCTGAAAATAGAAACCTGTTTGTGAGACTTGGTGTCTTTGGCTACTGTTCATCTAAATCTCATATTTTTGCAAAGGGGTTTTCCTGGGAGTGGAACTGCACCGTACAATCCTGTGATAGTGTAGGAATTTATCACTGCCCCAGTGCTTTCTGTTCTTACATTTGAATGACAGAATCATGAAATCATTAAGGTTGGAGAAGACCTCCAAGACCATTGAGTCCAACCTTTGACTAAACACCACCATGCCAACTAAACCATAGCATTGAGTGCCATGTCCAGTTTTTTCTTGAACACTTTCAGGGATGGTGACTCTACCATGGGCAGTCCATTCCAATGCTTGACAATCCTTTCACTGAAGAAATTCTTCCTGATGTCCAACTTGAACCTCCTCTGGAACAGTTTGAGACCATTTCCTCTTGTCCTGTTGCTGGTTGCCTGGAAGAAGACGCCAACCCCCACCTTGCTACAACCTCCTTTCAGGTAGTTGTAGAGAGCAATAAGGTCACCCCCAAGCCTCTTCTTCTCTAGGCTAAACAGCTCCCTCAGCCACTTCTCATAGGACTTACTCTCTAGATCTTTTATCAGCTCCGCTGGCCTTCTCTGGACATGCACCAGCACCTCAGTGTCTGTACTGAGGGGCCCAGAACTGGACACACTAGGCAAGATGCAGCCTCACCAGTGCCAAGTACAGGGGGATGATCACTACCCTGGTCCTCCTGGCCACACTATTTCTGATACAAGCCAGGGTGCCATTGGTGTTCTTGGCCACCTGGGCACACTGATGGCTCATGTTCAGCAGCTGTTGACCAGCACTCCCAGCGCTTTCTGCTGGGAAAGTCAGGAATAATTTACATGTGGTCCAAAGCATGGGCTGATGTAAGGAGGAAAGGGGCTTTTTCTCAGGCTATGTCCCTGTACACCTGTTTAGGCATTACGAACTGCAAGAAGAGTAACCTCTTTGTTGGTAGTGACACTTGCTTCCCAAAATGAAGTCTTCGATTATCTACATTTGGCTGTTAGCACTGCCAAGATGTGGAACGCAGTAAAGCATGGAAGAAATGAAGGGCTTGAAAAATGCAGGACTTAACTGCATTTGAGAAGAATTCAAGGTGTGACTGAGAAGAAAATTTCAGCTGCCATTCTCGTAGTGGCTGTCTCAGGCACAGGTAGAATGGCAGAAATGATAAGCAGCATCTTCCTTCAGAGAGATTCTTTTTAATTTAGCTACTTTTGAATCAGGCATATTTACATCTGCTGGACCAAAATGACTTAACTAACAGCAATCCTTTTGGACAAGTGTCTCAAATGCACCTTTACAACAAATACCTACTCAAAACCATATATCATAACTTCCCTCAAACCTTTCTGAAATCTAAAGACCTGATGAAACAATCAAATTATTTCTTTACAGTGCTGGTTCACATAGGTTCAGAAGAATTTTGTTGCTTTCTTGAGCCATCCCCAACACATTCCTATCCAGTCAAATTTGTCAGCCAATGGGAAAATTTCAAGTAATCAGGCTGCCTTGAATTAAGTCACAATCCACCAAGAGACACAAATTTTGCTAAAAGAACTGGTGAAGTGTGTGCATCATTGTACAAAAAGCCCTCCTGCTGAACTGAAGAGGACTTTAAAACACCTCCCAAGTGAGAGGCAACAGGCTGTAAGCAAAGCATCTTGAATGTAGGTTTATATAGTGTATTTCTGAGCAGTTTCCAGAGGCTGGAACGTAAGGAAAACACCTTCTAAAAGAATAATACCATGCTGATACTCTTCCTTAAATAAAGCTCTTAGTGCGTTTCACATCAGAGCAGCAAAGGTGCTAGTCCCACCATTTGATGTCTTCTGAGATGGATTAAAACTATTGCACTTATATTAAATAAGGGACAAGTTGCAGAATGTGTTGAACCAGCTTTGCTCACTAAAGATATTAGTCTAAATTTACAGCTCTCATTAGGAACTACAACTTGTCTAGGCTCAACCGTATTGTGTGCTTTTACATCAGCAGTTAAACTCAGCCAGCCAATGCTTCCCTGAGATATTTTTGTACTCTGTTCCCAA
This sequence comes from Pseudopipra pipra, assembly GCF_036250125.1. Lineage (NCBI taxonomy): Eukaryota > Metazoa > Chordata > Aves > Passeriformes > Pipridae > Pseudopipra > Pseudopipra pipra. Next base: position 68,898,895 of record NC_087550.1, on the reverse strand, counting down.
GCACTTATTTGGCTTCCTGGACCAATGTCATTCTCATAGATAAACAAAGTGACAGCAAGTTAGCCATTCAGACAATTTTTATCCAAAGGAAAATTCTTTCAGTTCAAATGATTATTCATAAAAAAGCCTTTTTTTTCAATGCGAAAATTTGTGAGATCTGGATTTTGTTCCTTTCAGTGGGAATAAACTGCACCTGAATACAGGGAAAATTTTATTGCATGTGACACAATGGTTCTTGCTCACATTATGAACATAAGGGCTTGCCCTGAACGCACTAAGTGCATGAAGGCAATACAGCTCTGTAGATAAGCTGTCAGAGTTTTGTGTTGAGGGACTCTGATTAGTTTCAGTATCTTGGCTACCATGTCATGGATTAGGTGGAATGCCAGTCTCCATGTAATCACTCAGGGTGTCTGGTAGTCTGGTCAGCTAGTGATGATGCTCAAAAGACTATGTCAATGCAGTGAATGTGTACAGCTGGCGTGAGTCTGTCTCTGTGCTGCCGTCAGATGTCCTACTGTAGGGGTATAACTTAATTCTGGTTCTGGACTCACACAGCTCTGGCCAGCAATATTTATAAACAGGAGTCTGATCTACTGAAAAGTTTCCAAAATTCAATTATTGCTTTTTATTTCCTGTACCATTACGATTGTTTTATTTTGGTTTTGCCTGTTGTTATTCAACACCTAAACTTTCTTTGTACAGTCCTTCTTTAGGGTCCTTTTTACCTTCTTTCCTCTCCTACCCTCAAATTTTGTGTTTCTATTCTGCATTTGTAGATTCATTTGCAATCATCAGCTTAAAACAGAGCATCTTCTTTTTCACCAGGTCTAATACTGAAACCAAATCAGGAAGAAGGAATGATGAACTGGTATTATAAGAAAAGGGAAGGATAAATTCCTGCTGCGCAGAAAAAGTGATGTCTGCCTGCAGTAGTACTAAGCAACTACAGAAAGGGCAAACATCTCACCAGTTAGACTCTGTGCTTCTAATATCTCACTGTTTTCCTCAGCCTTCATGTTGCTGTCTCCCAGCTTGACAGCTGAGGGCTGAGAACCCCTTTCTCTCCTCCAATTTTCATGGTTTGCAGACTTCCAGGGTAGTACCAATGGTCTGGATGTGGGTTAAGGGTTGAGAACGCTCTTTGTGTATATATGTGTGTGTCTGTGCATGTTTGTGGGGCAAACCCACCCCAGAGCTAAGCTGGAAACAGTTCTTAACAGCAGCCTCAATGTACAAGTGTTACCTACAGCACCTTCACAACCTCAGGAGCTGGAGATACCAACTCCAGAGGCCCACCACTGCCTTCAGTATGCTGATGTGATTCCTGTGTCATTTCCACGCTATGGACACACTAGGCAGGAGTTCTGAGAGTCGGGACAGGTAAGGCTAAGAGGATTTAACAGGGACAAAGTCACAGTCCTCCTGTGGGGACCATCCCTGTCTCAGTGGCCCCTGCTGAACTTCTGCTGGAGCTTGGGTGGCTGATCTTGCTGTGCATCATGGAGGAAAGCTCAGAAAAAATGACAGGCATTAATTTTCTCTGTAGGACTGACAGAATTTTTCTTCATTGTTCTGTTTGCACAGTCTGTCCAGTGAGCAAGTGGCCTGCCAGGAATCCTGCAGGTGGAAATTGTCCTCTCCTGCAGCATCCTACGCCTCTCCCACATGGCTGGCAAAAGCCATAAGACAACTTGTGCTGGGGCTGAGGGTCCATATGCAGCAAAGCCCTGTAAATGTTACTGCTTTGACACATAGCCTTTACAGCTCACTACAGAACTGTATGGCAGCATAAAGCTTTTGCCGTCCACAGTTTTGAACTTCATACTGAAAAATTTTCTATATTAGTGTCCTCATTTCATATAGTTTCTGAAAAATGGCATTCATTTAACCCAAATATACAATGTGGATGCATTTATACTAACACAGAGCTGTTTATTCAAACTAGCTTCATTTTGCACAGATTGTCAGATTGATTTTTTGTGATTTACTGGTTGCCCAAACTCAAGATCAATGACACCACTGTGAAAAATCTACTAATAACCTGAAACTATATGCCTAACACTGGCAATTTAACTTCCGGCATCACCAGCTATTTCACTGCAGACTATTTCAGCAGAAACATTCACTTACTCCCACTGTTTAAAACCTTGCTGGCATTTCATGTGGTATAAATATTTGCTGCGGGACCAGGGGGTAAGAGTTTTTATATGTGCTTCTGAAGTAATAAAATGAGAGTCCATCTCCTCCACACCTATTCACAATTGTTGGTAATGGAGTGTGGTATTAAAGGGTAATGAGGGCACACTTGGCACCATGTTGCTGACTGTTCTATAAAGAGAAGCCTAAAGAATATTGGCTGTGCTGCCCAAAGAAATGAATTAATTCATTGATGAGCAACGTGCATGCATTTATACTAGTTCCTACTCTAATATATTTTTTAAAAATGTTTTTCCAGTTCTTGGTATTTTACCTAAAATACTTGTTTACTTGATGAATCTCCCATGCAACTTAGGAATGGGGAAATGGGAAGCAAAAGACCTGAACGTGAAAGGAGGCATCAGAAGGGATGTCTCCTATGGTAGCTGGTCATTGGTGGTCCTCTGTTGGCAAACAAATCTGTCTCTTACCAAAGAAAAAAATGCTGGTCAAAGTTTCCAAGTTAATTTCAAAGTTCATATTTTACTTTTTTTTTTTTCCTGCGAGGCACTATGGGATATTTGACTTTCAGCTCATTAGCCATGAGATACCGCCTCAGTTTTCAGTCTTTTTTGGAGCAGGTTCAGATGTTTGGTGCATCACTGAGATGGTCCCAGGATTGCCATAGGAAATCAGGTGCTGGTGCTGGTGCTGAATGCAGATGCTCAGCAATCCCATTTTAAATGGAGGTTTTTTCTTTTCTGCAGGCAGTTATGCACCACCTGTACAGCCTCACTCTCCTGGGGTTTTGTCTTCAGTCTACTTATGGAAAATGAACTATATTTACCTACAGTCTAGCCCTGTTTATGCATTGGTTCCTGAGGTTTGCTGAAATGAGTTACAGTTGGTATTTGTAAAAGGCAGCATAAACTAGCAAATAAATTCCTGGCCAAGGAATTTATAATAAATTCCTGGCCAAACACCTTGAATTGGATTTTCCCTTCTAGACGCTGACATCTCAGCTGTCTTACCACAAAGCTCTTACCTTGAAGGAGTAATCACCTATCTCAGCCATGGGATAATGGGCACTAGGTAAACCCCTATATTTTGGATTTTTATGTGATTATAGAGAAGGCTGTCTGCATCAAAGGGCACTTAATAACTGTCCACTTTGAAAGACTAAGCCACTGAGGGATGGATGTAGTCTCTACATGAGTTTCTACTTTTGAGGAAGAAAATGTAATGAGATTTAAGCCTATCTCCAAAACCAAAAAGCAACAACAACAAAAAACTAATGAGGTGATGAGCTGAATAGCCTACCAGGACAAAGAAACCAGTAAAAAGCAAAGCTACAGTAGGTAATTTTGAATAACTCTTGCCTCACTAACTACAAGTCCAAACTCCTCAGAAATGTCATGACATTGCTTGTCAACATATTCCTTTCTATTGCTTTATTCTGGATTGTTTTCCAGATGAGACATTCTTTTTGTCATAGGTCACCAAAGACATCCTACAACTATTCTCTGCATATAATTTTTTACAGACAAAAAGCTATCATTTTCTGCTCACCAACTCACTCGTGATTGGAAACTTGCCAGAAGAAAAAAAAAAGAAAAGTTCAAATATAATTGCAACTGTTGTCACACAAAATGAAAACTGACCCTAGCGTGAGTAGCAGGTTATCAGGTCCCAAATAATTTATACATTTTAACAACCATACATGCCAGAAACCTAATAAACTGGCAGCCTCCAGGGAATTACATTTTAGGAACTGAATACAGAAAAGCTGTTTGCAGATAGTAAAAAGGGAAACAGCAGTTCTAGACTATACAAAAAGGGAAATAACTAAGTGTAATACTATTCCTCATGACAATTGTGTTCCCTGGGTCTCGCTGGTCTTGTGTCAGGATCCATCTCTCTTTTCCAATGGACTGCATGCTCTAAGTGATCAGTTTGATGGATCCAGCCTGTTGCTGGTATCTATCTTCCCTTCCCAACCTTTCCAGCCCTCCACAGAGAAATTCAGCTCTTGAACATTGTCTGACATGGTTAATGCCTTCCCTCTCATCTCAATTCCCTGGCAAGCCTGAAATATTCCAGCTGGCTTATATGTTCCATGATGTGTCTATGCTTCATCACATTTCCTGACCTGCTTCATCACTCTCTGACTGGTTTAATTTCTTCCTATCAAGGTTGTCATTAGAAGATTTTTCTCATAAGGGGAGAAAAAAACATAAAGACTCTATTGCCTTTGAATCCAGTCCTCTGGATTTCACAGAACTGGCCCACCTATGGATTTTAGTCTCTTTTATAATATTGCTTTTAGCTGAAATACTTTTACCTTCTTTAAGAAAGGGTCTTGCACTGGGATTGTATTGTACTGGCATCCACAATTTCACACTTTGCACCTGTGAACAGCACCGCTTTTATCTTTTTCTCTGTCCATATAGCCATCCAGAGAGATGTATTTTATAAACAGCAAGTACTTTGGCATGTTTAAATAAGCTTTTGAAAGTACTTAGAAAGAAATAAGCTTCTTTATGTGCAAAAGAAAAAGACGAAGCCAGTGGTGCAGCCTGAATCCTTAATCTGTGCAGTCTTATTTTATTTAGCTAAATCACAAAATATCTAGAATGTTTGAAGTACCTCTTGTAAAAAAATAAGCATAACAGAGTGTTAGCTAAGAATTCATGAGGAAGAAAACCTGCTATCAATAGGAAGGATGTTGTTGGAGACATATTTTAAAGCAACAGGGTAGATGGATAAATATATTAGTGCCCAATTCTGTCATGAACCAAGAACTAATCCTGAAATCAGAAAAGAGAAGTTAAAAGAGAGGGTTAGAACTGAAGCAGAAAGTGTTTTTAGAATCTATACTACAGGAGATGTTTTACCACTGGATTCAGACAGAGCTGAAAACATCTTGGTAAAATATTGGCTGGCATCAAGTCCTCTTTTCTGAGGACACCCTGATTATCCTGACAGAGCTAAAATACATCCCTGTCCAGGAGCTGATAGAGAAATGGTAACAGCCAGCGGGTAGCTACCGATTTAAAGAAAAGCAGTAACAGTTTGTTCGGAGAGCAGATGAGGTGTGGAAATGATATTTGACATCAGTTCAATGTTCTGACCTCACTCACCTTTGCTTTTTTTAGCGTTGCCTGTGCTGGCTGTATCATGTCATACTGCAGAAGGAAATTCAATAAGCACTACTGGTATTAGCGGATATTTATACCTCCCTTATAAGAAAACACACTCTAGTTTAATGGCAGCCCATGTTTTTATGATAAGTATCTGAAAAAGAACATCAGCCATTTTCAGTTACTTACCAGCATGACTGACATTATGCGCTTTTCTGTGGTGTTTTGCCCAGTTTCGTTCAAATACTTCTTTGAGCATTCAAAGAAGCTTCCAGTATTTCTACGGAAATTTCTACTTCCACAGTCTAATTACATGAAAGTATTTATTAACAACTTGTGTTTTCAGCTCCTTTTAAAAAATATCTAAAAACCTCAAGTAAACAAGGATGACTTCATTATAAACAAAACTTGCTTCAAATAAAACTCATAATTCTGTACAATGTTCTTGTTTTGTCAGCCAGACAGTTCATTTAATATATAAACATATTGGCATTAAATTTGATTTACCATGTTTGAAAATAATTGAGTAGTGGATTTACAGGAGTTGGTATTGGGATGTATCTTTCTTTTGTTGCATTACTCGGACACAAATGTGATTTGCTGCCATGTTTAACAAGGTTAAGTGATCTTTGTTTAGTTTCTCTCCTTCCATTCTTTCTAGACAATTTAGAAGTCAGAATTTTTAAAGAAAAACAGCTGACAACAAGAGTACAACACTGGCGTATTTATGCCTATTTTCCAGCAGCAGGAAGAGGGAGAAGATGAGCACAGTGATAATAAGCTCATAAGGGTAGCGTCACCATGGTAAATTGTCAGAGTAACTCCTCAATAGGGCACAGGACTAAATTTAGAAGACTACACTGCTGGTGAGTCACTGATCATTGCACAAGTAACATGGTCTTCTGTTGTGAACACATATACTGTGTTTTGCATGCAGCACGGGTATGCAGTTTGGTGGTGGTCTAATTAGACAGTTGTATATATTAAATTGTCATGGATGAGATGGAGTAAACAACAACCCCCTGTGGATCTGGATATTGGGATTTATTTAAGAACCCTTGAGATTAAAGCTTTTACCCTGCTTGATTTCCTCACACAATCATTTTCTCTGTTCCCACCAGCACTGTGTTCTCCAGTTCTCAGTGTCCCTGCCCAGGGAAGGATAAGCAGAAAACCCAGTCAGGTGATGTTGTGCCACTGCTCTCAGGTACCAGTTTCAGGTGTGAGAGGTCTCTGGTCTAGCAGCCAAGGTGTCTGGTCACTTCACAGCACTTTTCTCCATGAACTGATCTGATTTCCAGGGTCTTCTGCAGCTTCCAGGATTTTTTCTACAGTCCTGGTCTTCACCGCCTTCTTTTCCAGCCCCCAGATTTCCCCATCTAAATAGTCAATGTGCAGAAGGAAACATATGATCAACTCCTAATTGGTGGTTCTGTCTTACATCTTATTATTAATTGGAGGAATCAGGACCTGCCACAGTTAATGAGTCCTGATGTTATCAAAATTTACAGTTGGCCCATACCAGTTACAGCTAGCAGGCGACAGGCTCATGCTTGCGAGTTCAAAAGTTCAGTTTCAGAGTCACCCACTCACCCACAGACATGCAATTATCTGCTACAATCTAAGTTATCTTCACCTACCACTGTTATTAAAAAAAAAAAAAAGGCAGCCAAATCCTGATGGAAAAATAACTGGATTTTTTTTTTTCTGGAAATAAAGAATCTCAATGACTCTGGTGCACCTATGGCAGTGATAGCTTTTAGGACTTCTGCCTTAGTGGAATATCAGGTAAAAAGGCATGCACTAAAATTAACTTGTTAAAGTTGCAGTGCAATGACTCAGAACTAGAAAACAGGCTTTTTGGTTTTTTTTTTTTGCTTTTTTTTTCCCCCTACCGCACTATACACTGTGCAGTGAAATTTCGAATTTTTGTGTTTAGGTTTAGATAAAATCAATAGCAATTTCAGGTAACATTTAGAAGTTGTTCTTTCTTCTGAAATTCGTCGTATTAGAGCACAGGTTAGACTTCTCAAATAACATATTTCTGATGTATGGGACCATGTCTAGCTTACACAATCTTTGGAACAGGATCTGTGTACATTGGCGCTCTGGAAAGACCAGAACAATTGAGCTCATGTCTGAGTGGGGAAGAGCTGGAAAGGGCTGTGCTTTTTATTTGGACTTTTTTTTTTTAGTACTCTTCTTGTGGGTGATCTAGAGGAAAAATAAAGAAAGAGGCCTTGCTACTCCCTAAAAACGCGCAGAGCATGCACAGTGGCAGGATAGATATCAGCTGGAAGACCACTGCCAATGGATATTAAATGCACTAAGTTCACATACATCTGATACAGAGCTAGCAAAGAGTTCAAAAGTGACCAGTATATCTGTTCCATTGTATTTTAACTCTGGTGTTAAAACATTGTGAAAATAAATGTGCTTTTACAACAGATATTTTTTCCAAAAACTCCTGCCCATAGTCACTATTTCAGTAGCTATCTATATAAAATGTTAAAATGAGACTAAAACAGCTAGATTATGCTCTTAGTTCTGCAAACATAACTCTGGAATAGCTCTACAGAGGCTTGTGGAATTATTTCTGATTTACTGTAGTGTAGCTGTGAGACAAATTGGCCTAAAGGGTATAGCTGTCTAATATTTTCTTCCGTATACTGCTTTATTACTTTATACACAGAGAAGTAGACAACCTTCCGTTATAGGGTGATTCAGTGGTTCCCCAAGACACTGTGATACCATTATAACCACACAGACAGCCAGATGCATCAAGCTGACAGCTAACAGATTCTTTCAATTTCTTGGTGTCAGTTGCCACCCAGTGATTTACATCTGAAAATGAACATACAGAAAAATAGTTTGTGATAGCCCAACATGTGGATGATATCTTCATTGCTCTAATACCACCACTTTTTGGAGCAGAAACTTGAAATTTGTCAGAGGCATAGTCTCTGTGTCCAAAATATCTGATATTTTAACAGAACTTTGTTATTACCCTGAAAAAGGAGGAAAATAAGAACAACTGGAGATTGCCAGGCACATCACAGATGTCAGGGAGCTATGCAGATAAATATTTGAAAAACAAAAGGTCCAACCACAGTGGTACAGTGAAGTGTTTGCTGCAGAGTCTTACAGCGAAGACCTTGAGAATTGAAATCATGATTCTGAATGAAGGATACATCATCCTTTGTCTTAGTACTGCTGTGATTCGTGTTGTCTACAGATTGGCATTGGCAGAAGAAGGATCAGGAACGGAAGCAGGGCTTTGAGGTTCTCTTGCCCTAATATTGTGAAGATCTACAAGGCCCAAATCCCGTAAGAATAAGAATTTGGCTTAAATAAGTTGGGTGATAAAGATTGTAGGGATAAGAGTTTCAGCTTGGTCTGAAGGATGAAAGTTGGACCAAACAGGTGGAATATAAGCAAGAGTATCTTACTTGCTGAGGGAAGGTGAAACAAGGGTGAGTGGAAGGGTAAGGAGCACTATGCTTAGACAAGATGGGGAGACCTCACATTGACTTTACAATTGTAAAAGTGCTCTTTTAGCAAAGTGTTTGTTTTAAAGTTCTGGCTGCTACTTGTGTAACCTTAGGTCAATTCTCTGATCTCTTTTTGAGCAACTAAACCTGTTTTCATAGTATTCTACATCCATATGCTGTGTATAGTACATTACTGAGTTTTATAGCATTTCATTTGTAAAATTATAGGTTGATTAGCATTGATATCAGCATTGTTAATGCAGTAGTGAAAATAAAAACAATTGCACTGACCTTTGGGACTTGACTGTTTGGCCTACTGGGTCTCACTCAGGCAAACTCATCACAGCTAAAAAAATTTTCTAATTAACGAGCGAACACTCTGGACAAGAACTCTGCATCTCCTTTCACAGTGTCTTGTTTGATGCCCTGAATTTGCCAGCACTTCAGAACATGTATTTGGGAAATACTGCTTGCTTTGTGCTCCCAAAAGCCTGATGTGAAAGTGTCTTTTCACTCCACACAGTTTAGCATATATGGAAATTTTCACTGAAATGGAGGGAAAGGGTTGATCTGGGAAAGCATGCAGCCATGTACAAAAGCAGGTCAGGTTGTAATACTAACTATAAATGTTATGTTTTAAAAAATGGAAGCAGCCAAGCACTGTTTAATTGTAAGTCCATGTGAAAAAAACCAAGGTTCAAAGGAGAAGGAAGAGTTGCTTGATCCAAACCCGTGGAATATTGCCACTTTGGGTAGATGATTTCCTGCATGAATGAGTTGAAGTTTTTAGGGAGAGCAAAGGTTTTTAAAACTGGAAGAACAGATAGGCTTTCAGACCCATCAGCCCTTTTTTAAATATGACATGGAAACAAAAAACTTTAAAGTTAAACACAGGCTGAGAACAACTATTCTGAATAAAATTACAAACTTTTATACAATGATGTGTTAAAGTAGTTGTACCCAATGTGAGGAAAAGAAGATGTTAATTTATCACTTGTCAAAAATGGTGGTATGTGAGAAAATGGAATGTGAGAAAAATAGATTGAGTTTCTACAAAAGCTATGATTTCTAATATTTAGTAATTTTAGTTCTCAAGGCCATCTTTTGGAGGCACTTTCCAAACAGGAGAGATACCTCCCTTAATGATGAGAGCAAGGAGGTTAGTACTGAAGAACCCATATGGTGAGAAATGTTCTCCTCTTGGTTAACTAGGTCTTTTGATCCTTGATCAGTTATCCGTGTGTGTTCGTTTTGACCTGCAGTGGTACTTAAATTTAGCTGTATGGTTTACATGCGGACATCTGGTGCACTGGATCAATAAATTCACTGCAGGAAGCATGAACGGAAGAGCTAGGGATTTTCATGGTACTATTATGTGAGCATTAATTCTAAGATGTGATAGTACAATGGCAAGTTCTGTTTGTTTCTTTATGTTGGTCATAAGGAGAAGCTTGTCCTAATGATGATTTTAGGCAGGTGGGGGAGATGTCTGAATTTTTCTATAAAAATTCATAGAAGACACTGTCCACCTCTAACAGTCCTCCTTCACACCCTTTGGGTGCAAGGGCTGGACCAGTATTTTTGCTGCATCACTTTTCTTTCTTTCTTTTCCTTTAAAGAGTCAGAGAGGAACCAAATGTTGCGTAGAACCATGCCCAACTGTCCTTCAGATAAGCCACTCCAAAAGACACCACTGTCTGGAACTTCTCCTTCCCTAAACTGCATGTACCACATCTTGTCTGTTCTGTGCAGGTGAGCAGTAGGCAGAGAGAGCAGAAGCTGTACCTCATGCTCACTTTTTCAAAACTGCACTGAATTACAGTTCTGCTGGAAAATATAACATTGCATTATTCTAAGAAATAAAATACAATTATTTTTTCCCCCTCAGGAATAAGCTAAGCAAAGATAAGATACAACACAAGAAAGCATTCAAGAAGCATGCAGTTGAGCACTGCTTTAACTTTAGGGTCATGTTCTGGCTTCAGGTATACCAAAGCACAAAGCTCATGGAAATCATCATACAAACATATATGTATCTCAGGCCATAAATTTACCTTCAGTTTGGACATATTTATTTTTCCTGGAACATGACTATCTACACCTTTGAACTCCTATGTAAATTTCAGATCTTCCTTCCTGTTTGCCAGTACAGGAGTACAATAAATTGGGAAGACAATTTGTTTTGTTGAAGATTTTTTTCTTTTCAGGAAAACCCTCCAGAGGTATAAGGCAAGTACAGTGCTGGGTCAGGTCTTGCATACTATTTGGAAGCACAAAACAGAAGAAAGAATGAATGGAGAGTTTTCGTGTCTAATAGGCAGGTGCTATAACTAATTTATAAGGATATTAGGTAAATTTGGAGCAGCACCTGAGAGTGCCTGTGTCAGGTTCTTCTCAACCCCTTTCCCAACATATGCTTTCCAAAGAATGATGCAATTGAATCAGCACTGTGAAAGGATTGCATGAAAGTAGGAAGAAAAATGGAGGATTCCTTTTTAGAAGTCATGGACATTCATAAACATCAGGCACAGACAGAGGATATGTGGGAATCAATTCAGCAGAAGTTGCATTTTCATCTGCTTGTAGGTGGTTTTGGACCGTAGGAGGAATATGTAATAATGGTTTTATAATCACAAGAAATTTGGCTGTAGGATGACATACTTACGGAACAATTTGTTTCTGGTTTTACTGAGATTATTCACTAGTGTAAGCAATATGTTTACATGACAAATGAAAATAGAAAGCAGATTTTTCTCATTTTTAGTCAAGGATAACTAAATATATCCAATCTGAAGTGTTAATAATAACTTCCCAGTGTGCATCACACTTAAAATAGTTACTATTCCTGTTTTATTAGCACAATTTCATTAGCACATTTATATGCAGGGCTTAATTGACAGAAGAGTAGCAGAACTATTCTTGTAGGATATTTCTGTTTTAAAAGCCTTTTTGACCAAAGGTAGTACTGAAAAGATTAATGTATACTGAAAAACAAGATGTGATTTAATGATTGTTTTATCATTCTCTAGCCATTTTAGCTAAAATAAATAAAAAAACCCACAGAAAACCAGACTAAACTGAGTTTTATTAAACTCAGAAAGAAAAAAATTATAATGGTTTGGCCTTTTCTTACAATACGCAATCAAAACAGAAGTGTAGTTATCTTGAGGGATTTTATTAAATCAAAGAACAGAATGGGATTTTTGAAGGTAATAAATGATACAAGACTGCCAAAGACGTGCAATGCAAACAGTCTTCAGCTAGCTATAACTGAGGAGAATGCATCCTGATCTTGTAGGGGCTCAGTTTAATGTTGGAACAAATAGCCCTGACAACATAACCAGTATCTGCTCAGTAAGACTGTGGGACAAGCTCTGGAAAATTTTGAATGAATGGTCATAAGCCCGGTACTGACTGGTTTCCAACTTTTTTGCCCATCAATGTAAATGATGAAAAGGTGTTGTAGGACATGTCACAAGGGTCAAAGACCACAGGAAGCTGCAGCTGACTCTTAACAAGGAGGCAGCATGACAGAGGGTCAGAAAGGTATGACATAGGGAAGGGATGAAGACTAATGAGATTACCTGTGGTTTGACAAAATGTTGGACTAGTGCAGAGGATGGTTTGATATTCAGAAAGATATGTAATTTAGGGCTGTGCTATCTGAAAAACAAAACCAACCCCTTACTGTCCTACATTTGCTCAAGGGCTAACATTCCAGTGGTTAACAAATACCTCTCACTGAAGTTCTTTTTCTTGCTTCTCAGCTTGGACGTTTGTACGGAAACTCAGAAAGGGCAGAGCAGGATGTGGATTCTTGGGGGTTGTGTGTGTAAATGAGGAATGACTTCGGGAGCAGACAGACTGTTTCCAGAGCGTTGTCTACAGGAAAGATGTAAGAGAAACATTATGTGTCGGATCGTCTTTCAGAGATACAGGTTTTGAACTAATAAATTATGTGAAATCATATTAAGCACTCTCTATATGCCCTGAATCTATTACCTTTTTGGATATATTATCATCCCTTTAGCCCCAGCCAGAAGGGGTTAGTCTGGAACATCATCCTCTTCAGTGGGAATTATATGGTCCTTCCAACATAAGTAAGGCACCATTGCCTGGCTAACAAGCAATGACATCTGTTGATAAGGATGTCATGCAGTGTATGTAGAATAAGCGACATTGCAAATAAAATTATGCCAAGCAGAGATCTGACCAGAACCACAGAGTCTTACAAGATAGATGAGCCTAAGAGGGTCCTAAGTAGCTGAAAGAGAGGTAAAGGCAAACATAGAGCTTGTCTTAATCAGCTGACTAAATATCTGGGTCACTCTCTGAAGTTGTCTCTACTGACTCCATAAATTGTCTACACTCCTAAATTAGGAGTGTAGAGTTTACACTCCTAAATTAGGCCCTTGAACTGCCTAAATGTCTGTGTGATCAATCGGACCATCACTGTGACTTAACTTTGCATCTGTTTCTAGTACAGACTTGTTGTTTAACCTCATATATATGATCACTTATGAGGCTCCTGGTGGCCGCCCCAGAGGAGGAGAGAAGAGAGGAGGAACTTTGGAGCGCACAGAGGTTTGCAGGTCCAGTTTGGGGGAGGGGGAGGGGATCTGACGGGCCATGGGGTCTCAGTGTGGAAGAAGCCTGTGTACTCCAATGAGGTTGCAAGCTATGCTGGTTATGGTACATGCCGTCAGCAGGGTCTCCCATGCCAGACAGGTCAAAACCGAAGGGTCAGATAATATGTCCGTGGGCAGGATGGGCTCACCAGCCTTCTGGCAATCATCCTAGGAGAAGGACAACTCTAATTTACAAACCTGGGCAGATGGAGCTCGCTTAGCCCTGTGAGGCCATCCATCTAAGAGAAGAACACTCTAATCAAACCTACGTCCTGAGGACCTTGCTGCCACTGTCCAAGCTTGCTAGACCCTGGCAGATGAACCTCAGGATTAAAGGGTGGGCCCAGTTCTGCGCACACTGCATCTCACCTGAAAAAATCCACTGCGCAGGCTCAAAGGTTTTATCCACTTTTGCAAAGCCCTGTAGCAATGGGCAAGGGTCAAAAGGGCAGGTGAAAGATGCACTGGAAGCTGCAGACCCAACCCTGCATGCAGGTAGTTCAGGGCATTGGTCGTTAGAGGCTGACCGGAGATGACAGTCTCTTGGGGCAGCACCCTGAACGACCAAGCAGCCTTTTCCAAGGATAGCACTGCTTGCTCCACTCGGAGAGGGGCCTAGAAAAGGTGGCCTAACCAAAGCTCATCTCCTCCTTCACCCGGTTGGTTAACCGCAGCCAACAGGCATCTTCTACTAATGCAGTCACACAAAGATCAAAAGACAAAGGCATACACCTGTCTCCAAAGGTGTACCCAAATTGACTCTTGCATGCTGGAACATCAGAACCATGCTTGATACTGTGGATAGTGAACATCCTGAGTGACGCTCTGCCCTAATTGCCCATGAACTATCATATCTCAACATTGACATAGCTGCTCTCAGTGAAGTTCATCTCCACGAGAAAGGCAGCCTCAGAGAGCATGGTGCCTGTTACACACTCTTTTGGTCAGGTAAACCCAAACTGAAAAGCATCTCTCAGGATTTGGGTTCATGATTAAAAATTCTATTGTTCCTAAACTCGAAAATCTGCAGACAGGTCATTCTGATCGCATTATCTCCCTACGCCTTCCACTATAAAACAAGCAACATGTCCTCTTTAGTATATATGCCCAACTCTCCAAGCTGACCCTGCTGAAAAAGATAAATTTTACACCGACCTGCGCCGCCTTACCCAAAATGTGCCTGCAGATGATAAGATCATTATCCTTGGTGAGTTCAACACCAGAGTAGGAAAGAACTTTGAAGTCTGGAAAGGAGTATTAGGCAAGCATGGTGTTGGAAACTGCAATGATAATGATTGACTTCTGCTAGAATTCTGTGCGGAGCAGCAGCTCACCATCACTAATACTATCAGCAGAAAAATAGTCTGAAGACATCCTGGATGCATCCTAGATCTAAGCATTGGCACCTCATCAATTATGTCTTGGTGCAACGGAGAGATGTCCGCGATGTCCTCCATACCCGCGTGATGCCTAGTGCAGAATGCTGTAAACTTAACTTTAAACTTAAGTTCAAACCTAAAAGGGGCAGTATCCCAAGGAGGACACTCCAAGTTAACAATCTCCACTCAGCCACAACAAGAGACAGATTCCAGGCAAATCTTCAAACTAGGCTCAAAAACCATTCCATAGATTCTATAGATGCCTCTCCTGAAACACTTTGGCACCATATTAAAGACAGCATCCTGTAGTCCTCTGAAGAATCCTTAGGATTCTCCTTCAAGAAGAACAGGGACTGGTTTGATGAAAACAACAAAGAGATCCAGGAATTGTTGAGGGAGAAGAGATCTGCTGACCAAGCACACCTTGCAGTGCCATCCTGTCACATAAGAAAAGCTGCCTTTCGTCTTGCATGCAGCAAGCTCCAACAGAAACTCTGTGACATCCAAAACAAGTGGTAGAATCTGTCTAGCTGAAAAAACTCAATTATGCACAGATACAGGTGATCACAGAGGATTCTATGAGGCCCTGAAAACAGCATACGGGCCTACATATCAGGTCCAAAGCCCTCTACTCAGCACAGATGGTCAAACGCTTCTGACAGATAAAACCTCCGTTCTGAATCGATGGTCTGAACACTTTCAGACCCTTTTCAGTACCAACCGCGTAGTCCAAGACTCAGCTATTCAGTCCCTCACACAACTACTGGTGAAGAATGAATTGGATATTGTCCCCACTTTAGGAGAAACCCTTAAGGCCATACAGCAGGTGAAAATCAGCAAGGCAGCTGGGGTTGATGGAATTCCACCCAAAGTCTGGAAACATGGGGGACATGCACTCCATACCAAATTTCACGAGTTTGTGGTGCGCTGTTGGGAACTAGGTGAACTACCATCAGACCTTTGTGATGCAGTCATCATCACTTTGTATAAGAAGAAAGGAGATAAATCAGACTGTTCAAATCACTGTGGTATTGCTCTGCTCTCCATTGGTGGCAAACTCCTGGCAAGAATACTTTTGAACAGACTAATACCCGCTATAGCAGAAGGAATTCTACCTGAAAGCCAATGCGATTTCAGAGCCAACAGGAGCACCACAGACATGGTATTTGTCCTCAGACAACTGCAAGAGAAGTGTAGGGAACAGAACAAAGGTCTCTATGTAACCTTTGTTGACCTCACCAAGGCTTTCGATACTGTGAACAGAAAAGGTCTATGGCAGATTTTGGAACGTTTAGGTTGTCCTCCCAAGTTCCTTAAAATGATCATCTCACTCCATGAGGATTAGCACGGCCAAGTCAGATATGGCAATGCACTTTCTGAGCCCTTTCTAATAACCAATGGTGTGAAACAAGGCTGCATTCTTGCACCAACCCTATTCACAGTCTTTTTCAGCATGATGCTCCAAAGGGCCATTGCAGACCTCGAGGATCAGGACGGTATCTACATTCGATATTGTACCGATAGAAGCCTATTCAACCTAAGGCGACTGAAGGCCCACACTAAGGCCTTAAATCATCTTGTCCAGGAACTGCTTTATGCTGATGACGCCGCCCTTGTGGCCCACATGGAAGCAGCTCTGCAGCATTTAATATCCTCGGCAGATGCTGCCGAGCTTTTTGGGCTGGAAGTCAGCTTAAAGAAGATGGAAGTTCTCCATCAACCCGCACCTCAGGAAGTCTTCCATCATCCCCATATCACCATTGGCAAATCAGAGCTCAAATCAGTCCAGCAATTTAATTACCTAGGTAGCCTCATCTCCTCGGATGGTAAGACTGATGAAGATAGACAACAGGTTAGCAAAGGCATATAGTGCCTTTGGAAAGCTTCATAAAAGAGTTTGGTGAAATAAACACTCGAAGAAAAGTACAAAGATCAGTGTTTACAGAGCCATTGTTCTGTCCACTCTTTTATATGGATCCGAATCAAGAGTCATCTACCTCCACAACCTGCAACTCCTAGAACGCTTCCATCAACGCTGTCTCTGTACAATCCTAAACATCCACTGGTCAGATTACGTGACTAATACATCTGTTCTAGAACAAGCGGCAGTCACAAGTATTGAGGCCATGCTGCTGAGAACACAGCTGCGATGGGCAGGGCATGTCTCAAGGATGAAGGACCACCGCCTCCCTAAGATTGTGCTCTGTGGTGAACCTGCCACCGGCTGCCGCATGAGAGGAGCCCCAAAGAGAAGATACAAAGGACTCCCTGAAGCAACATCTCAGACTTGGCCATATTGATCAACATAACTGGTCTACTCCGGCCTCCAATCGGGAGGTCTGGGGACACACCATCTATAACGCTGCTGATGCTTTTGAGAAAGCACGCAGGATCACTCTTGAGGAGAAAAGACAACGCAGAAAGAATCGTGTCTTGCAGAATACATCACCTAAGGAGTCTTTCTGCTGTGCCTTTTGCAACCAGATGTGCCTATCTCGTATTGGCCTCTTTAACCACCAGCGCACTTGTAACAAACGTGGGTAGTGCCCTTCCCAAATCTTCGTTCATGAAGCCTAGCCATGATGATGATGATGATCACTTATACAGTAGCTTTCTAAGCAAAACTTCAGATTCACCCTCTCTTTGCATCCTCTGGTCAGTTAAGAAAATTTGGAGATAGATTTCTTCAGGCTTTTTTTTTACTTAGGGAAATCATATAAACTATTGGTAAAATCAAAATATCTATCTCAATCAACTGCCATAAGTTTCTTAATGAAGAGATTGGTTTTGTTGCTATGGCAGCTGGACACAGTGTGAGAGTAATTCAGAGGCATTTCAGAGATTTCTGACTAACTACATGAAGTGACACTGTTTTTAGATACTTCTAATTTTCTCCTGGTCTCCTCATCTTCTTCTGGGGTTGGAAATTATTTTGCATTTCTGTAACTCATTGGACATTAATCTCATTGCACTTCTGCTGAAGTTAATCCAGGAACATGTTATGGTTCCTCAGAAGAATATAAATAACACAATCCACCCACAAGTATTTCTTTATGCAAAGTATGTCCTTCCTCATCTAGTGACTTGATGGCTAGTAAAAAATTGTAATATTTATTTATGACAAATTGAGTAAGACTCAACTACAGAAGGGAAAAAAGTTCAAGGAAAAGTGTATTTTAATAAGAGTCTCATTTTAATAACAGTCTCATCATTAACTGAAATTGTTGAAGTTCTGATAGCAATTTACTTGTCTTATTTTTTTGCTTCAATTGGCAATGGTCCCTATATTTATATTTTTCTACCATCAAAATGCTCAGATGTACTAATTATTTGGGGGTATGGATTTTTTATATCTTGCACACTCCTCAACATTATGTAAGGATTCAACGTGTAAAACTTATAGAAGCCCACAGTTTTTCCAAAAAGTATGATATGATTACATAATCATAGTATTTAATGTTCTTTTGTTCCTAACTCAGCTAGCGTGAGCTATGAAGTGATACAGTGACAATATTAAATAATGTAATAATTCAACTTTTATAGGGCTGAAAGAATATGGTTCTTTGTTTGTTATAAACAATTACATTGCAAATTCATAATATTCAGTTTCAATGAGTAATAACACCTATCTTTCATGTGAACACTTGAAGTGACACTGATTACAGTGGAATTCTATCTCCTATCTTCCCTAAATAAAATGAAACAAGCTACATTTTATTGTGATTCATAGGGCTTGGGGACTCAGGTAACTAGCTTGAACTCACACACCATTGCCAAGGTTGTCATTATGGTGCTTAACATTTAGGTTCAATAGCCTGCTTAAGAAAGCAATTTGATTCTTAGGTGGGCTCAATCTCTCTTACATGCTTGTCATTTTCTATTGACCATAAATAAAGCATAGAACAGCTACATTCCTGAGCGGGAATCTCAGCTGTGCACCTAAATTTGGATTGATTAAAGCATGTAGAGAATTTATCTTTTTCCTTTAATGTATTTTGCAATTGTACAAAGTAAAACTTTTGTATTAAATACTGCTCTGAGAATATAGACAAAATGTATCTCTGGCAAAAAAGCCCAAGGCTTATCAAAGGAAACATTACTAGTATGAAGAGTATGTAAAATAGCTTAAAAAACCACTTATACTAAAATGGAGAATCTACTTGTCATCCACTTCTGAGTTTGTAGGTCAAAAAATGGAAGGATGCTTTTTAAATGCAATCTATCTTCCGTAGCTTAATTCAGGAATGGTCTCTATTTAAAGTCTTAGTGGATCAGGTTCTACTATAGAATAGTAGGATAATAAAAACCTTCTAGGGCATTTTTTTCATAAAACAGCAAGAAAGTTAGATCTTCACAAAGCCTAGATGGCAGTCATTCATAAGATGTTTTTGACAAAGGGATCCTGGCTTTCAGCATGATTCTAATTCCCAAAAATGGGAATTTCCCTGATTTTCTGTTTGATGAAGATTTTCCATATCCCATTTACTGATACTGCTTCCAACTCTTTCGACTTCCTTTCCTTGTCCTTTTCCAAAAACTTATTTTCTAGACCCCTTGAAAGGAGGAGAGTATAATGTAGGCAGCCCTGTACACAACACAATCTCACCAACTGCTTTCTTTAAATATATTGATTCTGTGCTATCTCTTATGTGATGGAGCAACCCCCAGTATTGGGAACAGGCAGGGATTTAGTGCTGAAGTTTTTTCTTTGGCCCTTTAATTAAGCAGGGTGAATGCACTCTATGAATTTAACCCCAGAGTATGACTTCTATTGTAGGTACATCACTGCTTTCATATGTTACGGCTCACTGAAGTCAATAGGATACTTTTATGCAGCAAGGCTTATAGCTGTCATTTCAGCTTCTTGTAAGTCAGCATCAATCCCATTGAATTCCGGTTTCCTGTTGCCTGGTGAACATTACAAGAGTAATGAGTAAAGGGAAAAAGAAAAAAATCCCTGAAAGGAGAATTATTAGGAATCTGCCCTCTGTAACGCTAAAATTCAAAATAAAACTACTCAATGGGATCAGTTATTTGAGAGAAGTTGCCTGGATAAAAATAGATTCCTCATTGATAGTCAGATCATTGAGACTCCATAAAAGGAGACGCTATTGAAAAAGTTCCTGCAAACTGGTTTTGTTTAGCATCTGAGTGAATTGTGGGAGCCCTGAAGCTACCAGCAGCTTCCTGCCTGCCACTCCTAGAAATCCTTTAGATAGTACAAGCAATAAACACTACCCAGTGGGAAATGGCAGAGTAATGTTTTACACTGATTACATGCTAACAGCAGGGAGAAGCTTGATGCGGACTTTCAGAAGCTGAATGTGTGAGCAGAATATCCTTTTTTAATAACAAACAACTTACCGAATCTAGGACACTACACCATCCTCTCAGATAAAGGAAGGCTTAATATTGCATTCAGACTTCCCTTAAGCTGGTGACAGTGGCTCTGAAAAGAATGAAATTATTCCTGATTCCCCTGTAAGTCAAATTATATCCATTAAAGTCAACTGCAAATAAGATCAATCGGATTTGCATTTAAAATTTCATATGTTTGTCAGGCAGTACAACTGATTGAAATGATTATTACTCTTATTATTTCTTCTCGTGGAACCAAATAATTTTCGTGCATATATATTAGAAAAGGTATTTTATATAGTTATTAAAAAAAAGCTCTAACAAGCAGAAACAAAAAAATCCCACAAGTAAGCCAAGGTGAATATAACCGACTTGACAAGGAAATAGTAAAATGAGTTGAATTGAAAGGTATGGTTTGGTGACTGACTAAATCTCCCAGTAGCTGTGGGTATTTGTACAAGAGGTGATGTTCTTGCTCCATAGAGAATAGAGTTTCACAGGGAATTCATAATGTTATGATTTTATTTATGTGAATGACAACTTCAAATTTTGCTTACTAATAATGTTTAGTATTTCTAAGAATCAATGTGAAAAAAAAATTGATATTGAGGCTAGGGCAATATTTATATGTGTTCAGTATAAGACTTCCCTTGGGTTTCAGTTTTGCTGATATCATTCATTCCCTTATATTGCATTTAGTAACAATAATGATATCTGATCTGCATTTCTGCATGCAAATCTCCTAGTTGACCTTTTTGTGAATTTGGTTGGTTTTGTTTTGGGTTTTTTTACCTTTTCTTCTTTTTCTTTTTTTTAGAGTTTCTGGTGTGCTTTTCATTGGTGCTCTTTTATAGCTTTCTCTCTGCTTTGGACACTACATGCCTTGTACTTTTCCGTTTAAGAGTTCTAGCTGCAATTCTTCTGCCAAATCCATTAGAAAGAAAGGGGCTGGGTTTAATTTTCCTGCTGAAGGAATCATCTTGAGCCCTGGAAAACCCTCCAAAACTAAGCTATGGGGGAGGTTGCAGTGTTCTCAGTGTTGCAGAAAATATCCTTGAAGGACGAGTTTTGGGACTGGCTGCCATTATGAGCTATTCTTACTCACAACCGTCAAGTGCAAGAGGCTGAGAAAATATTTGAAAAGAAAAAATAAGCTATTGAAAACCACTACAATAATACTTCATAAGAACTGAGGAGTACTCACTTTAGTTCTCATTTAGTGTTTTGTTGCTAACAAAATTATGTATTCAGTCAGCTGCTCCCCTCCTCCACTTCATATCACTGAGGGCTGCTGACACACAGTAATTCAGCAGCTCCATCATCTGGTTGTATAAAGCTTTGGTGAAGCTACTTGAAGTGAGTACACTTCTGATGCCAAGAGCAGAGGATATCAGCTTAACCAGCTCAGGCATTTTTGAACACCTCTGAGGAAGGGTATTCCACAACATTCCTAGATTCCAGGTTTCAGAGAGACCTGGAAAAACTGGAGAAGAGGGCCCATGCAAACCTTATGAAGTTCCACAAGTCCAAGAGCAAAGTTCTGTACCTGAGTTGGGGCAATTGCAGATACAAGTGCAGATAGGGAGAAAAAGTCATTGAGAGCAGCCCCATAGAGAAGGATTTGGGGATTCCCATGGATGAAAAGCTGGACATGACCCAGGAGTGTGTGGTCATAGACCCAACTGCGTCATGGGTTGCATCAAAAGAGTAGTGGCCAGCAGGTTGAAGGAGTTGAATCTGCTCCTCTACTCAGTTCTCATGAGACACCACTTGGAGTACTGCATCCAGCTCTGGGGTCCTCAGCATAAGAAAGACACGGATCTGTACAAGCACATCCAGAGGAGGGCCACAAAGATGATCAGAGGGATGGAGCATCTCTCCTATGAAGACAGGCTGAAAGAGCTGGGCTTTTTCAGCCTGGAGAAGGCTTCAGGGAGACCTAATTTTGGCCTTCCAATACCTTCAGGGGGCTTACAAAAAGGAGAAAGAGGGACTTTTTACACATGCACATAGTGACAGGACAAGGAGCAATGGTTTTAAACTATTTTAAACTATAAGAGGGCAGATTTAGATTAAATATTAGGAAGAAATTCTCTACTGTGAGGGTGGCGAGGCACTGGAAGAGGTTGCCCAGAAAAGCTGTGGCTGTTCCATCCCTGGAAGCATGGAGGGAACTGGTGGTGGGGGAAGCGGGGTTCGAGAGCTGCAGGGACCTGGGGGCAGGGAGAAAGGGGGGGGGAGAGTTGGGTCACACCGTGCCCTGCCCAGACTGCTGCCCTGAGAGGCTGGACACCCTCCAGCCCCAGAAGCTATCGCTCCTGCTCTGGCTTTTGCCCAGCTCAGCCTCCTACCACATGTACTCACACTCACCTGCTGCCCAGGCTGTGCTGCCACAGCCCTGCCTGCCCTACCCTGCCCTTCCCCTGCCCTGCCCAGCTGACAGCCCCATTGTGACTCCAGCATGTCTGTATGAAAAGCAGAAAGGGCCTTGGCTCTGTACAAGCACTGCTCAACATAGCAAAAACATCTCTGCATTATCAACCCTCTGTTCAGCACAAATCCAAAACCTAGCCCAGTACTAGACACTATGAAGACAATTAATTCTACCCCTGCCAAAACCAGCACAAGCTGCAACTGTCTTCTTCAGAATACCATACAGAAGCTTTTTTTTAGATTAGTAATAGCAGTCTTTGTGAATCCTTGCAGTTTGGGACTCTCTGACATGTAAGGTTTTATGCAGACCTTTTCAATGATATTCCACACTGCAGAAAGTAAAAAAATGTTTGCTGAGTAATTGACTCTATATCAAGGTAATCCTTATCTCCAGCAAATATTTAAATAGGAAGCAATCTGTGAAAGTTGTTACTAACCTTCTTTTCTGTCAACACAGAGTGCTGAAGCAGACCTTGCTCTGGGACTTTGCTTGCTATGAAGGTAAGGAATCTGGGACAAGAGTCTCATGTGGAGTGACTGGGAGTTGTGATGCTGCTTAGAGGGGTGATGACCTCAGTAAGAAGTTCAAAACAAATACAAAAAGAGGCTCAGATGGGACCTTAGTTCTGGTAGCAATGACGGGAGAAAATAGAAATATCAAGAAATCTTTAAATAAGCAAAGAACAAGAATTACTATTTTGGAATGAAAATGGCTTTGCCACTTACCTTTATGTACATCAAATGCCAAGACTTCTCATTATTCTGTTTCTTTTGGAGCCAAGGGCAGTGGAATCAGCATGTTCTTTTCAGTGTAATCCCCTGGGGGTAATTGAAATATAATTGCGTTTTTTATGAGGTGTTTGGATTTTTACTTTATTCTCTTTCTAGATACTTGTACTTTCTAAGAAAAGGAAGGAGTAGCAAAGTAGCTAGTAAAGTCACTGAGGCTTATCCTTTTAAATTACCTTCACAGGCTTAAATGGAAAAAGTCTTTTTATTCATTTCCCCTAACCTATAGTAATAAAAAAAATAAATCACTCTTCTTCTATTTTTTAATTCTCATTTATTGGGAACTACTGAGACAGTGTTAGTTCTGTTTATGGATAATTATGGAGCTGGTACAAACACTCCAGGATAATTCAACAATTAAAATGAGCAAAATATAAGCAGAGAAATACTGTAATAGGTACAAATCAAGTCCACATCTGGGAGGTGGTACAAAGCACTGAAATGCCCCCTGGAATTGCTGGAGGCATTTTTACATCACGCAATGCCCTTACACAATTCATTTGTGTTAGCTACATTTTGTCTTCACTAAAGAAGTTATGAAAATGGTAGAGGATTGAAAAGAAAAATCATTCCTACTTTCCAAACTAGCTCCTGCATTGGCACAGACACTTCAGACAGGATGGATAACTTGTTCCCTGGAGGTGCCTACTGCCCTTGAGTCCCTGGACAGGGTAGGCCAAGACACTCCGCTCAACTGAGGTGACTGAAATTAAGCAGGGTGAAATCCACCCTTAGTCTTTCACTACAATCAGAAGAAGGAGTATCCTTATTCTATTTATTGCTTCATATTGGCTAAGTTAAATGAATGTCAAGGACTTGTTTTTTAATTCAAATGTTTCTTCATTTTGTGAAATTATGATATCTGTTATCATCTTTAGTCAGTTATTAAAAAAAATAGCAAACAAGGTCTTCAGCTTTCTGTATCTGACAAGGAGCAGGATACTTCTACTGAATCAATCTTCATCATTCACTTTATTCAGCATCACAATAGCACAGGATGTTTAGAGTGTCTGTTTCTAAGACTGAAGTTCCTCGTCACCTGTATAAAAGGAATAATAAGGTATTTTTCCTTTTCATCTTCAAGAGTTTAAATAAAAATGTATCTCCGGCTTCCTCATAGACAAGCTTCTTTTAAGACAACAAATAAGGTCCAGTGTTTGAAGAATATTAATTATAGGCTCAGATGATAAAACCTGGCTGGAGTAGGCTAAATTTTATAAAAGACTTTATCTTGTCATGTTCTTGGGAAAAAAAAAAATCAAACCAAAACAACAACAAACACACTCACAAAAAAAAGCCAAACTGAAAGCATCACATGCAATACATACGGTAAATTATCCTCTCCTTTGCTCAAAGTTCACTTTCTTGGCAAATTTGAAATGACAAAAATTACCCAACTCCTGTTTAGATGAGTACCTAATTTATTTTTTTTTCTAAGTAGAATAGAATAGACTCTTTAAGTTGGAAGGGACCTATGATAATCATCGAGTCCAACTGTCTGACCTCTTCAGGACTGACCAAAACTTAAAGCATATTATTAAGGGCATTGCCCAAATGCCTCTGAAACACTGATAGGCTTAAGACTTTCAGAGTAAGAGTTTGTTTCCTACGCATACTGTAATAGACTAGGATAAAAGTAAACACAACTGCAAGAAAAGAAAACTTCTCTTGGGTTTTTATCTTCCGTTTCCTATTTTTGGTCAAATAGTTCATTCTGTATAAATTCTTTCCTAATGCAGTGCTGTACAACCTTGTCCATGGATTCTTGCCTACAGAGGTTCCCTCTAGAGTGTCAAATACAATAAATTTCGAGGTGCTTCTTTCAGTTTAGAAGAACACTGTAAGCCACTCTATTTCCATCTATGTTGCTCTGCTGAACACCATTTTAGTGTAATCCTGTTTAAAACACGCATGCAAATACAGTAGAAATAAATAGATATTTAGGCATGAACAATATAAATTATTAAAAATACTGAAAACTTGTATGTGAATTCAACCTGAAAATTATCATTTAAGTAAAGAAGAAATCTGTAAGATCTCTTAGAAAAAATAAATTGTACAGAAAGTGTTGCAATTACTCTCTCCTGATATATAAAGGACTAGTGAATTCTAGCAGAGTTGTAAAGCAAGATATTTACAACTGATATTTTTTCC
Source organism: Pseudopipra pipra (assembly GCF_036250125.1). Taxonomy (NCBI): domain Eukaryota; kingdom Metazoa; phylum Chordata; class Aves; order Passeriformes; family Pipridae; genus Pseudopipra; species Pseudopipra pipra. Next base: position 68,873,384 of record NC_087550.1, on the reverse strand, counting down.
CAGAAAAATCAATATAAGAAATTAATCTTCTATGCCTCCTCTTGATATATTTGTGTAAGTGCATTTTAGAAAAGGACAAAATATACACATAGATAATAAAAAACGAAATGTCAGAGTGAAAAGCCTGGGTTGTATGCCTTAGTGCACAGAGTCAACACTGGTTATCAATTAAAAATTAGCCAGAGGAAGGCTGCTGGATAACTGGCTGTTTACAGGATTCAGGAATAGAGTGGAAATTATAATACTTTGCTACGATTCTGATCTAGCATAGCAATTTTTATGCATAAGGTCAAATATTGTAACCCAAAGAGAGACCCTACCCTACTGACAAGGAGTCAGAGATATACTTGAATTGATAGCAGTTTGTTCAGAGATGGAAGCAAGGCCTCGGAGAGCCTTATTTTTGCACAGATTTTTCAAAACCTAGATCTTGCACATCCTGATCTTCCTATAGAGGCTCAGAGTGTCTTTTGAAAGGCTTGTTAGACTCAGCAAGGTTTCCTCTGGTTCACGCTGGTACAAACAAAATGCAAACAAACCAAGGGCTGGCTGTCAGCAGACGGTTTTTACACAAATGACTCTGGCAGATTTCAGGAGCTACCTCAGATTCCCACAGTTCTTCATTGCTTTTGGCTCTAGTAACCTACCCAAGAGCTGAGCTACCAAAGCTGGGTACCAGAGCACCTGAGCCTGGGACCCAATGAAATTTCCAGACTTATTTCACAGGGTTTAATAGTCTCACTCTGAACGAAATAAACTAAAAAAAAAAAAGAAACAAACTACCAAAGAAAGAAACAAACCAACAAAATCAAACTAAACCACTAAATAACAAAAAAACCCCCACAAACCCACAAAAAAACTCCAACTAAATGAGCAAATAAAAAAAAATATTATAAAAATGTATGTTAGGTACATATGAAGCACTAATTTGACTCAGTTCTTCAAAGTAGACATGCTGGTATGGTTTATACCTAGAAAATACTGTAATTTACTGCATTAACCAGTTTAGTAAAATCCCCACGGCTTTATTTGTGGATTTTCACAGAAATTTATGAAGTCAAAGTGCTGATTTATTGCACCTGTGTAATATACAGTGTATAGGTGTACTGTTTTGTTTACTCTTCAGTTCTACCTACCTTATAGTAGATTTCAGGGAATTTAGGAGCACCCATGCAATGAGTTGTAGTAGTCATGCAAAGGCTATAAGGACTAGGTATCTTTTGGTTATAGCGGGTTGTGATGGTATTATTGTTGTCATCCTATGTGTTTCTTTTCTTTCCAGAGAAAGTACTTGGAGATATAGCAGTGGATGTAACGGTAGCAGTTTCATAGATGTTGAATTTATAACAACTGGTGTTTTGAGATTTTGTAAAATTTTTATTTTCCTTTTTTTTCCCCTTAACATTTAGAAGAAGCTAAGCCAATACAACTCTTGGTTTCAATGTGGTAAACTTCACAGTTGCCTAAGTGCTTCCCTCTACTCCTTTAGACATCTGTGTGTTTTCCAGAGAAAGGGAAAACTTTGCTTTTTTCTTTCTCCATGCAGACACAGCAGTGTTTGTAACAGGAGGGATGGTTAACGAGAATTGCAATGTGAAAATGTTCTCTGGAATGTAGTACTTGGGCATATGTTTCTGCTCATTGAGATAAAAAGAAAAAGAAAAGGAAAAAAAAGAAGAAAAAGACTATAATGAAGAAAACAAGTACTCGTAAAACTGCAATGTTTCCAATTTTCATCATAACAGTAAATATATAATTGTTACTTCTTCAATGTGGTTGAACACTGAAAAAGTTGTTCCTTGCTAAGAGTAGTCTGAAATGACCATGAACACATTTAAAGTAAGTTTTCATAATCACCCAAGGATATTATATACAACAATGTTGTTTGACTGAATTATGGAATATAAATCTGGGAACTTTATTCACAAAACGTACTTTAATGGGTATAAAAAGAGACGGAACTTGTGAAGGTATTATGGAGCTATTTTAGAAAATATAAATTATTGAATTTTGCTCATGTCAAGATTCTATTTTATTTACTCACTTCTGTATTACCACAGAGTATAGTGACATTTCAAAAAGTAGGAAAAATGGAAAACATTTGGCTTATTAGGCAGAAATATTTGACAATTATGTAAGTCATATTTGAGAATATTGAAATAAACAATGCTAAAAAATTTACATATCTGAAGATTCATCCTCTCTACATGCATATTTTATATAAAGATTAAATTTCTTGTTAAAAAGGCATGTGCAATATCTCTTGCCTAGAATAGTAATGCAAATGGCAAGTTTTGAAGTTGGACCCATTCTTTGTTTTCACATTACTAATTTTTATTAGTATTAACTTTCGTCATTCTGAACTTATGTTGTTCAAACTGTGACATTTACGTATGTCTCTTTTACAGTTTAAGCCAAATCTTGGTTATGTATGCTGTAATTTATGTACTGCAAGCACAAACAGTTGTGTTTCCATAATACTTTGAGTAATCCTATATAATAAAAACTACCCTGGCAAAAAAAAATTCTACAAAATTCCAGCTAGTTGTTCTCCTATCTTAAAATGTGAACATTACATCACATGATTTTAGCATATATATGCTACTCATATGAATGCATTCTTCACATTATATGATTTTACAATTCAGAAATATAGTTTTCAAAATGTTTGCCACACTTTGACTCTTTCTGTTATAACTTAGGTATAGGTTTGACACTAATAACACAAGTTTGACTGCTGTGTCTGTAGTGGGCTGACCCCAGCTGTCAACTCAGGCCCCGTTGAGTCACTCACTTTACTCCCTCACAAGTAGGCTGAGTGAGACAACTGGGATAAAAGTGACAAAAAAGTCATGGGTTGAGATAAAGGCCCTCTAGTAAGCAAGAGGGAGGGGAGGGGGAAGAAGAAAAAAAAAACGTGATGCTAAAAGCAATCCCTCACCATCATCAAACCAGTGCCCAGCGAGTCCCCTAGCAATGATTACTCCCTCTCTGCTTTATTGCTTAGCATGTTATATGGTGTGAAGAGTATCCCTTTGGTCAGCTGGACTCAGCTGTCCTCACTGACCAAATCTCAACTGTATCAATCTCTTGCTCATCCCAGCCTACTCTCTGGGGCACCACAGTGAGAAACAGGGATGGCCTTGACACTGTGCAAGCACAGTTCAGCAACAGCTAAAACACAGGTGTGCCATCTGCACTTTCTTGTCACCAGTCAAAAACATGGCACCATACAGCTGTGAAGAAAATTATCTCCATCCCAGCCAGATCCAGCAGAGTGAGTATGCAAAGAACACATTTTAGGAATTTGCATGATTGCAGACCCAATCCTTTAGCAAAATTAACAATAATTTATTTATTTTATTCATAGTTTATAATTCTCTTTGTTTGCAATGGCCTGAGCATGTACTTGGCTTAGTTAAGATGCCTTATTTCAAAATGTTTGCTGCTGTCTCATTGTTTCTAACAGGAGTCAGAACATACCTGACAATAATCAGTGTCCCTCACAAAACACTGCAGCCAAGAGAGAAGTCAAAGACCACCTCTTGAATAATTTGATAATAATTTGAAGCAGTGACACCAAGACCCATCAAATAGTCTTAACTGCTGAAGAAGATGGGTCAATTCCTTTATTCGCATTAAAACAGAATTATTTTGAAGCCACAAATGCAAAGCCCAGAAGTGAAAACAACAGGGCAGCCTAGTGCTTAGGGTGCTCACCTGAACTGTTGGAACTGGGGCATAGCTTTTAGATAAACGTGCAGTCTCAGTTTTAAAAGCAGTCAGTGATGAAATTTTACCATAGCCCTTGACATGTAGTTTTTTTACTCTCAGGTAAAAAGTTTCATTTTACTTCTAATAACTATGTCAGTTTCAAGATTAATAATTACATTGTTATACTCTATACAGTCGATCTCTGCATTTTTCTTTATGATGTTCAGTTGAATAATGTATTTGTAAGAAGTCTATTTCTGTAATGCAAATAGACAATATGCTTTATGAGAAGACACTGAATTCCAGCTTTTGCTCTGATCCCCTCCTTACTTGTGCCTCTCAAAATGTCACTAGTTCACAACTTATCAAATCAATTATTTCAGGACTAGAACTTTCCATGCTTAGGGCTCAGCTCCACCACAGTAGTCCTCTTCAAGTAATAGCCCCATCATGGAGAATCACTGTAAGCTGACAGAAGAAACTATTTCCTGCTGGCAGATTGATACCATCCTTCTGCAGGATGGAGGCTGAGACATGCAGCTTTGTTGACATAGGAGTACCATAAACTGGGGACCTGCTGGCTTAAGTAAACTATATACTGGGTATAAAACTTCCATGTTCTAGATTACAAAATTGTAACTGGAAAACTGTAATGTGAATTTAGTCTCAATGTTTCACTCCGGAAGAGAGATGTTTGTTTCCAAAACATATTCGTATGCTATTTTGGTAGCATATGGTCTTGTTTTATGATGTATGTTGGCATTTGTTGGGATGCAAAAATGCAATACAAATGTGACTGAGCAGGAAAATTATTCATCTGACTGTGGAACAAGAAGAAAAATTTGTACTTACCTCAGTGTATGAGCTTGTCAGGTACTTCTTGACTAGCAATGTCCTTCACTTAGTTTAGGCGGCCAATTTCAGGCTTTCAGGTTTTCAGTGTTTGATATTGTTCCCTAAACACCACCTTGTAGATATTTTTTCCTCACTTTTTAGATAGTTTTGGAAAGGAAAATTATATTCATTATTTTTTCTCAGCTGTCCCCTTTTCTATTACACATAGGGGAGGTGGAAGTGGGAACACAGGATTACTTCAAACTTTAATGAGAATCTTTGTAAGGGTTTTCGCTACCATTGCTAATCTTGTATTAAAAGAAAAAAGTGTTCAGTAAGTTAAGAATTCACCTTTATAATACTAGCCCAGACTTTTGGCTGGTTGGGAAATTGCTAGGCTATGTCTGTCCCTGGTAGATAGACCACTATTTCATATGGAACAGTAAAAATTGTGCCCTCCAGGACATGTCAATCACTAGTCATTCAAATCATATCATGCATCTTTCAGCAAGTCATGTAATAGAAAATTCCATAGAACTGATGAAAACTAAACCAAAAATCTACTTCAAGTATGTGCTTCAGTTGCCAGGGGTTTTTTTTTCTAAGCTATTTGTAAAAGCAAAATTATATCCTTTAGCATTTTATCAAAGAAGTTATTAATGTCTTTTAAATTTGAAACCCAGTTTTATAAAAACATTTTTAAGTATATGCTGTTCATTATTAAATGTGTCAAGCAAATGCTGGTTGGGAACAGTCAGTTCCAGATATTCTTGGAACTGACTTAACAGAATATTTTTTGATGCAGAACTCCATGAATTGTTTACTCCTTCCATCTATAACAACATTGAAAGGAAGAAATATTGCTTAGCTCTTCTCTTCTATTTTCATAGACAAAGCTATCAGATTAAAATGTTGGGGTTGATGCTAGAAAGGTACAACTCACAAAACCATCAAATTTTCCTCTCACTATATGCTCTTTGATTCCCAGTAGTGTGAAATTATCTTTGTGTGTCTTTGGAAATACTAGATTTGATGTTTGCAAAACCTCTGGAAACTCTGGACATTCGTGATCAAAATGTTACCAGTTGAATGCTTTTTAGAAATTCTCTGCAGATCGTGCTCAGACTGTTTGAGTTTCAGCTGAGGTATTATCTGCCTTTCACTGGCTTGATCCAATTTCCCTCCAAGGGTCATTATGTTAGCCCTTCAAAAGCCTTCAAAGTTGCTGTCTCTTTTACTGGCTTACTACTAGGAATTAGGTGAGATTTAAGCACTGTGAATACTCACCATGAAAAGATATTATTTGGTATTCTAGTTTGGCCTTTGAATTTAAAGTACATCTAGTGTATATTTTTCTCTTTATGTACCCTAGATTTTTAGAATTGATAGGTTTAAGTGTACTTTGGTGAAAAGTATTTTTGCAAAATTGTATTTGTGAAGGTGTTTTAAGTCACACAGTAGTTCTATAGAACATAATTGTAGTAATTATAACAAACTATAGAAAGTTTGCATTTTAAAGAAATGCAGTGCTCCATACACAGCTGAAGCAGCATGTGTGCTAGACCATACATGTATCTTGAAGGCTGAATATAGTTTTGGCAAAGGTGATTAAAATAATTTTTGCTGATTCTTCAGTTTTTCCTTTTTCAGGGGTCTCTTGAACAAAGTGCTCCTTATGGTATAATAGTTACACTCCATCTCCATCTGAGAAGGTGGGCAGTGCTGTATCCTGCTTGCATTTGATCTGTTTACTTTGTGCCATTCAGCACTGGGCAGAGCTGTGCTACTTCTGTCTGCACAGCACTGCTGGTGATACACAGAGACACTAACCCAAGTTACAAAACCAGAAGATGAAAACTAGCCCCAGGGTAACCACTCACCCCTAATTCAAATTCCAGAGTTACTATTTGCAGAAATACCAGTTCGAAGTATCTCTGCTTGGTGTAGTATTTTATAGGATATATATATCTGGAATAAAACTCCATTGGAGAAAGTTAGCATATGCAATAAATAATAGACAGCCCTAAATCATCACGGCATCAGCACATCTCAGCTGCTAGCATTTATTTTGCCTATGAGCAAAATAGAGAATGTCATAATCAGATTGGTTTGTGCTGCTTGAGACCATGGTCTATTTGTTTCTGAAAGGAAGAAGACATATTTCCTTACACTGAAGATAATGGTGATAAATAACGACAATAACTAATTTTTAAGTATTAGAGAGTGGACTCATTTGCTTGGAATACAATAAGACCTATTTTGGCATAGGTCATACACGCAGCTAAAACCCAGATGGCTCCTATCCCCAAAAATTAAAAACGTAAAGTCCCTGAACTCATGTATCCTTCTGAAATATCAGAGACTGGAACAATCATATTTTGTGTTCCTTCCCTGCAGGATGTTTTGTGAATGCACATGAAAAGGCAAGCAAGGGTCAAGGTAAGAATTCATTACTTTGAGAGAAGTCAAAGGAGCACATATATTAGCATATGTATTCAAGCCATGAGAAAGACGTAATCTCTGGATACCTATGTTCTTATCTTCATGCTGCTGTCCATGTGGGCCCTGATTCTGTAGAACAGTAGAACAGGTTAAAGTAATTCACCACCTACTAAGACAAACGAGATCTGAATTATTTTGAGCAAATAAAATGAGGGGAGAGTGGAGAACTCCCAGTGGAATCTAGAAATGCAAAGTAGCTATGTTAGATTCAGAACTCTTGACTGACACTGTGTATTAGGGGAGACAGGATGTGTTGTGAGAAAGGAGATAGCAGGAAGCAGGATGATTGCCGGCATTTAAAGAAAGCTACTTGACTTTTATCAGATAGGGGAAAAGATTACTTGGCACTTATGTTGATTTTACTGAAGAGACATAGGAGACTTTGATTTTGAGGCCAAGAATTACAGGATACCTCATCAAAGGTTCAGAATAAATTTCACTTGATCTAAAAAACTTAAATATAAGAGCATTTTTTTCTTTGTGTGTCTTAGATTGGAGCAGAAATTTGATAGAAGCAATTTTGCGTAGCTTGCTAACACTGGCTGTTAAAGACCAGAGTTGCTTCCCAAACTGGCTAAATCTGGCAAACCTTCTCCCTGTAGTTCTGACCTTTGTTGCAGGAAGTGTAAGCCCCCTCTTTATAAACCTGCTGAAGTCCAGGTTCTTCTGTGGGTAGAATTTGAAGGGGGGGACAGTCTGCTCTCTTGTGGTTCTCTTCACCTGAATTTCACCAGTTCACCTGAAATCACCTGATGTCTGCCAGGTGCATATTCCAGATCTGGCAATTTCATTCAACCAAATATCAAAGAATATCAAAGAAACATGGAAAACTGTAGAGTTCTAACAGCGGAGGGGTATAGACAGAATGCTCACAGATCAATATGACTGGCAAAAATGTTCCCTTTATTAGAGGAAAGACAGCTTATATACTGTTTGTGACACACAGACGTGATTCTTTCCCAGGTTACATTGGATACATAAGGAAAACATACTGTGTTGTACAGTACTACCTGGACCACAGCAGGTGTCCATAAAACTTGTTTACCTGCCAAAAGAACTCCTCCTTCACCCTGGCACAAGGCCTGCCTGCCATGGACAGGAACACCTTCCACTGGACCAGGTTGCTCAAAGGCCCATCCAGCCTGGTCTTGTACACTTCCAGGGATGGGGCATTCACAACTTCTCTGTGAAACCAGAGTAGAGGGGCAGAATCAGCTTCCTTGACTTTCTGGCCACACTGCTTTTGATGCAGCCCAGAATATGATTGGCTTTCTGGGCTGCAAGTGCACATTGCAGGCTCAAGTCTAGCCTCTCATCCACCAGCATCCCCAAGGCCTTCTCAGCAGGGCTGTTCTTGATCTGTTCATCCCCCAGCCTGTGTTGCTACCAGTGGTTGCCTCAACTCAGGTGCAGCACCTTGCACTTGGCCTTGTTGAGTCTCATAAGTTTCACATGGGGTCACTTCTCAAGCCTCTCAAGGCCCCTCTGGATGGCATCCTGTCCCTCAGGTGTGCCAGCCACAGCACTATGCTTGATGTTGTCTGCAAACTTGCTGAGGATGCGCTCAATCCCACTGCCCATGTCACCAACAAAGATGTTAAAGAGAGCCTGTCACAATACTGGTCCCTGAGGTATGCCATTCATCACTGGTCTTCTCTTGGACATTGAGCCCTTGTCCACAACTCTTTGAGTGTGGTCATCCAGGTCATTCCTTATCCATAGAATGGTCCATCTGTCAAATCCATGTCTGTCTAGTTTAGAGACAAGGATGTTGTGCAGGACAGGGTCAAATGCTTTGCACAATTCCAGGTAGATGATGTTCACATCAGCTGTCTGAGAAACAGCATATACTTCAAGGCTTTACATGCATATACGGTATCCTTTGCAACACCTATGTAGCAAAAGCCCATTAAGAAAGTGAAGATTTAGCCATGTTGCCTGGACCTAAACCAGTGGCTCAAATCGAGAGATAAATCAGGATTCCTGCAGCCGATGACAGAACAGCAGCAAAGCTGATCACTGTCAGCTAGAGTAGCATGGTTTGACTGAGTTACTTCTTGTGATAAGAAAATCAAATAGTTAAAATTTTCATAATCACTGAATTTAGAAAACATCTTTCGACAGACATTTTGTTTTATATATAGAGAGAAATACAAGGTTCAGTAGACAACATATCTGAGGTTTTACTGCAATTTCCAAGTGGACACTCATGAATAGAACTGTGAAAAAAATATTTTCTCATCACAGGAAGGTCCCCTTCTCAATGGGGATTAAATATTCAAAATGCAAGAGATGTTCATGAATTAGCAGTCTAAAAATGTTCGTTAGATATAAATCAAAACTTCTTTTTTTTGTTATTTTCATTGGTCTTTTGCATTACTTCGTAAAATAATTCATTTATGGTTTCTTTCAATATGATCCAATATAGTCTTAAAAAGAAAATACTTTTAAAATGAAAAAATACTTATTTTGGGGGGATTTAAATGTCAAAATATTTTTCCAAAACATTTTATCAGAAAGGCCATCTTTAAACAGATTTCACTTTGACGAATTGACATTTTATAACAAAATACATCTACACAGTAAAATTTCCTATCAAGTTTAATCACAGATCTACCAAACAACACTGTCTTGTATGATTAAAGTTATTCATTGGAGCACTGCATATAAATCTGTCTTAATGTCAGTGAGAGCTAGATGCAGACTGCTGAATTCTCAGAATCCAGTGTGGAAAATTCATGCGAGAAGTAATGAAACTAAAATACAGGAAGGCAATAGGCCTGCATGAAATTTCTTCTTGCCCCTCTAAAAAAATCATAATTAGTTTTCCATAACCCTAATCTTTGAACTGCAACAAGTCATTGCAAAACTAATTATTTTTGAAGTCCCCATGGAATTAAAAATCCTTTCTCAACCTTCAGATTTTAATACTTTGATATACAAAAAAGCACTGACATATTTTGTCTACTGGTCAAGTGACTTTTGCCTGACCACTTCTAACTTCATACTGGAAATGCTGCATGTGGCAAAGTCTGACAAACCTTGTCAAAATTCATCATCGTAGGACAAGTTAAGAGCCTTTTGTGTTATAATGGGCTAACAGATGCTACTGGCCAAATTTCAAACTTTAGCTGAAAGCTGGTCTTGTTAAGAAAATGTATAAAAATAACCCTAAGTGGCCACCAAGACCGAAGAGGAAGAGATCCCACTAACATGGGCATCATACTCTTCACAATGAATGCTTCAGGGAAGTGATGACACACTGTAAAATGCACTCCTTGCTTCTGGAGAAAGAAGATTGGCACTGTCAACCCAACTCAAAGCAATCTTGTGAGGACAAGCACAGTTTCAAGGAAAAGAGGTAAATAATAATAACTTATATTGTATACCATTTATAAAGTTATAATTTATGAATTTTTTCTATATAATTTGGTCTGAATGTATAATAACAAAACTGGACTAATGATTTGGATAACAACATTGCTAAAATCCTGATGGGATAAACAAGGTATTCTTAGTTCCATGTGCTCAATATATTCTTTTTTTTCTCATAAGACGATTTTGGGTGTTCATCACCATTTGTTTAATCCAGATATTTTTGTTTCTTTTTTTTGAAATGACAATCACTACTTCTCAGAGTAATTGTTTTCTCAATGTGTTAATTTGGCCTAAAAGATCAGGAACAGAAAATGAAAGTTTATTTTCTTGATTATTTTTTGTGTTCTGTAACCACAGTTTTCTTAATACAAATCTTGGCAATAGATCCCATGCAGAAGTACAGGCTGGGTGGAGAATGGATTGAGACTAATCCTGGAGAGAAAGACTTGGGGGTGCTTGTGGACAAAAAGCTCAATAGGGCTCGGCAATGTGTGCTCACAGTCCAGAAAGCCAACCACTTCATGGGTAGCATCAAAAGCAGTGTGTTGAAGCAGGTGATTCTGCCCCTCTGTTCCATTCTTGTGAGATGTCACCTAGAGTATTGCCTCCAGGTCTGGGGTAATCAGCACTTGGACCTGTTGGAACAAATCCAGAGGAGGCCACAAAGATGATCAAAAAGGCTGGGACACCTCTCCTGTGAAGACAGGCTGGGAGACTTGGGGCTATTCAGCCTGGAGAATAGAATGCTCCAGAGAGACCTTTGAGCAGCCTTCCAGTACCTAAAGGTAGCTTACAAAAAGGCTGGAGAGGGACTTTTCATAGGGACACGTAGTGATGGAACAAGGGATAAAAGACTTCAACTGAAAAAGAGCAGGTTTAGATTAGATATTAGGAGGAAATTCTTTTCTGTGAGGATGATGAGACACTGGAACAGGTTTCCCAGAGAAGCTGTGGACTCCTCATCCCCGCAGGTGTTTAAGACTAGGCTGGATGGGATTCTGAGTGACTTGGTCTAGTTGAAGGTTCTCTGCCCACGACAGGAAGGTTAGAACTAGATGATATTTAAGGTCCCTTCCAACCTAAACTATTCTATGATTCTGTGATTCTCTGACCAAGATGAATAAATTTAGAGATGACAGTATTTTATAGCTACTCTGTTTCTGAATTTTCTAATGACATAAAATGCTATAATAATTTTTTGTGTATCCATTGGACATGTTGAACCACATTATACCTGTGAAATACAAAGTTAGATTCCCAGATGTACACGAAAAATTTTGAATGCCCTAGACTGTTTTCTGAAGATGTCAGACTTATGCAAGAAAATATGTCTCCTGAAACCCAACCAGTCTTTTAATTTCTCTGTAGTTATTTTAATGGAACAAGATTAAAAGCCAGCCAAAGGAAATAAAAAAAAGGATGGTCAAGTTAGCATGGAAGGGAGTCCTGTTTACAAACTACAGCCAACATCAATTCATTTCTGGCTTCAATTTCTGACTTCCACTTCAAAAGAAATTATTCGCAAATTACAAATCTTATGAAGTCTGAGGACCTGACCTGTTATCGATCTTGTAAGTATAATAACCATATATTTACTCATTCTAAAAGCTTTATTTAGCACTTCTAAAGTGACAGGCAGATTTAGCAGCTAGATGCCTGTTTATTGAACTGATATATGCAAATAATATTTGTAAGTACTAAACTGGGATTCTAAGATGGAGTGTGTATAAAAAAAGGCAAAAATATATTCTAGACTTGCATATACTTTTTATTGGTTCAGAAACACCATAATCAAGGCTATTGTCTCTAGACAAAAGTCTTTTTTTCCTTTTGCTTCCACAAATAATACATTGATGATCCATAAATGCCTTCTGTGCTGGAAGCCCAAAAGGCTTTTAGACTGCAATAGTAAAACATGACTTGCTTGATTATCCTGTTATTCTTTTCAAATAGTGGTTTTCAAAAAGTGATTTTTTTCCCCCAAAGCAATCAAATGTTTTCAACTTTCTGAACATTTGCAATCCTTATAATTTTTTGTGGTTTATTCCACAGAAGTTTTAATTCCACCTCTAATTATAAAAAGTAACCCCTATTATGAACACCTATTATTCCGTTCACTGTTCCAATAAAAATATGAAAAAAAATGGAGAATAATATATATATTAATCTATAACAGTAGATGCTGTCTCTTCACCAATGCAAATATGTGATGTAGCTTGTCCAGTAAATATGATACAAATAATTCTTATTTTTGAAGTAACTGAAATCAAACATTGCCATTCATTCTCTTTTGCTATAGAGAAGTTCGTTCTCTGGGAGCTATTATTTCCTCATTTAAATCCTAGTTAGTGTTTGTCAGAAGAAAGCATCATAGAGATTTTTTTCTAATATTGACAGTGTTTCACAATAATTGAAATACTTAATCTCATTGCTGAACACCTTTGAAATTTTTAACATAGAATTAACAATAACTTTATATTACAGAGGACCTGTGCAACATTCATCAAAGTCATGCCTGAGAGCCTTTTGAAAGCAATTAAATAATGTAAACTGTGGTTCACTATTTGTTTTAATAGTGAAGATTCAAAGATATTTGACTTCTGTTTGTGGTTGTATTTGCAGTATCTTGTTCCTATTGTGTTAATTTAAACCACTAGGTTTTGGTTCTGTGTTGCAAAGGTCAGGGAGGTTTCTTCCTCTCCTTTCCCTCATATTTGATGAGAATTTTAGTGTTTGGAATTGTTTTTCATTTGCGTTAGGAAGTTATGGAGTGGTTAGTAATGTATCAGCAGATGAAGTGGAAGTTGTAACTTCTGGACTAAACATCTATAATGCTTGGTAGTAGAAGGAGATTAGATGTATTACATCAGACACTCTCTGGTTTGTCCATAATAATAAAACTGCCTTGAGGCCAGGTAACACACAGAACAGCCACCTTTGCATGACATAGCCCTTGGCCAGGGATATCCTCTGGTGATGTTAAGTCATAAATGATGTGTTGTCTGAATCTCTTTTAATTCACTCTACTGTCTGAGATGATGTGATAGCTGTATGAAACACAAAGTGAATTGTTTATGTCCTCAGGTGTGGCTAAAGAGTATCTGAAGTCATATAAGGCTTTAAAGCTGACTGGCATAGCAGACTTTGCAGGGTGGAGGCAGAGAAATGTGATGACATCTCGTATATGCTGCATTTTTGAGGAATCCCTGGAGTGAAATATGTTGAGCCTGAGATAACTGAGGTGGAAGCCACCAAGCAGTTAGGTAATGTGGATGATCAGGAGTCCAGTGCTGAAGCAATTCCCTGGCCTTTTGTTATGTGAGTGTAGACATATCCTGAATCTCTTGAAAAATAAAAAAAGACAAGTACAGGGATATACAAAAGCATTAAGATGTTTTCAGGTGCAGTTATCAGGAAGCACATGAACCCTCACCTAACTTGCAGATTTTCGCATAAAGCATTCTTCCCACTAGAGTAAGTTTTTTAACATGTGCGTAGATAAAACTGTGGATTTGGGTCACATAAAAGTCCACTGAAATCTTATGTGATGTCATACTGAGAGTCACTGAGATATCTATGCATCCTGCCATGTGAGAACAGGTTGAGTTTAGATTAGTTAGAAAGGCAGCACAGGGAGGAGAGAGATAGGACCCTCTATCCTCTGTTAGCTGCAGTTGCTTGTGCTTGTAGTTCCTAGCCATTTCTTTTGTTCTTTTTTTTTTCCTTCTCCTGCAAAAGAAGAGCTCAATGAGTACATAGATTTATTTAGTTTTATTTATGTATATGCAGGAAAATGAATTGCTGAACTCTTCGCAAATACTGAGAAAAAAGCCAAAACAACAACAACAACAAACACTGGAGAAAAGCTGAGTTGAAGTAATTATTTGCATTCATTTTTTAATTTCCAGGTACTATCATCTTCTTATTTGTAGGAATCAATCTACATGTAGATCAAGAGAATAAACCTGGTCTCCCAGTAAGATATCATTCACCAGCACAGTTTTTTTCTACTCTTCAGCATATTTCTTGCTCTTCTTTCTCTCAAAAACCTTCAAACACAGCCAGGAACCAAGTGGTTTGTTCATCCTTCATCCTATGACTAAAAGTGCATTTCTCAGAGGTATACTCTATATGGAGAATAATGCATATCCATTTGTGTGAGATGAATGTACATACATTTGGTCATGTACGTGCCCTGATATACATACTTGTTCCTTAGCAGCACCAGATGTGTCTATGACAAGACAGAGGCTATTTACACTTTGTCTAGGCAACAGATGCCTGAGATATCACATGATGAGGGAAAGGCTAAAGAGTTCTTTTTTTTTTTATGTGAAGAAGAGTGGTCCCATCTCCAATTTGTTTGTTAGCTTCCAGGGAATCCTCCTGCACTCTGTTTTATGATCCACAGCAGGTAGCCATCAAGAAAACTCTTCTGGTGGAGAAGACACTCCCACAGGTAGCACACACCTCAATCAGGCCTTCTAAGAGATTCTGACATCAGAGAAAACACAGATTCCTTGAACTGGGCCCAAGCCTACCTCAAGCTGGGGTAAGCCCAGGAATGGACATGATCAATGGACCACCATGTTCAAGGAAAACCCTGCTGCTAAGTAGATGGGATGATGGATGTTAAACTGTCTGTAACTTTTACAGAGTATGTATTCCCAGAAATACATAATCATATTAGAATTCAGTAGAATTCAGAAGACAAGTAGAATTCTTGTCTTCAACAATGCAAAATAGATTTAGGAAGCCATAAACACCCAAAAGAACCATGGTTCATGAGACCTCCATAGAAATGCGTTTGAACTGCATTGACTTTCTCAGAATATTCTCAGGAACAAGCTTTTTCACTTTCCACATAAATTTTACTATAAAAGGAAGACTTTTCAATAACCTTGGAGAATACACAAACACAGGAAAATCAGCTCTAAACTTGGAAAGAACACACCACAGGACTTTTGGCAGATTATGACACTGTACAGATGTTAAAGAAAGGTTACCTGTTTGGATGAAAGTAGAAATTGTGAATATTAAATCAGGAGAGAAGATAACATTGTGGTGAAGATAATGGATTGAAATTCAGGAGAGATGGATTTAATTCATAGCTCTGATTTCTCGTCAATTTTATGGCAGTTATTTCTTACCTCTTTGTTTTGTCTACACACTGGATAAGCTATTGCATTTTTCCTCTCTCTTGACAATTTTTTCTGTTTAGATTATGACTTCTGCCATGAATATCTTCAATGAAAAATACATACACTGTGAAACCTCTACACAGACTCTTTGGTGACTCCAGTTCGTAGTTTTGCAAACCAAGAATGACCATGACCAGTCACCATGAAAACCAAAATCTGAGGATATGCAATGCAAAGAGAAGGAAAAGTGGCATTGAAATAAACAGTGATAATCAGAATCCTTTCCAATGACATTGCATACCAGACAGACAAAAACTATAAAGCTTTAACTCGTTGTAACTATAAAGCTTTAACTCATTGTAATAGCAGCTGAACAGTCTGTCAGTGGTAAATTTATTGACCAGTGCTGTCAGACCTTCTTTGATGGCTTTGGATAGTTACCAGAGGAGTGAGAGTCTAAACAAGTCACTCCCTTTTTGTTTCAGCCTCTCGTCACCACCCTCCAATAATGAAGGGACAATACAAAGAGATATAAGAGCAAAAAAAATAGCAATTTACTAAAGGAAATAGCAGTAGCTACAAAGATACAAAGGAAAATGGTTTAAAACAACAAAGGTAGAAATCGTGTCCCAGCCCCCCTACCCCTAGGACAAAAAGAAAATGGCAGCTGCCACGTGGTTTCCCCAGACAAAGGAAAAATGGCTAAGAGGCTCCTCCCTGCCTTTGGATCACACGGTCAGGAAAACAAACAAAAAAACCTCAGTATGGCAAATGAGTTTCTGTAGTTTAACACCCTCTCTCAGCCAGAAAACAATGTAGAATAGGGGCAAAGGAAGACCTGGAACTCTATTTCATCCAAAATTAGTTATATTGACAAAAATGCTGACTCTGGCTGCAGGAGTGGTGGCAAAGAGGCAACTTCATGTTTGCTGCAGCTTCTGGCTGCAAACGCGGCAGCAAAGTGATAGCAGTGCAGGGATTCTGGAGCTGGGCCACGACTCTGACAGGGGCAGCTCCTTCTCTCCCTTCCTGGGCAAAACAACAATGGCCACCCTTCTGCCTCCACCCAGCAGCTTTGAAAGGGGGCCCATCCATTCCCTTCTGCAAGTCGGGCAAGGAAAAAACAGTTCTGCCTCCCCTGCTTAAGGAGACAGTCCATCAAGGCATGACAAAATGGGATAGAATACATAATTGATCACACCCACATAATGGCAAACCCCACTTCCCTTCCCTATAACTAGGAAGGACACCTATTGGAACACCCTAACCCTGTATACCTTATTAAAGCAGAGGTACTGATAAACATGAGGGAGTCAGTAGTCATATCTTTGTAATTCCTACACTTCATCATCATCCATCATAGGTAGCTGCTAAGCAGTCTGGACATGAACTGACTCTCCTGCGTTTTCAATCAGCATTCAAATGTTGTTATCTTCCCCCCACAACTTCCACGTATTGATCAGCTCTGATCTTAGCTATGTGCATTGCTTCAAACCTTAACTCTTTCTTTTAGCTGCTGTTGAGTTTCTACTAACAGTGACACATGCATGTAAAGTTCATTTATTTCATTCTTTCACAGTCACTCAAATTCAGCCTAGTATTTTGGATATATTATCTTCCTGATTAGTATGTCAGTTGCATACACATGCAAAGCTATACAAGCTTTATTGATTGATAACAGAAAGTGTGTATTAATATCCCATTTTGCAGAGGAAAAAAAAAGGTTTGGTATCTTCCCCAAGAGCTCAAAATCCAAAGATATTACAGGATGGCTTTTTTTTGTCTTCAGTGGTCTGGCCCCAAGAGATCCATATCTGTAAAATTAATAAGTCTGTTGCTCAATTGTACTGTCAAAAAGAGAAAATAACTGATGTGTTTGAGCTCTTTTATTTTTAGCTTGATGCAAAGCTATGTTAGGTATAATCTCATTTTTCAGAGTGAATGAAATCCTGTGTTATCTGAAAAGTTCAAGCTGCTGTGTCAGTGATGGAGCTTAGCTTGTTTAGCTTGATAGATGCTGTTCAGGATCAAAAGACATTGATGTAAACAGTGGTGTATCTTCAAGGTCAGAAAAATTCTAGGGAAGAAATGAGCTTGGTACAATGTAAGATAGAAGGAAGAAGCATGTTAAATATATAGATAACTATAACAAACTGAAACAGTACGACAGCTATCTGTCATTTTAGCCATACAGTCAGGTGTTCCTGGTAGTATTTCTGAGAAGTATCACTTCAAGGTTTTCCCTTGGTTATTTTATTAATAGTTAACTTTTTTCTTTCCCTCCCTTTCTTTATTTGTATTCTAAGCAAAGCTTAACTATGTAGAAGAGCAGAATGTCAATTCTTTTTCCATTTCTGAGTTTCATTGCTGTTTCTGGAACAGTACCTAATGGGCACAAAGATACCAGTCAGTACCTGACTGGAGGCTGGAAAGATAGGCAAAGGCTATGGCAGATATGTGGATCTCTAAGCAAGTAATAATTTTATTGAATATTACTGTTGCAGAAGAAAGGAGGGAACAACTGCAGACCACCTTTATAGTCTTTTTACAGGTCTTTACACTCAAATATTTTAATAGATAGGTATCCAACTCTCTGACCCATATAGAACAAATGGAAAATTAGCATAATTATTCCTATTCAACCAAATGAAAGCAGCATCGTTGGGACAAAAAGCACTGAATGAAGTCAGTCCAACTGTGTTACATCCAAGAAATCTTTCTTGATTATGAAATATTTAGTTCCAAACCAGAGATTTCTTCTCTATTTCAAACAATAATAACTCTGAAGACATTTTAAAAATTATCACACAAGTGTCTAGTTGCTTCTAGCAATGGTTTTCTTTCTTCCCAAAAGTGAGAAACAAGCTAGTTTTTCTCTGCTCTAAATTGTAGTTCAGTCTGCTACAAATATTGCAGAAACAGAAAATTTGACATTTACAACTACTGGCTGCAGTTTGTAATCTGTTGCAGAATTGTGAAGTCATTGACATTTCTTTAAATGTCACAGTCGTGTTGATGGAATTAATGACACTATAATAAATAAATGAATTAATACTATGATTATTGAATACTACCCAGACTCAGTGGTTTAGGTATTACAGAGAATAAAGTGATACTGCACAATTCCATAATCTAGTAAATCATCTGGGGCTGATGATCAAAATTTGTCTTCTGCTGGTGAGCATGTAGCGTTGAATAGCTACGTACCTAAGCAGAAATTTGGAAAATATCAAAACATCTGATATTTTTCATATGTAAATTTTATAACCTACATCAGCACCCACTACACGTAAAACATTAAGTGTCTTCAGAATGTTCCCAGAAGTGGTAATATGTTTCCTTAATTTTTAGCTAGAAAGAAGGCCTCTACTATTAATGCTTAATTATGAAGTCCACTGAAAGTCAATTTTTTTCCATCATACAAGTTAAAACACTGGCTTTTATGATAAATAATTAGCATACTCTTCAGGTAAAAGAGGAGCTCAAAATTTATTTTGCAATCAGCTGACATCTCAATGATTAAACATGAACCAAATAAATATCACAGTCAATAGCATCCTCTCTGTATTAATCAATAAGTAATTCGATTAAATTTGCTGTACTTTTCAAGCAATTTCTATTTTCAAAGGACCAAAGATTTTTTTTCCTCTGAATGCATAACTGCTCTACAGAAGAGATCAAAGGAGAGTTAGACGTTTTGCTCTTCACAGTAAGGTCATCTGAAGAGGAAGAAAGAGTTTAACTGAAATTTGTATGGGAAAAAGTTCTTTTTTTTTTTTTTCCTGCTAACACAACTGGCAGGGAAACAAAGTTCCTAACTATTGGTTTGACCTTTCTGCTGGCTCATAGAAACACTTTAATTGGTTGATAGTATTCATATGTTCAAGGTTTTTTGTGCAACTTTAAACAATACTAACATTCTTAATATGATTCCTGAAGAATCAGACTTACCAGATCACTGTCTGGTTGTCCTTAACTTCTGAACATGAACTCACTGTTCAGCTGGATTTAAGTCAAAAGCAGAGGACTCTCGCTATCTGTAGGTCTTACAGGTATGTTCTGAGAAGACAAAGGATACAGTCCTCACTAAAAGCAAGGCTGTTGAATGAGAACATGCATTACTATACAGGTGTGAAACCACATGGGGAAACAATGTGAATTCTTTAAACCAGGAGAAAAATATTTTGTCAGAACTTCTACAACCCTAAGATTCAAATGCACTAAAACCCCAAAAGCGTCTGGTCAATTTTGTCACTTTCATTACTGTTTTTGAAGATTTCCCTCTCGATTCTGTTAGAATGAAAGCTGAGACAGTGGCGCTCAATGGTATAGCAAATGGTGGGCTTCAAAAAAAATACATAGATGTGGAATCCACAAGGCACTAGCAATTATCTCACATATTTTACTCCTTAAGTATCAAATCTGTTTAGTCCCCTACTGGATCTCCCTTCATGCAATACTTTCCATGGGTTATGAAAGAGGGAGGCTAAGATTCCAAAGTGGTGCCAAGCTTCAGTGTCCAACAGTTTCACTGATCATGAAGTGATAAGTACTAGAACAGAGAAGCCTCCTTCCAGAAGTTTTCCCTTCTCCTGCTGCTTGTAGGAAGGGTTACAGGAGGGTCCATGAAACATATTTCAACTACTGGAGAGCTCTACAGGTCAGGAAATTGATTTTTTGCCTCTTCCTATGAACCTTCGAAAACATTGCATGGAGAATTTACACATAAGTGATTCTTCAAGAGGAGACATCTTTATCGTTTATCATCTCAGTTTGATTTCTAATGGATAGCCAAAATACTGAAAATTCCATTGCAATTATAAGTTTTCCCAGAAAAGAATTAAGACTGGAGTTAATGTAACTTGTTTCATGGTCTAAGAGTCCTTGAGAAAATCTGAAAAATGAGTACATATAGTTACTTACAGATACCTTGTAAACACTATTTTAAAACTTCAAAATGCTGATGTGAATTCAAATAATAATTTTTTTCTTCAGGAATAGAAAATGTATCTGAAGTTCATGCCAGAAGTCTCATGTTGCTAAGGTTTTATTACCTGAAATGCAGAACTCCAGGCTGCTAAAGATATTGCTAGCCAGAACCTAAAGTGTCAGGGATTAATACCACAGTCACTATTCTGTTAAACAAGAACAGCAGCAGTGGAAGGGATTAAGAAGTGATTGCAAATAAAACCAATGAGAAAAGCACAGCTCTAGTTATTCTTAGTTATCAAGAAATAAGAGTGTGCTGATTCTTTGGAAGCAAAGAATCGGCACTGTTATGGTTTCAAGTTTGTTTCAATATTCATGTGAATAGCAAACTTCCCAAACTTTCTGTGCTGGCCAAATAGAAGCTAAAGATAGTGTTACAATACAAATGAATGTATTTACAAGCTTTTAGATAGGGAAGATAGTTTAGCTGAATCTGTACGAAAAGACCTTATAGAAACACTGCAGTGTCTCACTCAGCACTTCAGAGCATCAAAGCACTACATAAATATTAACTAAATGTTAGTTGTAGGTCCTTCAATCAGTAAGACAAAAAATAACATCTCCCTCTGTATCGGGACGAAGTTGGGATGTTGTTTTTTGGTCTGTGTTTGGCCTTAGCCACCTGCAGTTAGTTTATGCTTTCTCCTGCCAAGTCTTCTGATAAAGCAGTGAACTTGGCCTTGGAGGGAGAGCTTCTGTGTAAACTGTTTTAATTGGTCTGTTGTGATTGGTCAATTGCTCGTCAGGGGCAGTTGGAGGACAAAGTGATGAGGAGGGTGATGAAGTAAGCCCACAGACTCATTTGGGAAGACCCCACTCAAATCACTGCGTCTGCGTGGGGGACTTTCCAAGGTGCTCACGCACGCGCAGGAGGGGTGCACTTACATAGCAGAAGGGGTGGGATTCAGAGCCCTGACGGGGCGGTGCTGGCCACACCTCTCCGGGGCAGGTGCTCTCAAAAAACTTTATAAAAAAGCAGAGACGCTTCTTGGGGGGGCCAGCTCTTCACGATGGACCAAGTTGCTTTCAGTGGGGACGCCTGCTTGAAGTGGGAGCCTGCCACCCCCCATGAACCCGCAGCTGCTGCAGGGGGATTTCATTATTGGTTAGGATGGGTAAGACTTGTTTACAGGTGATACCTTGGTGAGTATGGGGGGGAAGCCTTCTTCCTAGGGTCTTTTGGTGCACTTTTTCCTCCGCCCCAATCCTTCTCCCTCAGGCGCCTGTTTTGATTTCTCTCTTTTTCCTTGTTTGCCACCTTTTCCTAATAAATAGCTATTATTTTTGCCAACTAGCAACGGTGTTTGGTTTATTCACATACCAGAATCTCTCGAACCTGTGTTTTCCCTTTGGTTTAGTCCCTTCCCTGTTACACCCTCTCTTGTAGATGCTTTAGAGTTGCATTTTCACTCATCACATACAAGGCATTGAAGAGAGAAAGTTATTTTGTCATTCAGATTACATCAGGAGACTCTGCACCCATCATACCACACTGTGTGAAATATCATTTGGATAGGACAGGATATTTGATATGTGAGAGCAGGTTAAAATAAATTTAAAAATATTGTCAAATGTCTTAATTTGCATAAGCAGGGGTTTTTTTCAATATTTACTATTTCTATATTTGTTATTTACATGTGTAGATTCTTTTTTAGATCCACGACCTGCTTCAGTCATGCTGCTTTAAGATCTCTGGTCATATGAGAAAGTCCTGTACAAAGGAAATTATATTGGGGCATAACACTACAAAAAAAGGGTTTGAAAATACACTTGCAATCCAGTCTACCTGCTCAGCCACGTGATGTGAAGCAAATGGGAGCACTGTTTCACCTAAAAGCCTCTGAAAACAAGCACCCTACCTAGTCAAGAGAATGAGAAGGATCTCTCTGATATGCTCAGAGGGAAAATGTCCCCTACCTATTTTAGGCATCTGTTTTTCTCAGGTAGTCTATGAGGAACAGTATTTGTGTAGTGATGATGACTGTCTTTGGCATAATAGCCTAGGATTAGAGCCCTGGTTCAGACAGTGAAAGACACAGAGCTCTCCTTCCAGCTCCCAGACACTTCTTGTCTTCATCCACTGAGAGCGTAATGTCACATGTTTGAAGCTTAGAGGGAGTTGAACTTTGTCTTAGTTGCCCTTGTCCAAACTCTACATGAAGTTTCCACTTCTCTCTTTGTGGCACCTTGGAGCTTTTTCTTCCTCACCGTGCAATATTACAGGTTCACCAGAAGGTGGGAATGTCCTCGCCAGGATATCCCATAGTGACATCTCTCAGAGGCTCTTCTGAGATGTTTTAGCCATGGCAGCAGCTGCTCTCAGACTGGGAAAAGGACGTGAATTTGGATCTTAAGAAATTCACTGTGCATGTGGGAAGCACCTCCATAACATGGTGTATAGAAGATGTATTATTTATACTTAGAAGTGCAGACTGATTGCACAGCGTGTGAAGCAGGGCCAGCACGTCCCGGATAAATTGAAGCTACTGCATATCTGCTGTGCTTTGGGACTGTGGCTATTTGTTTTCTGGGCATCAGGGATGCTGTGTGGATCTGCAGCATTTAGTCCTCCTCTGAGTTTATTGTTGCCTAGAAATCATAGGCAAATGTACCTCAGTTTTCAGTGTTAACAAAGAATAGGTCCTTAGGCAATTTGATAAATCTGGACCTGAGTATATTTTTGTGGTTCTTTGTAAAGTCTAGTTTTCACTTTTTTCCTCCAGATATCAAAGTCTGAACTAAGTGCCAATATTTTTGCTTTCATTAAGAAACAAATTGAAATCTGTATTCATCCCAATTAGTTATTAGCCAGATTGGACTGAAGTCACTGAGGCTAACATACTACTCGCAGAGGTGTTCCAAATCTCTGCTGATTAGCTGAAGTTGAGTTAAAATTTTTTGTCATCAGACAACAATGAGGATTTCTACTGTGCAAGGTGGAAGCACTCTTGCTCCTAGTCTTTCGAGCAGATTCCAAGATTCAGAGTCTCTCTCAAATGTAGCAATAGCCTACAAAATTCTAAAAGGAGATGAATATACTCAGAAACTATGCAGAATTTATCCATAGTAAGAGAAGTGAGGATTCAATCCCTGTCTAGTTAAGGAGAGGATTCTGCACCTGATCTTTATCTTCTGTGTTAACCTAAATTTCTTTCCTCTCACTGTTGCTTTCATCCCTTATGGGAATACAGCTCTGGGATAACAGGAAGGTGAAAGAGTAATGCAACAGCAAAAGTGAGTCTCTCACTGCATCATAGAACCCCTTTCTAACCTCAACCCCTTTCTAAGATGCATTTCCAGTTTGTCATAGTTAGGTCTAGCAGGTGAAATTAGTCTTTGTCAGGTCCGAAGGTTTTTTTTAATATGCTAACAAATAAGACTTACCTTGTCAGTAGATTCATATATCCTAAACTTTTACGGTCTTTTTAGGAATGCAGATGTTTCAAAAGGAGTGTGGAGCACGCCCATAGTGTCATCTGGTGGGATACAGCCCAGAACACACTACAGGACACAAGGTCTTTGTTTCAGAAGAGAACCAAGAATCCCTCATCTATCTTGGGAAAAGAGAGAAACCAGCTTAGTGACATCAAAACTAACAAAGGCAGATCAAAAATCAGGAAAAAAAAAGTAAAGCCTTTAAAGATCTAACAGTCTCCTGCATGCACTACCAAACTTACAGCTACCAATCCAGCTCCAATTCAACTATCTTTAACTCATCACTTTTACCTTAAAGAATACAATAAAGCAGGTGAAGAGGTTTTTTTTAGGTGATAGCTATAACAGCAGGATCTGCTTCAAACATTGTATACGAGCTGTTTGAATGAGCTGCATTCAAACATTGTATGAGACGGATCTGAAAATATGGCTCTCTGCTTTTGTCCTTTGGACAGCTACAGTTTTCTTTCTGTAAATCTAAAAAAAGAAAGGAAACTGAACTTCAATAGCAAGTAGAAGTCTAACAAAATTCTTCAATGAAAAATTTTATGTGCTTTTTCATTAATTTTTTAGCACTGTATATTTCCATCTAGTTCAGATCAGTTGCAATTCTCCTATTGTTAATGACATAGTTGAAGTAGCAGGGAAAACATCTTGCCTGACAATTATATTGAGTACATTTCTGTTTGTCTTCTAATAAATGCATGGCACTTTGAGTTACAGCCACACCGTTATGGATGATAGTTATAGAAACAAGCATATCTGAAATTTAAAATTATAGTCTTAGTAGATCACCTAAATTTAAACTGTATTTCAGCATGATTTCAAGCTCTCAAGGTTTTCTTAAGTCAGATTTTCATGGAATTAATTCCATAAGTTTGTAGGTCAAAGTTCTTGGTGCAAAAGTAGGATTACTTTCACTGTGTTTTAGGTTTCCTCCTGTAAAGAGATGTGAAAGAGCAGGAGTACCGGTTCTACGTAGCATCAACAGTTTACTTCATGTTAACAGCAAGAGCTCTGAAAGAGCCACCCTTAGATCTGCTGAATGCTACATTTGCTGGTCTGTAATCTACTGGAGTTTAGAGAAATTCAATCTCTTTTAATTTAAAGCTCCATTCTCTTTAGTTTAAAGCCTCACATCTGGGACTGGATTTGATCTTTTGACTTTCACAGTGGAGGTGACAGTTGTAGCATAGATTTCTAGAGGTTTCCCTATAGTTCTTTCAGGTCGACAGGGCACAGTTGTCAGCTACGAACAACAAGATGCCAGAAAACCCTCGTGTCTTTACTTAACACTTGGCCCTGAGCACCTGGCTTCTCGAGTGTTCTGAATGCAATTGCTGACACTGCACCTGCAATTGCTATCTTTAATCACAGTAGGCAGCGTGAGGAAACCATCCCTTAGATATTTTAAGGGGATTTTCCGATCCACTGGATGTCATTCCTTCATGTCCTGTCTCCCATTCCCCTCCATGTTTTTGGAAACCTCCTACTAATAAGACCATCTCATCACTACGATATCTCATTAATGATGAGAAATGCAGCAATTATATGAAGTTATACATATTCCTTCAGGAGTATTTACTCTTAATTACAAGGGCTTAAAGAGAAAAGATTGAGATTCAATCCTTCTCACTCAGACTGTTAGCAGTTCTTTCACTTATTTATTTACTGTTTACTTTCCTGGCTTGTGCTGTTACCATCTCTTATTTAACTCACTATATTGCTTGATTCTACAAGGTGAATTAAGGTGCTGTTTATTGAAAAGATGTTGTACGTAATAAAATACACAAACATCATGTCATTGCTCTATAGAACTTTTAAATTAAATGCCTCAGAAAAATACAGTTGGGTAGTTAGTGAGTTTCTTAAGTGGTCTAGCATGTTTACAAGGAAAGACAGCATGCCTGAAAGGAACTTCTAATTTTAAAATTCAATTTTAAAATTTTAAAACCTTGCTTTCCTCTTCAAGTGCACAAATCTACCATGAAATGCAATAATTGTCTTCTCTGAAACAATGCAGATAGCATTTTAAATGCAGATTTTTAATGATTTATGTGAGAAACTTCAGCCTGCGGAATTGCAACATGATTTCAGTAGTAGGATGGAAACTGGGACAATCCTTATCTTACTGTTTAAATAGAGGTGGCTCATTATGAAACCATCAGAGCCCCTCTATTTGGCAATGGTACCAGTATTTTGGCTGAGCATCACAGAATCTCTTTCAATGGCAGAACTTTCCTATCCCATACCATGTTTCTCTGGTAGGTTGGGTATCTTGATGGGAAGAGTAGGAGTACTTTAATCTGTTTCTAATCCTTAATGTTCTCCAGGGGCCTGACCCTGCTGTCAAAATAAAAGGGCACACTGTTTTTGGGACTAAGGTAGTTTTACGAGAGATCTCACGGGCTCATAAATATACACTCTCACTTTACAGTGTCTTACATTGAATTACATGACTTTGTGTGCATATGCTTCCTGTCAGATTGATTTTGTAAGTTTTCTTTATGGTGCTTTTCTCCTCAGCTAAGTATTTACACAAGCCACTCTAATTGTGTCCATTTTCATTACTTTCAGCTGTGATGGAGTTTATCTATGCATGCTATTATTGACTTCAATGCTGTCACCTGAAAAAGGTGGCATCTTTTCCAACCACTTGTTTGGTAAAACTGACTTTAACACTGGCAGTTGTGAAGACTTCTGGAAGTTTGAGTAAGCAACTAAAAGAATTGATTTAGTGATGTTAATTAATCAGAAAAAAAATATGTTTGGATACAAAATGAAGGGCCTTGGAATTAGCATTGTAGGAGCAGGACAGAACTCAGTGATCCAATATTGCCAGCAGCCAGGGATCTCAGCAACGAAATGTGGCAGTAGATGAAGGAAATAACATGATATTGCCAGGGTACTGAACTTGCTACATAACACATAATGAATCTACTGTGACTGTAGTAAGCTCAGGGCCATATGGTTCTGTTCTCATCTATTCCAAGAGTTAATTCATCTCCTTCAGCAGCAACTGTGTGTGTGCCTGAACGAAAGGAGATGGTATATGTAAAAGATGTACACTGCTGATTTTAACATACTATCTTCCCTGCCCTCAGAGATGTAGTCACAGAACAGCCAAAATAGAGCCTGTCCACTTCTCTTTGAAAACATGCTAATAGTTACCTATTTAAAATCTCATTTATTAGCATGACATGTTGAGGGTTACAAGGATTTCACTTGAGACAGGGTTGTAATGGATCTGGATAAGGTTTAATAAAATAATGAGATTAATCAATTTTCTGAAACTACAGTTTCTGTATATATGATTATTATTCACCTTACAGAAGTTGAATGAATTCCTTCATACCAGCTCTAGCTATATTCTTTCTTTATACTTGGTACGACTTTTTTTCCCCATTCTTGAAGTTCTCAAACCAGTGAAGCAATTTGTATCTTCAGCTCACAAAGATGTCAAGACTGGAGGAAAGGTTGACTGCTCCTCTAGATGATGCTACAGCAGATCCAAAGCCAAATAAAAATGTTGCTGCAGAAATATTCCTCTACCCCCTACTTCTGTTTTGCCTTCCTTAGGAGAAAGCTGAGATAGAAGGTAGCTAATTTATGTGCAGGGGCATCCTTCCTTACAGGAAATATTCATCTGGAGAAAACATGTGGTACAAATAAAGTACCAAAGGAAAAGACAACATGAGCCAGAAGCTCTTTTGTAGAGTTAAGGAGAGACTCAGTAAAGTTGCATGTAAAGTACTTGAGCTAACCATAAATGTGGGGTCCGTGGTTAGGTTTAGGCAACCTTCACTATATCACAGAATTTAATCCAGCTGCACTGGCAGTAAGTTTACAAACCATTAAAAAAAAAGACCTAGGTGATGCAAATGTGAACATTGTAAAGATAAAGTCATGTACTGCACTGATAAAGTTGTGTCTAGAATGCAATGATTGTGAAAAAGAAAAAATATTGAACTTATTGTTGTCAGGGATGAGTGCTGATCATCAGATTCTCAAATCCAGTCAGGAATTCTGCTTTTGGGGATTAAATGTTAATTTTTCTCCAGTCGGTCTTTCTATTACACAGAAAGGTTTTAAAAATAAGAATTGTTATTCTGTTTTAGATGACTGAAATGCAGCATTGACAGAGATGTAAGATGTGGGAAAACAATCTTTTTTTGCCACTGAAGTGTTTCCATAAAGTATTTAAAAACGGAGGAGATAAGAAAATTTGTTGCTTTTGTTGTTAAATTAAAGGAAGCAGAAAATAATCCAGCAGTGGCCTGATCCATAACACAAAAATCCCAGGAGTTTTCTAGTCATTCTGGCAGTACAGCCAGTAAACCCCTCTTAAAGCTGGCCAGCTGAAGGAAGCTACTCTAAATCTCAGATTCTGCAGTTTGCAATTGCCAAGTAACTAATTCCACTCTCAGTTTATGTAGCTATTTTGGACCGTGTTCAAGGTATGACGAACAGTGTGAAAGCCAGAGGTTGCAGAGACAAACTGGTATTACAGGGTGGTGTTATGAATTTCCACTTGGGTTTTCAGTGCCTGGTGAAGCTGTTTACTATGAGTGCCTGCTTTAGGGACAGAGAGATCCTCTTCAAAGGCCTCCTATGGAGATTAATGCACCTCGGCCATTAGTCTTGTTAGTTACAAAGTGGCTCCCCAGTAGTGTGAGAAGGTTTTATGGAGAAGAGAGTATAGGAATAGATTTCACTGGTTTGATGGGCAGGTGAACTGCTGCTGCCCACCCAGGTGGGGATAGCTGACATGTGCCTGTCTCCACACAGTGCTCTCCCAGAATAGTTCTTGGACAGTGCCGTGCTTGTCTCTCTCTTTCCGATGTACCTGGTGTTGGTATATTCCACTCATAGACAATCCCACTGATTAAAAAATGCCATTCCTTCTGTATAAAGGAATTACTCATGTCAACAGATGATTCACCACTGTAGAGGAGTGAACTGTATTGTATGTCAGGGAAGGCGAAAGTTCTCTGTTACTGGTTCCAGTCCCAAGGAAAACAAGTGTTCTGTTACTTGAGAAACTTAGAGGTGGAAATAAAAATATTTCAGCTTATTCTGGGTTCAAGGATTCTGTTGTTCTTAGGGCGAGGAAAAGACTTCAATTTAGTAAGTATCCATCATATCAGAGTGTAGCTATCACGTACTTAGTACTTGCAATACTATTTCCTTTTTTAACAGAAAAACCTTTGGGCTACATGCATGAAAATATGATAATTTTTCTATTGCAATTTCATGACTAGGCCCTCACAGTTTAATTTTTTTTGGAAACAGAAGATACTAGAGAAATCATATTATCTATGTTTTAATGCTGTTATTTTTGCTGGACAGAAGCGAAAGACAAAGTAAAACTAAATACATGTGTCTGTGATCAGGAATCGCACAGAAGGAATGTGTCCTCTTGATCGTATTGGATCTTTCAGTTCTTAGGGTTAGGATGCTTAAAGATGAGTTTCTCCCCACATGGCTGGGAAGAGAGAAAAGTTCCTTTTCAGCCTTACTTTCTGTCACCAATTTATTCTTAACATCTGCAATGTGTGACTAAATGATCAACAATTTTAGTCACTAGCATGACATACAAGTCCAGAGAAGACTTACGTAAATGAGGACGAAAACTTTTGAAAAATATTGGTCTTACCTCATACTGCTAAGCAAAAGGACACACTTGCTATTCTCAAACTGTCAGAATATTCCAGAGGAGAAAGATGAGAACAAGAAAGCTGTGCTGAAAAACAAATGCAGTGTTGCTAAGTGTCCAGAGATAATTTTCATACACACAGCTGTTAGGACCAATACCTAAATGTGCAATTGGCTCTGAAAGCTCTCTCACACTTTATCTTTTAATAAAATTTTTTCAATACTGGAGGATAGTGATTCTGGAATTCTCAATTATGAGAGCGGAAATTACTGTTATACCTTGCCTCTCAGAGTCAGCTATACTGCAAATTTTCTTTGAAGTTACTTGCTCCCTTAACCAAGTAAATTCATTACATTTGTTTCAGGCTATCATGACAGCCATGTGTAGACAAGGTGTATACATAAGGCTTCGAACTGTCCTTCAGTTTTGGACAGATGTGACATTTAGATTATCTGTCCTACACAGGAAGATCAAAGATAGGTCATTTTCATATGACATGTAATTTTTGAGTGGAAAATGTTATGCTATTTCATATGCTGACATCAGTGACAACATTATTTTAGTTAATTCCCATAAGCTGCATAACTTGATTTCAGTTCCTGTTACAGGCAGTAGAAATGAATTTAAAAAAAAAATCTTGTGCAAGCATAACTGTGGGTTTTCTACATTTGGAAATTTTGCAGTGAATTAACTGCTTTGCTTTTTCAGTATGGAAAGGATAGAGGGAAGGGGCAGCATATCAGTTTAACTTAGCCAGGACTAAAACTGTGCCAGGTATATGGATGATACATTTATTGGCATCACTCTGAAGCAGCATCAGAGAAGGATAGGAGCCATCATCACTAATTTAGGAACACAGGTGCATGTATTCCTCAAAATTTTATTCAGCCACCTGCTATAGGTACTTCATCTAGGAAACAAGAAGTAGTTCAGCCACTACCAGACAATGCAAAAAGGAATTCATACAAAGTGAACAGCTCTGATGGGATTCCTTTGCTGTATGTATGCATCATAGGATATCCTGCAGTAGGAGATCTTGCCTGACCTCTGGGTTTTTCTCTAGAAAACTGCATGTCTCATGTAAGCCTTGTGTCCCACCTACCAATGCTGCAGAGGTGTTATGGATAAGCTTCACAAATGGTGCTAGGTGCCCCCATTTAGGTAATCATGTCCTTGCCATAAGATGGCACTGATCTCTGTATTGCAGGCATTGAAGCATCTTGGAAGGTGGGCTAAGTCTCAGGTTGTAGATGTCCACATGTGAGTGAGATGTCTAAGCTCCTGCTGCGCTTGATACAAGCCTGAGATTTGGTTAATTTTTCCAAACAGAAGTTGCTATTTCCACATGCATATTATGGACATCAGTTTGTACAGGACATTCATGTCTGCTTGAAATATCTACCAGAGGCCAAGTGGGATAGCCTTGGCACCTCAAATGCCCTAGCTACCTATTTATGTGCAATAAAACTCTAAATCTCCATTGATTATAATGGGAACTCAGACATTTAATTCACAGGTGGATACCCACATACAGTTACCTAAATTTAGTCACCCTTAACTGTGGATTTTTCTGTTCTGACTTCTGTGGGGTAATGAGTGGAGAGCAGGTTTTCACTTATAAAGTGATCTTCTGCTTACCTGAAAAACAAGCATGTCTGGCGCCAGGTTCTTATTTACCGCTGAAGAGCTTTTCCTTGCAGGAAAATTTAAGGGAAATTCCTTTTCAGTACTGGATTTGTCCTTGACTCAGATGTTGTTTAGTGACAGACTCATGGAAAGGTACAAAAATATGTAGTCTTTTAGCTTAATGACTGGCATTTCAATAATTAGTATTGATTCACAACAAATATTTGGTGGGAAAATAATTTTGTTTGCTTTACTGATTTTACTCACTTCTATCCATTTAGCTATTCCTATTTTAATTCTGTCTTGTTTTGACATCCAAGCATTTATTTTATATAGTGACTCAAAAAATGTGATATTATCTCCTGTCTATAGAATTAGTCAAATGAATATCACCCAATATCCTTTTCACTAGTTAGGCCAGTAAGTATTTCATTATCTTATTATAAATGGTCAGTCCTTACTCCAGCGACAGTGGAATGGCAAGTTTATTTTAGTGGAAACATTTTATGTCTATTCATTTTGTGTATCTAATGCAATGTAGAGTGCTTCAGTACAGACTGGTTTTGCATGAGGATACTGATGGCATGTCTTTAAGTCTGGTCTTAGAAGGGGACTTAGTCACAGAGCTAACACATCAACCACTTCCCTTCCCTTTGAAATGAAATATTCAAGTCCAATCGTGTAGTTTCTGTTAATGTCTTTGATGAGCTACTTGGAGAACTGAGCTCATGTGTAAGTCTCAGCAAGCTTCAAAAATTGGTAGTTTCACTAGTTATGTACTACATGCTGTTTTCAAACAGGAGTCTGTCAGACTGCCATCATCATCATCATGGCCAGTCTTCACGAATGAAGATTTGGGAAAGGTCATTACCTTTCCAGAGTGAGCAGTGGATTTTTTAGGTGAGACACAGTGTGCGCTGAACTGAGCCCACCCTTTAATCCTAAGATTCATCTGCTGGGGCCAAGCAAGCTCGGACGGTGGCAGCGAGATCCTCAGGATGTAGGTTTGTTTAGAGTGACCTTCTCTTAGATGGATGGCCTTACAGGGCTGACGAGCTCCATCTGCCCGGAGGAGTTCCCTGACCGGGAATTGAACCCAGGCCGCAGCAGTGAGAGCGCCGCATCCTAACCACTAGACCACCAGGGGTCCTCCTGTCAGACTGGAACTCCCACAAAAAGCTGCCAAAAGGAGAACTTTTCGTGTCTCTGTCATTTCAGCTGGCAGACAAATGAGAGGTTCTGTTCAGTATCAAAGAAGACTTTGGGTACAGCCTGGTGGTCCTGTGAGTCCCAAATTTAGGAAACAAGTCTGTCCATGTAATGTACAGGGAATGTGAGAGACATCTTCAGTCAAAAGGATTACTTAACTTTGTATCTGTTTCCATTTTTAAAGTAAACCTCTGAGATTGTTAAACAGGAAAAGACTGAACACATTTCCAAATGCAGAAGACTCTAAGCAGTAGTCTGCATTTTTGCAGAATAAAAATACATGATACACAACACATTCAAGATACATTTTAAAGAAGCTATATGAAAAAGTTTTGGTTTTTTTTTTTTAAGACCTGTGTATTTAATAATAGTAGCACTAGCTAGTTTCCACCTATAGCAGTATCACAGAATTCCAAATATTTTTCTCCTAATTAGTGAACTATCTCTAATTTCAAGACTACATGCTCATGTAGCTGTCAGCTGCAGCTACACAGTGCTTATTGTAAGCACTTGCTCTGCTTTTCCAGGTATCTAGGTATGCCTTTCTTTGTTAAAAATACAGTATAAATGAAAATCAAGGGGATTTTAATGATTTTCAAGCACTAGGTTTTCAATGAGAAACCAGTCATTTCAGGTGTCATGAGATATGCAGGCCTATCAGTCAAAAAATGTAAGGAAGTCTTAGTGCCAAGTATTAGCTTCCACAGAAGGCAGGTGATTTCCTATGGGTCAGTCGGAGAGAGGTCTGGTTTCGGTAAAAGTTGCAGTATGTGGATTCGAGCTGCCTAATGTGAAGATAGATAACATTGTGCAATTCTGAACAAAAATTCTGGAACAAAGGTCTGGTAGTATCAAAGTTTGTGGTGAAATCCTTCCTGCATATGTATTTCCAGAAGAGACTTTTTGGAATGTGTTTTGACTTGGTGCAGTCTACAACAGCACCAAACAAGACTGCAGACCCAGCGCTTGGGACAACAAGCTAGTATTTGATCTGAGCTGAAGAGATACTATAGTTTTGTGAGGAATGTTTCATTTCTTTCTGTTATTGGCAAAGCCACTGCAGTCTCAATGTTTCAAGTGCCCCCAAAGTGGGGGAACGTGGCTTGGATGCTCTGAAAAATCCACACCAAAATTACAAGGATGGTCTTGAAACCTGTTCCTTCCTACTGACATGTTTTGACTTCTGTGCTTTCCACCACTTCCTGTGATAATTTGAAACCAAGTCTCGTCCTTACCCTTAGGGTTTTTACCAGTCCTGATTTTCTTTCTGTACTATCTTACCATTTCTTACTTTTCAGCTTTGACCTTGAGTTGCAAAAGTCACCTACTTTCTCACTTACCTTCAAGTAAAACGGACTGGATAAAAGCCTTTCTGCACATATGCCCAAAGAAGTGAAAATATGCTCAGGTGCAATTATTCTTTTGCTGGAGCTGAGAAATATTGACAGTAATCCTACCAGTAACTGTTCACATTCTGAAGAGTTGGGTCTGCATATTATATGTTGTACTGCTCAACCATAAATCTCACATCTATCTAGTGATGTGGAAGTGCAAACAGAGGAATGTGTCCCAAGAAAAACAGCAGAGACAAATTTGATTATCAGCCATACACTATTAACAACTCTCATCTCTCCCTGCTTGAGATCTTCTCTAGTTTAATTAGTTACCTGATCTGAGACAAAGCTTTTCGACAAACACACATTTATGAAGATCTTAAGATAAAGCATTTGAATACACAAATACATTTTGGCACATAACTTCTATTATTAGGTCCTAGGTGTTTTAGGAGAAAAGTCCATAAATATCTCTGTGGATCTACACCTTCATTGTTTTATTTCCCCATTACTTAGTCAAAATGAGCTTTCTTCAGCTACTAGAGGTGTTATGAATATAAATCTTCGCAGATTTATAATAATCTTTTAAGAATCATACAGATACAGCGAACCATACTGATACTTGTATAGATTGAAATAGCTACCGTAATTTGGTATTAAAAGATACACTTGTTGGTTTTTTATTTCTTTTTCAGTCTTATTTCAAAATTTTATGAAATAAAATTGTGTCCAATAATCTCAAATAGCTACATCAATGCAATTGCAAATTTTAAGGATTTCATGAACGCTTTGCTGTTATTAATAATTTTATTTTAACCTTACATCTTTGGCATTTTTTTGAGAGGGGGTCTTCCATTTTCATTCATTTGAATATGGATTTTTATCCCTTATACTCAGAATCTTGTTGACTAATCTGCTGGTAATTGGAAGCTATAGAGAGCCACAGCTAAGAGTACTGGGGTCAAGAAACAGCTCTAGAAGGTTGATGCCATAGAAGCAGAAAGACGTACTGGGCTCTAATCAGTGTTTTGCCTTTTAAAAGGAAATGGGAAAAAAAAAGAAAATAAAAATTAAAAAAGAAAGAAAATAGGAAAAAAGGAAAATTAAAAAGGAAAAGACAAACAATAAAAAGAGGAGGAGTATGAGTTCTTCCTCATCCAATAATTTCTTTAAAAAAATTGAGACACCTGAGAATGTTTTGATACCTTTACAAAGGTATCTTGGTGCGAAGAAGCCATTCATTGTTAGGTGTACCTTGAGCACTTAAGAAACTGGTGCCAGCCATATCTTTACACTATTTGCTTCATCTTGGAAGGAGATTACCTTGGTTTCTCCAATTTTGCTAACAGTAGGCAATGCCATATAGCCAGGAAACTTTCGATGGCTGTCTCAATTTTTTAATGTCTAGTAACTGCCTTGTTTACAGTCATTCCTACTAATTTTCTTTTATGGGAGGTGATTCATTGAAAAACAAGATCTTGAAATGCTAAAGCGACTGTAAAGTAAGATATGCAGGTGCCCCCAGAAATGCCAAGGCTGTGGAAAGAATTCAAAAGTTTATTTAGAAGGCCAGAACATGAAAAACTTATGAATACTTCACAGTCCTATAGAAGCACCAGGCCCCAGGGAGAAGAAAGCAAGTTCCCACCCTCTCCAGGGCCTTTAGTTTCTTCCCTGCCTTCCCAAGGCCTCTGTACATGTCTTCTACTATTATTTCTCTCAGAGAAATAATAGCACAGCAGAGAGAGATAACACAGGTCCCTCTGGACTGCCGAAGGGAAAAAAAACCATCTAACCCTCTTGAGAAGTCACTTTGCAGACTTCCTAAGTGAAAACAAGTTTCTAGCTTTCTCATTACAAATTCTTCCGAAAGCACAACTATTCCTGCAGCCACTTTGGGAATGGAGGTACCCGACAGTGTTGTGAGAACACAAGCATCTGTAAATGCAGGGCTGAATGTTCACGTCATCACTTTTGGTGTCTTCACTTTTAGGTGTACCTCTTACTTCAGTCAACAGGAACTATAAAAGTTCATCCCTGCTCCCATGGATGTACCCTGCAATAACGTAGTAAATCCCAAAGCACTTTTTGAGAAGAAGGACCATGAAGAGTTTTCCAGTGTTTTCAAACAAAGCAGAACTTTTGAAATTGCACTGTGCCTGCAAGAATAAATCTGATATTTTACTTTGTTATCTAATAGCCACAGACTTAAACAATGAAATAAGATGGTGCTGAAATGAAATTTCACTAGTCTTCTTGACACCATGGAAGAGTTGAGACTATTAAGTGAACTGCAAGGGAGAGAGAAAAATTATCTCTGGACAGACATTTGTATATTAGGTGATGATTTTTTCTACAGATGCACTAATTACAATTTTAATTCATGCATGAAAAAGGAGGAAGCACAGATTATTTCTGTCAAAATAGTTCTGAATGCTGTGAAGCTATTAATGAGTAATGTTCCCTTAGATGAAATGTTAATATGCCTTTTTCTGTATTGTTTTTTGCTCTACTTTCTTGTTATCTTGTAGAAAATGTTGATTGTCATTCAAGCCTCAAAATAAGAATATAATGAGTATGTAGGATTTCAGAAAGAAAACACAAAATGAAAGACAAGAAAAGCTCTTTATATGAGAATTATGAGATTTTTTTACTCCTTAAGAATTCTTCGGCTATTTAGAAAAGTATCTATAAATCTCTGCTTATTTTGATACATACTGAATCATAAGATAATGATCTGTGCTGAGTGGTGACATGCACTAGCAGATTCATTTTAACATTATAATGTAATGCTGTTAATGCATTTTTCTGAAGTGCAGAACATTACTCCTAATGGAAATAATGTCCTGCAGGCAGATCTATTGTATCATCTCTCCTAGATTGTGCTGGAGTACTTGAGTACTTAATAGCCTGAGGGCATATTTGGGTGTGTAACTAAATCAAGATTTCACAGCCATACAAAGGATAAGAGAAATAGGGGAAATACCCACCATCTTGTGACAGTTTACTCCAAAAAAAGTGACATTAAATATCTGACAAGTTTCCAAGAGACTTACGAGAAAGTTATTAGACATTAAATACCATCCGGTATTCAAAAAGAAAGAGCATGAAATTGCTATCTTGTCTGGTAAGACGTTTTATGTTTTCCTCCTTCCTTATATTAAATGTGTTCTACAGAATTATACATTAACAACTTTTGAGAGAAAAAAATTAACTTGTCATTGTCAGCACAGTGCTGGTGATACAGAATGATCAAAATGAGAATATAAAATCATAAAATCATGGAATGGTTTCAGCTGGAAGGGATGCTAAAGTCATATAGTCCAACACCCCCACCAGGGACAGATCATATCGATGGTCATTGCCGCTTCCCGGTAATTGCAAACTATGTGAGATATTCTGTGGTGGTTGTGACAAAACAGTACCGATGCAGATATAATGCATGACCTTCACTGTTATTTTGATGTATTAGATATTCATCGGCCTGAGTTACTAAAATACCATTTTCCATCTTGCCTTATTGGACAGGAAGGCTTTATGATATTCACCTTTATTTAAATTCTTGCAATTGTTAACAGAGTAGAGATGAACTGTGCTGATGTGTATTAATTTTTACATTAAAGCACTAAAAGAGCAAAAGTTGATTATTTTAGTCATATGTTTTCTCCATTACCTTTATCATGAGGTTGCTTTGTTTGTTTGTTTTAGTAGACCCAAAACGATTACGAATGCAGTCAACTATTTGGTCCTCGTTTCCCAGCAATATTCAGAGTTGGCTCATTTTTGTCAGAATTAAAAAATATTTTTACAAGCATCTTTAATATTTATGCTTAAGATTTGCCCCTCACCTCCCTGAAGGAAAACAGTGCTTCAAATTAAAGTAAATACAACATTTTCCTATATTCCAGTTTCCCATATTAACAAAATTGCTAATGCTGTTTGAATCAACAAGCAACTAATGAAAATAAACCAATAATCAGGAAATACAAACTTTAAAAGGCATAAGAATATAATGGCTGAAAATTTGATGTAAAAGGGATGTAAATTGGAATTCCCTGGACCACTGCTACAGAAATTATGTTAATTTTTAAAATAAGGGCAGAATATGAATTGACCTAGAAATGACTGCATATATTTTACATTTTGCTTTTGATCCTTTATGCAAGGGTTAGGGGTTTTTTTATTGTTATTATTAAAATTGTCAACCCAACTGCTCAGATGAAGAATCCCTTAGAAATCC
This sequence comes from Pseudopipra pipra, assembly GCF_036250125.1. Lineage (NCBI taxonomy): Eukaryota > Metazoa > Chordata > Aves > Passeriformes > Pipridae > Pseudopipra > Pseudopipra pipra. The sequence goes on along the minus strand of NC_087550.1, from coordinate 68,835,326 downwards.
AAGCAAAATTTCTTGTTTGGTTGTTGCTGAAGAAAGAAGGGGAAATGTTCATTAAAGAATGCTATAACTATACATTTTGCATAGAATTTTTTAAACTGTTTAAACCATCTTTAAGGCAATGTGTATCATAAAACTGATTCCTTATGTCCCCCAGATTCTAACTTATTTGCATATTACTTAAACTGCTTTTATTTATTCACATGAATTTAATGTTTATGAACAGACTTATGACACTGCAAATTGAATTTCTCTCCCTAACTGCAAAGTCGGCACAATATACGTGTCAGCATTGCTTAGCTGAAAGACTTCTCATCCAGCCTGAAGAAATCTACTCGGCTTGAATGTATTGTTGTTCCTGAAAACTCCCCTCAATAAAGCTCTAAAAATTCTTAATTATAATTTTAAAGTCATTGGTATTAACTATTATAATAGTATTATTCAGAGACTTGTCTAGTGGTGTCAACAGTTGTGCATAATTCAGAAGTATATCACCACCAAGAGATAAGAAAAAGGTATAGAAATACATATTTTTAAAGCATGTAGATAGAAAGAAATAAAGCTGTGTTTACTCATCACAGAAAATGTCAGGGTAGTTCTCTGGAGAACCAGCATGTCACACAACAAAGACAGAGCTATTGAAGCCTGTGGAGATGTTGGGTTCAGTTCACACCCCCAAAAGCAGGCATCTAGTGCCACCTGAGTTGGTCCCGGTGCCCTGCCCAGCCTCTGCCAGCTGCTGCAGCTGGATAAAGGTCTTCAGTACATCCTGCTATACCTCAGGAGGGCCCATGTGGGTGTCAAAGGACACTGAGCTCCTGTATTCAGGCAGCTCAGCCGAGTTTCTTGTGTCTATTGTCCCCAACTGACATCAATTAATCACAGGGAATAAATAATAATAGTGGGAATAGAACAGTAATATCCCAAACAGATCAAAGCAGCAGCACTACACTAGGATGGAGTACAGTTTTCTTACAATGTACAGTTCTCTTACAATGATTATTTATCTGTTTTGCTGATTAGGTGCCAAGATTTTATTTACTTGCTCACACCCTCCCTTCTGTGCTTCTGAAAACCTTTATTTATTTAGTTACTCTTTAAATATTAACAATAATTATACAATCTGGAGAATAAGAAACAATTCTTTCAGTTTCCAGGGAACATGTATGTGCACCCATAGCATATTAGCTGTGTTCCTTTTCCCTTATTTTCTGCTGAGATATACTCTCCTGCTACATGTACATGACCTTTGTGTACCCAATTATAAAACTAGTTTTAATAATATTAAGGTGTTAGAATGTTTTTCCAATACCAAACAGAATAAACAACACAATAAGAATGGCTTGCTTTTCCTCTTCAAAAAGGTGTTCAAAACATGATAGAATATCTCTGTGAGGCCATCACATTGGGAACTAACAAAACTATAATTTTCAATATATCTGAATGTACTGAACTTTTGGAAGGATTCTTTCTGTGAAGCACAATAAGATGAGCACTGTCACATCATTGTAAGCTGATAGAGGCTCTGTCAGGCTTTCAAAAGCTAAATTGGAAACAGATGCCTGCCCACACAAAGAAAATTATCTTATTAGTAAATGTTTTTTCTAATGATGAGAAAAGTGAGACTTCAGCCAAAAAAAAAGTTGTGCATAGCAGAAGACAGATTTGAGAATTCGTTAGCAAAAATGAAGTTTTAGTGATTTAATTAAGAACAGTTATGTTATCTATATTTTTAACAATTTGATGGAAGTATGAAAAGTTCACTCCCTGTTAAAAATGCAACATAAATCTTCTGTATTTTCTTCCTAATTTGGGAGACGGTAGCCATGCACTGGAACAGGCTCCCCAGGGAAGCATTCACAACACCAAGACTGCCAGAGTTTAAAAAATCCAGGAGTTGGACTTGATGATCCTCATGGGTCCCTTCCAACTCAGGATATTCTATGATATTTGGTTTTCTTTCCAGAAGACTGCTGGGAATTTTTTTAAGATTACATAGTGACTGGAAATTCTAGAAGTAATGCAAATACTTTCTTTTCTTTACAGAAAATGACAAGCAATGTTCTTGAACAAAAATAACATGTGCTCCCACAGCTAACAGCCTCAGCTGATGATATCTTGCTTAGATGTGGTTAGAATTTCTTTGGGAGATAATACAGAATCACTTTCATTTAGCCACAGCTTTGCTTCACATACTGTGTCCCCCATCTAGATTGAATTCAATTTTCGTAACAGTAAGTATCACAATGGAAAATTCTGTGGCACATTTCACCAGGGGACCCCAAAGTGCTTGGTAAGGAAGAGTAGAGGAGAGTTTACTGCATTTTACAGTTTTTGGCTGCGGCATATTGTCATGACTTTGAGTTGCGGTTTAACCCCAATTGGTGACTAAGCTGGCAATGCAGCTGCTCACTCCCCCTCCTTCCCAGGTGGGATAGGGAAGAGAATCAGAAAAGAAATAAAACTTGTGAGCTGAGATAAGAACAGTTTAACAATTGAAATAAATAAATAAGTAAATAAGTAAATGATGATTGATGATGATGATGATGATGATGATGATGATGATGATGATGATGATGATGATGATGATGATGATGATGATGATGATGATGATGATGATAAAAAGGAGAGAGAGAGGACTAAAACCCAAGAGAAAAAATGATGCACAATACAATTGCTCACCACTCACTGACCACTGTCCATCCCATCCCAGGGCACTGATTGGTGCCTCCCAGACAACTCCCTCCAGTTTATATACAGAGCATGACTTTTCATGGCATGGAATATTCCTTTGGCCAGTTTGTGTCAGTTGTCCTGGCAGTGCTCTCTCACTGCTTCCTGTGAATCTACTTTACTGGCAGAGCATGGGCAAACAAAAAGTTCTTAAGAGTAAACACTGCTCAGTGACAACAATAACATCAGCGTGTTGTCAACATTATTCTTATACAAAATCCAAAACACAGCACTGTACCAGCTCCTAAGAAGAAATTTAACCCCATCCAGGACAAAACCAGGACACTTTGAAACAGAAAATGTCTGTTCTCAACTGAAGCATATAAAATATTTCTTTTTAAGTAACAATAATGAGCTTCAACAATTTCAAATGTTCACTCCATAATGCATAACCTTGAAAGCCTTTACATAAGTTTGAACTCTCAGATGAATGAAGATAAAAGCAGTCCTTGACTTGTGTCACTTAAAACACATGCCCTTTCCTTTTGAATTCTTACAGGATGGTTTAGCTATGTCTAGGTCTTCTCCATTACCTTGAGGTAGTAGTTGCTGAAGTGCCTGAAACTGTAACCCAAACGAGATGTTTTTTGACCCTGCTGCTGTCTCTGTTGACCACTAAAACCCAGTTGGCTCAGGGGAAGCCAATGCCATCCCCTGCAGAGGGTTGTAGCAGTGACTGCTGATGCTGACTCTTGCTTCAGGTTCCTGGGAACCTATTGCATGGTCATGAACTTCCACTGTGACATTAAAAGTAATAATTAGTGAAACATTTTGTAGATTTGTTAATATAGGACAGCAATATCAAAACAACAAAATATCAATATCAGAAAATGCTACATTTGAAGGTCTCCTGAGTATCTTGATTTCCAAGTGGAGGTTTGGATTTCAATATATATGTAGGCAAACAAGAGTAGATTCAATATTTTCATATATTGAATTTCAGAAAGGGGAGGCAGAAAAAATGAAGAAAAGGGAAATTAATTATATAACCAAATGAAAGCAGCATGTCTTTTCAATCTAGCAGCTTCCAATTTTATGTTATTTCCCTCATTTTTGTAGTGTATAGCTGACGTACTTCTGAACAGAAGGGCAAAAGGGTTGAAGACAGTGTTCACTTAAAATACCAAGTCTACTGGCATAGGTTAGCAATTTAACATGTTCATTGCATTGAATTTAGTTATGAATACAAGAAACAACACTGTTCTAAATCTTACAAACTGAACTACTACATCACTATGTACTTGTTATTCATCTGTCAAAAAGAAAGAGGCAATTTTAACTGAAACATTATTCAAAGTGTATCTAAGTGTGCCTCAAGAGGATGTGCTTAGGAATATAATCAGTCTCACTGGGTATTTTCATATCCAGTTTCTTCCTGGAACTAACCAACAGTATTGCACAATGTGTCAGGAAGGAAGGGTTGACAAAAAGATAGCCAAAGGCTCAAAACCTAGTCTGTACATGGACACCATGGAACATGGAGTTAAATTTTATTGATTGGCTTTCTATGGGATGGAAAAAGCTCTTGTGCACCTAAATGTTTATCCACAGTTCTATGGATAAACATTTTTCTAGTGTTGCAGCATCAGCAAAAATGTCAATACAGCATAGTATTGACAGTACATCTTGGCAGGTTTTTGTTTTGTTGTGTTTTGAAATAAGTTGTTTAAGGTGAGCTAAAAATGATACTGACTTGAATTGCCTGGTTAGCTGCAAATACTGCAAGTGCTCAGGAGGATGAGCAGAAACAAGACTGACTTTTCTCAGGTCAGGAGAAGAGAAAAAGTGAGAACAAACCGCTTGCAACAACCTGCAGAGGGAGAGAGCAAGTGAAACCAGTGAGGGGCCTGACTGCTGCGGGGATTATCCCACTACTTTAGGCTAACTGCGAGTCCCTGGTCCCTCAATACAGCATCATTTTCCTAGAAAACAGTTAATCCCACCTGAACTGACCCAAGCCAACATCCAGAAGAGGACACAGAAGTGAAATCTAAGTGGAAGGTTGATACTCTACTAGTAAAGCAAGAATTTTCACCCAGACCCCACCTGGACTACTGTATCTTGGTCTGAGGTCCTCAGCACAACAAAGACATGAACCTGTTAGAGCAGGTCAAGAGAAGAAGAGCCATGAAGATGATCAGAGGGATGGAGCACCTCTCCTACAAAGACAGGCTGAGAGAGATGGGGTTGTTCAGCCTGGAGAAAAGAAGGTACCGGGGAGACCTTATCATGGCCTTCCATTATCTTAATGGGGCTTATAAAGAGGAGGGAGAGGGACTTTTTCCATGGGCAGATAGTGACAGGACAAGGGGTAATGATTTTAAACTGAAAGAGAGTAGGTTTACACTAGATACTAGGAAGAAATTCTTTACTCAGAGTGATGAGCTCAGAAGTTATGGGCGTCCCATCCCTAGAAGTGTTTAAGACCAGACTGGATGAGGCCCTGAGCAACCTGATCTAGCAAAAGGTATCCCTGCCCACAGCAAGGAGGTTGAAATGAGATGATCTTTAAGGTCCCTTCCAACACAAACCATTTTATGATTCTATGAAAATTATTTTTAGTTGAACGATAACTTTCATTCATTCACTGTGTCATATGCACCACTAGCACAAATTACCTTCTTGATTCTACTTTTCACCATTGGAGAAATTACTTTTCCAGATTGAATGAAACTTCTACAGACCATCCATTTCTATACATGGAATTGTTAAAGTGTAAACATAGAAGCTGCAAACAATCATTTAACTCATGTATGTGTTAGCACAGGAAAATGGGTGAAGTTTAGCTATCACAACATCCAACATCTTGTGAGCCAAAAGATGGAGAAGTCAGCTAATACTACTTTTTAATGCGCCAGCAAACATCTTCCCATCCTCATTTTTGAGATTAGCTCAGTTGGTTAGAGTATGACGATAATAGCACCAAAGTTGTAGTCTTAATTACTGTATGGGCCATTCATTTAAGAGCTGGACGCGATGATCCTGTGATCAGAATATTCTGTGAAATTTCTGTGAAATTTTAGAACAGTAATAATAATTTTTGATTCTGGAATCCCTTTCTGCTTCCAGCACAGTTTGTCACAGAATGTTAGAACTGGATTATAATACCCAGAATGAAAAAAAACCCTAACATTCTTCTTTACTGATAAAATTGACTATTTGTGGACATTATAATTTTTGTCCATAAGCAATTAAATTATGACCATCCTTGTATTTATCATCACAGACTGTGTGCACAGCTTCTCTTGTCATGTCTGACTCTTCCTGTCAGTAGGACAAGTTAGTAAGGCTCTGAATCTGAACCTGACATTGATCTTGCAGTGTAAGACTCTACATGTCAGCTGTGAGCTCAGATTGGCTGCCTAAATAGAAATACCTGAGGCCGTTTCTACATGTTCAGATGTCATAGGGCCTCTTAGACATGGGGCTGGTGATATGACATGGAGGCTTGTGGTGGTTTGGAAAAAACCTTTCCCCCAGAGGTGGTGTTTTTGATACTGGGCCAATTAAAAACTTAGTGCTCACTGCAGAAATTACATACTCACAGAACCAGAAGAGAATTTTAACTGTTTTAACTGCATAGCTGGAAGAGAGGCAGCCATGGGTTGAAATGCCACATGTAAAACGGTGGGTCAGGGGGCGTTTTCCCCCTGATCCTGACCACTGGGGCCAGGGGCTTCTTTCCTTTCCCTGCCCTAACTTGGTGGGACCTGGCATGGCTGAGTTAAGACTGTGCCCCCCCCACTGCCAGGGAGAGGTGGTGGCACGGTGCCCGACTGGCCAGTCAGTGGGCTGCAAACAGGGGGCAGACACGGCGCTGGAGCGGAGCCAGTGCAAGTCGAGGGGTGGCCAGAGCGGGCTGGGCTGATTAGCCATGACCCTTGGAAAGGTGGCTGCAGCACACAGCCATGGAGTGGCCCGGGATGAGTCGAGGCAGCAGCTAGGACCCTGAGGCGGAGGCAGCCACAGAGCAAACCTCTGCAGAGGAGTAGCCCGAGCTCCTGCAGCACGGAGCAGAGAGGCCCCTGTGAAGGGATGGCAGCAGCAGCAAACCAGACAAGCCAGAGTGTGCTTGAATCTGGGAACAGAACAGAGCAGATGGAGAGAGAGGTCTGCTGGAACGATTTTGGGGTAAAAACTGAACCAAAAAAACCCCCTAAAAAACGTTCTGACCCGGGGAGCTTGATCCCTGGGGATAGGGACCCCCACGGAACAGAGGATAAAGACTTAAAGCTTTAACTCCCTACACACTGTGGTAACGACCATGGTGAGTGAGTAGAGGTGAAAGAGAGACCCCCTCTATTCTGATGAAGAGAAAGAGATTTTCCAGCTATGACAAATCAAAACTACTGCCTTAAAGATAAGAGACACTTCCAAGTGCTACAGAAATTAATTTGGAAGAGCTGTGGCCTGAAAGTGAAAAGAAGACTTCTTCTTCTGCTTTCTTTCTAGACTATATATATTGTTTCACCAGAGAAGAGATAGTTAAGATTGCTATATATATGTATATATATGTGCTATATATATGTATATATATGTATTATAGTATTTATTGTGTTAATAATAAAGTGTAATATAATTCCCTTCCCCCACACTGAGTTGTGCCTGTCGGGAAACTTCTCTCTCACATTAGAACAAATTGTGGAAGAGCTTTTGAAATTAACTTTTGGGAATTTTTTTTCAAACCACCATAGGAGACTGTGTCCTTCTGGACCAATAGCTGGATGCTCAGCAGGATATTCAAAGGCATCTCAAAAAACACCAGACCTCCATGTCTAGGCAACAGCACTGAGCTCGGTGGAGTTTTCAGAGCTGTTTAGATGACTAAATCTGTCTACTTTAGGATAATCTGGATAAATCTCTTGACTCCACTGACCGGGTTAACTAGATTTCCATAGACTATGAGGAGTGTAGACACCCACCTCACTTTTAAAGCTATACATTACAGACAAATCTAAGTGTCTGATCCTCAGCTGAAATCTAGACCGGAATTCCTCCTTTTAATGAGCTGAATTAGTTCTGAGAATGATTCAGACCACCTGGAAAGAGTGGAGAAAGAAATGGAGAGAGGAAAAAATGAGAAGATTGGTGGATTAGGAGACAAGGCTTATGAGGAAAGATTGGATGAAATTATTTGGTATGGAAAAGATCAAAAGGCACAATAATGGTCTTCAAGTAGTTTTTGTAGAAAGGACAGTTGTAAATTATTCCCTATGTACTCTGAAAATAATGGGAGTAATTGCAGTAAAGGGAAGTGTAGTTCTGACCTTGAAAGAGGAGTTTCTATCATAAGGATGATGAAGTGCTGATCTACACAGCCTGGGGAGGCAGCAGAATTGCAATCTCCAGTGTTTTTAAAGAACAGGTTAGACAAGTATTTCCAGGAATTATTTTGGTGTAATTGAGTGTGCCTGGGGGCTGTGACCTGGCACAGGTGAGCTTTTAGCCTCTTCGGTCATATTTTCTCCAGTCAAATCTCTTCTACTTCTTAATCTTGAATTACTCCTTGCTGAACAGGATACATCAATAAAATATCTCCTTTAATTTTAAATTTTGCTCCTTTTATGGTGAAAAAACAGTACCTGTTTAAAACTAGACAGCAGTGATGAGACATTAAAAGAAATAGCTTAGATAATGCCTCTACCACAACATTTACCTTAGTAGAAGAAGAAATAGAGCTGTAAACTGGAAGTAGCTATAAGCAGCATGTGCCTTATTTGTTTATTTAAATCTCTCTCTCTCTTTTCTTTTCTCCTAGCAAAGAGAAACACCTGTAGCAGTGTGGGATGTCATATAAAATAGAGGAGCACTTGCCTGATGTTACTTTACCCTCACTGCTAATGAGGTCACTATTCTCATTCCCAAGTATCTACAAGATTTGCCTTTTCTCTCCTGCTGCAGGGCATTATTACAGAGAGCTCCGATGGCTGGCCTTGAATTAATTAGTTGGAGTAGGGACCTAGCATTCTCTCATAACAACCCATGGACAAAACTGAAGCAAAAGGTTAGACTTTGGCAGGCACTGAATCACATTAACTCTGCCTGTACCCATCTAAGGAGGAAGGGAGGGATGTTGTCACAGATCTGTTTGCTGCACTTCGAAAAAAAAAGACGTGTAAAATTTTAAATATAAAGCTTCCTGCTGTGCCTTTTTCCACCATAACTATAAAGACATTTTGCGTTTAGGTTGGGCTCTGGATTATATTTTGCCTTTGATGGAAATTAGCACAAAGAACAAATAGTTGTAACACCAAGTGAAGTAGCTTTGCTGGATGTTTACTGTGGTCTCCCCATAGCTCTGCTGAGCCTATGGTTGGGAATACTTATCTGAAGTAACTTTCTACAATTTATTCTAATTCTTCTGGAAAAGATATTTAATAAAAAGGTAGACAAGACAAAAGAGGCTTTTGGCTGAACTCCCGCTTCAGGTCACCAGTTCCCTTTCAAACCCTTTATAGTTTTAGTTACTAAAAATAAAATTTAAAAAAGTATCCTTCTAACTGGGCAATACTGTTCAGTCAAGGTAGGTTGTGTTTTTATTCTAGTTCATGGTGACAGAATTCTTTGTTTCATTTAAGAGAGGCTTCTTCTAAAAGCTGGGAAGTGAAAGTGGAAAATTTGCAGCTCAGGATGTATACTGTGACTATGCTATTGGAAGGAGAAATGGATAGAGCTGAAAGAAGAGACACTGACATTAGCTGAGAGAAAACAGGAGAGGACAGCAGAGGAGAAAGTTATTAAGATCACAAATGGCGAGTGACTGGAAAGTAAGTGAAAAAACAGTGCCAGAGCAAATAGGTAATTACCTATCAACCTCCAAGAGAAAACTTACACTTAGAGTTTCTTGTGATCATCTTATGTGCAGCCAGTAAGATGTTATCAAGCTCCATGAATCCAGAGAAGAGCTGCATCACGAGGAGCCAAGGGCCTTTTTGGCTCACTGGCAGAAGGGAGAAACTGTGGCAGGTGGCTGCATCCTTCACACAGCCATGAATGGTCATGCTGCCTCAGGCTAGTACAGCTGGAGAGATAAAAGCCAAAAGCAATTTGACTATTAAAGCAGGGTTAAAGTACAAGATGCAAGAAAGCCACTGGTTAGTACTTGCCCTTTCTCCTGGAGTGTATCGCTGTGAGAATAAATCTAAACTCTTTTAGAAGTAAGCACTCTTGGCTCCCTGGATTCTCCACCCAGCAGCCTCAGGCCTGGGCAGCTGCATCACATGGAGCAGGCGTTTGCAGCAAGGATATAGCACTGAATCTCTAAATCATCTCAGCAGCTGGGCATCAGTCGCAAGGTAGAGAAAGGCTCCAGTTTCCAAGCCAAGCTGTATTATTAGGCTGGCAGCTGGATCTTTCAGTTGAAATGAACTGTAATCACTGCTGGCAGCAGAAAGAGCAGGAAGACAACAGGGCTGAATGGTTTTCACTCATGAATGCAAAGTAAGAAGCCTACAGTGGTTTCAGTTCGTTTGGACCGAAGTTAGCACATACATTCTTTGCTCATGTTAGTATGCTCTCATCTACTTATTCATAAAGTTTGATAATTTAGGAAGTAAGAATACATGATTCCTTAGTTGAAAATACAGTCGATACTGTAGCTAAGCAGAAGTGGTAAATTAATATAGAGGTAGAGAAACAACTGTTTAGAAAAAAGGTACATAATTTTTTTCCGAAGTCTTGGGAGTTGTCATTTCTTCATGAGAAATGGTTTATTTTCCTGAAAGGAACATAAAATGATTGTTAGCATCAGTGATATAACCTCAGTTGCCACTTCATCCAAATACTCTGCAGAAAGGGGTGATACCTTCTGAGAATATGAGGTGGGAGAGACCATCTTATTCAGGATATTCCCCAGTAATCAGAAATCACAGCAAGTTTACCAGTTAGCAAGATAGACAATGTGACACAGCTAGTGCCACTAGCTTCACTAGTACATTCACAGAACCACAGAATCAGTTGGGTTGGAAAAGACCTCTGAGACCACCAAGTCCAACCTATGACCAAACAGCACCTTGTCAACTAGATCATGGCACTAAGTACCACATCCAGTCTTCCCTTAAACACCTCCAGGGACAGTGACTCCACCATCTCCCTGGGTAGTCCATTCCAATGTTTAATCACCCTTTCTGTGAAGAAATTCCTCCTAATGTCCAACCTAAACTTCCCCTGGCGCAGCTTAAAACTATGTCCTCTCATTCTGTTGCTAGTTCCCTGAGAGAAGAGGCCAACACCCTCCTGGCTACAACCTTCTTTCAGGTAGTTATAGAGAGTGATAAGGCCCCACTGAACCTCCTCTTCTCCAGGCTAAACAACCTGAGCTTCCTCAGCTGCTCCTCATAGGACCTACTCTATATACCTTTCACCACCTTTGTTTCCCTTCTCTGGATTTGTTGCCCTTCTCTGGATCCAGAATTCACTTCACTGAGAGGGTTGTCACTGGAACAGGCTCCTCAGGGAAGTGATCAGGGCACTGAGACTGTCAGAATTCAAGGAGCATATGGATGATACCCTTAGTAATATGATTTAGTTTTAGGCAGTCCTACATTGGTCCTCGATAATGCTTACAGATCCCTTCAAACTTGAGATATTCTGTGATTTTGTGATTCAGGAGGGACATTCCCAGAGATCTACACATACACATAACAGCAAAGACCATTTCAGAGTTTTGAGTTTTATTAAGTAATTCAATGTTTATAGGCATTTGAATTCTCCAGTTCATTAACAACCCTTCCCCCGGCAACATCTGTAATTAAGAATATCAAACACTGTGTGGGAAATTGTTGCATTATGAGCCTCCACAAGAAGTGGTTGTGTTTTTCAAAGAAGCTCTTATAGCACTGTTCTTAGTAGTTAGTGCTGGCTATTATAGTACACAAAAGCCAATGCTATGTAAGGGAGTTTGTTCAGAGCACATGTGCTGTCAGAGGCAGCCTCTGACCAGCTCCCTGTCTGTGCAAGCACTCCAAAAGAGGGAGCTCTGCTGTACAGAGTCATAGAAAGGCTTAGTTTGGAATGGACCTGTTAGATCATTTATTTCCAACCTATTTGGATCATGAAGGACTAGTCCCTTGGTATGTCATTTGTTCTGACCATTTCCTTCTGGAGTGCTTTGAACTTTTTCCATCCCAAGCTGGTCCACTTCCAGTTTTGGCAGTGGGTGCAAGTGATTAGCTGCAGCACTGGTTTGGAGTGAACATCACTCTGCTGGTCAGAGTGTGCCTCCATGGCCATAGTACCAGTGTATGTTGTGCTCCTATACTGGCTCACTAAAGACTTGGCCAATCTGGAACCAGTCTCTGTGGATTTTTACTGTGTTGCCGATTGCTCCCCAAAATACTATAGCATCACCTCTAAAACATGCCTGTTTTATCCTCAGTCTCTCTATGATGGTCTCTCCAGCCCAGCCACAGTCTGCTGTCCTTGCTAGGACAGGATTTGAAAGTCATGTGGAGCAATACGCTTTCCTTCCACAAAGCAAAGAACAAAGCCTACCTTCTTTTGGTTAGTGAAAGGACAGGAAGTGTGAGATTTCCATCTAGTTACCTACCCAGCTGGAGCCTGGAGCTGCCACACAAGATCTCCCCTCTAAGGAGAGCAGCTAACTCAGGGGAGTGTCCCCTTGACAGGTTACTGCTCTACCAAAACTGTCAAACTACAAGAGGTCAAAATGCAAAATCTCCTGTTGCTCGTATAGACTCATCTGTTTCTGCAGTCATCAGGAATAACTCATCTCACCTCACTTCAGCCATCTAGTACCTGGGTATAAACTAGGTATCTAGTATCCTACTATAGTTAGAGGACAGACATGGGCACCTCACAGTGATGATTCATCTCACCCAAAGTGTATGTTTAAAATATATGGAATCATACTCTGGAAATGCCTATTACTCTTCATTAACCATAAAGAGACCCTAGGTAAGTAGCTGCAGAATCCCCATTTAGTGGGGAATAATATTCCCCACCAGTAACAAAAGTTTTGTGACTTCAACTCTGCAAAATATTATGACAGAATTAGATACAACTGTGACCACCGTGTATTATCCAAAAGATGCACTGGGCTGGTGCACAGAGAAGGAAGGATGGAGATTCTTGCCCAGTTAGTCACCCTGCCCTAGTATGAATGTACATGACATACAGGCTGATACAAAATGACATCTGTGTGTTTGATTCCCCAAAACCTGTCCTCTAAACAAAAATTATCCTGAAAAATACAGATGGTTGTATTTTGAAATTCCCAGTGCTACCTAATACTTCGCAGAAGCCCTTCCACTCTCCCAACATTGGTAATAGTGTCAGAGTCCTGTGTTCACTTTAAGGTATTTATATTAAAGAAAGAAAAGCTCAGTTTGAGATACTCCCAGAACAGACAAACAAAAAGAATCAGATTTAAGCCATGTATAATGGGAAAACCGAAAGATGGGGAAGATATGCATGCATGTTTACATTTGTCTGTGTTACCAGGCAAACATGCTGTATTAATAACAAGATTAACCTAGGATTTTTTAGAATACTTCCAGTCAAGTCAGGCCTTCATCAACAGAAGGCTGGAAAGGGTGGCTATTAAATTTTCATTAACTTTTTTTTTCCCAGACTAGGCAATTTAGAGAGATTAATAATTCCCTCTAGGTCTCATTGAGCTCTTGCTGAGGGTCTATGCACACATATGTTCATGAGTCGTAATAAACATGGCAAGTAACCAAGTTCCTGTGCAGGAACGTGGCTGTGTTTTACATGTTATTTAAGCACTTATGACACATACTAGGAAATTAGTACTTTTCCCCTGTTTTTATGCTATTTCCTTCTCTTTTTCTTGATTCTTGCCTGAATCAAGAGTACTAGGTAAGCCTGTTTTAAAACATAGTAATAGCCAGGAAGGCTTAATCTAACAAGTGATTTGTGTGTTGCACTCTATAGTGTTCTGTGGTTTATTTCATGGAATTGATTAATTTTAGAACAAGAAAAGATTGTTTACTAAGTAAGTAAAAGATCACATACGGAAAGGATTATGAAGTACCTTTTGATCTACTCACAGAATGAACCTGTGAATGAGTTTGCTGGTCAGTACTTCATTTGTTTCAGGAATTTATTTCTGAAGAACTTACAATTATTACATCAGCTGCACTGTAACTAATGCTGCATGTGCCATTTTCTCGGCTTTTTCATGACAGTTCTTCACCAACTTTAGAAGTGTCATGGTTTGAGAGCCCCAAAAATTTAATTCCCTAGTCAAAACCCCCTCCCACATCTCAAGCTAGTATAAGATGTGTTTTCCAGACAACCACACGAGACTCAAAATGGAGAAAGGGAATATATTACAATGACTGTACACATAAATATTATGATACATTGCACACACGATCTCAGTTATCTCTACTATGATAAATCAGTATTTACAATGGACCAGATCTCTTCTCCCCTCCAAATAAAAGTTCAGGAGGGAAGAAGGAAAGATCTTTTCCAGTCTCAGAGCAGCAGTTTCTCTACAGGGCAGCAGCTTATCTCTTCCCACGCAGCAGTAGCCGTGGCTGGATCTCTGCCAGCACACATAAGGGGGAAATCCAAGCCCCCTCAGCCACTCGTTTCAAGCGAGGGTCTTCTTCCGTAGGCTGTGTTCACCAGGACAAGGGTTACTTCACTACGTCATATCACGAAGCTCCGGGGTCTCCATGACAGTCCTTATCTTTAGGGGATTCAAGCCCCTTTGCAGAGCTCCTGTGCTCTGCCTCAAGCTGCCAGCTTGGTGGCAACCCCCTCTGCATTCTTCTCCGTCCCGGTCTAGCTTTCCAGGACGCTTTGAGCTTTTCAGCTCTTCTCTCTCTCTGGTGCTGCATGTTGCATTTTAGGACTTCCATCCAGTAGAGTCCACCACCCAAACTTAAGAGGGGTCTCAAAAGGGTTTTGGGGAGTCTGGTTCAGTTCTTACCCCCAAAACTCTGTGTAGAGTTTAGTCCTGCTCTCTCTCTCTTCATTAGACATCTCTGTGTCTTCTTGGCTGCATACTGTGGCTTTCTTATCTTTTGGCTCTTAGCCATAGTCTCTGGACTCTGCTTCTGCTGCTGCTCTGTCTCTGCTCACTCACGGTGGAGAAAACTTTTTTAGCTTTGAGCCACAGGTACTTAGCCCAGCATTCCGCTGTTCCAAGTCCCTGCAGCCCCCCCAGCCAGGGGCTGGGGGGCCCCAGAGGCCCCAAGGGGCTTCAAGCCCCTTTCTAGTGGTGTCAGAACATGGCTACCACTTCTACAACCAAACTACAACTAACCTTCTCTTCCAATTGCTTGTGATATGTTTATATTTCTCAGAAGCGCTCATTGGTTAAAACTTCAAAACTTCCAAGGTCACCACCCCCTGGGGTTTTACCATTTTATAACTGCAGGGGGAAAAACTGTTTCCCCACCACCACAAGAAGTTAAAAGCAGAAGAAGCCTGGTAGAAGAAATTGGATCATGGGCTTTAGGAAATAACTTTGATCTGAGTTAGTGAAAGTGACTAGCTCCATGAAATTTTGTAGTTGCAGACATTACCATTTTCTCTGGCATTGTTGTCATGGTCACAATGGGCTAAGGCCATCAGCAAGACAAGATTTCTAAGCAGAGATAATACTTGGGTTAGTCTTTTCCGATTCTTTGAAACTTTGCAGTTTATTGAGACCAGTGTTACAAGCTCTTGCTATGACCACAGTATATATCCAGTGAGACACAAGCAGTCAATTATTAAAGATTCAAAATTGGACTCTCAAATTTTCTAGGATTTGCACACATGAATCACTGAACTGATGAAAAAAGAGGGAAGAGGTGGAAGAGAGACAAATTAACACTTATATATGCTGATGTTTACAGAAGTCAAGATGAATGTGTGAAGTAATCTTGTTAACATCCTGGATCCGACAAATACTTAATATTTCAGTGAGTAGTGCAAAAAGGGAGGAGCTTCAGTTGAGGACAACCCACTCACCCATGTTCCCTAGGAGGAAAGTCTTCACTGCTACTTCATTTCTGCACCCAGAATATGCACACAACATAAACATCATTTCACAAACACCAGGCATACTTCTTGCGACAGTTTATTAGAGTCTGCTTCCGAAAAGCACAGACCAAACCATACCATGTTTGGCTCCCTCAGGCCAACATAATCTTCCATCACTATACTGCTTGGCTAGGCAACCTCCAAGATATCACCAATTTTCTCAGTTACAAGACTGTCTGATCGGTTGTAACAGAGCTCTGGTATTAGGTTAGTGGCTTTGAACTGAAAAACTGCACAAAAATAATAAAGATTATATGTTTGGTGCTATGCAATGTTTTCATGCCCAGTCTTCCTCAGAGGATAATAGTTTGGAAATGCAATAATTCGTTACCACTCAGCCAGAAAGCCCTGGAGCAGAAATATTCAGCAGTACAGGTGCGGTTAATATTATAGGGGACTGCCAAAATGAATAAACATAGTGATACTATAGCCCCATGGGCTGATCTGATCCCATGTTTGGTCTCTACGAATGCCTCCAAGCCATACCTGATACATCTAGTTTAAGAAACCTGCTCGGGCTTAGAAATGTACAAATGCTTGTACAAGGGCATCAAAAATCAGTTGAATTTAAGCCACCAAAAAATAGTTTATTCGTTGTGATTCTATGAAAAAAAAATCAAACAATATCAAATTGAGAGGCCAATCAGCTGACTAGGGGGTGGAACCCAGCCCTTCTACAAGGGATTTAAACGGCTGCTGGGAGTTCCAACGACCCGGAGAGGGACGTGGCACAGCAGTTAGCAGCGGCATGGCATGGCAGTTAGCGAGGCAGTTCGTGCTGGCAGGGCAAGCGGGAGGGGCACAGCCACCTCCCAGCTTTTTCTTTTTCTGCCTTTTTTTTGTTTTTTTTTTTTCCTTGTAACTCAACTTAAGCCAACAATGGTTTCCAAAAAAGCGAAAGCTGTTGCTGCTGCTGTTATCACAAGGGGTGTGTTCACACAGACAGAAGCCCCCAAGACGGATGCAGCTGTTCAGGTCTCTGGCTGTGCAGAGTGTTTGAGCCTGGTTTCAGTACTAGAGGACAGTGTGAGCAGCGTCTGTGTATGATGTGAGCAGGTGAATGATTTGCTGTGCCTGGTGGTAGAGCTCAAGGAAGAGATAGAAAGGCTAAGAAGCATTAGGGAAAGTGAAAGGGAAATTGACTGGTGGAATTGCACCCTTTTGCCCCCGAAAGAAGTCCAGCGGGAGACAGTGAAGCCCTGCCCCTCCTGCCATCAGGCAGTTGCAACAAATCAAGAAGATGGGGGAGAATGGAAACAGGTCCCTGATGGGAGAGGTAAAAGAATCCCCTTCCAACCCCCACCATCTCCCTGAGTGCCCTTAAAGAACAGATATGAGGCCCTGGACCCAGAGAATCAGGTAGAGGACAGTCAAGAGGAAGATCTGTCTGGAGGGTCTCCTGGTTGCACCCCATCTACCAGACGGATTACAACCATGGCTATAAAGAAAAAAAAAAAGAAGGGTGGTTGGAGTTGGTGACTCCCTTCTGAGGGGAACTGAAGGCCCTATATGTTGACCAGACCCATCCCACAGGGAGGTCTGCTGCCTTCCCAGGGCCCAGGTGAGTGATGTTAGTAGGAGAGTCCCTGAGCTAATTTTACCATCAGATTATTATCCACTGTTGGTAGTCCAGGCTGGCAATGATGACATTAATGACATTAATGGAAGAAGTACCAGGGCAATTAAAAAGGACTTCAAGGCACTGGGTTGATGTGGAGGAGCACAGGTGGTGTTTGCCTCAATTCCTGCAGTAGCAGGGATGAATGAGGAGTAGGAAAACCCATCTTATCAATAGATGGCTAAAGGATTGTTGCCACCAGCAGAATTTTGGGGTTTTTTGACCATGGGACAAATTCCATGGTATCTAGTCTCTTCAAATCAGATGGGCTTCATCTATCTAATAAGGGCAAAGGGACTCTAGCCCATAAATTGATCAGGAAGGCTTTAAACCAAGTTTGAAGAGGGAAGGGATTGAAACCGGGCTCTCCAGAAAGGAGCCCAAGGGTGGAAAGCCTGAGTTAAGAGTAAAATCAGCAGCCCCATGCAGCATTACAGGCTGGGGACAGAGTGGCTGGAGAGCAGCCAGGCAGAAAGGGACGTGGGGGTTTGGATTGACAGGCAGCTGAACTAGAGCCAGCAGTGTGCCCTGGTGGCCAAGGATGCCAATGGCATCCTGGCCTGTATCAGGAACAGTGTGGTCAACAGGTCCAGAGACGTGATTCTTGCCCTGTACTCAGCGCTGGTGAGGCCACACCTGGATTACTGTGTCCAGTTCTGGGCCCCTCAGTTCAGGAAGGATTGAGGTGCTGGAGCAGGTCTAGAGAGGAGCAAGAAGTCTGGTGAAGAGACTTGAGCACAAGTCCTCTGAGGAGAGGCTGAAGGAACTGGGGTTGTTCAGCCTGGAGAAGAAGAGGCTCAGGGGAGACCTCATGACTCTCTACAACTACCTGAAAGGAGGTTGTAGCCAGGTTGGGGTTGGTCTCTTCTTCCAGGCAACTGTCAGCAAGACAAGAGGGCATGGTCTTAAGCTGTGCCAGGGGAGGTTTAGGTTAGATATTAGGAAGAAATTCTTTACAGAAAGGGTAATCAGGCATTGGAATGGGCTGCCCAGGGAAGTGGTGGATTCTCCGTCTCTGGAGATTTTTAAGATGAGACTGGATGTGGCACTTAGTGCCATGGTCTAGTAACCATGGCGGTAGTGATCAAGGGTTGGACTTGTTGATCTCGGAGGTCCCTTCTAACCCAACTGATTCTGTGATTCTGTGATCTGTTGATATAGTCACAAAACCTGTAACATTAGTTGGGTCACTGAGTCATCACTCCCCAGACCTCCTCCACCACTGCCTCCTCTCTCATCAGCCAAACCATCAGAGGGAGAGACCTGGAGATGGGCTGTGATTCTATTTCCCACCCTCCTAGTCAACAGCATTCTACCTTGCTCCAGCCAAGCAGAGCAGGTCTTGCCTGCAGGTTATTGAAGTGTGGCAATAAGAATGGTGCATATTGGACTTTTCATTATGGAAGAGTCTTTCAGAGCTCAAATGTTCTCCTGGCGTTAAATTTTTGGGACCTCTTTTCAAGAATGAAGGAGATTGGCCCTTTCTTAGGAAGAGATAGACATGGTAGTGTGCTATTCTGAATTCAAGGTTTGTTTTGACCAACTTTGGGGCACAGAGCTAGATGGTAGATTGTTGGCATCAATCTGCCTACCCCTATGAGAAACTGCATAATATGCTTCCATTTGGATTTAATTTATCTTAATTAAAATATTCCATCTTGATCTAAGGGGATAAGGAGTCCACTGTAGCCCTTGGAAAACAGTTGGGTTAATCAGTTAGCCACTCAGTGAATCATATTCACATGAATTTAATTTTAATTTGTCTGGCTTCAAATTCCAAATGTTGAATTGTATTATACTTTTACCTGGATGGACCAAAAATTTATTTATGAAAATATTTTTCATCATGTTGATTCTTACAGAGATGAAGTCATAACTTTATCTCAAAAAGGTTAGAGTACCTAAACTTTTTCACTTAAAAGAAACACATTGATTTTTTTCTAGTTCTTCTTTAAAGACAAACCAGTTCAATGCCTTCTTTTCACTATATTTTCCAAACCCAAATCCATTATGCTCAACATGGTTTCACCAACGACAGACACAGAGGTAAGGTAACAAATACAATGTGCTCATGACTTGAGCTTTTTTCTTTTAAGCTTCCACAGACTTTGCTAATCCCTTCTGTAAAAAACCATGAGTTCATAATTCCCAGCTCCTAGAAAAGCATCCTAACCATCTTTTATGTGATCAAGTTTCTTTCAAGAAAGTGTGATAGGGAAGGTAGGGAGGTTAGTTTATAATTGCCTTGTATTTGTATCACATTTCTGCAGTTTAACTAGTAGCAGGGCTAGTCAAAGGACTCTGGCCCTTTGACTTAAGCCTACAATGCATTTTATGTTAATTGTTAAATGAAGTAGGTATGGGAGCCTAAATCTCTTCCCTGAGAGCTACCCTTGTAGACTCATGGTCACTTTTGTTCTGTGTCTCTACTGACGGAGTGTGGTGGTTTGAAACTCCTAAGAACCTAATTTTTAAGTTCAAGCCCCCCCCCTCCTCCCCCCCCAGTTTGCCCCTGTGAGAGGGTTTAGTGATGGTATGGACCTGATATCTTTTTCACCCCATGTGGAGAGTTTTCAGACAAAGCACAACCATTTGTTATTGGGGAAAGGGGAAAATATTTACAAAGGTTTATTTACACCCACATATATATTTACATTAAATTAAATTTCTCCTCTTCTTCAATAAAAGTCCAAGAAGAAAAGAAAAAAGTCTTTCTATCACCTCCCAGGCCACAGTTCTTTCATTTCAGTTTTTTGTGGCACTGGTTAGTGTCCTTAATTTTCCTGAGGCAGCAGATTTAAGTATGGCAGTCAGGATTTTTGTTCTTACTTTGTGGAAATTTCAACCCCAAGCCCGAGCCTTCAGGGGATTTCCTTGTAGATCTTCACTCCTCTTGGGTTAGAACATTAAAAGCAGCTTTCAGTTCAATCTTACCAACGCTCTTTTGCTCTGTCCCACCTGGACAGCTTGATAGAAACAGCAACAGCAGCAGCAGAGGGCACGGCCACCTCCTCCGCATTCCGTCCTGGCTCAGCTCTCAAGACAAACTCCAGGTTTTCAGCTCCTTTCTCTCTCTCTCTAGCTGCTGCTGCATTTCGGGACTCCCTAAGGGTTTGGAAGTCCACCCCTCCTCTTCAGAGAGTCTCTGGTTTTGGGAAAATAATACAGTCTTACCCCAAACCAGCTCTGTTGAGTTTTCCTCTGTTTTGTTGCCAGTTCTCCCTCCTGCAGGAACATCTCTGCGTCTTTCAGCTGGCTTCCCGTTATCTCGCTGCTACTGGCTATCTTTTGGCTTTTAGCCATCGCTGCCTCTGTTCAGGACTGCTCCGCTGCCGCTTTCAATGTCTTCTGCTGCTGCTGACAGTAAGGAAACTCTTCCAGCTCTTGATTACGGGAGCCGGTCCAGCTTTGACACTATACCGGGTCTCCTGTAGCCTCGGCTGGGCTCTGGGGACCCCAGAGGGGCTCACTGGCCCCCTGCTTCCTTGTGGCTCAAATCATGGTTACCCACCTACTAAAAAACTATCTTCACTACCTTCTCTTCCGTTTCTGTGGGCATGT
Organism: Pseudopipra pipra; assembly: GCF_036250125.1. Classification (NCBI taxonomy): domain Eukaryota; kingdom Metazoa; phylum Chordata; class Aves; order Passeriformes; family Pipridae; genus Pseudopipra; species Pseudopipra pipra. The sequence continues at coordinate 68,814,394 of NC_087550.1, read as the reverse complement.
AATTTCTGTAGGGCGCACGTGGACTATTGATTGGTCCAGTAAGAGTATTATCAGTGGGGTAAACCATTACTACCTCAAAAAAGGTTTTTCAAACCACCACACAGAGATAGCCCTCAGTTACCAGGAGCTGGATGCACTTTGGTCTATGTTCCCAATGTAAAAATCATTTCGATGTTACTGTTCAAGAAAATTATTGTTTGCAGTGGGTTTTTTTATGTGTGTGCAAATACTAAAGTGAGTGAAATGAAAAAAAAAAAAAGGAAGATATGTGGCTGGTAAATTGGGCTAACAGTAAAGACCAGAAATAACCCACTGTGATTAGCTTTGGTAGCTGCAGGCACTTGAAAATATCTCCTAGACATATATCAACTGAATTTTGCTTATCATTTATTGAAGCAAAAGAATACTACTTAGAGGGTCAAGTAACAAGATTTTGACAGAGTCCTCAGGAAACTGTAGAGGCACCGAAACTTTAGCATTCCTAAATGATTAGGGACCAGAGAAAAATTATCTCCTTTTCCTTGGTGGACACTGTAAATGTAAGGTAATGTCAATTCTTTAAAGCCACGCACAAATCCTCATGCAGATCAACAGACATTAGAATTCTCCCAAACACAGGGGGAAACAGCAGGCTCTCACAGGGTGCTGGTTTTTTGCATGCTCAGGCTGATCCTTGCCTGCTGTTTTCAGCAAATACCTCAGATGCACTAGCAGGGGTTTCAGCTGGATTTGACCTTTACATCTTTCTGTGATCTGCCTGAGAGGTGAGTCTCCCAGCACAGCACATACACAGTAGAGGGCAAAATACTGCACAAATTACACTGTTCATAATTTTTTCCATCCCACAGCACAGACATTACCACTTTTTCCATTTCCCAGATGCTGTGTGGTTTTACATTTATTGAAAAATTGATTTTATGTTCACTTTTAATAGTCCTTTTCCAAAGGAAAGATTCAGCTTCATTTTGTCTCTGTTAGAGCTGTAGCCCTAGATGGACAAGTAAGCATTCAGAACAATAATACTGAAGCACAGACCTCTAAGAATCTGTTTTAACAATAACCATCCTGAAGCCAGAAGCTAAAACAACAAAGCATGTTTGCCACATAACAAACCTCAAAAGACAGTGGGTAAACCCAGTGTATTTCACTAAAACTGTGTTGTGTGGTAAGTATAGAAAGGTTTTGAACTTTTTTAATTATGAAAGTCAATTCCAATCTGACTGCAATAGTGATAATGCAGAGATACAAAACACCTAACAAAAAAGCCTTTGCACAATTCTATACCAGTACATTTATTCTGGAGTTATTAAAAAAAAAAAAAGAATTTAAAAAACACTGCAAGAGCTAGTTAGTGTTTACAGCAGCTGACAATAAGACATGTCCCAGGTACGTTCCAAGTCCAGAGCAAAATATTAATATCTCAGCAAATTACATAAAAATGCTTTATAGAACTAAATGTCTCACTTCCAAGAGCTTGTCTCAGGGCTAAAAGTGAGAGCTGTGTGTCCCATCCTAAAAATCCAGACCCAGAGGTAAAAAGGTCTTTTTTGTCATCCAAAAAGTCATAAAATATCAAACTGCTTTTAAATGCTGACATACTCCATGACAGAATTTTAAAAAAAGAAAACGAAACTATTACGGAAGTGAGACTGATGGAAAATTAATATATGAAGTACAAAACCTTTCATAATGTGCAAAGAGGACTATTTTAGGCTATCTATTTGAATGGTCATAATAAGTTTTGTTTGTGGTGGATTATAGGAGAGATTTTAGTGTGCAGATTGGTTTTTCATATGGCTGTGCAATTAATCACATAATTATCTCCTTTATGAGACATTCATGTACTAAAATGCTGTTGTCCCTCTGCTAAGCATCACCCAATTTCTAGGTCATATGAATCAGCTTCTCTTTAGAGGGAAAACAAGTAGCATGCTCCCTGCGTAACTCCTCCAATCACATGTGTAATAGTGTCATACATTTCTCCAGATTAATTGCCACCCTCTCAGAACAGAGGTGGGCATGAGCATGTCACAGCCAAGCTGGTGTTCCTTGAGTTCAGCTCACGGCAGCTCCTGGCTTCAGGCGGTGCCTCTGCCTCTGTAAATAATGCTGCTGTATTAGCAAGCATAAGAAAACTAGTTACCTTGCCTTTTTGATCCCTTACTTTCCCACACACCCACTACCACCACCAAACAGGTAGAGCAATTGCCTGCTGCTCGCCCTCAGTACTCTGTGAAAGCCCTTGTGATAGTGCCATCTAGTGCCATCTGCCTCAAAAATACACCTACAACCCCCTCGCCCCGTCCCCAGAGAATCCTAAAAATCCTTGAACGCGCTCGTTACTGCATCAGGCAAACTATGATGACAATTTGTACCCATGGAGCACAAAGATAAATGACTGCATCAATATTTTGTTCGAGTTTCCCCACAGATGACCTCTCCCTAGTCCTAGATCTCCTTCCATTCTGTCCATCAGTTTTTACCCTCATCTGGAGCAGTTATTCTTGGGTCTCAGCAATTCAGTATCATCCACTAAGAACAAAAGAGTACCTAATTATTCTATTTATCCTATTTATGGAGCTTAATATGTTCAAAATATCCATTTTCAGATGTAAGCGCTATATAGGCTGTATTACATACATATACATATAGTGTACCTACTATTAGAATGGCTGTGAATATCAGACATTTGTATTGAATATTGAAATATTGCATTTTTACATACAGAAAGTACTGAATATTGTGCCAAAACCTCTTTCACAGTGTCACTAAGAAAAAGTCTTGGTAACTTTCAGCACTGGATAATTACGGTCATTGGCTGAGCACAGTCACTGGACGATCTCTGTCAGTCACCTCAGTAAGTGATTCAGCATAAGCTGTAGCACAGACAGGACAGATGCTCTAGGCACTGAAGATTAATTAGGTACATTAGATGCCAAATATTTTCAGTTTCTGTGGGTCTATGAAAATACCAATCCTATATGGAGTAGTTGCTGAAAATGATTAGCACTTTGTTAAAAAAAAAAAGTAAAAGAAGAAAGAAAAAAAGCAATATGTTGCAAACATTAAACTAATACTTAATGGTTTCCTACAACTAGTTGTCCAGCTTTCATGTCTTTGACCACAAGATGCTGGCTTGCCTATGGAGGATGGTAGGACTATCAGGAAGTGTATCAAATGGATTAAGTAGTCTTTGAGAGGCCTAACATGCTTTTTGGAATATTATCTTCTGTTCAGAGGACTCTTTTTATACGGCACATCTAGAGAGTTTATGTTACCCTTTATGTTAGATCTGTCTTCAAAGTCAGATGTGGAGCAAACAGACAGTACCATTTTTTAAATTTTATTTGATTTCTATGTCATGTCTCATTTTCAGCAATCTCAGAGAGTACAGATTCCTTATATAAAAGCATTCATTAGGATTCCACATCTGAACCATTCTGTATGTCACCCGAAGTCTACTATCTGCAGACATAGTACTAATAAAAATGTGTATGATTAAAGTTTTCCAACACTTTTTAACATCAAGAATTTTTTCTGGTTGCTTATCCCTACCAAATTATTTCTACAAGATGTTTATCTGACTGTATGTTTTTTGGAATGTTGGCAAAAAGATGGAACAATAAAAAAATAAAGATTTTTTTAGTAGTATATATTATTATAAATTATACTGGAAGATGGAATCTGCTCCCTTTTGTTATGGCATTCCTTTGTGATCCTAAGCAAGCAATTGGGTTAGCTTTATCCTCTAGTTAAAGAGATTTTTTTTTTCTCTCTCTTCTTATATTAATTCCCTAACTGAAAATGCGTGGTAATTCTAGTTCTCCCTCTCTCAAGCTCAACATAAAAGTTGAGTCATTTGTTCTGGTTACTGTGGACATGATGGGGTTAGAGTAAGCATCACATTTGGCATGCTACACAGTAGATATGACTATCCCCATACACATAGAAAGCCAGAATGAACTAGTCCTCAGTCAACGTTGTCTGTCTAATGTACAACACTCTATGGAAAAAAGACTTTATAATTGTGCATATAAAAACTTATATAATGCATATGCATATGAGAGAAATGAAAACTGACTTAGTTCTACCATGATGAAAAATTGGTCCTCTGTGCCCATTGTGGCGGTACTACACACAGGGGCTATGTCTGCAGGATCTGCCTGTTTCCCAGGTCACAGTTTCTGGGCTGAGAGCATTTCAGACTAATTAAATATTTTCCTGGTGAGTGGTGGAACCCATTTAAATGAGTGAGAAAGAAAGTGTTTAACAAACATTTGAGGAGCAAACATTGTCTGGTATTTTTTTGAAAAGAATTGGCACTGGGAAATTAAGAATAAAAGATGTTTATATTGAAACAAAAGTGGTTTGATGCCTTGGAATCATGCATTGGAAGTTTTTCTAAGATATTAAAAGAAGATCATAGGGAGTCTGCATAACCACACACGTTCTTTTAGCACAGTCTCAGGAAAACTTGCAGGGCCACTAAGCAAAAGATGACTGGCAGGAGCTTTCACAACTTAAAAAGAACAAAATGCTCCTTATTAAATTCTGAAACTTTTAAATAAAAAAGCCTACATGAAAAGATAACTTTGACATTTGCCTCTTGAATTCCTGAAATATGAAATGAATCTGGTTTTCAGGTTAACCCTTTCTTTTTCAATACCTATCTTGCAGTGGGTCGTGGTGAAACCATAACAGTTAATAATTGAAATGTGATTACATCTGTAAAGTTTGTTTATGCACTGTAGTGTGCATGGGTCCTCCTCGGGAAGTGCAACCTTAATACTTGGAACAAATATTTTTATGTCTATCTCAGAATTCTCAAAGAGAATTTAGTGAAGAAAGCTCTCAGAAATGGCAACATATGAATCACAGAATGGTTGGGTTCAGAAGTGACCTCTGAAGATCATCTGGTCCACGCCATTTGCTCAAGCTGGGCCACATACCTCCAAGGATGGAGACTTCAAAGTCTCTCTGGGAACCTGTGCCAGTGACTGATCACTCCCACAGTAAGGAAGGGTTCAGTGTGATCAGATTAAAGTTCATGTGTTTTAATTTGTGTTTTACTGTCACTGTCTCCTTAATTCCCTCCCTTCAGATATTTATACACACTGAAAAGATCCCCCCCAGCCTCCTCTTCTGCAGACTAAACAGTCCCAGCACTCTCAGCCTTTCCTCATAGAAGAGAGATTCTAGTCCTTTCATCTTTATGGACCCTCACTGAACTGTTTCCAACATGTTCATGTCCCTCTTGTCCTGTGGACACGGCACAGCAAATGAAGTCTCACCAGGGCTGAGTAGAGTGGGTTGAGGGTCACCTCCCTCGATCTGCTGGCAATGGTCTTTCTAGTGCAGTCCAGGATACCAGAGGTCTTGTTTTGCCACAAAAGAGCATTGAAAGCTCAATCTCATCTTATTGTCTACCAGGACCCCAAGGTCATAGAATCATAGAATCAACTGGGTTGGAAGGGACCTCTGAGATCATCAAGTCCAATCAAGTGTCCAACTTTTGATTCAACACTGCCGTGGTTACTAAGTGCCACATCCAATCTCATCTTAAAAATCTCCAGGGATGGAGAATCCACTGCATGGGGTTGTTGTGGCCAAAGTGGAGGACCCGGCACTTGGCTTTGTTGAACCTCATCCCGTTGGAATCAGCTCAACTTTCCAGCTTGTCCAGGTCCCTCTGCAGAGCCCTCCTGCCTTCCAGCAGATCAACACTCCCCCGCAATTTAGTGTCATCTGCAAATTTGCTGATGGTGGACTCAATCTCCTCATCTAAATCATCAGTAAAGGTATTAAATAGAACTGGGCCCAACACTGATCCCTGGGGGACACCACTAGTGACCGGCCCCTAACTGGATGCAGAACTGTTCACCACCACTCTCTGGGTCTGCCCATCAGCCATTTCCTAACCCAGCAGAGAGTGCCCCTGTCCAAGCCGTGGGCTGCCAGCTTTTTCAGGAGTATGCTGTGGGAGACAGTGTCAAAGGCTTTGCTCAAGTCCAGGTAGACACATCCACAGCCTCCCCCTCATCCACCAGGCAGGTCACCTGATCATAAAAGGAGATCAGGTTGGTCAGACAGGACCTGCCCCTCCTAAACCCATGCTGGCTGAATCTGATCCCTTGTCCATCCTGTAGGTGTTGTGTGATTGCACTTAGGATGATCTGCTTCATAACCTTGCCAGGCACTGAGGTCAGGCTGACAGGCCTGTAGTTTCCCAGGTCCTCCTTCTTGAAGCATGGCCCTTCTTGCCAAAGCTGCTTTTCATCCAGCTGAACCCCAGGTGCATGGAACTGTTCCTGCCTAGATGTTTCCAGTTCCCCTTGTTGAAGTTCCCATCAGCCCATATCTCAAGCCTGTCAACATCCCTCTGAATGACAGTATAACTCTCTGGTGTATCAACCATTCCCCAAAAATAAGATATTTGGATATTAGAAAATACTGCTTATTTTCCACTGTAAATAAGTAGGAACCTGACAGCTTGAAAGTGTCCAAATATTGACAAAAGATGACTTGAAAGAACAATTAATGGTTTCCCTGCCAAAGGCACCTTCTATTCATCAGCTTCTTTTTCTTTGCTTTGAACCATTTGCAGTACAAGACCTTTGTCTGGTCTCTGCTGCATTTTTAGATCTTATCCCCTTCTGATTTTAGAAATCTAGAAAATAAGAACTGTGGCTCAGGAAAAAAAATTAGTTTTCAAAAAATGTTTTTCATTCTTCACTGGAATAAAACCAGGATATTTCCACATTCTTCACCAAGGAAAGCAAGACAGAAAAGAAAACAAAACCACAAAGAGATAACCCACTATGATATTATGAATAAAATATTCACCTGATCCATAGGAGATCATGTGTCAGTTCCCATTTCTGACTGACTCAGGTCTGACACTTCTCTTCCCCATCAAGTGCCCTAGTGCACAGGTTACAGCTTTAGTTTCATTACTGCGAGTAATAAATAATGAAAAACAGCTTCAAAAGGAGGGACTGAGAAGATTAGCTACTCCTCATTGATCCAAAACAATGGGGGATTTGCATATAATTCTTCAACACCTTCAGGACATTTCCTTAGCATTTTCCTGTTAGTAAGTCTGTGGAACTCTCTTTTATTCTTCTCCTCAACTTTTGCCCTGCAGCTACACAGAGTTTGCAATGACAGTTTGCTTAAAATGAAAAGATAAAGGTTTGTCAAATCACCATTTTCCAGTATAAACTGGAAAAATGTTCTCACTGAAGAAAACCCTTATCATCACCCTTTTGACTTTTCCTGCTATAATTTTGGTTCTGTTGTGGTTTTGGGTATTTTTGGTTTTTTTGTGATAGAGAGCAGGGCCTCATCTTAGGCTCTGTTCTCTTCTACATAAATGACTTGGATGCAGAATTGGAAGGGATATTAAGCAAGTTTGCAGATGACACAAAACTGGGAGGAGCTGTTGACTCCCTCGAAGGCAGGGAGGCCCTGTAGAGAGACCTCGACAAACTAGAGGGCTGGCAATCCCCAAGCACATGAAGTCATGGATTCTGCACCTGGGATGGGGCAGCCCTGGATGTTCATACAGACTGGGGAATGAGATGCTGGAAAGCAGTGCCACAGAAAGGGACCTGGGGGTCCTGGTCGATGGCAAGTTGAATAGGAATCAACAGTGCCCTGGCAGCCAGGAGGGCCAGTCATGTCCTGGGGGGCATCAGGCAAAGCATCACCAGCTGGTCAAGGGAGGGGATTGTCTTGCTCTGCTCTGCACTTGTGCGGCCTCACCTTGAATATTGTGTGCAGTTTTGGGCACTGCAATACAAGAAAGACATTCAGGCCTTAGTGAGTGTCCAAAGAAGGGTAGTGAAGGTGGTGAAGGGCCTTGAGGGGAAGCCATATGAGGAGTGGCTGAGATCACTTGGTCTGTTCAGCCTGGAGAAGAGGAGACTGAGGGGAGACCTCACTGCAGTTACAACTTCCTCATGAGGGGAAGAGGAGCAGCAGGCACTGATCTCTTCTCTGTGGTGACCACTGACAAGACCCGAGGGAATGGCCTGAAGCTGTGTCAAGGGAGGTTTAGGTTGGATATTAGAGAAAGGTTCTTCACCCAGAGGATAGTTGAATACTAGAACAGGCTCCCCAGGGAAGTGGTCACAGCCTGCCTGAGTTCAAGAAGCGTTTGGACCATACTCTCAGTCACATGGTGTGACTCTTGGGGATGGTCCTGTGCATTGTTAGAGTTGGACTCAATAATCCTTATGGGTCATTTCCAACTCAGCATGTTCTGTGATTCTATGAAATAAGAAAGAAATGGATATATTCACACAAAAATTTTAAAATTAAAGAATATTATTTAAATGAAAGCAAACTAAGAGATTTTTTTTTCAATTCTGAAGAAAAAGAATATGTAACAGATTACTTGGAATTTGTAATTTTGTCAAATTTGGCCTTAACAGCTCTATTTTGATCAAGATAGGTTGCAAACATAATTAGATCTATGGAGTCCTGGGCAAAGCCACAACTGCTGTTATGTATATTCTGTTCTTTTGGATCTGTAATTCTCTGCTAATTATATCTGTGAATCAATAAGGTCCAAAGCAATATATAATGTTACTTCAAGGAAGTCAGAATCACTGAAGCATATTGCCTGAGTTGGGGAGTCCTAACAGTTGCTTCTAGCTTTTGTCTTGCTTCTATGGTTACCTGTTGCAAGTACTGCAATGTACTAACTATAGAGAATGGAAGAGCAAACTAAACTTTAGCAGATATGCTAAATATATTTCCATTAATTATCTACAAAGCTAGTTCTTCGTGCCAAACCTATGAAGTGTTAAGCTTTTACACTATTTTCCCAGGGCAATGTACTGCATCTATCAGCTCCTCCAGCTCTGGTGCCACTCTAGTTTTCTTCCATAAGTTTCTTGAGAGAAGTCAGAATTCTGAAATGACTGCCAAGTTTACTTTTACAGATTTCTCATATTTACCTTCAGGATTGTACTGCAATGGTAGGAAAAAGCAAAAGTGAGACAATGAAAGTCATAAGACTATCAAGTACAAATCACTTGTTTTCTTCACTATAAACCATTTTTTGAAACAAAAGTCTCTTCTAGAGAATTAGGTATTCACCAGAAGAGACAGGTGCATTCACATGTGCACACCACATTCACATGGGTAAACTCCCAAAAAGAGACTCTTTTGCATTATAATTTCAGAATAAATAAAAAAATAAGAGAAAAGGAGGATGCCAATTTTCAGACCAAAATTCCGAAGACAGAATGAAATTCATTAGAATATGAAATATCTGTGGCATAATAATTGACATTCCATAACAGGTTGAAATATAGTTAATATAATAAAATAATTGTGAAGTAATAATAGAAAAAACATTCCATTTATATCAACAGCCTCTTTGGGACAGAGAGACGGGTATAACCCTTAAATGCTTTCTTTAATCTTATAAATGAGGAGCATAATGTTTTCTCTGTTTGTAAGTTTCATAATGTTCCGGAGTGTTCCCTATAGCTGGTTTTATAAAATGTAAATACAGATTCTCACTGATAACATTGCATTACACACTTTTTTCTAAAATTTGGTGGCGTGAAAAGATGTTGCTAATCAATTATAATACTAGACAAGACTCAAATCTAAGGCTGGAAAATTATGTCCAGTGTTGAATAGTCATAGAGTGTTAAACTCTGCCTAGTTTATGAGGAAAAAATACACACACTGTGACAAGGTAGACAGATAAAATAATGGTGAAATTGGGGCAAGATGACACCTGGTGATGGGTCCTTCAATAAGAATTTCTGTGGACACGTAAATGGATCCTGGAGAAGGGAGTAAGACAGTTAAATATATTTTTGTTCATGTGCATGTCAATTTACTTTCGTGATATTATCCTAAAGGCACAGAAGTAAATCAGAGGAGACTGCTGGAGGAAACAAACAGAAGATAAATCAGTGGGGACAATGCTGTTTGGTTCCAACTAAAAGGATAAGATTTATGCTTCAGTGGGTTTTTCAGCAGCAGCTGAAATAAACCTTCCCAAGAAAGGCATGCACAAATTGCAGCAAGACCCAATCTCTCCCAGGCTAGAGACTGGAAATTGAAAGTCCGAAAGGAGTATTGTAAATTACAATACAGATAAGACCCATGTCGATGGTGTCTTTATTTTGAGTATTAACCCTTTTCTCTATCTGCTCTATGGTTCTGGATAATTAGTGTCATGAAAAAGTTGTTTTTAATTTCCTTAATCAACTATTGTTGCAGTCTCAACAGTCTCTTCAATTCATCCTCTATGCCTTTTAACAGATCATAATGATGCATATAGCAAGGAACTGTGAGCTTTTACAAAACCCTATCCCTTGAAGATAGAGGTCAGTTTTTTCTGATGGTTTTCTGATGGTTTATTTCTGAGAAAGTGTGATGTATCAAAACAAACCTAAGTCATGAACTTCAGTGTATAAAAAAGAACACATTAACCAGATGTACATTCCTAGTGAGGACTCAATTATGTTTCAGTTAAAATCAAATAGAAATTTTGCCATAGTACTTTGTGAGCTCTTATCTATGAGATGGTTTTGTCTTATACGTTACTAAAGACCTTAGGGATCATTGTCATATGATTGATGTTATATGTAATTTACACCATGTGTGAAATTATGAAACGAGGATAGTCTTAAGATGACGAAGTATGCCAGAATTCAGAGTTAGTAATTTATATGTTCTTGGATAAACTCAATTGTTTGAAGAAATGAAGCTGAGGCAAAAAAATAGCAGGCAAAAATAGCTTCATCTATGCAATGGAAACCTTGTTTTAGTCTTCATTATGAATGTAAGTAAAGTTAGAGCAAGTTTTATAGTTTTCTATTGGCTTTCAGTTACAGATGAGTCAAATATCAATACTTGCATTTTTTTAGTTCACTACATTATGTTAAACTAATGCTTTTCTTCTGCCTCATGAAAGCAAAATTATTCTTTCTGAAGATGGCAAAGTTGAAAATGTTTTTCTTCATTTTAAAAAGTTCATTCACAATGAAAATGAATGAAAGGATGGAAATGTGTTAGCATGGTAAAAAATATTCTGGTTTAATGAGAAGGCACTGAAATACATGTTAATAATTGCAAAATTGGCAGCACTTTTGATATATCAGAATAAGATGAAAAAAATTATGCAAAGTTCATTATCTTGCATTTGGGATTATCTTAGGTACAGATATCTCCTGTAGAGACATGACACAGAAGTCCTAAAACAGTCGTCCATGAGCCACTTTGGATCTAGAGTCATCATGTTTTAACTTTGCTTTTGAACTGAGAGAATTGGTCTGTCAAATATCCTGATGACAGATATTGTGTTCAACCTGACTTTTTAGAAATGATTTCTGGTGGAAATAGCAACTCAGAGAATTTATCTAGAAGGGAAAACAGTTCTAAGCTTATTATGCAAAAACTGCAGTGGAACAGGTGGTTGGTGTAATTTAAAGAACATTTTTAATCCTCCAAGGTGGAAAGGAAGAAGATTTCATTTAAGTCCTTTCTTCATAAAACAGTTCAGCTTTCATTAAAAGTTAAGATTATGTCACAATCAGAAGTGAAGATACCTCAAAGCAAAAGTCACCATGTCTTTAACACGCAGTTCATTAATCTATCTGTTATGAGAGGAACTGGTGTAGCTGCCTGCAGGTTAAAGATTCCCAACCATTATGGCAGACAAAACTTGAGTCCTCTAGTGCCCAGTGTCCTCTCCCGCTGTGGGATGGTTTTGCCTTCTCTGTAACTGCTGCAGGTGCACAGCCCAGGCTGCCTGCTGGAGCAGGCACTGTGGACAGTGCTGAGGCTGTGGAGCAGATGTGCTTCTGTCAGCTAAGTCCCATTGCCCACTGAGAAATCTGGGGATGCACATGAGTATCTGAGGAGCCGAAGGTTGGATCTTCCTGCTTTTGGGGGCATTCCCTTCATGGAACAGTTTCCAGTGTTGGCAGGTTCTCACTACCTTGTGTAGTTGCCATGAGCCTAAGGACTGCCCTTTGGGTGTGATTCATGGGGCTGTGGTTTAACCTCCATTGGAACTGGATTTTTCTGGTATATTTGAACAGGAACACGACAAAAATAAAATGCCCATGCCAACTTGCATTAAAGTTAGCAGGGCTTTTGGTTTTCTGAGCACCTAGAATCTCAAAGAGCACTGTCAGAGGACAGGCAGTTGTATCTCCTTTGAGTTCTACTATTCCATCCACAATAATCTAACAGACCACAGCCTCCACTAGTCTTTTGCCTTAGGAGTCTACATAACACTTCCTGATACACGGAGAAAGTAGTTATTATACAATGTGAGTATCTGCCACTGGGATAAATCTATAATTAGGATATCCACTTCTGGACATTTTCCAAATACGTCTAAACAGTTATGCCAATTACTGGCATAATTGTAAATGAATCAGAATAAGCAAATGAATCAAACTGGAAGTTGTAGAGTTTGCCTTGCTAATTATATTCCTCATAAAATAGCTGACACGAAATGTCTGCTACCTGCTGACTGGGGAATGCAGGAAATTTTTTATGCTAATTTTGAACACTATTAATAAATAGGATATTAAAAGGGAAAAATATAAATAGCTTCAAAGAGTGATCGGGAGTTGTTATTTTAACATAGAGATTGTTCCCATTTCACTAGATTTGGAAACCAGCCATTGGTTGGTACACCTTTGTAGTGTGTTAGCAGAAAGTACAGATGCTTTTCTCCTTAGTTCAACCTCTCTGAATCCAGTTCCAAACAACTTTTTCTTTTAAGCTTCCAGACTCCAAAATAAGCAAATTTTGGTGGGACAGAATGAAGAAATATAATTTCAGGCCTTTGTTAGCAATTTCTTTATGCCCAGTTAAAATAAGCTGATTCTTGAGGTCTCTATCATTTTACTGTCTTTCCCTCCTTTGAGTATTTGATGCTTTTTATTGATTCTGCAGTCATACAAATAAGTCTTTTAAGCAGTTATTTGCCGTGGAGTTTTATTGCTATCATTTACAACAAAACTCACAAGAAACATGCAATATTAACAGCTATTAATATCAGATTCATGTCATACACATCAGAATAACCTTCATTTTGCAATTGACCCTTTCAATGGGGCTAATACTTGACTAAAGTAATGAGCTGTTCCTTCTCCCCCGCTGCCAGCTGGTTCAGTCCCACACAAGGTGACAGCAAAGGCTGATGAGGGGGAAGCAGCAGAGAGGAAAGAGAGACTAAAGCTCCTGCTGTCTCTTCGTTGGCATTGCTTGCTTAGCTGTGCAGCTCAGCAGCAGAAGTGGTGCCTCACAGATGCCTCTTCAATCAACTATGCAAGTGTTGGTGCATTCTCTCCTTTCCCAGGAGTCAGGAAAATCAGCACATCTGTACCCCCTTACTACCAAACTTGAAGTTCAAATAAGACACTTGTTAGCAACCATAAGGAGTGTGAGGCTTATCATCTCTTTTGCCTTCTGTACTTTGCTTCTTCTCAAAAAATCTGAGTTTACAGCATGCATAAAGTAAGAGCAGAAGTAGAAGCAGCCAAATCTCTATGGATGGCTCCAAAATTTTGCTGGTTCAGAGCAGAGAAAAGCAAAGCCTGCAAAACTCCGGATGGAAGACAGTTCACAGTCCAGTTTGATCACTGTAATTACCCAGAAATTAATCTGGCCAATCACTTTTTCCACTGTAAAGCTTTGAAAATAGAGAGGGGATAGAATAATAAAGAGGTTCAGAAAGTTAAAGAATATAAAGATGCTCAAATGAACTTATTTTGCTTACTAATGATGCATGAAAAACTAAACAGAATTACATTTGGTTCTTACCTTCCATGGGCTGTCTCAAGATGACTCACAAACACTGAAAATACGGAGATGATTGTTATTATTTGTTACCTGTTTAGGATCGTGAGCACATAATAGCACTTTTCACCTAGAGCTGGGGCCGCATATTGGCATCTCTGTGATAGTGTGAAATTTTTCTTGAAGAGTTTGCTGTGCAATCAGACAATTTAGAGTCAAAACCTAGCACCTGTAAATACTGTAAGATCTCTCTGGTATACTTTCCTACAAGACCTGTCCAATAAAACAAGTAAGTCTCCCTCCTTTTTATATTTTATACATCTGGATTTTTCCTCTTTAAATTGAAAACTGGCTCTAGCCTACTAACAGAATTTCAGAAACACCCACGCTCTGCAATATCACGCTTCAGAGAGTAAAATATCTCTAATCAAAAGTTCTCATTCTTGTTTATTTTCTTGCATTTCTGAGGAAGCCAAGCTCTGTTTAGAGAAGGTGGCGCATAAAGCATTTTGAGAAAAAATGACATATCTCAAAACCCCTTATCCTTTTTTGAATATCTGTTTTGCACATTTTTATAAAGAGATATATATGCATAGCTCTATCACCTTGATATGGACATAGTATCTGTGCTTTAGTGAAGCTTCTCCCTGCTCTGTGATCCTGCCTCTGATTTTCTCATACTGGAGAGTTGTGCTTTGAAAGTAAGTTGCAAGGCAGGAGAAGAAAGAATCTACTTAGATATTAGGAGCTAGTGTCCTAAAAAAAAAGGGGAAAAAAAAAAAGAGGAAATGGAACTCAAACTCAGATAGAAGAGGCTGTGAAATACTCAGTTTTGGACAGTATCTTAGACCACAGAATCAGTGGTATAGTTCTTGTTCTAGTTGCAGTACATCCTGGATTTCACTGCTTTTATATTCCGGACCAGAGTGAAAGAGTGAAAATGCTGTTCAGGAATAAAATCATGACTACATGAATATTATCCTGCATTCTGTCATATAAACTATAACCTCCTGCTGCTTAAAAGCTTTCACTCAACATTCTGAATAAAATTAAGGAAGTTAAATACTACAGACAAATTGTTCTGCTGCAGATGATTTGAAACATGATGAGGGTGTGTAGCCAAGGTGGTATTTACAGAGTACCATTTGCCTTTTGTTAATGATGATAATGTGGGAGTGGCTGTCCATCATGATGTGATGCCAGTTGTGTGTTAAGTATTGTATTCCTGGGGCAACAGCATTTGAAAACACCAAAAAGGAGTTTGTAATTTATACTTCTGGCTATCAAAAGTCAAGGAAATTTCATGTTCGTCTACTGAAAATATCAGAAGAAAACAAAATAAATAGGGAAAAAAAAGCTAGAAATTATAGGTCTAAAGAAAAATTGCTTGAGTGAAGCGTAAGAGAGGCAACAGAGAAGTTTCCATGGGATAAATTGAAGATAGTAGAGAGGCTTGTAAAGAAAAGAAAAGGGAAAACTTTTGAGTGGTAAAGGCTGAGTGGGGGTAGGGTGTGGGCAGAACCTAAAACAGACAACAATGAACAGAAAGAAGCATAGGAAAGAGAGCTGAAGAGGAATGCAAAGTGAGAGTGTCATTGAATGGAAAAGGGACTGTGTGAAGGACTCAGTGAAGGAAAGTGTGCAAACTGAGAACAAAGGAATGAAACATTGGGGTTTCTGGAAAGAGAATATAAGAAGTGGCAGATGGAGTAGAAAATAAACAGGGGAAAACAAGTGTGAATGCTGGCTTGGAAGAATTCTGTTAGGATGAGTGGTTGGGGAGATGGAGTATTTCTGAAGGGATAATTTTCAGGAAATAGAAATTCTGAGATAAGGGAGCAAAGTAGGAATATTGAAGAAATAAATCATCTCCAGCTGCTTCTTCCACTTCTAATCCTTTCTTCCTGCCATTTAGCATCATTTCCAGTTAAAGATCCTTTCACCAAAACTTCTCATATGCTTCCTTCCTTCTTGTTAGACAATCAACAATCTTTTATCTTCCCACCAGCCCTCTCCCTTGGCTTCTGTCAGCTAAGGGGGACAGAGTGTGTGGCCCTTACAAGTAGTCCTCTGTTAAGACGCAAAATACTGCATCTCTTTGTATTGCCTCATGGAAAGCGACAATATAACCTCATCAGTAGAGGTTCTCATATCATAGAATCATGGAATGGTTTGGGTTGGAAGGGACCTTAAAGATCATGTACTTCCAACCCCCTTCCATCAGCAGGGACATCTTTCACTAGACCAAGTTGCTCAAAGCCCCATCCAGCCTGGCCTTGAACACTTCCAGCGATGGGGCATCCACAACTTCTCTGGGTAACCTATTCCAGTGCCTCGCCACCCTCACAAGGAAGAATTATTTCCTATTTCTAATCTAACCCTAACCACTGTCAATGTTAAGCTATTTCCCACTGTCCTATCACTCCTGGACACTGTCCAAAGTTCCTCTCCAGCTTTCTTGTAGGCCTCTTTAGGTACTAAAAGGCTGCTGTAGGGTCTCCCTGATGCCTTCTCTTCTCCAGACTGAACAACCCCAACTCTCTCAACCTTTTCTCGTAGGAGAGGTGCTCCATCCCTTTTTGTGCTCCATCATCTTTTTGTCTCTCCTCTGGACTTGCTCCAACAGGTCAGTATCCTTCCTATGCTGGAAGGACCCCCTGGGTATCCTGCCAGAGCAGAGTAGAGGAGCAGAACCACCTCCCTTGACCTGCTGGCCACGCTGCTTTTGCTGCAGCCCAGGACGTGTTTGGGCTTCTGGACTGCAAACACATTGCCAGGTCATGTCCAGTCTCTCATCCACCAGAAGCTCCAAGATTTTCTTGGCAGGGCTGCTTTCAATCCATTGTTCCCCAACCTGCATTGATACCAGGTGTTGTCCCAGTGTACTCTGCCATGAACACCACCTGGTATTGTGGAGAAAGAAGACAAGCCATGACCATCTTCTTCCTTACCAGCTGTTCAAACAAGTTCCAGGGTTTCCAGTTCTGCATTTCTCTGCTAAGGAGTAGGAGCTTTTGCCTGGGACAGGGAAGATAAAGGCCAAAAAATTGTCTACACATCAGTTTTGCAGAGGGAATAAGATGCAGGGTAGCTGTTTCCTTGCTTAGGCATTGTTCCAGTGGGATATGAAGTGAAATGAGGTAGAGGCCTATTAGAATCCTAGTTCCCAGAACTAAGCTCCACAAGCACCACACAAGGAAGAGAAGCACAAACATAAGTAGACACGACTGCTATGCAGGGTGAAAAAAAGCAATGTGTGAAAAAAATTATTATAATAATAGTAGGTGGTAGGGAGGGAATAAGGGATACAAACTTGGACAAAGGGGAAAAGGGAAAATAAAGGACCTCCCTTTACCATGTTTGCCATAAGGAAGCCTCCTGTTCCCGTGTGCAGCCTGTGGTTTTGGCCTCTTCTCTTCTATGTTCCCTTCCCACTGTCTACACACCAGATCTCAACACTACTCACAATAAATGATGAAAATAAACAGCCAGAGACCTTGGCACAGCAACTTGTAGTACTGCTACCTTCCAGAGCTTCCTCTGTAACACTCTCAATCCCAGAGAGACTCCATACAAAGAGCAAAGCAACCATTGGATTACAATAAACATCATTCACTTTAGTCTGCACACAGCTGCAGTGCAGAAAGCTGAAGTAAGAGCTCTGATAGTGGAAGAGCACTTTCTCTTATACTGTCACGGCATTCCTGATGGAGAAAAAACCTTGTATCTTCCCCTCCTGGTTCCTACAGCTTTTTCCTGTGGTGCTAGAGCCTTCACAACATATAAAATGTGAACTACAATGCAAAGGATTTGTCCCATTTGCCATTTCATTTTTATTGACATCTTCTGCTTAAGGATGGTGACACCAAATCTTTTGCTTCACTTTTACATAACTATGGTTAACATTTAGAGCTAAAAATAAAGATAGCGTGTATAGGCTCATAGTAAGGGAACAGAGATTACAGTTTTTTACTCTATATTCGCAAGGAGAGAGCATTTTACTCAATGTTTTTTAAATATAGTAGTTACAGAGTCAGGCTGGTAGAAACAATAAGAACACCATAGGTTTTTACTTTTAACTCTTCGTTTCAGTCAGTGACAGTAAATTATTAGTGGCTTCAGCTCAACTGGACATTTCATGTAATGTTTCTGAAAGATGTGGAAAGAGAAGGAAAAAGGAAAGAAAAGAACAAGGATGAAAGAGAGACTGTAGACACTGAGTATTTTTAAATTTAGATTCCTTACCACAACCTAAATTCCACTAGCATGAGAGTTGGAAGGACACATATGCTATTCTTTAAGGAACTAAAGCAGTTGGCTGGCCTCCTAGCTCTTGAACAAAGTGTTCAAGGTTCACATGGCAACACTGTGCTGCATATAACAAATCTGTTTAATCTAAATTATTTTTCTAGTGGAAAAATGGAAAGAGTAATGATTAAGAAGCATCTGTGAAGGATCTGCTGTACCTTGGGTTTTTTATCAAAATCTGTCTTCATAGCTTGATTCATACGTCATCTGGAGTTACTGGAAGAAACAATAGCGTGGAAGTACTGTACATAAAAAGTACAATTTCTGAAGATTAAGTCTAGCTTCCTGTTTTACTGTCTTGTATATGAACGAAGAGTTTACAGAAAAGGTGTGAAGAAAGCTGTTTGAGTTTATTTTATTCACAACAAACTGATTCAAAATACTGACCTATCTTTTCTTTTCTTAATCACCTTCCTGTTGGATTGCAAGGGCATATCAAAAAGGAGAATGCAGAGTTCCTTACATGATATTTTGGTGTAAAAATCTAAGTTTAAAGATGTGGAGAGTAGGGGGAAAAAAGCACAGTGGAAGATAGACTAAGGGAGGAGTAATATCATTTATAGAGACAAAAACAGGCGAAATCAGATGCACTTGAAACTTTCCATAATGTACCGTACCAAGAAAACCACAGAAATAAGTTATAGACAGAGAAAAGTTCCCATTCTCTCTTTAGGTTAAGGAATTGTGATCCTCATGTCTGAATGACTACAAAACAGACTGACATAAGGGTTCACGGACATATGTGTGTATGTATGTTATCTAGAGGGGTACAATGGATTAGTAAAGTAAGAAAAATTGCCAGAAACTGTATATTTACAAGAAATATATAGATGAAAGGTTTTGTGATTAGATGAGTAGACTTTACCCACTGCATTCGAAACTCTTCTGTACTCAAGTTTTATCGTATCCTTGTAGACAAAAAAATCTGCAAATGTCAAATATAAAGGCTGAATGAAGAAAACATGAACTGTCCTGAATTTTTCATCCAAAATCTAACTTTAATCCTGAAAATCACTTTCATGAACTCTTTAGGAAGCATGGTATTTCCATGTCTTTGCATTGCTGGTCAATAGAGTTTGTAGGGACAGTCAATCTACAGAGACAAAACTGAAAGTCTGAATTTATTTGTGATTTTCTTTTTCTTTTAACTGTTTTACAACTAGACCTACTGTAGATACAAGTATCCTGTTTCTAAGGATTCCACATTTATCTTTGATTTCTTTCTTAAAGATAAAAAAAATAAATAAAAGATATATTATTAGAAATTTGACGTATTTGAGAAGACAAGCTATTCCCAGCATTACAGAAAAAGAAGAGCAGCAGAACTTTTGTAAGACTTAGACAGGCCTACAGTAACCCGGCTGAAGCGCTCTTGATGGGAGATTGTCTTTATGTCTGGCCCTCCTTTGCCCAGAGCAGATAGCTTTATTGATACTTTATGGTTTTCCTTCCTTCATTGGAAAGGAAAAACTTAAAAAAACATACAAGTGTTTTCTCTGGCCAGCCAAGTTCTGGATGCCTCATAATGCATGCTGGTCATTGAAGTATTTCAAGTACTACTTTAAGTAAAACCCTCCAATTATAAAAAAAGCATGATAACCATACATTTAGGAACATACATTTAAACTGGCTTCATCTATTTTAAGCAGAACAAAGGCCAACTGAAAAGTTTCAAGGAAGATTTTATATGGAGACACTAACAGGGTGTTTTGGTTTTGGCTTCTTTTTGGTGAGAACCCTGTGATTTAAGGTTGAAAATGAAAAAAAATATCTTGTTGAAAAATGACATTTCAGCACCCATGGCCTTAGGATGATTGCCAGGAGACCTCTTCCATTTATGCCAACTCTGTCAGCGGTTTGTTGTACAGTCTGAAATTAAGAGAGATAAAGTTTCTATAAACAAATAATTTGCAGTAGGCCAAAAGAGATTGAAACAGACAAACTTGCATACCTCTCAAATCTTTCAGCCACTGAGTAACTGTTCCACTTTTGTCTGTCTGTAACTTAACACACAAGCTGATCGAACTTAATATACTAGCCGATCCATCTGAGTTCTGCCTCTAGGAAACACAATCATACTTGTGCACTCCTGGCAAACACTTTAGCAGCCATTCAGCAGGGGTACCGAAATATGCCAGGTTTTGTGTTCACATGTGATTCTGGTCTGAAGAATTGCAGCCACATACTCAGAGTACTGCCGTGCATCAGAGCATGAGAGCTATAATTTCAGAACGCAGCCTTAATGTGGCACAGATTCAAGCCTGCCTTCAATCCCACAGCTGTGCCCAGGCAGTTGCAGTCAGCACCATTCACTTTCCAGATAATTCCTCTACACAATACACAAGATATTGTCCACTCTATGTCAGGGGAAAAGTCAGTAAATAGCACAGACTTAATTTCACCATCCACTTTCACAAGTGGAAGAATAGGAATCAGAATGTAGGGAAAGCTTGAGAGGCTTTGAATCATTTTATTATTTAGATTGAGATGAGCAAGCACTTGCTCAAAATATAGAATGATTGACCTTCAAGGTCAGCAGAATTGGTGATAGTGTACAGCATGACTACTTGACAAATAGTAGAAAGAGAATGAATCAAATGCTGTCAATGTATTTTTCATCTTCAAACTCACCTTGTGGGCCTCATGGAGGAACAGAAATGATGCCACTGAGGACAAAATAGAACTGAACTAATAATATTTCCTGTCTTGCATTTGTTGCATCCATCTGCTCACATTTCCTGGATGACAGGTTCATCTCAGCAATGTTTAGTCGAAGATCCATCCAGACTAAAAAGCTCTTACAACCTACATTGTCAGCAGCAGACAGAAATTCTGAGTGTTTTGCAATGACTTTCATTTGTGAATGTTGACTTTAGTAGCAACAAAAATGATCTGTTAGCCTTACGTGAACTGTATCTTGTCCTTTCTGCTCAACAGCAGAGAGAGAGGAGACTGTGTTCAAAGAGACTTAACTAGAGGAGAGCTCTCTCCTTGTCCTCAAGGCTGTAGACTCTCACATAGGCTGAGCATGTTTTCTTGATGTCCGGTTAGTGTGGGAAAAAGCATTCTTGCTTCATTGACTTCCACTTTAGAGAGGGATTATTCTCCCATTCTTCAAAGAAATATTGTGATATCAACATTTTTAAGACTTTCCATTTTGCATTTAAACCATATTGTTAAGAAGCGGTGTTTCCTGAAGGTCATATTCTACCCTAACCTCATGGGTTTTGACAAGACCATATGCTTTAAATCTGAGAAATATTTAGCAAAGCAGAAAGAAGTGGAGAGTCTGACACACTTGGGTAATCAGATAAGGATTTTGTATTTTCTGATAAGTCCATGGAGACAACTGAACCAATTCTCATTCACTAATGTATATTTACATGTTTAAATAAAATTTAAGCACGCTAAATGAGAGGTGGACTTTGCAACTCAGGCCCTCACCTAACTTGTGAGAGAACAGGCAAGAATTTGACAATGTCTTTCACATGCCAATTGCATTCTTTGCTCACTGGATTACTGGTTATTAAACATAATCCCTACTGCTTTAGAAAAAAAGCATATCCTGAAATATTTATGTCTCATTTACATTGCTTTATTAGTATTGGATTTGAGAAACTATCATTTTCCCACTGCAGAGAAGCTCCCTGGGGACTAGAGTTACCTTTTATTACTCTTTTGGTTCATTTGCAGTCTAGTAGATGAAATGTAGCTCTGGAGTTGAGGAGAATTTTGCTCTGGCACTCTTATGTTCTTTCCCCTCAGTCCTTACCTTTCCCCAAGAGAAATATAGACTTCCTTCCTTTACAAAGTCCATCAAGTGCTGCTGCTGGCAATCACTTCATGAAGGTCACTATTTTATTTAATCTACAAAACCCATTCTTTTTTCTGACTTGTTTTGATTTCTGCCACTGTTTGCCCAAACACAAATTTTTTGTGTGCTCCCAACCATTCATTCAAGGCCTCTTAATTCATTCAAAGACTTAATTCCTATATTATATTATCAAGGAACTTTGTCTCACACTGTCAAAGAAATGTGATTACACCTCTAAAATTGCTTTTCAGAAACTAACCTCTGTGTTTATAGCAAATTAAAACATAATGTAATCAACTCAGTTTGTTTTTGACAGATGTTTAAAGCAATTTTATGCAACATAGCTTTCTTGCAATGGGTTTCTGCAGTGCCAGGATACGTTATTTATAATTCAGGTTCACCAAATACAGGGTGGATTACTTGCCATGAGATAATCCTTTTCTTTGCAATGTTATTCCTTTACTTTTAGCATTTGTGTTGTGAGTTTAATGCTTGTAAAACACGGTGCTCTGGCAGAAATGAAAGTTGAGTCTTCTGTTTATAAACTGGGAAAAGCACACAAAATTCCACTACTGCCTTAAGAATAACAAGACTACAGCTGCAAAACTAAAATATCCTTGAGAATATGCTTAGCTTTAAACAAGTGAGTTACCTCTTTGAAAGTCTTGAAATCAATTACATTAATTCTGCTCCAAGTAGTTGAACTGCTCTTTCAAACTGATGCTCTACTGCCCACTCCTGGGCATAGGAAAGTAATTCATCCTCGGAATCTTTTCACCTCGTGATTTCCCTCCTGAGCATTTGAAATTGACTCTGAGGCAAACAGTTGTCTCATCAAGAGCCAGAGTCCACTCGATAATCATGATCTGAATTTCTCCACTGACTGGTGAATTCCCTTTTTCTCCTTACTTACCTTAAAATGAATTTCAATATTCCTGATCTTCATTAGACTACAAGTAACATGAAAGGAAAGTACATAACATGCATACATCTAGTAATCACTCCAGCAAAATTGTTTTTCTTCTCAAGCTTAAAGGCCAAAGAATTAATCCTAAGCTGAGACCTCCCTTGAAGAAGGAACTTCTAAGAAATGCAACTTTGACTACTATATGAAAAATCTCATTAAAATAAAATATCCTGAAATGGAATGGAAACATGATTAGGGTCCTTAACATAGTATTTAAGTAATTCGCTCCCCCAGGTGAGAGTAAGGGTTATTTAGAACAGATTCTGTAATGCAAAAAATATATTCTTTTATCCTCACCACTGGATTTGGAGATATCTCCTTCTTGCTAAAAGTGCTGGGGCTTTAGGCTTCAGACTTTAGTTCTTTGCATTATTTATCCCTTTCCCCTTGGAGGCTTCAAATGGGTGCTGCCAATTATTGTTTCAGTAGTAACCACCACAGGATGATAAACTAACAAAATAGTTACTAAAAATGAAGCATAAAAAAATAAAACCATGACTGTACCTAAGTGAAAATTTTCAGGAGCATGACCAGTTCAGGTGTCACTGGTAGCAGCCTGTCCCTGTAATGCAGGGGAAGAAGAAATGTCATGAATTCAGGGAAGGCATAAACAACCATAAACACCTTGATACTATTATTCTTCCTCCTACAGCTAGTTACACTCTTTGCAAATGCTGAGCTTTACAGACCTCCCCCAAACTCTCACTGGCTTGGGGACAGTGTGTGTATCCCAAGGATGCATCATGTGATTTTTAGCTTGCTCTCTGTCTCTATTTAGGACCCTAATACATTTTTTCCAAGGCAAAACCATGGTGGGGACAGCTTTTCCAAAGCAGTGTAGATGCAAAATAGTTGTTAATATACTCTCATTTCTCAGTGTAGACAAGTCCTTGGAGTTCCTTGCTGCCAACTCTTTTCTGTCTTTTCCCGGTTCTTTTCCCCCAATTGAAAAGCATCCATGGATTTTTTTCTTTAGTGGTTAAGGATTTAATAGAGATATTGGCAGTAGCTGGGAATTTAATTGTTTCTGATAGTATCAGCAGCAAGCATTCACATTTGGGAGAAGCACTTATCTGATTTGTATGGGATCTGTTTCCCTAAAAAAGCTCTGCAGTCCTAGCACTGCACAGAACTGGCATACACCACAAGCATGAATATGCAACAGCAGTATTATTCAAGAATCATAGTTAATGGTAATAACCTTTTCCCCCCAAAATTAATCAGAAAATGTGTAAGTCAGCATATTTAAATAATGCATTGAAATCAGAGCACAGCATGAATAATATTTAAATTAAATCTGACAACATAAGAAATACAAAAAAGAGTATTCACAGTAATGGAAATAAGAAATTTTGAAAACTACATTTCTGAAGGAGGAAATAATTAAAAGACCTACTTCAGTAAGATAATTTATAGGATGACCTTATCAGCAAATAAAAGTCTAGTTAGACAAAATGAGGCCTCCATGAATGAAATGAAATGAAATGAAGTGAAATGAAATGAAAAGGAGAACAAATGAAAGCAAGACAGATATACATCTACTGCTTTGCAGGAAGGCACAGAAACTAAAACAGGTAGGCTGTTCTCATGAAAGACATCTAATTTTTTACAGCTGAAATCTCTGTGTCACTAAAAGGACTTTAAGGAGAAAAAAAAAAATTAAAAAATGTGTTTATAAACTTATACACATATCAAACCAAGAAGCTGGATAACAAGGATCTCAAGTTCACATTTCTAAATGGCAGAGCTCACAGTGGGAGGGTACATAAAAGCAAATGCCTGAAAAATACTCTTTTACCACGACAGTACCTTGCTTTGCTCAGAGATAAGGACTGTACTTAGGAGAAGGTATTTGTAGTTTTATATTTCTCCACTGACATTGAAATATACTCAGGATACCCGGATTTTGTACACTGTGAGACAAATTCTTGATAGAAAATACAGTGGACAATAGCCTTGGTCAGTTCAGCTCCAACTTTAGTATCACCTACTGTCTTAAAAAGTCCAGTTGCCAGAGCCATCCTACTCTCTCTCCTGAGTTAATATAGCTAGTTACGTCTTGTATTTAACTGAACAACATGGTCTTTGGGTAACAGTGCTATACCCTGTTGAATAAAAAGAATTCCTTACATTGTTGCCAGTTGATCAGGAGCATCTACTTCTAATTTAGTTGTTGCAGGAGTTGCTCTTCAGCACTGTCAGAAGTGCTCCTCAGCGGTTTAGTGTGTTTCCTGATGCCCATGTGTCTTCTGGATCTGCACACAGGGAGCTTTCAGAAAGCCCTTTCTTATGTACACTTTCATACTGAAACTCCCAATCATCTGATTCACTACAAACGTTTCTTTTTGGCAGTTAGCAATCACTGTGAAGAGTGACTGATTCCTTCCATTCTGCTGTTCAGACTTACGTAAATATTGAGATATGACAGCAGGGATGAGGAGGGTGTCACCACAGATTCATTCTGGCATGTGAAAGAGTGGTGTAGAAGTAATAGTGTTTTTGCTCCAATATAGGCTGCACGATTAAACCAAGTGCTGATTGTAGACAAAGGGACTCTGAACTCACAGATGGGAACAACGCCATCCTTGCAGATGGGCATGAGCATCCAGCACCAAGCAACATTGCACTATCACTGAATATCTGCATTGATGACTGGCCAGAAATGTCAAAAAAACAGGTGCTGATCCTCATCTTCTATACCCACAATACAAAAGAATGCACCACCAGTCATTAATTCAACGCCCATCTGAGTTAATTTCCAGAAGTTCCTGGGAAAAATAAGGAGATACTAGTAAGTAGGTTTAAAACAAGCTGAGTATTTTGAAATGCATTTCTACATTTAGAAATCTTAGAAAAGTTCTTTAAAATCTGATCTCATTGACATCTTGATTTCATACAAACATGAGAATAATCTGCCAGGAAAACAGTAGTTCTCCTGAAGCCATTGTTCCTATTGCCCAATGTAGGATTCAGATTATTTTAAAGGGAACAGAGGCTACATATAACCAAATACAACCCTGCTTCACTAGGGGACAGTGAAGAAAGAAGAATATGTTAGAAAGAGAGTAATGAAAAGAAAGACAGAAATTAATGATGTTGCTCTTTAAGGAAATGGTCAAGATAGCTGCAAAATCACAGATTTGCTTGACTACATTCATTGTAATCATGGGGCAGCATAGCTCAGAGCTCTGTCTGAAGACTCTACATCTCTAGTATAAATATATTTCCAACTTCTTTAGAAGACATAGGCAGCCCAGAGCTCATTTTTACTTGAATCCCTCTTTGTTCCTGCCTACTACATGAACATCTGCCTAATGAAAGTGGAAGGGACTCACATTAATACAAGCATTTTGGGAGAGGGATCATAATTGTTGCCTTCCTTCAAGTGAGAAAAGGATGGGAAGGAAGGTAGAAACTAAAAGTATAAAAGGTATGAGGGAATAAAGAAAAATTGAAACATGGAAAAGTGGTGCATAGGAAAACCTTGAGAGGCTTGGAATCATTTCATTGCATTGTACTACACAGGGGATTTTATTGTTTAGATTGAGATGAGCAAGCTCTTGCTCAAAATATAGAATGATTGACCTTCAAGGTCAGCAGAATTGGTGGTAGTGTACAGCATGACTACTTGCCAAATAGTAGAAAGAGAATGAATCAAATGCTGTCAATGTATTTTTCATCTTCAAACTCACCTTGTGGGCCTCATGGAGGAACAGAAATGATGCCACTGAGGACAAAATAGAACTGAACTAATAATATTTCCTGTCTTGCATTTGTTGCATCCATCTGTTCACATTTCCTGGATGACAGGTTCATCTCATCATTGTTTAGCTGAAGATCCATCCAGACAGCATTAATATGTGAATGTTGACTTTAGCAGCAGCAAAAATGAGCTCTGTTAGCCTTACATGAACTGTATCTTGTCCTTTTTGCTCAACAGCAGAGAGAAGGCTGTGTTCAAAGAGACACTTAACTAGAAGAGGTCTTTCTCCCTTGTCCTCAAGGCTGTAGACTTTCACATAGCTTGAGGGTGCTTTTTTTTTTTACATCTTTTTACTGTGCCATTGTGAAAAAGGAGTCTTGTTTGTTTAGTTTTCCCTTTAGAGAGAGACTATTCCTCTGTTCCTCTAAAGATACTTTGCTTTGTGGAAGAAGGAAGTGGTATTCAGGAAAACTGAAAGTTAATGGACAAGAAAGAAAAAAAGGGAGGAATACAAGAAACTGTGATCTTTTGTGATAAAAAAAAGTAGTGGTTTTTACTTCACCTCATCCAGACTTTTTTCACATCATCTCAGTCACTATAAGGTTTACTTTCTTCTGACTAGAGAAGAAAGTTGAAGACACCTGATTTGGCAGAGTAGAAGGAAAAAAAAAAATCATTTGCGTTAGCTCTTAGTGTTTGTGGACAATGAGTATAGCTGCCTCATTTTATAATTCAGATGGATAGAAACTTTAATAGTTATATCCGTCTTCATGGGTATTGTATGACATACTTTACTCTGAGCTGATATTTTTATATTCTTTAGGTTTAAATGTTGCCACTCTTACAGACCTCTTTCTTTCTTCTACCATGTTTATAATCATGGACCCAACCCCTGCCTTTGCATTTTGGTATTTCTTTTATTATGAGATGTTACAAAACCTCTACAATACACAAAATTAATTACCGTGGTTTCAGTGAATTCCTTACAAGTGTTCATGCTGACTTGTATTTAAAGCAGGAATAAATGCATGCTTTAGTTATTTTGGAAAGTCTTAGCTGTTTGAAAGCTCAATTCTTTACAGTATGCACAGATAGCAAGAGGAATTGCAGTCCATGTTCTTCTAGGCATAAAGAAGTCAGTTCTTCTTGCAAGGAGATGCAAACAGTCTCAGGCCAGTCCCTTTGTACAGTGGTTCAACAGTTGTTTTCTGTTGGCAAACACTCCCTGCTTGCCCAGTTTTCTTATCAATGAAAAATCCACCTGAGGCCAACAAACTTCTTGACAAATTGCCTAAGGCTTTGGATACAATACTTATATAGAAAACGTGTTTGATTTGGGCACTGGATAAGACATTAACTGCTTTAGTAGAAATTTGAGATCTGGTGGCCTCTAATAATAATTCTCTGAAAAGGTTTTTTTGTTATATACAAAGAGAAAAAAAATGGTCAATTTGTTTTTATCTAAATACTTTCAACTTTGAAAACAAGCCTTTTTATTTTTTTCAGTCAATAACACAAACCAAGAAACGTTTGATAAAACTGTAAGAAACATACAATTTAGAAAAAATCATAATCCATGAACAGGCAAATCATAAAAAGACAAAATTTTTTTTAAAGAAATTGAATCAACAGTGATATGGATGCTTTGGAAAATTGTCATTTGGACGACAGTAGGATATACAGTTACCCGGCTCTCTTTGTGCTGTAATTAGTCTTTTCCTCCTGTTTTTTGAAAAAATAAATGCTGTTAAGTTAGGTAATCAACCTTTATCACGTGCTCAATTGTTGGGGTTTTTTTACCTTTCTTCATGCAAATGTACATTTTTATTAAATGGCATCAGTTACTATTGTAAAACAGCAGTTTTCAGTCAAATGTTTCCTGTAAGAATAGTTCTTTCATCTTGTTTCAGAATTTTGTCCCTACCTGCCTCACTTTCAACTCTGTCATCACAATTGCCAAGTGACAAAAGTTAGGAACCATGTCATCTTCCTGTGTTGAGAGAGATGATTACATCTCTGTGGATTTTATTTTTGTTAACTAACTCCAACTGTATCAGTTTAATTTTGGCATGAACCACCTATCTTGATATTTCCTGTAGTCAGTAAAGAGTCATGGACATTCCTTGGGGAAATTCATTAAGTCTGTCTTGTATGCTTATTCTGGGCCATTTTTTTTAAAGTAATTTTTTTCCCTGCCATATTATGTTAAAGGGGGTTATATCAACTAACTTTTGCACGGTCTGGTTTTTAGATAGCTGAAGTTAGATGCGAACAGTTCAACTGTAAACGTGCAACAGATTGAACACTAACAGATTTTGAGTATGCATATGCAAATGTCACAAAAATAGGAAGCGCACACACAATACTGAAAAAAACCCCAACTATTAATTTAAAGGTTTTATAGAATAGGATAATAAGCCTGAGCCAGAAAGGGAATAGAGACTTGCAGATCTGGAGACTCTTTTCTTAGCGAATAATAGAGATGTTTTGATGAGCGTCTGCTTGAGTTCATCAGTATGCATGCTACAAAGGCTTTTCCTTAACTGTAAGAATATTTCTTTTTATCAAGGTGGCCCTTACTGGGTTTGTATCCATCCTACATACTGTTACAACAGTTATGCCACAGGTGCAAGGGATAGCCACAAATCGAGAGACAGAATTCAGTCTGATAATGTATATGTTCAAATAAGAGATTGATTTCTTTTAAAACTTAGTTTTGAATGCCTGGTATGAACTGTGCTATACAACAAGATCAGTAAGAACAACTAGGGAGAATATTTCTACTATGACTCTATTTTCTGTTTTAGAACCTCCTGCAAACTAGTTTCAAGACGCTTTAGTAGGTATCATCTGAGTCATTTTGGTCAGGAAAGACCTGCCTAATCTAAACTGCCATATTTCTAATGTGCACATCCTTAGAGAGTTTAATTGCCTCACTGAGAGTGATTTCCATGGAGAAGGAAAAACCTCATTAAAACTGTAGGTGGTTGAAAGCTTAGTGAGCAATGTATGTTACACTGTTTCACAGGTAGCTTTCTACACTTTACTTAATCAGGTGCACTGGGAATCTACTTAATTGTGCACCATCCCAGGGAACCAATTTGGCCTAAGGTAGTGAATGGCGTTGACTGCTGAGTAATGAGGATACTTCTGACAAACATTTCTATTTAATAGATATTGTTCAGCATGGTACAACAGCTTACGTTGTGTTTAAGTGCGTGACAAATGAGCACAATATTCTACACTTTCAATTTTCTTATACATAAGTAGCCAAACGAAAAAGTAAAAGTAATTAATTAATGTGGAAAAAATATTTTTATCTCTGTTTATACATTACCCTACTTATTTTGAGTAATTCACAGCTTTAAACTGCCTGTAAGAGGCCATTGAAACATTATTTACTGCTGGATGCCAGCCATATCTGCCAGCACTCCAAAAATGTATAGTTGACAATGAGTCATAAATAAGAGATTAATTAGTGAGGTAGTTAGAAGTTGTGTTGCTGATTCAGATATTTAGTACTACTTCACTAAGAAAATTTGCATATGTTCTGCCCTCTTATCATCTGTTAAAAGATTTGATTAGGAAATGAGTCTAAGAACAATGGATGCTAAGGGAAGAGAGGGACACATGGGAAGGGCACAAGATGATGTTTGGCTGAAATCTCAGAACAATAGGAAACAGCCATTAATGCTGGCAAGAAAAAAGCTGAGAGAGTCAGCAAGGTTGACAGGATTGGTGCCTTTGGAAACAGAACAATAAGCATTATATTTAGAAGTTCAAAGGCCAACCATGAAAATACCTAATCAGTTTACACTCCAGATTTAAGCCTCATTCCCTTAGTCTGCATTTTATAGTTTTTATTCAAGTCACTGAGAATTTTGCCAGCACTTCCAGTGAGAGAATTATGTATACTGAAAGTGCATTTTCAGATATTAAAAGAATTTACAACAGTATAAAAAACTGCATTCATATTACAGATTAATCAGGCATTACATATTGAAGGTGACATATATGTGCCAAACTACAGAGCTATAGAAAAAATTAATTCATAATAAGTCTTAGCTTTTTCACCTAGCTCTCTCCTTTAGCTCTCCCTTTGGCTATAGTAGCCTAAATAAACGTTCCATCCTACCGTAACATCCTATGTCCTAGGGAATGCCCGTGCAGCTTTTGAAGGTTAGGTACCTTTTTCAAGGCAAATACGAAATTCCTGGAAAAAGTCTCTTATTTCTCTTTAAGCACACATGGGAAGTCAGCAAAATTCTGCCCTAACCTGTTTTTTCTGAACATGTGATTTTATGGACTCCCATTACTGACTGCTATGGACCTGCACTCTGAGTTGGTTAGTTAGCTCTAGAATAACTACACAGTTAAAGGAAAAA
The DNA here is from genome assembly GCF_036250125.1 of Pseudopipra pipra. Classification (NCBI taxonomy): domain Eukaryota; kingdom Metazoa; phylum Chordata; class Aves; order Passeriformes; family Pipridae; genus Pseudopipra; species Pseudopipra pipra. The sequence goes on along the minus strand of NC_087550.1, from coordinate 68,783,429 downwards.
AAATAGGCACTTTTAGGTCTCTTTCCTGTTTCCTTTATGTTTGTTTGCCTTTTAATTCTCAAACAAATGTAGTCATCTGCTTCTGTGTGACTTAAATCCTGCTTCAAAACTGCCTGTTTCCCTTACCCAAATGAGCTAGGTTGACCAGATCAGATTTAACTATTTGCATTTGTCAGATGAATCTCACCCCATGATCCCAAATTTCTAGCAAAGCTACAGATATTAATGTTGATGGAGATGTAAGTCGAGTAATGCAGTGAAGCAGTCCTTCCATAACACTCAGAATTGCTAAAAGGCAGGTCAGGAAAGTCATGGACCAATTTTTGTGTATTGTCATGGGGAGTCTCATGAAACTGGAAGTCTAGAAAATGAAGCCTTCAAGAAAATGTGAGAAATGTAGTTTTGCTAAGTCTAGTAAAGAAGAATTAGGGAAAATACAAAATCATATGCCATATATTTCTTGGATCTGCAAAGAGACAAACAAACTTGTTTTCATGTCCACTGGGAATAGGGCAAGAAATAACATGATAAAAATTCTATGAGGAAAATATAGATTAGATATTGGAGAAAATTCTAAGAGAAAGGACACTTACAAGAAGGAACAGTTTGCTGAAAGAGATTATGAAACCTTCTAAATAAAGATTTTTTTTTAAAAGTTTGGAGCAGTATCCACTGGGTGCATCTTTAAGTTAGAATGTTAAGAGGTTCCTACAAGGTTCTTTTTTTCCTTCACTCCCCTACTTTTCTGTAGGTTTTTCTTTCACTCATCTCTCTCTCTCTCTTTCTCATTAAATGTGTTGTATTGGAAAGGAGAGACTCACAGCCTCCAAGAGTAGCCCTAGTTTTATTTCTATGTCTGGATTCCAAATAAATAGCTTCTTTTTATATCACCTGAAGTTTCTTAGGTTGCTCTGAGTTTTATAGCTTTGTGGCTGGCCTCAGAGAAACAAGTTACAAGTGAAGAAATAATTACTATGTATTCTATCCTTTGAAAAGAAAATAAAACCTGCAGGAACTAGCTGGAGAAGCGAAATATACACCATTTACAGAATAACCACTTCAGTCTGAAACACTGCTGAACAGAGGGGACAGCCTCAGAGGGACACGTGGAAGAAAGGAATTCCTGCAGAAACCTCTGCAGTACCTTTCCTGCTACCTGCTGGCTTAGCCTTCAAAAACATCATGGCTGACAGCCTACAAAAGAACAAGCTGGGGATTTATTTCCGCCTATAATTTTTTACCATATTTTCCTCTATGAAGAAGAACAGTTTCCACAGTCTGGGATTTGTTCATTGCTTCTGCAGAGTTTTCTAAACCGACAGGCTACTAGCCTATATTTAAATGTTAGATAGTTAAAATCAACAACATTAAATTTTCAAAGAAGATTATAAATTAAAGGGGAAAAAAGCTTTAGAATCCTTATTTTACTATATCATATGAAAATAAGAAAGGAATTAAAAAGGTGACAGAACAAAAAAAAAATTATTTAGCACTTATAGTATCCCACTGCTTTTCAGATCATGCTTTTCACTGAATTTGTGTAATTTGAATAGTTTTAGCTTCTGTGGTTACCAATAAAAAAGTGTCTGAAAAACCCCCAAACTATCGTTTTTCTATTGAAGTTGCATTAAGCTGCTCTTCCTCCCATCTGCCCACCCCACTCCTTCCTCTGGAGTTAAAGGCATGTTTGGTAGAAAGTATTTTTCTATACATTAGACTCTGAACAGTGGGGAAAAGCCAGTTGTAATGTTGCCATGTTTTTTCTGAGGATAGCTACCTTTTTTTTTAGCTGTGAGAAAGAATACTTTTAAAAACAAATCCATGACTGATAACCTGCTGTTCAGAGGTTAAGTCCCCATATTTTTCAGAGAATTTTCAGAAAAGAAATCCAACTATATTTTAAGGGCAGCAAAAATTGTTTTATAATGGCCATATGTGTTCATTTTTAATTATAGCAACGTGTATCAAGAATGTGTCTTTGGCCTATTTATGAACCTAGAGTTGAATTCATTGTCCAATGAAGACTTCCATGCACATGTGGAATAAAATGTCAGGTCTAGAAGTATTGCACACAGTAATGTAAGTATTTGCCCTTTGATTTCACAACAGTCTAAATTACACACAGCAAACTTCAAAATTAAATACAATCTGAGCTAAAACAATACTACCACTAAACCACAAGAACAGGTAGATTTTCATGCTTAAAACCTTCAAAGAATCTACTTCTGAGACTTGAAATCTGTTCCTGTTTTCTTTCCTTCCCACAGCTATGCCAGTGTTTATATCTGACTTTTCTAGAAACTTCTCCAGACTCTTCCTATCATTCTCTTTTTGTATTAAAATTTCTCCTGCAAATTTTTATGTACAACTAACAACAACTAGAAACATTATTGGTCTACATGTCAAATGAGATCAAACCACAAATGAAGAACAGCCACCAAAGCTCAACTGATTTTAAAGCAGAAGTAGTGGTAGTGGGCAATCACTAAGGCTCAGAGGAGTTTGCAGCCATACTGCCACCTCCTCTGGCACCAGGACCACTGTCAGGATAGCTACACTTATTTTTCCCTGTGGGACCTATTGATGCTATAAACACTGATGAAGTATCCAGAATCTCTGATGTAGCAGAGATGTTAGTAGTAACTCGATGAATGTTCAGTGAGTGGTGCCTAAAAGACCGAGCAACAGAAATCAGAATACAGGCCATTCCCCCCCCTTGGAGACCTCCACACTTCTGTCCCCATTGGGGAAAATTGTGTTACCTCTTCAATTACTTTCTTTTGGCCTTTGCATCGGGCATTTCTCTCCACAGAGCAATACACATGCAATGGGAAAAATGAAAGACATGCTTAGCCTGTTTCACACCTTTGTATTGCTCTCCTGGGAGCTGGAAAGAGTGAGTCCATACCCCACCAAAGTGAGAAGAGCTGAGGCACGAAGCTCTTCTCCATCTCCTATTCACTCCTCTAATATCTAGGACTTCTGTGGCTTTGTCCTCCACCTCAAAATGCAAGTGACTCTGGGTGGTCCCACAGATATGTTTGCTGATGCCTAGGCAAAACATAGAACCATATGGTTGTGGGCATACCCAGAATTAGGCAGAATTTGAAGAGGATTCAAGGACTTCAATTTTTGAATGTAGCTATTTACAGATTTGCAGAAAGATAAAATCTATTCAGCTGAAATGTGTAAAGCTTTTGGCACAAAATCGCTTCCTCATATCTGAGATAAAAGACTACAGAGACAACCACAAAAGTTTTTGAGCTGCCAACAACCACTGTAACATAAATGTTATTTACCAAGACAGCTGGCTTGGCTTATATGGCTTTGTTCATGGCTTTAGAGGCAGCTGGACATCCAAATACCTTTAATATTCTTGGCCTTTCTTCCTGCTGCAGAACTGCAGGGGGGGGAAATGGAAAATCCCAGGAGCTTCAATTTATTCTAATAGCAAGTAAAATGAATTTTCTCTTTCTTCTATATATAGCTTTAAAATATCATTTGCTTTGTTGCCAGCTAGTCCTGTAACAGTACTGTTTGTCTCTTGTAAGTACATTTTAGCAGTGTCTTCATAACGCTTTCTGGAAGATGAAAAATATTTGGGGTATGGGCAATACAGACATTCGGGATAAAATTACTGCTACAAAGGCTTTTGAGAAATAAAACTGAACTTTTTCCACTCGGTAAAAATATATTAAATAAAGATTCCTCAGTACGTTAAACACACTTTATTTTCAACAATACTTTTGTTTACTCTTTGCCAAAACCACAGTGATATGAAATTAATGGCAAAACAGAGTTAACACCACTCTGTTGTGTTGTAAAGAATTCACAAACTAGATAAGAACAATTGGCAAATTGCATGCCACATCCCACTTGTGTTCAATTGCTACTGGAGTCCACAGGAAAAATTCATCACGCTGTTTGGAAAATAGAAAGTATGAGTGGGAACATCATGTACAGAGACAAGAAATCCTTTTGGCTGTCCCACTGTCAATCTTTTACTATAAGACTGTGGGCTCCTTTGTGTCCCAAACTACATCCACAAATTCCTAGAAGGGGATTGAAACATGGCTTCATAAAGAAAAAACCAAACATGAAAAATGTTGAGTTTTTTTTTCAAAATATTTCGAAGTGATACAGTATTACTCTGTGCCAAATATACCCCTCTTCAAGAGTTTGGTACAGAATATGAAGCTTACTACCTCCATCTACAGTTTCCTATAAAGGTCCAAAACTACATGACTCCAGATTTGGGGGTGAAAACTGGAATCTTTACTGAACACACAAAATGCAATTTAAGGGTCTCGGGGGCAGGACATGTTAATGAGGAGGACGGGTTATGTTAACCAGGAGATGGGTTATGCTAACTAGGGGATCACACAATTGATTAACATTTCCCATGTCTAGGATTAATGCGGGGGGGGTGTGTGATAACATCATCACAAAGTCTTTCCATATCTTGCTGCAGGAGACAGGCCAATCAACACAGCAAAATAACAATGTCTTGTGATGAAGCTCCTCAGAGCAAGGAGTTTCTCCCAGCCCCTGCTGTCCATGACCTGCCACACAATCCCATAAGTTCCTTTTCTGCTGATATCCAAATTTCAGATTGCTACAGTTTCCTTTAGGAATATCAGCAGTAATGGTCAAAGGGCCTGTTTATTCCCTCTTTGTTTTGGATGGGAGTGGCTGATACGGTCATCAAAAAATGGAGGTGTCATAGGTCTGCTGAGAGACAAGCCATTGTGTGAGCTGAGGAGAGGAGGTATTAACCCCATATTAAACCCAGATCCGAAAGACTGTGATTTAAAAAAAAAAAATATAATTTGACCAAACAGATCTGTTTGCAAAGTATTCAATTTGTGATATGGTCAATTTTAAGAAATAAGGAAAGAAGAGCTTAGAACACCTGTTTCTTAAGTTAGTTAGAGGAAAAGGATCCCTAGCTACATGCAAGGTTTCCCTGTCCAGCTGTTTCCTGTGAGGCATAGTCTTATCATTTTTAGGAGCAGGTTATTCTGTCTTTTGAAGGATGAATGAAGTTCCATTTTAGCAAAAGGAAATAACTTTGAAATAAGACCAAGTGCTGAGAATACCAAGCTAAAGACAAATTATTTGAATAAAAAACACATGGTTGTAGAAACAGAGTTACCAATTTAGCTATACTATGCATTAACGGAAATTATAACTAATGAAAATTAGATGAGAAAAATATGGAAGGAAAATCTATCTAAATCAGATGTAGCAAAGAAAGGCAAAGTCAATAAAAACTGTTTTTCTAAAAAGAAATGTAGTCTTGGGCTTGAATAGCCAGAGGTGTGACCTTCAGAGGCCTTCAAATGATGTTTTATTGAAAGGTGATGACTGGCTCTATCTTTTCATCTCCACAAAATAAATTAATTATCATTGCATTTCACAAATAAAAAAGTGTCTGAAATGCTGCCAATAGTCTTTCAGAGAGCATCTCACCAAAAAGATAGGAAATATCACTGACATAAAAAAAACCAAAGAAGAAAATGAATACTTTAGAATTCCATAGACAAAATAAACTATGGACAAAACTGAAAGATAAAGTTCCTGACACAGACTAGAGCAGTATTTCAGAGACCACTGGACTGAAACATGACAAAGAGAAAAGAGTGGTCCTGGCAAGTGCAAAACAGCCAAGTTAAGACTAGCACAGAGGGCAGAGACTTTATGATTGCTGAACGTAAAAAGTAGAATGGAATTCTGATTCTAGAGTGACAAGGCACTCCTGGTCTACCTGTTTGGTACTTCCTCACAAGAAACAGGGGGAACCTCACTTGCATTTTGTCTTCCATACAAACAATGCTTAACACTTTCTTTTTAATCTTTTTTCCTTCTTTCCTTTTTCTGGTTTGTTTGTTTATTTATTTGTTTTGTTACAAATGGTTGTGGCCTAATAACTGATAGGGATGTAAAATGCCAATGTGTACATTAAGATGAGAAAAGGTAATACTCTGAGAGACACATTCATTCATCTCCAGGCTGCCAGAAGCTGACCACAACAATGATGATATCCCATCAAACGTGCTCTTTTGTTCAAAATGAGAACCATACTTTATTGATTCCCAGTGAAATTACTCCGAGATGAATCAAAATACCAGCTGCCCCATTTATTGAGCTGTGAAATATTTCTATTCGCTGTGCAGCTGCGTGAACCTGAACTAATCTAAAGGGCAGATCATCTAGAAGAGAGCTCAAAATAGTTTTATTGCAGGCAGTTTGCCTAAGTATTAAATATACCCTGCTCACACAGGATTCTGAACAAGGACTTATACTGAAGGCAAAGCAATGCTATGTACTAAATAGAGCACAGATTGCCACATGTTTATCATAGAAGAATGGAAATTAAAAAAAAACTATTAAACACACCCAATTTGAAAAGTGCGAAGAAATCTCATGACCAAATCCTATGCCATCATGCTCTCTACCTTGCATGTGTTTCTTAACAGTGTGCAAAACTAGAAGACTGGGTGATGATTCCCAATAAAAACATGTGTCTCTAGTGAGTGTCATTTCTGTAAGAGGTCGGAAGGTAACAAAATAGCCTACTAGTTTGGTTTTTGACAGATGGCAAATGAGAAAGCACCAATAAAATCAGCCAACCAGCCTAAAGTTTTTATTTTAGTGGCAGTGCATATGTATGTTGCTTGGGGAATTATGTTCTAATTAACCTAAAGCACATAGTATTGCTCTTTTACACATATTGAGAGGATCAAGTGAACGCAGCAAATTTTATGGTCATTATCGAAATACCACTGGTAATAAGAATTCTAGAAAAATATAGGAATACTGTAAAGAAGGAACTGAAATCTCTCTTCTTGGTAACATTTTTTTCATGCCATGTTTTGTAATTTTTTACAAAAACAAGGACACTGAGACAGTATATGGTTCAGCAAATTCTGAAATCACTTTTCTGTGGTGAATAGCCAAACTGTTCTTAGTTACAAACTGTGAGTCACATAGCTTGACAGGAAGGAAAAATCAATGGGAAAGAAATGAATTTAGTTATATCTTTAAAGTGCATGGCTATACCATGCACTATGAAAAAAAGAGGAATTTCAGAAAAGCTGAAAATACTTGTAGGATAGCCCTACTAGCACTATTTTGGGAGTCTCCAGTAATTTAAATAAAAAATCTGTCTGTTTGCCTACTACTTTACTCATGAAGTAGGAATTTTAGATGGCATCCAGATTTTTAGGGACTGTTCTAATAATTTATAAGTAGAAAACCCTTGAATTGGGCATTTACAAAGCAAGATGGAAAAGGTGGAGGGTGTGCATTCTTTACCATCTCTATAGTACAATCCCTGGTTAAAGGACTTCTGTGACTATCTGGAGCTCCAACCATCAACCATTTCACATTTGATAAGGCCATCCAGAAATACTAAGTACCTCCTGGCACTCTCTTAATAGAATAGAGTGAGTTGATAATATATTTTGCAGTTAAACTATAATGTTATGGAATAGGAAGAGGATATAAGCTGGGGAAAGAAAGACTGGAGTTGCCCCTTGAATAAAAAGGAGAGGAGTGGACGAATGTGGGGTAAAAGGAACAAGGAATGGGACAAGGCAACACTTATGGTCCCTGGTCTGAGAAGAGAATAAGGAATGCTGCTACTTGAGGGAAAGAATTTGGGCAAGATGATGCAGCAAATAAAATATTTGGTATGAATTCACAAACCAATTGAGTTGACAAAATTGTCCATTCTGATCTTAATGGAACAAGGAGAATGACAGAGCCCATGATAGATGCCCCTGCCACTGGGAAGGATCAGCTGAGTGGGATTTTAATTCAGAGAAAAAGGAGAGTATGAGAAGGGGAGAGACATAGTATCAAGAGCTGCTCATAAGAGGGTCCTTGTCACAGAGAGAGAACACTTAGTATGAAATAAGCACTAGCCATGCCAGGAGGACAATGCAGAGGGACAGGAAGATGCCAGATAGAACATAGTGACAAAATAAAAGGAGGTATAGTATTAGTTCACAATAAGCTTAACTGACAATAGCTGATGAAAAGTGTAGTTTTCTTGGTGCTGCTTCCCTGTGCTTTTTAACTACCTCCTTTCACTGCTGCCCAAAGATAGTAATTCTTTCAGTTGTGCAGGTAGAGGGAGTTATGAAAAATCTGATTATTTGCTGTCCATGTGGATCTTGGTAAAGCTTTTCTGCAGCTTGGCTTAATGTGGGAACATTTTCATAACTGATGTATAGTTTAAAACTCTCGAAAATGCTAAAAGTCCTGCAAGAAATGCAAGGTCCTAATGTACTTAGTTAAAGATATTATTTGAGCACTGCATCTCTAAAAGAAGGATCAGTGAGATTCACAATTTTGCAAAGAATGGGCAAGCAGTAAAAAACTAGACATGAATATATATAAATATGCATACACACAGTGTTTGTTGTCATAGTTCTGGGGTGAAAAAAAGAAAGAAATCAAAATTAAAACCATTTCTTCAAAAATGTCTGCAGGTAGGGCTGAATTTGTGATTGAGTAACAACCATGTCAAATTTGAGGAACTATTCAGAGACTGATTATGTAATGTTAAGTTACAGAAAGAATGATTTCTCATTACGGATAGAATTAAGTTGCATAGGATTTATTTCCATCTCTGAAAATGATGTTTGGTTTCAAACACTTCTTAAGGCAAGCTTAAGGCTGCCGTGGTATTGAGGCCAAAAATATGGATCCGCGCATATTCTTAAGATCAAATACATTCACATGCTGAAATGAGACACAATCAATATTAATTTAAATTAATGAAACCATCCATATATTCCAAGCTATGCCCAGGAGTTGTTAGGAAGAATGCCAGCTGTCACAGCTCTATAACACACTGATTTAGAACTATATATAAAATAATCCAGTGATCACGTAAACATCCAATTTACCTTTCTGGATGTAGCACCTTCATCTCGAGTGACAATTCAAAGAATCACCTTTCAGTTGCTCAGTAAAAAAAAGCATAAATTAGAGATGTTCCATAGAAACCTCTTCTCAGTGCCTTTTACCTATGTAGTCCTCATTGCAGCCTTAATTTAAAAACCATTTGTGTTTGTGTTTAATATCTGGCTTTGAGAAAGTCTAACTGTACAACTATATGCTTTGCTGGATCTAGGCATTCATCTGTTGATAACTTCACGGAACGGTATTTGTAGGCAACGTGCTACCACTGTAGCTTTTCAACAGAAGAAAAAAGACCCTCCTAAATAAATTCTGTCTGTTAGGAGTAATGAAACAAAGTGAACTCCAGTAATAAATTCCATTTGCAATACAGGCGTCCCTAAAAAATAACTTCTAAGGAAGGGTGGAAAGAACAAACGTAAAAGAAAAATATGATTTGCCTATCCCAAGAGTGCTAATTTCCTTGTTAGCTTTCTGAGTACATGTAACAGCATGTATCTGGAATAAAGAGAAACAGAGACAGAGCAGAAAGAAACCAATTACATGAGGGAATATGAGTGAAATAAAGTAGCTTTTGGCTGGTTTGGTAAATGGTAGGAAGTATTTAGGATTCAGAGCTATACAAAAAGTCACATGATGAGTGGCAAACCCTCAGAGAATGAACATGACTTTATAACACAGGAATGTGCAAACCGCATCCAAGAACAGTGTAAATCCTACCTGCTGACCAATGGTCCAAACAACAAGATCAATGCCTGTGATACAGGGGTAGCTCTTTGCAGGCAGCAACGTCCTTGCTGTAAATAACAACCATGGAACTACTCCTTTATCAGTGCAGCAAATTCCTGAGAATAAAATTATTTAAGGCAAAAGCTCCCAGCCCCACCTGAGGGACCTGCAACTGCATATCACTTAAATCCTGCAGGAATGCAGAAATTCAACCAGCGTCAACATTTGTATTTCCAGCTTCAAAGCCAGCCATGGCAGGGATGGCAGGATGTGAAATGAGAGGGTGGGAGAGAACATCTTCCATGGGCTGTGCAGGGGGTGCAGAGTCTGGTGTCTTGGTTTGTGAGAGTTGGGAAAATGGGGGAGGGACACAGGTTATCAAAAATAGTGTTTGGGGGAGGTAAGCTGTGTGGCATCAGGAGGAACAAAAAATGTTTCTATTCTATTATTCTATGTTTGCAGCAGGGAGAAATGTAGCTGGGAATAGCAGGATGATGAATGGGTGGGAAAGGTGATGGACCTTGATAGTATGAAACTTCTTAAGGCAGTTTTGTCATGTCAACAAGAGCCTTTTCTAGTAAGGAGAAACAGCATTTGGAATGTGCCCATGCACATCAGAAAAGACTTTTAAATGTGTTGCCCCTCCTAAAAGTTTGTGTATTCTTCAGCAATTTTGCACCATCAGGGTTTTATCAAGACTCAGAGTTTTTCTTTGAAATGTGCAGCAATTCCACATTCATTACACACACAGGCTTTTAACTAACTACAGCACAGAGCCTGGTGTTCACTTCAGAATCATTCATGGCAAAAATTAAAAAGGGGGGGAAAAAAGGTAACTTTGGCTTCAGATTCATCTATTTTTTTGAAGTCCATAGATTGCTTCAGTATGAACATCTATTTTATGTTTATAAATAGAAGCATTAAAAACATGTTTTAAAAGGAAAATCATAATTGACCTACTCTTTAGAGCTTTTGAACTTTTAATTAATTGATCTCCTAATTATTGAAAACTGTAGCAGAACAAATGATAAACAGGTTGGTTTGGAGTATTTTTTGTAAGCATTATAGTACCCAGCAGTATGTGTATGTAGAAAAGCATTCTATAGGATTATACAACATATTGCTTTATAAATACAACACAGCTTTAAAGATTAATGTTTTCTGAATAACCAAGTACATATTTTCAAACTGTCATTCTGTTGTGCGATTAGTCTGTGTATTAAAGTCTCTACCACTGTACACAATAAAGTACAATGACATCAAAAGAATATCTCATAAAAACTGGGTTACACATGAAGGGAAAGCCTGAGATATTAGCTTTGGTTTATGGTTCCAGCTCACATTACATGTTATACACATTAGTTAATATCTATTATTTTCAAATACATTTAAAGACCCTATTAAATGTATTGCATAGGCTTTAATTTTATCTATTCTTTTCTTAGGCAAAATATATTCTTCTATACATGAAATTAGTTTTACTTCAATAAGATAACATTAATCCTTCTTAACTTCCCATGAGATGATCCCTCAATAACTTTCTGTGAGATTATCCTCACTTTCTCTTTAGCAAATGCGTAAATCAGGGCCATTTACAGGACGACAGATCAACAGCACAGGAGACACGATGGTGACCGCTGTATGTGGTAGTAATTTTCCGTGTTCACAGCTTTGCAACAGGGGAAAACACACTTTGAGAAGAACAGGGGAAGGCTGGGGAAATCCCCACAAGTTTTAGCAATTGCTTAAGAAGACTGTAATGTCCAATAGGAGTCAGCTGCCAGAAGAGGGTCTTTCCATCAAGAAATGAACTGTCCATTATGCTGAGCATGCAGACAGCCATGTTCTAATATGAGTCATCTGGTGACATCTTTAGTGAAAACCTGCTCCAGAAGCCAAGTTCGAAGAATAATTTTCTTCCTTTTTTTTTTTTTTTTTGTTTTTACTTTGTCAAGGGCCATCTCATTTGAGGAGTCTAATCATCATGAAAAACCACTGAAGGTGTTAAAAGCTGTCAGAAATTAAGAAGACCTCTTTTTCAAAAAAATGGTTTACATGCAAATCCACTTTTTTATTTTTGTAAATAAACTGGTATTTTCATATTAACCAGAAAATCCATCTTACATCTAGTCTAGTCTTTGTTTCATGATGAACTAAACGCATAAGTATTTATAAACACATTTAAGTGAGAGGTGCTACTATGACTCACTCCACTGTTGTAGAAAGAAAATAATTCTCTGAGCTGATTATGAAAAATCAAAATTACTAGAAAGAGAATATCCAAGAGAACTCATGGAGATTCTGCAGTGAATGTTACATGTTGAACTGTACATTTGCAGCAGATCCTAAATTGTTTTAATAAATGCCATTGGTAACACTTCTGCTATTGTTGATCAGGGCTTCATGAAGACCAGTATCCTGTCAACTAGAAGAAAACATAGTCTGAGACACTTCAAAGCTCTTCTCCATGCACTTTATTACATCTGGAACTAATACTTAGATGCTGAAAGTTACATTTTCCCTCACTTCCAGTAACTTAAACATCAAGGTACAATCAGTCACAGCTAAAGGGATGAGTTCATCCTTTCAGTCCCGGACAGCTGATTGCCTCAGCCCATCTGTGCAGCCCTCAAACCCTCTTGCTGACTTTTCTGCTCACCCCATACTTGGCAGCATTATTTTTACCACCTGCATGCCAGCCTCTGGAGAGCTGACAGGACCCCTTTCACACACAGTAGATGTGGATTCAAAAACATTTTCATGCTAAGCAGGGAGTTGACAACACATACTTCATGAATAGTTGTCTACCCGCTAAATAACTGCAGAAAAATGGGGAAGTCTTCCTTCAACAAAACCAACCAACCAACCAAACAAACAAAAGAAAAAAAAAACCAACAACAGCAAAAAAGAGAAAGATGAAGTTGTGACTGTTGCTTCTGCAGGAACCATTTCTGCCACTATGCATAACATGTTTCTGTAACATGAGCCATGACGCTGTATTAGCTACATATAACTAGAGAGAGCTTCCTAAAAAAGTGTGAGCAAAATACTGCTGTCTGAATTGGTCCTTTCATCTTGAAATCAGAGCATTACACAGGAAGCTTTGGGAATTCATTTCTTTCCCCTTGCCACTTAGCATGTACAGTTCTCTGTAACTCAGCAACCAAAGTAAGCACCTTCAGTTTTTCAGTTTCTATCATTATTCTGACAAACCTGGAATAAGACTTAATCAGAAATGATCTTTCAATCAGTAACCTTCAACTAGTAAATGATAAATATTTTTCAATGAAATATAGTGCATGTTTGCCAATAGTCCATCAGTTTCACTCTCTCTATGAATTGAAAACCAGTAAATTGATGACATATTTTCTCTAGATAGCAATAACTACCACCCTGATAAAGCATCACAAAATTAGTACCTGATAAGGATAGGCAAAAACTTAGAAGCACAGTATTTAAACAGAAAATTGCAGTGACCCATCACCAACATTAAACAGACTTGTGCTATCTAAATTCCTTTCAGTGCTTGTTATTATGAGACTAATCTTTTGGGTACTTGAAAGTGTTGTGGTTTTTTTCCATTAATATGCCAACAGGCTGAATGTGAGTATCTAGCTGTCTAGCTGTTACACAGTCTGTGCTACCTACCTTTACTCTTTATGCAAGTTTAAAAAGCTTTTTGGTAGAGATTTATGCCAGTGGCTTTTCCTTTGACCTCTTTCCATCTCATTTTTCGTGAAGACAGCTTCCAGTGGCCAAAGACCTCTTTTGCCAACATAGCTTAAAGTGTTGTCTTGGACAGGCAATGAAATCCATGCACCAAGAACAGGACTTTTCTTTTGTCTATGTATAATGGAGCTATATCAAGATTTCAGAATAAAAATATTGAAGAATTTCTCTTTTTTTTTCCCATGGATCACAAGAGAAAGGTGAGCTATGAGTGCAGGCAGGCCATATATTTCTTTAAGATTACGTATCTCATTTATTTCAAGATTATTCTTCTTTGTTCGTTAAGATTTTTAATCCAATGGCATTTCTATTACTATGCTGGTATTCTGAAAGGTCTTTGCCATTACATTTGCTTGATTTGAGTTATAGTTTTGCATAGTCAATTGAAGGCACCCACTGATATTAGAGAGAGTTAGAGTGTTCATAGAAAGTTGAAAATATTTAGGAAGCAAAAATTAAATATGCTAAAAATTACTCAGAAAACCAAAAACTCTGTTGTACAATGTAAGAGTCAATAATAATAGTTACAAAGTTTGGTAGCTAGATGATAACCTTAGGAGTAAGCAAATGAAGTTCAGAACAACCTACCTTAGAGCTGATACTAAGCCATAAGAGCAAAATTCTATTACTTTAATAACTAAAGACTAAATCCACAAAGAAATGTTCATGGAAAGACTCGTTTAATGAAGGATATGTATAAGTTGTTTGCCTTTCTTGCGGTACATAAAGTGTGGAGAAGTGGGCTTATTTAGCATGCTATTCATGTGACCCTTTCTGCTAGCTACCTCAACACAAGGTTAATTGGACCTTAATAAAGTCCTCCTACTTCCTCAGTTGTCATTATGGAGCTGCTTGAATCTCTAGCTTATACCTAAGTGTCTCTCAGGACTTTCAGACTAGGTATTTGAAATCAGCACTGAGAGCCAGGTTCTGATCTCACTGGTGTTTGAGGGACTCTAAAGATTTCTTCAAAAATTCAATGGATTTATTGAGAAATATATAAACAAGGGAAGAATCTGGAATGTCTGTCACTCCTTACCCCAAATTAGATCAATATTTATGTCTCCATCAGTAAACGAACAGGAATAGGATAGATTTGAGTCCTGGCACACATTTATCTAAATTGTTTAATTTTCGGCAAGTTCAGCATAGTTTGTCCTCTGCCAGCTGGAGAAACTCCTGTGAATGGTATGAGGTATGGAGTAAACCCAGAAATAATCCCATTAAAGGTATGGAGAAAGCATCTTTTCAGGAAGAGAGAAAGTTTATATGGTGGTTGTCCTATGCTATATGTTCCAATCAGAAATCTGCCCTTTTTCAGTAGCAAATGGGTCAATATTGAGAGAAAGTCCCGGACTCATACTCTTGACAAGCAAACTGTTGGTGCTGGTTCATAGAACTCAAGGCAAATGACAGCATCTGGCAAATAACTGAGGAGGTGGTCTCACCTACGTTCCTTATTCAGTTTCCAGTCAATCCTGGAAATACAGGTCATTGACAGCACATCTACTTTCCTAGGTATTTGTAGCAATTATTCCTGAATTCATTTGGTTCATTATGTTTTGGAATACTAGTAAGAGGTTTATCAAAATTACTGTTATTGAAATCTATTTCCTCAAGCATGTCTGAAGGTTAATGATTTCTCCGCTAGCTATATCTTTCCCTTTGGCTTTGTAGGGAAGAGATAGCTACGTATTTATTCCATTTTCATCAGTAATTGTTTAATCAGTTTTTATACATTCTCTCCACCATAATTTCTTTTCCTGCTTTGTGTGCAAGCTGCTGAATATGACTATATTTGATGTAGATGTAGAGGCTGCAATGGGTTGCATTCTGTCAGTTTTACACTGAGAGAATTTGAAGCTCTGACAATTACTTATTGAAATATTTTGCCAAAGCAGTCTAAAAATTCTTTAAATATTCTTCCTGCAGAGACATTTTAATACTTATGACAACATCACCAAAGGGCAAACTGTGGAGGACACCTTTTAATTTAGATAGCTGGAAAACTAAAATGGTGTTAAGCATATGCTTCCAGATAAATCTGAAGATTTCCTTTAGAAAGATGTAATCTGTCACACACTTAATGTTACAACTGACTTTGATGGTACAAGTTTAGTTGGACTAGCTTTCTCCGTATGGTGCACCCTCTTCTCAATGTCAGCAGTCCCTTCTTATGGTGGTCCAGCCTCATTGCTCAGCAGTAGAGTTTAGGGACTTGTACAGGAATTTTCCAGTGGAGAAGAAATCAAGGACTTCATGTGAACAGACTTTAAACTTGGCTTATTTTGTCAGCACACACACATACACACACACACAGAGGAGCCATAAAAATGAGGACTTCAAACAACAGGAAGCAAGTCTCCCTTCAAGGAATACTGTCTTTACAAAAACACCTGATGTGCAGAGAATCTCAGTTTTGAGCACATATTCAAATTTTAAAGAAGGAAAGAAACTGCCCTTCTTCTTGCAAAGCACCTTTCCAAAGGCTATGGTCACAGCCAGAGTCTAACTCAACGTAAAACTCTGGGACAATGTCTTCTCCCAGCCCTGAGGATTTATTTGCAGACTATGTGTAATAATGACACCTACTGCCACCTGACAAACACAATTTGTTCAGCTGCAAAACAATGTGGTGATTATCTTTTTACAAAGTCCTCATATTTGTAGATTCACAACCTTAATTTTTAGAAGAAAGGAAATTCTTCAAGCCATATTGAAATAAACTCTGTTCATTAATTTAATGTTTCAAGACAACTCCTGATTAAACTGTCACACACATAGTCATAACGCATAAATTCATGCTTTTATTCTACTGAACTTAAAACAGATTCTTCACCAAAAATAAATACGGTATCAAATCTCAACCCTCTGACTAGAGATTTGCAAATATATTATGCTTCGGATGCTAACTTTTCTGACTAATAAAAGGGAAAAGTGGCTTACCCAGGTCACTATGCCAATATTTTTAGCAATACTTAAATCACATGTTGAATGAAGTGATCTAGCTAGAAGAACCATGTAAGAAATTACCAGCAAATAATAATTTTTAGGTTTTTTAAGAGCTCAAGTATGAATCATGTAAATAAATCCTCCCTTTTTCTTTACTAATTACAGAGAACTATAACTCCATCTAAATAATTTATGGTATTTATTATTCCATTTTACATTTCTTTCATACTGAATCTATGAGTAAGAGGATTTTTTAAAATTAATTTTGGACATTTATGATCAAATTTTTAAACTTGGTACATAAAATTCTGAAATACATCCATATTCAGCAAAGCAGAAAACTTAAATGAATTAAATGAATGCCTGGACTGTTTGTAGTAACACTGTACATGGTTTCATAATTTACAATCATTTCAACAGTCATGATTGGAGTAATGCATTACACTTCTGCTACAGTTCTAATTGCAGCTGCACATGTTCTAAAGCGAAAATATTAAGTCTGACAAATAAGTGTGCCAGAGCTGAAAAATACATATTTTACAAATCAGTCCTGACTGGAAAAATGCAAATGGATTTCTATTTAGAACCATGATTTTACTAAAAATGGATAATGTACTAATCTCCTTTTATTTAGGAATATGAACGTGAATAATGTGCTTGCACAGGACTCAGAGGAATCAAGTTCACATCCACCTTTTACAACAGATAATTCAAATAAACCCTTATATCATTCTGAGAGACACTGACCCACTATCCCGAGCTGAAGTGGGCTCTATTTGATGCTGTTTATTTAGCATAAATAAATTGTGATTGAAACATATAGCAGGACACAGCTTTTCAACATCCTAGCTGGCTGACAAAGCAGTAGTCACCAGGGGCTTTTTTTAACTTATTCCATTGTGTTGAAAAGAATCCAAGATCCCCTGAGAGGATGAGCAAAATACAATTCTGGTAATTAGTCTGGAGGTAGAAATGGGGCTTCAGTTTTCCAGTTTTGTTTATGCATTTGTTTACAAAAGCAAAATGCAAGATCATAGGAAAAGGAAACAAAGCAAAAAGGGAGTAAGGACTTGGCAAATACCAGATCTTCCCTTCCCTTCCTTAAAATCTCAAAACTTCTCAAAAAATCAACTTGTAGTATAAGACATGTTATGTTCCTTAATGATCCTTGTAGGTTTATATTTTCTTTTCTAGGCCATAGAGCATTAGTGTTTTCTATCACTTGTAAAAGGAATTTTCACTGATAGTGAAGCAAAACCCAGTAACTATTTTGCCAAATCAGATCCGTTGTAAAATTTGCTTTATATTATTTTTATTTCATAGGTGTTCTGGTGACATGAGACAATTTCACACACATAGTGGAATTTTGATTTGGTTACAAAAGAGATAACAGGCAGCTGTATCTTAGAAAGCTGGATCTAGTTATTTTTTGCTCCAAGAGGGTAACTGGAGTTTGAACGCTGCTTTGACTGACATTACATGATCTGTCATATTTTTTTAAAATACTTGTCATAGAGTCGATGACATGTTTTTTGTGCTTCCTCCTAGTGAGTTGAAAAGTAACATCTTCACTAAATAATTCATAGAAACAGACCCTTATCATGTAACTAGCTTATTCAGCACAAAGATTTTGAAGGGTATTTCACTAAAAGACAACACACTAGAGAACAGACTTTCAACCTCTTTAATTAACCGTAGCATTGTTAGTTCCAGAAGAAATCACAGAAGGACTCAGAGACTGACTTGGCATACTCAAGAGTTGTATATTTATCAATCTTGAAGACACAGCAAGAGCAAAGGCCTCCGGGCTGTTCCCCACTGGTATTTTTGAACCCATCTTCTGAGATGCTGATAAGAATGCTGCAGAAGCTTGCTTGCTAGTACTATCTATGAGGCACCCTTTCAGCTGTAGCCTTTTATTTGAAAGAAATATTTGAATTTATTTTTGTCTTGATTTGGAGGCCTACCTAGCATAGCATCAATCCTCATGGATGCACAAAGTGCAGTGTCACAGCTATTTCCATCACCAGGCAAAGGGCCCACAGGGAGGAATGCTGTTCAGCATCCTGTTTATGGTGGTGACTGAAATACATCTTTCACAACTTGGGCCAACTTTTTCTTTCCTTTCCTAAGCTGGAAGACCTGAATAACTGGTCAGGAACTAATGTAGTTATACCAATATGACACTAAACAGAACCGTGACAAAACTGTACAGCTATAAATTACCTAAGGGCTACTTAGATATGTAACATGATGTTTCTGGAAAAGGGAAGATGAATGTCTTAAAGAGGCTGTTTAGAAAATGGGCCTGTATATGCATGCATGTAAACTTTCCTAAATACTATGCAATCTTACAGCTCTGTTTCATTTTATTACAAAACAGTATAAGATAAACTACTGCTAATGACAAAGACAGACATTTGCAGCCACGGACAGTGTTCAGGTCTAGGTGACAAAAATCTCTCTGCAAAATGCGAAAAAAAGAAGAAGCTTTGAATTTTGACTCACTTGCACTTGCTGAAAAAGGAAGTGTTTCCAAACATTTTCCCGCTTTATTTTCCCCACTAAGTAACAAAAAGGCAGGATGCTTTGAACCATCTTCTGAGTCCAAGCTGAAAACAAGCACAAAAAGCATTGCATATGTGTACATTTCTTCTTGGATTCTTCCTTCTATTCTTTCACCCTCTTTTGTGTCATCCTTGTTATTTGTGCCATCCTTGGTGCAAATTTATCAGTAGAAGTATGTTTCTGCAAGGGATTGAAAAATCCTAATTCATAAAAAAAAACTAATGTAAGTTCTCTCTAAAGATTACTGTTTTCAAAGTTCAGGCTGGATAAACAGAAAACTGGAAATCTCTGTGTTCAAGATAGACATAATAGAGTTTAAAAAGGGTAATGGTGAGGGCAGTTAAAATGAGTAGGATCACAGACTAGATGTCTTGTGAGGACAGGCTAAAAAGGCTGAGACTTCAAAGGGGAGAAGCTTAAGGATGTGTGACTGAAATGTTTGAAAAATCGTGAAAGGTTAAGCCAAGTACAGAGCATTATTTGCTAAATCTTGCAATAGTGGAAGTAAGGGGCAATTACCAAAAGTAAAAAGATTGGTTCAAAATAGAGGTAGATGGAAAATGCTTCTTTAAAGCAAAAAGTGATCGGAAATGTGTTCTCATGGAAGATGTGGAGGCAGATAATAACAGCAGATTCAAAAAGAAATTAGGCAAATTCACAGGAATAATTTCCGTAGACAGATACTAAGGAGTTAGGAAGGAATAAACCTTCTAACACCCCTAATCCAACAACTGGAGATACTGACACAGTATAGAGGGTGACACTGCAGACAACAGACCAGCCCTTTTCCTCCCCTTAGACAGCACATGCCACTGTCACTCTCAAAGGTGAGATGGGGGAGAGGACTGCAAGTACAAGCCTGTTGGATTTGTATGCTCTCATGATCCTATCATGCTTAATAAAAGTTGTCCTCCTTAAAAATATGAGGTATGCAAAGAATACCTTGGCAGACTTTCAAGAAGTTGAAACATGTAGGAATAAAAGAGCAACATACAGATGACATACAATCAAGGGATGCCTATGAACAACATGCTAAAATCCTATAATGGGTTGCGTTGGAAGGGACCTTTAAAGGTCATCTAGTCCAACCGCCCTGCCATGGGTAAGGGCATCTTCAACTACATCTGGTTGTTTAAAACCCAGTCCAACCTGACCTTGAATTTTTCCAGGTATAGGGCATCTACCACCTCTCTGGGAAACCACTTCCAGTTTTTCACCACCCGCATCATAAAAAATGTCTTTCCTATATCTAGTCTAAATCTACACTCATCCGGTTTAAAACCATTACCCCTTGTCCTATCCCAGCAGATTCTGCTAAAACATTTGTTCCCATCTTTCTTACAAGCTCCCTTTAAGGGCTGAAAGGCCACAATGAGGTAACCCCATAGCCTTCCCTTCTCCAGGCTGAACAATCCCTACTCTCTCAGCCGGTCTTCATAGGAGAGATGTTCCAGCCCTCTGAGCATTCATACAGCTCTGTCTCCCCTCTCAATACTCTTGGCCAGTGACTTATGTGCTTCCCTACCATTTCTCATCCTTGCTCAACTGTTACACAGTAAGACAGGATAAAGTTTTATGAAGATATTTTTGGCCATACAGTGAGTTTTCATGAGTCAATAATATATTTTTGAAAGGAAGAAGGCCACATGGGAAACTATTGGATTAAGTAGCTAGACTTTTTCTGATTTGATTTGGTGGGGGAGTTTTTTGAAAAAGAAGAAAGTAGGCTATGTGCTGAATTCAAAATCTTCATGAAATAACTATAGAACTTCAGACAATTGAAATAAAGTAATTTTAGTTAAAACTTTAAATGTTCTATTAAATAATCTGGCAGAATTCTTCCTCAGAGTTTGACATTATTGACAAACACTTTTAATAAGCTTGCTCCAAAAAGTCATAAATATGTAGCTCATTTTTCATCCTTCTTCAAAGACCTTAATGACTGCAGAAATTACAAGCAAGTCTTATTATTACTATTATCCAGTATCAAATAGGAACACCAGAAAACACTCCACACAGCTTAATCTCAGTCAGCAGTCTTCAGTCAAATTATCCTAAATAGAAGTTTTCTGTGCTCTCTTATTCCAAACACAAAGAAAAAATACCAGAGAATATTGGTTGATCAGTAGGTGGCATAAATTATTCCTGACTCCCTACTACAATCACAGGGCTTTATACAGTTCACATTAAAACCAATAAGAGCTTTTATATCAGCCACAATGGAAGAAGGATTGGGGTGGTATTTTGTAATAGGGGGCCTTATGTGTAGAGTCACAGTAATTTATAAATCATTTCAACTGAACAAAATGAACACAAAATGTCATCCCACAGCACTAATGATTTTCCAGCAGTTGGCCAACGATTTGCTTCATGGAGAAAAGGGCTAAACAAATAAGTCCCACACCTGCTGTAGCTTTAATATCAAGCCTTATCCCATTATGCCATTTGAAATATTTTAACTCTTTTTGTTTCTCCTCTCAATTACCACCATACAGAGATGATGGGTGATGGCTAAGAACATATAAACAGGTGCATTCACTCCTCATATTATCTGCCATCAGTTAAAGGAGGCAAAATAATAGAGTAGCATCCGTCCACGGGGAGAAAGCTGCCATTCTTTGCCAACTAGATGCATCCCTGTCTTGCCTGATGAACTTCCCCTCACATCCTTCCTTCAGTAGTAGTCAGATGTTAACGAGAAGTACAAATATCAGTTTAGATACTGCACCACAACTCCTGGTTGAATGGTTTCTCTGTTGTTAACATGTCAATTTGCACATGAATATTTTTTTCCTCAGGACTAAAGAAGAACTAATGGCAATTCACAACATCAGAATCCAGGAGATACCTGATTCCTTATGCGTGCCAATGCACCTGCTTTTGTTCCTTATAATGTTCGGTTCTGTTCCCCTTTACCGTTTGAGTAGATTATGTTCCCCAGCACCAATGAACTGGTGAAGGAAAATAGGAATAGAGCTAAAAGACTTTTTCCTTATAGATGTATATGATACTTGGAGTACTGTGTGTTGCAGCAAGAAAAGATGACACTGTCTGATCAAGTTTAGGCTCAGCACCTAATGGGAAAGGTAGCTCCCTTTTCCCCTCAAAAAGTGCTAGCATAGCAAATTCCATGCAAAAAGAACAGAGAGAACAGAGGAAAAGGCTTATTACACAGATTCCCAAGCCCTCTGCACTGAGAGTCCTCCTTTAACATCTCTCATTTATAAAACTATCTAGGTTAATGTACCTCGGAGAACTCATTAGTAGAGGCAGCACAAACAGAGACAACTAAAGGAATGTTTTTATTCAGGAAATCAGACAGCAACATGATGTCTGTGGAGATTTACAGGAAACAAAACTGTTGCTAAAACTATGTAATCAAGAAGGTATTGTAAGATGAAATTACATGTTCATCTTTGTCATACATTAGAAAAGAGCACAGGAAAAAATGTCCTCTGTTTTTTTCCTCTCTTTTTTTTTTTTTTTTGCTATGACTTTCAAGTCTCTAAACAGAGTTTGCAAGATTTGCAGAGACTCAAAATTCACTCCTTACTGAGCTCTGCACTTCATACAAATCAATGAAGAGTGCAATGAGACTCCAGAGCTTCTTACTTGCCTTGACTGCTCAGTACATCTGGGGCTTTCTGCCTGAATTTCAAGACAGTCATTTGTTCATTTTCTGCAGCTAAATCACTTGATCTAAGAAAGACTTTTAACTCTCCCTAGTATTGCCTTTTTTTGGCTCTCAGACTCATCAGTCAGGAGAGCAAAATAGGTGTAAACTTGATTCTTTTCTTTTTTCTCCATCCTTCAACAGAATACACATCCCTTCTATTAACATTAGGAGACCTTACCCTCTCCCCTCCTTGTAGGACCTCAATGCCTTAAAACTTGCTGTCCATATATCATGTTGCATTACAGAGCACAGCTTTCTAGGTAGAATTGTCTCATTTCAACAGCCTCCCATAAGAAAAGCAATAAAAAAGGGAGAGGATAATTAATTTATACTTTTCCTTTCTCCTATCAGCAGTATGTTACTAACAGCAAGAAAACTGTGCTTTATTAGGGCTATATTTATATACAAGGAGATCATCGGGGATTTTGTCTTGCATGTTTCCTCCTGAAGTAGTTGCAAACTGCATGCAGAGCTTCCTTAATTCATTTGAACCAGACAGTTATTTAAAATAGATAGGAAATATTCAAGAGACAAATAAATCCTCACCACCTGTGTGTAATTCTAAATCACAGCCCCAGGAAAGCAAACATTGAGGTCAGTAACAACCTTTCCAGTGACACAAGTAAGTTTTACATTTGCCCATCTGATTTAGAAGAAGAGTGGATAGTCTTCGTGGTCTTCCAACCCACTGTTGTCCCACTGGTCTCTCTCAGCACTAGCATGAATTGCAGGATAATCTGGCAGTATTGGTCTAATTAGGTCCTGATGTTTTAACTTTCTCCCACAACAGAGATCCAGTTTATTCCTCTTGCACACCAGTCAGAAAATAGTATGGTCATAATACAGTAGTTGTGCACTTGACCTGCTGATAAGCTGTGGATGAGGATGCAGAAGAAAGAGAAAAAGAAGCCTACCAGCGATGGACTGTGGCCCTGAAGGAAGCTGCAGAAGAAGAGGAATGGGTTTAAAATAATGGACTTGCTTAATTAAGATAGACTTAATGGAGTAAAATTACCAGTTAATGCCAATATTAATGTTTTAAGTTTAATGGTACATTCTTATCCTCGTTCTTAGAATGGTTTGTTCCCACAAGAATTTCACCCCTCCTCTCTCATCCGTATTCTATTGTAATCCCTCCTCTTGTGTTTTGTATCCAATCATTACCCCTCTTTCTACAAACTCCTCCCTCTGTTTGTAATACCCTAGAAAGTTCTCTGAGCTCCCTTATATAAGGGGGAGCCATTTTAACAAAGTGGTTCACTCCTTCACAACCTACAAACTGTGTCGGACCCTGAGTGGACTTCCCTGTCTTCCCGAGCCAGACTGCATTAATAAGCATACATGGTTTGAAAGCCACAAGTAACTCATGCCTGAGCTCAAAAACTCAGTTTTATCTTGCCATTTGTGTTCCCTTTAGTCTGTTGCTAGCTTAGAGTGAAAATTTGGAGATGGTGAGCTTGTAGGGTGTTGCTCAACTCCTGAGTAAGTTGTCTTGGATCCAGTGAACCTAGTGCAACTGTGTTTGTTTACATGTTTTCTGAATATGGTCACAAACTATTAAATCAGGTTCCCCCACGTGACTGCAACAAGTACAAACAGTGAGACTGTGTCAGCACAGAGTGGACTAAAATACTGGCATCATGCCGAATCAAACTAATCAGGCTGAATTGTTGCTAAGCCTGTGGGTATAATCAAGCAAGAGAGAATACGGAATTGTTCTTAGCAATGTTGTTTTAGGGGATTGACTCCTAGGCCCCGTAGTCCTTTTGAAAATATAGGTACATTCACACTAATAGTGTTCTGCATATGATAAGACAGGAAGCCTGTAAATGAAATGAAATGTGATGTTTCCACAATGTAGGGGTGCTATGCAAAGTGAATGAGCAGGAACAAGCAGAAATACATATGTAAATATGAATTTTACCTTAATGACAGTTTTAGACTCATAAATCAAACCAAAACTTTTTTGCAGATTTAGTTATATGGTAGATTTTGGGGTTTTGTTATTATTTAAAAATTGTAGGGTAGGGGTCCAATAAAACTTACTGAGATCAACAGATAAAATCTGTTCCTGTAAGGCCTGTATGGCACTTGTTATGCTTCTTACTAAACTGGAGAGGTGGATAGGGAATTGATTGGATGGTCACATCCAGAGGGGTAGTGGTCAATGGCTCAGAGTCCTGACGGACATCAGTGGCAAGTGGTGTCCCTCAGAGGTCCATATTGGGACCAGTGTTATTTAATATCTTAATTAATTACATAGACAAAGGGATTAAGTGCACCTTCAGCAAATTTGCAGATGACACCAAGCTGAATGGTGTGGCTGACACACTTGAGAGACACGATGCCATCCATAGGGAACTGGACAATCTAGAAGTGATCCATGGGCTTCTCATGTGGTTTAACTAGGACAAGTGCAAGGTGCTGCTCCTGGGTCAGGGAAATGCCTGATATCAATACAGGCTAGAGTATGAACAGATAGAGAACAGCCCTGACAAGAAGGTCTTGGGGGTGCTGATGGATGACAGGCTGGACATGACCCAGCAACGTGCACTCACAGCCCAGAAAGCCAACTGTATCCTGGGCTGCATCAAAAGCAGCATGGACAGCAGGGCAACAGAGGTGATTCTGCCCCCTACTCCCTTCCAGGGAGACACCACCTGGAGCACATCATCCATCTCTGGGGTCCACAGCACAAATGAGATATAGACCTGTGTAGAGGAGGGACACGACGATGGAAGCATTGGAGCACCTCTCCTATAAAAACAAGCTAAGAAAGTTGGGGTTGTTCAGCCTGGAGAAGAGAAGGCTTCTGGAACACTTGATTGCCGCCTTCCAGTACTTAAAGGGAGCTTGAAAGAAAGATGGGAACAAAATTTTTGGCATGATCTATTACAATAGGACAAGGGGCAATGATTTTAAAGCTGAATAGGGCAGATTTAGACTAGATATAAGGAACAAATTTTTTACGATGAGGGTGGTGAAACACTGGAAATGGTTTCCCAGAGAGGTGGTAGATTACCCGTTCCTGGAAACATTCATGGTTCAGTTAGAGTGGGTTCTGAACACCCTGATCTAGTTGAAAATGTCCTTACCCGTTGCAGGTCCCTTCCAAATCAAAGTATTCTGTGATTCTATTCTCAGGTCTCATGCAGACTTCTCGTGACAAGCACTGGACTTGTAAAAATAATTCTGTTCTTTCCTGCTACTCACATATCATATGGAAATTCAGCTACTTCTAATTTAAATTAGAAGATCATCCTTGACAAATGACAATTTTTCATACATATGGCTTCATTTTTATGGTTTTCAAAGTGGCTCCTTTTTACCTGTCCAGTGATTATTAGTCCTACAAAAAATTACTACTGCTACAATATAGTTTTGTGTGTGAGTAATCATTTCTTCTTTAGTTAGTGTCAACAGAACATGAATAAGACTTTGAAAAATTTGACAGTTGATATATTTATTTAATTAATCTAGAAATTTGTTTGTGTTTGGAATGTAAGGAATACTATGAGATGTGTGCACAAAAATGATATGGTTAGATCACAACTATTATGAACCTAGAAAACATCTCTGAGCTCAGTATCTTGTACAGTCAAAATAAAAAGCCATGCATATTCTTGCACTGAGAGCTCTCATACATTAGCATGGTCCATTTGAAACCCTAATACACATGGAAGACATACATAATGAATACCTAACTTGGAAAGCTGAGAGAGACAAAATTGTCTGGAAACTATAAAACTAGAATTTGCTTAGTCACATAGCACCTGAGATGAATCAAAGAGATTTGGTGTCTCAAATCTGTTAAAACTTACAGATGTATCAGCTTACTTTCCCTCTCCTGGAGTTGTAGTATCAAAGAATTTGAGCTGTTATATCCACTTTTCATAGTTGATGTGGTAGGTGCTGTCACACTCAGCATGATTTTTTTCAGTGACTGAGCCATCTGCAGAGAAACACTACGTAGGCAGACAGAAGGGCCACTATCAGTGTACAAAGATAGCACCATCATAATGTATTGATGTAGAAATTATTTTAATTGTCTGAAACGTAGTCCCTTACTACACCAGGAAAGTCCACCAGGGTGCCTAAAGTATCCATGAGTGGGGATGGAAGCTCTAAAATGTGCATTTCACTCAGGAATTGTTTCTGCCATTGGAAGTAAAGGGACGGAATATGTTTCAAAGGGATATTGTAAATGGCATTAGCAGTTATTATCTACTCAGAAAGGAGATCCCAAGGTCAATAACTGATATAGCCAGAACAAGGAGGACCCTGAATTTGACTTCACTTTTACACTTCCCTCGGGTACTATGGCAGGTTAGGCCAAAGTTCAGCTGGGGCAGAATTTTGAGTGGGTGCTAGGATGGTATAGAGTAATTTTAGGTACACTCTCCAGCTGTGAAAGCCAGAAATCAGTAAGAGGAGCATGAGTTCTGTCCTGCTCTCTCCTTGTGTCCTGCTTCCTTCTTCCTTCCTCTGGGTATACCTGTAAAACAGGTGACAGAGAGCCATTTGGTAGGCTTTGTGTCCTTTAAGACTCCACTTAATAAGAAAATCCACTTCTTTCTGACTGTTCTGATTTAGCTTCAACCTTCTCTTCCTCTTCCATTGTGACTTTTCTCATTTGCTTTTATGGCACTTCCCTTCTTCAAAGAGCAGTCCCCTGGTGTGTTCACTGTTCTCTCTACTTTTTCCCCCTATTTCCCTCTTGATGTTTCTCCATTCATCTATTCACTTGCTTTTCATTTTCCCAGTACTGTACCCTTATGTACCTCCTGCTGTCTCAGATATCCTTTTATTTCTCCCCTGCTTCCTCAATAGATAGCAGATTATATACAATAAGTTTGCAAGAAAATATTCATGTAGACAAGAGTACTGAAAGACATAGCATTCCTAAAATATTGAAAGCCCACTGACTTACAGGAACAAAAGACCTCCTTTTTAGTATGGGGTTTGACGGTGTGGGCTAAAGTGCTTTTCTTTCATAAAAATACATTTTTTCCACAGAAGAAAAAAATCCAGAAACAATGCTTAAATCCTTAAAACAATGTATACTCCAAAACCATGATGTCATGCATGAATTGATCAAACGTCATTCATTATTTAGGAGACCTTGAAAGCTCAGAAAGAAATTAATGCACAAGTTTCTGTCACCTCCCTATTACCCAAGTTCCAATTTATTTATGACTGATCTCTTTTTGTACTCATTTGATCTCTAAGGGAGATCAGTGGTTTTTAATCTGTTTCTGACTTGCTACAGGAGAGGTTTAACAGATTCTTCTCCAGTTTTTCGTCATTTGATTTATATTTAATATTTTGTGTTTATTAGATCTTGAGTTATTTTTTGTATTATTAACACTGGCAGGAATATTTTTCTCAGTCTGTCATAGTGCACTTGCACCCACTTTTGTTTCTTTCCCTTTCATTTCTATCTTAGTTTAGGTTAAATGGGAATAATTCTCACACAAAGTTATTAAAATGTTAATTTTTACTATACCTAGTATCACCCTCTCAAAAACTGACAGAAAGTAGTTATAGGTTTACTGTATAACTTTGGAAGAGGTCATGAAAAGCTTTCTTCACTGGGCTTGGCAGAAGCCTCATGGGGCTGCAATTCGTATGAAATGATAATGATTTGGCTTTTATTAAATTCCTTCATTTTATGCTCTAAATAATAAATTGTTGCTTAGTGCTGTGATTGAAGGAGATGAATGTGGGATTGGTTCTTTCCTGGGTTTGATGGAGGATACAACCAAAATATAGTTAATTACTCTGTGAATCCCAGCCAGATATAAAATACTAGAAATAATAGGTAAGCAAAGAAATATCTTCAGTAAGTGCTATACACTGGGATCAACCAGGTCTGAGAGTCTCCTTCATATCAGGAGACTGCCCTGGCAGACTGTTACTCTGCCTTCCTGCTGCTTCACCTTCATATAGCAGTGGGAAATGTTTTGTGGTATGAATCAAACCTGGGAGTTCTGATTTTTTGACTCCACTCTTGAATATCTTTGTTTCCCACCAGGGATGGACTGTTTATCACCAGATAACAAGTATTAATTCAATATTTGTTCCATTGAGTGCTTGGACTGCCTGCATACAGCTCAGTGCCATACGAAAGGCAAGAGTCTACAGCCCACAGATAGAAGCTTATGGCAGATGCCACATGGATATCTATAACCCAGTCCTAAAATACTCTATTCCTTCTAAGGAAAGGGCAGGATACCATTGGAGCCAAAATGCAAGCATTAACTTTTCTGCATGCTGTCTCCAGAAAGCACCAAGTTATGTTTGTTGGCACTTCCATCACAGTCAGCAGGGAGAAAATACTGATGAGAATCAGAACAAGCAACTCCAGAGGAGAAACTAGCAGGGCAGAAACTGGATGCAGAGAAATAAAGGACAAGGGATGCTGGAGGGATGAGGGAAATTAGAGGATAGGGAAGGGAATCTCCTTGTTTATCTCTGGGCTATGTAAAATGGGTGGTATACCTGCGTCAGGCAGACAGATCCCATACCCCACATTTCCAAAATTTAGTGTGCCTCCAGAGTAAGTTCTCTACTTTGGCAACAGGAAACAGGAGATGTGTTTGGAAGCCTCAGTGGTGACCCTTTTTTCCCAAGTTTAGACACCTGGACTACTGGTTACAAGAGGCAAACAGGACTTCTCTCCATTGACAGACTGTAGAGGGAATATAAACACTTACTTCATTAAGGACCTAAAATTTCACTGCAAGTTATGTGCCAAAGCTAAGCTGACAGACTGTCACCCAATAGCATTTTAGGCAGAATCTACCTTGCAGGTTTGAACTCCCGTGCTCAGAGCTGAGATCATCTTTTTTTGAAGACAGAGAGAGGACAGCAAATATTCTTAAATTTCTCCAGTAAAAGTGACTTGTTAGGTCCCAGACATCAGCTTTCATCTCAGCTGCTGTATGTTATTAGCACACTTTACTTTAGGATTATGTATCAAACCTATGTAAAGGGTATGAGGGAAGGCTTCATGTGGTTTCTACCTTGTTAACTCAAAATTATCCTCAGTACTAAATGAGAAGGATTCCTGCAGTAATTAACAAAGGATGTACTTTACAGTGGTAGAGGAACCTCAGTCCCAGCTTCATGTCCTAGACCTCACTAGCTTGTCTTCCTGTTTTCTATGTGACTTCCTTTCAGTCAGGCATCAAATGACTATTCCTCTTGCCAAGGCTATACAGGTTGAGGTTATACAGTTCATACCAGTCAGCCGACGGGGAGAAGATTAGAAAAGGTGATGGTACCAAAAAACAGGAACAGAGGAGACAAGCACAGGGTTTTCTGTCATTCCTGTTTTCTTCACTGTATTCTCATGGAAACCACAATGTCTGCATGTAGTCTGACCATAATAGTACCATTTAAATGTAGTCATGGCCAAAAGATGGACTTCTATATAGCACAGACTAACAAATTCTATCTATATTCTAGCTGTGCTTTTAGTAACTTTTGCTTGCTTGTATGTTTGGTTATTTATCTTAGTAAACAAAAATGTTAAAGTTATATCAACAATGAAAGCATCTGTCTTTTCTAACTCTCCAGTATCTACAGGGAAAGTTCACTTGTATTTGAAAAACAACAGATTTAAATAAGGTGGGTAAGTACAGGGAGTAGATAATGAAGCATGGAAGGGATCTACAAAACTATTTAAAGTTAAGTGAAAGAAAACAGGATTTTTTTTTTAGAGAAGAGTTTATATTTGAAAACTCTTGGGGATTTGAATAAAAACTATGTGAGATTATTTTACAATACAGTTTTTAGGTCTTATCTTGATATGCCTTTATAACCATGTTGGAAAAAGAAAACTACATTTGCACACAGTCAGTTTAGACTTCTCCTTGTAAATTGTCTCAATGTAGCTAAAAGAGAAATGAGGCAAGTGATATGAAAAATAAAAGCAGCATTTAGAAAAAAATACTGTGCAACAATGATGCTAGTGGGTTTGGGGTGGGATATTTTTTTGGTGAATATAGGTAATTTCTCGAAACAATTAATATGTAGTCCATACAGGGAAGGTGACATGGATAAAGTCAGACAGACCAACTGAAACAGAAAGAGACGATCATTTAGCATAAATTTATTTATTGTCCCATAAGTGAAGGAGATACACTTGCCATAACATGCTGATATGTATAATTTCAGTCTCCGTGGGGAAAGAAAAAATAAATTTTCTTCTTCTTGTACCTGCCAATATTTTGTTACCATGTTTCAGAGTATTTTGCTTCTATGTTTCTGTCAGAGGAGCAGTTATCCTCAGTGATGACAGAGCTCTTTCACATCTGACATCCAGCATCTTCCTAACAGTGCTTTGAAGAATGATTCACATCAACCTTATATGAGATTAGTCAGTTTGACAAACACAACCCATCTACTCAGTGAGTGTCAGAGGCTCAGGCCTCTAAAACTCTGGACTTAACCACTGTAGTCAACCTTAAAGTGAAGGTCATAAATCTTCCAGGGCTGTGGGAGCTGCAGTTTATTTGATAGCTGCAAGTCATTGAGGACTACATCAAACTCTCAAGTGAAAGAGTCCTATTCTTCCAGGGTAGGACTTGGACCAAATCCAAAATCGTACTGTGTAGTTTAATTGAATGAATGAAACACAATGTTGATTTGCCAGCTGTTATATTAGAACCCAGGCTTTTAATTCCTTGCTCACAAATTACTCTCTGCATGCAGGCGGGACTAAAGGACTGTTCCATTTAACACCCAGTAATTCAGAGCCTGTAGGGAGTTCACAATCAAATACTGGGCATAAATAGCAAAACATTCCCTAGTAAATGAAACACCTTCAGAACTTCTAAAAAGTAACAATCTTAAGACTAGTAATCACATTCTTCAAGGAAATGTGTGCAAAGCATACATGCATACATACATATGTTACATTGAGACACTTTAGTCTGGTCTTGGACTGCTAAGACTTAGCTTCCATTAGTCTATTCCAATTTTGAATTCAAAAAAGCATAAACCCCAAATTCTCTTGCCTTCATCCTAACCGGTATCATGAGTTATTACAGCCTGTGCCCTGCCTGGCATCTTTCAAAATGAGCACTCTGAATTTCTGAAAACGTGACAGAACGAAGATAAAGATTTGGGTAGGCAAAGAAACACAGCTTGAAGGCAGATAATGGTGTTGAAATGTAGCTGTCATTTCCAAATGCAAAGATTTGAAAATAATTCTTCCCTCACCTGTCAGGATGATTTAGATAAAAGGGGGGAATTATTGTTGATTCCTCAGTAAGTGAAGACCTGAGAAAAAGTCTGAGCTCCGAGCTTTTTAGTCTGTTCTAAGAATGTAGCATCAAAGAGTAGAAGTGAACTCTAGAAATCAGATGTTTTAGTCACATGGGCAGTCATTAGGATGTCAAATAATTGATTGCAAGGTCAGATCCTGAAGACCACCGTTGCTATTGTATTTGATTCAGTCAGCAATTCCACATTATTTAGACCATGTGTGATAATCAAATTCCCTTTCACAACTGAATATGGCTAGACACAACACTCCATAACATCTGTATGAAACTAGAGAAGGAAACTGATTACCAAAGATACATACTTAATATCATCATGGTTCTTAAATTATTAAAATTGACATTTTTAAAAACAAGAAGATATCATGTTCTTAACAAAAAAAAATGCAATAGAGGAATATTCAAATTCATTTGCATGTGTTAGCATGTTAGGATAAGCAAACCTGTTCCAAAATTATTTTCATTTGCCATTGCATTTTACCTGGAGGCAAAATGTGCCTGTGACCAAACATTCAAAGTTTAGATCTGTTGCATTATTTACAAAGTATTAGGTGACAGTTTAAAGCCAAATTCTAAACATATAACCCCCACATCCCTTCCCAACTGAAGGAATCACAGAATCAAAGAATATCCTGTTGGAAGAGACCCATAAGGATCATCAAGTCTGACTGTTGGCTCTGCACGGGACCATCGCCAAGAGTCACACCACGTGCCTGAGAGGATCATCCAAATGCTTCTTGAACTCTGTCAGTCTTAGTGCTGTGACCACTTCCCTGGAGAGCGTGTTCCAGTTCCCAGCCACCCTCTGGGTGAAGAACCTCTTTCTAATATCCAACCTAAACCTCCCCTGATACAACTTCAGGCCATTCCCTTGGGTCCTGTCAGTGGTCACCGCAGAGAAGAGATCAGTGCCTCCTCTTCCTCTCATGAGGAAGCTGTGGACTGTGGTGAGGTGTCCCATCAGTCTCCTCCAGGCTGAACAGACCCAGTGACCTCAGCCACTCGTCATATGGCTTCCCCTCAAGGCCCTTCACCATCTTCGTTGTCCTCCCTTGGACATTCTCTAATAGCTTAATATCTTCCTTATATTGTGGTGCCCAAAAC
The DNA here is from genome assembly GCF_036250125.1 of Pseudopipra pipra. Classification (NCBI taxonomy): domain Eukaryota; kingdom Metazoa; phylum Chordata; class Aves; order Passeriformes; family Pipridae; genus Pseudopipra; species Pseudopipra pipra. Next base: position 68,750,450 of record NC_087550.1, on the reverse strand, counting down.
TGCACACAATATTCGAGGTAAGGCTGCATCAGTGCAGAGCAGAGTGGGACAATCCCCTCCCTCGACCAGCTGGTGATGCTTTGCCTGATGCCCCCCCAGGACACGACTGGCCCTTCTGGCTGCCAGGGCACTGTTGATTCCTATTTAACTTGCCATTGACCAGGACCCCCAGGTCCCTTTCCATTGCACTGCTTTCCAGTATGTCATTTCCCAGTCTGTATGAACATCCAGGATTGCCCCATCCCAGGCGCAGAATCCGGCACTTTCCCCTCTGGAACTTCATATGGTTGGTGATTGCCCAGTACTCTAATTTGTGAAGGTGCCTCTTCAGGGCCTCCCTGCCGTTGAAGGAGTCAACAGCTTCTCATGAATATAAAGTTTACAATAGAGACAAGATCCAGGATGAAGATTTTATGCCATTTAGTGCAATATCACTTTTTATGCTATCAGTGCAACATATGCATTATGACACAGTACTGAATTTCTGACTATTTTAAAGAAACACTCTTCCTCATGTGGTGGATGATGTGGTTATCACATCTATTCAGCAATTTCTATTCTTCTTGACAACATGTGTCCCTGTCACTTCTCATGCATCATACACTGCTGAAAAGACAATTATTTTTGTCCCTGGTAGGCCACACGTTGGAAGTGTTCAACAATATCAGCAGATTGATTGGCAACTATTATTATCTCTGTTTTACAGAGAACTTTAGCAGAGAAATACAGTGGAAAGTATGGATGATCTCTGGAGTATTGCATATGGATACTTTTCTACACAACTGAATCCTATTCTAGATTTCCAATATGATTACTACACTGGGAAATTTAGACATTTAATACACCTAGAGATACACACATACTTCCAGACACTATCACATAAATAATCTGAAACATGTTGAAGATACATACTGCTGCCTCGAGCCAGTGAGGGAGTCTCTTATTTATGTAAGGCAGTCTTTGATCCTGGGTAGAAAGGCAGCAAAGCCTTCTGTTTTGGCTGAAAGGGAAAGGTTTTGTGATTTCTTCCTGGTTTTGAAGAACCTTTCTGAAGATTCATTCGAAGTAACAGAACCTCTTTCTAGAAATAGCAGTTGCTTTTAGTACTTGTTCTGGGTGTCTATGAAACATTTGCAGCATCCTGGCAAACCCAAGCTTATTTCTATCCCAGAATAGATAGGTATCTTTCTATTGGGGTATTTTGGGTACAAATGGTACAACTGCAAAATCAAGTCAATAAGAAATTAGGAAATCCCAAAATTAAGTCTACTTTTTCAAGGCTTGTAGAAGTCATAGGCTAGGTCATAGGAAACTAGAAGATGTACTTTGCTTTCAGATTTACATAAATTTACTTAACCAAGTCACATAGGAAAAAAACTCCACCGTTTTTTCTGCCTTTAAATATGGAGAAAATAGCAAAATATTTTGCAAAATAATTCTTCTCACAGTAACATTATCACCTTCCAGTATGGACACTGAAAGAGGTAGGACTGTAATAACATTTTTCTTCTTACATATAGAGATTGGTATGTCCTCTTTTGTGATTCAGCCTTCTTCACTAGCTTATGAGGATCACTTGGATGCTTTGTTTTCTCCTCACAGAATGCAGCACAAGCAATCTGTTAATCTATAAATACATATTACAATCTTGAAACCATCAAGAGTAATACTGAATGCCAAGTATTATTAATTAGGAGGCATCACAGATTATTTTGGCAGTATGAACACTTAAAAATTAAAGTCCAAGTAGAACCACAACAGCAGTGGGCAATAACACTCTAGTGCCGATGGACTCAAACATCCCTGGATACCAATAGAAATAACAATGAGGAACATCATCTGCTGGAAAAGCTCTTCATACATGCTTGGCAGACCTGCAAAAAAGGAGGGGAAAGGAACGGGTGTGGAGAGTTTTTAGCCAAAATTTGCAGCTAGATAAAGGTAAGCACAGCAGAGGTTGTCAGCACTTCCCTCATGGGGTTTTGTTTGCCCAGCTGCTATCTTTCAGTAGAGACTAGAAGCCATCATTGAAGGAACTCACTGAAATAAGCCTGGTATCTTCAGAGTCAGGTGTTAACAACACATAAATACATGCTGCTGTGAAATAAATTTAGATTCTAACAGAACCCAACTGCAACAATTGAGATGGAAATAATCCCTTCTGTGATTTCTGCAGGATAGTCTAAATTAAATGCTTTATGGAGAAGAGAAAGTGCATCAGGGATATTTTCTCTTATAGAAGCACATAAGTTCAGAACTCCATCATTTTAAACATTAGTCCTTGGAACACTAATATTTGAGTTCATCAGTACATAGCACAGCTGATTTTTCAGCTCAAAAGCAAAAGAAAGTTCCTATTGAACATGTTTTCAATTATCAGCAATATAAAGCAGAGTTACAGAGCATCATACAGTTTTAAAAAGGATTTCAAATGGACCCACAACATGAGGCTGTACCCTAGTACACACGATTTTTTCCATTATTAGTAAAAGTCTACTGCCTTTGTGCTGACCTTATAGCTTAGGGTCTAAGAATTTTTTGGGTTTGCCTTTGCCTTGAGCTGACCTTAGCTTGCTTTAGTAACTGTGCTGTCTTCAACTGGCTAATGCCTGTCCTCTTGTAACTTTATTTGTGGTAATATTGCATGTGGTAAAGGCCTGACAAACCTTGGTAGATATCGTGGGACAAGCAATAGCTCTTTGTGTCAGGTGGGGCAGGTGGAGGCTGCTGTTCAGCTTTCACACTTCTTGGTGGCAAATGCATGAAATAACACCAGATAGACACAAACAATTTTAAAACTATTACTGGTGAGACATCTCTGTATTAATTTGAACAATAAGCATATATTTTTGTAACAGGGTTAATTTGACTGTTAAAATATTAATTTGACTAACAGTAAATACTTAGTTTCAGGTATATGGTATATTCCCTTCTGCTCATAACAACACTTGCAGTGTATTAAACAGAATTTACTACCAATTCTATGCTCTTCTGGAACAGCACTATAAACACAATTATGAACACGTGAATACATTTCTGCTGAATTAGCCAGAGCACGCAACATGAATTTTATGTTATTTACGCTATTATGCTGCCTTTATGTCAGCTGTGAGAAGACAGATGACACGTGATAAAGCCTGTTAATAGCACCAAGTTAACATACGAGAAGTTCTGCATTAATCTGAGCCAGCATAGAAAGATTTTATGGGATCAGCACTTTGCTTCTTGCAGCTGCAACAGTTTGATCTAGTACTGGGAATCTCAAGATGGGCTTTCCTGTATCATAAAAACATGCTCTTAGAAACTCTGGTGTTGCAGTTTTGATTGATATCCTATCTCACTCCTTTAAAATTCATCTAGGCTCTAGGATGTTCATGTGACAGAGAATGCTCCTTCAGATTCAGTAAATTGGGGATATTGTAATGAATATGCTGATTATTTTTTCCTCGGTGCTTTTGTCAGTCACCTTAGCTTCCCTTCTTCCTCTCTTCTCTCTTCCATCTCTGCTTATCATTCTCCATGATTTTCTCCTTTCTGGCTTTGTTCTTCACTACTTATCTCTTGGTTATTTCTCTCCTTTTCTCTTGCCTTCCCTGCTTTTTGATGAGTCTCTCTGCTCTGGCTTTCCTACAACCCACTCCACCCCTCCTTCTTGCTGATCTCTCTCCGTTTGCTGAGCTCTGCAGACTGCTCATCAGCACTCATTTGCTGAGGAACTGGGTGAGGAACTAACATTCTGGTTCCTGTTCTGAATGAGGTATTCGTGTTTATGGAAATAATCTTGTGGATAGCTCTGCTTTGACTACAAAGGTGTAAGTGGTGCTAGTAGTTTAGCACTTTTAATTTCCACTAAATGAACAAATGGGAGGTGAATAATGAAATTTAACATAATGACTATAAATACATTTGATAATGTTCAACAAGAACCTGAGGGAAAAAATATGTAAGAAGATAGTGATTATTTGAGAGAGGTCAGGATGGCGATATAAAAATGTAATCATATGAAATTAACAAACATTAATAGAGTGTTTCTCTCTAACTAGAGACTAATAATAAATAGGTAAGAAAATAAGTAGGTTATTGTTGAGCAGCGGAGAAACTCTCAGTTTGCAAAAGCTCGTAATCAGACAAATCAATCTTATCTGTCCAGGGACGGAAATTACACCCAGAAAAAAATGGTTAAAAAACAAAAAATCAAATCAACAGGAAACAAATTAAAACTGTATTAGATCAGAGTGGGATACTGACCTTGTAAAAGCTCCAGTTACTGTTTCCATGGTACTGCTGGGTATAATGCTTGTCACAGGATGACTTTTGGTTACCTCTATGAAGTGAGCTGATGACTTTGATCCAGGATGTAAAGTGAAGTCAAAACATACAAGAAATTAACATGAATGACAAGAAGAAATAGACATTTTGGTTGTTTCAGCTAGAGTTAAAAGCAGTTCTTTCTTCTTGGCAATTGTCTCACAGGAGAAAAATGGCAATTTAGGATTGCTTGTATATCCAGCAGGCTAACAGGGTGAGATTGCCACATCAGCAGCAGAGAAGAATAAAATAATGCAATGCTAGCTGAAAATGTAAAGTAAAAAAAGGTATTTATAGAGGGCAAACCTTCGTTAATACGAAAAAAGATTGTATGTCCCAAGGGGATCATTTCATACTTTGTCTGTGACTGCCAAAGGACAGAAAGTACTCAGGGACTCTAATTTCATCTATCCCTTCCCTGAGCAGTCAGTGAGCTTTCAAATCATCCCTCCCCTTCCTTGAGCTGTTTAATCCAGACCATAACTAGAGAATTTTATTGCTACCTTTATCTCTCAAGCTTCAGTATGAGATGTGCATGGACAAGTTTCTGAAGCTCCCTATTCTAGCAGACTCCCAAGATGCAACAAGGAGCCATTGCTTTTCATTATAGCCTGGGAGAAATACAGACAGTAACAAGGTGGCTCAGGTCTTAAATTGGTTAATTGTCTTACAGGATTTCTCTGTGAAAAACTACAGGAGACATGTATTCCTAATTATTGTTCCTAGAACAAATTAGGGATGAAGAAGGACCTAAAATAAATATAATCTTGTTCAAAGACATGTCAAATAAGCAATGGTCCTTGTGGATTTTGCATTCCAGCCTGCTGGGAGATGTGGGCATGGACAACAGGAGAACCCAGAGGGACATATTATCTTAAGACCCAATTCAAAGCACATTTAAGTAAATAAGCTTTGATTGATTTCAGTGGGCTTTAGCCTCTGCTTCCCTATGGGCTGTCTGCAGATGTGAGCCGTCACCTTTCACTTGTAGGAAAAAGTGAGGTACGATGGCCTGTCCAACCAGCAGATGTTGTCTGCTATGGCTAATATCACTTGTCATGGGTAAATGTGTTTCTCTATGAATTTTGTACTTGCATGTTCTGTTTGCTTTCGTGTTGAACTTACATCCTGCTTGTAGTCCTTAGCAACATCTACATGCTGAGTGAGATGTCTGCATATTCTACTGACCTTTCTCAAAGGCAAGAACTGGCTGCACTGCTGCATCCATGCTGACAGCTTTAGTCTGGGTTTTACATCTGCTATCATCTTGCTAACCACTTTTCATTGCTCTTCCAAAAAAAATCCCTAATGACATGCCTTATTCAAAACCAAATAATCACTGTTTGGATCACAACTGGCTTACTGAGCTTGTAGAAAACCTTGTGCTTGTGGAGTGCACAGTAGAAGAACAGGGAGATAGAATAGTAAATGCTTCAGTAGTTTATTTCTCCCCAGTCTTTTAATTTAAGAGTGATAGAATTATTTAAATGTAGGATCTCATCAACCACTGAACTACAGAGGTACAAAGAGATAATAATTAATCTGCAAAATATTTTTCTATGGAAAATTTGGTAACATACATTATTGTTGCTTGTTCTATGCTCATGTTTCTAGTTAGGCTGAGTCTCTATCCTTCCACAGGTAAAATTTATATTGATATGTTTCAGAAAAATCTCTCAGCCACTTCAGAAAAGACACGTAAGATAAGAGAAGATTGTTTGCCCTCTTCAGCATGAGCAGGTTTTGCTCTGGTACTTAACAACACTTTCATGCACAGTGATTTTTCAAGCTTGAAGAATGTTCTTTTTATGTATTTGTGTGCAGAATGTTTTTGGGGTAGAAGTCTCTATGTTTTTAAGGAAGTAAACTGTAATAATCAGAGCTTCAACAGCTCTGTAATTTGAAGTAACAAGCACTCAACAATAGCAGTGATTCACGTAGGTTTGACATACAAAAGAAAAAAAGTGGAACTCAAGAAACATAGATAATACCAAGCACTGTGCAATGTTAAATAGAAACATTTGAGCTAACAAAGGCATCTGGAAACTGAATCATAATTCTGTTACTGTGGTACTTTTTCTGGCCTAAATCCTCCTGATGACAAACGCAAATGAAACAACCCAGAGAGAGCTTTGAGCTTGCACGTTATATTAGTTCAGGTATGGAACATATACATGTGTGGTGGTGCATCCCTCTACCTCCATAGTCATGGATTGTGTAGTTTGGATTGACTCTATTATCAAATTCAAGCTCTAGTAGGAGTTTTCTGCTTGCATACAGGCCGTTCTGTCAATTTGCTTCCCCACTTCCTTTCCCTTCTCTGTTACTCAGTCTCACTGTAGCCCATGCAGTCAGTCCCATTCTCCAATTTTTAATACAAGTGAAAGCCTCCTTGTCTGAACAACTTTTTCTCCCCATTTAAACAACCAGGACCACCTCCTGAGCCCGCAGCCATGCTGTAACTTTTTAAGCACTTCCATTTTAGCGATACTGACTCTCTAGTGCCCAGACCTTTTACCAGTTTTTGTTTTTATCTAGGTCCTTATCCATGGTTCTTCTACACCAACATCCCTTTTCCCTGCCCTTCAGCCTTGCCTCAGTGCCAGGTCACATTATCCGCCCTGTTACATTTTGTCCTTTGGCTCACTGGTTCTCAACTTGACTTTTCTCATCCAGATGCCCAATCAGCTTACACTTCCTTTTTCTGCCCTCGCACCTCCATAGACTTTAACTTCTTTCTTCTGTATTACCTCTTCCATTTTCACCCTCAGTCTCTTGCCTTGACAAACACGCTATTCCAATCCTCACTTCCAGTCCGACTTTCCCCACAGCTGCAATACAAGCTTACACCATCCACAATCTTGCATCCCATCCCACGCCCCAGGCCGTGTTCCCATGTGCTGTTCCATGATCACCCCTACTCTCCCATGCTATTTTAATGCCTTAACACATGAATAAATTACAGTCTTCTTCCAGATTTATTGGGCCCAACAAGAAAATTGCTACCAAACACACATGAGAGAAAAGGCCCATAAGATCTGAAACCTGGACTTGGCACAATAAGAATAGGTCACAACTATAATTTTAAGCATGATTTCATTCAACCCCATGCTAGACCTGCTACAGTGGGGATTTTGGGAGACTTTATCCTAGAAATCTGTAGCAAGAGGATATCTGCAGAACATAAACTAACTGTGGCATTTCAAAGGCCAAAGCTGAGCAGCTTTTTCCATAGAGAAAAGGCATATGCTTGCCAAAACACACAAATGCATATGTGCGTGATCAGTCTTCTAAAAAGAACCCCAAACTGAATCTTTTAACATGAGCAAAAATAATTATGTATTTTTCCATTCCATTATTGTTACCAAATAATTGACAAGTTGATTTAAAAATAAATAAATCTATTGGGCAGAAACAGGCTATGAGCATGGAAAATTTGAGTTGAAAACTGTATCAAGGAAGACTTGTAAGCAGTTGAAAAAAGTCTTCGCATAGGCAGCATGAGGTATACTGATTGCTAACTGACAATAACAGCCCCAAATATACTATTTTTCTGATTTTTTTTGTTATTATTTGTCACAATGTATAAGACAATCTGATAACAAGAAGGTGTCAGAGGCACATTTAACTGCTAGGCTTTCAGAAGTGACTGAGGGGTACAGGCTGAAGCAGAAGGTAAGATTTTCCTTGTAAGAGTATTGATAAAATAGATAAATCACATGCTGGGTCTAATCTGGAAATCTGGAGATGTTCAAATGACTTTCAAAACAAAAACGAGAAATAGAGGAGGAAATACTGTTCCAAAGCTTGCTCACTGATTTAAGCATTTTTGGTGCCAGTAGGAATAATAACAATGAAAACCGTATGCTGATCTCTGCAGTGGATTCTTTATCTGTGCTTGAAAGGCTTGTGTAGAGATGGGAAGCTGTGTATGAGACTGCAGATAAAACAAGGTGTGTATGGCAGGTTTTTGTAAGGTTCCACTCCCAGGAATCCAATTGCCACATAGTTAAGACCTTTCCAGGGACTAGAGATCAGTTTCTTGTGGAGCTACTCTCATGAGAGCTAACAACACATTTCCCGTGATTTAACTGATAAACCATTAGTTAAAAATAAAAGTAAGATTCTGAAAAGTATAAGGGCTCAAAAAATGACATTGCCATAATAATCTAATATATACTGATGTAAATATAAATTCATGAATAAACAGAAAATTGATAGAGGATATACAAGATTATTTTTTTCCTCCTGTGGAAAATTTCATAAATCCTTGACATCAGCTGGTAGGTTTTTTATTGTATGCACTGCCTCATCCAAATCAGACTGTTCTATGCTCACAGCAGTTCTGATTTCTAAATATTTTTCACAAAGTTCTAGCATACAGTATGTTTAAGAATGGTCTATTTGCATTTACATACAAAGAGATTTGACCATACAGGCAGAATGGGTAGAAGGGTGCTGCACAAACCAAAGGGAAATAAAAACTGAAGATTATTTTATTAGGGTGGTTGAGGTAACCTTTACACCACTCCCACATAGTTATTCACATGTTGAATAGTCAATTATGAATAGGTTAACAGCTTCTGTTCACCACCAGTAATCACACAGTGGTAGTGTGCATCAATAAATGTTTTGCCAATAGTCACACAAGACCACAGGCTTGGCACAGAGGAGGGGCTCAAAAGACTTCTCTGAGCCTGAACTAGTTTTAGCAATAGTCAAAGGACTACTGCCTGACTTTTAGTTTCTGGGAACATTGTGTGGTAAAGATCCAACAGACTTAGGTAGTTATTGTGTGATGCACAACAGCCCTTCATGTTCATAAGAGCTGAAGAAGGATTTGGGGTGATGCTCAGTGAATAAAAGCAGATCTTATTAAAAAAAAACATGTAAAAATAGCTGCAGATGGACCCCAAGATCAAGGAGGAGTGTACCCCCCTATCATTGCTGTTCTCCTCCTGAAGAGTGTAGGATGTCCAGGACTCATCATAGAAGCATAGAATGGCTTGAGTTGGAAGGGACCTTAAAGATCTAGTTCCAACCCCTCCACCAGGGGCAGAGATGCCATCCACTAGATCAGAGACCTTTCCCCCTCCCTGCACACTCCTCCGCTTAAAGAAGACTGGAGCTATTTGCTGTAGAGCCCATTAGGAAATCGAAAGAGTGAGCATAGCTCCAGGAAAAAGGTCAGATGTTACTAAGTTACCTTTTAAAAATAATGTTAAGAGTATTATTGATGAGGTTTTTCCATATTACCTTGGACTATAAGAGTTAATAGTACTGGAATTGTCTGCATAACTGTTAGCTGTATTTTGGCTAGATTGTTATCATTTTGATTAGTCTAACAATAAATTTTTTGTTCCATACACACATATATATAATATATAAGTGTATGAAGTGTTTCCTTCTGTCCCTAGCAACATTTCAAGCATCACAGTAGCTGAGATGTTTTCACACATCCTTCAAAGAGGAAGTAATAGTGATAGATAGATACAGACCTTTTAGTGACAAGCACAGTATTTTGTATAACTGCAATCAAGAACACAGTTGGCTTTGTACAGGGACAGATCAGTGCTTCTGGACTATAACTAAGCTATTCCAAAAGATTTCTCTTAATTGGTAACTGTTAGGGATAAGATGTGAGCTGAAGTTATTGTAGAGGCTGAGGTCAAATCACAGATAAGACTTAGTCTAATTGGCTATTTCTATAATACTGCATCTCTTTATATGCTTATGTATTTATGGCTGTATACACCTCTGCCTATTGTGTTCGTGGTGCCAAATTCTGGATACAGCCTGAGATCTAGCTGTGGCTGGGTACAGCAGAAATCCTTTTCTTCCCAGACCAGGAGAGAGAGAAAAATCTTAGGTTCACCTTTAAAGAAGAAAAGACGCTGCTTTGTACAGTAAAACCTGTATTTTTAACCACTGGGTAAGGTCAGATGGAAGATGACAATTCTGTAGTAGTCAAGTCCCTTCCACCTGCTACAACCAAAAGGGACTAGAGTCCACTTAGGAGTTAGAATACTTACTCCAGAGTGCTCTGATGTCACTCTACATGCTGACCAACAGAAAACATGAGAATAAAATCCATCAATGAAAAATCAGCACATGGAAACTCTGTGAACTTGCCTCCTTGCTCATTTACCTTCCCACTTTCCCCGAGTGTTGTAATAAGAGGTATCCTGCAGTGATGACTGTGGACCTTTTGTTTGGACCTTGCAAGTCAGATTTGGCCTAGAGCCAGTTGTTTGAAAGCCTAGCACTAGAAACTGAAACAACTGATTTACTTCTTGTGTTGTTCATTGATGCATTTACCTCTCTAGATAGCAGCTCCCTGCTTGGTTACTCAGAGCAAGCCCTCTAGGTGGTTAAATTGGTTATGTTGGTGATTTTTTAGCCCTATGGTTTTTCTTGTCAGTAAGTAATCTTGAAGATTATCTGGAGAAAAAGCTAGCAGCTATTGCCAGCTGTAAAATAAAGCTTGAGAAATGTCTCCTTTGGAGAGCTAAGGATACCCTGCAGAGATTGAAGGGTCAGTGCTGTCCTAGATCAGAACTTTAACATCTCTCTGATAGCAGAAGAGCTTTCCATTGCAGAAAGTAGCAGAAATGGTTAGAAGGGCACTCGTTGACTTAGCAGAACTTTGGGATTCTTTTGAGCAGAGACAGGGGGGGTCCTAATGACTGCTAATTGAAATAAGCTCAAGCCTGTCACTTGCCCCAGCCCTGCCTGAGCAGATCTGTGTGTATTTCAGCATTCTTCCTCTACAAATTCCTTTCAAGTGTGCTCAGTATTCAGTAAGAGACTATGCACATCTGCTGTTCCAAGAAGCAAGTTTAATTGCTGATGGGATTTTTTCCCACTAGCATTTCAATCCATCTGCATGTTGCGATTACTGAAGCCTAATTTTGTTTTTGTCTACTTCAACCTTTTCAAGTGATATTCATTAATCCCATCTATGGCATCTCTAACATGTGGGAAATCTGCCTAGAGTAATTACAAAGTATTTCCTCTGCACTTAGTTCTCCTATAAGAGCATGGGAAGATAATGAAGGCTGATTGTAGTGTCATCATTCCATTGAGGAAATGAATGATGCTGTTCAAATAACAGCTGGCTTGTTACATAAAAGAAATGACAGATCAGAATAATAAAGGCAAACTCCGCTTTTAGAGATCTTTCTAATTTGAAAGGCTCGAATAATTGTCTGGAACCCTGAAAATAAAGAAAATAGTGCAAAAAAGGCCCTTAAGTTTTATCCCTGTATGGTTGTGTGTATGCACACGTATATTTATATTTACACATACATACATGCCTACAAACATAGTATTTTTATTATTTTTGCATATGATATATATATTTATGTAGGTAGGTAGGTATGGCAGTGAGACAGCAAGAAAGATCACCAAGAGTAGTATTTTTTTGATCTGGAACATCCAAGATGCAAAATAAAATACAATTTAGGGAAATTTCTTTTTTATAGTCAACTGACCTGAAGTGGGCATTTAGAAATGTGAATGATAAGTATCATAATAGAATTTAAGGTACAATGAGAGTTTCACCATATAGTAATAATTTACACTACAGTGCCTTTATAAAAAATCTTGTAATGCAACAGAGAGTTTTCTATTTTATGTATATTTATATAGGATTTTTATATATATAAACATCACATATATAAGCATCATATATATACATAAATAGAAAACCTCAGTTTCTAAATGGTCCATTCAGAAGTGCCCACTCCTCTACAGATCAAATTTGCAATGCTCAGCTCATACTCTGAGAAGACAAAGCACTAATTTCACTGTGTCTTTCTTTCTGAGGGTGTGTTCCTAGGTAGTCTTCAGTCTCTAAACCCAAGAGCTTGACTCCTTTAAGAAGGAAGAGATATCATATGGCATTACCAGACTAAAACAGCTGATTTGTAATTGGAGTTTGAAGTAAAGACAGGCTAATAACAGCCAAAATGTGATGTCTTCCAGGTCTAAGAATTTCCTTGAACGATGCAAGGAAAATGTCATTCATTGCAAGGTGTGACCTCAAATGATTTTGTCAGAAGACAAAATCAAAACTAATAACATTATGGTAAAATGAGGTACAGTGATGAAGCCTTTGAGAACAGACTTTCTCAGCAGCACCAGCTACATTCCTTAGATACAGGAGACTTTGGAAATTCCAAATTCTTCACATACTCCCACTTTATGCTTTCAATCTGCACCAACTGACATAAACTGGTCTCTTGGGATCTCCAAATAAGGTAGACCCTGATAAAAGAATTAATAATAATCACAGTCCCGCCTCTTGCTCCAAGAAGTGTCTGCTGGGATAAACTCCGAGGATGGGGGCCACACAACCTGTCTGGGCAACGCATTCCACTGCTTGACTGTCCTAATAAAAATTCCTACATTTTGTATTTATGCAATAGTGTTTACCAGTGGGGTAGCATAAGCTAAAATTAATGCTTAGAGCTTTAACAAAGAAACCAAGTAGAACATAAAATCCTGTTAAAGAGGGCACTAAAGTAGTTTAAATTGAGTGTATACCAAGTGGTGGAATAAAAATTTGACTTGATTCAATTATATTTTTATTATTATTATTCAGAAATTAAGAAATAGCCATCTATATTGCCATAGCAACAAAATATGATGTGTTATTTCTATATACATTTGAAAATACAGTGTTCTCACATGAAATTCAAAACAGAGCCCAGGTGCACAAAGATCATTTAAGTAGTGCATTTATAATAGGAAACTGATAATTTTCTGACCAATTGGTTTTCTCTCCAAATTAAAATATTGTTAAAAGGGATATTTGACACTGAAATTGATTTTTGAGAAGCAACCTTTCACTCCATGAGTAAAAACTATCTCAGAGCCCAATTTTTCTCTAAGAATAACTCATGTAGCTTTGTAGAAATAATACGTTGCTTGTTAGCTCAGGGCATAACTCCTTTTTAAAGATATGTTTGCATGTATAGCTTACATCATGCAAACTGATTCTGCCTCTTGAAAACATGGCTTCTAAAGATGTTGTTAATCACAGACTTAGTGAATAAATTTAGTGAAAGACTTTTACTGAAAGTCGTTATCCAGCAAAGAGGTATCTGCATGCATCTAGCACTGGATTCAGCAATGCTGAGTTGTAAACCTCTGCACGTACTGAGAACCCTACAACCTGAATGCCTCTTGTTACCAAACTAAGCCCATTTGCAAATTTAAGACAGTAGAGGTTGAAGCCAAAATCAGAATAAAAGTATTCTACAATCTTTTAGCTAATGGACAGCATTTACATTTAGCATTTCAGTATCCCATTGAAATTCAGACATCAGATGAAACTGAGTTTTAATAGTTATTCAAAATATTTTTCATTAGCAGCAGACTTCTTGCAGCTCTCAGGAAAGCATCTAAGCAAGGAGACTCTAATAAGAACCTCTTTTACTGCTTATTCTTTTAAAGTCTGGATCTTAAACTTTCCTACTTTTCTTAAAAATCACATCAGATTTTAAGAATTTGGGGGCTTTCAGGGAGGGATAAAAGCAGGTCATTTTAATTCAAAATTTTGCACCTGACCTGCTCTTACTGATGTCACTAGAAGTTTTCCAGAGTTAAGCATGGCGTATGTTAGAGAGTCTCTCGACTCTCTAGAACTTGAGGTCCGTGACAATAAGGTTGAGTGCTTATGGGTCAGAATCAGGGGGAAGAACAACAAGGCCGACATCCTGGTGGGAGTCTACTATAGACCACCCAGCCAGGACGAAGAGAGTGATGCATTAATCTACAAGCAGCTGGCAGAGGTTTCAAAATCGCCAGCCCTTGTTCTCGTGGGTGACTTTAACCTGCCGGATGTCTGCTGGAAACTCAACACAGCAGAGAAGAGGAAGTCTAAGAAATTCCTAGAGTGTATGGAGGATAATTTTCTGTTGCAGCTGATAAATGAACCTACCAGGACTGGGGCCCTGTTAGACCGGCTGTTTACAAACAGAGAAGGGATGGTGGGAGATGTGGTGGTTGGAGGCTGTCTGGGGCACAGTGACCACGAAATGATAGAGTTTTCAAATACTCGGTGAAGTAAGGAGGGGTGTCCACAAAACTTCTACCCTGGACTTCTGGAGGGCAGACTTTGGCCTATTCAGGAGGCTGGTTCAGAGAGTATCTTGGGAAACAGCCCTTTAAAACAAAGGGGTCCAGGAAGGATGGACATACTTCAAGAAATATATCTTTAAGACGCAGGAGCAGGCTCTTCCTATGTGCCGAAAGATGAGCCAGTGGGGAAGGTGACTGGCCTGGCTGAACAGGAAGATTTTACAGGAAATTAGGGAAAAAAAGAGAGTTTATTGCCTTTGGAAAAAAAAACAGGCAACGCATGTGTTTAGGAATGTAGTTAGGTCATGTAGAAAGAAAATTAGAGAGGCAAAACCACAGTTTGAATCTGAGAGTTTGAATCTCTTAATCTGGCCATTTCTCTTAAGGATAACAAAAAGTGTTTTTAAAAATACATCGGTAGCAAAAGGAGGGGTAAGGAAAACCTCCATTTTTTGTTGGACATGGAGGGGAACATAGTTACCAAAGGCAAGGAAAAGACTGAGTTACTTCACACCTTCTTTGCCTCATTTTTCAACAACAAGGAAGGTTGTCCTCAGGACAACTGGCCTCCTGGGCTGGTAGACACTGATGGGGAGTTGCATAGGCCCCCTGTAATCCAGGAGGAAGAAGTTAGTGACCTTCAGAGACACTTGGATCCTCACAGATCTATGGGACCCTATTGGATACATCCTAGGGTGATGAGGGAGCTGGTGAAGGAGTGCCAAGCCACTCTCCATCATTAATCAACAGTCCTGGATCACCAGGGAGGTCCCAGGTGATTGGTAGTTGTCCAGTGTGACACCCATCCACAAGAAGGGATGGAAGGAAGACCTGGGAAACTACAGGCCTGTCAGCCTGACTTCAGTGCCTGGCAAGGTTATGGAGCAGATCATCCTAAGTGAGATCACATGGCACCTCCAGGATGGACGGGGGATCAGACCCAGCCAGCACGGGTTTAGGAGGGGCAGGTCCTGTCTGGCCAACCTGATCTCCTTTTATGATCAGGTGACCCGCCTGGTGGATGAGGGGAAGGCTGTGGATGTGGTCTACCTGGACTTCTGCTAAGCCTTTGACACCATCTCCCATAGCATAATCCTAAAAAAGCTGGCAGCCCACGGCTTGGACAGGGGCACTCTGTGCTGGGTTAGGAAATGGCAGCACTCATCACAAGACTATTTAGGCCATGATCTGCTTGAAATCTTTGAGTTTGTTACCAGCAGCTTTAAGGTTGACCTTTTATTGAAATGTTAAAGCATCTGAGTCACTAAGGGATGAAAGGGAGCCTATCCGGGGAATTTCAGAAAGCATTTGATCTCCTGAGAAAACAAGATTTGAATGTGATAAGGCCAAAAAGGCAAATGAGATAAGTATGAATTTCAGGAATTAATATAGCAATGCCAAACCATCTCTTAAATACAGACACATCTAGACTGAAATCTAGTCAGCTTGACTTACAAACACAGAAAGCCCATTTACCTTTTCTAGCAAAACAACCTTCCAAACTCAGAGCCTAGATTTCCTAGAAAGTTAATGAAGATGGGGAGATAACTTCAAAGGACTCCATAGGAATTTCCTGTAACCCTAAATTTTATTCCCTAATCTAGACTGTGAGGGAGAGCAATGTGTCTTCAACTCTTGCTATGCATTTGTTTCTTTTCACATGATAAATGAACATATGCAAGCTGTGCAGCTATTTATTTCCCTCTTGAGCCTGGGCTGAGAAGTGCAGGTGCCACATGAACATTTTAAAACGTGAAGTTGTCTCTGAATTTAGTACATTCATATGGAAAGCTACGTGGTGGGGTAGTGGAGGTTGGGAATAGGAATAACTCAGCCTGTTCATGCAGCCTGGAAGAATAGACTAGACTAGACTAGACTAGACTAAAATATCTTAATTGGAAGGGACCTACAATGATCATCTAGTCCAACTGCTTCACCAATTCAGGGGTGACCAAAAGTTAAAGCATGTTTTTAAGAGTATTGTCCGACTACATCTTAAACACTGACAGGCTTCAGGCATCAACCACTTCTGTAGAAAACCTGTTCTAGTGTTTGATCACTGTCTCTGTAAAGAAATACTTCCTAACGTCAAGTCTGAACCTTCCCCAACACAGCTGTGGACCATTTCCAAGGTTAATGTCATGGCTAATTTCATTTGCAATTTCAAAGGTGGAATATGATCCGCTAAACTTCATCTAGGGCTTTTTGCACAGAATTTTTGAGCTTCCTATAAGTCTGCATACCTACTCTTTATACACATACATACAGAAACACCTACGGGGTACTAAGTATATACTGGGTATATACTTAGATCTTTGAGTGGATTATGCAATTTTAACATGTGCAGGCTATATGAAAACAAACAGTTTGAACAGAACACTAACTTAAATAGAAAAGAATTAGGCAGAATAAGTTCTGGAGAGTTAGCAGACTGCTAGTAGCACATTTTTTTGTTATTAATTTTGAAATTTAAAAAAATGTTTTGCATGAAATTCTGAAATTAATGTCCTTCCAAGCAAATAATAAGCAAGCCTTTTGGACGGTGCTTGACAATGGTTCTCTTTTTTCTCCACTTGCTTTTTTTAGCGTTTCAAATTTGCCAGTGAAAGTAGCACTTTGAGGAATTTCTCACAAAAACCAACAGAAATTAAAAAATGAGAATGTAATTAAGGGGTGCGTAAATATCAACTAGAAAGAGGGAAAAAGCCACAATTATTATATTTTCCTTTACCCATTGATTATGTCATCAAAGATAATTTCTGTTTACTTTCTTCCCTTTTGTGAAACATTAGAAAATGGAACTTCTTGCTTGTGTCTAATATATTTCACATATGAGCCATTAGTGTGGTGTTTCTATTGCACTTCAGAAGGATTTGGAAGAAGCTGATTTCCTGATGTATAAGAACTCCCCCAGAGAGGTGTGATTGGATTGCTGAGGGTCAGTCATTGCTCACTTTGTCCAGGTATTTGGAAGTTTGAATGACTGAAAAAGGCTTACATGATGTTTGGGGTATAATCAGTTAGGTAGGGAGTTGAAAAGCCCTCAGATTTTAAACAACTTTCTATCTCTGTATTTAACAAACTTGAATGAGTTTTGTATAAAGAGTTATCAGATCTATGTTGGAGAACCTCAGTGTATGTCAAGTCTCGTTGATCTTACAACCTATGTTCAAATTCAATTTTTAAAAATCATTTTTTTCAAAGTGTTATCTGAAAATACAGCCTAAACATTTCTCATTAAAGGTTACATTAAACAGTCACTTAGAAAGTCTTGCAGAGTCTTAGCAATGAAAGTTCAATTGAAGGAACGGTTTCTAAGTAAAGGAGAGGCATTAACAACTTACTCTCTGTAGAACAAGACAGCAATGTATCTTGGATGACTTGTGCAAGTCAGGTCTAAAATAAATCATGGCAACCAAAAAAACTGTGATGTGAGCAGTGTTGGAAAAGTGTTGGATATGGTTTTCATTGGGTGGGCTGGGGGCTTTTGTAGCTGTTTCACTTGAAAAAATCTGATTTGATTTTGAAGTAATGGAGTACATTTTCTTGAAACTATATAAAAGTTGTTAAAGAATTTATGGTTCTATATCACTTGCTATAGAAACATCTCAGTGAAACAATATCATTGTTATACTCAAACCCTTTCAAAAGCAACTGCAAGATTCAGCAGAAACTGGATAAAAATAGCACTTTCGCCACTTCTACAATTTAATCCATGATTATAGAAAATTCACGATTTATTCCATACTACTCGCAAAACCAAAGATGATTTTTTGATTAGAAGGTTTTCCTGAGGCAAAGATGCAGATAGAAATTCAACATGCTGAAATAATCAAAAATTAGGCAAAACAAGCCAGTGTGTAGCTGAAAATTGAGGTTTAACTTTGCTACAGTATCTGATAAAATAATCCCACTGACCCCAATTCCTAAACTCTGCGCATTTCTAGGCATTAGAATTAGTTTAATTTTCACTCCAATAACATGATCCTGTTTGTGTTTCAGTTTATGTCAAGTAGCTCCTCTTCTCGGAAACAGAAAAATAAATTTTTCATGTTCTTCTTTCTCTTCATTATCTCAGGAAATTTCATAGGGCTTCATATTAAAATTACTGCCTTAAGGCTATCAAGTTGCTTATCCATTCCCAAAAAAATCTCATGTCCTCAGCTAAAAATCTTATTAAACATAATGAAGCAGAAATCAATCCTTTTATGAAGTACAGAGATACTTTTTTTAAAAAACCCACCACATGTCACAGTGCTGTGCCAAATAATATGTTTAACTGTTATTTTGCAATTTCCTCTTTTGCACAATCACAGAAGAATTTATATCATAAGAAAACCTTGAAGACCATTTAGTCCAAAAATGAACAGAGCTCCAGATGCAGTCTGAAAAATGTCAAGCAGAGGGATATAATCACTTTCTTAGACTTAATGTTTATGCTCTTGCTAGCATAGCCCAGCATGGCTAGCCTTCAGTGCCATCAAGTCATGGTGCTGACTCATGGTCATTTTGCTGTCCACAAGGACCTCAGGTCCTCCTCAACAAACCTGTGACCTAACCAGTCATTTCCCAGCCTGCACTGCTCAATGTGTTTGCTCTGCTCCAGATCCAGGACTTTGCATCCATCTATAATGAACTTATAGAGGTCTTTGTCATCCCATTCCTCCAGCTTGTCAAGGACCCTACAAATGGCGGATGTTCTCACTAGCCATTCACCCCAATTGTGTGTCATCCATTAATTTGTGAGGGTACATTCCTGAACATAGTCCAGATTGGTAATGAAGACATTAAAGAGTATTAGGATCCATATCAAACCCAGCAAACACCTTATTCTGTTGGCTACCAAATTCAAAGTTAAACTGAACCATTGACCCATAACTCCTTGAGCCCAATGGTTTAGCTAGTTTTTCAACAACTTGAAGCCAAGCCCAGTGTAGTGTTTCTGTGGCGGGGTTTTGGTAGTGTTGGGGGGGCTACAGGGGTGGCTTCTGTTAGAAGCTGCTAGAAGCTTCTCCTGTCTGGTGGAGCCAATGCCAGCTGGCTCCAGGATGGGCTTCCTGTCACTGGCCAAGGTCGAGCCAGTCAGGAGTAATAGTAATGCCTCTGTGATAACTTATTTAAGAACAGAAGGGTATTGCATGGAAAGAATTCCAGCCAGGGAAGAACAGAGTGAGAACATGGTAACAACTATGCAGACACCACAGTCAGTGCAGAAGGAGGGGCAGGAGATGCTCCAGGCGCTGGAGCTGAGGCCCCTGCAGCCCGTGGTGCAGATCATGGCGAAGCAGCTGTGCCCCTGCAGCCCATGGAGGATCATTGGGGTGCAGAGACCCACCTGCAGTCCATGGAGAAGCCCACGCTGGAGCAGGTGGATGCATGAAGGAGGCTGTGACCACATGGGAGGCCCAAGATGGAGCAGGGTCCTGCTGGAGACCTGCAGCCCATGGAGAGGGAAGCCCATGCTGGAGCAGGTTTTCGCCAGGTAGGACTTGTGGCCCCTGTGGGGGACCCACGCCGGTACAGCTCATTCACAAAGGACTGCACCCCATGGAGGAGTGACCCACGGGACAGCAGTTGGGGAAGAACTGTTGCCCAAGGGATGGACTCACACCAGAGAGATCCATCAAGGACTGTCTCCAGTGGGAGGGACCCCATGGGAGCAGGGGAAAGACTCCTCTCCCTGAGCAGCGACAGAAACAACAACTGACTGTAACCCCCATTCCCCGTCCCCCTGCACCGCTGGGGGGAGGAGGGAAAACATGGAAAGAAGGAGAGGTGGGGGGAAGGTGTTTTTAAGATTATTTTATTTCTCGCTCTTTGGCTCTTATGCTGTTAGTAATAAATTTAAATAATATCCCCACTCTGAGTCTGTTTTGCCCATGAAGGTAATCAGTAACTGACCTCTCCCAGCTGTTATCTCAACTCATGAATCCTTAGCTGGTTTTTTTGGTCTCCTCAGTCCAGTTGCAGAGGGAGAGTGAGAGAGTGGCTTTAGTGGGTACCTGACATCTGGTCAGGGTCAACTCTCTACACCCATTCACCCCCTAGTCTATAATTTTGCTATTAGTATGCTATGGGAGACCTTTAAAGGTCGTGGGAAGCCAAGGTCAATAATGGTCTAAGTAGCCAGTCATTTTATCACAGAAAGCAGCCATGCTGATCAGACGTGTCGTCCCTGCCTGCCTGATCAACTCAGTCAGGAGGTATTCTTCCAGTCAAGGTGGCTTTCTGCTCAACTTTGCACATCAGGATGGACTACTCTCACACTTTGAGGAGGTCATTCCTGAAGATCAACCAGCAACCTCTGGCCCCTTTGGCATCCTCCCATGACTACCAGTTCCCTGTCCCTGAACAAGCTTTCTTGAAGTTCATGGTCATTATTCTGATAGTTGTTTTCTCATGTTCTTCATCTCTATTATCTCATGATGACTGCAGCAAAGACTACCACTGGCTATCACATCCCCTCAAGCAGTTCCATCAGAGCACCTCTTTGTCAGTCCATCCAGCACCCCTGTCAAAAAATTATCTGTAGAGCTCCTGACTTGGTTTTCGCACTCATCCCTCCTCCCAACAATAGATAACTCAGAAGCAACAGGGTTGCAAAACTTCATTCACCTCTGTTTTTTCTAATTCAAACACATCTGAAGTTGCCTAAAGGCATTTTTATGCAACAGAACCTAACTTGGAGTATCATATTTCCTCATTGAATTCTTTAGCTTGCACATTTATGCATAGTGTCAATTTTTGGATGTACGGTTCCGCTCAATCAAAAATTACATTTGATACAGTAATTCCTGGAAGGGAAAGTCTGCATTACAGGGTGTTAATGAGAAATCAAATGAGGTGAGTAGAATCATACCTTGCAGCATTAGAAGTCAATTACTTGGAGGACACAGAGAAATGATTTATTTAAAATAAGAATCCTTCTGGCCTTCTGGCAGTATTCAAGCCCAAACTCAAGTGAAATCAAAATATATTCTTGCTTTTCTTTAATATCAGCACTGCCTTATTCTTGGCAAAATCTAAAGAAATGTTATCAATCAATTATGAAAAAATTGAGGTTGTCTCTTATATTTCTGAAGAAATAAATGAAGCCAGTCAGAAATCTGAGAAAAACTTCCAAGTGTTCTCACCAATCCCCTGCATTATTGAGTGCTTCTCCTAACTCAACTATAGTCCACAGAAGTTTTGGATGCCACATCCCTGGAAGTGTTTGAGGCCAGGTTGGATGGGGCTTTGAGCAACCTGGTTTCGTGGAAGGCGTCCCTACTCAAGGAAGGGGGTTGGAACTAGATGACCTTCAAGGTCCCTTCCAAACCAAACCATATTATGATTTGATAATAGATTTAAAGAGAGTGAAACGTAAAGGAATGTAGTTCTCCAAGTAGCATTGTCCAAAAGGACACATTTCCAGTTAAGCTTAGTGTCAACAACACTGGGATCATATAGAATCACAGAACTATTAAGACTGGAAAAGACCTTTAAGGTCACCAAGTCCAACTGTCAACCTGTTGGATCCCAAAATATAATATCTGCAGAGAGAGATTTGAGTGGTCTTTGCAATGAGCTGTGGGCTACAGAAGCTGGGAAAAACCCTCTTCATTGACCTCATCCCCGTGGATTTTTCCTGCCTTCTCCAGTAGGATGTGAAGAGACTCTTTGCATGATGTTATGTTATCGCATGATGTTATCACATGCCTTGTCCAAGCCAGAGAGCCCGCACCCTGATCTCATCAAAACTGTGCAGAAGACCTATTATTCTTTATCTCTCCCTTTGTGTTCCCTGAATCCTTGCATTCTGTAAACCTGAATACCTTTTTCCCCCTGTAATTCCCCCAAGATAAAATGGGTTTTCCCCTATGATGTATAAGACCCCAAATTTGTTAACCTGGGTTTTCCCCTTACGTCGTCTCCTGAAACCCCCTATTTGTAGTAATTGTAATAGTTACAACCCCCTGTTGAATATGTAGATCCTAAACCCTTTAAATATGAACTTGGAAGTCTAATAAACCATTTCAGTTTCTTGCCCCCAAACTGGGATCATCTTAGCTTTATTGACCTCTGCATCAACCCAGCACTACATCTATGTTTACCATTAAACCGTGTCCTCAAGTGCCATATCCACAGGTTTTTTGAACACTTCCAGGGATGGTGACTACACCACTTCCCTGTGTGGTCTATTCCAGTGCTTCGCATCCACTTCCATGAAAAAAAAATTCCCAATATCTATTATAAACCTCCCGTGGCACAACTTGAAGCCATTTCCTCTCATCCTATCATTATTTTCTGGGAGAAGAGACTGACACCCACCTCACTACAACCTCCTTTCAGGTAGTTGTAGACAGCAACACAAGAAGAAACCAACTTACCTGTACTGTCGGTTTGCATCTACAGGCACTTTATTGATTCAGCATTCAGCATTTGACTCATACTGTCAACTTATTTCTCACGCACATCTTGTCAGATGCACCCTTGATCAAAGTATAAAGGCCATCCCTCTTTCCATTTCTCCTTGCTTGTGTGTTTTCATGATAGTTCCTTTTTTCTCCTTTCAGAAAAGAAGTTTAGAGCAGAGTAGATTAGTATCTTGTTAAATTTTTGGAATTTTTTCTTAGCCTTCATGAAACTTAAATTTCATCTCAACTGCAGCATTCTTCGTCTACCAAAATAATCACAGATGTGCTGCTTTAATGTTCAGTTGATACTGGAAAAATGAGAACAATGACCTTTGTGTTAATTATCTAACCCGGAGAAGCTACTTAGATGGAAAGTGTGGAACTCAGCAGGGCAGTACTTTACATGTTTTACCCATATCTTGTGTTAATTATGAGCTCAAAAATGTTGCCTTATAATTCCTTTATTTTAGCCTGACAGTCACTTTATTTAGGAAATAAATAGCCTTTTAATTTCTTTATTTTAATTGGGGCAGGCATATATTTCCTTTCAATTTTTATTTTTTTTTATTCAGGTGAACTAGAGCATTAGAAACTGATCAGTGGATTGTGCACATGGTGCTGAGTGATTCACTATGCTATTTTCTTCTTCCTCAAGACACTCTCATGACACGTTCCCTTTTTTTTGATAATATAGAGTTAAGCCATTATCCATGTAATTTCAGTAAGAAACCCTCTCATAAACTTGCAGATTGGATCTTTTCAACATGCAAATTGTGCCTTTTCAAATACTTCAGCAGTATATCTACCTGAACTATAACAATAAAATTGCAATACACTTCTAAACAAATACAATTGTCAGATTCTCCACTCTCAGACCCTACCCTTACAATGAAAATGCCCAGCTCTAAATGCTATTCATGGCCAAGTCACCAGTTCCTTAAGCCCCTTCATAAATTACCATTTTGCTCGGAGAATATATTATCTTCAAGTTATTACTTGAAATGTTATTTGGCAGTGAAGCTAACAGAGATTGTCAGGTAAGACTGATGCTGTCAGCCTGAAAGCACAGTCATAGAGCCAGTCGGTACTGCTCAGATACAGAGCTGAAACTGCACGAGCTTCCACTGCAACAGGACCTGTCAAACTGTCATGTCATCTACTCTGATTAAAAGATTTTGTGAGCAGGTGTCTGCAGCTGCAGCAAAGGTTTCCTAGAAGGTAATGATGCAAAAATAAAAACCTGACTGATATGTCCGTCACAGAATGGTCAAGGGCAACAAAGGTAGTTTCAAAGCTTGTTTATCTGCATGTTTCCATTAGTCAGATGGTCTTTTGGTGGAAGTTGCTTAAAAGGTCTCTTTTGACTCCCCATTTCCTCTGAAAATACTTACAATATATGCCATCAATACAGATATTTCAAGTCCTTCTTCTGCCACCTTTGTTTAAGAAATAAACTCTAGGCTGGAAAAAACAAAGAACTTCTTCACTTCAATAAAATGTTGTAAAGAAAACATATTTTTCTGCTCACTTTCTCAGTTTTCAGAAATTTGTCTGCATCAGGATTACATTTTGTCTCCTCTTCAAAAGAGGTCTTCTACCCATAGTCTTGGAGAGGGCCCTTCAGGGAAAATAAACCCTAGAAACTTCGGCTCTAAATCACAGTCCTGTGAATGACTTGCAATAAATAGAGGGAAGATCAAAGGAGGATTAGAAACTGGCTCTGGAGAACATGAGCAGGAATGACAAAAGGAAAGGAACTAGTGTTAGCTTAGTTATGTTCCCACCAGCAAAATAATGAAGGAAAAAACCCCCATCACCTTATTCATATTTGTTGGAT
The DNA here is from genome assembly GCF_036250125.1 of Pseudopipra pipra. Classification (NCBI taxonomy): domain Eukaryota; kingdom Metazoa; phylum Chordata; class Aves; order Passeriformes; family Pipridae; genus Pseudopipra; species Pseudopipra pipra. The sequence continues at coordinate 68,725,823 of NC_087550.1, read as the reverse complement.
TAATTGCCTAATAGAAGAGTTCCTTGTATACCTGTGTTACTAATGCCCCATTGTCCTATATACTAGATAGGAAGGGACCCCTGCAGATCATTTCATGCTCATAAAGGAGTACATTATATGTCCTAAGCTCAAAGAATAGGCAGCAGGAATTTTAAATGTCTATTTAATACTGTAACATCTTAAGATTTAGAAAAATACACACATAAAACAAAACAAAAAAACAGACCTTCTCTCTTCTTGACTTTTCCTCTTTCTTCTTGACATAGCTAGGTTTGTTCAAGCTTTCTGTAAGGCATATTTTTTCAAGGTGAAATGATAAACAACAACTTTATTCTTTAGATTAATGAACACTGATTAGCATTTCCCCTTCTTCTCTGCAGAATTAGATAAATGCCTATTTCGAGGTCATCTTTGTCTTTTAATCTGTATTTCCACATTTGTCTGCTTTAAGACTTGATTCACAGTAAAATGGATTTGAATTTAGACCTGAGTACTATGAGATGTTCTGTCATGCACTGCAATTAAATTTAGGCGATTAAATACATTGTAAGTCATCCACTGACTTACCATTTTCATGGTGATAGTCTCCTACTATGTGTGGCCAAATGATGTACCTTTCTGCTCACAACAGGGTACCAGGGTCTGATAGATCATAGAATCATAGAATCAACCAGGTTGGAAAAGACCTCCAAGATCATCAAGTCCAACCCTTGATCCAACACTGCCGTGGTTACTAGACCATGGCACTAAGTGCCACATCCAGTCTCATCTTAAAAACCTCCAGGGATGGTGAATCCACCACTTCCCTGGGCAGCCCACTCCGATGTCTAATTACTCTCTCTGTAAAAAATTTCTTCCTAATATCCAAACTAAATTTCCCCTGGCACAGCTTAAGACCATGCTTAAGACCTTGTCCTATTGCTGGTTGCCTGGGAGAATCATGACTGGAGAAAGTTTAGGGCTAGTGGCTTGGGTAAGTGTCGTGGTTTGGACCTTGTTTTCCCCCAGAGGCTGAGAAAAAGTGGTAGACCCCAAGGGGTGGAAACCCCTAGAAGTTTTGAAATTCTGTCCAATGGGCGCTCCTGCAGAAATGTAAACATATCACAACCAGACCGGAAGAGAAGAGTTGTAGTTTTGGTTGTTGGTAGGAGAGGTGGCCATGTTGTGAGCCACGAGGTAGGGGCTCTGTGCCCCTTGGGGCCTCTGGCCCCCTCCCAGCCCCGGCTGGGGGCTGCAGGGACCTGGAACAGCATAAAGCTGGGCTAGGTGCCTGTAGCTATGCTGGGAGATGTTCTCTCCATGGGCGCAGAGCAGCAGCCGACACTGGTCGGAGAAGGTGGCAGAGAGCCAGGAGATAAGACCTGAACTGAAGGAGCAACAGAAACAACATGCAGCACCGGAGAGAAGACTCCTGGAAAGGGAGGAGAAGAAGAGAGCAGCAGAGAGACAGAGTTTGGGGTAAGAGACTGTACCAGATCCCCCAAAACTCCTTTGAGACCTCCTGGAAGGAGGAAGATGATGGACTCTTACTTGAAAGAGCCTTGGAGTGCTACAGCACAGAGAGAGAGAAGCTGAGAAGCTCAAAAGACGTCCTGGAGCTGGACCAGGACGGCCAGATGGAATGCGGGGGGAGTTGACCTTGGTTCTCCCCCCCCTTGCACTGCTGCCGCGGTGGCAGCCTGAGAGACAGAGCACGGAGCTCTGCAAACGGGAACTTGAATCCCCTGAGGAAGGGACTTTCACGAAGATGCCCCGGCATTTTGTGATATGCCTGTGGTGATGCGAGTCTTGTCCCTGCTGGCAGTCCACAGGTGAGGCCTTCGCTTGGACCGAAGGAGAGCCGAGGGGCTTGGAGACCCCCTTGTGTATGTTGAACAGAGATCCAGCTACAACAACCCAGTTACTGCTGCATGGAGGACAGAAGAGGAGCTGCTGCTTAAGGACTGGAAGGGATCTGTCCTTCTTTCCCTCCTGGACTTTTATTTGGAGGGGAGAAGAGATCTGGTCCATTGTAAATACTATATGTCATGGTAGAGATAGTTTGTGATCATGTGTATAATGTGATATGGTATTTATTTGTACAGTCATTGTAATATATTCCCTTTCCCCCACTTTGAGTCTGGTGTGTTTTGTCTGGAAAAACCCATCTCACATTAGGTTGAGATGTGGGAGGGGAGATGGAACTAGGGAATTGGATTTTGGGGCTATCTCAAACCATGACAGTAAGCACAAAATAATAGTCTCATCATTTGAAGCTGAACATGACCAGGTTTCCTTTCTGTGTAAAATTGGAGCACAGGGAAAAGAAGATGGGGAGAAAAAGGGTGAGGAGCTGTTATCAGGGTAGGAACCCACACTCGGAATTGGGAAGTTCCCCTAGGCTGCCTAATGCAGACAAAATTCTCTCAAGGCCTAAAGTAAGCATATCCAATACCTGTCCAAGCAATTCTCTAGGGGATTATATTGTACTTTCTACATCAACTTTCATGTGACAATCCAAAAATATGTTACCAAGGCAAACTGTATCTCTCCTTCTTAGCAAAATGGGATGCCGGAACACAATGAAATTAAGAAATTCCTAATCATTGAACAACTTATCTTTATTGCCAAGGTCAAAGATACTAGAGTAGTGGGATAGCTGTGTCTGGAAAGTAATGATTAAATAATGAATTCATAGAAACTAATCATCATTTTACCTTTGACTTCTGTAACCAAGTAAAGTCATGAATTTAGCTCAAATGTTTGACTGACCAACTGCTGCTTTATATCATGATGGAACCACTTTCCTCTGATAGAGGCTGAGAGATGTCCTCCAAAATATTTTTTTTTTTTTCATGATAATGTCAAAGAACAGAGGAAAAAAACTGCTCAGATCCTGTATTTGAAGTATATTGATTTATGCCAAGAAATTCAGCTGAAGCTCATCTAAGCCTTAAGCCATTTCACTCTATATAGGCCTTGCAACTCATAAAATGCAACCGCTAGGAAACATAAACTCTGCCTGATGTCAGGAAGACTATTTATTTGGATAAGGACTGTCAAATGCATTTAAGCTTGATTCTGTAATGATAAGAACATAAAATCAGCCAAATTGAGTAATATCAAAGATCCATCCCACTAACTGTCTGTCTTGAAAAGTGGCTTGGGAAAATGGCCACACATACAGTAAAGGTTCCCCTGGAGCCTCTGTGACTGTTCACTCAATTCCTGATTAGGTTTTGACTAAGCCAGCTCATGCTAAATCCTGATGTATACTGGGAGCAGTACCATTAGATCAAAGCCAGAATATTACATAGGCAGGACAAGTGGCCAGGAAGAGCTAGAGGGCCATGATCACCCACAAACTGCTGTTCTCTGGCAGTCTTTATCTTTTTCATGGTAGCTTCCTCAGAATCCATTAACTTACGGAAATGGTATAGACCAAACCTCCAAACTGGAGGGTATAAAACATCAGCTTACTCAAAAATCTTCCGAAGCATATCCAATAGCATCTGAACTGATGAGGCTTCTGTGCTTCCTGGTGTGATAGAGGGGACACCTGCATTGTGACAGAGGAGGGTGGATGAGCGTTCTCACTATTGGGTAAGTAATTAGTTAGATTAAATCACAGAGTAAATTATCCTGTAAATCTGAGGGATTTGAATGGATTATAAGGTTTAAATGACAGAGTACAATGTCCTGTAAATTTGAGAGATATGACTGGACCTAGACATATCTCCTAGACCCACTTCCCATTCAGGTATAAGAGTGCACTTCCTACACCAGAGATTGCATCCAGATAACAGTCTTTAACAAACGCTGAAGGTTGTGAACTCATTTTGGCCCCTACAGTATCGTGTGACAATGAATTATGCAGTTTAATTATTTATAATATGAAAATAATCTCTCTAGAGAGAAAGCAATAGTTTAAGTGAATTGTAAGGCAGTTTGCTTAGTCAGACACTCTGTGGATCATGTTACAATGCCTGGGACATTGCAAATATCCCAGACAGTGATACCATGAGCAAAGGCTATGCATTAGAAATTATCTAGTTCCACTTTCTTGCTATTAGTAACTCACTGAAGTGTGATGGGAACCACATCTTGTATATCCCAGTAAGCCACAAGGGGGAACAGGGGGAGACATTTCAGAAAGAGGTTTCAGCCTGAAACTGTTTATGTCAGTAAAATTGACAGTGACTTCAAGCACACTGCCCAGCAAATTGTTCCACTAGGCAGCTCAAGAAAATTATATGAGCATCTCTTCAGTTTTACTAGCAGAAACATGACCTGCTACAAGAACAGTAAATGCTGCCAATTTTCTTTATTACATGTTTGAAAGAAATTCTTATGGCTTGAAGTATATGTATTTCCTGGTAGATGGTCCAGTGAATGAATAGTAGCAGAGAATTTCGACTTTTTCCTATGTTGGCAGCCATATAAGAGATTTATAAAGGAACAAAGTGTATTTTGATTTCTTCACTGCCTTTCATACAACAGGAAGTGTAGTCTTAGGAGACAATAGTATTAGGAGGCAATCAAATCCAGCAAAAATATTCAAAAGAAGGTAAGTCAGAAAGTAATTGTGTCTTCACCTCACCTTTGAATTCTTGCTAAAATTAGATAGCTACATGACTCACATACAGAATCTGAACAATTTTTCCCTCTGACATGGTTGTCAGATCCACAACTGTGGGGAAAAAAACCCAAACGTACGAAACTAAAACTGCAGCTTTGGAATGGGCAGGTAAGCAAATTTTTGGTGACAAATTGAATTAGAATCACATCAGGATCCTAGAAAGGACTGTCTGATTGTCCTGGCTTTTTCCACACTACTGGGAATTCATGCTTGCTACTTTACCAGAGAACCAGAATCAAAGTTATTTGGTCATGTTTGTTGGTATGAGAAGTTTTGCAGGGCAACAGTGTACATATTATTCATTTGTGTTTGTCACCAGACTTTTAAAATCTCAGGGTTTTTGTGTGATATTGCCTGAGATGGCTGACCTAATCTAACAACTTCCTACCAGCACGTGGGCTGTCCCATAAAGCAGAAGTTGAAGTGATCAGCTCTTCCTGCTGTCTTTGCCCTATCAGACTGATGGCCAAGCATAGATAACCCCTTTTACCACCGCGGCTATGTCACATCGAATTGTTGTGATCAACTGGACAGAATTTGTTACAGAGTCACAGTCACAGAGTCTTGTGAGTTGGATGGGACCCACAAGGATCATCGAGTCCAATTCTTAAGTGAATGGCCTCTACAGGAATTGAACCCGTGACCTTGGCATTATTAGTACATTTGCAGCAAAACTTTCCAGTTGCAACCCAAATGACTTAGCCACAGACAAAAAGGAGAAGGAAAACAAAAGAGGAGAGGCAAGTAGCAGATATCACTGACAAATAAGCTCCTCTGGCATTTAAATTTTTGTAATTTAGTCCCAAGTTTTGGTTGTGTTATTAGTGGCTTTCCTTGTGCAGGCAGGTCTGACTGTCTGCTCTGAAGTCTCCAACTCTGTTTATATCTGAGACTGTTCAGAATTTTTTTAATTGTTTGTAGCTCCTTGGCTGTTTGTAAGGAGATGGGAGGCCATAGCAATGTCAAAAGGATTTACTGAAATACACAGAAAGAGCAAAAACTCCATTCCAGCCAATAAAATATCACCGCATGACCCACAACTAACAAGCAGAGATTTACATTTCAATTGATACTTCATTTAAATTGATACTTAATTCTGGAACAACAAAATATTCAACTCTTATCAACTGGAATCCCAAACATCCAGCAGAGGCAAAATAATCCATGGAGATTAAGAGCTTTCCTCACATGCCTGCCTAATTTTAAAACACAAGCACAACAAGCTTTCAAATGCCTGAGGCAGAGTTCTACAACTCTCCGAAACAAAAAAACTACTAGATTCCAGAAGCCACGGCAATGTCTCATGTACGTGAGCTGATCTTAGCAATTGGGTGTTCTGGCACACCATGTGTCTCTCTCTCAGAGGGCAAGGTTCCCTTGCTAACCTAAAAAAAAAACCTTTGCAAGTTCTGGAGTCACCTGTTAGTCAGCCTGTATCCACAAAAAAATCTGACCACATCTCATCTTTTTTCTTCTGTACAGAAAAGGTGAAGTGCATTTGGAGTCTCAGCAGGAATTTTAAAGTGGAAAGGATTATTCAGAGCTCCTTCACGTCCTGTTCTTCAGGGCCATTCAACAATTTTGCAAATTCTGCATCTTATTTATATCAGCAATTCCTAACATGAAATATTAGGTTGCAGTCATGTAGTGATCCCCAAAAGATATTTGTTGCCTTTTCTTTTACATAAACAGTGAAAGTTTAAATCACTTTAGCAGTCTAACTGCTCTTGGCCATCATAAGAAAAGGAAAGATGTTCCCAGTGCATCCTATGACAATTCTTGGAATGTCTTAGTACATGTCTTTGTACATGTTCCTCACTGAATATACCTGTAGGAGGCGTGTCCAGGGGTGCAGGGGATGCACCAGGGCAGGGAAGCCCAGGGGACACGCGCAGGAATCGATAACCTTGTTGGTCACAAGGTCACATGGTTTTAAGGGATAAAAACAACGCTGGGTTTGAAATAAACCCTCTCTGATCACCACCTCAGCGGGGAGCAGACTCCATTTCTTTATTATATAAAGACCCCACCCGACATATACCTAATATAATGTACCCCCAAGTACAAGAGCAAGCACAGGAAAAAATACCAGTGTATAGCAAGTACACTCAGATAGCCAGAGCTCAGTGTACGAGTAGGAGTAGTTTACATTCTATTTTTCCTATGTTCCTAAGCAAAGATATTTATTAAAGTAACCAAACTCAGTAGTTACCACACATGTTTATTGTCTCAATAGTGCTAACAGCATGTATCTGGAATGTCTTTTTTAAAGAAAAAAAAAGTTAATTTAATTCCTTTAGCATTTTTTTTACATTTTTATGTGATTTTGGATACCAAAAAAGAAAAGTAATTGTTAGCATGGGCTACATGTAACTGTAAATTGCTGGGTTTGCTTGTTTTAAATTATCAGGAATTATAAATCTGGGAAGAGTTTATTGAGATCTACTAGCAGGCAACAACAGTATCTCTGTTCAAACTCAAAAGCAGAGCAGTTGGCAATTTCAAAAAAGATGTCATTAGGATGCCTCACTTTCTCCCTTTTTTAATATATTTCATTTTCTCTTGTTTTCATGCAGTCAGAGCTATTGCAGTCTAAAAAGTCACAATAGTCCTGTTTAGATTAGAAAAAAATCTAACGTCCATCCTGCCTGTCTAGGAAAATGGTACTTGCTGCACCAATTACAAGGATGATTTGAGCTTTTTCTCTAAGGGAAGCAAAGCTAGCTCTTGTCTAAATAAAGCAATGTGTTCCCTTAAAAAAAATGCAAAACAAATGTTATTATGTTGTCAAAATTTCTAGAAAGCTGCTCTGATCGCCTTAATGTGTCCCGCAGCAGGCAGTGAGGAGACATTTGTAGGGCCTTTAATAAGTTTTCTCAGACATGCTTGCTGAACAAATGAATCCCTGTGAGTGGTGGGAGAAGCAGCAGATCACTGCACAGCTGCATCCAGGACACGGTCTGCTGTAAGGAGACATGATGGGTGAAATGTTAAAAATCCCACTTCTCCCTCTGAAGAAGCCTATCTTGTATTCAGATGGCCTTTGCTTGCCTCAATATCTAATGAAATTTTTGAGAAAAACCCCACTGGTTTATACAAGTTAAGAGCTTAGCTTCTGTTCATTACATTCAGACATGGTAGAGTCTTGCAAGATTTCAAGCTGGGCTTGCAGCTATCACTCAAGCTGAGCTCCAGAACTTAGAGCGGGCTTCTCATTTGGCATTGCAGAGCTTTTCCTCTGCTCAAAATCCTTCTTGCCTACTATTCTTGAATACAGACGGGCTCATTTCATTTGTTATGAATGATGTGCACGTACGTCTGGTTTCTGCATGTTTGACAATTCTCTGCGTCATCACATATGAGACTGTGGGTGTCCTTGCTGGTAACCTGACTGTAATAGCAATGTCAAAAAGCAATGTTTGATGGCAGACATCCTTCTTCCAAGAGGCAGGAGGTTCATGCTGGGAAGTAGAAGTCACATGTTAACTAATGAACAGTCAACAATAAAACATGAGTAGTCCCATCCTAAATAAAACCAGGGGTTTTGTCAGAATCTACTGGGGAAAAAAAAAGAACTACAAAAGATTTTGATTAAAGGAACATAAAACAGCAGGGGGCAACAGAAAAACAGAATCTGTCAGAGAAGGAGTATTGCTATTAGCATCAGATTAGAGTTTTCTAGGCAAATGATGCTGGCCTCACTTCAAGACATGGGACTCTCAACGGAACATGATGTCCAGCAACACTATTTTCAATATTTTACTGGTGGGATACTGTTCCAAAAAATAAATGACTGCTTTGTGAACCTGAACAAAAGGAGGCCAAATTTGTTTGGACTAGCTGGTTCTAAAATTACTTTATAAGCACTTTTATTTCGTACTTTATAAAAATTCCTGATTCTACTTGAAGTTTTGTAACGTCCAGTTTTCCAGTGCTTACTAGAAATCTACACAAGGAAAGACAGTGGGCTGTTACATAAATATGTTTAACTCCTTCCTGAAGCTAGGATTTTTTTTTATCCAAACTTTGACCCTAATGAGTCATTTATATCATAACATAAATTATTCCATCCTTCAGAAAAAAAGATAAAGAATAAATCAGAGTTATTACAGCATCAAGGAAGCTGGCCTGAAGCCTAGGGAGGTTGTTTCAGGGAGATCATAGCAATTTGACTTAAAAGTAGTATTCAGGGGGAAATCAGATGAATGAATTAGCTGCCTTTGGAAAAGGATGCACCACCATGGCTAGGGCCGTCACCGTATTTCAAGAAGAGAAACATATCAGTAAGGTGGCAAATAACAGTTCTCCCAACAAACAACCCTGGCAAACCACTGGGTAGGGATATCCATTTAAACAGCTACTTTTTTGTCACTTGCTATGATGGTGTCCCTAATGTAGGATACCAAAACCGATGGCTCCTGTGCATCAGGTAAAAACAGTTTTTTAGTTCAAGGCAAATATACCATCTCACACTAACATAACTTCTGCTTCCATCTTTTTATAGCTGTAAATCAGCTTTACTTAAGATTTATTTAAAGACATAGGTATAGAATTTGATTGCAATTGTCTCTAAGATTTTACAGATAAAGTCTGTCTTTAAGGATAGCAGACTAGCTCAGTTCAAAGCTACTAGTTTGGCTACAAGAGATGTGGCTTAATTTATATGTTCTGCTTACACTTTCTGCGTGACATGGAACAAATCTTTCAAAAATACTTACTACTGAAATGATAATTAAAGGCATTCTGTCTTTCAGGGAAACATGATGATGTTTCTTTGGAGAATAAAAATAAAGATTGTAATACCTTCTGGTTGTAATACCAGACACCTTCATAAACAGTTTATATAAACTAATGCTACACAACCTAATGGGTATTTGGAACTGCTCCCTGTTCACTGAGGCAAGTGAGCATTTGACTTCAGTTTTGCCACCAAAATGACATGGTGTTGGCAAAGGAGAGCAGAGCACAGGCCTCTTCAGGCACCAGTAAAAACACAACCCATCCTAATATTTTTGTTTTTAAAAAAAATCTAAAAACTAAAAAAAGATTCTTTTTCAAACAGCTTAGCCATAACTAGTTGAAAAACTAAAGACTAGGAAGATGCGTTGGTACAACTGCTTTATATAACATTATATAAGATTGAAACTACCTTACATTAACACAGGGGATGTATTTTTAGGTAGCATGATTCACTACATAACTATGACAACACACTTCAAACATCTGAAAATAAACCAATATTCTTATAAACTATTTTAAGGAAAAAAAGAGCAAAAATCAGGCTTTTCATAGTAGACATTGCAACTCAGCAGGGTCCAGACTGGCTCACAGAATTTGGAACTCTCTCTGCCTTAAGACACTCCATGGGTGCCTGTATTTACTCCACGTTCCTACCTGCTTGTCTCAAAACCAATGTCAAACTTCTTTAGCCTATTTTGATCTGTACCTAAAAACACAGGGAATAAAATTTACAGCATTCATGGTTCATCTAAAGCATAATTACTTCTGCTCACTGGGAAGGAACATTTTTTGTCTTTTTTCATGAAAACAAAATCAGATAATATCAGTTAGGGATGCTGATTCTAGCTGACAATGCAAACCAAGATCTGTTGTCTCAAGAAATATGTAAAACCACAGAGGAGAAAGATTGAGACAATCTGTTTTTCATCAGTGCAAGACAGCTCTTATTCTGCCAGAATTTCACATCTCCCCTCTTTTTCTAAGGAAAAGGCTGCTTCTGTTTGTTATGCCGTACTCCTGGCACAGCAGCATGCACTCCTAGGCTTCATGATCTTGAAAACAGTTTGCATGTCTTATCAGAAAAGTGACAGAAACATGAGAACAGCCACAGGCGTGGGAAATAGCATTTAGTCCTGCAAATTCACCATGCACTCATGCAGAAGTATGAAGCCAAATGAGCAGCTTTGGATTGGGCTTCCCAACAAAACCATGACCCCAGGGAGGAGCACAGTCATTTCCATCCCTTTGAAAAGGGGATGCCTTACTTCTGTTTCCTTCTGACATTGTTCAAGACAAAAATCCTTGACATCAGGTCATTTGCCAGTGTGTGGCTATATCACAAACTTCCCATATTTTGGATCCGTGCTATCACACTCTCTCAGTTTTTCTTGGATAAACAATAAAAATTTAATTAAAATTGTGCTATATAGATAAAAATAGATTATTTGGGGAAAGATTTTAGAGAAACCAAATAAGCAGTAGTTATAATCAACCAAAACTGCATTTGTCCAAATTTAATATTCTAGTTAACTTAAAATTACATACCTGAACCTAAGCTTGTACCTCTGTATTCACTTTGAATTAATGAGGGATAGCTACATGTCAAAGGCAATTCAGCTAATCATAAAACAAGAGTTTAATGTGAATGCTCCTCTTGATGTGTGTATATCTTTCAAATGACAGTATATCATAGGATGACTAACTTAGAATTGTGTGTCTAATTTTTAGAATCTTATGTTTTGGCAGATGGAACCCACCATGAGTATGCTAATCTAATATATCTGTGAAAGGCACTATTAAGACAACAACTTGGATAAAAAATAATTTAAAGAAGTTAAATGATACTGCAGTTCCCATTACAACAATGTTTTTCTCCTGCAGTCATTTCGCTACCCATAATAAATATTTTTTAGTGATATCTCCTGAAATGAAGTGCACATGCACCTGGGACAACCAGCTGGGCTGTACAACCTGTAAGTTTTTGTGTGAAATAGCACAAGCATCAGATGCAACAACTTTGCAGTAGTTTTTTAGCATGCTATTATGGCTTAAAGAGTCTATGATACAATGTGAAAAAGATCGCGTGGCAACATTGATGGCAACGGGTTTTATCTCCACTGCACTCAAGCATCTGGGTTTTGGACATTCATAAATAAATCTCAAAGAAAAAAACTGAAGAAAAAAAGGAAAGTGAGTAATATATTAAATTGTCTGTAAAACATTACAGAAAATTATCTCAAAACCTAGAAAACAGAGACGTAATCTAAGTCCTCTAGTTCTCACATTCTAGGTGCTCCTGCTGCATCTAAATCTGAATTTAAATTTATCCCTAATTCTAAATCTAAATACAAATACTTCATAGTCCAAGTAAAAATCAAAAGCTTGTCATATTTCCCAGTATTACTCATCACAATCTCACTGTTATTATTTTGGAAGAAACTGCGAGAGAGCAGTAGAAAATTTAGGAAGATCATCAAGGCCAAAGATTAAGGAACATTTGGTAAAAAGACATGGACTTGACTTCTATTGCATAGACCAATGATAGTGGCCTCAAGGAACCAGCATTGTTTGTTTCAAAAGAAAGAAGATGATAATACTGGTATTACTGAAGCTCAGAGTCATGTACCTGGAATGTTAAAATATCCAAGACACATCATTTATACAGCATGCCATGTGTAAGGGAAGTCCTAGCACTGGCCCTGACACTAGACAGTGCTGACAAAATTGCCAATGAAAACCTGAAGGCAGATGAATTCAACAGATATATATGGTCCTTATCTCAGGAGAAATACGAAAGATGTACTTAAATTTTCTGGTCTTCGTGGAGTAGCTTTGAGATCCTTGGCTCTGAAAAATTTAAACTTTGTAAATGTTAAAGCTAAATGTTCTCAGACTGGGAGAACTGCACATCTTTCACCTAGGGATATCAAAACCATTAGAGTCTTTCTCCCTGCACAGTCTACTATCAGGAAGCCGTGACAGCAATTAGAGAAAAAGTAGGGCAAGATTAAAGAAATGGTAAATATCCATTTTCAGGCAACTAAACTGAGCCTTTGGGCACAAATCAGTTTCAGACTAGGAACCTTAAAGTGTCTTCACATAGTGTCTATAGGTGTCCAAATTCCTATTACAGGCAGTAGAGCCCCAGGAAGCATTTCAGCTCATGATAAAATAGACATCTACACGATGAGTCAGCTGCCTACACACTGGTTTGCAGTAGCATTTGATATGTTTCTAGGCATGCATGATGTCATATGGACCTCTGGGAGATTATTGTCCTTCGAGAGCACCACCATATGAAACTACTGAGGACATGGGAAGTGCCATCAATGTCTCTGTCTTGTGAACAAATCATACCCCTTGTGATGGTCAGCTGAATTGCCCCTCATATCACTGACTACAAATTCTCCTCCACAAACACTACTGGGTACTAAATTTTTTCAGCCTAAATTGATATGTCCTAATCTTGAAATGAATCCCATCTGTCAGAAGCATTCAATGAGAAAATGATGCAACAGTTACATGGCACCAGTTTTCTTCAATGTAGAGACACAGAAAAAACATTAGGCATCATGGCAATGAATGATACGTTAGGCATCTTGGCACTGTGATAGCTTGTAGAGCAAATGGTATCAAACAGGAGAAGGAAGGTGGTGTTGCCTCCCTGCATACCATCTGCAATAGCTTCTGGAGCTCTGTTGTCAACATTTTAAAGAAGACTGAAAGGTGGGGAAGGATTTCACAGAGAGCTACAAGACCTGGTCACAATCCAGAAAAAAACATGGTTAATAAAAGGCATGGGAGATATTATTATTCATTATTGTCAATATTCACACCTGTTTACACGGGAAGAAATTTATGTCAGCAAAATTCTGTAAACAACAAGGAAAATATTCAGAGAGAGGCCATGTTTTAAAGCTAAAGGCTGACAAATGCTAAGACCTTTATCCCTAAATAAAGAGAAGCTACCACATAGAGGTAGGGAATTTTTAACCTAGGCTTGCCTGGCTTTTTCACAGAGATGCCCTAAGACGATTCATGGTGCTGCTGAACAAGCAGTTTTCTGTGGGAGGTCAAAGCAGAAGAGCAAATAGCCCCCCTGTAGCTGTGATACTTATGACACTACTTAGTGGTGCTAACACATCAAAGTGTAACCCCCAGAAATGTCCCCAGGCTTTGCATTAGACCCAATGGACCTTGGGGAATGCACTAAGAGAGAGGGGAGAGAAAAGGCAAAGTCTGCCTTTCTGAAGGGGGCACGTTCCATCAATTAGCACAGTTATGCTGAGGTGCATCTCGGTGGCAGTGCTTTCCTTTCATCTTTCACAAAATATCCAATCTTCCTCAAAGCCATATAAGAAGTACAACTACTAGCATATACCAGTGTTTATCACAAGAAATTGTTAATAAGACTGAATGTTTTCCAGAGGGAACCTCAAGAAACATTCTACTACTAAAAAATTAAAACAAAACTGTAACTTTTAAGACAGCCCTGGCAGTGTCAAAGCAAGATACTGTTGAATGAAACCCAGCAATGAGTTGTCTATTATCAAACAGTGTCATCTAGAGAAGAATGATTTACTCACAAGCTGAGGCTGGTATCTCCTCCATTTCCCACAACAGTGACTGCAAATTTGCTGCAAAATTCATGGGCATCTATGAGGGAATCAGAGGGGATTGGGGAGAAAAAACATTGTAAATATAAAGTAATGTAATAATTACTAGTTTCAACTCAACATAATTACAAATGAGCTTCCACCAGCTACTAATTATCTTCTTGGTTACAGAGGCCATATTTTATTTAAATGAAGTGGAATGAAATGCTGGTGAAAGCTACATAAGCAGTACTAACGAGAGAACACATTGGAGGACACATATTCCCTCTTTAGGCCCTTGGACTAAGGGTCTTGTTTTAAAGGTGCAGGAAGAAAAAGCACAAAGAAACTGAGCATTCTCCTGAGCATCTGAAAGACCCCGGGTCTAACTCAGAAAGAAATTTACTTTCCTTGAATGTGTAACAAACAGAACATGCAAAGTTAATTTGTTATAGTACTAATTGGTTTTGAGTTCTTTCTGAAAAAAATTCAACAAAAATAAACTTTTTGGATGGGGACCTTGAATCATACTCCTTTCACCTTTCTTCAGGCACTCATGGTAGCCTTCAGCATTTTCCGCAGTCATGGAAGTAATCACATCTCTGTTGGGTCTCTAGATGCCTACATTACCTGGGAGAAACAATTCACCCAACTTCACTTTAATGAGCTTATAAAGCATCCCATGAACTGAAGTCAGATCTTTTCCCTCACACAGGAATACTTAAACCTGTCTCTATCAAAACAATGTTATGTTACATTTAACTCTGAAAGCTAATTAGCATTCATAATCATGGTTATTGGAAAAAAAGTCTAAGGACTAAACAGAGCAAAACAAAGTAACCTGGAATCCTTGGCTAAAAACTCCACCCTAAATAGACAAGGCAGAAAAGGGTTGGAGGAAATGATAAAAGATGAGAGGAAAAGAGTGTGATGATACCATCTGAGATGGTCCACAAGTCTAACTTCTATGTTGGAAGACAAAGCTCATGGAAATAAAGGAGAAGGTAACAGATATGTTAGAAAGGAAAACAGGGAGGGAAGCAGAAAGTGATTCTAAAGTCTATGCAAAGAAAAGAAGTTTCAAGGGTCACCATTTTCCCAATACACTGCATAGGATTAATGTTGGACTTAGTGCATCATGTGGACATAAATCCACAGTGAAATTAAAACACTAAAAGACAAAGAAATACTAAAATTATCAAAGACAATTAAAATCTTGTAAGAAGAGCATATCCATATAAATGTTTTTGACATTTAAATGTCAAAATGATTTCATGATAACAACAACAGCTATCAAGTGCAAATGAGCTTTCCATTCACCTTTAAAGTAGCAATTTCATAGGTAATTTTAGTATTTTTCCCTTCGTAGACAAGGGATATATGTTTTCTTTACAGGGTTTGTAATTTATATTCAAAAATGTCATTCTTATCATGAAACAACCATTTAATAAGTTTTGTTTATTATTTATTCCCAGCAAGTCGACTTTTCTTAGGATCAGGGCTACAGCAGCTAAGCACTCATGGTCTTGCTGTGAGATATTCAGTGCTCCAAGTAGATTTTCAGCTGAAGACACAAAGCCTTGACATAAAGTCCACTATGGGTTGCACTCTGGAGTCATAGACGTGACTGTAGCAGTCTGCACAGACATGAAAACCTTGTCAAATGTCTCACATAATTAGAAAAAAAACAGACACAACCACAGTATACAAACCTTTACATACACACATTGCTTCTTATGATAGCATAATGAATGTACATTATCTATATTTGCAGCTGGTTCAGCTTACTCATAATTATCTAGCTCATTTATTGTACATCACACCGAACACATAAATGTTATCTCCAGAGATATAGCAGAATGATAAAAACACCAACATAATTCATATGACTACAAAGAAATTTGAAGGCAATATTACTGTGCTGCTAAAGATTCCAAGCTGAAGACCACACGTTTTTGACAGGGTTTTTTTATTCTTGTCTGAAAGAGAAATAGACATTTGGCTTTATGCCTCCACTCTTACAGTCCGTTTTATTACACATGTGAAATTATTTTTCAGTATTTAATTGTCTGAACATTAAGCACCAGATTATTGTATATGAAATATGTATTCTTTTAATATCTCTGATGAAACTCAGTGAAAATAAAAGCAGGATTGTTTTTGCAGTTTCTCTAGATAGCAGCCTATGTCTCTTGTTTGTGGACTATATTTCCGTCTGTGATTAAAATGATAGGTGTCTTGTGCTTTATAAAACCCAATCCTATTTACTTAGCTGTGTTTTTAATTAAGTGTGCTTTGCAGTCAAACTCTCTGTGGCACTTGTATGGAGAATGCTATAAAAATAAAATGAGTGACTGAATGTAATAGTGGATAGGGATTGCTGAAATGCATTTTAATGTTTTTAAAGCATGCTCATAAAACTTATGTTGGACAGGCTAAAAATTCAGATTTCCTGGAGGAGAAGAAAATTTTTTCATTATTTAGCCAGAGTGACATATGATTAATCATTACAGTCTGCTCAGAAAAATTAAAAAACTCTTTTATGCTACTATTTTCCTTCTGAGTTTCAGGAATTTCTACCTTACAGCTGTTTTCATCAACCACAGCAGAGGAGGTGATAAATGAGGCTCCTCTAGCTGCTCACAGATTTGCTATTCTGGTGGTCCTGTCACAGAAATTAAGGACTTGGAGCACCGGCTGCTTGAATTCTGCCTCTTTTGAAACCATGTGTACATCTTACATCTGGAAACACAAACACCCTTAAATTACTAGATGACATAGGATAGGAAATATATAATTATCTGGAAGTATATTCAGTACTTAGTTCTTTTATTGTTCTTATGCCCATGACTGGAACATGCAGAGCTTCAATTTTGATCCCATTCAGCTGATGCTTGTATCAACACAAAACAAAAGATGGTCTCTGCCCATAGCAGTGTATGATCTCAACAAGAGATTTCAGAGAGATACAAGGTGATGTATAGATTATGCCAGAAGGAATTATGGGCGGTAAATTAGTCACTCCAAAAATATACATCCACTTTAGAGCGAAGTAGGCGATGTCCTCCAAAATGCCCCTTCCTCTCCAGTGCCTATAAAAGGAATTGGGGAATTTGAAAACCAGATATCCACCCTACAGGTGTATAAAAGCAAAGGAGATGAATCCCAGCGTTAGAACAACTATTATCAATTTTTTCTGGGAAGAAGAAAGATAAGGTTTAAGGAAGTCTGTATACAGAGAAAAGAGCAAGGGAGTGGCTTTGTGCATATTTAGATGGAGATGATTCAATCAGATTGACACCCCACTATGATAACTGGTCAAGCACTTAGCAGTAATGCAATAGTGCAATTAATGATTTTACAATGTATTTTTAAATACATAATTCAATTTCTTCATTATCATCTGCAGAAATAAGTCAATGCTTTGTATATGGCAGAAACTTTATTAAGTTGCAAAATGTACAGCTACTGCTGCAACTACTTCTCTTTGTGAGTCAACTTTCATGACTCATTGCAAACCCTCTATTATACAGCAGCTGGGAGCAGTGAACATAAAGCTCATGCTCTTTTTGGTGGCCTCTTCCCCCTCTAAACCAGAATTTTCTCTGTGATCCTGTACGTGTTTGCAGTATGTCAGCTACAGAGTGATCTAAGCCCATTCTTGACTCAGGTCACTTGCCCTCCTGAATATTTGTTGCAAGTGCAGTCAAAGTGCAATGCAAATGCAAGTGCATTATGGTCTGATAAAAGTTTGTGCTCATACAATGTAAAATGATTAGGCAGGGTGTGACTGATCGAGATACAGCTAAATCCACCACCATCTTAAATTTGCCTCTTCCTAAGCTACATATGTGACAGTAGCTCACAAGAGAAACAGAGAGTATGTGGATCAGGCAGCAGCACACATATGCCTATTTTTCACCTCGACAGTATAGTTAAACACACAGCCTCTTGGTGCCTGTCTGGATATCCACTTTTATCACAGATCTTCACTTGTAGAATAGGGATCATACCAGCTTCTTTGTCATCTTCTTTGTCTATCCTGGGTTGCAGAAAGAGAAACAACATCACAAATACTCCAGTGAGTGTTGAGAAACATCTTTAGAGATTTTTTTGTGTGCGTTTTTAGAAGGTTCAGTGCCTCCTGATAGTTTTTGTATTAAAGCAGCAAAAGACTGTTAGTTGAAGAAGAAAACTCTATTCTGTGTTGTGAACCTAAGGGTATTCTCTTACTTGTAATGAGTATAGTAGTCTAACAATTGAAATTACCCATTTACTGCACTTTAAATTTCCACAATACACCCAATAGTGCATGTTAAAGTGTGAAGGCTGTTACAAAGCCATACAAGCAGAGGTGAATATTTCTGAACACCCACTTCTAACATGTTCAAGTCATTGTGTGGGTACTGTCTGAGTTGCCTACACATTCTTTGGCTGTGTACAAATCTTAAGATTTTAAAATGGAAAATATTTTTATTTGTTGCATCATGCTGTCTTGTAAACAAAGCAGTGAGCTTTGATAATATTAAATTTTGTGGCTTAATGTGGGCTGAGGGCATAAACAGAAGATGAATGTTCAGCCTAAAGGGAGAGATGGGAAGTGCTCTGCCTGTTTTCCGTTGATAAACAAGGGGATGTTGGCCAAAAGAAAGCAGCCTTTGAAGAACAAACTTCTGCTCTACTAGCAGCATTCTTCTCTCAATTAATAGGCTGGTATATAATTTTCAAGAATAGTGAAGAATACAAATTTAATCTTTTATTCTCTTCTGCACATCCTTAATTTTGCACTTGGATGGAATTCAAGGGATTGTGAATGGGTGAATCTTCTGCAGTTGTCTTTTGTAATGTTACATTACCCGTGATCTTTCCAGGAAAAACACAGCATCCCACCGAGTCACAAGAAATGCTGGAAGCAAGCATAACGATGTTCTGTTTTCAAAAAGTATTCATACAAGAGGTTGGAAACAGCACAATATTGATGAGCTGTGTGAAGGCTCTTCCCAAATGCTCAGCTGACAGAAATTGTGGCTGTTGCACTGAGTAGAGCTGGACAGAACAAAGTTTACAAGAACTCAAGGTCTGTTCTGTGATGACATTCTTTCATTACTGATCATGAAATTAAGTCTCATTTTTAAGCATCCAATAATGAACAGTTAAACGTTCCTGACTCCAGAGATTTGAAGATGTTACAATGATAAAATCCACACTGCAGGGTCAACATAACACAACTGTTTCCAGCTCCTTGGTTTCTTTCACTATTGGACTTAGAAAAAGAGCTAGCTACAGTATATGACATATTAAGACAAAAAGAGCTTGGTACCAGTCTCTGGAACATATAAAAATAATAATGGGATATAAAGCTCAATATTACTGATTCTTTTTTTCTGAGTATTTATCAGTTCTCCATAAATTAATACACTTGTAAGATAGTTAATGAATGGGAACATTTGAGGCGAATAGTTTTAGCAGTTCAGTTCTTTCTGATGTGTCATTTAGGGATAGGAATCAGAATTGCATTGCCGAGTGTCTGGACACTCATGCTGTGATTTGGTGCCTCCACTGCTGAGTTCTCACCACTGCTGATGGTGTCACCATTGTGTGGAGAAGAGCAGCTCTGCAACCTCCCACATCAATGGCTGGACAATGGTGCAGGATGTGGTGTCTTTTTAGCCAGTCATCCTTGGGGGCAGGAGAGAAGAAGAAGGATGACAGAAAGGGCAGTTTGGATGGAATAGTGGGAAAGTCAGAAACAATAGACTGTGGGTTTTTTCAGGCAGGGGATCTAAAACAGAAAAGCCACAAATTATTTACCTCCTTCCTGCTGCAAGGGGCATGTGCTGGAAGCTTCCTCCCTTCTGTCTCCTTCCACTTCAGAAAAAATTTCAGACACCTTTTGCCTCCATTTGTTTGTGCTCAGCTGCAAGGCCAGAGACTCCAGCTGGGCATTGTATATCCTGCAGCATTAATGAGACTGAGCAACTCCAGGCATGCTGTCTATCCTCCTCTTCATAGCAAGTGATACTGCCTGTCCATTAGCCGCACTCGCCAAGTTTGACTTAGCCAGCCTGCCTTCATTGCACATCCACTTACAGTCAATCTGCCAGGTATATGTATGCTGTTATTGTAGTTACAGCATAGAGTATGTTTTATATATTCACCCAGTTTATTTCACCTTCTGTTCCTATAATATATATATATCTCCTTAATTTGGTATAGGCAAAATCACTCAATTTCTCTCAGTTCTTTGGCTTCAGTCTTGTTGCTGCTATTTATCTTGTCAAGTTCAAGTAAAAAAACACATTTACTAGCTGCAGTTGCAAGAATTATAAGAGAGTTTCTTTCTTTGTTTAATTTCATCAAACCAGGAGGCTTGGTAGTACTCTCATAACAGGAATTTGCAGTGACACAACACTGAAATAACTCCTGCATCAATTTGTTCATATCAGGGCAGAAGTTTTTCAGTGTAAGAGAATCCCAGGGGAAATTAGGAAGAATACTGAGCAGACAGAGAAAGGATAGCCATATAGCTTACTGATTCCAAGACACTTTGCTGAAATACTAGCTACTTCTTTTTGCACCAGAGGGAACCGTGCTGAGAAACACCATTACAAGTCCATTGCTTCACTCACTGATTTGATAAAAACAGAACAAAAAATTATATTTGGTACCTGATTCTTCAAACTGTTATGCAGCTGCTGAATTACAGGTACTCGCAAGAGCCCTGGTGACTCCAGTTTACATATGTGTTAAGTACTTCCAGGATTAAGATCACAGGTGCATAATAATAGCTTCTTGAATTATACCACTAGAAGTGGAGGTCAGTCTATCCATGAGATTATTGTGATCAGGGTGTTCAAATCAACATTACATTACTTAATCAATAAGTATAAAAAGGATTCTTTTTGAAGCATGAGAGCCCATATCCTAGGGAAAGCTCAAATGAATCTTAGGAAACCTAAGATATCCAAAATCCATACGAGATAAAGCAAAGACACAGGAATCAAAGCAGAACACAAGAATCAAAGCAGGACTCCAGTGTTTTTCGAAGTAAAAATCAATCACAGGATACAACTGTGAGGACCACAAGATCAAAAAATATATTGGATTTAGATGCCAGACAGCTATAAAAGCTTTTTTGAACTCATGGACATCCCAGAGCTTCTTGCAACAGTCTCTTTGGTGTTGATTTTTTTCCTTTTCTCAGCACTAAAATAAGCTTAGTAAAAACAAAAAAGCTGTAACATCATCCCTGCTAGTACTGCAGCATAATTATGTAAAATTGAATAGATTAGCTTAAATTGAAACATTTTTTGGCATCATAACAGAGCCATTATGGGATATTTGGTTACCATAGAAACACAGGTAATGAAAGAGGCACTGTTATTAAGTCATGAAACTTGAAATAAATTAATACAGACATTAGAATCTGTAATACATAGCCTTATGTATTACATTAAAGGAATGATCTCACTGACACACCACTGCTAGCATGTAAACTCTAACTTTACTGATCGTACAAATCTGAAAAACAGGCTGTGCCTGGATGTCATTCAAATGAAAGAATCAGTCTTTGTCAAATGTTACCTTTTAGGCAATACTATTTCCTTGTTTAAGAATATTTGTTTAACACAGATGAGCAGCAAATATGTTGCAACAATTTCTTAAAACTTCAGATCTTATTTTTGTTTGCAAACATTGAACAAAGAGGGCAGAACCACAGAAGATACTACAACACTTAGGCAGAATCTGAAACTACTAGAAATAACTGTTTTTCTAGAACATTTGCTTTCTGAGTTTTACCATTCTGAGTTTTACCATTCTATTGTTATGTTTTCTTCCCCAAAATAAGTAAGAAGTCCTTTGCCTTCTTTATCAAACAACTTTGTCAACAAGTAGGGAAACAAGTTTCTACTCTGCTTGACCACATTGAAAAAGCTCAGCCTCTGCTGCCACTATGCAAAAGGTGAAACCCATAGGTAGCCTATATGAAGGCCTGTGCAGTGAGGCAGTGCTGTGTGTGTGTACTTGTGTCTTCTTTTTCCCATACATACGAAAATTTTGCATCAGCACTCACAGGAGCAAATTTAAAACTCCGAATCTTCAGCAAACTTGCAAAACTGGCCCTTTCAACTAGACCTAGTAAAGTCTGCCATTCTCAGTTTACCCTTCCCATCCCTCATTCTTTCTTCTCTTCCCCGTTTTTCCTCCCAGTACCCCTCACACACAGACTTGTCTGTTTTGATAAAGAGGTGTGACAGTGCAAATTTAAAACCTTCTTGTAAATATTTCTGCTCTTATAATTTCAACCATATTTGCTTGGAATTAAGTTCTTCATTACTGCATATGCTGCCAGTTAGGGAACACAGTGTTCTACCAGCTGAAGTTCATTACAGCATATCATAACTAGAGAAAGAGAATGAAAAATAAGGAAGGATGCACTCTAGTAACGTGGGCACTTACCTTAGCCTCAACAATCTGACACCTAATGCACCACAGTTATATGAAGATCCATGTTATACATGTTAGAGGACAGGTGACATCCAAAGATAAGGTTGTGAGACATAGCATTTACTACATAGTGACTGATCTCTGAAGGGGTTTGACAGCTTTACCATCCCTCTTGAGATGAGGGTATGGATTTGAGGTGTTGCCTTTGCAGGACTGGAGAATTTAGGAAACCCTTCTTTTTCTGTATTGTAGTCACACTTCAGTCACCTTCCACTAACAGAATTTAACACCAGTATGTTAGTATTCCTTGTTTCTGATTCTATTATTGCATTGTTATAAGAGCAATTAAGGGAAAATTACTCTCCTCTAAAGCTGCTAATTATACTCTCAAATTCCACCCTGCCCCCAAAACATAACAACTGGTGTCATGTCTCTACCTTGCAGACAAAAAGGAACAAAAATAATCCATAAAGCACAGCCTAATTCCTTTCTTCCCAATGAGAATTTTACAGGATATGAGATGTCAGCAAGCATCTGAAATAAGAAATGTTGCAAGTGGCACTGCTCACATACGAAATAGTGATGTAATAAGAAAAGGCGAACTTCTAGTTTGTACCTTGTGTTTCTCATACTTTCTACAAAAAAGATGAGTGGAGAAAATGGCTGGATATTTCCAGCAGACTTCTAGAAATCCTTCCATAAGCCTTCAACAGAACATCCCACCAGAGGGCACTCAGGCCAGCTGGCAGGTCTCTTGGTAAGTGTGTTTTGGTCTATACCAAGGTGATAACACCTGCATAAATTACCAGAGAGCAGAGTGCTTCCTACAGCACTTGCCACTTCTGCAGGAACTTGTTCCTAGAGTTTCCCAACAGGCATCATCGCAGGTATCTTTCCCTCAGGCATTTCAGAAAACAAAAAGCAATACTGTTTACACTGGCTAATTGCAACCTATAAGGCATTTAACGTCTAAATAAAGCCCTGTTTTAAATATATTACCAACACAAAGAGGCACTACTTAGTTCTTTTCCAAAGGGAATTATTTCCTCTTAGCAGAATATTTCTATGGAGAAAGTCTTGCACACCATCCCTGCTTTTGTTTACTCCGAATGAGTCTGAATAGTCTACATGGTTAGAGAGACCAAAAAGATTGAATTTCTTCATTTTCTCTTGTCTATCTAATGCTGATCCACTGGCAAAAGAGGGGGAGAGGGCAAGACATATTGAATCTAGCTGGGTTGTTACTTTTCTTTATAGCAGCCCCTTTTGGATGTGTGAGTAAAACAGTGTCAATAACACACCAATGTTTTGGATATTGCTGAGAAGTGCTTGTTCAGCATCAAGGTCTTTTCCACTTTGCCCCAGAGAGGAGGCTGGGGGAGCACAAGAAGTTGGGAATGGACACAGCTGGGACAACTGACCACTGAGCAAAGGGATGTTTCATGCTTTATAATGTTATGCTCAGACATAAGAAATCAGGATAAGGAGGAGGGTGCAGGGACAATTGTGGTTATGACAGTTGTCTTCCCAAGTAAGCATTACATGTACTGAGGCACAATTTTCCAGAAGTGGCTCAACATCTAACCATCAATGGAAAGCAGTGAATGAATGTCCTATTTTGTTTTGTTTGCACATACAGCTTTTTTTCTCTTATTAAACATCTTTAGCTTGAGCAGGGAATCGTCTTGCTTTTGCTCTTTTGATTCTTTCTCCCATCCTGCTGGGGGATGAGTGCTTGACCGGGTGGGTGCCAGGACCAACCCATCACAAGAATATAGAAGAGGGAAAAAAAACTTGAGGCTCCGAGATGACACTTTTGTATTCCCTGAAGAGAGGAGGCAAATCTCAAGGCTGGAAAGGGCATGTGACAGTTCACGTTAAAACCAGACTTTTTTCATGAGTAGTATCAAAGGTAACTTCCATCACATTTTTCTATGTCTGGATAGCAACTGAGACAAGACTAGACTTCCCTCTATGAAAAAGAATTTAGAAACTTTGAGCTTTTCCATTTTAGAAGTCCTAGAAATATTTCTGTATTTTGTAAGGGATATCCTGAATTATTGATGAAATATCCTTTTGGCAATGTTCTTAATGGCTTTTTTAATACTGTAAAAAAACCTCTCTGCGGTCAGATATTTCTTCAGCAAATTAAAGAAAGAAGCAGGCTCACCTAATAAATATACATGAAACTTCTCTTCATGTCTATAAAATTGAATTGTGGTGTAATATCACATTCTAAAACATTCAGCTTTTCTCTCCATTGATCCAAAGAAAATACTTTACAAATTGATTGTCATCCTGTGATTTCCTTAAGGTGATAACATATAAGTAATTCTGGTCATTTTAGTATTACAAGAACAACTACCATACCACCTGCTTGTGTAAAAGTTTTTGTAAAAAGGACATTTGTAACCTACAGAACCTACTTACTACACCCGAGCATGTAGGATTACAAGGCAAGGAGTTGCTGCAAGTGGTATATGGCACAAATGGTGCATGTCTCTGTGGGCAAAGGCAGCCCCATATGGACATTTCATAGAATCATAGAACGGTTTGAGTCAGAAAGGACCTAAAGATCATCTAGTTCCAGCCCCACCCCCCCGCCCCCGCTACAGGCAGGATGCCACCCACTAGATCAGGCTGCCCAGGGCCCCATCTAACCAGGCCTTGAACAGTTTCAGGGATAGGGAATCCACAACTTCTTTGGTTAACCTGTTCCAGTGCCTCACTACCCTCACAGTAAAGAACTTCTTCCTATCATCTAATCTAATCCTAACATCTAATACTTCTCTAAGGTCTCCTGCTCCCTCTCTGGTGCTTGGAGCCTGGTGATGGCAGAGTGGAACAGAACAGGGGAAAAGAAGGGACTAGACACTTAAAACAGAAGCAATTCGAAACCTTAAAAAAGCAAATTCAAGATCTGGGATCATATTTTCTAGATGGGGCACTGTGTTTATATTGCAGGCCACTTCTTCGCATGGACAGATAAATAAACACCCATTTGTTAGCCTTTCAGAGCATAGTGTACTAGCACAGCAGCAGGGGAAGGAAGATGCTACTTCTGTAATTTCACATTTGTTTATTTTAAAGCAATCCAATAAAAGCTCAACAGAAAATGAAAAATGTCATAACTACCTTCTTGACTTCACCAAAGATTGTAGACAGGAGCATTCAACAGTTTAAAACTTTCTTTCCTGCTGCCCCTGGATCAGCTGCTTCCACCCAGTTTCGTTGAGGGGCAGACTACATTGAAGCAGTAAATTTCACCAGCTGAATGGGGAAAAAATGGAGAATTCCTTCCGCACCAAAATTACAAATGAGCATAGTTGTGCCACAGAGATAAGACAGGAAGGAACAATACAAGCATTCATTTTCATATTTCTATGCATCTAAATATATCATAGCTTTCCTACAAAAATCTCTCATGAGGAATTTACTAATTACAGCAACAAACAGAACAGTAAAAAATACTGGCCGTAGGCTGCCATCTGCCGGTTTATGTTACAAAAGGTCACCTGCCAGGAGATTTTGGCAGATTTTGCCTTGCCGTTGTAAACAGGGTGACAAATCCTCACCCATGGAAGGCTGGGGGCATCCCATTCCCACCAGTGGAAGCTGATGAAGCTTCTGGAAGCCAGTAGGCTTTCTGACCCTGACTTACTGCTCCCTAGAACTCTTTTAAAAACTGCTGCTTTGCACAGATATTTTTTCTGTATTGATACTAATTTAAAATTAATATACTTTGATGTTCACTATCAGGTTGTGAACCTTTCAGCCACACAAATACACAAACACACACATGCACAAACGCAATCTCCACACCTAAATTCTAATTTTTGTGGAACTTTATGTCATGTGTACGACCTGCACATTGTTTTCTTGCAGTAGGATTATAGTTTTATTTTCATCAGATGGCATGTCCTGAAGGTTCTCCGTCTGTTTTCCTGGGCTCTTAACATCATTTAATGACTTATTACAGCTCAGAACACAAATATTTTATTGGGTTCAAGGGCAGCATGTAAATTAAATGAATATCTCCTGGTGAGGAGATATTGGTTCTCTTATTTAGCTGACATTTACGTTAACATGTGCAAGACTAGTGCTCATAAAAAGTTCTAGAAATAAAAGCCAGGCTTCTGTGAATCAATAGCATTTTTGCTGCTGGCTTCAATGAGTTCAAGATTTCAACTAATACATCTTGGTCTTGGTGCATAAATTCCTAAGCCTGCCATGAGCTCCACATGTTATCCACAGCAAGTTCAGACTACAGATAGTGCCATTAGTTTTGCAATCAAAAGTAAGGGACATGAAACTCTCCCCATATTGATCATAATCTCAGAAAAAGTCTCTAGCGATCATTTCAGTTGTAGTGTGTACCTCCATCTTGTGGTAGTCACATTTCAGAAACAGTACTATTAAAACTTCAATTTTTCATCTGAAATATTCATTAGTTTTTTTAAAAGTCTCATGAGTCCCTGTTAAACAATGTTAAACTTTCTTTGTTCCAAAATATACAGAGCAGTGTAACTGACTACCTAATGAGCCAACAACACAGTTGAATTTTGCAATAATTGAGCATCACAATCATGACGCTGCAATCAAGAGGATATTGTCAAGATTAACAGACCTTATACTAACTTACTTTTATGTTCTCTACAGCCCTTTGCAGAATGAATACAAGTCTCTATAATGTGAAAGGGTCTTTGCTTGCTTGCTTGCTTGAGTGTTCTAATGGAGCTCAGTGGAAAGTGGAGAAATCTGTGGTATAATGTATGTATATGTATTTGTAAGTACATGGTTGCGTTTGCATGTACATATTTTGCAGTTTCTCAGAGAAAGAGAATAGTTTCAAGTGAAGTTTTTGGAAGCTAAGAGCATTGTGGAATTTCCTGAGGCTTTCACTGTATACCCAATAAGAGTCTTCACAAACTTATGCAATATCTTTTGGAGCCACCTTCTTAATTCTATTGTCTCTTCTTAAAAATACTGAATCAATCAGAATTTAACATGACACTTCTCAATTACTTGAGCTGACAGGAAGCTCCCGAGGTTCAGCAGAGTCCAGCATGAAGGATAATCTCATGCAGCACAGCAGACTGGGGCCCAGTTGGCTAGAGAGTAGCTTTACAGGAACGGACTCAGGGATTCAACTGGAGGATGTGAACATGAGCCACCAATGCACCTTTGCAGCACACCAAAGTGTCCTGACTATATTAGGGGAAGTCAATCCAGCAGGTTAAGGGAAGAGATTATATTCAGCACTTCTGAGACCACATCTGAAATGCTGTGTCCAGTTTTGAGCTCCACAGTAGAAGACAGACACTGACATAGAGGAACACGGGCAACAGAGGCCAGTAGGCAGCTTCATGGCTGGATAACATGATGTAGAAGGAGAACATGTCAGGTCTGGGCCTGTTCAGCCTGGAGGAGGGAAGGCTGTTGGTGGAGGTATCTTATTGCTGTGAACAACACCAGATGAGAAGATGCAGATAAAGGTGAGTCATATTTTTCTAGTAGGTGCATGGTTATTGATGGAGAGGCATCAAGCAGAAATTGAAACAGAAAAATGTGAACAGCTATAAAGAAAAAGCTTTTCACTATGAGAGTGGGACCACTGCAACAGGTTGTCTCAGAAGGCTGTGGGAACTTCATCTGTAGAAATACTTAAAAGATAGCTGGATGTGGCTCTAAGCAAACCCTGATGCTGGCTTTGAGCAGGGGAGTTGGATGTGACACCTCCAGAAGGTCCCTTCTGGCCTGCCAGATTCTCTTCTTTACCTTCTGAAGACTTTTCTCGTTCACGCAGCAGTAACAACATGATACAGAAATTCTCTACTGGCTCTCAGGCACTTCTGCAGCAAAGCAAGAAACAGCACATGACACTGGAACAGAATATTTGCTTGGAGCTGTCCAATCCATCAGTTCTCTGTGCATGCAATGAAACAATTCCTACCGAAGAACCTTTATAAAATGTTTCTTCTCCTTTGTGTGTTGGAGAAACAGCTAGCTTTCTGTTATTTAAATCCTATTCTTTGACATCATCTGTAAATAGGTTTATCACCCTAACAGCACAACAATATGAGCTGCCACATTAGCAGATAGCATGAACAGTTGGTTATTTTCCAGATAGAGGAACGCAGTTAAGAAACTCCTGTGTCACTCCAGTAGGGATGATCTGTTGTTAATCAGACACAAATCTCACCTTAAATAGATAGGCAGACAGGTTATTTCTAAGTAGAACATCCTCATTAACTACTCTGGAGGCATGTTTTATAAAAAACAGTAGGTCTCACTGAATCTGGTCTGTGCTGCAATTAGGCTGGCATAAAGTGCCATCTCCTTTTCCTGTCCCATGAACATGTGGGGAAGGGAATTTTTGGCAGCCTACTGAGTTATTTCCTTTCATTCTGAAGGAGAGGAGAGTAATTTGAAGGGCACTTTGAGGACTTTTATCTTTAAAAATAAGGTTGCAAATTATAATTTCCAGTATTGTCATCAGGTTAAACAAGAAGCCATCCTCTGATACACAGCAGTATTGAATGCAAAAAACATACTAATGTAAAGGTTATTATGAAGCAATTCCTACATTCAAATATCTAGGGGTTTATTAATTATTTTTTTATCACAGCTAATGGAAATGCTAAGTAAAATACCTCTAACCTGTCATCGTGATAAATCAAATCCTAGTGCTGTTTTGAATGGCCTAGGTGTCTTCAGGCTGTTAAACTGAGCATCTCAACTGACAGTCAGTGGATTTATCTATTAAGTTCTGGGATATACAGCATCATTTGTATTTGCTATGGAAACTCCATTGGTGGCATTCTCCATAGGATAAAGTAGATTTCGGGATGAACTCTGTTGGAAAAAATAATAGATTACAGATATTGACCGAGATTTTTTTTTCATTTCACCTTCTAGAATGCAAAATTAAGGGTTATAATTTAAAATCAATTTCCACTTGGGAAGAATATATGAAATCGTGTATCAATGCCAGTAACTGGCACACGACATCTCCATGAATAATGTAGGAGCAATGATGATTGCTAATCATATTTAGAGTCTCTTAAATGTAGCTCTAACTTCATTGGGTCTGAAATTGCAGGAAAGCAGTAAAGTTTATGGAGCATGAAGTACTGCAGTTCCTTGTTACATATACAGGCTTCAAAGGGTATTACTAGTGATTTCTGACAGTCTTTACCTATAAAAGAAATATCGATTCCTCTGTGCAGAAATACAGAACCTGGAACTTATATTTCAAGTATTTCTTGTTGAACTAATAGTATAGTAAAGATAGATACTTATTTCAGGCAAACATTTATTTCATAACTTCTGAGTTCTGCCTTGATTGTTGGCTATGTTTTTAAGTAACTATTTGTAACAAATATTTGGTTCCTATAGATACATAAAGAGGAAATAGGTGACACCAGAGCCATTATTTTTAATTTACTGTAAGCCTTTCAAATTTTAGTAGCATTCAGTCCTGTAAAAAGTTGCTGGTGTTCAACATGTCTCAGCTTTTATAGTCATCAATTCTTTGTCCTGTAAGAACAACAACAAAAAAATACCCACCATAAAAATCCAAAAGCAGAGACAATTACTTCAAAAACCAACCAACCAAAAAAAAAAAAAAAAACAAACAAAAAAACAAACCCAAAAAAAACTCAGATAAAAGAAAGCATCCAGGTAGGACATAAGAAAACTGGTGTTTTTTCCAAGCTCTCCCACTGCCTCTTATGTGAACAAGGTATCTGGTAGCAAACACTACTTTGATCTCCTGAGGGAAAGGGTCTTCTCCATAAATCATCACGACAGCAGTAAAAGAAAAGCAGCACATTCCTTTGATGCTTTGCCATGCACAGCTGCTGGTCTGGATGTTTATAAAAGTGACACTCTTCGAACACATTGGGTTGCAGATCCCCAGGTTTTGGATTTGGAGCCCTGTTGAGCATCGCTGTGTTCAGATGCTGTTCTCGTATCCACAGCATGTGGAAACTTGCCTGCTTTAAAGGATGGGAGGATGTTCAACTGGAATATTTTGAATGGCTGTATGCTTATCCACTACCTTATTTCTCTGATTCCTTTGTCACAGGTGTAGATCTTTTGCTCAACCCAAGTTTACTTCTCTAGTGCTGTACAGCTCCTCCATACCCTGTAGTTCCCTTAGCTGGGAGAAAACAAGCTGTCAGTGCTGCTGCAGGAAGCCTGTTGCCAAGGCATAGGCACGTCTGCTTCTCTTCATTGTAAGGAGCCAAGACATTTTATGTATGTTCACTGTACTAAGAGCAAGGTGAGACAGTTACTTCAAAAAGCAGAAAGTGAAAGAACGGTTCAAGAGGTACATGACAGGAAATGGTGAATAAAGGCCACAGACACTGGATGCATCTGGTAAAAAACAAGAGTGATCTGATTCTAGAACACAAATAAAGACCTTGATATTAAACGAAGGGGGGAAGGGGGAGAAAAATTAAAAAAAAGGAAGAGGCAAAATAAATGAACTGGAACTTCAGCATTATTACCATGATATTTTGTCATAAACAAAGTGGCAAATAAGAGAACTGGCAATTTCTCAAGGGTACCTAATACCAAGATTTTTCAGTGCTAAGTCTTTCTAGGAGAAGCACAAATGCTTAGGCACTTCAAAGGTAAAGTAACACAGAAGAACAAGACACGAATATTAATGTCAGGCAAACAGAAACATGATTTCAAAAAGGAAAGTCAGATTATTTAAAGGTAGTGAGAAAAAGAAGGAAAAAAACCCAACCAACCCACCAAGCAGTCCTTTTAGATAACTTAGCTTGCACAGATGAATTTCTCCTTCTGTCCCTATGGTAAATACTTGGTCAAGCACTTAAATTCTGCCAGTTTGCTGACTACTTCTTACTGCTCTTTGGCCTCTTTCAACATTCACACTTATCACAGTTTATGCAGAATGTATCAACCTGTCTAACTACCTATACATCCACACAGACACAACATCCTTGCCTTTGGTCTGATTTTTTTTACTCACCTCTGAACTCTGTTGCTCTGATCTGCTAGTTACAGTTCAAGTCACCTTTCTTTTCGCTCTCATGCATGATGCTAACAACTTTTACCACCATTCCTCTATGCCTTCTCCCTCAGGGATAACCAATCAGTGATGATCCCTCAGATAGATCAATTTTTCCAACTAGGATACTCTATACATTCATCTATGCTCTTGAGGACAACACCAACTTAACATGGTATGGAAGACATTAGAAATCTTAGATTTATTTTTTTAATTGCAATCTTCTTTCTATTTTTTTCCTCAAAATAGGAAGCATTTTTGCTAGAGGGCCAGCAAACCTCTTTGTTCATATGGCAACTATCACTTTGACACCAGAATTGCAAACAAATTGCATTGGAGAAAATGTATGGTTTGCCCTAGAAAGTTGACAGAGTGAATAAAGGAAATTGAAGATGTGGATTTCCCCACAGCATTTAAAGCAACGAAAGT
The DNA here is from genome assembly GCF_036250125.1 of Pseudopipra pipra. Taxonomy (NCBI): domain Eukaryota; kingdom Metazoa; phylum Chordata; class Aves; order Passeriformes; family Pipridae; genus Pseudopipra; species Pseudopipra pipra. The sequence goes on along the minus strand of NC_087550.1, from coordinate 68,693,947 downwards.
GGTGGAGACTTAATTCTCAACAAGAGAAAAGAAGGTCAGACTGCTCTACAGAAATCTATTAAAGGCATCGGGAGAGGCTCTGAGATCAATAGATATTTAAACAGTAGCCACAGTATGAGATAAATGCTTTTGGAAGAGAAAAAAAGTATTAAGAAAGAATGTAGGTGCTAGTGGAAAGCTGACAATTGCTTAAACAAGAATATAAAAAAATACAGCCCCCAAAAAACAGGTTCAATGCTCCTGTGACACCTTGAAAATATTTGCTCAAATCAGTGGGAGTTTTGGCTGTGTGTACACTTTTTGCTGTTTTTCTATTAAGCTGAAAACCATTTCCTTGACTTATTTACAGAACAGTAATTGGAAAAATAGGATTTTCTTTTCTAACTTACTCTGTAACAGTATCATTAGTCAAGCAAATAATGACATAAAGAACATACAGAAATGGACGTTAGGCAGCAGTATTTAACCTCTTCATTGCTTACAAAATATTTTTTCTCCATATGTACTGGTTGATTAAAACTGGCTCTTTCTTCTAAGTAATATAATTGTACCAGTATGGCAATAACAGGTTGACCTTTCAGCCCTGCTGTAATCATGATCTTACTTTTTCCATTAAGGTAGAAAAACTGTCTCAAGGGCTGTGTCTGCAAGTGCATCAGTGGGAGATTTTTGTCTTTTTTGTGGCTGTCAGGAAACATACTGGGATACTCTATTTGCTGGATAAAAAAGATGATGCTTCAATGAGAAAGGTTTATGAAAGTTATCCCAGCAAAACAGGAAAGCGAGGCAGCATTTGGAATAAGCACAAAGCAAAAGCACACACCCAAGTGTGAACTGGAACCTACATAAAAGTGAATAAAAGAAATTCTGAGCCTTTGAAAGAGTTCCAGTCAGCTTGAAATAAACTGACTGCTATTCTAGTAATAATACTCCTAAATAAATTGTTGCTGTTCCAACAAGCAAAGCAATCAGACTTTCTTTCTTTTCTCTGTTGAAACCATATATACTAATTCCCTTTTATCTATCTATCATGATGCTCTCCTCTGAGCCACAATGATTCATCCTTTAGGATTGAATTCTCCCAGTAAAATTTCAATTCATAAGCAGATCCTTTGGTGGCAGAACACATTGCCTGAGAGTTTTTCAAACAGTCAAGATGAATATTGAGGACAACTGTATATAGAAACAATACTAACAGTCAGCCAAGGTCTGCAAGACCTCTTCTCCTCAGTACAAAAGTCTTAGAGATAACATTTTACCTTGTTAATCTGCTCTTCCCTGTAGGGGAAACTTTATAGTTAAATACAGAAAAGAAATTTGGCTTACAACTCTGCTACAATAATAAGCATTGTTTTTACAAATAAACTGCAAAGATCAAGGAAAGATGCATGCTGTCTGGTGATATGCTGCCAATATCTTAACAAAGATCTGTAACCAAAAAAAAAAAAAGCATTCTTCCTTTGCTCATGCTAATCTTAACACAGCAAGCAAGTTATAAAAATCCTTCATTTTAATCTCAAGAATTCTAGCTTAGACTTGCAGGAAAGATGTAAACTCAAAAAGGGGATGAGTCATTTAAATTTGCTTTTGCTGGTGATTTTTATTTTATATTCTGAAAAAGAAATTGGTAGAAAGTCAAAGAAATCCACCTGTGGACACAAACAGGAATGGTAATCCATGACACAGATAGGATAAACTAGGGGCAAGCACTTATCACAATCTTCTGATGGCAGGTGCACAGAGAATTCATGTTTACCTGAAGTTCAGACCAGGAAGTCTAAAGCAGTTATACTTCTAGTTTTAAAGATTTTTGGTTTGCCAGTACTGTCCAGGAAGGTAGACATCTCACAACAGCAGCTTCCTGAGAATGTGAATAGCTATCATTTGACAAGAACTTCATTTGAAAATAAAAGAAGCCAGAACTTACACAGAATTTAGGCTCCCTAAGTTCAAAATTGCAGTTTTCAAGTCTCTATTTATCTGCTACATAATTTTGGAAGTATCACTGTTTTCAAAGTGAGACTTTCTCAGCAATTGAGTTACGTCCAGCATCACTCAGGGTCTAGAAACTAGCTGTTCCCCTACCAGCATCTAGTAATCATTTCCAGTCAGTAAGTGTACACTGAAAACAACTACCATAAGTCCACAGATGTGTAACTCAGAGGCAATAATTTTCTTTTAAAATACTGCTGTTGATACTGTCTCTCCTCAGACTGTTCCAAATTTCTACAAAGAACTCACTAGTTAAGTCACATATCAAAGGAAAGGGAGACTGAAATCTGTTTCCTATCTATTCTTGAGATTACCTTAATCACAATCAGAGGCTCTTCTAGCTGAGAGTGAGTACACAGAGGGAGAGACCTTGCAAGGACATGTAGTATTTGTTCCCATTCTTTAATGTCAGTATTTGCTCCCATTCTTCAATCAGGTTGATTAAAGCCAATACTTGGAGCTTTGTGCACAAGTTACTTCAAGATTCACTGCTTCAGAAACAGAGCACAAAGACCAAGAGGACTACCCTGTATCTCTTGCCCTATGGGTTGTTTAATGAGTGACTTCAACGTTGCTTTAAAAAGTACAAGGTTTCTACGTTTGAAGACACCTCAGGTGAATGTGCATTGGCTTCAGACTTATCTCTTGCTTTGCTTTCTTTATTTGTTGTTTTCAGAGTCACCTACAGGATGGTCTCCACTTTGTTAGCCATTTCGATGTACCAGACTCTCCCCATGTACTACAGGGGGATCTGAAAGCACTCCTAGTTGTTCCTGTTGAGAATTTGTCTGAAAACTCTGGGTTACTCCAGTTCAGTCTGATTCATTTCACAAGCAAAACATTCACTCCTCAGTAATAAGGTGTATGTGTCTTGGTAATGTGATTAAGTAGTAGCCTAGAGATGAGCTGCAGGACTTTCTCCAGATCAGAAGCAAAGCCATCACTCTATCTTTGCCTTGGTGTTGGTAGAAGAATTATAGCAAGACTTTTAAGAGTCCCCTTCAGCAGATCACTAGCATTGAACATCACTATATTGCAGTCATATGAAGAATTATAACCACCAAAACCAAAATCAGAATGCTTCAAGACTATAATACGTGTAATTTCTCTGTGCTCACCAAACATTTCCAAACTCATCAAACAGAAGCCTTCTAGACTCTTTTGTCACCACTGATAAGCAATCCTGAATCTTTTGCTCACAGCTGAGATAGTACTTGGTATATCATGAGACTCCTGAGGAGTTTTGTTTAAATGATTGAAAATTGAATATTTTTCCCATATTTGGAAAATGTTGGGTTGGAGTTGTGAACAGCATAATTCAGACTTAGCTACTGTTTCAAGATTCATGCAAGGACCCATCTTTCTAAAGAAATTCCATAATATTTAAGGTTTGATTTCACTCTGCTGCTTTTCATCAATATGTTTCTGAGCTTGACACATGTTGGCTGTCACAATAAGCATGTGGTCATCACCTCCCAGTATTGCAAATACTTGGTGAGTATTTGGACAGGAATTTTCAGCATAGGAGAAAAAAACAATGAAACACAGGAAAAGAAAGCAAAGTTTATGGTCTGGTAGATGTTTTCTTAGAACAAAATTCATACCTCCTCATAAGAAAGACCTGGGGCATATAAGGAGTAATGATCAGTGTGGACCTTCAAACAGATCAGAGTGATCATTTAAGGGGTTCAGGATGCAGAAAACAGCTACATATTGGAGTGCTATTTCAGTTTGCATCTTCAACTGGAAGACCTGCATACTGTACATCTTACCACTGTTTTGTTCAGAGGAAAACTTCTCTCAGGCTCTTGTCCTTTAAATATTGACTGTCTTATTGACTCAGCTCTATTAACTCTTTCAGACACAAGCTCAGCCGACCCAGTTAGCCAGGAAGAAAGTTAGCTTAAAGAAATTCTAACAATTAGTTAACAATTATTTTGTGAGTTTGGGGTAGATTTTGGTATGGCTTCCCAAGAATGGAGAGGAAAAAAAACTCCGGGGAATTTGTAATGGATTGTCTGTGGAAACCAAGGGTCCTCTTTAAATTGCTTTGCAGCTGCAGTCCTCATTTCATTTCAGCCTTTGTTGATTTTTTCACAGAACAGCAAGAGGTTTATAGCTTACTGACAGAGACAGAAAGAGAAAGAAAGGAAACAAAAAGGTGTCAGTTGTATCCCCGGGCCTCTGATAATCGGAAAAGGACTTCCCATTTAACTGGTTCTATTTTGGATCATTGGATCAAATCTACCTTTCATATGTTGAATTATTACAGTAGTAAGTTTTCATGTGGGAGACTCATTACTGCTCCGCTTCTCTGAGAGACAAGTATTTCAGAGCTGTTTTGGAGGAATAAAATGGGTTAAAGCTCAGCAGGCCCTGGAAATGACTCTCTTTCATGGGAGCAAGATGCTGGTATTGTGATAGGCAGAGAGACACCCAAGTCCATGAAACTGAAACAACTGCCCAGCACCCAGAAGAGGTTCACCACAGCAAGGTTTTGCTGATCAGGGGTATCCAGCAGACATGGGGTACTGGGACCTGCAGGCAGTAAGACCAGTAGAGCTGTGTGATCCCATCTCAATGCCCAGGGATGCTGAATGCACAGCTCAGGGGATATATCACCTTCCTGAGGCAGTAGGTCACAGCATCTCACAGCTCCAGCTGAGCTCACAGCTTCTGCATACTGCAGGAGCAGCATTTTCCACGTAGCTTCTGCATGCACTTTAAATAAAATCCTCTTCCCCTAGAAGTAGTGAGCACATCTTAGGAAAACAGGGCAAAACCTGAGGGCACACTATACCTCTGTTCTCCCACTTTGAGGATTATTCTTACAGCTATCTACAAATAGGCAAACTGTAAGTGCAGATAAGAAAGTAATTTAACTGCTTTAGCTCAGTGACTAGATTGCAAACAGAAGCCAGCCGTCCTGACCTCCTGACTCTGCTTTAAAGCTATTACCACAGTTATAAACTGCTCAGGCAGGCTTGCAAATACAAGTCATGTGGGTGACATCTTACTGTGGAAACAAAAGGTATCGAATGAGAGCAAAGACAAATTACTCTATTGTAATACTAAAAAGAGTTGGAATAGATAATCCATCACAAATGGGATTTGACGTCTGCAAACTAAAGGTCCTGATCCAACAAAAGCCAAATGGCAGGATTTGCAGTAATCTGAATAGGCACTATAACTGTTCGTAAAGATGGCTAGATGCACATTTATCTGTGCAAACATTGCCTCATGAACAGCCACAAAGGGCTGCATTCCCCGACAAGAAGTTTTACAGGTCTACTACTCATTTCACTAAGAATTGACTCCTTACAGTTGCTTTAAGTCTGGCTATCACTGGTTGCATTTCATGGTGGTTTGTTCTTACACTAGGTTTACAAAGCCATAGTGTTGTCGACTCTCTTATATGGCTCCGAATCATGGGTCATCTACCGCCACCACCTCCGTCTCTTAGAGCGCTTCCATCAACGCTGCCTCCGCACAATCCTAAACATTCACTGGTCAGACTATGTCACCAACACATCTGTTCTAGAGCAAGCAGCAGTCACAAGTATTGAGGCCATGTTGATGAGAACACAGCTGCGATGGGCAGGGCACATCTCCAGGATGAAGGACCACCGCCTCCCTAAGATCCTGCTTTACGGTGAACTTGCCACTGGCTGCCGCATGAGAGGAGCCCCGAAGAAAAGATACAAGGACTCCCTGAAACAACATCTCAGCCTTGGCCATATTGATCACCATAACTGGTCCACTCTGGCCTCCAATCGGGAGACCTGGAGACACACCATCTATAACGCAGCTGTCTCCTTTGAGAACACACGCAGGATCACCCTTGAGGAAAAAAGGCAACGCAGAAAGAACCGTGTATTGCAGAATACACCATCTAAGGAATCTTTCTGCTGTGCCTTTTGCAATCGGATATGTCTGTCACGTACTGGCCTCATAAGCCACCAGCGTGCCTGTAGCAAATGTGGATAGAGCCTTCCCAGATCTTCGTTCGCGAAGCCTAGCCATGATGAGAAGAGGTAGCAAACAGTCTTTTACTTTCTGTGCCACTCACGCATTGCAGATCTCTGCCAAACTATACTGGCACTCTCCATCCTTGAATTATTCTCACTTTCCTTCTTGCCACCTTTTCCAATTGCAATATCTCCTTCAGAAGATGGGGGGACCAGAACTCCACTTAATGCATCAGCTGTGAAAAAAACCAGTTTGTAGAGCAGCGAGATGGTGGGAGTTTTCCTTGTTTTATATTTCCGTCTTAATGATTCGTAGCATCTGAACTGGTTTTTGATTGCTACTGAGATTATGTTTTCAGCTATCTATCATAACCCCAGGGTTTTCCTCTGCAGCAGTAATGACCACTCCAGAGCCTATCATTTTATGCAATGATAAGATTGGGTTTTCCACATGTACATTGCTTTACATTTATCTATGTTGAATTTCATTTGCCATTTTTTGTCCAGTCAACCTGTTACAAAACATGTCCAACCTTTTCCTGCCAAAAATACAAGTACCACACTCCATCTACTTGATTTGCTTTTCCTCCTCTATCAATTACATTTTCATGTAAATTTTTGCAGAATTCATGCATCTCCAATCACTCTGTTTTGCCAAAGCAACATCTTTTCAACAAAGAGTTGTATTCATCAAAAATATTGCATTCAGATTTCCTTGGCAATATATTAGAGTCTTCATTTACTTCGTAGCTCAGTGACTTTATGCCTTTTCAATGTTTTGCATATAAATTAAGCTGAAAAGGACATAGACACAGCTAGTTTTACTCAATGTGGTTTCAAGTAAAGTTGTAATTTTCTTCCCTTATTTTCAGTTATTTTTCAATGATTTTTGTGCAGTTGAGTGGACTGCATATAGAACTACCGTGGGATGTGTGAAATGTCAATGCTAGAGATGATCAAAGTCTTAAAATTTTTAATTATTTTACCTTTTCTTTCTTCATCGTCTCCACTTTCATTTTATCCACAATATCTTTGGCACACCTACATTGAGATGACAAGACCCATACATGAATAAATTAGTGAATCCATACCAGGCAATATTTAATTGGGATTTCTTTGTAGAACCATAATAGCAAACATAAACCCAGAACATTGCACAATGCATGGGGCATTGTTTACATTATGGTCCATAGCTACTGGTTAATGCATATGATTATCACACCATGTAGTGCTAGAATTCTGTAAAACAATATAAACTGTTCTTGTTCCTGTCTAATGATCCAGAACAAGAGAGCCCCAATAAGGGGCAGTGAATCAACAGCTTATTTTGAACACACAAGAACATCTGCCAAAGTGATATTGTGAAAAAAATGTTTTATTAAACAATTTAAGAAAATTTAAAGTAATTAATGATCCAGTTGTTAATGTACTCTGCTCACTTCTAGAAATTATAATTACTTTGGCAGCCCTTGCTGCCATTTTATTATACACCTCTCATTTTATTATACACCTAAAAAAACAAGACAGTAAATGCTTTGAAATGCTGAAGGCAGAGCTAGAGGCTATTTTTTCCATTAAATATATCACCTGAGCTCTTTATGTTTAATCACCTACAGTGCTTACTACATGTAGTTGGACAGAGGATCTTAAAGGAAAAGATCAGTTAAAAATGGTATAAATATCAGCAACATTCCCAAGTACAGCTGGAGCTCTACAAGCCATTATATGTGTTTTATTACACTCTGATGATACCACTCCTTTTTAATAGCATTTTCTAGCACATATGTATTCAGATTCTAAATACAGAGATGCATTTGTTATGAAGATTAACAGGAAACAACTTCACATAAATGTGTAGGACCAGCCAAAATATGATAGCTATTTTGAAATCCTAACAGAGATGTACAAAGTATCCAGTGCTCCAGTGTAAGACCTACAACAAATAACATGTAGAATAGATTCTGGGATAATTGGTAAATACTGTATTATCATTTTCCTGAGACTGAGTTAAAATTCCGATTAATAGTTTGAGCTCAGCAATGATTTCTTAGAAATGGAGAAATCTTCACCAAAAATAAAGGTTGCATTTGCCTTGCAATAGGCCTGGGGGAGCCAGGGGACCATAATTCCACTCCTAGAAAGAAGTGTCCTGTTGCAAAGACATAATTTCAATTAAAATGAGGCCTATCCAAAAATATATAAGCATTGCAAATTCAGTGATATTAAATGTATCATTTTTGTTAAGGCAAATAAAAATCAGGAAGTCCTTTCCCTGCATTTCTTATAGTCTCCTAGCAAACCAGTGGGTAACAAGAAAAGGAGTAACACAACTAATTTCTTTGTTGTTTTACTTTTATGTCAAACTGGCAATGGCCTCCCTTTCTGATATGGTCAAATCAGTGTGCAGGATAGAGGTATTTAAGTGTGCAGTGCAGATGTATTGAATAGCTGCATTTTAAAAAGAATAAAGTGTGTGTTTCAGATGCTGAGGAATAGTAACCAGGACTAGACTCTCACAACTAGAGCAAATGATCCAAAGCATTAGCTCACAGAAATTTCAGCGGAAATATCGATTGGCCTGAATGAAGAAGTAATGAAAATATCTGAAAGTACCAGAGAACTCAATACAGATCAACCAAGGACATGGCAGACAGCAGCAGACTGTTATTCTCATCAACACCAGTAGGTCTATAATCTGATAAAACCACTGCACATATGACCTTTCAGCAGAAGATCTGCATTCTAACAACGGGGAGGTGACGATAAGGTGACACCACAGTGTGTGTGCAATTCCTCTTCCTTTTATCCCAGCTGAAAGAGGCAGTATAGCTGTGAGGAGACCCAAAATGAAGCAATAATGACAAAACTTTCCTGTGTTTTAAGCAGGGAGAAAAATTCTGAGGCAAAATAATCACATCATGTCTTATAAAAAGAGAAAAAAAGTTTATCATCACCGGAAAAGAACAATGTGACATGATGAAGACTTAACTGCTGGTGTCCCTTTTCCCTGTCACGCACAAGTGACCCTGGGCAGACCACTAGGACACATCTCCTTGTGCTTGGTGGTGGTGAGTCACAGAATCACAGGGTGGTTTGGGTTGGAAGAGACCTTCAACGGGGTCTGAGAGTGAGTGAAATCTATGTGGGAATGACCATGAGTGTCTGAATTAATTGTTTGAAAAAAAAATATCTCCTTGCCCTTTTACAAGGTCTCACAATAAGTTAATTTCCTGTTTGTCTCAGATAAACCAGGCCTGTGTATTTTGGTCACAATCACAGGCTTGAGAAATTCAAGAATTCCCTTTTATGTACTGTAAAGTTTTTTACATTTTCACATTACTATGTTTTTTAGATTGTCCACAGAAATAATATGCACTGAATTGTAAATTTGTATAAAAATTGCCAAAGACCTCAGCATCGATAGCACACATTTACTGGTGAATATTTTATAATATTTTTTAACATAATTAAAAATTAAATTTTGCTGATTAGTTTGAGTCCTCCCCACTACTTACCAAAAATGGACAATGTCTTACAAAATGTTTTAATTTCATCATATCTGAATTACATAGTAACAGAAGTTCTTTTAGGCACAGGATTGTAATCTTCACCCTAAATCAAGAATATGTTATTGGGAGGTGGGAGACGAAGGTGGAAAGAAGAAGCTTAATATTAAGCAAGAAGGACATTAATAATTTTAACTTTGATATTTATGCCTCAGAGTATGGGAGTGAGGGGAGAGAAATAACAGAATGTTATTAAAATTACACTCAAAAGACCTTGCCTCAAAAACTGGAGTTGTATTTTCTCTGTATTGATAAGAATACAGTCCTCTACTAGTTAGAGTGGCAATATTATAAAACACCAAATCAATCCTAAGTATAAAAATGCATTGAAGATACGGAGGTAAAAATGCTGCTACACATATACAAATGGTCATTATTCACAATAGTGCCTGGATTATACAGAAAAACTTAAATGTTCATTCATTTTGTTACCAGGAATGGTGGACCAATTAAAAACCACATGTGCTCCTAGGCAGTTCTGTATTCTGCATTGCACAGAATTACTACCAAATTCAGTATTTAAGAAGGAGATAGGTTAACACAGCCAGGAAAAGCAGATTGGCCACTAATAAAAGTGGTCTCTGCAGACTTTGAAGAAGCATGTCAGTGACTCCTGCGCTTGAGCTAACAGCATGTGATCCAAAGTGACAAAACCAAAAACATAGGTACAGATAGATATAGATACAGACACAGATAAAGGTATATAGTTATATAGACACAGAACATTACTTGAAAACCATTTGTTCAGATACTCAAACAACTAATTGTAAGAGAATAATCCAAGAAGAAAGGCAAACCTGAAGAAAGACTAATTAAGGCACTTCACCTCTCCTGAGGGCTTAGAGACCTGCTTCTCCCTGTTGACCTTGCAATTGCAAACATAGTAGCTTAGCTTTCAGAACTCCTAGTGCAACCTGGAGCAATTGACTTTGAGGAAACCCCTTTGTTACCTCTGTGCAGACCTTCTCTGAGATCCGTGACCACGCTGAATACACAGAACAATCAGTTCTGTAATTCTGAAACCTTCTGAAGTCATCTGACTTCAGGCAGGACGCTGGAGGGTCCAGACCCTTCTTACAGAAATTTTATGAAATTGCATCAGATTTGGCTCCTTTAATAAAATAGATTCCTTCAACACTATCTCAGCAGTGTCTACCCATTTCAACTCTTCCTCAAGTCCTCATGTCACATTCAATTTACTTATTTTTTGTGCTAGAAAAATGACACTGTGGTGAGATATTCCACAACCAACTGAAATTTCAGATACTTTGAGCTGGAATAAACCACCACGTAAAATAGTAACGATGACATAGAGCTGGGAAAAAGCATATAAAAATAGAAAATATGTTGTAGAGCCACAGGGCTAAAGGCCAAGTGATATAGAGTGGAAACATAGCCAGTTCTGAATTATCTCTCCAAGAAAAAGAGAAAAGAAAGAATAGCAACAGGGAAAAAAAAAAAAAGAAATAAAATGAAAAAAAAAAAAAAGAAAGCTGGTTGGTTGAGGTAACCAGGCAGTTAATCTTGAAGTATTTTTATTGTGCTTCCTTCCCTGTCTCTCTCTCATTCCTCTGCTGCACAGCCTAGTGTGCTACTCTTGAGAAAGCCAAAATAGAAGCGTACTTCCCTTCTCACCTGAGCTGTGCAGAGACAGAAATAGTTGCTGTGTACTGTCTATTGCATATCTCCCCATCTTCTGCCAGTTTTGTCTTTGACAAGAATATGTGCATTTCCAACATTTTTGTACGTACATCCTGGTGCCTCGCAAAGTATTAAGAATGGAGGCTGTGTGTTCTTGCATATACCTCATTTCAGAAGCAGACGGCAGATTATGTGTCTCCCATATTGAGCACCATTCTGCTACGTGACGAGTGAAGAAGCTGATCGTTCAGGGATTATTGTGATACCATTGGAAGTAGACGACTTTGTCTCTTTGTCAGCTGGATTTCTGGAGGAGAAGACTCTTGGCCTTCAACATATTGTGAACAGCTGGCTCTGTCATAGCACAAAGTGGTGACAGCCAAATGCATTGGACATAGCTAGAGTAGGAGAAGACCATGAGACTGTGCTGTCCCTATTGAGGAACAGCTTCATTATCCCAGACAGCTTAAATCCCTCCTAAACTTGCATTTCTGATAGAAACCAGGCTGAGTTCAAAATAGTGAAAGATGGGAAATGCCTTCATGTTGTTCATATGTCATCAAAAAGCAAATTGCATTGGTCACACTTTTTCTCTTTATTTAGTTCTTCACCTGTGAATAATTTCCATACCACTACATCTCACTAAAAGAAACCTTTAAAAATTATTTTGGAAAAAAAAATCTCCTTTTGTAATTTTCCAATTATTTTTTGAGCACACACTGCAAAGAAAACTAAAGTGGGCAAAACTCTTTTGGTAATCTTACTCTGACTCTAAAATTTCTTTCAATCTCATTTTAATTCCTCAGTATGGGCTTTTCTTTTTTTTTTTCAGCAAAACATTCAAGCCTGTGAATCTAAATTTGATCAATGCATATTTGTATTTTTCCATAGATCCTACAGCTGTCAACATTTTTTTCTAGCTAATGAAGCACATTCTCCTTGTCACCCACCAATGAAACAAAATGCACTGCAGCTACCTGGCTAATGAGATACATTAACAATATTTGAATGTGCAGCACAACATCAATTATTACTTAAAGACAGAGCTATGTTATAATAGTTAATGCATACAATTAAATATTGGAATTTGTATAATTTGTGTATTCCTGTTGTTGTTCCTATGGCAAACTGATTCTCTCTCAAAGAAAAAAAGTTGTTTTTCAAAAGTATTTTTATGAATTACAGATCATATCTGGCCTGGAATAAATTCAGAGTTGTACCAGATATATGGAAATTAATTCCTTCAATCCGTAAAAAGAGTTTTAATAAAGGACTTCCAGGAGCTTGTGTGTGTAAGCTTCAGTACAACAGTAGAAATGTATATCATGGCATTTGTACCCTTTCTGAACTTACACTGTAGTAATATCTGGGGGGAAAAATGGGTTAAAAATGGGAAAAATCTAGTTACTCATTTCCTTAATACCATAAATGTTACCAGTTAAGTTAAAAAAATTAATGCCTCACTTAAACTGAAAAGGTTTGGTTTTGTGAGATTCATGGATGAAGATTCCTAGATGAGATAGCTACCATTCTGCCCCTGAACACTTATTTTACACTGTATCCTTACACTGGGGGGTAAACAAAATTTAGATGTGTTCATACACGCTGACACAGATTTTTTTACTTCAAAATGTCCAAAGGAAAAGCAAATAACAGTTTGTAAATCAACTAGCTATGTAGTTTATGGAGAAAAGCAAGACTTCTTCCAAATGTTCTCTGATATCTTTCTTAGGATGACATAGAATGTCTTCTGGGAATATTTAACATGGGTCTTATGAATTGTCATCTTAAAAAATCTGTTTCTCTTCATAGAAAGTAAAAGTAGCTGGCAGGATGTATAACTCACAGTTGGATGTTCAACTCAGATTTCTGCACCCTGGGGGGATGAATCCCTGCCTCAAAAGCAAGCGTTTATCAAAGAGTTCAATACCAGCATGACCTAACTAGGGCCTACAGAACAGGAGGAGTCCTTAAAGTTCTGTGGATCTTTTAGCGAAAAAAGTGTATTAAGTGGGGATTTACAGAGAAGACAATTGTTTCCCAAACACATTTTAGGTGTTGGCAATACAGCCCAGAGATGTCTTAGAAGTTAAAATGCAAAAGAAACAGGACATCAGTACATGTCTTAATTATATACAATGAGTACATGAAATAGCATATATCTATATCTATCTATATCTGTATATCTAGTTCACACAACTCTCTCATTAAAGCAAGCAGGGGTCAACCCCTATGTGCACTGGATAATAAATCTGATGATAATCCTGCAAGCGAATACAAGCAGGAACAAGTGCAGGTGCAATTTTTAGATCTGTATCAGAGTTTTAACTGTATTTCTGGCCTCCCAGCAAAATCTATTTTTTGCTGCATACTTGCACAGGATAACACTGGAGAAAAGCTCAGGGTAAGACTGCCCTTGTCTTGTTCATGACATAGAGCTCCTAAACTTAGGGATTTTTTACACTGACACAATGCAGAATTATAAAAGAGATGAAGAAAGTTATTTTATAGGCATAGATATATGCATGCACATATTTCTTAGCTACCCTTATATTGCTGAGGGCTACCCATACCCAAAAAGTCGCTGCTAAATGGTTTAGGGCAGGATCCTACAAAAAGTTAATTCAGCTCAGGGAACTTTGCCTGGTTCTGCTGTCTAACATCATGAGGTGGCTCTGCATTAACAGGGTCCCTTTTGGTCTTCATCAGCTGCTAAAATCCTGCCCATTGGGCAACTCAAGAGCAGGCATGGAGGGAGCAGAAGGTGGTTCAATCAGCCCAGAGACCTGTTCCTGGACTGCCTTCTCACCCTGAGTGAAGTGCAGTGAACTGGTGGTATGTCTGTTTCTTAATTTAGCCGTGCTTTATCGTTGCCCCTGGCTGGTAAATCACATAGTTCTCAGTGTCACAGAACTAAAGCTATGACACCTTCCCACTCCAGTTTTTTTAGCAGCTTGACTCTAAATGTGTGTATGAACTATGTTTTCACACTTATTTGAATAGCACCTGGCACAATCAGTCACATTCTAATCATAATATTTACTTGGAATGGAAAAATATCTAGTTATATATGAGAGCAGAAAGACCTTCCCAGAGGACTGAATTCGTATTGTTCTTCCCATCTTATTGTACATAATTCTTTTCTAGGCATTGTATCTAATTTTTTTCTTGAAGCTAGATAAAAACTTTTTTTGCAGTGAGTGGTGTAATTTTGCTTTTTACACGTATGTTACTATGAATAAACAGTAATATGATTTCAGATCCCATTACATTGAAAATATACGTCTAGCATATGTAAGATAGCCATTTTTTAACTACAACCACAGAAATCTTTCATTTGCTTGAATCAAGATACAATCAGCCATGTGACTACTACAACACTGGTGTTAACATCGTCCTGGTGGCAACACCTCAGTTGCTAGGCTTGGAAAACCTGCATAAATTCTTCTGGTAAGAGCTACTTCTGCATGAATGCCCTCTCTCCCTGTTTTTCTGGCTGGAATACCAATAAGGTTGTATTGGGTCTGGCTAAGATGGAGTTAATTTTCCCCACAGCAGCCCTCACAGTGCTGTGCTTCACATTGGTAGCTGGAAAGGTGTTGGCAAAACACCAGTGCTTTGGCTACTGCTGAGCAGTGCTGGCACAGCATCAGCACTGTCTCTCCAACCCCACCATCTGTAGTCTGGGGTGGGCAAATTCTTGTGAGGGGGCATAGCCAGGGCAGCTGACCCAAACTGACCAAAGGGGTTTTCCACACCATATTACATCTGCTCAGATAGAAAAGCTAAGAGAAGGGAAGAGGGAAGAGGGGCATTTGTTATTGATGACATTTGTCTTTGGGAGAAACTGCTATGTGTGCTGAAGCCTTACGTCTCAGGAAGTGGCCATACATCGCTTGCTGATGGGAAGTAGAGAAAGAAATCTTTGGGTTTTTTTCCTTTGCTTATGAGCACCCAGCCTTCACTTTTGTGTTAGTAAAGTGACATTGTCTCAACCCATGAGGTTTTTTTCCATCTTATGTTCTCCCTGCCCTGGCCTGTTGAGGAGGGGAGTGATAGAGTGGCTCAGTGGGCAGCTGGAGTCCAGCCAAGGTCAACCACAACAAAGGTCCATTAGCTAAATTTCCTTTTGACCAAAACATAGTGATGGGGTGAGTTTACAAACCCTGAATATATAAATAAATTCAAGTATGCTTTTAGTATCAGTCAGATAATCACACTTAAACAGTGAATAAAAAACCCCCAACATTCTGTTTGCTTAGAGGTTTAAATTACTATTTATAGTCCCTTGAGGTAATTTCTTAACTCTATGCTCCTCTCTTATGACACTGAAATGCGATTTTAGGGCTCTACCTGAGCTAATAATTTTTAAGTTCAGTTATTCAGGACTTGGATTTATTGAAACAACATCCCCTACTGATCATTAAAGAAGGTCATGAAGCTCTTTTGTCTCTTTAGCAACAACAACAACAACAAAAAGCCTGAGCATTATCTAGAGTTATCTCTGGTGAATTTGGTTTTGCTTCATCATGGTAAATCAGAGTTGTGGCTTGATTAGTAAAACCAGGGATTCAGCCACTGAGTCCATTGTTCACACAGAAGCCCATCCATGTCAAACACCTGTTTTAAGTTGCTGAAGGGAAACTTGACTTAATGCAGTGTAACTGAGACGATAATCCAATCAATTAACCAAAAGGTTGTAAAGGAATTACTACATCTTGAGTTAAACTTTCACTCTAACTTACATTGATTTGCATTAATTATGCTTTTACAAAGGAATTTCCATAAATTAAAAGTTTAGTATTTGGTCAATGATCCCACTGGGTTACCCCAGAAATAAGTAACACTTTAATATTTGCAACCCATATCATCATTAAGAAACTCCAATGAGTTCCCGGTTTAGTCTCAGCATACAAGGAGTAACTAAGTCAAACCCTGACCCAGCCCACTATTTAGTAGGGTTCAGTCACATTTTTCAGCTCTCCTTGACTGTGAAACAAAGAGTTTGGGGGTAACATCCATAGAGCTAGAGACAGCCTTAACATATGGAAATGTTAAAATGCTGTTAGGGAAATAAAAAGCCCTCAAAACCTCTGTTCAATAGACCAGATCCATTTCTATTACCTGGACCATGAACTCTCATGCAAGCATTTTTGTGATTCTTATTAAACTGAAGACACAGTTAAGATTTGAATCTCTTATCACTGCTGTATGATGTGTCAGCTCTGATTATAATCCAGCCATTACATTTTTTTATCCCCTCAGTGTCAAAAAAAGTATCAGGTCCTCACTTACAAAAGTTGCTGTTCTCACGACACTTGGCCGAGCACACCAAGAAACATCACAAAGGCAATAATCAGAAATTTCAGAAGCTAACTTCTGACTGCAACTCCGTTTCTGGGAAACCTGGACTTCACACTACCTTCTTATGTGTGTACAGGGTAGGTTTATTAGGTGGTACAACTTCCAGAGATGAAGAAAGCAGCTTTCCCCATTCAAAGTGCAATTGCTGCTCTTGTACTCATGCAAATTCATCCCTGAGCCTGCACACCTCTTAAAAGCAACACGTGAGGTCAGTGACTGTGCAGAGCAAGAGGGGGTGGTTTTTAGTTAATGCTGCTGCTCTTTTCTGCAGCAGTCTTTCAAAATGGCTGAGTGATAGCTGGCACGCATTCTGCATTTGACTGGTCTGTTTTCCACTCCCCTTTCTATTATATGTCTTCTTTCAAGTTTTCAGAGGTCCCTATTGAAAAAAAATTGCCATTAACTGTTCAACACATACAGAAACCCAGCAACTAAAGAAATCCAGCAATAACAAAATGATAATGCCAGGGAACAAAAGGTTACTATTTATGGTGCCTTAAGTCCCTGAGGGAAAAGAACACATGGAGAAGCTGAAAAAAGGCAGGTGGGAGGGAGATATGTTCTTTATGAACAATTAAAATTATTGCTCCTCACTTTTGTGTTTGCACTTCATTTTGAAGAGTAGTATCCTACTATGTTTATTCTGAGCTCAATTAGAAAAGAGCAAATTCCACAATGGTATTAGGTTTTATTCATAAGAATAGCTCAGACAGTTTAATAACCACAGGGCAGAGCTGAGATTGTTTGCTGTGCAAAAATAGGTTTAGCTCTACTGCTTTAAGCTAAAAAAACCCTCCAAAACCACCAAACTTGCACTTCCTGAGTTCTAGTACTTTTACATGTAGCTTGTTCCAAACAACTAAATATCACTGTTTGCATGATGTGTGAGACTTAAAATCATAGGTTGGGATCTCTGTCAGCAGAATCACTTTTCTGAAATCCGGCAACCTCTGCCAAGTTTCATCAGGTAAGGATCTGACCCTGTGTCTTCTCTTGGCCCACAGCATGACTTTGCAGGCAATATAGTTGTAGTGGCCAGCTGCCAGACACCCACCCAGCTGCTCACCCACTCCCCCTCTTCAACAGGATGGAGGAGAAAACATGACAGAAAAGCTTATGGGTTGAGATTAAGACAGGGAGGTCACTTACCAACTACCATCCTGGGCAAAACAGACTTGGGGAAGATTAACTTAATTAATTTCCAATTAAAATAAGAGTTGGATGGTGAGAAACAAAGACAAAATTTAAAAAGTACCTTCCCCTTCATCTCCTCTTTTTCCCAGGCTAAACTGTATTCATTCCAATATCTCTACCTCTTCCACCTCTACAAGCAGCACGGGGGGGATTGAGGATGAGGTTTGTGGTCAGTCCATAACACCTCCTCTCTGCTGCTGCTTCCTCCTCACACTTTTCCCCTACTCCAGCATGGGGTCCCTCCCATGTGATACAGTCTCTTAAAAACTGCACAGATGTGGGTCCTCTCCATGAGATGCAATCCTTCAGGATAAGCCTGCTCCACTGTGGGCTCTCCACAGGCTGTGTCCAAATGTTTTTTGAGAAAACTGCCTAAACCAGAGTTTCAATAAGTAGTCCATCATGTCCATCTTCACTATCACCAAAAAGTGTTTATTCAGTTTCTAACTAGAGTGTGTTCTCAGGTCTAGGCAGAAAAGAAGGAATGAGCTGCACTGAAGAATAAGGTTTTCCCTCAAATCTGTCACCTGTTCTTGCTTTGCATCCTATTTTAGCAATTGTTACACTTATGTCAGTGGAACATTTTGTCTTCACAAGTGTATTACCAAATATATATATAGGTGTATATATATAATCTTTCTTTTGAAATTATGAAACACTCAGACTGCTCAATGAAAACAGAGAAAGAAGGAGGCTTTATGAATGCTACTCATTACACTACTGAAAATAATCAGAAATCAGGTCTGAGTTGCCTCCAATGCCTCAGCATTTGAACTACATCTAATCCTGCCTCCTCAAATGATTCTGACTATAATCCCATTTTATTCACAATAAATGTTTAGCCCTTGAACTCTTCTTTTTATTGCAAAGACTTCACTTTCCTTCCTTCTCACTTTCCTTGTTTCTCTGTCAGACAGGAGCCTATTCTCTTCTCTCTTTCCCCATCATTTATTATAAAAATGTTAATTTTTTTTCCTATTGGAGAAAATACTGATATCCTGTAGCAGCTCCTCTTTCACTCTCACTTTGTCTGAATTGCTTTCCCCTCCAAAACTGCCTTATTCTACATCATCTTGTGTCCTAGATTCTATGGGTTGTTGGCCATTGCCTTCAGTTATATCTTTTAATCTTCCCCTGTCACTCATTTAAGCTGCTATTTCAGGCTTATCTCACTCACCTGTCATTCACTTCAATTCCCTGACTTCAGTTCACTTCCCTTTTTTTGTTAGTGAGGCAACTTAGACACTCATCATGTCAGTTCTCTATTTAACAAAAAAACCAAAAAGAAACAGATACACAAAGGACTAAACTCTATTCTGCTATATCCATACATACTAAATTACTTAAATGGAGAAAAGTTGTTTTAAATGCAAGAAGAATGGAGATACCAGTCTCAAGTGTGCCTATTGGAGCACTTTGAAATGGTAAAGGCAGATGAGATCAAAAGGCTGAGTGGAGAAGAATACATAACTGAGTACTTGTACTCTTTTTTTTTTTTTTTTAAACTCAAGAGACAGTGATATTTTGCAATGCAAACACTGAAAGGGAAAGGAAAAAAAACTTTTTTCAGCAATAGTTTTGAAATTGCGTGAAACTTCTTAATCTCTCCCTACTCTAACACTGGGTTTGGAAGAAGACAATTTTCAAATGGATTAATGTAAATATGCTCTCCATTGCTGGCAAAATCCTTGCAAGAATACTTTTGAACAGACTAATACCCGCTATAGCAGAAGGAATTCTACCTGAAAGTCAATGTGGTTTCAGAGCCAACAGGAGTACCACAGACATGGTATTTGTTCTCAGACAACTGCAAGAGAAGTGTAGGGAACAGAACAAAGGTCTCTATGTAATCTTTGTTGATCTCACCAAGGCCTTTGATGCTGTGAGCAGAAAAGGTCTATGGCAGATTTTGGAACGTTTAGGTTGTCCCCCCAAGTTCCTTAAAATGATCATCTCACTCCATGAGGATCAGCACGGCCAAGTCAGATATGGCAATGCACTTTCTGAGCCCTTTCTAATAACCAATGGTGTGAAACAAGGCTGCATTCTTGCACCAACTCTATTCACAATCTTTTTCACCATGATGCTCCAAAGGGCCACGGCAGACCTCGATGAAGAAGATGGTATCTACATTCGATATCGTGCTGATGGAAGCCTATTCAACCTTAAGGCCCACACTAAGACCTTAAATCATCTTGTCCAGGAGCTGCTTTATGCTGATGACACCGCCCTTGTTGCCCACACAGAAGCAGCTCTGCAGCATTTAACATCCTGCTTTGCAGACGCTGCTGAGCTCTTTGGGCTGGAAGTCAGCTTAAAGAAGACAGAAGTTCTCTATCAACCCACACCTCAGGAAGTCTTCCATCATCCCCATATCACCGTTGGCAAATCAGAGCTCAAATCAGTCCAGCAGTTTAATTACCTAGGTAGCCTCATCTCCTTGGATGGTAAGACTGACGAAGAGATAGACAACAGGTTAGCAAAGGCATATAGAGCTTTTGGAAAACTCCATAAAAGAGTACGGCGTAATAAACACTTGAAGAAAAGTACCAAGATCAGTGTTTACAGAGCCATTGTGCTGTTTACTCTTTTATATGGGTCCGAATCATGGGTCATCTACCGCCACCACCTGCGACTCCTAGAACACTTCCATCAACGCTGCCTCCATACAATCCTAAACATCCACTGGTCAGATTATGTGACCAATACATCTGTTCTGGAACAGGCAGCAGTCACAAGTATTGAGGCCATGTTGCTGAGAACACAGCTGTGTTGGACAGGACACGTCTCAAGGATGAAGGACCACCGCATCCCTAAGATCTTGCTTTATGGTGAACTTGCCACTGGCTGCCGCATGAGAGGAGCCCCGAAGAAAAGATACAAGGAATCCCTGAAATAACATCTCAGCCTTGGCCATATTGATCAACATAACTTGTCTACTCCAGCCTCCAATCAGGAGGTCTGGAGACACACCATCTATAACACTGCTGCTTCCTTTGAGAACGCACGCAGGATCACTCTCGAGGAGAAAAGACAACACAGAAAGAATCGTGTCTCGCAGAATATACCACCTAAGGAGTCTTTCTGCTGTGCCTTTTGCAATTGGACATGTCTATCTTGCATTGGCCTTATTAGCCACCAGTGTGCTTGTAATAAATGTGGATAGAGCCTTTCCCAAATCTTCGTTCGCGAAGCCCAGCCATGATGAATGTAAATATAATATAATAATGACTGCAGAAAACTTTTGAAGATTCCCAAATCTCTCCTCAACACTGTCCTGCTCACAGTTTAATGTAGACTAGCACATGATATATCATGGCAAGTGCTGTGAAGTGTTACTCATCAATGAAATTGCAAGCCTTAGCACCCAATTAATTAAATCTGCTGTGAACTCATCTAAATGCCATACTAATAACTATAAGCAAGTTAATAAATACAATGTCTACATACTGAGCAAAATATGTCAAAATAGTAAATACTCTATCAATCTAGATTTTGCAGTACAAAAGCAGGAAATTATTCTTCTGGTACCTTTATTTTCATTCAGAGAAGTTCTATTCTGAGTCCTGTGGTTCTTTCTTAAAAAACAAACACATGAAATGGACCCAGTCTAGTGAAAATAAATCATTTTATAAAATGACATTCAATCTTTGCTTGCTTGTCACCTCAAAGCCATAGCACTGATATTTGCAGTAGTTATGATGGCAGTTCAGACATACAGACATTTAACAAATAGCCTTTCTCTGCTCTGACAGCAGCTTTTTTAAAAGCTTTGGAGCTCTAAAGAAGAAAAAGGTGCACAATGACGATTTTGCTTTCCCAGCCTTTCCTGCCTCTGGATCTCATGAAGGAATTGCATCCTGCAGAGTAAAAGGAAAACACCCCAAATATGTTTATATTAAAAAATGAAATTAAACAATGCAATGGACAAGCCAAGACAGCAGGATACCACATTTTTGACACTAGGCTGTTGTCTGGTAGCCTGTGAAGACATTTTATCAAACACCTTCCACTCCCTGCAGACAATGGTCCTGAGCTCTGGTCCTCCACATTGTTTTGTGTTTATACTTGCAGCAGAATGGTCAGTGGCATGAATTACTGCCCAGAAATTACAGTGCATCCATTACAAGAGTAGTTTAAAGCATCCTATACACAAATTTCAGTAATAGCCAAGGAAATATCAGAAACCCAAACCATCCAAACTATTTACAAGACTAAACTACATGAAACCTAACATCAGTATGAGTTTTTTAACATATTGAACTGAAGAGTTTCTTGAATCATTCTCAGGGTTAGGGTAACCATGATGAATTTATTATGTTGAGTGCACAGCAATCCAGTGGAGATTAGGAATGCTGAATATGGATTACATTTGTCTTGCAGTTGATACTCAAAAAAAATACCAGTATAAACATAGTGTCCTAAAATACACTGTAATAAGCCAACATATATTCTACAGGATCTTGTGTATCAGGATATCTGTTTTCTATGTTTACGTGCCACCCATTTCCTCCACATCTGTAGCCAGCAGAAATTAATCCCTGGGAATTACTTGGTACTAATGCTCAGCAGATACGAATTGCTGCAGGTCCATTTAGGGCAGTAGAATAAGTCTAGCTTTATGCAGGAAAATTCAGAGCATAGGCAGTTGGTTTCTTGTTAGGCTTTTTATGTCATCCCTACCCATGGAAAAAGCATGGATGTAACATTAGTATTGCAGTGAGCAGTGGTTTTCTTCAGTATATTGATAGTGAAAAGATTCCAAAGGAGGGACAGACAGTCATAATCTAGATTTAACCTCACTGCTTTTCTTAGTTTCCTTTTTCAGACCCATTGTAAACCATGCATGGAGGTACACCTTGATCCTAAGACAACATTGTGAATAAAAGAAAAAGATTTAGGAAAATAAACACCCTGTTACTAAGGGTGGACAAAAAACACTCAGAGACAAACTGACTTAAAATCAGCTTGAAAAAGCAGGAAAACAAAAGAGACTCAGTTTTACTGTGAGCCCTCTTAAAAACAGCTCTGCAGTGGAAACAGAGAGATATTCCATTATTCCCCATCAGCAGTCAGAAAGCTCACTCATATACAGTCAGTTACTAAACAAGGAGAAGTCATTAAAAATCAGGTTTGTTGAAAAAGAGACACAGGTGGGTTATGGTAAGTATTTAAAGGAACTTTTTCAACTCAGATTTAATCCTTCAAAATTTAGATTTTGTAAAAATAGAAGTGTATGGTTGGCGATGCTTTAAGAAATCTACAGGAATAGATGGGTTTTAAACAAATAACATATTCCTCAGCACTGTTGGCAGCCTAAACTTCCTCAGACACAGGGCCTGAACACAAAACTGATATTAAACAAAGATGCAAGTAACCTTGATGTCTAAAATGAGAAAAATGAAGGAAAGGAAAACAAGCTGTCCACAGCCTGGAGAATAAAGAGCTGTATAGTATCTTTAGTCTCACTAAGGTAAGATGTTGATTTCAGTCTTATTGAAATAAATTAAAAGATTTGCAGTGACTTCTAGGGAGCTGTGCATTAAGCTTTCCATTATTACAGCATATAATCTCATGTGTGTTTAGCAATGATTACAGTACCTTATTCTTTAATAATCAAATTCTCTAAGATATATCCATGTAAAAAACAAACAAACAAACAGTTAACTTCCAATATCCTTCTAAAAGCTTCATGGTAACTTCTGGTTTTGCCAGAGAAGGCAGGCTTCTTTTGCTGATAATCCAACACAGAATTTAAACATAAACCATATTAAACATAAACCATATTAAATATCATATTGACTTGCTTGCTCCAAACATGAGGATTTAAGAGGCTGGGCTATTCCTGAAGAACTTTACAAGATTATTAATGAGTCTGGATATTGATTAAAAATAATAATAAAATAATAGTAAATAACAGTTAAAAAATAGGAAATTTTTCCAGTCCCATCCCAAAGAGATTAGCTGTTTCCTGGTTCAAAACATGGGCAAAGTAATGTACACAGATTCCTCTGTCTGCAGTCTCAGTACATTTGCTGTATCTCAACCTTAGCACCTAGAGATCATAACAGGGGAAATCAAGAAAGAGATGGGGAATGAGACAAATGAGATATCCAGGATCTTACAGCCAAAGCAGCATTTAAAATCTTTGTGTTTAATACTGGTGATGAGTACTTTAAAGTTGAAACTTTAAAGCAGAAACAAGAGTTCCAACCTACTACCGTAAGCAGTGCCCTCTGCATGCTCATAAATAGAGCAAATCCTTTAATGCTCTTCATCCATTTTCAAGTTTCCTAACACAAAAGCAGTAACTTGCAGTGTTGCTCCTCACTTAGCTGCTGGGCTTTGCTATGACTGTGATTGTTTGAGGCCTTTTTCAATGCTCTATACAAAAGGGGGAAATGAAACAGCAGCAGAAAAGTTGCTTCTTAAGTTCTCATCTCCTTCAAGTATGTATTGAAATAAATCTCTCCAAGAAGAAAAGGTATTTCTCCCATATTCATTGTAAGTTGGAGTCTGAATAGTTTATGAAAAGAACTACATGTTGTGGATTGCCTCAAAAATGTTAGTTCTTATTTTCCCTTCGGTCTAATATTTTTTCTGTGCATTATACGTGCATAATTATATAAATATATATACAAAAATGTATTTTTAAAAGCTTTTTAAACACAATTTAATGTATTTACACCTTTTTTTTTTTCCTCTTTTTTTTCAGAGGGAAGAAGAAGTAGTAGCAGCCTGCCCCTGTGATGCAGGAGTAGAACAATACTGAAACTAATAGTCTACTGTCCCTTGGAAATGTCTCCTGACATCACATCATCTAACCTTAAAGGCCTAGCTGGAGACTCTTGACTCCAGTGAAGGAAGAAAAGCATCTGGAAGGCACCTTAATAGGTAGGCAAAAGTATATGTAATCTCAGTGGTCCAAATTACTCTCTGGAGTTAACTCTTCCCATGGCTCCTTAGGGAATTTTAGCTTTTAACCTGAATTGAGTAATTAAAATGTTCTTACTATAAATGTTGAGAATACCTTCATAAGATCCCAGACATCAGTCTCTAGCTTTCTTTCCTGCTTATGAAGAAGATCAGGTAAG
Source organism: Pseudopipra pipra (assembly GCF_036250125.1). NCBI lineage: Eukaryota > Metazoa > Chordata > Aves > Passeriformes > Pipridae > Pseudopipra > Pseudopipra pipra. Next base: position 68,669,128 of record NC_087550.1, on the reverse strand, counting down.
CCAGTCAAATTGCTGCCAGTTTTTTTTTCTCTGAAAAAATCATTTATCTTCCTCAATAGCCACCTGTGAGTTAATATGTATAATCATTCAGTATGCCATAGCCAGAAACTGATAAAACATATAACCCTTGTTGTAAAGGTAACTTGATAGACTTAAAAATTTGGGATCAATGGATGCATACTGGTTTGAGATTTTTTTTAAAACAGCTTCATATAGCCAAGGCCAGAAAAAATTTCTGCATTTATTTAGTCAACCTTTATGAGCAATAGAAGAATCTAGAACAGAACAGAATCTAGAAGAACAGCTACTATTCAGTGATTCAAACAGAAAAAGCCCTATTATCTGACAAGACCAAAGGACTGGAAGTGAATTTGTAGTCTAAGCGCATTTCTGTCTTTGTCTATCATGGAAGTTCATATGCATAGTACTTAAATAACAAATTAGCATTTAGGGATTTTTTAAAACCTGGTTTATTTATATGCTTTATCTTTTGGTATCTACTCTAAACACACATTCATGAAGTTCATAAAACATTTATTAACCAAACTGAGGAGAAGCAGAACTCTTGCTCTATGCTGTAAAGTTAAAATTTCATATTAAATATCATTGTAGTATCAGATGGACGATAAAATGCCCATGAATTATTTTTACATAGACAATATTATAAAAAGCCCAGATTTCTGCCCAGAAAATCTCTGTTAAAAACAGAAACACGCTTATGTCCAGCAACTGAGTTTAAATTGCAGGACTAAGCCAACTTTGAATTATTTTTAGCACATCAGGGGTGGAAAGTATGAGACCACACTCCGAGATTAAGAGCTAGACACTATGTCTGAGTTCAGTAAAAGCACAGATCACCCAACTTAATAGCCAAAGTTGTCAACTCTTGAAATGGTCTAAAAAAACCCCTTTCCTAGCATAAATAAAATACCATACAGCAGACTTCAGAGACGTGTGTGGCTGGAAGGAAGTAGAGCAGCACTTAACAAATCAGATGCCCTTGTTAGTGTGCTACTTGAATACAGCTGTCATTGCCTGCCATTTCCCTTCAGAGAGACTTGCTTTTCACAGAGGCTTCAGACCTCAACTCCAGCAAATTCTGAAGTCACGGGACAACCTGAATGTAAAACATCTGTTGGTCATGTCATCGTCACTATGTCGCTTCCCCCCATATCCACTCATGTTTTGTGCCACTTTCTCACCCAGCCTGAGGACTCCAATCTTTTTCCTGCAGAGGGAGCGGCTGTCCTGGGATAAGCCTGTGCTCCCCAGCATCTCTGTCTCTCCTACAGAGGTGGAGAGACACCTCGTATAACAGCTGCTAAAGAAAATAATAACACTAGGTCCGTTCTTGCCTTTGCTTTCTAATCATTCACATCTGGCCCAATAGGGATAGAAGCCCCAGGTTCCTCACACATCAGGATCACTGGTCTTCATTCCTACAAGGTATTTCTAGACATTTTTTCTAAAGGAAGAGGTCTGTATTTTCAAAAGTAACTAGTTAAGCATACTTTGTCTAGCTTACTTAAAGGGGGTTTGCTCCAAAAGTAATGTATTTCCATCCTTGGATTGTAAAGCCTATTATTTAAGGTGTCTCACACAACGAGTACCAAAACCAAAAAACAAACAACTTATGGAAGCATCCAGACTCTAGTCCTTTTCCAAAAGTCAGTCTCACGATTTTAATAATTAATATCAACTTCCCTGTGTCACCCATACAGGCACGTCCCAGTTATTCTTTCCCTCTACCCTGTGTAAGAGAGAAAAGTGTCAGAACTAAAAGGAAAAGTGTGAAAACACTGAACAAATCAATCCTACATGTGTCACTGAAATGTCTCACCTGTTAAACCTTCTGAAGGCTGCCCACTGGCATTTGCTGATTGTATTTGGTTCCAGATGCTGGGAAACTCCCTGCACTTTGATTTCTTTGTAAGGCAACTCCCTGCTTTGCTGGCGGTCCTGTTACAAGCAGGTCATGACAGAAGTGCCCTATGAAGAATTAGAAAGCACAAAGCCTCCTAGGAAGGACATGATACATAAAGGCCATGGCAGCAGGGTGCTGTCATGTTTCCTTTAAAAATAAGTGGCAAGATGCCCACTGACTTTGCTGGTGACAGACAAGATTTCATAGCATGTACACAAAGACCAGGTTTCAGTGCCGAGGTCTCAATTTCATTTCTTGTAAGAAAGACAGGAGGAATTTTTTTAAATCCTAAAACTAGCATCCGTACTTTAGTACATCTCACATCCCCACAAGAAAGCCTTGTATGTTCTTGTGGGTTTTTTTAATGATTGTCATAAAAGCTCATTCTTCTCATTCTCACTCTGATAGTTTGCTGTAGCATAACTTTTAATCTCAGCTGAAATGGCTTAAGGTGGCTATGTTATGTAGAGCATCTCCAGGATAACAAAGCAGGAAGAAAATTCTATAGTTGTAACTAAAATGAGAAGGAAACCAGTGAGCTAATGACAGAAAAAGAATAGACCCAGCAGCAAGAGAGGCAGATGACACAGAAAAATCATAATTAATTAGATCTGAATCAATGGAAACCATGAAAATAGTGCTTCAGTGCAAACTAGTTTATCGGCAGAACTGATCCATCTATCATCTCTTAAATTTGGCCTCTACCTGCAGAGCCTCTGAGTGCACACATGGGAAGCTCACTGGCTGCTCAGCGGATCTTCATATTATTTCACTTCTACAAATATCTGAGTGCTACACAGGTATTGTTTAAAGTCTTGGGTTTGTAATATGAACCTGCAGACAGTTTGAGACCTGCTCATTTGAGAACATCTTTTGTAGTCATAAAACAGCTAACATGACTGTGGAGCAACTTCATTAAGCCCCGGGTTGGGGTGCTGGAATTTGAATCTAGGATTCAGCTCCAGTTTCAGATCTCTCATTGTAGAAACCTGCAGAAGTGGCCACACATCTACAAGATCTATGCAGGTGCCCTAGATGTCTAGGACTGTTTTGAGCAGTATTAGGTATGTGTAACAATTGAATTGGGCCCTAAGTATCTGGCATAGGATGAAATACATAACCATCCCTCTCCATCAGTCCCAAAAACTGTATTGATTAGGTCTCCTTGGACTGTAGTGGGAGCACAGACACTTAACACACAGGTGGGCATGTGGGTGGATATATACATTAGTGTGTGAATCTGTAGCTTGGTAGAGTGTTTGCATGTACCAAAAATCTGTTTGAAGAAGAGAGGGTCCCAAATTCTGAATTGACTCTTTTCAGTAAAAAGTGAACTAAACCTCTGTGCATCCAAGATTCTTTCCCAAATGTGTTTGCATTGATTGCTAGTGTTTATGACAGTCAGCTATTTGTTACCTTAGTGAGGAAGATTAAAAAACGTATTTACAGGCAGGGCTTTAAAAATACCTCATATATATTTTCCTTTTTTTTTTTTTCTCCTTTTGGATCTTGTTGAGTTACAGTAGGTTATGTGTTCACTTTGTTAACACACATTTTATATACATACAACTACTATCAACACAGGTTAATATCACCTCAAAATTTGGAACACTGTCTTGAACACCTTTTTAAATAAGTATTTACATCCATGATTAAACACTGTTTCTATTCTCTCTGCTTGACATCAGCTGTGCTGTGACATTAACCAGCTATAGTCACTGATACTTTACACACACACCTTCACAGATTATTTGAAAGGGTTTTAATTTGTTTTTCACAATATCTCATTGGCTCCAAGACTATTTAAGGTGAAGAATGAAGGAAAAACGCTCCCAGCTTTAAACTGGGATGAAAGGCAGGGAAAAAGACTGAGGAAAAAAAAAAACAACAAACAAATGGGCAGAAAAGCATAAACAATGTGACATGACTTTAAAATACATTGCAAAGCTATTTCCATGTTTGTTCAAAAACAACTGCTTTCATGAGCAGCAAAAGGGTCCCACCACTGGCTGCCTATGGGTTTGTGGCTTCTGTCCCCAAAACCTCTCCAGTGCCACACATGCACGTCCCCACAAGCCCTCCATGAAGAGCCCAGGACGGTTGAGAGCCACTTAGTTTATGCATGTCAGCCAAGGCATGAAGCCACTGAGCTTTCAGTGCAGGCACTGATTTGAGCCTTTTCCATCCACTCAGCATTTTCACAGAACCCCCAGGAATGTAGTTATTTTGAGATTTCCACATCACTGCCAGGTTAAGCGGATGTTAGCCAACAAAAGCCTGACAGACAGAAACAGTGCAATCACAGAAGCCTTTTACTCACAGGAAAGCATTAAAACAGGTTTCAAAGGTATTTCCCAAGTCAATAGGGAAAAGCTCCTATTTCACTTATGCTGGAGGATGTGTGAATTGAAAGTAGAACACTTCCCCTGGTGAAACTATTCAGTTTGTATACAATCTGAAGCAAAATTTATGTTAGATGGTGCACTGGTGTTACAGAGAAAGAGTAAGGGCCATGTCAAAATACATGACCACAATATAAATGCTGTTTGCTGGGTTTTGTCCGCTAGACATTGCCCAGAAAAGGTAAATCCTCATAGTTCATCCAGGATTTTCTGGATTTTTCCATGGGAAAAGGCAAGGAACATAGATCTACCATACCCATCCATGGATTCACAAAGAAAAAGATATACAAATCAGAAGGCAAACAGTAAAAGACAAAAAGATGGAAAACTAGAGAAAAATAATTGCTTTCCTCTTGAAGGCTGGCAGGTAAAATTTAAAGTGGAGTCAGAATTGGTTAGAAGTGAGTGTTAACCTCCATAACTGCCTTGCTATATATCAGTAAAGAAGAGAAAAGGCAGTTTGCCTGAATATAACAGAAGTCAGACAGCAATAAGCAATAACCTGGCTCATCAGAAAGCAATTCCCACTTATGGGAAAGTTTGTTTTCTTGGCAGTTGTTCCTTTCTAAGGGAGAATAATGTCATGACCTCTAAAAACATTGCAAGACCCAGCAATCACCATGAATTTTCACTGGCTCTGTGGTCACAGTGCTTGTGTTGGATAAAGAAAATTCAGGGGTTGATAGCACTCTCTGAGTTCCCTCATACCACACCTATGAGTCTACAAAGTCTTCTGAAATTTGTCTCTCTGCATTTTTGCCTTTCAATGTAGACCTAAAATGCTCCTGTTTGAAGTTTCACTGAAAGCCCTTTGGAAATTTGCTTTAAAAATTAGTACTTTTCTGTTTAATTTTTTTTTCTTCTTCAGATTTTAAAAAATGTGGCATTTCTCAACTTACAGCTTCAGTCCTCTTTCTTCACCCAGAGGAATTCTCTCTAGCCTTTCCTTGGGACCATGTCCCTGGGCCTGGGTCTGACTTTAAGCTGCCTCTCCTGTTTTCACACACATGCAAACCTTTCCTCAATAATGCCATAAAGGACCTTTGTTTGTCATGGTCCTTAACACCTAGACAGAAAAGGTGAGACACTGATCGAATGGGGTGGAAATGGAGGAAGATGTAGGGTGAGGTAGACGCTTTTCATCATATGAATTAGAGGTCCCTATACAAATGCCATGAGCAGCCCAATTTTTTACATATAATTGCACATATTTTTAGCACAAGCAGCAATTATGACCCATATAAAAACTTTTGGTTTGTTTTTTCCTTTCCCTTTCTTTTTGCCTGGGGTAGGAAAAGAGGGAAACTCTTCTCACAGTTTTTGAATACCATAACTGAAAGTTTCACCATCTTTTATTTGCACTCCTTATTACAAACATGTCACGCAATGATTTGCTTGTGTCAGGTTTGAGGTAAAGCTAAAACAACACTGTTCCAAAACAGAATAAGCAAAAAAGAATTTTTGTAATTACCAACACATTTTCCCTTCTCTTTCCCTCAGACAATATGTTTTCCATTGTGGCTATCCTATGATGTATTTTCACACCTAAATATTATTTTGGTAGGATGATCATTAGTTTGTTATTTGCAAGATCTACAAAGACCTATATGGCAATGAGTTTTAATAAAACCTTTAAATAGAGAAGAAAAATGAATTATCAAACTCTGGAATCACTCTGCACAACAAACCACAAAATCGTTTTGAGAAAGTAATCAGCCAAAATGTGGTGAGCTTTACTTACTAATGAGATAATGGCTTTAGGAGCAGAGAATTTACTTTCAAGAGTAAGCGGTTAATTGTTTGGGAGCATATAGGTCATAAGAGGTTATGCTTTCTTCAAGATATTGTTGTAACCCACCTCTGTATGAAGTGAATCAGGCAGCACCAAGCAGATATAAAGGAGATTAGCTGAACTAAATGACTGTCTGCTTGCAGAACTTTTTCACAGTTAAACATTTTTCAAGGGGATGTTGGCAGTGCTGATTGTACCCAGGAATCTCTGGATTTGCACAGCAAAGATGCATGTGGGCCTGCACTGCAGGCAGATAAACACTATGAAAATGCAGTTGTGTTTAGTGGATAGATTATTCGAAAAAAGACAGATGGCAATGAACAAACTAATAGGGGTTTTTTTCTTCTTTTTTTGGTAATGAAGAAATTATAGATTTCTTCACTCTGGTCCCTCTGAGAGGTTTCCTCCTACACTCATGAAAACACCACAACTCCCATTTTCAAAGTCTCCATTCAGCACAACGCACATGAATCTGTGCACGACAGCTGCAACCCACTGATGTCTTATTGCTGAAGTGTCTTCAGCAACAGACTTCCCAAACAGCTGTCAGATTTCTGCCAGCAGAGAGGCTGACCTGGAGATTCAGGCTAGAGACACTTTATAGTATTCTTTCATTAGTCACTAAATGTTTCACTGGAGTCATGAACTTGTCCTCCAGAAAGACTGCCATGTGAGTTTAACCTCTACTACTCCATGAAGAATAGTATCAAGCCATTTAAGCAACGAGTATTTTGAGAAAGGCACTTTAGATAGCTCACCAGCTCACACAATGGGTAAGATTTTGGAGGAGTGGATTGGAAAGATTGCGAAGATTGGAAGATTGGAACAAACCAGTGAAGGTCCAACCAGTCTAGCCCAATCTCCCTGCTTATGCAGGGTCCCTTAGAGCATGTTACTCAGGATTGTGTCCAGGTTGTTTTTGAATATCTCCAGGGAAGGAGACTCCACAACCCCTCTAGGCAGTCTGTTCTACTGCTCAGTTACCCTCAGAGCAAAGTTCTTGACATGGGTGAGCTATTCCCGTTAATAGGAGGAGTCCATACCTACGCATGATTGTTATCTTTTTCTATATACACCTGCAGGATGAAAAAAAGCCTGGTAGCATCTGAGGGCACTAATCCATACACTATCTGCACAGTGCTTGTGCATTGTAAAGAAATCATCACAGACTTAGTGAGATGCTCTGTGATAAATTTGGGCCACAGAGATGTTTACTTTGCCTGAAAATCAACCAGTCAAATAAACAAAAGCATCCCACTGTCCAGCAGAGTTGTTTTTACTACAGCTGTTAGGATAAAGAGGGAAGAGTGGGTCAACTGCTTCAAAAAAGATGCAAGGGATCTCAGTGAACATCACATGCATCATCAAATAATAGGGAAGACAAAAAATGAAATGCAGGGATTCATACATAAAATAACCTGCAGAAGCAGACTAGAATAATTAAAATAATAAGAATAATAATAGCATTTATATACATTCTTAAAAATTAAATGCCTCTGTCTATCAAGTCCATTTGCAAAATTAGACAAAAAGCTCATGGATGACTTAATTTGCTACTCATGCGATAGCATAAAATACAGCAGCATTTACTGAATTAAGACACAGTAAAATACTTAACGTATAATTTAGAACATGGCAAATTAAGAGATATTTCTTGAAGGCAATTTTGCAGAATATGTTGTCATGGTAACCAATCAAAAATCCCTGTCTATTGTTAAACTTACTACTTATTAACCTACTAAAAATAAAAGGAAGACCTATTTCAGGTAACCAACATACTCTCTAAATAACAGCTAAAAAATTAAAATGCACAGGAAAATTGCTATTTTTTTATTTCAATTCATAGCTTACTTCATGTTTGGAAATAAGTAACAAGAGCAAAAGTTAAAAAAAAACAGGTTTTTTTCTATCTTTCAAAGAAATGGACTGATTTGGATTGATTTCCTGTTTAATCTCAAGCTGCTAAAGAAAAAGCTGCTCTTGGAAAATCATCAAGTGTATCCTTTCAAAGTCTCTTTGTGTTGAAATTAATGAAATACCAGATCCTTTCTGACAAATACACATCCATCAGTTTTTACAGTAGATCCTCTTATTGCATATGAAGAATATAAAAGTAGGGTCATTTTAAGAAATGGCTGCCACCCTTTAATGTTGGACAACAGGGAACAGGAAACTTTTCTCTGTTTTTGATACTGAGGTCCTAACTTTTCTCTTTGTGAGGGGCACAAAACAATTCCACAAGTGTGAATTTTTTAGCAGTATTTAAAATATTTCCATGACATCATACTTGAAGAATGAATCTCACAGAGTGATTAAAAAAAGTCTTCATTATTTTAACTGCCCAATTTGAAAAGCAAATGATAAAATCTAAGAACAAGTATTTTATTTTTAATACATGTTCATTGTCAATTATCCCTAACAGAGCAAATAAATAAATTTGAATTATTGGGTTAATTTCCTAAAGTTGAGAAACAGTCACCAACCTTCACTTTCAAAGATATCAGGAAGCAAGCTGACGATTTGGCCCAGGCATTTCACTAATACAGCACAGGAAAAAGACAAAAGAGCATATTTATGCACATATCCAGAGTTTACTGGCTTAGAGCTCAATGTAATTTGCCATCTGAATACATTTTGGAAAGAAAATTTTAAATCTGATGTACAGAGATAGAAGTGGCCATCAGAAAGCAGGTAGAGGGAATATAGGCTTCATAAAATACTGTATTTTAGTAAAACTCTAAATACAGCATCTTACCATCACATCTGAAAAAATAACTTACATTGGCTTTCCGTGCTGTGAACTGAAAGACTGGAAGAACTGTAATAATCATGGTTAATCATGGATGTTGCAGAAATTCCTTTTCAGACTATTTTGGGGTAAGATCTTTAATGACCTGGGAAACAAGATAGATTCAATCTGAGCCCTGAGCCCAATCATACATATTTGGGATGGGTATTCTGGTGGTCTTAAGTAATGAGGGGGAATGACGACTGACTGGTCACAGAAAACCCAATTCAGCAGGGGACACAACTGCATTACAAAGAGGCCAACAAACTGCTGCTGGGAGGGGGAGCTGTGACAAAAGTGAATATGAGATGTAGGTCTCAACTAGATAGAAAAAGTGAAACAGTGAAAAAAAGCTAATGAATAGTTATCTAATATCCGGAGTCAGCCAGAAACTGAATTTATATAATGTGCCATAGAAATATATCAGAAAAGATCAAGATCATTGCCCCAGTCCTAAATCCTGCCAGGGACAGGGAGTTTGCCTTGCAAAGCTCCCTTTTTCTTCTAGCTCATCCCACACATTGGCAAAACCCCAAGCACCCTGGGGTGCATGGGAAGGGCTCTGTCCCAGTTCCAAGAGTGGCAACCCAGTCAATCCTGTGAGTGATCAAAGCAGATAAACCTGGGACCTGCAAAATACACAAATGCCATTAGAAGGACCAACATACCCTACTCATGCCAATAGCTGTAACCAAACTACCATGCCTCACAAACCATAAAGAGAGGGAAGAAATTAATTCTGGTCCTACCAGGCAACTACTCCTCACCTCTCACAAAAAAATCATATTAAGACATGCACAGAGCAATTTGAATTATTAAAAAGAAATGATGTGAGAGTTGGGTAGCCTCACATGGCATCTACATGTATTATAACAACCATATAAGATCTATAACAACTTGCATTTTGAATATAGCTTAGAAGACTTAGTTTGCTCCCCTTCCTTTTATTAGGTTTCCAAGTGTATGTAAAGGAAATGAAATTGATGAATACTTGAATCTAATCTAAAAGCAAAACAAAACTCAACCTAGACTGTCAGCAAATAAAATAGAAACTGGTATGTTCATCTAATGGAATATTACACTGAGCAGTTCATTAACTCCACTGAAGTTTCTCAGCATAAAAAGGTAATTAAGTATATTGTAATTAAAAAAAAATCTTTAAGCTCATTCACTAAATATATTTAAATGCCATTTATGGAAAAGAACATGAACTTTTATTATTAAATGGTCTTAATGCATTTAACCTAAACAGATGAGATTCATGCTGGCTGACAATATTTTTGAGGGTGAAGAAGAGGTGAAGAAGAGGTGATATTATGTCAAAAAAAATATATCCGTTTGTGTTAATGGATGCAGTCCTGTAAAATTATTTTAATATTTAATATTTGCATAAGTGGCCAGTAAACTCTGTGATCCACTTTGGGCTCGGATTTCTTATCCATGACTTCTGAGTTTAGGATGAGACGAGAGCACACAGGGACAAGAGTACTCAAAGTTTGCATGCACTTATGCAAGAAAATATCCATGTGCCCTCACAGAATCACAGAATATGCAGCTGGAAGGGACCGACAAGGATCATCAAGTCCAACTCCTAGCCCTGCACAGGACTGTTACCCTGCCAGTTCTTAGCAGAAGAAGAAAGACTGAATCAATCAGAGTTCTCAAACGTAACAACAGCTGAAGCCAACTTAGAGCAGAACAAAGATTTTGCCTTTTTAGTACCATCTCTTTCTTTTTTTGTTCTCCACTTCCTCCCTTTTAATTAAAAATTAATTAAAAGGCATTTCTAACTCTTTAATCATTGTATGGGTCTGCAAAGCCTGAGGCTTTGCCTCAAATGCCACAAGGGAAGCAAGGTCAAAGGTACAAAGAGCTTGGATATGAAACTTTGGAGAAAATCCACCGTTTAGGCAATAAAGTGTCAATTACAGACAGTCTAATGTTAAAGCCCAGCATTTATCTGTACTGGTTGTTATCTGCCAAGTCTTGTATTGAAAAGGTGGTAGATGAAAGCCACTTTCTACCAATTATGTTTTCTAAGTGTTGAAACATGTCTCAGAGGTTCAGAGTTCAGTATAGGGGCAGAGAAAGGAAACAAACACTACCCCTTCCAATCTGACCCAATGCAGAGGGACTTGTCTGGAAAGAGGTTTGAATCCCAAAACCTAGCACCAATGGAGATGATGCATGGCAGTGCAGTCTCTCCATCTCCACAGTGAGTGTCCTCTGCACAGAGAAACAGAGTGCCAAAGACAAAAAAATTTTGATCTCGATCAAACTTAAGATCTAAGACTAAACAGAAACATTTATTATCCTTTTAAATATTCTTCTCACAGGTTGGTAGGTTGAACAACAAACCTTACTAACAGCTGATGGGTGCTACAAATATGTCTGGAAAATTTAAAACTTAAGTCCTCATGTGGAAAATAACTAATCAGTACAGCTACACAGATCTATTTTACAAATATCCAACCAGAAAAATTAGAAAATACTGCTCATAGACTCCTTTTAAAAAGTAATGTGGGATCACAAACCCATCACTCAAGACTCCAGGATCAGTTGATTGCCTGAAATTCATTTTATAATCTAAGAAAGAATTCAACCTTGACCTATCTTTTGGTGAAGCAATCACCTACCAAAGATTCTTCACACTCTATTAGCTGAAGAAATGCCAACAGAAGTTAATTTTTTTAAATCAAACTATCCCTTTTGGTCTCATTTTTTCTTGCTTTAAGGAGAAAAAAGAGTCACCTGGTTTATAAATATTACAATTAGACAGTTTGAAATCAGAGACCTCAGGAACATCATGGAGACTTGTAGTCCAACAAAATACAAGAGCACTCAACGTCTTCACAGAATTGTAGTACATTGTTTTCACCACTCTCTTAAATCTCCAGCTTTTCTCTCAAGCTTCCAAAAAAACCCTGGTCATACCTCTACGAGACCTCTGCAGCTTCTACAAAGAAACTTGGAGATGAGAATTCCAAGGTAGTTGTAATTTCACCTGCACCATGTATACATCCCCAACTGAGGCAAACCAGTGTAGTTCTGCTCACAACAGACCTAATCTTTCTAACGCTATCCAGCAACATAGCCTTTAGTGTATTTAGCTCAGTTACAGCTACCACTTCTCAGCCTCACTACAGGGCCTTGCTGATCTGAGCCATATTCCTGCTCTAAGTGGACAGTAATGAAGTAAATCTCCAGCAGTGCAGGCTCTCCTTTCACACAAGCCAGCGGGGTTTATTGAACAGCAGAACAAACCCGTGGGTTGCATGGGGAAATCTTTTTCCCATGCTAGGGAACAGCAGTGCTGTTGCAAAAAGCCTGTTCCATCATGGGAGGCAAGAGGCAGGCAGCCGACTCCCAGGCTCATGTTCATTGATGCTCTGCATAAAACCAATCAGGCTCTGTGGGAATCAGAGTTACAGTCGACCTACATGCATGAGAACAGCATTATAAATGCACCTGTTTCGCTGCCTCAGCGTCAGGCCTCATCAGAAGATAAATATATTTGCTGAACAGTATAACCATTGTTGTTATCACAGAAAAAAACAAACAAAACAAAACAAAACAAAACAAAACATGATGCAGGACTAATGAGAGAAAAAAAATAATATTTTGATTATGAAAAGCAGTGAGTGGAAATATCTGCTTCTTGAGGGACTGACCCAGGAACATTTTTTCCCTTGTCTATTGTGACATCACAGCCTTAAAGGGAAAGGAGCATTCAAGGTTCCTAGATGCCCATGGTCGAAAGGAACAACAAAAGTTGGAGGGTCTGCAAAAACTCAGAAAATTCTATTAGTAAATTATATACTTGGCGTGGCAATTGGTATGTTAGAACCTGACCTACTATATAAGCACATGGTAGTGAGTTTTGGATAAAGGGGTAAGACAAGGAAGAGAGGAGAGATCACCAGCCCTGGTTTCAGCATTGATCCAGCTGATGGGATGGCCAGGGTCCTGGGGTGCACTGCCTGGGCTTGGTGGGGGTACCTTTTTAGAGACAGGTTTTTTCCCCCTGAAGATAGGTTTCTTGCTTTCTATACACATTAGTTATTATGCATAGCCCATTCCTCTAGACCTTTCCAGAAATGGGTTGGAGGGCTTTGGGCATCTGGTGATCTTGATCCCCTCCTACAGTCCATGCCCACTTCTTTGTCTCATTCCTGTCCTTGCACTGAACTGTCTTGTGCTTATTTCCAGGAACAAGGACATTGTCCTGTAAAAGTGCTGCCCTATCTCCACATGGCCCACTTCTCCAGCCACATCCTGTTCTTTCTCACAGCACGTTATTACCAAAAATGCTTGGTTATTACCACAATCCTTGGTTGGCTCCACAGCCACCCAGCCATCAGTGTTTGAGACGTACACATTCTCTCCTTATCTTCTGGGATTCTACATCTATTGATACTTTTATGGACATATTTACAAGATCATAGCCTTGATAAACTGAAGGGAATTCAAACACTCTCTAGTGCTAGGTGGAGGGATGCTTTGGTTTCACAAGCTTAATGAAGCCAGTACCTTCAGTTAGCATTTCATACACAATCATGAACAACTCACAATCTGGCAAGGAGATTACAATTAAAAGACTATGATCTTCTTAGCTTCGAGTAAAAGATGCTGCAGAGAAATAGGATTTAAGAGAACAGTCAGTGTATATGATACTAAGAATGTGCTATGTGATAACACTGTGTAGCTTCAAAATGCTATAGTAGTAACGGTGTATGGATAGTACAGCCTGTATATCCCCTCTTATTCAGCATCTACTCATCTTTCCAATACCAAACTGGTGTTTATCTGCTCACTGCTTGTTTTCCATTTAGCAACACATTACTAGAAGAAGCAGATGAAACGGGAAGGGTTAAGTGATGGCAAAACTAAGGTGGTTGGTGTAACACAGAAGGTTCCAAACAACCTAAATATCTTCGTACATTGACAGGGACAACCTTCAGTTCAGAATTACCTCTCATTTATTGCTGAGTTGACACAGCATTGAGGAAGAGGGAACACAAAATCCTGTGTTTAGCAGGTGCTACACATGCCATGAACTATCATAAGAAACAGAAAACTCCAAAAGTACTGAGTCCACTAGTAAAAAGCCAAAATCATCCAATTATTCCAATAGCAAAGAAGTGATTTGTGACTTGTAAGCATTCAAATTGTTTATAGAAACAAATTCTCATTTGTAATACGAATTTAGCATAAAATATTGTGACTAGCATAACTCATGACTGCCACTCTGCAGTATGCTGTGGTTTACTAACAGACAGTAGCTGTGCCTAGATGAAGGCTGTTTTGTTTAAACTTCCTCCATTGCAATCAATAGGGCTTTTCCCAAACTATTTTGGGATTCTCCTCTCATGTGTGCAGACATTCAGGAGTACAGTGCTACAACCACTGGCTTTAATAATGAGACGCAGCACATATATCTCATAAATCCAACAGTTACATCAGGAAAGAATTTTACTTTAAATGCACATGCAAATAAAATTAATGTTTCTATGCAGGAGTCTTTTTTACATGGGCATCGAAAGACAGTAGTTGTTATCTTTACAGAGCTAGAGTTTGATGAAAGGCCACAAGTTGGATGCCTCCTATCAATATCTGCTAAACATAACAGGAACTAATTGTATTTTTGCAGCTGACACTTCACGCTGAGAAATAAAAATGGAATGTGATCTCGTCCCCTTGCCAACTGAGACACATCAGCAGGGGAAGCACCTGTAAGAGATTCCCAAAGACAGGACAATTAACAGAACCACACAGGAACTCAGGCACGGTCATTCCCCCAAAGGCCATTCAAAGCCTTACTAACTGTGCCAGAAAATGTACACTGCAAAATTCCCTTACAGACATTAGCTCTTATTTGAATCTATGCATTACACAAATAAATTCTAAGAGAGCATCAGATTTTTTAGTGCTCTTCAAGACTATTTCTTCTCTGCTCTAGATGTCCTCCTGGGAGAGTTTTGTATTGCAATTCACTGAGAGAGGGTCTTTCTATCCACAGTATCCACCCATGGAGGTAATCTTGCATTTTCTGTCTGATGTGAGCAATAAGGCTTTATGTACAGGTATAAGAAACAAAACAAAAAGAAAACAAGGGGATTGTATCAATATCATATTTACAATCTAAGAGAGAACAAGAAAAAAAAGAGTTAATCCAGCTCTAAGAGACTAAATCAAGTTAAATGAACGAAAATAAAATCATAAGCTAGAAAGCTCATTAAAATAACTAAAATAAAATTAACATTTTTAAGAGTGCTAATTAACCACTGGAACAGTTTACATTGACATGTGGTAGATTTTTCATCATTTGCATACTTCAGATCTACACAGAGCTTCTTTCCAACAAAGAACACTGCTGTTCACACAGAAGTTGTGTTCAATATGGGAATTATTGTATGAGAGATTCTGATCTTTTTAGGGATACAGGCAGACCAAATGATTGCAGTAGCCTGATCTGACCCTGAAATCTGTGAATTTCCAGCCCCAAATGGCCACATGCAATTGATGCACCCATAAATGGCACATCTGGTCAACTGCCTGAGGACAACAGAAAATTTCAGCTCAGGGAATCAGAAACACTTGCTCTGGCACAAGTACTTGCAAAAGGCCATTTAACTACGAGCCTGCTCTCATGGGGTTGTGTTCAAAAACTGTCCATGGCCCTAGCTTTTTCTTTCTTTCTTCTATTATGAACAATAAAGAGAAACTGTGTGTACACACACCCTTGTACATACTTTTTTTAAAAGGTTTTGGTTCTTTGTACGATGTCGACTATTAAAAGCCAGTAATCCCCATCGCACAAGTATGCAGGTCTTTGGAGTGTTTGTTGCCTACAGCAGCTACTTAATTGGCAAGTTCTTTTCAAGCAGGTTGAACCAATTAAAAAAATTCTTCAGCTTTAATAAACTGATACCCTACCGCTCACACTAGAATATCCCTTTTGAGAGCTTTACATTGTCCTCATATGTTGTTTTATGTTGGTGCCCCTAGCTCCCAAGAAACATGGAGCTAAAGTGAAAATGCTGAAGTGCTTCCAGCATGAAGCTGCTCTTTTATATAATTATGCCTGCTGCTAACAAACCTCCCATTACAGCTATAGCACAGGTTTTGCTAATCCGTTACAAATGATTGGTTGGAATTTAAAAACACTGCTGTAAGTGTACTGGTTTTCACATTGAGCTCAAATTGTCAGATTTCAAACACTTTTGCCCTCCATAAGTGACAAGGTGGGTCATTTTACAACAGCTATTACCTAGGGGAAGTGTTGAACTTATCACTTGAACTCTTTTTGGCATTCACCCGCAAAGTACTTGACTGAAAATAACGAGATTGGCTCTGACCATTTCTGGTATCAGTGTGAGCTGGAAATTCAGACATCAGGCTCTAAAACTGGGCTTGCTGCATAAATATTGCCACTAACCAGCATTACCTGTGGTGCTGCAGCTTCCCTGAACGGGTGAACACACAGGTAAATCAGCTTGAAATTTCCAACAAATCTCCTATTAGATAAATTCTAAAAGAAATTCTCATTAAAGATAGGGGAGATTTAGCTAAATAGAGTTTCTCAGGTATTTTGGGAAAAATTCAGCCAGCATAAAGATACATAAACACAGATATGTAAAAATGCAGGTGTTTACATGTGACCCATCATCTGCATGCCTGTTAATGTCAGTGAAGCTTAGACAGCCAAGCACCTCACCTGACAGTGGACACCTACTCACAGGCCCAGGAAATCACACCTTTGCACCACTGGGTGTAGGGAGTTGAGGTTCAATCAGTTGTTTGTTCCTAAATCTCTGCTGCCCTTTCAGAAGTACTACAGTATTCCGCAAAACCTACCCTGGCAGCTGCATGAGTATCTCCCAGACTTGCACCATATCCTGCCCAGCCCTGGGTGGATGTCCTAGACAACTGAGAACACCCCAAGCAGCACCAGACACCTCAGAGTAAAAAGCAGAGCACACAGCTCACCTGTAGATACATGCATATGAGGGTTGTAACCTTAAACAGCATGTCTGAAGCTGATGAACTGAGGGAGAGCAATTGGTTCTTCTTCCTTGAGCAGCATCTTAAAAAATACAGCAGAAACCTCCACCAGAAATTATCTAGTCCCTTTTTCTCCGCAGTAAACGTTCTCTTTACCTCTGTCTCTACTTAGTACTGCTTTAAGCAGCAGCTAATCAATGAATTAGCAGAAAAAAAAAAAAACCAAACCAATAAGTCTGCTCAGATTCAATTGCACATCACATCTCCACAATGCCAGGTGGCTAGAAAGGCCCAAGATGAAGATAAAATTCTCTCTACAACTCTCCTTACATCACAACTTTAGCATCATTTAGCAAACGCAACCCCTTTACAAACGCAACCACGGAAAGGGCTTTTTGTTGCGCGAGTTGCACTTACACACTGCCATCTTGTGTTAACAACCGGTTTTGCTGAACTTGAGAGCTTAGCACACTCTAAATACTTTGTCGAGGATCAAAACAGACAGATACAACATCCATAAGGTGGGTTCCCCCGCCTGTTCCCCTCCAGAACAGGAAAGGAGAGGAGGAAGGAGTTTTTACTACTCAGATTTGCCAATGTGAATTCACAAACGCAGATTTGAAGGAGCCTTGTTTAAAACAGGACTTTAACAAGGGTGAGAAACTCAGCTTCAACTTCAGCTCTTTGAGGCCCACTAAATTTGAAATTGCACTCGTTTGCTCACAAGCAAGCTAATGAAATAACCCAGTTTTTCGCAGACATTTTGTGAGAAAATTAAATTGGAGCCCACATGAAAGTACTTGACATCATTTAGGAAAAAGCCAGCCTGGCTCAGAGAGCACCTCTCCAGGCTACAGGACCAGTCAGGCAGCAATGCAGACTGCAGGTTGCTGAGTTTTCTCCTCTCTTTCCATTTTTCACCACCAGGCAATTTCCATGCCCAAATGATTCCCAGGAATAAGGCAATGTGACTGGTCTCAAGATGCAAAAGACAGCATGGCCATCTCTGACTTTTCTCACAGCTTTGCTGCACAACACAATGCTGGGAGAGGGAAACCATGGGTAGGTTAGGATAAATTCACTGGTGGTTTGGAAGCTGAGAAACTTTGACTTGTGACAAAAAAAAAAAAAAAGGTACATTGTGTCTCTCAGTGTATTTCAGGGCTGGTGATGGAGACTGTGGGTATCTGAAATTTGGAGGGGGTGGGAGAGAAGCAGTGGTTCATAATCTAATGCTGCCTACAATAAAAGAAGTCTGAAAACTACAGTGTAGGGAGGCATCCACTCTATCTCCATCAGGTATGTGCCTTGATGGAAAGCCAGATCTGCACAGCACCTAGTTTGGGTTCCTATTCTGTCTGAATGGCTCTCAGGGAAGCAAGCATCTTCCACAGCCAGCAGAGAGGATCCCAGGCTCCCAGAGCTGTGTGAGCAGGCAGTGTGACTATCTATCCATACTCTGTATTTGAGGACTAGGGTCTTCATATCCCAGTGTCCTCACCTGTGGTCTACCATGTCATTACTTACCACAACAGAAGAAACCAAATTAAATATCTTTACCAGTCTACTTTAACTGAATACCAAAATCCAAGGCCAAGTCACAAAGGTGGGCATGGTTGATGAGGCATTTTAGATTTTTATGACGTTTTTTAAAGGAAAAAAATTAAAAATAATGTTTGGCACTTTGTAATTCAGAATTTATTAGCTTGGAGTTCCTTGGCATAGGGCAGCACCCATCTGTTCAGAGGAAAGATCAATAAACCAAAGGAAAACAGGAGGTATGCAGAGCTACAAGCAGGAGAAGTTACAGGAGACCCACACAGGTGAAGTTCTTCCATTACATCAAAACAGCATGATCTTCCTTTGTTGCCCTCAGGTATCATAGCCACAATCTCTCTTCCCAATCTGCTAGCTCTCCTATCCACCCCCAAGATCCCTTGAGAGGAAGGAGCACCCTAAACTGCTTTGGAAGCCTCATGCAGTTCTTCATGGTGCCATGTACAAGCTCATACTCAGAAGCCCTCCTACACCTCCCAGCTGTCCTCTTCCTTGGTTTCATCCACAAAATGCTCCCCCAAATTCCTCTGATCTACATCCCATGTTTTCTTCACTGCTTCCAAGGATATGGACACGCAGCACACATTCCAACTATGTTTTCATGAGGAGCAGAAACTAGCCCAAAAATATATTTTCTAGCCACAGCAGAGAAGTTTTGGGGAACATCCACCTCTTCCAATTGTGTTTCAGGAAGGAGCACACAGTCTCGTCACTTTTATTGAATGCTGAAGGGAAAAAGCATGAGGAGGTTGATGAGAGATCTACACAAAGAATTTGGCATTGACTACATGGGAAAAGAGAAAAGCAAGAACTATTGTTCTTGCACATATATAGGTGGACATCTCAAATATCTTCCCCAAGATGAAATTAAAACACTTTTATATTTCAACACATTACCTTAGACATATTTAGCTGAAGAGAAAAAAAAAAAAGCTTCTAATAAATGCAACATCAGAATTTTTATTTACAAATTGACTGTTATTCAACAACCATTCTCCACTCAGTTTGTGGAGGAAAAAGTGATAGTTACATTTTCCAAATGGGAAAAGAAAACTCTCCCCCTTAGATGGATTCCACAGAATATTATGCCAACACCACTGAGCAAACAGGTTATTCTTTGTATTTAAGTTTCAAAAAAGCACATAATTTTATAAACCAGCATATGGAAAGCAAACACACTCATGTGCATTTAAACGCAGCTTCATATTAACCTAGAGAATTCACTTTCAGTATATGTCAAAAAATAAAGACAGCAATTGCAAAAATGTATTTATATTAGCTATTTCTCTAATGCTCATTTCAAGAGCTTAGAAACAAAATACCCTCTTCATATACCATTGGAAAGTCAACTAGTTGATTATAAGCCTCAAAAATATTTTGAAGTTATTACTGAAAATATAGTTATTCTCTCTTTTGCTCTCAGTACTTGAAGCTGAAAATGTGAAAGTATTTTTCCCAGATATTTCCTTACTGCAATTACTTTCTTATAAATAAAAATAGTTATATGAAGAATACAATGTATTGCTATGAAGACTAGACAAGCAAGAGTTACTCTTAGAAAAAACACACATACACAATATATATATTTATAGATCTACATCAGCAGCAATCACCTCTTCTTTTATTTGCAACAGTGGTTTCATATCTTCATTTGCTTCACATGGAGGTTGGTTGTCCAGCTGTTAGAGAGAGACAGAAGAAATTGGTAAGTAAAGTCTAGTAACCGAAGAACCTTCTTGACAACAATTAACATTTCCAAGTTTAAAATAGTCAGAAAACGGTATTTCCAATACTTATTGAAAATTGTAACACAAACTGAAGTATACATTCTGAATCAAGCAATCCAAATTTAATGAAAAATACAAATTTGAGTTTAATCCAATTATAGCACTGCAATTATTTCAGGCCAAGTAATATTCCACAGAACATGCACCTTACCAAGTTTCTAAGAACTATTTTTAGCATTAGCATAGAGAGAGTGTGACAGTTTTTCTAAATTTACCCTTCAATAATGAAATTGAAATTTACTAAATACCTGTTACAATATAAAGAACTTTTTTTTATTATCTCTCTGCATATCTTTGTGGGCATCTGCCAATACACTTGTGTTCTGCCACAATGTTCCAAGTTCAAACCACAAAATTAACATAAAAATGTGCAAAAATATCACACCATAACATTGCACAGTGAATGTTAATAACCCTACAGTTTATCAAACCTTTTTGCCAATATGTTCACGTTCCAAACTAATGAATAATTAGCCGGGCTGATGTCAAATGACAACTGCAAAAAAAAGTAACCTGCATCACAGACCAGTGCTGTGCTCCCAATATATTTTCACTGCAGTAATTGCATAGCTGGTTTTTGTATTATTCAAATAGCCGATTTCAATTACTCATCACTAATTTAAATACTTTATTCTGTACCTACAAGTTCGTACAATTCCCGATTTACTTGTATCTCATACAATTATGTTTTGAGGTACCCATTGGCCCAAGTAGATGCAGTCTGAAGGGAAGGGAATAGAACCATTTCTTTACAGATCAGCTCTGCTTCTGAAAGGCACTGCTGTGACTTTATGGGCTGTAATGTCAAAGACAGACTAAACAGCAATTCATCTTTGATAAAATTACTTATTCAAGTCATTCAGCAATTTTTCCCCTCAAAAGAAAAGACAGAGATAAAAATAACATGAGCAAGCTCCAGAGTGAATCTCCCACAAATCTGGGTGCTTCAAACAGGAACACAATCACTTCAGTGTAGTCCTGCCATCAAGGAGAGACATTCTCCAAACGTTAACTCAGAGATATGACCCAGCGCTTTGGATCACCTCCAGATGGAAAGGGGTGATTCTCCTCCTCCTTCCACTGATCACAGTGGAATCCTTGCACTCAACATTTAGCCTCTGTGAATGCACTGTTAGCCTCACAAGGTGTGAAGTTTTCTGGTTTTAGCTTGGGCACCACACAATCATTTCTGTGACTTCCCCTTTTTCCTGGAAGCCAAAAAGAGCCTGAAAACAGCAACAGCATCAGATGCAGAGCTTCTCTTTTTCTGAGCTAGGTTTCTCAGCCAGCAGCTGCCCAATTCTTGCTGAAATGCTGTAGCATGAGTATCCCTGTTCCCTTCACTGCCCTCTGGTCCACTGTGAGAAAAATGTGCTGGGCTCATAAAGAAACAGGGAGATGTTTCCCAGGAAGTAATTCAGAAATGCTTTCCCTTCCCTGAAATTTATCATCCTAGAGAATTACATATTTGCTATACAAAAAAGAGCCATATAAAACTCTCAAGACTTGTCAAAATTAGGAGGATGTCTACCATCATCTATGACAGCAGAAAAAAGGACCTCAACACCACTATACAAAGCCTTAACATCATGCTCCAGGAAATCAAAATTCTGCAAACCATAAAAAGGAAAAAAATTATACTGCACCTTTTAATTAAGATCTGTAAGTAAATCAATTCCTCCTGAACTTGTACCTAAATGAATAACCAATTACAGACCTATAATTCCAATAACAATAGCATTGCAAAAAGAAACCAGCATTTGTGCCACCTGCACAGGATAAACTAATAGCTTTCCAGGTATGCATTAGGACTGAATTAAACACATATTTCAGATTACTTTTTTTAAAAAATGTTGACGCTTTTTCAAAAAGGCTTCTCTGTTATCGAGACAAGCCTGTTTAGCACCTGACAACTCCCTGACACCATTTTCTCAGATCTATGAAGAAAGGAAGATGACTATACCATGCTGTCTTTTTGAAGCTGCGTAATAACAAGGTGGTAAAATCAGCTACCGGCAAGCAAAAGTTAGGAATGGCTACCCTACAAAAGACAGAAACTGGCAATCAGATCTTGCTGAACCTATTACTAATATACCAAATGAAAGCTAAACATAAAAGCTATCAAGCTGTACAGCACAGAGAAGAACTACAGTCATGCACACTGCAGTTGGATTGCCTTACTTTTAAATCTGATATAGCAGTCGTTGCAGAAGAGTTGGTTGTTTCGGATCCTAACTTCAGCTCCAGAGCGGGATCCACCAAGGTCGCATCCACAGGCAACACACTGTGTCATAGATAAATAATTAGGAACGTCTTTCAAAATACTAAGAAACAAAAATGCTGTTCAAAAGCAGCTCAGATTAAGCTCAACAAAGCTTGACCCATAAACCCACAATCAACTAGAAGCAAATGTGTAACAATTAGTAGATCAAAATGCAACCAACCCTAAGAAAGTATTTAAAGGTGACGACTGGACAATGAATAGCAGAGATACACCAACTAAGCAAACATAAAGCAGATGGTTTTTAGAGATTAGTTCATTAAATTTAATTTGAACTTTGGACTCTCTGAAAACTCTGGCTTGGCACGAAAAAAATTTGTTCTCTAGATGGCAACAGTAACTTTGGCACAGAACACCTGGGTGTGTTACTTGCAGATTTCCATGTGGCACTATATGCTTCTGGTGTCCTCAGTCCTTTGGCACTCAAAGCAGCAAATACTCAGGCACTCCCAATTTCCTGGATTTGCAACATCAAAACAAGTTCTGATTTGGAGAGATGGGGTTGATTTAATTTTTCTTGCATAAACACATAAGGGGCTTGACTGCTTTCATGCTAACATCAAACTATTTAGCTATGGTAGCTAAACATGTATTTGCTGTGAATATGAACCACATCTGGAAGGAATGTAACCCAAAACATAACACTCCCTTTACTGAATCTACAAAGCACAGATAGTTTCCCTGCTTAACCAAGTAATGAATCTTTTGGATGTCAGTCTGTTCAACAGCTCATTAATCTTCAGAAATTTGAAAAACAGAAACTTGGTATTTTCTTGTGTAGGTTAGGAGCTACAGGTGGACTCCCTAGCACAGAATACGTCTTGCAGAAAGGGAATGGCAACCAGTCCCCACGGATTAGTCCTGTCTCTCCTGCTCAGGCAGGCAGGACCAGGAAGATCTTTGAGTCAATCCCTCGTAATACTCCAGGTGATGCACTTGAGCTGGGCACAGAAGAAAAGTGTTCTGAACCAGGCACAGAAGTCTCTTTCTTGAAGTCATGGAAGAAGTAGGGTCCAACAGCATCTTCAAATCAGTCTAACTCCTCATCTGGTCCAAGGCCAGGGGAACTAGGACTGCTTTGCCATCTTTTGCAGGCAGGCATTTATTCTTTCAGCTCTGCATATGCCCCAAGCTGATGGGAAATCGTGTAAGTATGTCTCAGTGCCAAGCATGACCTTATATTCCTAGTTTCTGACCATGGCTGAGTAGCACTAAACACAGCTTCTGGTCTGGTTCTCAGTTTTATCCTGCCAGGCTGAACTCTGCAAATATGTCTTTACCTGGAAAACACCATGCGAACATTGTCTGCTGAGATTAGCTTAGAAAGGACGGATCCTCTTAAATGATTCAATTGCCAGGTCCAGGCTGAGATTTTTATTAGAGGAGCTGTTTTCTGTGTGAGAAGTGGTTCAGCATCTTCTGATATTTTGCTGCCCATTCGAAGAAGAACGAACTTTGATCTCACAGTCAAAGTGCTCATCTTACTTATCAAAGTCCTACTTGTTAGCTCTGGCATTTAAGAAACACTTCTAGAGTCAAGTGCTAAATGCCTGCAGACAGGACTGCCTCATGGAAATATGCATGCACCACGCTGTCAAGAGTAGAAGGCAAAGCAGGTGATTAGTAAGACCCCCTGTGAGCATAACACTGAGTAGCCATGCGTGCTCCTGATTAGTTCCTGTTCCTTCATGATGTGACTCCCAGCTCTCACCTTAAAGCAATGTAAATGATAACAAAGACCAAGAGACTCAATGATCATGGCTGCTCCTTTGCCCAGAACGTTATTACAGTATGAACAGATTTTCTTCCCACTGACTGACCTAAATATAGAATGAAAAACCTTAAAACCAGCTTGAAAAGGTGTAAAAGACAAAGAAAAGTTAACAAATACTTTTTGAAATTAAAAATAAAAAACATATGGGAAAAAGTGGACTATTATGCTCCTTGGGGAAAATAAACTGAAAATTAATATTATTTACAATAGATCTGAAAGCTAGGGAAAGCTGAAGTGTTAGAATTTAGATCAAATTTACATAGGAACAAATTAAGAAATTCTGTCACATTCTTGGCAGATATTTCATTGTATAAAATAGCTCCTACAAATAAAAAGTGTACTGTTAAGTTTGGAGAGTAAGCACACAGGTTTTGTGCTCCTGTCTTCTTATTTGTGGGGAACTATTCAGAAGGCCAAGACCCACCATCTGCACCTTGTTGGATAAAAGAAGGCTAGGCCTGGACATATCATATTAACTTCTTGAACATAAGCCATATGGAGGACAGTTTCCATAGATCTACCAAGATGTTAGGAAATGGAAGTGAGAAAAAGAAAGAAAAACATGGTTAAGAAGGTAATTTTGTTACATTATATAGAACATAAAAGCCTTGCTTTAAAAAACAACAACAAAAAAAGTCAATTTATCACAAGTGCCTGAGAAGTGTAAGAGCTAGTGAAGTAGTGTTCACTGTTGTTATATATAACACATAATTGTGTGGGGATGATTCTCTGTAGTCTTCTCCCAAGGTATTTTTAAAATGTCTCAAGTACATAAAACAGCAGAGTTATCTACCGTACCGCAACTGAATTCCTTTTTTTTTTTTTTTCAAAATATGTTGCAATTCTTGCTTTCTCCTCCTAGATTAAAACCAACATCCTACTCTGTAATTCTCCAGAGTCATGGGTTATGAGCATTCCTGAGTGCTCCTCAAGATGATATTGGCCACATGCCAAGAAGGGGGGAAGAGAGACCAAAATGAGGGTCATAAAGCGTGGGTTTCAGGAATCTTTTGTTAAAACAAACCAAGGAAAATAAATGTCAGAAATGCCATCTGGAATAGGCTTTGACTAATCATTTTGGTAACCAACACACAGCTCAGAGACTGCAGATTTATTATTCCAGTTCCTTTGTTTTTTTAACCAATGTCAAGCAGTGATGACAAAATTGTGGAATTTTTTGAGTGACTGGAGTAAGGAAGTAATATGAACCTGTATTTCCACTGTCCCCTCCAGCCAGAAAACTCCAGGTACTTGTTAATCTACATTATGGACAAGAATGCTGCTGTAGACCACCATATACACGCTCTTTAGCGCTGCCCAGAATTTGTACCTTCCCAGAAAAAGGGTACACACTCACCTGCTGCGTGTCTGGGACCCTGGCTGGGAAGCAGAGAGGGGAGACTGAGCCCGAGGGGCTGTCTGAGACACGGATGGGGCTCTCGCCGAGGTGGCCACAGGAGGGGCTTTGCTGGAGGAAGGAGTGCACATGTAGGCTCGGTTTGAAGTGGACACCGGACGACTAAAATCTTGACTAGAAGATAGAGATGAAGAGGAGGCAGACTGGTTCAGCCATGAGTGGTGCCTCCACGAGCTTGTTCTTGAAGAATCAAGATTGTCCAAAGACTCCCCCCTGCAACAGAGGTACACGTATCTCAAATGTAAATGGCAGTACGGCTGGAGCAAAAGAGCTATATTCTGATTTTTTAAAAGAGAAAATCACTATCCTAGCATCTTTAAGACTTTCTAGCATGAATATGTTTGTCTGATCACTCTGAGCAATGTTCTTCACACACTAATTTAAAATCTATGAGTAGCAAATTATCCTTTGTGCCCAGCCCTAGTTCTCATGGGAAAAAGCAGGTGAGGCAAAAGAGAGGTGGCACTTAATGACTACTTGATAAAAGCAAGACACTCTTCACTGCAGCTTTATCAGAGTGAACTGTATCAAAATCCAGAGAACAGCAACAGACCTCAGATACCAGGTTTGTTTTTGTTTTCTCCATGGGATACCAGATTGAAAATAACAATCCACCCAGACCGGATAGCATCACCTAGGCACAAGGTGTTGGCCGAATAGCCAAACACTCTCCTGACTGATAACTCAGCTGTTTCCTAAGTGACAAAGCTAACATTCATGCATTAAATAAAGAAAAAAAAACCCATCCAAACTTTCTGACATATTTCTACGTTAAAAAAGGTATACACCTTAGCCATAATAATTAATTTCCACAGTAAGTTGTCATGCTGAAATTCTTAAGCACATCTGTCAATGACAAGGCACACCACTGATTTCGTTTGCTGCTGTACCAACCACGAAATAAGCAGCCGAGTTATTTACAGGGCATATTCACATTCCTTAGTTGCAAAAAAACCACTTAATCCCAGCTGTAATATAGCTACTTTCTTCCATCTGTGCTGCTATGCAGTTTACCTTACAGCATTTCACAGCTCTCTGTGCTCTGTAATACAACCTGAAGTTCAGAATAACCAAACAAAAATATTTGATGAGAGACAAAGTTAATTTTTAATGTGATTCCTACCTTCTCATACTATTGCTGTACAGACTAATGGGCTCCTTATGTACACTGGAACTCCGCTGCCTTATCCAGCTGCTGTCTGTGTGTAGAGATGTTTTCTTTCTCATTTCCTGAAGGATTTGCTGTCTCTCCAACTCTGCTGCAGAGAGGTTTTGTTCCTTCTGAGACTTCTTCTGTGACTCACCCGTGTTCCAGGACCTCTCCGAAAACCTGCTCTGGGTACCTGTGTGGACAACATGTGCAAACTTCAGCCAGACACCTTAAGGCACAAAAGCAGTTATCATGCTGTCAGAGCTCTGGCTAGAACTCCAAAAGCTACAGTTCTTCACTATATTTACAAGTTTCTCCGGTTCTGTTTTACAGATGGGTAACCTGTACCAAACTTGGCAATACATTATTATAAAATTTTTATTTGTATTTCCATTAATGTGGCCTTTTACATAATCCTTAACTTAAATACAAGTATTTTCCTTCACTTCTTAAGTGTATACGCATTGATATTTGCTTGTACATATATATATATATACACACATGTACTTTTAAAAGGGCGTGGTCTCTTTTAGTGCCATAATTTGGACTCTTCCTCTAATACAAACTGAACCATGTATAAAATACACAGCTGAATAGCTGGAAACTGTCCTTTCCTTTAAGAGTTCATACTCTCTTCTTCCATAAGTTGTCTCTGTTTACAAGAATTTCTTTCCTCATTCAAGGCACTAAACACAGTGCTTATCTTGCTTTAGATAGATATATAGGGGAGAGGGAAATCCTTCAGATAACTTCTCTATTATTTGGATGTTGTGTTAACTACTCAGTTGAAATGAGATTTATGGTATAGATAGCCTTTGAAAATTTGGAAGCGGAAACAAATAAACCATCTTTCTCCAATAGGTATTGACATATCAGAAGGCAACAATTTTTTACTTCCTAGATCCAGTAACCATTCTTTACAGGAAGACTAATTAAGAAAATTACTGAGCAATAAGTCATTCAATTGAAATTTCCATCCCTTTAAGTACTGCTCTGACTATTAGATTTATTGTTATCACTATAGCAATATATTATATCATATATTACCATTATAAAATATTGTGGGAGTTTACTTGCTCTTAAGTTTCAATGACCATGCCTTAATGTATGAAAGCAACACCATGAATCTGCAATATATCCTCTAATACAACATTTACTTTTCTTTGATTACTTACGACATTTTTAACTATGTTTTAGACACAGGAATATCTTGCAGGTATTTTCTATTGTAACATATTTTTAAATCTGGTTTGTTTGTTTGCTTTACACACATTCCTCTAACATAACTGAAGTCATTTAAATAAACTGGAATACAAGACACAAGCCACTGTGATAATATTGAAAGCTGACTTTTAGCTCTGTTACTCCTACTAACAGAAATTAAGAAGACAAACAGTTGTATTAAATATGCTAGCATCTTGGTATGTGCAGATCTTTTTTGTTGACAGAGTCAACATATCAAAAGCATACACATCTTCAATGATATATCTACATGATTGGTTTAATCTCATAAATATCAATCATTAAAATTTAGGCATCTAAAAGCTGTTCGTAATCACTGCTACAGTCTTCAATAGAGAAGTTAATCATATTTGTCCTAGGTTTATATGTTGATTATATGAATTTCCTCGTGCTGTTGAAAATTCATTAAAGGAGGGCATGGTACGAATTTGATTTACAACATAGCTATCAAAAAGCACTCTGACAATTAATTTTCTTAGGATGACTATGTGTAATACATCTTATTTTTTTCTCCTACGCTTCCCCCTCCCCAATAAATTTAAAAATAATGGAAATTAAACAGTACTTACCATTTCTGATTGTGTTGAATTCATTCAGTTCTGAAGTCGACTTGGACTTATTCCTAAGGATATAGAAAACATTCATTTCTCTGTCTTAACTAGGAGACCTCATCACAGACAAAGATCTTATCATTGCATACCATAGATCCACAGACCCTTTTTTTTTCACCATCCCTTCCATCAACAACTTATGCTGTACTTAAAACAAGAGACAAAAATATCCAAAGAAAGACCAAAAGGATATTAAGGGGAAAAGAGATGTCAGTATTTAGATATCAATAGGTAATGACCAACTAAAAGTTAAGATTTTGTACTGAAAGTTCCCAGTGCTTCAGGTATAAGGGACTGGTCATTGTATTTACTTAAATAAAAACACATAAAAACCAAAGTCCTTCCCCATGGAAGCTTTGTGAAGACTAGAGTCAGACAAAGGAGTGAGAATTTTCAAAGCATATTTATAAATTAGTTGGCTTCATGAGAAACTTAAATGATACTTCAGCACTGTTACCAGACTATAAACAAAACAACTCCTCAAACACTGCATGCAAATTTTTCTTGGAAAATTTCTTGTTCACCCAGCAGCATAATTTTCTAATGAGTTTTAGCCAAGAAATGTCATTCAACAAATGTCATATACAGCAAGACAAATGGCAAAAAGTTAGCTTTATAATAGTATGGAGCAGTACCTTCAGCAACATCTCTCTGCTGAATTATTAGTTTCAAGTAATACAGCCAGTTTTTTAGTTTAAAATAACTCACAAAGGAACAGAAATCCTTTGCTGAGTCACAACTCACAGCTGCTACATTAATGTGTTTACACATACAGCATTGGCTTTATAGCAGCATTTTGAAGGAGTCTTGTCCTTTATCTATAGACAAATGATGCATAAACTACATCACATTTCTTGCTCCCATAAGTTCTTACTGTCTGTCCTATGGTGCAGACCTATTTTTATTATCTGTTTGGAAAGATGCAACAATTTCATAGCTACCTGTAGTAAACGGGAGCTGTAAAAAGCAGGAAAGCCTTGCCCAGGATGATTTTAGCACCTGAGTGTCCTTGTCACACATATATCCAAGATGTAACTATTTAGTGCAGGCACTTTCTGCAGTTAAATTTAGATCTTTCATTAGTAACAGATCCATTGAGTTGTACCCTGTAAGTTTTGGGGTTCCTCTTTATATAAACAAGGT
Organism: Pseudopipra pipra; assembly: GCF_036250125.1. Taxonomy (NCBI): domain Eukaryota; kingdom Metazoa; phylum Chordata; class Aves; order Passeriformes; family Pipridae; genus Pseudopipra; species Pseudopipra pipra. The sequence continues at coordinate 68,639,256 of NC_087550.1, read as the reverse complement.
ATGCTCACTCCAACTACAAAAACTGGTCAAATACACAGAAGTCATCTTTCAGAACTATTGTGAGATGCAATCTAAACCACTTGATTTGTAAAGTAAGAGAGTATAACTTAAAAATAACTTGTGTAACTTAAAAAGTCACACATCTTCTATCTCCCTGATAAATATGCTGCTGCTGCCTCCCACTTCCCTTCTTGTTTACTCTCTCTTAAGTCTCTCTTAAGTTGCACAACCCTGATTGGGATGATTCCACCTTAGTTTGTATAGCACGTTATGACACAAGCACAATTGTATCTGAAATTATTTTCCAGCCAGGTAAGTCTAGTACCACCCACATATTTACTTCCTTACAGTTCTGTTTCTCCCAGTAAAATACCACTGACTAACTGCTGCTTACAACACCGTGCATCATTTGCCAAAAGTTTGGCAGCTTGTTTTTTCAATATGAAAACAAGCCATAAAACCTGCAAAACACAGCAGCAATCCAAAGCGTACATTCAGCTGCCATTAATAAAGTTTATTAGAAGTTTAAAAGCCTTCTGACAAAGAAATGGTGATGTTACAGTCTGTGCTGATATTCAGTATCACACGCACCTGTCAGCAAATGACTGGTCAGGTTGCTCCTCAATGGTTTTAGAAACTTCATAACGCTCATAATGCCTATTGAAAAAAAAGATATATTACGTTCATATACAGAAAAAGACACACACACATACATATAAATAGTTCCTACTTAAAATATTCAGAATAGATCCTGAAGGGGAAAAAAAATCTAGAGAAAAAACAGTTAAAGTTCTAAGGAGGTTTAATTTTATCAATCAGAAATACAACCAACAAAAGAAGACAGAAAAAGAAAGGTTATCAGAAAAACTGCCAGAAATTACATTTTTGCAAAGTGACAAAACTAGCATGTCAAAATGGTTACTGCTGAAGAGGTTTCAGCCTATGTATTTATTCATTATTACCTGTCAATGAGAGGATGGCCAGCTCGATCCTCTATTGTTTTAGATACTTCATAGCGCTCATAATGTCTAGAAGCAAAATAAAGACAAATGAAAATACATATTAAACAAAAAAATATTCTAGAAATTAAACAAACACTAAGTATGCATAGAGAAAACTAAGAAAGTTCAGGCATGTTAACTAGAAACATGAAAATCTATGACTTTAGGATGCTGCAAAAATTACAAGCATCAGTATACAACAGTGATTATCTCATCTATTCCAAAGCTAGGAGGCAAGTTTTGTTCAACCACAGCAGTTCCCTAAAAATTACATTTATATTCTAGAAAATTGTATAGGTACAGTTTGTAAACTCACAAAGTTCCACAGACAATGCTCTTCAGCTGCCCGTCCCCAACCTCAGTGCTCTTTGCAGCAAGTATCATGCCCTTGCAGGTGTTTATATAACATTTCAGATTTCAAGTCCTATCCTTGAATATCATCTTAAAGCAAATATTTAACATCAGATATTTTAAAGTCCAGTTTCACTGAACTTGCTCCTTTACTGTTAAGCAAAGCCACCCATGTTTAGTAAAACACATCCTTTGGCAGCAGCAACCTCAGAAGCAATGAAATCCCCATGGACTAGAGCATATATCAAGGATTTAGATATGCAGATATTACAGCAGCTTAATAAGTTACCACACAAAGCCCTATTATTTTGCAACGGGGGCAAGCTAAAACTGTGGAGATATCCTGGCTCAGCTGCCAAGAAGAACCTGTTCAGCCATTGTAACAACTGTGCCTCTGCTTTGCTCAGCAGGCATATCAAGCAGCAGTCATTTAGAATGAGCTAAAGTAACTCTAGGTCTTACAATCTCCTCTGCAAATACATGCAATTTTTGTAATCATATTATCTTTTCCTAAGACTTAACTTGATACCATGCGTTATCTTCAGTCATCTCTTATTACTTACATAAGAACAGGAGAAAAACCTCAAGAGAAACCACAAAGCTAGTCATACACAAGGCTGTAAGCTAAATGCACACAAAATACGAAAAAGTTACTGGTTTATTCTGTTTGAGACAGATTAATTTCCTGTGACATTAGTCTGAAAACTTCTGGGCAAGAATACAAACTTGCAAACTAATAATTGGGGATTTTTTTGTTTGCTTGGTTTTTTTTAACCCAAGCTGTGGAAGAAGGTAGTGAGAGCAACAGATATTTCTAACAGGCAAGACAGTATCTGTTCACTCACATACCATGATATCCTTCACTGACAAGTTAACCCAGTAGTTAAATTGCAATTAAACTTTATTGTTACACTGTTGAATTAAAATGAGAGAGAAATCTGCAAAATCAGTCATGCATTTGTTGGAAAAGCATTAACTTGGTATTTCTTCTGAAACCCTGTACATTGAGTCACTGGCTCTCAGTTTACAGGCTTGTGCACAGTTCTTACAAAATGTTCACAACTAAGTGCTTCATGTCATCTTTGATTTGGCTGTAATTACTGTATTTAGACTTCCCATTTAAAAAAAAAAAAGAGTTGAAGTGGATTAATATAGCACTTGATTGATAGGGCAAGACTTTGTGTTATGCGTTATCCTTCTGTCTTTAGAAAGAAAGACTCTCCTACGGTATCTTGCACTGACTGATTACAGTATGAAACTTACATGAATATCCTTATATATCCAGGACAGACACACTCCCATTAGAAGTATATTTGAATTTGCAGAAGGAAGAGAGAGTAAATCCTATCACAAGTGCACACCTTTGGTACTGAGGCATCTCCACTGACACCTCCCTTTGCCTTTCAGCCTGACGCTTCTGTTCCTCCATCTCTGCCCACTGCCTCTGTTCCTCAGCATATTGCTGCTCCTTCTCTTTACGTTGTCTCTCAAGCTCCAACTCTTGGAGTTCTCTTTCTTGCTCAAAACGCAGGGTTGCTTCCTCCTGGATCCTCCGTTCCTCCTGAAGCCTCCTCCTTCCTTCTTCCTCACGCAGCAAGCTCACTGCCAGCTCTCTTCCTCCATCTCCTTCTGGCTCCTCAGGAATATTTGCTTCAGGGCTTGCTCTCCAGCTGGACACAGATGGAGCACGAGAAGTGACAGATGTCGTATTTAAAGTTAGAACAGTCTGCTCCTGTAACAAAGAAAAAAAATCATGTTTTTAGGGAAAGGAGCCATTTTTTAAATAGGCTGCTCACTCAGAAAAGTTAATTTATTCCATAAGAGAAGACTGTGCGAAAAGCATCCCCAACAGTCTCAGTGCAAGATGCAGGGTGTACTTTGGTTTCATGTTTTGAGTGCCTGCTAACATGTTCTCCTAACTCAAGAGCTTCACTCCACACAGCAGCCTTAGCAAGCGCTAGAGGCAGCACAGCCACAACTATGTGAAACATTCTGCTTTCTAAAGTATCACTTACATGTCAAGACATCCCTTCCCCACTTAAATACCCATGGAAAACAAACCCTTCCATGATACCCAGCATTTCTCTCTACTGTTTTCACTTAGAAACCTGAGACCTACTTAAGAGTGTATACACAAAGACATACACTGCAAGTGTATATCAAACCAATGAATTTCACATGAATCCTCATGTGGAGGAACCTCCTACTCTCCTCCATTCTCCTACCATTTCAAAGTCAAGCCTCAGACCTACCACCCTATGACTCTTCTCTCAAAGATGAGAAAAGGTTTTTCAGTGGTCAAAAGATGTTTTAGTTGCAGAGAACGAATAAAGTTTATGGGTCCATCAAAACCTCTAATGATAGGAAAAATATGAAATGGTTTACATTCTTGTACAACAAAGTCCTCTAACAGCTCAAAAAGCTTTCTTGTTGAAGTCCTAAGCCTTAAATTATTGTCTATTTATTCATCACTCTATAAACACAACCAATCTAGCTTGGATGCCTGAAGTAGCACTCACATAGCAATCAAGATGAGATACCTCAGACAGTGCCCATACTCAGGAAGAAACTTGTTTATCTTCCCATAAACAACAGCCACAAAAGTCAGCATCTACAGGAACTACATGCATTCAATGTTTTAAAACATATGATAGGAAAACTGAAGTTGATTTGGTATGTAAATTTATCAGAGCTAAGATGAACTGGCTGTCAGTAACACATCAGGCACTTACGAACATGCTTGATGATCAAGTACTGAAGCAGAATTTCAACAAGTAGCATGGCAGGTAAATAAACAGGAAAGGTGACCATTTCTGGCCACAACAATTAACACATACTGTAACTTTTTGCAAACATATTTCTGGTGGTAAATTACATAACCAATCCACAAGCAAAAGGGTCAAATTCATCATCTCAAAACATCTCATTTACTCTTTCCATCCCATTTTTGCAATCTCTTTCTACCAAGTCATAGCCAACAGTTTGTTTTCCAAAGTGAGAAGACAAATGACACAGAAATTAATTATTTGCCTACTTGCATGCATCTCATATAAGGGAAAAAAGTCCTCATGAAACTAGTCAGTGAAGCCTTATTCATAGCCTACCTCATCAAAATACTTGGAGCTCTCTTTTTCTGCTTCTTGCTTAGCTCGTAGCCATTCTTCCCTCAGTTTTTCTTGTTCACGTTGGTATTTCTCCTGTTAAGTTAGATTGAAGTTAAATATGCAAATAAGAAACATGATATTTTTTATTTGCATTAAAATTTACTACTGGTATTTAAATGTGTTTTTTAACAGACCAGGGTTGTAAAAACACGCATGAATTCCTCTAGAACATTATGTCTGCCACAAATTAAGTCCTGGCTCAAATACAATTCAAAGGCGTTCTATAATTGATTTTGGAGAATCCAGGCTTATTACATGGTAAGTCTCCCAACAACTGATCTCATATCTGTTATATTCCCTGTCCTCCAGTTTAGTTACCATTGAACAAAAAATCAGCTATCTAAGGTATTTCTGGAAAGACAGAGTGATTATATTTAACTTGGATCTGGACACATTAATATGGTAAATATAAAGTGATCACTAAGTGAAATATGAGGCAGTGATTTGGTCTGAGCAAGAACTCTCAGTTCTTTTGAAATGTTACCTAAAAAAACCTCAATTTCTGGACATCCAAATTTGTCTTATGACTAGATTTGGTATGAAATTGATATACTGTCTTAAAGCATTACTCAAGGCATACAGTAAATGTTTTGGTGGTTTTGTCAGTCACCACTTATATCTAGGGAAAAGCAAAATATTTAATGATGTCAAAAGTATTCCTTCTAAGATGCTGGAAATAAGCAAAGAGAGACTTTGCTTCCTTTCTTTGTATTTAAAAATTCTTTACTAGGATCACAGGGAAGAGAAAGATTATTACTCTTGCCAAATTTACTACTTCAGGACTAAAAAAGAAGAAGCAAAGAAAAGAAAAGTAATGGCAGATAGGTGAGTCTGCTCTCAAGAAAGGGGAGCCAAAGTTTACATTCTTTAAAGCCATATCTTCAGGCATCAAATGGAGCATCCAAACCATAACAGAGACCACAGATAAGTTTAGGAAGGTACAGCTGTTGCTTGGCAGAGTTTGTAAGCTAAAAGGAACAACAAAAGATCAAACAGCCAAAAAAGCAACAGAGTTGCTATGCTGTACTTTGACATCACAAATTTTTGCTGAATGCACCAAACTTATTTAGAGTTTTCAACTTGTGAAGAATAAATGATGTTCACTGATGTCTCTCTTAGCCATCAGATAACAAACTTTAGTTTAATTTGCAGAGATGTGTCTTTCTGAACCTGGTTGAACATGCTTATGCTTTATTGAGCTGAGGTCTTTGCAGAGACATATGCTTGGGTTTTTTGTGCTATTCTAAGATGACAAACATTGCCCCTTTCCTCTGCAACACTCTCCTCCAGCTCAAGCAACTGGTTATCAAGGTGGTTTTGCATTAGCAAGTCCAGCTTTCTGACTCACAGAGGTCCTGGGAACCAGGTTGATTCCAAGTGATTAGCTGATTGCTAAATGACAGGATTCTAGCAGGCGCCTAACCGTGGCACCAGCTGCCTCCTCTTCATATACGAATACAAGGCAGTATTGCTAAGTGAAGGTAAAACTCAGGCTAGAGGCAATTTTCCTAAGGGGAAAAAAATAAAACTCATAATCAAAAGTGAAGATTATTGCCCTTTATGTCTTCACTTATCCTTTAAATTCTTTAGCCAGTAAGGACATACCAGCCTTGTGAAGATTGAGCACTTCTGGCTATAGTGAATATACATTCTGGGTTTGATTTTATGAAGCTCACTAATGCATTGTCCTCTTTTTTCTGAGTAACTGCTAGCATGTGCAGACCAGAAAACATATCTGAGAATCTCCTCAGGCAATCAGTAAGAAAAATTACAGAGGTCACATGATACTTTTCTTTCGTAACAGTTGCTGCACACAAGGGGTTGACAGCCCATGATTATGAAGATCAATTATACCTGCAATAAACGGTCCTGCTCTTTTTGCCATTTTTCCTGTCGTTTTCGCTCTTCCTCTTGATCCCAAACCCGACGACTAGGAGCACTAATGGATGGGACTGGGAGCTAATATAGCACAAAAATGAAATAATATTATCCTCTTCCGTGTAATCAACACTCTACGTTTTAAAACATAATTTTTAAAGTGAGAAATAGAAGCCATTACAAACACTAGAACTTTATAGTGACAAGGACCTAAATTAGCCTTTTCTTCAAACAGACAGAGAGCAACAAATTGGAAAATCTTAGTACTCTCAGATTTGATCAAAATTTTAAAGTATAAAAGGCAACAGAAAGCAGTGGGCTTCCTGAAAAGACCAGGATTATACAAGTAATCAGTAGTTCATAAACAGCACTTACATCAGGCATTGCAGGCTCTGGGCCTCCTGTGAGATTTGGAAGGCAAGAAAGAGAAATCATTAGACCCACACATACTAACTACTGCAAGACTTGTGTAACTTCGGCAAGTCAGTTTTAATTTTTGCTTCCTTAGTAAGATATGCTTGCATTTGCCCCACTTAACCTACTCAAGGGCAGAATTTATTAGGTGCTTTCAACTAAATGTGCGCAATTGTTTAAAAGCTTTACATGCTTACAAGTGCCATCAGCAATTGCTTGAATTAGCAGTACATCTCCAACTGTGGCAATACAGAGGCTCTTTACTATACCTCTCCTATTATTACTGTGAAACCCAGCTGTTTAGCATGACCCAGAATGTGGCACCAAGGTAGAGAAGCTAATCACCTACTGCCCTTGACATGAATTAAGACCAATAGACATCCACTGGTAACTTCTCTACCACAAAACCATGTATTTCTCCTTTCCAACTTTCCTCCTTTCCCACTCCCCAAAGCACACACTTGAATTCAGTGAAGCTGTCACCTTTCACCACAAACCTTATGCTACTTGAGGCTATCACACTTGGACTTAATCATCTTGTGCCAAGATGATTAATAGAGAGAGACGTGTATTATGCTAACATATTAAAAGTCAAGAGAATGTGGAGAAGTACAAATTTAAGTATAATCCTTTCTCGAGCAATATCACTTTTTTTGTTTGTTTACAGTGTAATTGTTACCTAGCTCTCCAAATTTAAAAAGTTTAATCTCCAAGTTTAAAGAAAACACATAAAAGTAAAAAGTTGCAACAGATTTCTGAAGTAGGACCATATGAAGTGGAAAAAAGGTCAAACTTCGGATACAGAAGATAATGAGTCACAGGCTAGTGTCCATTCTATATATGCACAATTTTGTTGTCATTGTCAGATCTCAACAGCCACAGCGGCAACAGGACAAACAGCTTGATCTATTGCAATTGTGCCAGGAGATCCTAAAGCGAGGCACAGACAGCACCTATCTTTGCTCCCCTCTTCTCTCATCCCTGTAGGTTTATGCTGAATTGCACGGGTTTACAAAGATGAATCTTTCATATAATTGTAAAGCTGAAGTGTCAAAAGCTTAAAATGAACATAACTATATTGAATGTACAGTCTAGAACTACAACCTTGTTCTCCCCCTCAAGCAGAGATGAAATACTTAAAATATTTTCTGGCCAGCCATAAAATAAAAACCAACCAACAAAAAAAACCCCAACACCAACAAAACAACCAACAACAAAATACCACCATACAGATACAATTCAGCAGAAGTATTTAAAAGCAAACAGAACCACAAACAGATATATGCTGTGGCACTTCACAGTCACTTTTGTCAAAGAGTCATCACCACTAAAGGCAAAATCCTGGCCCCACTAAAATCATTGGCAAAATTCAGCTGAAGTTCCAAAGGGCCAGAATTTCCCTCTTTCAGGCTACAGCAAAACAGCAAGGCATACATAGCCTGAAGACAGCATAAGACATATAACATTAGTGGAAGTATGTGAGCTGTGACATGCAGAACACTGAAAAGCAACCTACAAAACCAAAATTGAGTGCCTCATTTTCTGCCTTTAAAAGCTAGCATGTTAAATTAAAAATTTATATCAGTCTTCTTGGGATCTTGTGATATCACCACAGACTGGAAAGCCAGCAGAGGCCTTTTTCCATCAATTTACATGAAAGCACAGAGCTGCAACTCAAGATAAACTCAAATCCAGAGTTACGTATTTTATCAACAGCTCTGACATCTTCACTAAACCTCTGCTGGAATATTCACCATTATTCCTGTTTTGTAGGTAGTAGCAAACCAGACCAAAGAGTGCTATCCTTCTTACTTCTAACCAGTGGAAAAAAAAAAGGATGAAGGACATAGAAGAGATTTAAACAGCTATAGATGTAAAAGAACACACAAAGACCCATTACCACAAAGGTAGACCCATGAATTGTAAGAATAACCTGATGACCCTGGGAAAAGAAGGGAAATTCATTATGTTGCTTCATTATAACTGCCACGAACAATGCTGAAGAGGTAGAGCACCCAGCACCAGACTTGTTAGGAAGAGTATGCAGCAGGAACAATTTCATGGAAGTACATGAAATGTTAGCTCTTTGATTTACCTTGTTCAAAAAATTGTGACCGTCTTTTTAAGTTTTTCAAAGAAATAGGTTCAGATGCTATTTGAAAAATACAAAGAACACAAACAAGTCAATGAGGTGCCTTTTTTTTTTAAAGATTATAACCACTGGATAAGAAACTTGCTAGTCCTCTCATCTCGAGCAACATCACTTCAGAAAAACAAAAAGGCTCTGCAATACCGAGTAAAACCTTAGTAGGTTACATCATATACTGATTAGTATTTCATTTTATCACTAACAATGTCCCACTATAACAATCGTAGAAGTGTCAAACTTGGACTCAGAGTCTCCCTGTCTAATTTAAGCCTCCCTGACTGGGATATCACATTGGAATGAGGAGCCTAATCACCATTTCAGGTCATCAGAAAGGCATCCCAGAGGGCAACTGATATCTTGGGGGAATTCTTTTATAAATTGCCATGTGTACTCAAGTTAAAATGAAACACAAAGTTCCTATTTAAGGATTATTATTCCATTAGGAAGTATACATACCTGGTTTCTCTCACTGTTGTCAAGTAAGGTTATAACTGCTCACAGCATCGTAAGTAATTATTATTCATACAGGAATAATCAATATCATTCTCCAGGAATAAAAGTAAAATAATAATAGTGAAACAGCTGCTATCCCTAAAACCTCACAACTGAACTGAGGGCGGGGGGGAATACCAAAAGTTGAACACTCTTTACACTCTTCCTGGGCACTGAAATAAATCAATACTAATACTGACTCAGTCTCTACACAATGCAGTAGCAATTACAATAAATTGTGTGCTTTCTTCTCTTTCACCCCTACCACACAGTAAATTTATAAACATTAATGAAGAGGCAGGAGGGGTTGTTACAGCTTTTTTTGTCAGTTCTCAAACTGCCTAGCATGTCATGGAAGCAAACTACACCCAGTGTAGATGCAAAAACATGTCTGTGGTATCTGTCTAGCTTTCAGTTTATTAAGGTCTCGCTTCACCCAGTGTATAAAGCTTGCAATTATTACAGGTTTAACATCTGTGCTTGTTGCAAATGACACAATTAGCAGATGAATAGCAACAGTGGTTTACCTCTTTGTTCATTAGGGCCAAGATCTCCTTGTGTTCCGTTTATCAATTTTGTTTCTGTATCCTGAAAAATTAAAAAAAAAAAAAAAAAAAAAAAGAGGTCTTTTTTTTCTTTTTTTTTTTTGAAGTTTATCCAGTTACACATCTTCCCTGACAGGAACTATATATCATGAAACATTTTATAACATTTTCCATAGAAAGATACAAAACAATCTAAAACTTCCTGAGTGTATTTTATAATGAGGCAACCGCAGGCATTTGAGGGAATCAATAAGCAGCTGTGAATTGCTGCAGAAATAAAAAAAACATTAGTTTGCAAGAAAATGCCAGAAGCCAAGATCTTTCTATTTCAGCTCCTTGGCAGGCAGGTTGTTATTTATAAGTAATTTGAAATCTCGTATACGCTTGTTCTTTGGGCTGCAACTTCCATTTATGCTAACAACACAGGTCAAAGTCTTCTCTAAAGAAAAAAACACATTATATGTTTTAGTTAAAATATAGTCTGCACATGTTTTAATATCATTTACTGGTGTCCACTCATGAATAGACAGTAGCAAGTCTTTAAAACATCTTATTTACCTTAATATATACTTAGCTACATCTCCATATTTGCAGTGTCCTATATTTTTACTAGTACTGCTTTTTCTCCATCCATTCTCATTACATTTTTTTTCCCTCTCCCAAATCCCACAAATACTTCAAAAACATACTCACAGAACTTCGGAGGCTGCTGGAGTAATCTCTTTTTGTTGATATGGTGGAAACATTTGAAACATGTTCTCCAGAAGTTGCATCAATCCATTTATTTTCAGATGTACCTATAATGTTGGTAGCCATACTGGTGAGATTGAGGATTTTATGCCTTACATGTGGCAGGGAAGGCTGGTCTTTGCCCCAGTCTTTTTGGTATGTGGAGGATCAAGAAATTGATATAGACAGTAATGTCAAAGAACAGAACAAGAGTTAGTGAAAACACATTAAAATAACACAAAACCACACACAACAGAAAAAGGAGACACAGAAATCAGGTGGAATTTGTGAAGACAGGAAAAAGGGCATTTATGAGCAGACCGCCTTCCCCAAAAATGCACGTGTTAGTCATAAGCCAGGTAAAGTTTGCCAGATGTTTTGCTAATATGTGCTACAGCAGCTCAACATTAAAGAGCAGTTAGTATTCATTGGAAACTATTTCATTAACGTTAGTAAGGACCGAGAAAAGTCTTCCAACTTTATGTAGGCAAGTTACAATGAGACTCATACACTATCCAGGGAAGGGTCATTTTCATGTCCATGCTCATCAGGAAGCACAGAGGGGGGAAGAAAAGGCAGTCCAAACTAAACTAGCAAAACTAAAGAGGCAAAGACAAACGATACTCTTCTCTCAGACTCCATTATTTCTCCTCTCCCACTACTGAAAATTTTATTCAGTGAGCTGTTTGCCACTAATCTTACTCTACAGTTGTACTATGTCCTGCAAAGCAATTTGTTTCTTGTCTCTCTCTCACTCTACTTTTTTCTCCCCACTTACTGATAACTTATTCTACCCAGCTTCCTACTAAAAGAATGTATTTATACTGTGAAAGAAGTCATTGGTCACACTTTGAACTCTGCAAAAATTCTTATGGAACTTTGAAAGGGTATCCTGATTAAAACCATGGCAAGTCTAGAGATGCTACAAGGCTATCAGCCAGGATGGAAATACTAGCCAGAATGGGCAATACCATTTTGGAGAGAAGAGATTACAGCATCACAGTATTTGGGTCAATGGACAAAATCATAGCACAGAAGTGCCACCAACAAGCTCATACATCATTTGAAATGCTCCCTGAAGAAAGGAACACATGATCCTCATTTGAAGAAAGGGAGCTGGTCATTGAGAGAGAAAGGCTTAAACAGTTATTATGGTCTAAAGAACAGGTCCTCTTTATTCTTGTGGTATGGAAGGAAATGAAATGTTATATACCCTTTTGTGGTGGTTGCACACTCTTTCACCTGTGCATCCTCTCAGAAAAAGGCCAGAGCACAAGAAAGATGTCAGTATTTCAATGCTTTGAAGATTTGCTTGTCAAGACATTTCTAATGCACAAGCAGTTAAAAAAGCCAAGTTGTGTTAAAATGCAACAGACACACTGGCAAACTACTTAGCTTAGATACATATTACTCCTGTAAGGGTAATAAGGACTCTCAGCTGTCAGGTACAGCAGAGACAAAGCTTATTTGCCTTACAGAGCATACTGTATCTGTCTGATGAAACAACTCACCATTCTTTCCGTATCGTCTGACATCCATGACCAGGTTTCCAGTTTCTAGTCCTCTGTTGATGGCTTCTTCCCACTGACTGTAGTCCATATGTGAAACCTTTGTGCCATTGACAGCAATGATCTCATCATCTATATGCAGTTGACAAAGTGCTGCAGGGCTACCTGCAGAAAACAGAAGAAAAATAAAATTATGTCTCCACTCATAATTATTTTTTTATCACAGTTGTGACTGGAGGGGGGTGAGGTGGGGAGTTATTCAAAGAAATGCTTAATGGTCGATATTCAGTAAGCCTTAGAAAAATCTACTACATTTTAATACAAAAACAGTAAACTCAGTATCAAAGTAGCTTTTCAATTTAGAACTTATGAAAATGACAAAGAGCATAAATCTTTTGGACTTGTAAGTCTCCACATTCTGGCTAGCCCTTTTAATAAGCAACCTTTGGACTCAGTCTTGCCTTCACTAACTCACCGTTATAATCTGAGATAGTGAGAGAGAGGCAGCACCACAGGGTCTGCAACAATTAGCTGAAATTCAGCCAATGTTTGGGTAATCCTCCTCTTTGCCAAAAAAACAGCCTGCACTTTGTTAATTCCAGTAGAAGCTGGCTTTCCCATATTCTTATTTACAGTTTCTGGACTCTACTAACAAGAGCATGCTGCGTTATTGCTGTGTTAAAATAGTTTGTTAGCTCTGAATTGACTGGTAATTGGACTCAAGATATTGCTGGGTGCTGTACCACTAGACTTGTCTGGATTCTGCTTATTTTATCAATTAAGAGCAAATTCTATGCAGCTTGGACTTTGAATCTACTGATATTTTGCAAGACAGGCTGCACTTTATACTTTTTTCAACTACAACACATTGGCAGGCAATATTACTAGACTAGGGACAGAGAACATAAAGATCAGTTCATAAACTTTTTCTCTATTTAATTCAGAAAATGGATGAGCTGAGAAAGTCAGACTCTCCAAGTATGATTTGATGAATTACCTATGAATGGTTTTTCCATTTAAAATTATTCCCTTAGCAGAATGGAAAATAGAAAAGCTAAGTAAAAATGTATTTAAGCACTGAACAATAAACCCTCATGTTAATAAAAAAAATTTGAACTACACAATGGAAGCATTTTCCAAAGTAAGTAGTGAAATCCACACATCTTATTTAAAATATACCAAGAACAATGCTCTATTACATTATTAGAAACAAATATGTACAAATATGACAGAAGGATTTAGATCATATGCTTCATCCTATCTTCTGTCTATCTGACTCATTACTAAAATACCACTCTGAGTCTGGATCGTCCACTAAGGATTCCAATAGCTTTTAATATTCCTGGCACATGAAAACGTTAAGAAATTAACAAATGCTATGCTTCCTAATACTGCACCAAACAGTGATTCATCATAATTCACTAAAAAGCAACACTAGCTACTATACTAGAAGAGCAAAGCTCCATATTTTATTTTTCTGCATTCTTCTTAAAACATGGACTACAAACTTTATTTGCAGTTAGCAGTAAAATCTTCCAAACACACCAACTGCTTTTAAATAACACTGTAGAAGAAAAGGTAGGGGTTTTATCTGGGGGAAGAAAACATGGGCAATAGTTAAACTGGAAAAAACATGCATCTCCTTAAAAGCCAGGAAGATGTTAATCTATTAATGTAAGGTACTGTTAAGAATGCTATTGAAGATACTAACACTGAAGTTAATGTTTTCAACAAGATCATATAACATTTGGAATTATGTCTGATACTTAGTACCATATAGTTTGACAGCATCTAGACTAAGCCTTATGCTCATGGTAGAGGGAATTCTTCAGGCTCAAGGGGAGTCACCAAAACTGATAATTTCTCTGTTTTGTGTTGTGACAGAACAAGTCCTAGGAAACAAAAAAGGTCATGTTCATCTTACTCAAAAAATTTGTCAGGGATGAGAAGACCCAGCTCAGAGGTGGGAACAGTATATCTCAGGTCAGTTTTATGACACGAAGGGAATTTAAGACTGCATGGTTCTTCCTACACTATTACTACAAAGACATATCCATACCATACTCCAGCCATACAGATTTGAATGAATAGCAGCAGTCTTTAGATTGCACATGTAGACCTAACTTAGCCAGAACAATTTAGGCTATACAATTTTTAGCATGTAGCTTTGCCAGCTGCTCTTACTTCACAGTCTGTGAATAAAAGGACAAACCAGGGTGCCTATATTGGGTTTCTGCTCTGATTCAGGTCTACAGAAGGTGAGAAGCCTGCAGAGACTAGCTAGAAATTTAGGTGCCAAAAGCTGTATGTTGTCTTTCTCTGTCCAGCTCCTCCAAAACTATAGGAATTAACAATAATTTCTTTATATTGCTATAAAGGATTTAGTTTCTGTGATATAAAACATGTACTGCTGGTTTTTGCAAGTTTCCCTGAAGGTAAAAAACTTTTCTTTCTTACTAGTCCCCAGTAAAAACAAAACAAACCAAATATTCATTTTCTAGATGTACTTAGTGTCCTCTAACCTATCCCTATCTGTTGCTATTACAATAGATAAATACAAAGAAAATAAAACCTGAAGGAAATAGGTCAAATGTACTGTGTTCTATGTGAGTGCAAGTGTTGGATCACAGAAGTGCATTCTTACATCAAGACAATCTCAAAAAATTATTGCAAAGGGAAACTGAAAGGGAAAAGACTGAAATAATAAAGATTATATGGCACTGCGGAAGTTGGCAGAACAGACTAGATTAATGACTTTAAGGCTGTTTACCTATTTTTTAGTGTAAAAGTTGAAAACTGTAAAAATGAGCACTATGTTCTTTCTTTTTCTTTTATATGTAGTAAATGGGACTCACTGAAATATGTGTTATAAGCTTAATTCATATTTAGGTTTTTGAGAACACTTACAAGAAATTAATTTTGCCTAGTTTTCTCAACTGTTTTTTTTTTTTAAAGGAATAGCACATATAGAAGACAGAGTCATTTATAAGTCCTAAAAAGATAAATGCAAATTATCATCTCAAGAAAATCATACAGCTAGTTAGGATGACAAAACAATCAGAGGAAGTATTTCTGAAGCTCTTTCTGGGATCATGGAAGAGAAAAAGGTGACTAGGAACAGTTGGTTTGGATTTGCCAAGTCTAAATCACACTTGACCAACCTGGTTATTTTTAATGATGAATTGAATAGATCTGTGGATGAGGGGAGAGTGGTGGATACCACACACCTTGTCTTTAATAAGGCTATTGACGTGACCTTCCACAGCATCCTGGTATCAAAATTGGGATTGTATTGTCTACAGGGCAGAGCAACCAGATGGGTGAACAACTGGCTGGGTTGTCAGGCTCTGTGGGTAGCAGTTAATGGCTCATACTCAGCCTAGAGGCTGGTTACAAGTGGAGTTTGCCAGGGATGTACCCTGAGACCTACTCTCTCTAATGTGTTCACCAATAATCAGGAGAAGGAGGTGAAACACACCCTCATCAAGTTTGCAAACCTTGCCAAAAGGATGGCTAAAACACTGGAGGGCAGGGCTGCCGTTCAGAGCAGGAATCTGACATTCAACAAGGCCAAAATGCAGAGTCCTGCTCTGGGATAGACTAACCCTGGTGATAGTTCAGGCTGGGCACTGTTGAGCTGGAGAGCAAGGCTGGGGGACCCTAGTAGTGTTGGGGCTATATGAACAGTAGCATGACCAACAGGTCAAGGCAAGTGGCTATTCCGTTCACTCCTCAATTGGTATGCCATGTTGACAATACCGTGTCCAGTTTTGGTGTACTGCTGTAAGAGACACATCAATAAAGTGGGGCAAGTTAAATGGTAGGGCACTGGGATGGGCACGGCTGGAGCAGTGGAGAGGCTAAGAGGTTCAGCCCAGAGAAGAGGTGCTGCAAGGGGACCTAACAGCAGCCTCCCCAGTACCTACCAAGAGAAGTCACCGAGTCACTGAGAAGGGAAAGTCTGCTCTTTATTGAAATGTATGGCAGAAGAACACAGCACCGTGGTTATAAAATTGACTGGGACAAAGATTGGTCTGACTGGACATGTGGGGGAAATTTTCTCTGAGAAGATAATTATGCAGTGCCCAGGGAGGCTGTGCAGTTTCCATCCTTGGAGGGTTTCAAACCCACATGGGTAAAAGCCCTAGGCAACCTGTCTGAATTGTCTAAACAGTTTTTTGAGCAGGGTTTTGCTCTTGGTGATCTTTCAAGGTTCCTTCCAACCTAAATTAGACTATGACATCCTTAAAAACAAGAAATACAACATTGATAAGTGCCTAGTTGAAAGCACATCTTAATCTTTCAATGGGCCACCCACCTCTTTCATTATTCATTCCTTTAAATGGAGCTTCAGGAATTGAATAAGGATACAACATGAGCAAGTTTTTGAAAAAAAGTATGTTGAACACAGGCTATAAACATGTTAACCGTCTCCAAAATTCAAATTGACTAACTAAATTTCCTAACTAATTTTCCTCTGCATTTGTTTACAAATCATATGAAGTGAAATCTTTTAAACTTCACTGAAAGGAACAATCTGGATATTAGAAGTCTGTACGTGCCCCCTACTACTGCTCAGTAAGGGGCTTGGTGGACAAATAATCATGTTTATGCCTTTTCAGTGGTTATAGAAATGTCCTTAATTAGGAAAATGTATTTTTGGCATTTTTGAATTCAACCTGTTTTCAAGAGATGAGGATTCACAGAAACACATTAGCAAACTAAATACTGATTTTTCAGTTCTACACCTGATTTTTTAAAATGTTTGCAGCATTCTTAGCAGCAAATGCCTTAATTTAGAAGCCTCTGCAAACTAAACATAAGAACAAAAATTTGTGCAGTTAATACACATTTACCTTCTTCAACTGTCTGTACAAAGGCTCCTGAAGAACTCCAATTTGTTGTAAACCCAAAGCTGCGACTGTGGCCAGGTCTCTGGTTTATGCTGATTCTCATTTCACTGTACTGTTCCTGAAAAATAAAACATGACACTACAGTATCTGGTATCACAGGAATCCAAATGAGGGAAAGGTTATCCTCTAAATAAGTGAGGCTGCTCACAATGTGCACTTTAATCATCTATTATTAGCATCACAGATAAAGGAAACAGTATAGGAAGTCAGTTAACTAACTCATTTGCTTTTTATTCAAACAGGTGTTCTTTCAGTTCGCATTTATATTTTCTCTACACGTACATTCCACTCTGCATTTCTATTAGTTTAAATGTTTTGTTAACACAATGCTACAAAATTTAAGATCTTGGAGGAAATTAAAGGCCTAAATGAGTCTTCTTGGATAGTCTTGTGAATTTGTTGAATGTACTGCCTCCTGAGAGAGCACCAGAGATGTGAAAAAACTAGATACCGGTAATCAATCTTATTTTTTTTCTTGCACATCCCACAGTGAACATCATCAGCTTACTTTAAGCTCAATGCTGCAATCAGATTTACTTAAGTGAAAAATTACTCTTTTTCTTTTGTGTGAAATACTACTAGCTTGCTATGGAGACCTTAGATAATAAAATTAATACCAAAATTAGCTAAATTCAGCTCTTCCATTCTAGTGGACTTCCAAGATGCTTTCAATATCTGCATCAAACCCTAACATTACCACTTTAAACAACAAAAATATTTGAATAGGAAAACATTTTGAAACACTTGCTTTCAATCCCAAACTATATAATGAGAATGTGTTGCATACATTAACATTTTAATGTGAAATCATTAAAAACAACTGAAATACCCAAGTGCATGCTATGCATTTCATTATCAGGAAACTGACATTGTAATAAAAGGGAAAAAAAATAGACTTTTTCTGTCAAATAATGTTAAAACAGATATACTCCAGCAACATGTGCATGGAAGAGACCCAGTATGCTTTTATACACACATTAAATGGACACCTATGTTTTAGCCGCCTAGTGAACCAGCATTCCTGAAGGGTGGGATTCATCTTTCCTAACTTAAAATATTTAAAACTCTAGAAATCTGTGCCAATTCCCCAAAGCTCCTGTGTTGGTAGGATACAACAGGAAGCTACAGGGAGCACTGCACAAGCAGATGCAGCCAGCCAGAGTCTCTGGGAGGTGCAGCCAGAGGAGGCTTCAGCAGTACCTGAGCACTGGATACAGAAGAAAACAACATTGCAAGGCAACATTCTGAGGTATGGTCTCATGTTACAGGAATGTTCCCGGGAAAACACTTCCCCTTACAGCCCAGGGGGCTGTTAAGTCTTTTTCTTCACAACACAGCTACCAGCGTGCAAATGCTCCTGTTCAACTCAAGTCCTTAGGTGAGTATATTAAAAGTGAATCTACTAACAGGTTAGCACACTCTGATAGAGAACATACAAACCTTTGGAATATGAGTGTGTTCCTGTCTTCTTATTTTTTTCCACTATCCCAACATGACTCTTCCAACCTATCTCTTGTCAGAGGAGTAATGTGACTTTGTACACTGAACTTCATCATTTGGATAGGTCATCTCTAAAACAGTCAGTGCTCCACAGACCTGGTGTTACTGCCCGGATGACTAGTGAACTATATCAATCTCTCATCTCTGGCAATGATTTACAAACAAATGGAACTTGCATTCCTTAAGTTCCAGTTTGTTAAGTTATAACACAACACAAGCTGTCTTTTTTTTTTTTTAATTTTTAAAATAAAACACCCATATTATTCACTTGTAGGAAGGACTATTTATAATCTCTTGACTAATGATGAGAAAAAAAAATAATATGGACCTAGTATATGCTATTCTCATTTGCCATGCTGAAAGAGATTCTAAGAAGCCATATCTAATCTATGTTTTCACTGATTAGAACAGAAATTCCTCTGCCTGTTTTTGCTACAAGACAGAAAAAAAAATTATGATCCCTTTCCTTATACAGCAATCACAGTTTCAAAAATTTAAGATAAATTCACTGCAATGGCCAAGGGGTATCAGGAACTGCAATATGTTCCTTTTCCACAAGTGATTAGGAAGAAGAATGGTTCAAAGTCATCTAATTTCTGAAAAGATTATATGGGAAGTGATTTCATAAATCAGCATCTAAGGCCTTACGACCTTCACTCAAGCACAATTACTGGCACAATTCACTGGCACAATTAACTTTTACAGCAGCATCAGGAATGCAAAGAACTAATCTCTAATCTCTCAAGCGGTATAAAGCACATTCTCAGATATTACAGAAAGGTATCAAAAATCAAAGCTGTTGCTGGTCATTTTTTACACGTGAAACATGCAAACAGTTGGAGGAAACAGCACTTGAAGATACATATTTCAAAAAGAACACAAAGCCCCAACTCCTGGATAAGCACATACGCAAAGAGATGGCGAATTACTACAAAATTAATGTGAACATTAATGAGATTCAAGTAAATAGCTAAAAAAAGAGAGAAGGAACTCAAGCCAGATGGAAAAAAGAGGATACTATGATACTGATGTTTATGGCTAGCCTTGGAAAAGCTGATCTTTATTTTCCTCCACCAGTTTAAAAGTGCAAATGAATGCTAGAGCAGTTCAGGTAATTTATCTAACTGACATACCTGACTGTGTCACAATGTGTTAATTTGGAGAAAAAACAAAAAACTTTCCAAGCGCTAAACAATATTTAGAAAAACTATTTTCATTTAGAATAATAAATAAAATTAAGCACATGGCATATGAAGGGTAGGGAAAAATGCAGCAAAAGAAACAATTTTTTTTCCAAATATTCTCTTTCTCACGAATTAAATCAAAAGAAACAGAAGATCTCTGAGCTGTCTTCTTACTGCTAGAAAAATACTTGCATTAGATGAAATTTTATATATTTTATCTTTTACTCTGCTGTAGCATTCAATTACACCAAGTAATCACATTATTTCCACACTTACCATGGATTTTGAATCCTCAGGCTCTGTTGGACTCGTAATTTCTGCAGAAGATGCAAGTGAAAGAGAATCAGAAGGAATGCCATACTCAGGTTTAAGAATACTGCTTCCAGCATCTTGGTCGTGGGATTTTACAGGTAATGCCAAAGTAGGAGCAGGTGTTGACTGAACACCTTCTTTTTCCTCCTCTTCCTCCTCACCTCTGCTTCTGAATGCACTAGTGGAGAGAGGGTGTGCAGAGTCTGGTTGTGAAAAGGAGACGCTGGTGAACAAAGTTTGAGTTCTTTTAGCTTTTTCTACTTCTCCATTGTATTTCAGAGTATCATCCATCTAGGACAAAAATAACAGTTTGGTAAATATGTGCTTCTAAAAAAAATTCTTTAAATCTTTCAGTGATCTTAATATTTAACAAAAACACCTCTCACCCTTTCAAGCAAATTCTGGTTTTTGTACCCATTACTAAAGAAGAGAAACATATTTTTTTCTCTTTAAATTCTTGCAGAATAAATAGGCCAGACTTTTTAAGATAAACTTGTTAAAGTCATCTGCTTAGAATTATTTGCATTCTTACCATTTCTTAAATTTAGACAAATAAGGATTTAGGAGAAAGCTATGAGAATCAACATAGTAATGTGGCAGGGGGAGAATCAATTTCATTTTTTCAGTGCTTTACTGAGCAGACAAATTTTAGGTTAGCATAAAATTTCAATTTCAACAAAGTCAGCAGAGCAGAGGAAACTTACATCACCTGAAAAATTCGTCTTTACCACTTAATTATGTTAACTTAGCTCCAGATAATTACCTCCAACAATGACAGTTTTTGTATGGCACACTAAGGAGACTTACACAAGTAATAAAAAGAATATTCTACCAAATATAGTTACTAGCTTTAATTCCAGGAGTATGTTTAAGAACAGAAACACAAGTAAACATCCAAAGCCATGACAGAACTGCCTGCTCTATTAACACAGCCTTCATCATACAGCAGAAAACTTTTTTAAAAGCAACAAAACTTTAAAACTCTACTGTTCCCCCAGCTATTAAAGACCCACATTTACAAACTTCAGGAATGAAGCGGAATTTTACCGTGAACGACCGTGGAAGTGACGAGATTCCTCTTGACTGGACACCAAAAGGTCTTGGTGTAACCACAGATGTTAACCTAGAGGTATCAGTTTTCTGGTAAGTTCTCGGGAGAGAAGCTGAAACCTGAGCTGACCCAGTTTGAGCTGAGTAGCGAGTAGACAAAAGAGCAGAGCTCTGCTCCTCTGCCAGGCTCTTTGGCAGAGCAGGAGCTTCTTGAGCAGCCGAGCTCTCCGGCAGGTTCTCCTTGGGCAGCTGTGAGGCATATTCACTTTTGCTGTCCTTAGTGCTGTAGGAAGTATCTTCTTCCAAAAGGTAATCTTTTGCTGCTGACCATGTGGAAGGTGCTTTTTCTTCACTAAACACATCGTCATTCAGTGAATACCTCCAGCTGTGTTCCTGTTTTTGCTGCCCACAGGAGTCTTCATCTCTCCCCTCCCTAGGGGGACAGAGCGTGTTAGAACACCAAAGTGACCCGACAAAGAGGCAGGCCCTAAGTCTTTCAACTACTGAATGTTCAAGGCAGAGCATAAATCGAAAAATACATCTCCAGTAAATTAAAATGAATGGCATAATTTAAAAATATTAGTATTTTTGTATCTTTTTCAATCTACCTTCTCCCCCCTCCTCCCCATTTCAACACTCTCATAGCACTCAGGGATACTACTGTCACATTTTCAGGCTGCCGCCATGACAGAAATTTATATTTGCCAAGAAAATTATATAGCCATCCAAATTACATATCCCCAGAAACTGATATTTAATTTAGGAAAGAATGTAAAGAAGGTAGTGCCATAACACTGCCTGAACTCTATAACTCTGGTTGACATTTCTGCTCTATGAATACACTATGCTGAATTTTAGATAACTAAATAAGATGGTGTCCTGAAGTTCAGATTATTATCCTTTTTGTGCTATTCATTCCTTTGTCATAAAGGAACAACCACCACCTGGATAATCTTTACCACATAATTTTTAAGATTCTGATGATATTGGATATGCAATACAATTAGCATCCATATTTTTATTCAAGCAATTAATTTTTGTCCTCACAACTAAAAAAATTCAGAAATCCAAAACATTCTGGGTTTAAATTCATTAAAATTTCTTTTATGAATACATGCCATTCCATTTTAATACCTCAACTCAGTCATACGTGCATTTTAAGCAAATAAATAAGACTGTCACCAGTAGAAATGGTACTGTGCAGTTTACACTTTTTACTCTTCAGAGATTAAATACTCAGAGGAACAACTAGGGATAAAGGGAAAATCAAGTAAAAGTTTACAGCTCTGTAACATACATTAAAATTCTGGCTGTAATTATTCACAGTGGCTAAAAGAATAGCAAATATAGTGGTAGAATAAAGAGAAATAGTTAAGCTTATCCAAGAATAAAAAAGGCAACTATTCAGTTCAACACTATTGTTTTAACTAATTTCAAAAGAATGCAAATATTGACTTCTCAATACATTTATTTATAGATAGCAGAGCAAAATATCATTTATAGAGCAAAACTATTTAACATTCTGTGCAAAGACAGCATTAGTAAACCACATTCAGCCCTCCAATTGCCTAGATTTCTGCACTGTATTTTGCAACTAAAATTGTTGAGATCTCTGCAGAATCAATTGCAACTTGGCTACAAAAGCTGCTCAAGAATTGAAAGGAATAAAAATGCTCAAATTTAAGTTCTTCAACATAATACTCCCATTAGGGCCATTACCTCTCCTGCTGCATTTTTTTCAGTGTCTTGGTACTCCTTCCAGACACTTCAGAGGCTCTCCTTTCAATTTCTTCTCTCTCTTCCTTTTTCTTTTGCAATTCTGAAGTGTAGCTCTTTCTACGGTTCTTCCACTTTGCTAGATCCTATTAGAATAACATGAATGTATCCCATCAGATTTTCTCAAGACCCCACAGAAGTACAGAGGCATCTCATCACATGCTATGCTACTTATAGCCTTGATTTTATTCGCATTGCTGCATCACAGCCATATTTTAATGTACCTTTCTGCTAAATGATAAAAGGGTTCTCATATTTCAGTTAGGCTTGCAGGCTCACTGCCTTCTTAAGTTAGTAATTTTAATTATTGGACTACATGTGGAAAGGCACATAATTTTGCTCCATTTTTCCCCTCCTTAGAATGTTCAATTTTTTTCCAGAATACTTTACCCAGTGACACATAGTTGAAAACTGATGCAAATGCCATCTGTATTTCTTTGCTGAAGGCTTTGGAGTTTGGGATATTATTATTTTTCCAAATCACTATTATGTTAGACTGATACATTAGCTTGAGAATAAACATGCTTTAAATTCTAAATTGAAAACATATATTACTATATTTTCCTAATTTCTGTAAAACCACAATGTGAACTCTAAATAGTGTCCATGAAATACCAGAGCTGAGTTAAGGAAAGTACTGAATATCAGAACTGAGATGGCTGAGATGCATTAAACAAACAGCTATGAACTTCTTGTTCAGTGCTTTGTTCTTAATTTCAGTTTCTTTTTGATACTCATTGTCAAGCAGAGATTTTAATAAAATCAAACATCTTCAGATACCATTATGATACTGTGTAAAGCTACCATACAGTTTACAACCTGGATTTAAGACAGAATTATTAAGAGATAGAAGCCTCAAGAATTTGCACAACAAAGTATTATTTCCTCCCCCCTTTTCCCAAAGGATCAAATACTAAACATTCCAATCATTTCTTAAAAAAAAAAAAGAATCACAAATTTCAGATAACACATGAAGCTATGCCCTAACTTTTCTTTATGTCATCAGAAATCAAGCCTGATGGTTTTATTACAATACACACAAGTCTTATCCTAAAGCATTAATCCGAATCTTATGGTAATATTTAAAATAATTTCAGTTCTGCATTACACAGACATCCCCAAAACCACTGGTAGTTGCACGAGATGGATCATTTTAGAAGACAGCCCATGAGTTGCTGCACACATGCCAAAGTTTGTTTACAAGGGACACTGAAGGCAGTCCTTCAAAGAAGGACATACAAAGAGAGGTGAAAAAGAGTCCTTACTTCTTGCCACTTTAGATCTTGTTCTTGCAACTGTTCTTTTATCTTTTGTAGCTCTTCATAACGGATTTTGCGCAATGACTGCAGCTCCTCTGCACTGACATCGTTCAAAGATTTACTCCTAGGAAGAAAAAACAGCACTCAGCTTTATAACATCTTAGCTATCATTTATGCAAGTGAAACCTTCAAGGGGGGAGAGATTTCTATTAGTAGAACTGAGTGCTCATAAGTGTTATTTCAAATAGAGCAGGAAACACATGGGCAGCTGAACGAACAAGGCTGGGACATGCTCTAGCGCCAGCACGCAAGTCATTAGTTGGACATTTGAGCAAATAAAATCAGGTTAAGGGAATAAGCAGCTCCATAGCAGCTCCATGTTGATCACTCACATTGAGCTTCTCGTATCCAACTGCTACTTCTGTTCAAACTTATTATTTGTATTGATCTTGTTCCTTCCTTTGACACAAAAGGCATTGCCCCCTCCCTGAGTCCAAATTCCCATCCTTTGACTTCTCTCCTGTAACAGCCCCACTATCACCTCCCGTTCTTTTGTTGCTTAAGCTAAGCATGGCTAACGTAGCCATCTTCTTACTGATTTCTTCAATGTGGCTACAAGTTTCCCGAACTTCTGCTCAAAGTAGAAGTTCAGGAAAGTTCATCTTTCATGCTCCCTCCCCTGCCCCATGCTGTTTTTTCCTTTATTCTTTCACACTACGTATGATAAACATAACAGGATATTTAATTCAGATATAGAACAAGACTCCTGCTCAGATTTGACCACAAGCCTCTGAGACACTAAACCAAATGCAGGTGCTTCATTGTAAGGTTCAATGCTGTAATATATAAAATGAAAGCTAGTTTCCTGAGGTTTGAGGTTTTGTTGTTTGATTTGTTGAGGGAGTTTTGTTTGTTTGTTTTCAAAAATACCTTTGTTTTCATTTATCTGAAGTATGAATGATGGGGAGTGTAACCAAGTTCTAATAGGACTTGAAAACATGGCACTTCTCTGATATGATGGAAAATCAGATTGAAACCTAAACTGATTCAGCACAGAGCCTTGCTCTAATCTGTTACATTCCAACAGAGGTCTGAACTAACAAACCAGACTCTCACTTCCTCCCAAGAGGCCCAATTCACTTTTGTTGGTAACATAAGACTTTGGACTTTGGCCTCTAGAAATAAAGACGAAGGCATTAACTCATTGTATCTGTTTGCTTGTCTATTTTCTGAATGGGAAGAGTGCCAAATTTAGCAAAAATCTCCTGGTCACTATTGCAGAAACTCCTGTACAATTCTTTTCCTCTTTTTTTATGCTTAAGTTACATCATGTGTAGAAATGGTTTGGGATAACCAAATTCTACATAAAAGTTGTATCAAATTTATTCCAAGTGAGTTCAAGAACACTTATATAACTACAGTTTCCACTTATTTCTCTTGAGTTATTATATCTGCCTGCAACAAAATAAGAAAATCAAGACCTAAATACAATGTACCCTAAGTACAGTTATATTCATACCAAGAAACAGGATGTTAGTTTTAATTTTAGTCTAGACTTAAAAATCTAACTACTGACTTGAGTCTTCTGAGTCTCCCTCCCCTAACATTTAACAACTTCTGAGACGCTTCTTCTGGAAGCATTTAGTAATTTATCAGCTCTGCCTCAGAGTAAAAATAGAGAAGTAGACAAATAAATACATTTACATTAAAAAAAATAATTAGAAACCAAATACTGAACATGTCATCACAAATTAAGTGGAAAAATTCTTTCTCTTTGACTCGCAGTACATCATAAACAACATCTAAGTTCACATGACACTAACCAATAAGTTTATCACTGAGGATTCAATAACCTGGAGGATATAAAATAACCACCGACCATTCTCCAATCCCATGATAAATATCATGTTGTTAATTATTTTCAGGTTCTAGGTGTACAGCTTTCAAGACAAAATGTGTACTGATCTTCCTTTACATTTTTCAATGTTTTAAAGTCTAATTTAAATACAGAACGTCAAATACTTCAGTAGGAAGAAAATATTAGACCTGATTTTCAAAGTGCCTGATAACTATAACTTGGATACACTAGATGCCACAGAGAACTTTTGCCATACACACAGCTTTTAGTCTTCTACATTCGTTACGTAAATTGCCAAAGCACAGAACAACAAAGCGTCATGCACAAGTTGTTTTCAGCATAAGTTTTTAGCTACTGTGCATGCATAAAGATGTAAAGAGGAAAAAAAAAGGCATAATGATCTTTCAAGCTTTCATAAAACTTACCCTTGCTCATCAGAAAGCTTTTGAAACAGTCTGAGAAATCAGAAACCAAAAAAGAAAAGATTCAGTGTCTTGATATTGATAACACTCACACCATTAGTATACCAGCACTCTTACTAAGTAAGTGAAAATTGAAAGCCTGGGAACCAGCCAGCATGGAATAGCACATTGGGAATCGGACACTAGTCAAAAAACACACCAGGACTTGCATGATATGCAAGTTGGGCAGAACTGACAGAATAAGGCTGCCTGCAAGTTTCAAACACTTTGATTTAGCAATACTGCACGAATAGAGCCTTGTATTAATTCTGCACCACTTATTCCAATGCTGCTGAACAGCATGATGCTCAAAAGAGACTCATTTCAAGAAATTGAAAATTTCTCAAAATTAATGCCAATTTGAGTCCCAACAAGAAGCGTGGCTTACAGAGGCTGTCTTCTTGTTACTTCAAGCATTTCTGATAGTAAACGAAAGTAATACTTGGCTTGGACAAGAATAAAAGGCCTTATATAGACATTTAGCAAATTAAGTCGTGAATGCAATTAATCAGGGTAATTACAGAAGATTTTTTTAGTATTCTTAAATATATTTTATGATACAGGTATTTTATGCTGTTGAATGAATTCTTAAAATGTGCAATATTTTCAAGCACTTCAAAAATATTCCTCAGTGAAGCTTGCATTTAGTTACAGTATTAAGCTTAAAAATTAAATGCAGCAACATCAAAGTATCAACTGGAACACAGAAGTGTCTTAGTCACAAAGTAATGATGCATAGCTGGGAGAACTGCAACTTGCAATGCCGTATTTTCAGAGCTAAGGAAACATTTGAAACTCCACTCTCCCCTAGAAAGCAGAAAATTCAAAGGAGAGCTAGGAAGTAGTTAAGAAATAGTTTTCAGTCAGATGAGAAATTTTGAGAATAACAGGAAAGACTTAGCAGAAAGTATGAATCAGGACTGTATGAAAGTAGGTGGAAAATACTGGCAGAATAAAATATGTCACAGTGGAATTTAATATTACATAGACATACAACTTGTATGCACCATGAGTTCAGGCAAACAAAACACTAATTTTTTCCTTCACTTCATCTAATCATCTCAGAACTGTGGCAGGACAGTTTACGAGCATTTTCATACTTAGGTGCAAGCAAGAATATCAGAATGCCCATTTCCAGAATTTGTCATTAAAGAATTAATGTGTTTCAGAAATGTTTTCACCTATTATCTTGCAAAATAAAAGGAAATATTTCTAGCCTCCAAAGACTTTTGAATAATCACTATTCCTGTTCAACCATTGAAAGAAACTTATGCAGAACTTTAGCCTGATGGAATGATAACATATTTTCTCTATAGTGGCAGCCTAAAATTAGAAAACATTATATTTTTTTGTTGAAAATATGGTATTGCAGTCATGGGCTCTTATTCAAAGCAAATAAAAAGCTTTTTCCGGGATGACATGAACAAACAGCAGATTGGCACTCTATGAATGGTTCAGCACAAGACGAGGCTTTTCTGAATGGAAAGGGTTCAATGGCACTCAAGCACAATCTGTGCAGGACACAACCTGACCTCTCCACCATCTGCCGTTTCTTGTGTCTAACTTTGCTGGCCTCCCTGATTGCTTCCCACTTCTTCCAGTCTTCTTCACTGCATGGACCTGGGATAAAATTTACTGGCTGTATGTTGCCTCCAACCTTCCAAGATTCAATCTTGCGGGTCAGCATATCATCCTTCTTATGGTGGGAAGATGGGGACAGTACTCTGCCGTTGCTCTTTCTTTCCTCCAGTGTCGTGTTTTTTTCAAGTAAACATAGAAATTTGGATCGGATCTCTTCTGGAAGACTCCATGGATCAGGAAACAGTGCTGGGTGATACTTGTCAGGAGCACCCGACAAAGGCACCTCTTTTTTCTGAAAGAGGACTTTACGGAAAATCATGTCATCCTTTTCCAAATCTGGAATCACAGGTTGGCCCTCTCTGGGTTGCAGGATTATCTCACCCTCTAGAGGAGGCTCTTGATCAGAGAATTTTTTTAAAAACCGAGGGTCTTGAAGAACAACTTGATTCACATGGAAAGCCCCGGTTTTCCGAACGAACAAGTCGTCATTTTCCAAATCTGGATACAGATATCCATTTTCCTCATCTCCTTGCTTGCATCCTGGTATAAAGGAAACATTCTTTCTACATTTTATGAGCCTAGGGCCAGAAGTGGGATCAATTTTGGTCTCCGTTTCAGAAGACATGTAGTCAGAGTATTTTTGCAGGGCCTGAAGTAACGAAAACTGACTGAAGCATATAAAACAAAAGGAGGGAAGTAAAAATATCATTAAGCAGCAAGAGACAAGCAGATCACAATGTATTGTGATATACATTTGGTTTAGACTTGCAGTATCCCAAGCAGTACAACTACACCACTTGTCATCCACCACCACGGACTGTAGCACAGCACACGTCAACCAACGCAAAGGTATCACAGCATACTAACCTGCTCAGAAACATCACGCCTACATGCTCACACACAAAGCCAGTAACCCTATGCAGCATGTTATACTTCCACATCTATGTGTTTCAGAAGACCAGCAACTTACAGCTACACTAAAAGAAAAAATAAACCAAAACCACAACAGCAAAAGAGTAATAACCAAAAAAGCACGACATCATGGGACATGGTTTAATTTCATTTAGCTGTTGCACACCCAGACATTTCTTTTTGATGCAGCAAGAGAACAACTCATGCAGCAGTATCAACCTGGGCTGATCAGAAGACTCCATGATTTTTCCTTCTGCAATCTGTGACAATGAGCTTCTCACATATTCAGCAGTTGGCTTATAGCTCTGATCCCTTCTGCAACTATTGTTCCAGTCAAAAATTGGTCTTGGTTGATTAGCAACAATGGTACAGCTTTGTTTGTAAGCAAATTCCTCATCCTCAGAATCTGATTTCTTTCTACTGTACAGCAGCACAAAGAATGAGCAGAGGGAAAGAAAAAAACCCATGAAGTGTACTCATTGAATAAAATGCACAGTTGGCAAAAAATGCAACAGTATTACAAAAACAGTATTTCAACTATTTTCTAAAAAAAAAAAAAAAAGGAAAAAAGAAAAAAGAATAAAACTATCCTGCTGCTATACTGGCAATGAAAATAAAAAATAAAAATAGGGTCACAGAACTACACTTTATTTGCACACAGGAGAGAAACAGGCATGCATCAAAACGCACCTGAACCCTTGAATCTCTTTATACCAGGGTTTAAAAGAGGATTTCTTGATTTTTTTCCATAGTAATTCTTCTTCTGGAGTCCAAAACTTAGGAAGAAATTTGTCAAAAGCAACAACTGTATGTGATGCTGAAGAACTTAGCTTGCGAAAATAGAAATCATCTTTTTCAATGTTTGGGATGCCTACTTCTTCCTCGTCCTCATCAAAATACCCAGATAATTCTGAAGGATTGTTAACTCTTGGTTTGTTTTCCTCTTTAGTATCCAACTGCCTGTGCCTCCTCTGGTTACTGTTCAAAATATCCAATCAGTTAAGATATTTTAGGAGCAACTTGACATAAAGAATGCAAAAAGACATGCTTTTTGGCTCAGGAGTTCAGCCTTGTGAATGAAGCGTATTAGTTCTCAATTCCATCACTGCAGCACCAGAAATAATAAGATATATTAAATAAAAAATAAAATTAAAAAAAAGTTAAATGGTTATATCAGCATCATATTTCCTCTGACAAAAATACAAAGTTTGACAGAAAAGGCATATCAAATTATCAGCTGTGTTAAAATGCCGATTAGAAGACTAACTTTACAGAGTTATTAATGGACTGCAATAGTTACTGGATCTTGGATTAGTATCTCTGACCTCAGTGGTTCAAGCACTGCAGCTAGTGGACCAGCTGGATAACTTTCTTGCGAGCAAGATTTAGGAGAGTCATTGCGCAACACGAAACGGTGTCCAGGTGCAGCAGAGCTTACAGGGCTCTTTTTGACTAGAAATCTACGTTTTGCTAAGTCATCCAAAACAACATCAGGCAGCCTTCTTTCATCTTCTGAATCAGACCCACTGTCATGCTCATAGACCATCTGCAGGGAAGCTGGATTTGTGAGCCCACACTCTGCTCTGCTATTTTGGCAGGAAGCTACGGGATTTGTTTCATGTCCACTGAGGTTGACCAAAACAGGAATAGAATGAAAACAGTGAAGTCACAAAGGATGAAACCCAAGAACTGCCCACTAATCTCATCGGTATGCATCAAGAAGCCGGACAACTGAAATTCATCACCATATTTCGGAAAGGGTTTAGTGAGAAACTAAAACCATAGGTCTATATCTCGTGAACTTGCATTTAAGATCATTTAAATACCCTCTACCTGGAGTATGATCAGCTTCAAAGCATTACTCAAACATAAAAAACCAAAAACACCAACCACACAACCACACCAAAACATCCCCCTGGTTAAAATATTGAAAATCAAATACTTGACTTTGCATTGCAGCAACAGCAGCTGCAAATCATTTATTTAAAAAAATTCTAAATCAAAGCCCACTTTACTAAGACCACACACCAGTACCTTGAAAACGTTCCATCTGACTCGGTGAAGACAGGACTTGCCCAGCTCCTCCTATTGTCCTCATTCTTCTCTGTCCTCTTCTTCCTTAATGGTGCTGGCACATAAGCTGTCTGCTTGTTTTTATTGGGTAAGAACCGATTGAAGTCAGTGGTAGGTTTTGGTTCAATCACAGATATCCTACGGTAAGACCTGTCATCTTTATGGGAGTCGTGCATTTTGAAAGGCAGTTCTGAGTCTGTGTCACTGTCACAACCTTAGAAGAAAGGGGAGACAAGGGAAAGCACAAACATTATTCTCTAGACACAAGCTTCTAGCTAGAGCTTGGATCAAAATCTTCTAAAATTTAACTCCATATTTGAGATGTTCTGGCTGCAAATTTGCTGAGCTACTGACAGGACAGTAGGATAGGTATTTTTAGAAGTTTGTGGCAAAGCTGCGATACGATCCATTAAGCTCAATTTGGTTTGCATGACCCTGCTACATTTGTTCCATTCTTTCATTATCACATTCTTTCGTTATCACAGGAAACAAAGTGCTAACCTCTAGACTGAAGACATGAAAGAGCATATAAATTTTTAATTAAATAATATTTCCCATGTAAATTTACTAACAAAAACAAGTTAACAGCAAATAGTACAGCAACATGTTCGTCTCACCAGATTAATGCCCAGTAGAAGCCCAGGGTATATCATGTACTGAACATGGCTACACATTGCTTTGCTCAGATAAGAAATGCTCCACGTGGCCTCTGCCCAGTGATTTAGTTTTATTCACATGAAACAAAATCCAGAAGCTCACACTTTTTATAACTTTAGACTACAAGTTTGTATTGAACTTTAAAACGGTAGAGAAACACAGGTTAGAATACAGCTTTAGGGATTCAATGTCACAAACTGTCTTCTTGTTACCCTTATTTCCATGATATTTCCTATCAAAAGTAACAAATACTATTCAGTATTGAATATTGAATTTCACAAATGAAGTGAAAACATAGAAGTTTGACATAAGCACCCTAGGAACGAGGCAAGAGACTTTTGCAACTGGTGAATTTTAGGTGATGACATCAAGACCTGATTTCTACCAGTTTTCCTTATTGAACACTGCACATACACACACCCTAAGGCAGCAGTGAGAGCAAGAGTTCCAGTAACCCTTCCTAGGAAGATTTGTGTGAGCAGTGCTTTGTTTCTACCATCTGTTAAAGGTCAATATTTGCTTAAGCAAAATGCAACTGCAGCAGTTTCAAAACCAGAGCCGACTTTCAAGCCAATTTAAGTACTGGACACCCAAGTACTAGCTCCACACATTGTCTTCTATACTCCTATACTCCTATATGACACATGTCAACAAAAGATTTTAAAGATAAAAACATACCTTCACTGCCACCTTTTAAGGTTATATCTGATGAAAAGCTTGTGGAGGATCTTGATCCAAGAGAGTCCAAGCTATCAAAAGAATCGTCTCTTTTATGGCTAGCTGAAGACGAAAAGGGCTCTCCCCGGTCAACGTACCAAATATCACCGTATCCACTATCCCTGCCACTTCTGTTCAGGTGGCTGGATTCTTCAAGTGCCTAGGAGAGTAAGTTTTGAAAAGTCTTTTACAATAATTTAAGGTGCAAATGTTACTCATGAGTTATAACTCAAAAATTTTTAAAATGCATTTTGAGTTCACAAAAACACTTCAACAAAGACTACTGCAAACCTCTAAAAACAACACACACAACAGCTTGGATAGGAGATTCAATACAAGGTCTTAAATTTCTCTTATTTCAGCCAAAGGGAATCGAAATTGGGCTATTCACAATCTACCACATTAATCAGAGCAGGTGGATTCTGAAATTCATATGGGTAGCAGAAGAACCCATGTAAGCTAAAAATCATTCTTTTCGCATGGACCTTGATAGCAAGCAAAACAAATAAAATAAGTGACTATGTTGTCCAAATTAATAATAAAATTAACCCCCCCAAGAGACTGTTTAGAATTGATGCTGTAATGTGTAACAAACTACAAAATTCAGGCTATTTGTTTAGTGTCCTTTTTTGGATTCCTTACCTTAGTCAATGCTTGCCCTAATAAATTCTCAAAGGCTTTAAGACTGAGGTATGGACCATTATAATGGGGGTTACTTTGAGCTTTTCTCCCAAGCCAGTATAATGTAATCAAAACCTAAAAACAAACAAACAAGCAAAAAACCTAAATACAAACTTAATTACTTTCCACATACCAGCATAAAAGAACCTCAGCATGCTGCTAGAGATGTTTGGACAATGAACTGTAACATCTTGTTTACAGTATTAGCTATGATTGCCACCAAAAACAATGAAGGAATGTTATGATGCATCTAATGTATGTCCAGTAAGCCGACAAAAGTACTGTTTCCAATAATTACATTGATTTGGGCAAGTAAGCTGCATAGAGATCATCGTAAAATGGCACTAATTTATATC
Source organism: Pseudopipra pipra (assembly GCF_036250125.1). Lineage (NCBI taxonomy): Eukaryota > Metazoa > Chordata > Aves > Passeriformes > Pipridae > Pseudopipra > Pseudopipra pipra. Next base: position 68,605,735 of record NC_087550.1, on the reverse strand, counting down.
AGATAAATGAACAGATGAAGAATAAAGTAAACATGATAGTACCATAAACAGAAGTGTTTAAAAATAATTAATCAGAATTAGTGTGAAATTGTTTCAGAAAATATTGAAGTAGATGTGTCTTACATTTTTCACTCTTCTGTTGGTTTCCTCTGGTCTGAAGCAGGGCAGAAAGTGAGGAAAAGAAAAGAAAATCTTTTAAAATAGCTGACTTAAAATGTAATCATTATTCAAGATTTAAAAGGTTCAAGACCAAATAGCAGTAAACATAAAATATGAAACTATGACTGTCCCAAAAGAAATAAAAACATTTCACTTTGAATACATAGGCATAACTCTGTACTATTTCAATTGTTACATACAGAGTGAGAAACTAGCTGATCTATTGCAGTTTCTGTTTTGAGAGGTACACAGAAAGGCTCTATGATTTTTTAATTACCTTTAATTTAGTTACTGACAAAACAGAAGTGGAAAACAAGCTGTTGACTTTGGGAAATATAACCTCTATTAGCCAGGAAGATCACAGAATGGTATGGTTTGGATTGGAAGGGGTCTTGAAAATCATCTAGATCCAACCCCACTGCCATGGGCAGGGATACCTTCCACTAGACCACATTGTTCAAAGACCCATCCAAGCTGGCCTTGAACACTTACAGGGATGGGGCATCCACAACTTTTCTGGACAACCTGTTCCAGTGCCTCACTACCCCCAAAGTAAAGAATTTCTTCCCAATATCCAGTCTAAACCTACCCACTCTTTCAGTTTAGTCATTTCCCCTTGTCCTATTACTACATGTCCCAGTAAAAAGTCCATCTCCAGCTTTCTTGTAGGTTCCCTTTAGGTGCTGGAAGGCTGTGACAAGGTCACCTTGAAGCCTTCTCTTCTCCACGCTGAACAACCTCAGATAGTCAATTCCATATGAAAGGAGATTTAATTGTAACTTTTTCCCTGATTGTATTGTTTTCTAAGATATTTGTCTCAAACACAGAGAACACTTTAGCCTAGAGAAAATTTTTCAGACCAAAAAATGAGGAACTGAAACTGAGACATCTGGAGACAGATGCTGTATGGTGGGTAGAAGGGGTTTGGTTTCTTTTATACAAATACATGTTTTTCAAAAAATATTAAATACATATGCAATCACTAATATTAGTAAAATCTTCTTTTATATATATACCCAGTCTGTAGCACACCTTGGAAGTGCACCAGCAGACACAGTGATTCTGTTGTCTTCCTGCTCATTTTAAGAACAAGAAGAAATTTTTTGAATGGGGGGGCTCACAAAGGTGGGGTAACACAGACCTAGTCATCAGATGCAAATATTGAGGGCTGAACTGCAGACAGTGACTGAACAACACTCCTGCCCAAAGTGCCAGCAGTTATGGAAGGGTAAATGGCTTAAATACATAGAAACAACTTCTCACCTGCCCCAGATGTTGGTTTGCAGCTGGTTCAGCTGCAAGATTCACACACAGCACGGTGAAGGGGTTCAAACAAAATAGAAAAGACTTCACATACAGCAGCAGAAAGACCTGTGCAGAGCCCCATAACATGCCAGACCAACAATGTAATAGGGCACCTATCCTGTTCCTGCTTGTCTAGGAACAAGCCAGTCAAAGGTTACAGGAAAAAGGTAGAATAAACCATTAAACCATAGGAGACCGTCACAAGTTACTGAAACGATGACAGAGCCTGGCCAGCTCTTCACGGAAATGTAATGTTCAATGCGACGTGACAATCATCATGGACGCAGACCGTCCCCTCCTTCTCTTTCCTCCTAGTTTGAGAGCACCCACTTCCACTCTGTGTAACTGTAAGTGCCTTGCCCATCTCCACATCCTAAAGAAATCAGGCTACCAGGCACGCAAAGTCCTGAGATGGATGTGACCTGCACCATCCTTGCCTGCAGCTTCCTTAATATTACATGTCAGAGATGCTTCTGGCTTTGTAGTCAGTGACTTCTTTCTCACAGATAAGGAGGAACTCTTCTCCTTTAATCTTAAATATTTGCACATTTGTTTTGGGGTTTTTTTGTTTGTTTTAATCCCTTCCAAAACAAATTGCTATTCTTCTTTCACTGGAGACTATTTTTGAAGAAAAAAAAAATTTCCTTTTCATTTTTTTCAGTAGGTTGACTTCTTTTCCAGTGTCCATGTTGCTGGACACACCATGGCTGTGACCTAAGGTGTTACTAGAGACAGACCAATTTGCCAAGCAGAGGATGGCAAACTATTCTTGTGGTGGTGTGTACCAACATTCCACTTCCCATACCCAATGGAGAGCATTTTAAAGGTTCACATTCTTTACCTTCAAAGTCTTTCATTAGCAGAACTTCTGCCTTTCTGCAATTATAAAAGCAGAGGCCATGCATGCCCTTGTTAAGGATGCCTTAAAGTTTTCTTCCAAACTTCAGTAGCCCAGTAAGGAGTGAGAAATTCTGCCCTTAGCCAGCTGAAGCCTATATCAAGAAGGCTGCCAACCTTCACGAAGACCAAAGCTAGGTGACTGAACATGATGATGTCCACACCTCCTTTCCTTTAGTTCTCTGGGATAATTTCAGTCAACCATTTTGCAACAGAGCAATATTCAATTGTCTTTATATTTCAATATATTTTCTATACTGGAATAACCATAAATACACTAGGCCTGTGTACTTGGGTTATAAAGAACACAAGTACTAGGACATTCAGGTAAACCAGTCAGTACAGTTGAGACCCAAAATGCAGGCAGGGAGATATTTCACATACTGGAATCACAGACCATGCTTTGTTCACATGTTCACTCTGCCAACAACAGAAGCAAACTCACAAGTTGTTTACTCTTCATGTGCAAGGTTTCTTCCCTTGCATTACTACTTTCCTCCTCTGAACTACGTCTATTGTTTTCTAAACCTTTTCAACAACTTGTCAGAATAGACGCAGTCTGAGCAGAAGGACTGAAGGGGTAGCCCACTTGCTGAATCAACACAAATAAATCTTCATCAATGCAAATAAATGTCAATCCTACATTTGGCTACTGTGAAAGAAGTCTGCTTTTGGATGTTTTCATCCAAAATCATCACAGAGTCCAGTTGGTGCCAACCATCTTTATGAAAATATTCTGTGTAACCCAATTTCTGGCTTGAATAAGTGAACACCACTGTGCTGAAAGCTACAAGCAGGCTGCTGCTTTGCTCGGAAGGGCCCTGCCAAGGCTGCATCTTAAAGTTAATCTACTGAAAGAAGTCAGTTCCTCTCCAAATGACGATGCAACAGTACTTACTAAATCACTCCATGTGTTTTTAAACACAAACTTCTCTATTTTCACAGAGGTTTTTTATACCTCCTTTTGTTAACAATGCAACTTTGCTAAAGATGTCTGACCAAAGTAAGAAAGCTGCTAAAGAGAATGGTTAAGATCTTGCTGGAAAAATTTTACTACAAATACTTCATCTCCTCCTTCCACAGTCTCAGCATTTAAGCATTTATTTTGAAGCTTAAAAAAAACCCAACACCGATATTCTGCATTACCTAACCTAACCCCAATACCAAATTCCAGCTAACAAAGAGGTCTCAAAATTGTAAAGGCCACAAGATAACACGTATGGGATATTATAATTATAATTGTGAAGCACGACTGCCCAAATCCAAGTTGAACACTGATAAAAAAGATGTGAAATAACCACCTGTGGAGAAATAATACCTTCTGTGTAAACCGTATCATCTACGTCAATCCTTTAGCAAACAGAAAAGAGACAAATGGGACAGAAATAGCTCTCACTTGTCAGTATGTGATATGCTTAGAGACCAAATACCACTGTTACACTTGAACACAACACATATTGACAAACATCACTTACTCCCAGCCAGCATGGACCAACAGATGTTTCTCTAACGAGGACCACTCTACAAGAATAAAGCAAAGTGACACAGCAGATCAGCACACTGAGCCACAGCTCAAGGAATTTATTCTCAGCTCCACTGTTTGCTCAAGGTTAAATAGCAGAATTAGTCACCAAGGCCCTAGCCTGACAATACAAAGGCTTTGGCAGCAGCTTGGTTTAAGGATTTCCTGATCTCCCTTTCCCTTCCAGCCGCTCCTATTTGCTGCCTCCGTGGTTATGCCAACACAACTCTGAATCACACTACCATTCCATGCTGCCCATTGGGACCAGAGGGCTGCACCCATTTCTTTCTTTGGGTTTTTTCTAATACACATTTTCAAACCCCAAATTAACTTGCTGGTCTGTTTTAGTGCATGATCATACAAGCAACTGCACCAGCACCATGGCAGAGGCAACATGCTGCTGCAGCGGAGCGAGCAGGGGGCTGGTGAAGGACTCTGCTCCGCACACCAGTACCATGAGAGTCCCTGTGTGACAACACCCCAGCCAGAGGTGCGCTGTGCTTCCCATTGCTGAGGAGCAAGCAAAGTTTGGTAGTATTATATTACTGCACTTTGGGGTATTTAAATTATTTTTTTTAAATTGTAGATAATCAAAGACCTTACAGGAGCTAGCAGATCACAGTAATTTAAGAAATCATCCTTACAAAAGAGCAGTGCATTTTAAGAATTTATTTCTGACTTATTTCAAAACTTTTAAACAACAGACTCAATAGTCTGGATTTTATTTTTCTAATACATTGTATGGTCTGGTTCCCCCACATCCTAACGTACTAAATTCCAGCCTCTAGAAACTCATGATGTCAAATCTACTTTGACACTTCACTATATTATTTTCCAGGAAGAACAATGAATGTAGAGCTCAAGACCAAACTGAAGATACCCAGAACTCTGAGAAAGATTCTGGAAGATTATTTTACAGCATCCCATTCAGAGAATGTGGTTTTCTAAGTGTCTGTTTCTTATATAGAAACACTTTTAAATATACATATCAAACAACAATTTAAAAAAACCAAAACCAACAAACAAGCAAGTTTGAACAGAGTTTCCTCCTCCCCTAAACGAGGGTTAGCTGCCAAGAATATGTGTGGTCATGACCAAAGAGATAAGACAAATCTGAACCCATTTAAGGGAAGAAAGAAAGGACGGAGACACTCCCACTGACAGAAAGGAATGTGCCAGTGACAAATGCACCCTGCCCGGTGCCAAACCCATTCCTTGGTGACAAATACTTCAGAAACCCCAACAGCTGCCAATCTGTTTTCTTCCCTTCCTCTGTACTATGGACCTCACAAACACAGGACTTGAACAGATTTCTGTTTAAAAAGAAGTATTGTTGCTCTCCCTTTGAATTTCCATTCACCAAGGTAGCAGTTACACTTCCAAGATGCCCTTTGAAGGACTTGGAAGAGCCATACCTGGCCTGGGAGTTGGAGCAGATCAGCACACTGAAGAAAAGCCCACTCCCAAGCTCCTTGCCAAGCTCCAGGCTTCTGAGATTCTGAGGAAGATGTAGTAGGACTTGAAGGATTTCTCCACCCCCATGGAGGTATACTGCACAGGAGACAGACGCGGCCTGTCCAACCAGCAGCAGGCTTGTGCTAAATTTCAGCCTCTGTGGCCACCTACTCAACTGCTATAAATATTGCTGCTATCGGATTTCAATGAATTCCCACGTGCTGCTGAGAATAGAAAGGCTCCAGTGGAAGATGTGGTTACTGCATGGGTACAGAAACATGAGGACATTCCTCCAGCACTTGGATTCATAGCAAATTGATATTCAACTCCAAGAGCCCCAGTTCACTGCTGAGAACGCTGGAAATAAACCAGTTGGGCTATGACTGCAGAGCTCCAGAACAGCGTTTGGAAATGCACCTTTCTATTTGACTATAAAAAGCACATGCGTTTTCCATAGCAACATATCCACTGGACCCAATCCCACTTACATCATAACACCACACAGAGTCAGGTATAAAATGACAGTAGAAAGCATTTCTTCATGCCCACCAAAAAGCCCTGTCTGGCAGCAAGGAATTCCATGGGCCCTGATGACCAAGCAGTCAGTCCCCACCCTGTGCCCTCACCTACTAATGAAGGGCTGAGGGGCGGAGAAGAGATGCCCAAGAACGCAGAGAGGGAACACAGTCAGCCAACACCCTCCGTGGGAATGCATCACCTCCCATCACTTCAGGGCCCGTCCTCTCCCACTGCCTCTTGAGCATGGCACTTCCTTGCTGATCTCAGCCATTATGCTTCCACACCATCTTTAAAGCCCTTATGAAAACAAAACCAGGCACTTATAGAAAAGTGCATCAACCCCAGCAAGTCACCAGACGATAACATTATCCATTTCCTCACGCTCTTATCTGACCCCTCCCTGGGTGGTCCATCTCTGCCAGCTTCCTCATATCCCAGTCTAATCAAGAGGTTCTCCCAAAGAGAAAACTTGTATTTTGTAGAGAAGAAAGCAAGCCTGTCAAATAAAAAGAAAAAATAAAACCCCCAGAAGAACAAGCGTATGCAGAGAAGCCTGAACAATACCCTGAGCACTCCCTGGCTCTCATCTGAGGGGTGGGCAGGGGAAGCAGAATGGAACATTCTCTGCAAGTTGTTGCTACAGCAAAGAGGAGACTGATAGGATCCTCCATCTTCCTGCCCGAATTTTATGCTATTTTAAAGAAAATTAAAGTTGGACTCGATGATCTTGGAGGTCTTTTCCAACATAAATGATTCTAAGATTTATAATAATCAGTGTAGCTTTGTTGACTGGTCCCTTTTTTGTGTCTTTTCCTTACTCCATTCCTAAAACCCTCTAAAACTCGGCAGCTTCACTAATTCCAGGCAATTAAACTGTGTATTTCTTGTACTTTTTTGTTTGCTTGGTTTCTCCAGGGAAAATCTAGAATGTTTCCCCAGCCTGCATTGGTTACTTTAAATTCCAGATCTAGGCTAGTACCTATGCAAAAATAAATATCAGGTTTTTTATTTCTGAAGGCCACTCGACACATGCCATACCCTTTGGCCAAGAAGCATGAGAACATTCATTGACTTTCATGATGGACTTTATGCACAAACTATTAGCAGTTGTGCAGTTGACTCCCAGCTCTCACACAGCATTAGAAAGTTCTCAAAGAAATCAGTTTCTTCACGTCCAAGAGGACTTTTTAATTTCAGAGGTGAAATTAAGTGCTTCTCAAGAAAAAACTACTGCAATACACACTGTAATTTAGATAAACTCATAGACAGCTATCATATCACTACTTACACATGCTATAGATTTTTAGATGCTCCAAAGTTCTGGTATTCAGAACTTGGAGCACATGATTTTGCTGAATCTCTCCATTTATCTCCCTGATGCTTTCTTCCTTTTTTAAAACCTGTATATAATTCAGTTGACCTTTGCACAAGGATTATATTAAATGTTACCCCACTTCTACCTTTTTCCTTTCTTGTACTTTATCAAAACATTGAGATTTTATACTCCCTCCTTCCAAGAAGCAACATACTTGAGCTCATCCCGTTGATCATCAGGGTCATCACCTTCTCTTGCATTTAGTTTTGAAGATCCTTTACCTTCATTCCCCCACACAAATCTAGACCATATTGTAAATTTTGTAGATTACTTTGAACATAAATCAATATGGGGAACACACAATTGTGCCAGCATTCTTTTCAAAATAAACGGTATATCTGAGAAGTCACTCCGAAAACTAAGTTTCAAAATAGGCAATTAAGTGCAATTGTGTAGAGTTTTTAGAAATATATGCAAAACCACAAAAACATGCAGCTGTTAGTTTGCCCAGAAATAGTTCAACAGCATTATAAAAAAATTTTTAAAAATATGTATAAAGCCTATTATTTGTTTCAGCTAAGCTGCAGCAACCATGGCAACTCACAGTTAGTACTGTTTTTCAAGACATTACCAAAATTCACTTTACTGCCTGATGCTTCTTTGCCATTATTAAATATTTCCAAAACTGTTGTCCTTTTTACTCCCAACTCTCACACCTAACTGGAGTATTTCAACATGCCCTCTTCCCACACACAGATGTTAGAGGTAACTTTTTAGAACAGCCCTCAATACTGACCCATTTATTCCCACAAAGCATTGCTCAGACCCTCTGCTCCATCTCCAGATTTGAGTAAACAAGTTATTGCAATGGAGGTCAAGGTGAAAAATTTTCCATTGACCAACTACTCCACAGCAACTACCTATGTGCACTCTCTTACACTCAACCCTCTGGATTAATACAGTTGTTCAATTTGGATAAATTCAGAGGCAGTCCCTTGGGAAGGACTAGGATTTGGCAGACAAATTTGCTTGCTCAGAGAGACAGGAGATTTTTACAGCCTCTATATACACAGAAGAGGAAAAAAACACCCCAACCATCTCCTTCATTCAATCTCCTCCCTTGGTCCATGCCCAGGGAAAGATCTAGTAAATGTAATGCTTTGTTATTTTTGTGTCAAGCAAACAGGTGATGATACATAATAAGCAAAACAGTTTACCGCAACTTATAACACTCAAAAGCAAGGTTTATTGAATTTCTCAGGGTGTGCAAAATAAGATAAAAAAACAGAACTCAAGTCTATACTGCATAATTTATACCAGATATTTGACAACAAAAACATCCTCTGGTAAAGCAAAAATATGACTGACAGTAACTTACACTGGGTATTGCTGTGTTCACGCCTGTGCTAACATCCAATGTCACCAGTAGAAATAGGTATCTGCTCAGCTGCTGCTGTTATAACACATACACAGAAAACAATTCAGCGCAGAGATGACTCAGAGTTAGCAGCAGAAGCTACAGATGCATTATTCACGGCCTGTGAATGGGAAGTAATCTGGGATTCAGTCCGCTCCAGTCACCATCTCTTCAGGAAAGCAAAGACCCATAAATATGAGGTATATGCATGAGGATAGATATCCTCTGGAGAAGAGGCAGACCCTCTGCATTTTGAGGGTGCGTGGGATTTGTACTGGGAGACACTTCAGATTTCTGATGGCTCGTTTTTTCCTCAAGAGCAATTCCAATGTAGAGCACTTCCAACGTAGTGTTGGCCAAACTATTGCACAGGAGGGCATAGAATAGGGGCAGTGTCTATGCCAGCCCCTCTTTTTATTCTCAGCTTTTGTTGTATTATTAAAGAAAAAATGCTTTTTTTGTTCTTGTGCAATTTAATGTGGGATTACTAAAAGCAGAGTTTTTAGTCATAAAGTCATAGAGCTAGGACTTTGCTTTGTCCACCTCTATCAATAAATATAATTTTTTTCCAAAGATGAAAAAATTGAGGTACAAGGTAATCACAGCTTATTCCATGATACACATTTTGGAAACAAATTAAAGTGACACTGGAATTTTTCCTTAAGTAAATCACTACTGCATGACTGAATAATTTAGTTTAGTCTCTACATTTGGAATAAAACCTTTAAAGAACTGTTGGGTTTTCTCAGCAATATTTTGGCAAAATATTTCATGAGCAAATAAGAAGCTCTGAAAAAAAATATAATGCTTCCTTTTTGGAATTTTACCGTATTTTCCTCTATGTTTCTTCATGTTACCCTAGCAACACAGAGCACAACATCACTCATCACACAGAGAACAACAGTATGAAACACAGACTGAACCTGACTTCTCTCTACTAGTCAGTTCTCCATTAACTTAGGGTGATCAAATATGCCCAAAAGAAGTGAGGCATGCAAGTAGAACCGAACTTTATAATTTCATATGTTTTCTTGATCTGTCTGCATTTATAAAAACATATTTAGAGCCAGGAAAGAGCTCTTCACTTAATGAAAAGTCAACTATTAATCAATGCAAACTTATCAGAAAAGAATAATGAAAGAGGATGTATTCCCTTAAATAGCTCTCCCCGATGACATGGCATGAAGTAACAATACCATTTAAAACAAAAACAAGATACAAAAACTGAGTAAAGTGTAGTATTCTCGCAAAAATGTGCCTTTCTGTTTTAGAGAATGGACAAGATGCAAGACAAATACATATTTTCCATATCGGCTGCAATTCCCACCTCCCATCCTCAGCTCTTGCAACATCCACAAGTAAAAGAGCTCCTTAAAGAGGCAACTATTCTGATTGAGGTTCCTTATGGCTTCAGAATTATTTCTATAACTTTTGAAATGTCTAAATTCAATTTGTTGTCATCAATAATATTGGATAAGTATTAGCTTTCTTAGTTAGCTTCTTTGGGGGAAAAAGAATTTGTCCACTGCAATAGAAAACAGTGTTTTTAAAGCTACTTAGAGCAGCCAAGTCAGAGGGTATTTTTAAACATTTGCTCAAAACATTAAGGGTTTTGGGCCAGGGTTTCTGGCCAAGTTTTTAATGTTGGAAAAATGAATGCTCCTTTACTGTAAAGTGAGAGAATGGGTAAAAGTCCAAATACTTGCTTTGCCAGAACGCTAGAAAGCCTGTGTGGGAAGCAAAAAAGGAGGGGTGGGGGAGGAGAAAAGTTAAGCTAGTCTGACCATATACCTCTGAAGCTGAAACATTTATATCCATTCTGAGCGTCCCAACATACTGAAACCAAATGTGCTATTAGTCATTTAGGAGTTTCTGTTGTAAAGTTAGAGGAGTCTGAGAATAAAAACTTGAACAAAATTAATGATATGGGAAAACAATCCTAGCCAGGGAACTACAGATGATCTCACACCTCTCTTTCACCAGTACTCATGAAGTATGTAGCAAAACTGATGACTGAGGGGGGAAAAAAGCTTAATACACTAATTAAGACATCACCAAAATGCTCCAACAAGCTATTACAACTAAGTCTGGTGGTAGAGGGAGGGAGTGGAACAAAATTATTCGATTCTGCTCCAAGTGAGGCCATGGCAATATTCCCAACATCTTTAACGAGTGCATGAGTAAATGCTAAATTAGGAATCTTCGTTCTCACAAGAAAGAAGATACTATATGCACCAACTCTTGGAAATTACAGTTAGCCATTTGCAGAATTTCACCAACCGTCTAACCAGATGAAGCACTGGAGAAGTAGGCTCCTTAAAACAAACATGGTGGTTGTAAGCAATCCTCCTCAGAAATCAATCAAACTTCAGAGCCAAGACAACACAAAAGTAACCCTCGGGCTCTTGAAGAGGTTATTCTATAAATTTTTCTTCCAACAATCCTTGTGATTTCCAAATGAAGACCAGGCACTCTTTTTCACCCAGGTAAGGGCAAATAAAACCTTGAGACTCTCACCTAGGAATCCACAGCTTCTGAAAACTAAGGATGTTTCAAACCTCCTGTGAATGGCAATTATTATTGCATTTAATCATTGTAAAGATTACTAAACTAATGGTTAAACTGCAAAGTTTATGACATTTATGGCACCAGTTTGCTACAAGTCTCAGCTTCCCATGGGACAGTATGCATGCTGCATTAGCGACTGCTACATCCAGACCTGCTACCTTGGAATTGTCTGTGGCAGAAGCCCTTTTGAGCTCAAGCTTTTGGTCCTCTTTGATTAAGAAATCCCAACAGCAACAGTGCACTCACTATATTCATTGTTTTACAATTCAGTGAAAAGCCGAGACTTTATCATCCCCCAATTAAGATTGATAATCTAGACAGGATGAAAAATTAAAAGACAATTCAATAAAACTAATCAGGTGTTTCTCCTCTGTACACTTAATTCTACCTGAAACAAATTACAACTGGGGAAGAATCACACATCAAGTAATCTCAGAGGTCTCATCATCCATGTGCACCTTGCAACAGTAAGACTCAATAATTTCCAAGGATTTTCCTCCTCAGGCTAACAGAGCTACAAGTAGAAATTAACTCAGTGCAGTGGAGGAATATCCAGTAGCATCCTCTAATGAGGAAAGCACACATCAGTCTCTGCTGATGGCTCAGGAATAGGTTGTCAAACCGCAGCAAAACTCATCTGTCCCTTGACAGGAAGGTAACCACTATAAAGTACAGGAGAAAAGAACAGGATGAATATACCTTCACCCCCTGATCCACAGACATCACACACAGATGATAAGCTTGAGCATTATCATCAAGTTTGGATGCCAGATGGCAAACTGTTGACCACTTTATCCACACAACACTGGAAGCGTTTTACAATATACTTCCACTTTCTTGCTGCATAGTGTTAGACAGGTGGAAAAGGCCATGAAAAACCAGCTGGAGTGCTCTTAATATATTATCCTCTCTACATTTCAGTGTAGATGTAATTAGTGGCCCACTTAACCTGCTAGGGTATATATCTTAAAAATAAATTTAAGAGAAGTCCCTGTCAAAGATGGGGTTTTTTAATCAAGTAAAGGCACAAAGACATACAACAGTCTTTGAAATACATTTATGGCAGAGTAGTATAGCATACAAGTTTTCTAAGATACTAAAAAAATAGCTTATACTGCAGTGTAAGTTAGGCAAGCCTCATCTTTAGTAACAGAAATCAGTACTATCAAAAACAGCTCATGATATAACAAATCAGCCATCTGTTTGGCACTAATTTTTGGAAAGACACTGATTCAAAACCACTGCAATAGTCAGATATTTATTTCTCAAAGGGAAAGAAGATAAATATGAAGTCCACTGCCACTCCACATTTAAAACTCTTCACTTGGAAAACAGTGCATTGAATACATGTAAAAATATGTACCCCAAAATTTTTTTCAGGTAGGAAAGAATCCGTGGAAGCTTCTGCTAGGGAAAGAAATCCAGAACTGTTGCATGAACTCTAGACAGAATTTCAAGTATGTAATTACTTGAAATATTATGAAAAGTAATATAGTTATTACCTAAGGCCCTAAAGGAAAAACCCTGACACATGATAGGTACACAGGTGAATATATTTGAACTTATTTTGCATAATGAAGTTACCAACAAAAAACATGCAATGCTTCAAAAAGGAAAGCCACCAGGAAAAGAATAATAAAATAAAAGCACAGAGGTATTATTCTTTGCAAAGAGACAAAATTAACTGTTGTCAAATGCACACCCAAATTTATTCTTGTGTTAAGGAATGACATTGAAATTTTAGCATTGATGAATGCTGATAGCATGGAAATCAGACTGGATGTGAAGTAAAGAGGCTGTTTAAAGTACATAAATGCACATTTAAATTGTCTGTGATTATTTTAATTTGTAAAATCTTATATGCACTCATTTTGAATGTCATACCAATTCCCCTCAAAAATACGCTCACTAGCACACTCATGATTCCAGAGCAACTTACAGAAATAAAAACTGTTTTGAAATTCTAGTTCCTTCACAAAGGCTTTTATTTTTGCTAATTTTGGCTTGCATAAGGGATCCTGTGTTTCATGGGTACAACCAAGCTTTACCAAAGTGCTTTCACAAATTGAAGACTGGCCAGGGAGCACCACCAGTGGTAAGAGAGCTTTAGTCAAACCAAAAAGCAATTCTCTATGAAAAATTAAACATATAATTATCCAATGTATTTACTCTCTTAAATAATTAATTTTATTGCAGGTACAAAGATTAGAATGGACTGCATCTTGCTTTATTTAATTAGACAACTTCTTTTCTTCTCTCCCTCTTCTACAAGTCTTAAATTGACCATCTATAGCCAGTTTGTCTTATACTTTTCTCTTTGTTTTTCTATCTTGTTGTGTTGACCATCACAAAGAGCCACATGCATTCAAATTCTGGCTATAAATTAATCTCTGCTGTATGCTCCACCACCAATGAAAGTGCAAGGTAATTTTTTCTAATAATTACTCACTAATTATTTTTCTGTATGTAAGAATCAGGGCATTACACACCTTAATAGCCAAATGCATGAAAACCTGTACAACTACCTCCTGTAATAGCATTAAAGACTAACCTTTCATAACTGTCATTTGCCCCCTACTTCAAAGTGTGCACTCTTTGATACTGACCCAGTGTTGCTGTTTGTTTTGTGAGTTGCCTGGCAGAGACATCTGAGCAATAGAGAGTGAAAACAGTGCGAAAGCATCTTTACTGGGTATCCCAAATTAGCTGAAGAGTTATCAGAAGGCTATTCCAAACCACAGCAGCGGTGGCACGCAGACCACTGACAACCAAGGAACAAGAAACCAAGAAGATTCTACCTCCTCTCCATTTACAGTAAAAGCAGATTCTAGACTTTTTTACAGGTAAAGTAAAAAAAAAAACAAAAAACCTTCATTACGATTTTTCTGAAACTGAAGGGAGTCCTCATAATTTAAAACTACACTAACAAAAAAGTCACATTACCAAGAGTTGAAGTAACCTGACCTAATTAGCTGGACTACTCTCTCTCGTGGGCGAAAGCAGCAAAAAACCCATAGTTCAGTAGTTTTCTTCCACTGTTTTCACTGCTTCTTACTCTAGCTTTTTGAGGACAGTCTCTCCTATAACTGCAGATGCACAAATAACAGGAACATGTTCCATTAAATGTTGCATGCCAAAATCTACATGCAATTAAACCTAACCAAACAGTTTCTAGGAGCTTGAACATATTTGCTTTCCTGACAAAAATTCTGCAAACAAAAGCTCCTTCTATAAGTAATGTACACGTGCCTTTGGTACGTGTCCATCAAAAGGATTCCTTCCCTGGGAGATAAAAGCAGGCTTCTCTCTCTCTCTCCTGACTTGATCAGACAGTAATAAGCCATTTTTAAATAATGGAAACCACGGAAACATATTCCTGAGCAACAGTTGACAAGAATAAATGTCCAGTGTTCGCTGCTTCCCCACCTCTCCTGAACCATAATTAAGCTAGAATCATAGAGTCGTTTAAGACCTTTAAGATTACTGAATCTGACCATTAATCTAGCACTGCCAATTCCATCACTAAACCATGTCTCCACATGCCATATCTACAAGTCTTAAATATCTCCAGGGATGGTGACTCCACCATTTCCTTGGACAGCCTGTTCAAATGTTTCACAACCCCTTTGCTGAAGAAATTTTTCCTGATATCCAATGTAAACCTCCCCTGGCATAACTTGAGGCCATTTCTTCTTGGCCTGTCGCTTGTTCCTAGTGAGAAAAGACTGACATCCACTTTGCTATAATCTCCTTTCAGGTAGTTGTAGAGAGCAATAAGGTCCTCCCCGAGCCTCATTTTCTCCAGGCTAAACCACCCCAGCTCCCTCAGTCTCTCTTCATCAGGCTGGTGCTCCAGACCCTTCACCAGCTTCGTTGCCCTTCTCTGGTCGTTCTCTAGCACCTTAATGTCTTTCTTGTAGAGAGGGACCCAAAACTGAACAGAGGATTTGAAGTGTGGCCTCACCAATGCCAAGTACAGGGGGACAATTACTGCCCTAGTCCTGCTGGCCAAACTATTTCTGATACAAACCAGGATGCCACGGGCTTTCTTGGCCACCTGGGCACACTGCTGGCTCTTGTCCAGCCTGCTGTTGACCAGCACCCCAGGTCATTTTCCGCTGAGCAACTTTCCAGCCACTCCTCCCCAAGCACTGCATGTTGCGACCCAAATGCAGGACCTGGCACTTTACTGTGTTGAATCTCATCCAATTGGCCTCAACCCATCAATCCCACCTATCCAGACTGCTCTGTAGAGCCTTCCTACCCTCCACAGATCAACACTCCTGCCCAGCTTGGTGTCATCTGCAAACTGACCAGGAGTGCAACTTGCCCAGCTTCCTCCCTTCTCTGCCATTTCACTCCAGTGCCCCACGGTCTAAACACACTTTGAGAAAACCAAGAAGCCTCAGTCTTTATCATTCCAGCTTTCCTCCTGTTAAATCTCATGCTGTCCATTAAAGGAAGTTTAACAAGCAACTTGGCAGACACTTGACACAGCATAAGCATAAATACCTGCCTTAGTCCTCCTGGGCTGGCAGCCTGGTGCACAGCTGAGAGCAGCTACTGCGCACCCATTGCTCACATGGTACCAAGCAAGCAAAGCTCAGGCACTCAGACTCGTGCTGTTTGGTGCCACCATTCCCTGGATTCAGAGATTTAAAATCTTATCCAATCAATGAAATAAAATACTGAACAAAAAAAAGAAGTAATTTACAAGTGATATCACATCATTTTATCATGATCACCATACTACATTACAGAAATCTCCAGTTATCCAGGTAGAGGTTATTTATCAAACTAGCTTGCTGAACATATTCACGAGTTATTCAAATAGTATTAGAGAAAACTGAAATCTAACTAAGGAATTTGTTTACTGCTGAAAGAGGAAAATGCTTCAGAAAGACAAAATGTTGTTTATAAAAAGAAAAGTATCCTTTTGCAAGAGATTCTTTTCCTCTTGAAGGAATGAAAAAATCACAGTGAAATGGTAAATACTAGTAAACCACCAGTGCTAAGTGACTTTTGTATGATTTCTTAACAGCAGCCAACATTCAATACCAGAGGCAAGCTCAGATTTCAAAGAATAAAATGTTCTGCACAGAGAGAAGAGAGGGTTTTGCAGGGCAAGCACAGCAGAGGAGTATCATTACCAATGCATCTTATTCTGCGCTTATTCAACCCGTGTGGGCGTGCCTTCTACATAACCATCTGATGTGTGATCTTACAGTTACATTTCCAATGCCAAAATCAGTAACAAAAGCCTCTTAAATTAACTCATTCTTTTAGAGCAAAAGTAGGTTTTAAGTAATGATGCTGAATATAGTATATGCAAATACATGTACCAGCTTATTTCAGCCATTCTTATTCATTATTCTGATGAAGCTTTTAGTAAAATTTCAAATAGTTTAATGAAAAAACATAATATGTTAAATTATTAATAATTCATGATAATATTTTTCCCTGTGATTGCACAACCCAGTCACATATCGAAATAGTCAGATACTTGTCTAGGTTAAGAGACCCACTGTGATTTTATTCATCTTTCCAGATAGCTCTGCATACAATGTTCCACACTTGCTAAAGCTTAACAATGGTAGATTGCTTAATTGATTTATCAAATCAAAATAATTCCCTCCATAAAATTTATGTCTGATTTTTTTTCCTTAGTTTTCCTTCTTGGAGGAGTTTATCATAGATCTACAGAAGTTAAAAACAGCTTGCACTGCATGTAACCTTTTCAAAACCACAGACACAAACATCCACATGGGGCCAGATCAAAAAATTCTCTGTAGTCCAGTATCCCACCCTCCCACGTAATCCCAAGAGGTTGCCTAAGGAAGAGTAAAAATAGAGCAGGCAAGATGCTTCTCCCTCATGGACTTTGCAAGATAGATGTGGTTCCCCATTCTAAGTTACTCTTAAAAGATTTCCCTTCTTTGAACTTCTCCAGTACTGCTTGAACACAAATAAACTTCATCATCCACAGTATCTATTGGCAAGGAAGCCCTACTGCCCCTTCATTTGGTTCATTGATTATTCATATAACATGGGATGTAGTGACTAGTTGAATCACTTGTCCATGCCATCTGCTGGGGGTTTTCTGTTTACTTGTTTGTTTTAAGCTTGCTACTTTGTCCAGCTCTATCCTTCATCCATCATTCTCTTTCAGGCTCAGGACTCTCAGCGTGATGAACTAAATACACAGCAGAAGCTATTCCTACATTTGGTCAGAGAAATGCCATGAGGATGAAGATATTCCAGTTCCATAGGTCTGAATTTGGGGAAGTGAAGTGAGAGAGTGAGAAAAGGGAAACTGATCAAAGTCCAAAGCTTCATATGGTATTACAACACCAGAAAATTCCAGATTAACCACAGCAGCATAGCAATGTGCCATTTTTTTCCTATTCCTAATACTTGTTTCTGGATAGGTTTCTGGGGGGATGGGTTTGTTGGTTTTTGGGGGGGTTGGTTTTTTGTTTGTTGGTTGGTTTTTTGGTTTGGTTGGTTTTTTGTTTGGGGTTTTGGTTTTTTGTTTGTTTGGTTGTTGGTTTGGGTTTTTTGACTGGCACTGAATACTGAATAGATACCTTTACGAAACTCTTACAAAACTCCTGACCTCATTATCTCAGGCCTGAGCAGCATCTGCTATTCCAGAACTCATCATTTTGTGTATAAAATTGGAATTGTTCTGATTTTCCTGTTCTCATTTAAGCAACCAAAGTTTTCTTCTATTTTATACATATTCTGAAAAAAAAGTTAACCTGAAAAAAACAATTCAAAGCTGTTTACTGCAGTATCCAACACTGGCAAATTTGGAGAAATTAGGATTAGGTTTTGGAATTGTACAGTAATTCCCTACTGCACAGATCTGTGTTGAAAATACATCACATCTTCGAGTCAAACCATACATAAATATACTGTTCCTTCTGTTAACTCAGGCATTTTTAGCTAGTGCTTTACCAAGTACATCCCTCACCCCAGAAAATTATCCCAGTTGAGGGCATCTTAACAAACATCAGGTCACAGAGTTAAAAAGAATACATTACCGCATCATAAATCTGACAAGCGTATTTCAGTGGTTATTCACAGGGAACAAGTGGCTGTCTGTAATTTAATAGCCTTTGCAAAAGCAGAAGTATTTTGAACTTAGACTCCCTTTCCCCACCCCAGTTAAATATTTTATCATATACTGCATTGGAATCCACGTCAGTTGATGCGTATCTGTACAAACTGGGTTCAAAGGTGTGTATGTGTTTACACTTACAGGACATTTTTTCTAGAAGGTAAAGGAAAGAAGAAATATCACCTGCATTAGTCAACCTTCTTACTCCAGTTTAAGCATTCAGCTACAGCAGCTTTCAAAATTTTTGTTTCTGAGTCAGTTTCTGATACTGTGCTCCCTCCCCGAGCAGACAGGAATGCAGGCAGGGGATACATACGTCAGAGGGCAGGGCTGTGGGGAGGACTGGCTCTGCAGGAACTTCATATGACATTCAGCAAGGACAAAGACCAAGTCCTGCTCCTGGGATGAACCTAACTCTTGCGACTGCAGAGTGGGGCAGGGAGTCGGGCCTAGAGGTCCTTCTGGGCCGAACGCCAGCCAGCAGCGAACACTGGCAACAGTGGTTAACAGCACCCAGGGCTGTACGAAACGGTACGTGGCCATACAAAATGGAGTGTGGCCAGAAGGCTAACAGATCTAATCATTCTCCCTTTCCTCAGCACTTATTATGCCACGTCTATAATGGTGCTGTTCCCAGTTTGGCATCCTGCAGTACAGGAAAGACACTGATAAAGCAGAGCAAGTTGAGTGAAGATCACCATAATGGTCAGGGCTGGAGATCCTGAGCTTGATCCTCCAGCTTGTTCAGTCTGGAGAACAGTCCTCCAGTCGGGTTTTCTTTTGTTGTTGTTGTTGGCTTTTTTTTTTTTCCCTTTTGTTTCTTAAAGACAACAGACCTCTATAATTTAAAAGAAACATGAAGAGATCATGCCTTTGTGTGGTTAAGCTTGGCTGCTATCTAGCACTCTTCATTTCCACCTCTCTGCTCCTTCTTATCATCTAACCATGTGGTGAGACATTATTTCATTTAGCTGGTTTCAGTGACAACATGAAAACAACCCTGCAATCCTCTGGAAATGCGCTTTATAAGAATATTTGAATTCGTTATTGCATTACCAATTGCTTTTTGTAGTATTCACAGTATAAAATCCATTAATGGCACTTTTACTATAAGTAGTAATTAATTAAGCAGTAATAATACTTTGAATTGAAACCTCTGAAAGCTCATGAATAAAAATGGCCAAAAGTAGGGTTATGTACGAAGTAGGATTGAGAAGTGTTAATACGCTGTTCAGCTTTACTTTCTCTATTTACAGAGTATGGTTAATTGGCAAACTTCTGTATCCATGGAAAACTTCAAGAAGTCAGCTTCCCCCACTATTTAAATATAGAAGCTCTTCCTGTTGAGTTGTCTGCAGAAAAACTAACTGCTCTTCAGCAATTTAGCAGTAAAATACAATTAAAAATAATAAAATAGTAAATTTGCATATATGTTTCTGTTTAATTTATATTAACTAACACAAGCTTATCCTTTTTATAAGTCCTTCAGCTTCCAACATCAGACACAGAAACTTTTCTGTATGGAAGAAAAAAAGAATTACCACCAACAAATGCATATTTTTTGTTTACTTTCTTTGGTAGCTCACTGCTACTCATCCAAAATCCTTTCCTCTCTCTCCTGCATTGTTTTATAAACTACGTTTTATCCTGGTATGTTAGGGGATTAAAAGGAATACAGGTGCCTAAGGTTTAGATGGATTCCCATGGGAATCCTGAAAGGTTAGAGAAACTTCTCTTAACACAAATGGTGAAAAATTATTGTAAAGGTTTTTAGTAATAATGTACCCCCTACTCCAAAAAATAGTTACCCCAGAGATACTTTTAAAATGTAATAGGATCAAAAATGAGGACTTTAAACAAACCAACACCATTCAGCAGAAAGCTACAGTAATCTAGTAACAGTATATGAATTCCAATATAAGGCTATGAATCTATGCCATTAGAGATACCTGAATTGCTTTCAATACAACTAACACACAATAAATGTATTTTTTTTTTCCAAATTTGTTCAGACTCCTCCTGTATACTTATAGGTACAGGTATAGAACTCCAGAGTTTTTCATTCTTACAGCAGAATCATCTTCACAAAATAGATAAATGGTAAAATCAAACACTATCAAAAGTATAATCTCATAAAGGAAGTATAAATTATTAACTGTTAAATTACTCAGCAGCAAAAATGATTTATCTCAAACATTTTTCATAATGGTCAGAAAATTCACAGATAAAACAGAAAGGTTAAATAGCACCACACCCAACACTTTTATAGACTCTGCACTGAAGAGGTGAACATAACTTTCTAGCAGGTATAGTCCAAAGTCTGGAACATATTTTATTGCCTACAACGGTTTTACTGGAGTGATTTACAGTTTATGTAGATTAATAACATGAGCATGAATATTTTACACTTAAGCACAACAGTTTCACTAGACTGATACAATACACTCTTTTCATTTTCTTTATCTCTGCATATTGTTCTAAGTATTAATAAATGTTAAACTTGTGAAATGAATGATCTTGAAATTAGTTATATCATAAACAAAACAAATATAGAAATTTCAACGTTTAGAATATGTCTATCCCCAGGAAGTTAATATATTTCTATGACAATGCCCATAGCAAAAAGAGAATTTACACACAAAGTTGTAGGAACATTTCTAGAGTCATTCTGAAATGAGGGTGCTGCACTTTTCCATTTCAAGGGAACTGTCACTAGGAAACTCAGTTACCACAATAAAGGCCTATTACAACCACATGTGTAAAAAATGTTATTTCCCTGAATATAAATGGAGAAACAGCAGCATTCATTGTTCTAAATAAGTTTTGGTTAAATGGTTTGCATTTCAACTTTCAAGACCCACAAAAAGCTGTCTTTTATTCCTTTCATCTCAACTTGAATTGAAAGATAGTTTCTAAAATGCCCAAGCCTTTGTGATGATTGACTCTTCAGTCACATAGGTATAAGCTGGAGAATTTACACAGGTACAATTTTTGGGCTAACTGTTATTTTACTTCTTGCACTGAAGCACTTGGCTTTCATCCAGCTTTCCATCCAACACACAACTTTCTATTCTACACAAAATAAAAAGGCAGGAAAGGGTGGTTCTAGGTTGTGTGTTTAGTGTTTTGGTTGTTTTTTTTTATTTTGAAGCCAAATTAGAACTAAGTTTTTCAGCTCATTAAAATGTATGTTTCTTGGAAAAATCAGCACAGCAAATTCAGATTCAGTTCCATTATGCACTCTTATTATAAGCATTAAATTCTTGAGAAAAAAATATTTCAAGATGGTATAGTAATTCTAGAAACATATTAGATACGGAAGAAGACCTAAGTATGAATTCAGTACTATCAACAGCAAACACCAGCTCTGAGCTACCCACAAACTGACTTGCATTCTCTTTCCCTTCATTGCTGGGGGATTTTTTTGTTGTGGTTTCTTTTTTGTTGCTATTGTTCTTGGGGTGGGTTTTTTTGTTTGTTTTTCAGTATGCATTTTCAAGGTATTTGATGGTGTTTCTTTTGAGCAATTTATGGTAGCTCTTCCTGAAGGACAAAATAGGACATGAGTCCCAAAACAGTGTCTCATCATCACATCTCAAGCTTTCAGGTAGCTCACCAGCCAGACAGTTTAAAAAGTTGAGTGATACTGGTAAAGCAACTCTAAAAAAGTCCTCTCCAAAATACAAATTTCTAAGGCCACTGATGACAGTTCTCCACTCAAAAAGACCATATTTCAGGGATTTCTATGCATATTGCTTTCTTCAGTGGTCTACCTGACATTGCTAACGTTCATTCCATAGAACAGAAATTTCACTTCGCCTTTGTTGACCCTGCAAAAGAAAGTACCCTGAGCAGGAAACACAAGTGGAATCAGGAAACGCAGCATATTCCCCAGGACTAGACAGGAAGAAAATTCAAGTCACAAGAAACATCAACTTCTGTTTAAAAAAAAAAAATTTCTAATGAAAACTAATATCTACTATAGAGTGAAATAGTGCTCTTGGGTGTTACCTACCACAAGAACAGGAATTTGCTAAGGGACTGAGCTTAGCACTGGAAGGAGTTACACCTGCATTCAACTCCTCTCTGCTACTTCTTCACTCTTACTTTTAGGAATCCTATTAGACCTGCACATTTAGTGGTTGGCCCAAAAGGACAAGATAAGCAATTTCATCACTGAAAGAAGGCACTGGCGGTATTGTAATTCAAATTATAGGATAAAGAAGATAGGTGCTAGAGGATGCTTTGTGTTTGGCTTAACTCACTGCTAGAAGGTTTCCCTCCTGACAACCCCTAAAAGGAGAGAGTTGCTTAGTAAGAGACAAGAGTTGGGATGTACAAGGTAGTGAGATTCTGTATGTATGCTTAAAATAGTTAATGTTGCTATACTAGTTAACCCTTATATAATCAGAACACTCGATGAAGGGTATCCTTCTCCAAATGGATCAAGAGATGCAGAATATGTGCTTAAAGCCACATCACACAGTAACAATTTCATTTTTTGCAGGCTTTACTTTGAAAGCATCATTCTCTGAACAACTTTTTTTGGTGGTATTTCAAATTCAGAAAGTATTCTCTCTCAACTGAAATAGACAGCGTGTCTCAAAAATTCAGCTGAAATGCAGGAACACAAGGATGAACACGGCATATAACAGTTGTCACTTCTCTCCAGTTGGCTTTAGTTATATAGAGCTTTATGCTACAGAAAGCACAGCATTCAAATTTTTCCAGGATTGCTTTTTGCTTTAGAAAATCGGGGAAAAACATTGTGCTAAAGAAACATTAAATGGATAAGTTAAAAAGTACCCAAAATTTTGAAATGCCAGCACCAAAGTCAGAGCTCTGTTATTTCATCTCATGTAGGCACTTAATCTCATTTCAGCAAGACTTCTCCAGCAGGATTTTCTGTTTACTTTATATGATTTACACTTTATTTAGTGTGCAAGACTGATAATGAATATCTGAAAAAGTACAGAGTAGCAAAAAGATGAAGGCCTTATAAAAATACTAAGTTCTATAAGGTGATGAGATACTTCCAGCTAACTTTGGGAACAATCACAGAATGGTTTGGGTTGGAAGGGACCTTAAAGATCATCTAGTTCCAACCCCTCTGCCACAGGCAGATACACCTTCCACTAGACCAGGTTGCTCAAAGCCCCATTCAATCTGGCCTTAAACACTTCCAGGGATGGAGCACCCACAGCTTCTCTGAGAATCCTGTTCCAGTATCTCACCACCCTCACAGGAAGAATTTCTTCCCAATATCTAAATGTAAACCTACCCTCTTTCAGTTTAAAGCCATTACTTCTTGTCCTGTCCTATGTAGCCTTGTGAAAAATCCCTCTCCATCTTTCTTGTAGGCCCCTTTTAGGTACTGGAAGGCTGCTATAAGGTCTCCCTGGGGCCTTCTCTTCTCCGGGATGAACAACGCTAACTCTCTCAACCTGTCTTCACATGAGAAGTGCTCCAGCCCTCTGATCATCTTCTATGGACTTGCTCCAGCAGGTTCATATCCTTATGTTGGGGGCCTCAGAGCTGGACACAGCACTCCAGGTGGGGTCTCAGTTTTTGAGTTTCATTCAAGGTATACTCTAAATATAACCCTGTAGCAATAATATTAATGGAAGCCAAGTATTTTAATTTGCTCTTTTATTGAAGAATGAAATTAGTACGGTAAAACTTCAACGTTAGAACTCAGAGGCTGTGTACCTTTAAAAAAAGTTTGCTATTTAGGATTTTGCAGTGAATTGTTTCTTGGGGGGGAGTTGGGTGTTTGTTTTGGTTTTTGGGATTTCTTTTTTTTTTCTTAGTTTAATATTCTAATCTGTTAACCCACCATTACTTGGATTTATTATTAGATTTTAATGAGATTCTTTAACTAGATACCTCATTTTACAGAATTATAATTTTTTTTCAGGTAGAATAATTAATTTGCTTGAAAGAAAAGACAAATTTGAGTTTACACTCTCAGTCTGATTGTTCAGGCTGCCTCCTTTAAAACTGATAACTGGGATAACAAACTCCATCAGAATTAAGTTTGGTGTCTGTCTATGAGAACTCTCATAGACTCCATGGTATGATTTTACTAATAACCCATCCACAGCTGGGAACAACTGGGTGTGTCACCCCTAAAGAACTGGGTAAGGAAGTGCTTAACGTTTTTAAATAGTAACCATGCTGACAACTGAGAGTCACTAAGCTCATATTACATTCTTACTTTGACAGAACTAAAAAAGAATCAAATTAAGACAATCTTGCATTAGTACAAATAAAAATAAACTCACAAAGTTCTGGGTTTTAAACTAACATCTGCTCCAATTAGAAATAATAAAATCCTAGAGTAATAAAAAAAACAAAAATCAAATATACTGAAAGAACTGAAGATGGACACATATGCATCTACACAAATAACTAGACACTGAACAAGATGATATGCATATGACTGCTGGACATGGTATGTGAGGAATAAGTCCATCTGGATGATTTTTCTTGAAACACATGACATATCACTGTAGTATACCATTGAGCAATGACTTCTGCAGATTTACAGAAAGACTGAACTATAAATCTCAGACATTAATCCCCACTCCCATTTTCCCTGGCAGAAAAAATCCTTCCATGCCAGTATACTTTTTCCACATCACCCAACGACTAATCTTGCTGAGCTGGCAAAGCATAAAGTTTGCAAGGCTTGGAGCAGCAACCAGTAATTTTAGACAGCCCTCTTCACACAAACTTCTAAACAATAAAATTTTAAGGAGCTTTTCCTTTGCAAAAAAGATAATCACATAATCACTTGGAACTGAGAGTCTGGGTATATAAGAGGATTCTTGCTTCTCGTATCCCAGATTACTTCTAGTAATTATAGAGGAGGGGTTTTCATCATAGCTATGCATCATCTCAGTTGCAATAGAAAACAAAATGCGACTGAAAGTTGTAGCCTCCTTACCAGATAGACAGATTATTTTCTTAGAACAGATTCTGTTCACGAGGAACAGTGGGTCTTTACCCTAACTCAGATGTCGCAAGAACACTTCATCACATACAAATAAAGAGTTTGGTATCTCTGAGTGGCTTCATGATGTTGTTGATTAGATGGGAGTGCTATCAGCAAAGCACATTCAGAAATAAAGGACAAAATAACTTTTCCTGCTGGAAAGGGAACATGTCCAGGTGGGACAGGATAGCAGTCTGAGATGCCAACAGCCTGAGGGCATATGACTTCCCACAAGGTAAAATGAGGAGATACCACACTTAACTGCCAGGCAGCAGAGACAGGAGAAGCAGACGGAACACCTCTTCACAGAGCTCATCCCCCTCAAAAGGTAGGTGTTCCTCCTGGGGACCTTCCCACCATCAGAGATGCCAGATCAACTGAAAAAGTCTACAGAAGGCAAAGTGCAACATGGACAGAGATGCAACCTCCCAGCCAGTGTGAGAGACTGGTTTTCCTCTGACATAAGATGACAACTCTCATGCCATCCTTAGAAACAGAAGTGGACCCACCCTTTTAATGGCACCCTCCTCTTATCTATTTTCCACATCTAAAGCAAATCAGGCACCTTGTCATACCTGACAGTACGTACATGTATCCTACCAGTGCTCTGCTCTCTGCCATACCATTCTGTGAAGCTGACTTTTTAAAGCATCAGTTTATTTAATCTATTTTGGGTAGATAAAAAGCATATGCTAATGGTGGCATAAGAACAGAACACAGCAGTCCTGCTGAGGTGTCAAAATACATACTGCTTCAAGCACACATTAATGTTATCCCATACAACACATTGCAGCTGTTTTGAGATGTGGGCAGTCAGCCTCAGGTAATAGCAGCAAAATGAATTTGCTTAGGAATGTCAAAAAGCCAGAAATTACATGCAATCTTTTATAAAAGCAGATAAAAAGTTTTCCTTCTTTGTGAGAAGAAATTATTTATTTCTAATTGTGAAACTAGAGTTAACAGAGGAAAACACAAAAGCAAGACATGAAATAGTACCCCTTTTCTGAGCCCTAGCATCCTTCAAGTTTTGAAGACATTTGTAATTCAGCTTGAATGTATGAAATTATTTATTTCTATTAAATAATAAAAGGACACATCAGACAAAATTCCTGATCAGAGAGCATTTCTCTCTTGATACACATATAACTCTCTCTGAAAATCCTCTGAAGACTAACTTGTCCTCTGGGTAACCAAATTATTTCTATAATTAACTTTCCACTGGACAAAGTTATCCTCATGTACCTTATTTCCTTCACTTCTTGGAATAAAATTTCCCTCCCGTCCCTCTTCAACCTCCTAAACATATCAAAAAGTGCTAGTACAGTTAGAGTACTATTTTACAGCTTGCTCAGATACAGAAGGTTTAAATTACTCTGTAAGCATTTTATACACACTGTGGGACTGTCATATGATACATAATGTGTGGAGAATCAAACTTACACTGAAACAAATTAAAAGAGCATGGTTATATGGCTGGCAGCTCTTTCAACGCTAACCCAGACCCCCCGCATTGCTGTCCATAAGAAGTACTCAATAGTTAAATCTGCTTTTTTGAAAAGCATTAATTAGACCATTGCTGAATAGATATGATGTAAAACCCCTTTAGCCTCATGACAACTTCAAATTCCAGCCTTACTCTCTGCTCAAGGAGCTGAGAAGGGAACTGGCGGTGCTGAAAGGACCCAAAAAAACCTCAGTTACAGATACACTGGATGAATTTCATGGCTGACCTCACTTGGGTGCCGTGGTTTAACGTAGGGACAAGTTGGACAACATAACTTGCACAACAGTTTGCTAGCTCGACCTCCCCAAAGTTTCAGTTTGTCGCTATTGACACTGTTGGAAGACCAACTCCTGACCGCCTCCAACTCTTCCCAGCTCTACCCTCAGAGCAAACCTCCACCAAAATAACTTTAGCAAGGGTTTTGTGGATAATTTAAGCATGGCAGAGGTTACCAACCCTCCGGCTTTTGGCATGACGTGGGGAACGAGCAGAGAGAATACCAACATCCTGGAAAGATGCCAAGTCCCTAAACACCAGATTAGTGAGAAATTACATTTCGGGTATGAGTCAAAGATTGGAAAACACACTGCCATATCAAGTATCAGACCTCAAAACAGTATGAATTTTCATTCTGAAACCAGGGAGAGAGCATGTCAACATTCTACCACCCGATCCACCTACAAGAGATTTCTTTCTAATTAAAGCAGTTACATGTCATTTCACAGTATTTTTTTACCTTGTATTTACAGAAGGATTACTGTCTGTTCCTCTTTAATAAAATTGGTAATTTAAGTCAGGAATCAATACTTAACATTTAACCTGACAGGTTTCCAGCAAAACTCACTAAAGCTTTTATTTTTATTTTATTTTTTTTGAGACAATAAATTCAGCCTTTATACTAACATAATAAAAACAGTTCATACTGTAACAAAGCACGACACATTTATCTTAAAACACCTGTCTATATAGTAAAATTACACCTTAATCTCTCAGAAACTGGTAATAAAATTCTTATTAGGAGACACAGCAGTCCTGAAATATGAGAATCCACTAATTATATTTCAGAACCAAACCACTGCTATTTCACAGAAAAACTCTTCTCCGTAAACATGACAGTTAGCCTGTGTGCAATTCAGTACTTAGTTTCTATGCACATCCTCTTTGACATAGGACATGGCATATGGTGACAAACATCTGATTAATATGTGGAGTGGAAAGACCAGCGATCCTTTAGGAACACCATACCTAACCCCAAATCCATATGGATAAGAATCAGAAATACCACCCCAGCCTGTCAGACTTTACATCAGTAATCACAAAACATAAAGAGAAGTGATGTTTTCCATATCATTTAACAGTTAATTTTGCTCCAAGTCTAAAATAACCTGAACAGTTTCCATCTCATATTAAATGTTGTAAATATTCATTAATAACTAGTTTGCTTCTAAGGTAAGTATTATAATAATACTTCATTTTTTAAATAACACTTTTGCAAGCCTTATCTACTAGTGTTAACAAGGCTTAAACCCTCACCACAGTATTCAGAACTGCTCATACCAGATTAAAAGAAGAATTTTCCATAGGCAAATTAAAAAAAAAAAAAAAGACCATGAAAGATCTTAGAGAGAGAAGGGAAAGGAGAAAATAAAACCACAAAACTCACTTGACTGTAACTCGATTGGACAAATCCTGAAGATCTCCTGGGTGAAAAAGCTGAGCTTCTTTCAGTCCAATATTTTCGCACGCCTTCAGAAAAACATTTATATTATCCTGAAAAGAGAAGTAGAAAGCAGTTGCTTAGTTAAAAGCACTAAGCAGGTTTTGCAAGATGATTAGTGCGAGCCTTTAAATGTCAAAGTCCAGCTCACGTAAATAATACTGAAAAAGCAATCTTCTGGATCATAAACGCTGGTCGTTTCACAGACACACAGTCAGGCTGGGCTGCGATCTCGGGGACTGAGGGGTATGTTAAAGATTACCTGGCATAAGGCAGTGGTGAGCCAGTAGGCAGCAATCTCCACTTTGATGTCAGCTCTGCTCAGCAAACAAACGCCCTCTTCCTAGCTTTGCACGACAAGCCTCACCTCTTGCCTTTAAAAATAACTCCAGCTACTGACATTCACCACCCAGAAACTCTTGGCAGGGAAGGGAGAAGAGGAGGGACATGCCGTTTCTATGCTCACAGACTGATGAGGGAACACTGCACCTGGAGTCTGGGTTTGGTTGCTGAGCAAAGCTCCAGAGAGACAGAAACCAAACTGTATTCAGGACTGCTGCTGCTTTACTTGAGGGGTTTTTTTCTCTCCTTGGAGTTCCTCCCCTTCCCGCCCTCCCCCCCTGCCCCCCCCACTCTCCCCGGCCCCAACCTCACACCAGTCTATAACAAAATATAGGTGCAGCACCCACTCCCTGCACCTGCTCCAGGATCAACTGACTCACAAGGGAAATGTTAAGAAAGAATTATTCCAACGATATATATAGATATTATACAACTTGTGTTCCCTTTCCACTTCATAAACAATAGGCAATAAGCAAGAAATTCCTTCTCGTTAAGGCGGAATGCTATCAACAACAAAAGAATGTGCCCTCTTGCGCACTTGCTCCCTTCAGCTGGAGCCAAAGGAAAAAGGTACACAAAGTTATTTAATTCATAAGCTGTGCACAGCCCTGCCATTAAGGGTTTGTAAGTCAAGGTAGTGGTATCAGAGTCTCACAGTGTGGAAAAGCTCTGCTTTAACAATTTAATACACTTTAAACTTCTTTTTTTTTTTTTTTTTACACAATCACAAGATGTAACAATTATTCCTTCATTAGGTATTTATTTTAAAAAAAATCTACAAAGAAAACAAGAGCTGCTTCTAATAGAGACTTCAGAAAGTAAACCAAACCTAAGAATCCCCACAACCTTCTGTTTTGAAGGTCCCTGGGATTCTAGTATTCCTTATCAGTCTGTAAACATGGTTTCATTCAAGGAAAATATTTGAACAAGCTATTCCCCATGCAGGTTGCGGGCTCTGTGTTACCACATCTGAAAGATCCCAAGTATCTCACAGCATGAAGGTTATGCCCCAAAGCCTGATGCGCGATGTGCCATGGTGGGGGCTGCTCTGCTGCAGGGAGATGCAACACTATGACAATGATGGGACACATGATGTGGTGGTAGGTGAGAGGAGGGGGCTGGAAAGGATGGAGGACAGGCAACCTCACCTCTGCCTGTGCACTAGGACCTGCAGTGCCCAGAGGGCTGCCTGCACATGTGGGCAAAGTAGCATTTCATGCTGTGGGGTGCAGCCTCAGAAGGGGCATTTACTTTTCCTTTCCATGCAATGCCCCTTTTCTCCTTTTCATTCCACATAGGGAAAGCTGGTGAGATGTGTCAACTTTATTCCCTTAATATTTGAGTGTCATATTAGTACCAAAACCCCAAGGACTTGAAAAGGCATCATTTCATCTGCATGGAAGAGGCCACAGGCTACAGTTCCAGTACAAGAAGAGAAACTACTTATTAAACAACAGATATTAGGTCAGTGTTAAGGGATCTAGGGAGTCCAAGAAACTGGCAGGTAAGGCACAAGAAGAAAGCAGCACAGCAGAAGGAATGAACAGCTGCAAGGCAATGAACTGAAGTGACACCAACACCAGTGAAGGCAACATGGTCTGATTGGTCTGACCTGTAGCCAAAACTCAGAGCAAACTCCCAAAGCAATGGGTTATGTCAACTAGTTAAGTGCAGAAAATGAGCATATTGTGCAGGTAAACAAGGAAGAAGAGTCAGATTTAGAGAAATAGATGCTGCCTACACCCTGAGAGCAATGAAAACAAAGCAGAGGAGATGCTCATCAGTGGATGCTTGTTGGCACATGAGAGAATTAATTTTGAAGGTGTCTCAGCAACTAAACCTATCAACATCAACCTCCTGATAAATCACACAGCCTGAGAACATCATCGCTGAGAGGAGTCAGGACCTTCAGAAACTGGGCCAGAGGCAGGGGGAGATAACATGGGAGGCAGAACACAGCTAGTCACAGCACTCACATGCAAGATAAAACATGGTTCAGAATCTCCCTTCCACCAGCTCCCAAGCCAGAAATTTGATCGCACCTGCCATCTTGTAAGTTAGTGCCCCAACATCAGCTCTGCTCCAGTCAGAGCCTGGAAATGACCCTCAGAGCATAAAGAGATGACACACAAGTGGCTGTTGCTCAGGTTTGGATATTGACACAAAAAGGTATTGTTTAAACAGATCAGCACTTCTAAATACCATCCTTGCCAAGTTATTCTTGACTGTCCCTAATCATTGTAGTAAATCAGCAAAGCTACAGGTCTCAAAATAGCTAGCAGCCATTTTAAACTCTACCAGAATAATGAATGTGAAGATGAATCTTAAATAGCACCACAGAAATAAGTAGAAAGAAATGACAAGTTATCAACCTTACAATTAGATATATCATTAGAAATGCAAACAGGACCATTTTTCAGTGATTAATGCACTCAAATATAGAAGCCATTACACTATGCCTTTTACCAATGCAACTGTACTTTAATGACATTAATGGTCACTACCATTTCAGCTTCAAAGGGTATACTGTAATCTGAACCTCACCACACTTAACAAAAATGGTTCTTTTTTAAACATTCAGAACTCAAAAGCCTGGAGAAGCACAATACATCAGAGCTATCTTCAGGTGCTGAAAGTCATCAAAGTGATGTGCTTGAGGAAGAAAGATTCATACTTGTGTCCAGCACTCTCCTCTGCCACCAAGGTATTCCCAGTCTCCATAAGTGAGGGCAGACCATTTAAATTTAAGACAGATTCAAATTAGCAAAGTTGCAAAGAAAAAGGGTTATGATGATGAGGGAAGACAAGGGACTTAATACAATGAAAAACTGGAGAATTTGATTCCATTATACCAATACAATGGAGCACAAGAGGCAATACTGGTGTCACCTATCAGCACAAGAAAAGCAAAACCAGAAGGGGAGAGAAGAGCTACCCAGTCCAAAAGCAATGATTCATCATCAAGCAGATCAAGTATATTTTCGAAGAAAACATAAGGTTCTGACCATTAATAGAGAAAGCTCCTGAACTAACAGGGATAAAATCATTTAGTTCATTTCTGTTCATGTTATTAACAGAGCTCGATCTGTGCATTTCCGTGAGCATCTGAAGTTGGAATAAGCATCGTAGAATTACAGGTTTTACATCACAACAAAAATAAAGCCTGAAGTCTAAACCACAAAATTCAAGTGTAATTCATTTCTGGAATGCTATTACTACTTCTAAGTGTCTTAGTGAGAGGGGGTGGGGGAGGTTGGAATGAGACTGTGGGAAGGGCTGTTTTTTCCCCCAAACGGTGTGCATGATGAAACAGCAGAGCATTTCAGATGTTCCCAGCACAACTTGAGTTTCCCACATGCTCTACAGACTTATAGTAAATGCACCACATAGAACGCTGACTAGGTAGAACTATTACCGCTCAGTATCTCATTTTTGCCTCAAACTTCAAAGTGAACCGCACCCAAAAGCTCTGCAAAGCTGTAATACGGGAGACGGAGCTGCCAGTGGGAAGCAGGTCATCCACGAGCAGGCATTTAAATACTGCTATTTGGGGAGATGACAAACAATACTGCACACTTTCAGCTGTGTGCCTGCCTTTCTAGTCCCCATGGGGCATCACCAGGCACAAAACCTTCTCTCTGCCCATTTCTAAAGTATCTCCCTCTAACCAATGCTGAGAAGGAGCCAAGATGTCACGTCAATATTGAAAATGAGACTGTGGTCCACATCCTCCTTCCAGCGACCTAGTAGAGCAGGAGCCTTTCTCACTTGTGCAACCTCATGGACATGAGGAGAGGAAAGAGCAAAGGCTTTCCTGTCCATCCTTGCTGGTCCTCAGTGCTGCTTCTGCTCCTAGGCAGGGGTCTAGGGGGCTGCACCAGAGCTCTGTGCCTCCAGCAGGTGAATGGGATGGGAAGAGCAGAGCTGGCATTGAAGGGTCTTCATTCCTATCACTATCCTCCAGACTTCAAAGAAAGAAGCCAGTCACTGTATGGGAATACACAAGAATACAGACACCTTCCTTTAAAAAAATAACAATTTTTAAAGAGTAAAAATCAAGGCAGGAGTATTTTTTCTGTGTTGTGCCTGTAATCAGCTCCTAATGTATGTCACTGTGGCAAGAACTTGAAAAGAAAGACAGAGCACTGGTGAGGTGCTGGTGGTGGGAAAGTACATAGGTCCCTCAACACCTAGAAAAACAGAGGAAAAAGAGCGCTTCTAAAATGCAGAAAAAAAGAATTAACATGAGAACAGGAAAGTGAGAGAAAAGAAAAAAGCAAATATGCAAAAAGGATCAAAAAAGAGTTGACCTTAAGTAAGGGAAAAAAAAAAAAATCAAAACCACCAACCTGAGAAGGGACATACAGTGTGTAAAACAGAAAAAGAATTTAAAAAATGTCCAGTGTGAAAGAGCATGAAATAAAAGGTAATTAAAAGAGATTTCCACATAAATACCATCTTATTTTGACTACTTACATGCAGCACAACATCAGACTAAATTCGGCTTGTGTATTTGAGCTGCAATTTTATTAAAAATAAATCCTTCATTTGCATGATTATCTGTGTGAGACAGGAATATTAATTTAAACAAGTGTGTAAATACATTTGCTTTCTTTAGGGTGCAGTCATGCTGTGTGGTAAGCCTGTCTTCTCCCTAGTTAACTGTTTCTCTGAAGCCCTACATATGTACCAAAATGCAGCATCTTGTAGGCATACAAGTTATGGCACATCTTTCAAGTCGCTTGGCAACTAGGCGAAAAACAGTTTGATTAATATGGTGGTTTTCTGTTTTTCCTGGCTGCATTGGTCAACAGATGAAGACAGTCCTCCAGGTTGTCTCCTATTTTGATGCAAATACTCACTGTTTCAGTCAAAGCCCTTATTTCTACTACACTGCTATTCAAGCTCTAGGATGGTGTGTTTTTTTCTTGGGGGGGGAGGGTAAGGTTGGTGGGTTTTGCAGGGGGGAGGGAGGGGGCCTGGATTTTAAAGTTTGTGTTTTTTTCCCACAGTATGAAGGGGATGGCACCCTATGCTTGCAGGACTATGAAGCACATTTGCATGAAAGTATTACAGCATCATCCAGACCACGACTTGGTGCAAAAAGTTGTTTTCAATTTCCAGGCTTCGGGAAAAAAAAAAAAACCAAAAAAAAAACCAACAACAACAAAACCCCCCCCCCAAGTATCTCTAGTGCCTAGCAACAAATGCTTTTGACATTTTGAAAGAGAAACTGATGCATTTTTTGGCCACAGAATTCTGAAAATCAACTGAACAGATCATATTTAACAAACATTTTTCTTAGTATTGCATTTATGAAGACTTTTGGAGTCATCTTGAAAGCTTACAGTCTGTCCCTCGGCTCTGCATTCATGACAAACCCTCTTTATTGGCATCCTCATTCCCTTAAGTAAGGGCTATTTCCATTCTAAAAAATTGCTATTTTTTCAAAGTAGAAAATGTTTTTCATAGACACAGCATCATAGTGACCACTCAAGTTGGCTCAAGTCAGTTTAATACAGAATTTAGAGCTACATTTTGCAGCAGCATCACTGCACAGCTACGCATTGTTTGTATTCACAGGTGGGGTAAAAGGAAAGAAACCTACAGCAGGAGCTAGTTGAACAAGTTAGGTAACTTGCTCTTCCTTGGAGGTACGTTTCGGTCATTAGCTCTGGCTGCACTTGCAGGTGGTGGCAGAAGGGGTGAGAGGATAGGAGGGAATAGGCCTGAACATCAACCATGTGGTATGACCACAGGCCTGGGAGCCAGGAACTCCCCATTACCTCCTTGGCCTTGCATGTCAAAATGCTTGGTGCCCATCACCCACTCATCCCATCTGCAGATTGTGATCCCAGCTCGTACAGCTCTCTGTACTTCTCTAAAGGCTAGCAGGTTCAAAAAACCTTCAACTGAAAGCAGAAATGGATAGAATACCTGAACTGCTTTTTTCCTCCCTTTTTGGGCCCCAAACTAAAAATAGTAATTAAAACTATCATCCTGCAGACATAATTTGACTTGAAGTGACCTCAGGGCTTCTGTTCAGTAAATTATCCCACCTATAACAGAGTGCACAGAGCACTGTGTTGGCCAAAGATCAGAAACCGTGCTAATTGCTTTGCCACTCCCCTCTGCGCGCCCTTCCTTGTTTTTCCACAATGGGTAAAACAATAAATTACTGTGATCTTTGACACAGGGATTCCCTGCCCTAGCTCTATGCATGATTACAGATACTAAATCTTCAGTAATTCACTTCCAGCTTTCCTGTCAAAAAGCAGGTGCTCCTGTTGCGAGAATGAAGGAATGAAACTTTTGCACAAACTTTCCCGTTACCCTGGTGATGTAAGAATCAATAACTGTAGATCAGCTAGGAAGAGGCACATTCCCCCTCACCATTGCAACTTAAGAGTCTCAGGGTTCAATCATTACGGAAACCACATTTTGAAGCAGCCTTAGGTAAAGAATCATTTTGGTTTTGGACAAAAAGGTCCATCTGTCCCCCAAACCCCAATTCCATCTGCAATGACTGCAGCTGCATGGACCTCTATAAGATGTAGGTTTATATTGAAGGATCTTCCCCAGAATTTTTTACTCAGCTCCTGGCACTGTCCACCACCATGTGTAATTGCCAGCAGACGACATCTCAGCCCAGCCCACCTCATTACCTGCAACCTCTTGCAGCACTGAGCTCCACAGTTTCTTTGCAACAGGAATAACTGGATTAAGGAAAACACACAACATAAATTAATGTGGGTTGTTGGTTTTTCTTTTTAAACAGGACTTTTGAATTGACAGCTTTTGAGGTGCTCTACACAAGAAAGGGTCAACTGTCCTCAATGACTCAAAAACCCTCCCAGGCCCATATCTCTAACCATGCTACAGCGTAACGTTCACTATGACGTTACAGCCATATATTAAGGCAACAGTGTGTACCAAGTGAGTTTTTATTGATAAGAGAGTGATCAGGTTGTAAACCACAGGTGTGTTTCTGGGATGTCACTACTGCCAAATAAGTTCAGTTGCAATGGAGAAGGACAAAAGTGCAGAACATTGGCAGACATGTCTAGTTAATAGAGCTTACCCACTTGCAGGCATTCTTACTGTAAAGAAAGCACAGCTTTGGAAAGCCAGTATGGAAGAAGCATCCTGGGCTACTTCCTTGTTTAGACAAGCCTTAGCTTTCCCACCAGCTAGTTACATTCCAGTCAAAGTCAAGGAAAAAAACAGAAAAAAATCAAGAGATGTGCCTTACGCCCCGAACAGTTTATACAAAAGAGACTTTGCAAGCGGAGAGTGTTAAATACTCCAGCGCCAAGTCGCCCTACTACAAAGAACTGGAATGACAGTAATCCACTTAAAGGTGAAACTCCCTTGAAGCCTAATGAGTAATAAAAGTAAAGACTTCTTGTTCTTGAAACACAAAGTTTTGGCAGAGCTTGCTTTCTTCCTCCACCCCCTTTTTTTAATTTGTATACATACGTTTTTTGTTTTGCTCACAGAGGTTAACAATTCAGTATAGATGAAATTCAGTCCCTCTATACACAGGGCTTGAAACAGAGCCTCAGATCCTCAGTTCTAGTAGCCCCTGATTTCTAGCCTATCATTTAGTATTTCAGTCTTCCCAGGAGAAAATTTGGAAGTTTCTTCTAA
The DNA here is from genome assembly GCF_036250125.1 of Pseudopipra pipra. Classification (NCBI taxonomy): domain Eukaryota; kingdom Metazoa; phylum Chordata; class Aves; order Passeriformes; family Pipridae; genus Pseudopipra; species Pseudopipra pipra. Next base: position 68,569,245 of record NC_087550.1, on the reverse strand, counting down.
CTTTGCTTCCTTCAAGAGCCAGACATCTTTTTTCTTAAAGGGAGTAGCATCCTAGTACTGTATTTAATCCTTGCTGCCCTACATGGGGTTATCCTATGCTGTGGAGAAGCTTTCCCAGCATCCCCGATCAATAAGTGGGTTTGGAGATGACCTGCCTTGCAGCCCACCTGAACTCCTGCATCAGTGCCAGGTTTTCTCATGTCCCTCTCCATCCTCATGACCTGTAGAAAGCAAGCTTTTCTGCCCTGCAGAAAGCAGCAGCTCAGCACCCTGCATTTGGCAGCATTTGGTGTTGGCATCGTACTTAATAGTTCTTTCACATACATCACTGGAGGAGGGTGATTCAGCAGGCACATGGGCGTGGAGGTGTTCAGACAGGCGTTAAAAAATGTGGTATGAGGATTTTGCACCAAACAGAGGGGTAAATAGCATAGCTGTACAGCTCCACCACTGATAACACAGAAAAAGTTATCACTGCTGCAATTAACATATACTTTCTTTGAAAACTGCCATGAATTTTAAGCACTGCACATTGATAAATATCTGACAAGTGGGGGGTTGGGAACGTACTCTAGTGTCCAGCTTACGAAGACTTAAATAAACACTGACTGCCACAGAAATCTCAAATCTGTACTTCTGTAGCAAAGGCAGGAGAAATCAGATTATGAATGTCACACGTATGAGTTAAGGTGTGTACTTTTTCTACGTGGTTGACTTCTTTTTTCCAGTTCGGAAGGAATGCTTCTTTACAAACACAGAAACAGTCATCAGTTACTTAAGAAAATAAAAATAGCACACAAATGACAGAGCATACCAGAGACTACAGCTGATTGAGTTGATAAATGGAAATTATTTGCAGTTTATTTGGCAACCATAGTTATGTATTTTGTTAAGTGCTGGCAAGCTGAGTCAAAAAGGGTCATACTTTTTCAGAGCTTTGCTTTAGAGCAGGAGGAGGGATGAAAATTTTCCATATTAGAAAGTTGTCGCTGCTAATCATTATTTTACAGTTAGTTGATAATATTTTTAAAATTAATTCTTTAATTAGGATTTTGACATATCATCTCAGTAAAACACTGAAAGCAGCAGTTTGGAAGACTTCATCTCATTTAAAGCATCCCGAAATACTGCTTTTGATTCACAGAGATCAACCAGCACTTACTGTCCCCTGACAAGAGGCCAGGGTGTGTAGCTGAACCACCATTTCTTGGTGTCTGCACCCATACAATTTCTCCCTACTGATGTCTTCTAGATACATTTCACTTCATCATCACTCACCTAAAATCTGTCAAGTTCAACCCAGAGTCTGGGTTTCATTCTCCCTAATCGATGTCTTGAGCAGCTACTAAAAATGTCACAAAGAGTTTACATCAACCTTCTCTTTCCCCACACCCTACATTTCAAAGTATTTAGGCAGCAACAGAAAACAATTAAAGGAAATTCAGAACCAAGGCTGAAATGTACCATATGTTTTCAAGCAGAAGGGCACAAAACATCAGCAAACCACTGCCGAGATTACATACTCCCACTATCAGGCATTGAAACATACAGAACAATGTCATCTCCAACTATTAATAACCATACTTCCTTTCTAGCACACAACTCTTTTTTCTTAATTGTCTAACAGAAGTATTTCTATACAAGCCACATTCCTCTTTCCCATGAGACAGCAAAAAGAGTACCAGAAGTGATTTATAGTTTGACATACATTCCTATCAGGCCTTGCATTACTCATGACATTTGCTAATTTTTCTTTTTTTTTTTTTTTTTTTGTTCACACTGTAATCTATGAAAGAACTGGACTGAGAGTCAAAATTTCACCCCTATCCTACTCTGACTTGATGATTAACCTCAGGAAAGCCACTAAAACTCCCACTAACCACACTCTACTGTCTTTAGGTATAGAACTGAAACAATGGTAAAGAGCTCTTTGTGAAGTACTCCAAGATCTGACACATTAAAAACTTCTTATATAAGATGCAAGACTTTTCTTAATTTCTTAAGCAAAACAATCAGGTTTCTAAAATGCTTCATACCACAGTTAAAGTGTCCATCATGTTCCCAAACTTGTAGAAATATCTGCTTAGGAGTTTGAAGTAAAATTCAGAAGTTTCAGTTCCCAGTGGAAACACAGATACTAATTTCCAATTGAATTTTTTGTAGCACTGATAAAATCTTACTAAAATTCATTGAGTGAGAAACTTAATACTTTGATGGCTACATTTGAAATACCATGCTGTGTCAATTCCCAGGTGAAAAAATATTTTCTCAGACTAATAGCATAGGATCATAGAATAGTTTGGGTTGGACAGGACCTTAAACACAATCTAGTCCAACCTTCCTGCAGTGAATAGGGACATCTTCAACTAGATCAGGTTGCTCAGAGGCCTATCCAACTTCACCTTGAGTGTTCCCTGGGATGAGGCATCCACCATTTGTCTGGGAAACCTGTTCCAGTGTCTCAACACCCTCATGGTAATACAGTAATATTCCTTATAGCTAGTCTAAATCTATACTGTTTTTGTTTAAAACCATTACCCCTTGTCCTACCACAACAGGCCCTGCTGAAAAGTTTGTCTGTATCTTTCTTATGAGCACTCTTTAAATATTGAAACCCAGAGCCTTCTCTTCCCAGGCTAAGTAACCTCAACTCTCTCAGCCTGTCTTCAATAGATAGGTGTTCCAGCCTATGATCATTTTCATGGCCCTCCCCTGGACCTGTTCCAACAAGTCAACATTCTTATGGTGCTGAGGACCCCAGAGCTGGATGCAGTACTCCAGGTGGGGTCTCACAAGAGCAGAGGGAGAGAATCACCTGCCTTGTCCTGCTGGTCACACTTCTGATGCAGCCCAGGACACGAATAGATTTCTAGGCAAGCGCACATCGCCGGATCACATCTAGCCTCTCATTAATCAGTATGTCCAAGACTTCCTTGGCAGGGCTGTTCTCAATCACTTCATTTCCTAGCCTGTATTGATACCGTGAAGTTGCGCCAACTTAAGTCCAGCATCTTGCACTTGGTCTTATTAAAACTCATGAGGTTCCCATGGGTCCCTCTGGATGGCATCCTGTCCCTCAGGTGCGTCAACTGCAACACTCAGCTTCGTGTCATCTGCAAACTTGCCGAGGTTGCACTTGATCCCTTTGTCTGTGTCATTGATGAAGACATTAAACAGTTCTGGTCCAAATAAGAACCTCTAAGGGACATTACTTGTCACCAATCCCCATCTGGACATGAGCTACCGACCACTACACTCTCTGTGCAACTATCCAACCAATTCCTTATCCACCAAATAGTCCACTCATGAAATGCATCTCTCTCAATTAAGAGAGAAGGATGTTGTGGGGGACCATGTCAAAGGCTTTAGAGAAGTAAACGGAAGTCCAGATAAATGACATTTGTAGCCCTTCCCATGTCCACTGATGTGGTCACTCCATCACAGAAGGCCAATAGGTTGGTCAGGCAGGACCTGCCCTTGGTGAAGCTGTGCCAGCTGTCCTCCGTCACCTCCCTGTCCTCCGTGTGTCTTAGCAGAGCTTCCAGGATCTGTTCCATGATCTTCCCAGGCACAGAGATGAGAACGACAGATTGAAAGTTCCCAAGGTCCTCCTTTCTACCCTTTTCAAAAAATTAGTACAATGTTTCCCTTTTCCTGCACATCACTTGCATCCCACAAGAAAAAGAAAAAATAACAGTCTTGAGAAGTTTTGTTACCTGTAGCATTAGAAGGATATTGAACAAGAACTACTACTATAAAAAAGGAACCTGGCCTCATTTCTGGCATCCAAAGTGCTCCTGAACCTGCATTAAACATATAGACTGTCTTACAAAGGAGAGCATGTTTGATGCAAGGCAGGAGTTTGGTCAGACCATATCCCCTTTCACTTTCTCCCTCTTCCTCTTAGTTTTAGGCATACCGAAGTTCAGTCATGAGAAACACCAACTGCTCTTGCAAAACTAGAATTTCCCCTCATGTAAGTAAGGATTATGCCAAGTAATACTTGTCTTTCTGAAATCCTCAAAAACTTGCTCAGCATACTCATCCAGAAAACAGGCAATGATGCTTCTGTATTTTTGTTTACACGTTGAAATTACCAACTTTTCAGAAAAATACATATATCATCTTGTGCCTTGCCTTATGAAAGGCAATACCAGACTAATCAGCTTCCAGGTGAAAATGAAATGCAGCTTCACTCTTAGCAGCGGGGCTGCATATGCACTCACACTGTACTTCTGAACGTACAGGCCACTGACAAATCAAAATCCCATGACCCAGGTCAGCCACAGGAGAGGGCAATGGAGACAGGACTCAAGGCAGAGCCCACGGCCACTGCATGAGCTGTTATGTGTTCTGTTACTCTCCAAAAAGGTGACTTAAACTTTCAGAAGAAATAGCAGCGCTCCACATCATTCAGTATTACTCCCTCATCACTGCCAAAAAAAAAAAAAAAAAAAGTTGGACAAACAAAGAGAGCACATCAAATGCTTATCAGCTCATTAGTTTGATCGGGACCAAAATTTATGAGGCTATTTCTTATGAGCCTTTTTGGACACTGTTAGCTGCTGCACAACCAGAAGGTTTAAGTCCACATTTTTTGGTGTTTGGTAGTGAAGCAAAACAAACAGCAGCAGCTTTTATGTAACTTAGTCCATGTATTTGTGTATTTGCCATTCCTCATTTTTCATGAGGAACAGAAAGGAGGAGAAGTTCTCTTATACTCAATTTCTCATCCAGACAAGCTACTATTAATGTTACTAATGTAGCCCATATTAGTCAAATTCACAGAGCAGGAGTTTAAGATTAGAAAACAATTATTTTAAATATATATATAATGCAAGAAGACAGAAAGTACGGACCAATATAAACACTATATTAAAGATAAGGAGGTGAACAGCAACAGACAATAGTGAGGATATTCAGCATAAAGGAATGAACTTTGGAAATAGAGGTGTTTTGGAAAAAAGGGAATTAATTTTAAATCAAATTAAAGCATCTCATATACCATCAGATTTTTTAAATTTAAGTGCAAAACACAATCAATTTGATTCTAAGTACACCAGAGAAGGAACTTTGTATCTAAGTCCTAAATAAAACATACAACTGAAGTAAGCTATGCAAGTGTGGACTTTATGGGAAAAATTGTTTTGAAAGCATCCTATAATAAAGTCAAAATATCATCTGCATACCATTCTCCTGCAACACAAGAAAAAAAAAAGAAATGGAGGAAAAAAAAAAAACAACAAAACACCACCACCCTGTCAAGAACATTTTCCCACAGAAAAGAAAATTTTGGCCAGCTCTCCCTGATGACAAGAGATAAGGAAGTACCAGGGTGGTTCCACGGTTTGCGAAGTGTTAGGCACAAAGGCACAGAAACTTTTATTTTTTTAATGTTCTCCACCCCTTTCTTTATCTCCTCTTTCATTTTAGTATAGCGTTCTTTGGCCACAACAACCCCATGCAGTGCTACAGGCTGGGCAAAGAGTGGCTGAAGAGCAGCCAGGCAGAAAGGGACCTGGGGGTACTAATTGACAGGAAGCTCAACATGAGCCAACAGTGTGCCCAGGTGGCCAAGAAGGCCAATGGGATCTTGTCCTGTATCAAAAATAGCGTGGCCAGCAGGAGCAGGGAAGTGATCCTTCCCCTGTACTCTGCATTGGTGAGGTCACACCTTGAGTATTGTGTTCAGTTCTGGGCCCCTCAGTTCAGAAAGGATATTGAGGTGCTGGAGCGGGTCCAGAGAAGAGCAACAAGGCTGGTGAAGGGACTGGAGCATAAGTCCTATGGGGAGAGGCTGAGGGAGCTGGGGTTGTTTAGTCTGGAGAAGAGGAGGCTCAGAGGTGACCTCATCACCGTCTATAACTACCTGAAGGGAAGTTCTAGCCAGGTGGGGGTTGGTCTCTTCTCTCAGGCACTCAGCAATAGGACAAGGGGGCACGGGCTTAAGCTCCGCCAGGGGAAATTTAAGTTGGATATCAGGAGAAAATTCTTTACAGAGAGAGTGATCAGGCATTGGAATGGGCTGCCCAGAGAGGTGGTGGATTCACCATCCCTGGAGATTTTTAAACGCAGATTGGACGTGGCACTGAGTGCCATGACCTAGTAAATGGACTGGATTTGGACCAAGGGTTGGACTCGATGATCTCGGAGGTCTTTTCCAACCCAATCGATTCTATGATTCTATGATATGTCTCTCCTCTTACCTTTATCATTCCCTACTTCCCTTGTTCAGAAGGTACAAGCCACTGATCTAAGTAACAGTGTTGAAAGTTGTTTTCTTAGTACAAGTGGTATTAATACCTTCTGATACATTAAATAAGCACATTATAGGATGCTGTGGTGTTATACCACATTGCATTAAAGAGAAGCAATGATGTTTGAGTAGCAGTTGTCAGCAGGATAAGTTTCCTGTTGAACCAGGAAAATAAATGCTTGATAAAACATGCATGGAAAACCATCAAGACACTCTTCACCCTAAAGGAACCCTAACTCCCCACTAGAAAAAAAAATCCCACACTACAGTATTTCAGATAAACATGTTCAAACCTGGGACTGCCTAGAGATGTGCAATATTATTCTCTTGTGCGAAAGGGAAACAAATTCACAAAAAAAACCTTCTGCCAAAGCTGAAGAACTTTATGAAGAGAAAATTTTGTGCTGATATTCATCCAGCACTCACACTGAGACAGTCCGAATTGGCAACATCGACTTGTTTAAAATCATGGACCAACCTGAAACAAAAGTGCTAATAACATTTCATTTACAATTCTGAAAACCCAACAGCTTTCTATTCTGCCCTGTCTTATGATCACAGCCCTCACGCCTCTGATGTGAGGAGTGCAACCACAGTGCAAAGCATAGTACTTCCACCTTACTCACAGGAGCTGCAAGCAAAGATAGATGGTCTTAGAAGACCAAATTGGTATACTGCAAGGCAGCAAGATTTCCACTCGCTACCCCTCTCCAAAAGGCATACTGACTCTTACCTCTGACTTTGCTTCACCACCTGGTCTCAGTTGGAAATGTACTTTAACTAGAACTGCCATGCTGAAGAGCGTACACTTATTCCTCACGAGTAATGAGCAATGTGTTATTCTGACAGATGTGTTGAGCTTGCATAAACTATATATAACTCATTCATCTTCTCACTGTCTCATAATGTCTTGTGACTTTCATTCTAGTTTATGATTCTTTGTGTTCAGCCAACTGAGTTCGAAACAGGAGGCTTCTGGGGAACAATGGTGCTGCTGCCAGAGATGCACCTCTGAAAATGCTCAGCAGAACCTTGTTGGAAAGTATGTTGTCAAACCACGAAGTCCTCCCCCTCATATGATTGTATACAAACCATCTTACATGCTGGGAGTCAAACTGAAAACTCAGTATATTTTGAGAAAACATTTTTCCTTTGTGTTTGCTTTTGTTAAGCATTCATTTTATTCCCACCACTCCTACTCCCCAAGAACTCTAAGCAAAATCATTTTGCAGGATCTGAACATAGAAAGATTATCAATTTGAGTAATTTTCTTTAAGAATATCTGTTTCACACATGTATGGACCAGGAAAAGTGGATTTTTAAGTAAGTAAGTGCAGATAGCACTTTCTCTACCATTCATAATGAAATCTCAGTTTCCACAGTCCTCTGACCTTTCTATTACCCTTCCCATATCCCCTAGAAATGCCTGAGGGCTTGAGGAACTGCTACTCCGTACAACTTTGCTTGTCTCTCTGCTGTACTAGGGAAAATATATGTATTGCTCTTTACACAAGTTGTGTATTTTAGACAGTTTGAAACATAATCAGAAACTAAATTTTAATTTTCCAGCAACTACTGTAGTGCAAAGGTTTTACATGACATTTTTAAAAAACGACCAAAATTAAAGCAAACAAACCAACAGCAACCTCCCAATTAAATCCGTTCAGGACATCTATGGGAACATCATTGTCTCCAAAATCTGCCATATGCTGTTAAGAATCAACCTGCTGCAAGTGGCAACTTTCTACAACTACTGCTAAAGTTACTCCTTTGCACCCTGCAGTTGGCAGCCCTGACTGTCCAGGAAACCACCATAAGAGATGCATGGACATTTCCTCAGTCACCCACCTTTGACTACCGCTTCCCTGCAACTGCTCTGGGACTTGCCTTACCCCCAGCAGTTCAGTTTTCCAAACTGGAACAAAATGAATAGGTAAACACAGCTAAGATGATGGCTAGATCTCACTCAAACCACGCAAGGCACGTGCCTCAGAAGGGACTGCAGCAACAAGTCGCTAGCTGGGTATGAAGTTGTGCCTAGATCCAATTCTCCTTCCCAAAGCGTTCTTACAAACCCTCACACACAAGCTACAGCCCAGATTTCCCACGCCATACTGAACTGGGGAGAAGTTTAATCAATTTTTTAAAATTTTCTGGTACCAACTAAGCATTTTTTGTTAACTGAATGCTAAGTTTCATTTGAGTATTTAATCATCAAAACACATGTATTTATTTTTCCATTCCATCATAATTATATCTGAACCACTGCAATTCACACATGAAAAATCACTAGGCAGCAGTATAATCAAACTAGAGACAAAAGCTAAGACTTTCAGTTTTCTAAAATGTGCTTGGAATTGAGGCAATCCTGCTAACATAAAGCCCCTATTGGATTTTATGATAAGAAGGGATCATAAAAGTAAATATGACATAAAAAAATCAATAATGCATTTCTGTCATTAAAAGCAGCACCTCATCCTAACTTAATAAAAAAAAAAAGTATAGCACACAATATTCCATACAAAACTGAATGTTTCATTATTCCTATAGGCTTTCACTTACTATTTAACTCAGACAATTTGTTTTCAAAATAACCATGAAATCAAATAAAAAATATAATGAAATCCTTCTGGAGATTCAACCAAAGACATCTATTCAATACTGTATTTCTGTACCGCTGAAAAAAACCTGTCAGGCAGTTGAAGTGTACACAATGCTTAAATGACATACTTATATGGAACTAAAATATATTAACTCCATAGGGAACAAAACCAAAACTGAAGAAATTCCTGGGAAAGAAAAACAAAAGGGAATGAGGGGGAGAAGGGGGAAGAGAAACAAGATGTCTTTCAAAGCATTTGTTTCCTTCTGATAATCAGACTGCCACAAAACTGTCAAGAACACAGGGGGTCTGTTTCCTTTTAATCAGGAAAGTCAAGAGAGAAACGGATGCTAATTGCCCAGTGATTAATGTGTAAAATATTTTGGAAATGGACTTCAGGACATGAGTCTAGAGGACTATGAAGAAGCTGTAGAAAGAACATGATCAGAAGATATTCAGATTACAGTATTTCCAGGACTCAAATTAAAAGTTGCAGCATCTCTTTATGCTTTACAAAAAACCCCCTGCTGTCTCTTGATGTTAAAGTTTCCAACTGGATTTAAAAAAAAAAAAAAAAGGCAGATTTGCAGGAGAAGCAACCTACAAGCAATAAAAATATTTCCAGAACATAAGAAGCAAGCCTACAGCCTCCCTAGCAAGCTCTTCCCATCTCTAAATCCTATGGTTCATTAACCACAGTATCCTGAGCCTGTCAGGTATCAATATCTGCTTTTTTAAGTGAAAACTCCCGTATTTTTTAGTTTGAGTTTTATATGCCAGTATGAAAGCTGGACTCTTCAAAGCTGGTATAACTGAGTAGGTTCCTCTCAAGTCTGGAAAACCAGACTCCCACTACTGTCACCATAAGCACCATTTTCTAAACCCATCCCAATATGGCCCTTATAATCATCATCTCCTGCAACTGAAATATTTATGTAAAACCTTTTCTACAGGTAAACACAAAACATCAGCTCTCTCAATTACTAGGTTTAAGTCGTATTTCAACAATAACTCTGGGTGATCTTGATTTACAAGAATCATTCACCTTTCCTCCCCTTTGCTTTATTTTTGAAGACTTGTAATAACTAGAAACAACTTGAAACAATAATACACTACAAGTAAGATATAAACTACACACCAAATGAATACTCTACTTTTTTGCATCTAGAAATAAACAAAAAAACATGCATATAAAAACAAGAGTTCTTACAGTTATGACTGAAGACAACACTTAAATCACCACAAAAATAAAATCTAGCCTATGGTTTTGTGGTTTGAATCTAATGGCTACTTCAGAAGCCATTTAGGCAATCAAACTGCTGATCAAATAACCGTGGTGTCCTCCACAGAATTATTTTGGTTTCATTTGAATTCTTTTTTGTATGCCTCAAAAGAAAAGAATGTGCAGCAGTCTTATTTGCAAGCCTAATACCTGAGCTTTTTCTGGGACAAAGGCAACTAATACTGTCTACATTCATTTGATGTGGAAATGCACATTCTCAGCTTGTGCAATTAATATATGGCAATTTAGCCCAAGCTTATAACCTCCAGCCAAGTTAACTACACTTATTCTCCAATGAGCTACACGGCTGACCAGCAAAAGCCAATGTTTTGTTGGCTCATCCCACTAAAACATATAAATAAAAGTAGCTAGAGAAGCTTTGCATTCTACTCCTACTAAGAAATCAGGTAACGTTGAGGTTGCATGTTCATAAGGTGGGATCTTCAGTTTGTTACAGGAATCAAGCATATGTCCCTGTTCACCTCAGATCTTTTAATATGGGACCAATTGTTCTTGTGATAGGACTAAATAGTCTAGACCCTAGTGACATGATTATCCAACAAGGTTTTCATAGTGAAAAAAATTATGAAGAAAGAACTTGCCTGCCCACGAAAGGGTTTCTGATGCTAAATGGCTACAAAACTTATCCTACAGTCCCTGGGTAGCAAATTTTCCAAACAGCAAAGAGAAAAATCTTTTAAACTTCCTGTGAAAATTACTATATACATCTTGCCCCCTCCCCCCAAAAATGTGATTTACAGCCAAAACACTGGCAAATACCTCAACTGAAGCCTGAAGAGAGATCTTTGCATCAGAGTTATTTTAATGCAACTGAAGCTTTGCTGTGGGTGGAGTGAAACGAGTTCTAAAAATACTCTAACTACACAGAACATTTCCTATTCTGCCCACTCCCTAAGAAAGGGACATCTGATGGCTTGTGAATATAAGATAGGATGGAGACAAATAATGCCACAGAGGTTTGTGCACAGAAGCCAGTGCTTGATACATCTGGAGCGGATGAAGCTTCACACAGTGACAGGATGATTGAATTTACAGATCTGAATCACAGATTAGGCAACCTTTGTGATTTAAGACAACGTATGAATGGTACAATTTTAAACAAAAAAATGAAAATGGAACTAATTTTGAAAACTTTGTAGGTTTTTATCTCAAGATAAAAATCTTATGTAAAAAAAACTCTCTCTCTTACGTAAGAACAGTAAGCAAGAGTGCTCCTTAAAAAACAAAGAGCACTTGGTGTCATACCCCAGATATTAGATTTGATGTCATTACTTACCAACCCAGCAATTGGAGTTGACAGACGATTGATCTTCTTAACGATGCCAGGTTTGATCTTGTTAATCAAACTAAAAAAAAAAAGTAATTATTTTATGTTACATAATCAACTGTAATTGATGATGCATGAGCATCAATGCTTAGTAAGAAATACTTTGCATATGGTCCTAACTTAACATGACTTGAATGAATTAGATCTGAACCTATTAACACTCCCAAGAAGTGACAAGCAACAGACTTTAGAAGGAAAAATGAGACAAGTTGCATACGCACACACAAAGTGATTTCTCAGAATGGCAAACTGAGAAAGAAGAAAAGAAGATGCCTGGGTAGGCGTAGGCAGAAACAGATCTATGTTTCTACTACATGGGTGGTGATGTTAATCACACTCAAATTTCCTATTTAAAGATTTTCTTCACATAAAGGTTCTGACGCAGATGTCAAAAATGCATATTCCTGTGAAGGCAAGAAATAAACTCAGTTTTCATGTTACCAAGTCCAGTGTATGCTGTGTGCAACAATCATTTTTGGCACATATAATTTACATGCACAAGTAATTTTCAGTCTCAGTCAGAAGCAATTGCAGCTGATATCACTCGTTATATAAAATTCGTAATTAAACTGAGAAGATAGGACAGACTAACACACCAGTGTTGAATACACAAGCCCAAATTCATACCTTGTCCTGCAGTGAGGATGAGGCACAGGATTCCTTGCACCTTTATATCCAGATTTTCAGTGACAGAGATAGGGAAGTATTGTGATTCACCAAACTAAGAGACTACAGGGTCAGTAGAGAACAGAGACCTCAGGACACTCTGCAGATTTCATCTGCCTTTGAGGATTTTTGACTTGCTCCCTCTTGTCCCTGCTTGCCTGGCTAGACCCTTTACCCAACACAAAGCATCAGCAAGGTTTTGTGATCACACACAGCAACGCAGAGACAAGACCTGGAGTTTAAAACTTCATGTGGGAAAAAAGTATTTTTCATCTCAAGCAGCCAAGGTAATTGGAAAATAACACAAAGAACAGTTTACCCCTAGACATTGATGTGGAGGATACATTTCTTATGTGGCTAAAGAAAAAAAAAAAGTCTGCAGGTCCTGAGACTTTTCAATCACACCAAGTTACTTATTAATCAAAATACACTTGATGACTTTTCAAAAAAAAAAAAAAGTGATCTGTTGGAATGGAATTAAAAAAAAAGTTTGAGTTCCTTCCCTTTTTTATCTTTTTATCTTCCAAATGCATAATTTTTATTTATTTTACTGAAGAACATGAAGTAGCATATGATCAGAAAAACTTTAGTGAATTTCTTTCTCTAATATATGCACATGAGATCTAGTAAAATGTAAAAGGCTTTACTTTGTCAACATCTGCACTTGGTCATTGATTAGGCCAAACAAACCAACTGAACTGCTATAGGGATATGTAGTGCAAGTGTAGGTCTTATCTGCTATAGTTTAAGTCAAACATACAATCTCCAGAGATAGTATATCCATGGACACTAAAGGTGAACCAAGGAAATGGGCAACGTAATTCCTAGTTTTTCTCAACTATTTAAGATCTTGCACTATATTATCTTTAGTGAAAATTGGACATTTGAAAACTTTTGCCATCTGCTCTTTTCTATTTCCACAGAATTTCCATGAAAATCACTCTTCTTTGTACTTCAAGTATGTCAAATTTAAAATCATCAGGAGAATTTAACAGGAGAATAACTATATTATTTAGCAGAATCATAATGAGGCATCTTGCTTTAAAGAAAGTTGTGTGCCTCCTAAGGCAAGCTGCTCGGCCAAAGAAATTGCAGGATGTTTTTCTTGCTTTACTATTAATTACAGATAAATTTAACTGATTTGCTTTTGGCACATGGAGGTCCACATTCTTTTGCCAAATAAGTGTCAACAATGAATATATCAAAGAATTAGGATGTATCAGTTAAATTCCAATTCATAAACATACTATTTTAAAGTTACATCTGAATACAATATACAAATCCCAGTAAACACATACCTGAAGAAATACCTTCTTATTAAAAGGATTAACTATTTTTATTACCACAGTCACACTCATTGTTTAATTATGTAAGTAACGAAAATACAGCATCCACCTCTACAATATTATTGAAAATTAATCAACTCCCCATATCACAAGATAACTTCAGAAGCAACTTGCAAGATGTGCCAGGATGAGCAAAGGGTCCAAAGAAAAATAAAGGCAGGAACAGAAAACACAGTAACATTCACAGAAGGAAAAAATTATATATAGGAAAAAAAGCTCAGAGAACTGAACCTTTGTAAATATTTTCTGAACGTTAGATTGGCTGAACTGATTTTAGAGTGGCTCTGAGATTTGTGGTATTTTTTTCTAGCATCCCAGGTAGTTCTCTAATGAGATTTCTCTTGCACTGGTGTTCTAATGACATTTACACCTGCTGTTCCTTAAAATACTAAGGGATTAGCACCACTTCCAGTCCTGGAAACTTATTCCAGTAAGTACAAAACCAATTACAGATATGTGGATGAGACCTGACGAGTGGACATTTTACACCTCTGACTCAGTCTAGCAACGAAACCAGACAAGTCCCATTACTGCCAAGCCTACAATATATAAACACAAGGAAGCTTCTTACAGAAAGTACTCCAAAACAAGCTGAGGTCAGACTTTGCTGTTTAAAACAGTAAGTCCAAAAAGTACTGAAATCTGGACTGCATGTGCACATATATGACAACATATTTCTACATTATGCTGGAGATCCAGTCTGTTTATTTTTATCATCCCATAGAATTTCGGGGGGGGAGGTTAAAGTATATTTTTATAAAGGAGACCAAATTACATTCAACAGATTCAATATTATTGAGATAGTTGGATGCAACCATGAAAGCAATAAATGATAGGCACATGAAATCAAATGCCTGACTGTATCTTTAATTTACAATTTTGTGAAGTTCACTTCTGAAGTGTAGTATTTTTAAAAAGAAAACTTAATGTAAAGTTTTCTGCTAGGTATAGGTAGCTTTCAACATTTACAGAACCAACACTCAGGGGTTGGGGATGGAGGACAGAAAACCAAACCTCAACAACAGTAGGTATAGGGGTAACCAAGTGCTTTGATCCCACCTTGCACAAGCTGAAGAGAAAGCCCAGTGATATCACAGATGTTATACCCAAAAAAATCAATCAACTAGGCAGAGGATCAGCATGATCCTCGCAGTATCACACAAACAAGTGTATGGGACATTTGTAGATCTAGAAAGAGAATCTCCAAAATCTGTTTTTACTTCCCACAACAAACAACAGGTATTAAAAAAAGCTAAAAATTACTTAATACAAAATACTTTTGGCACTTCAAAAAAAATTTCAGAAGCTGGGAAGGAAAGAGGTCAGCTGATGTTAACCTGAAGGATTTTTATATAGGCAAGTCAATACTCACTCACACAACAGGACACCATTTTCTAGAGCTGCTCGAAAGTCTTGGGTTCCAAAGCTTTTCCCAGTAACTGCCTATAAGAGAAAGAATTGAGAGTGAATTGGACACGTGCACAAAATTAGGACTAGCAAGAGCATCTAAGGAGTACTAAAAAAAAACAGAACAGAAAAAAAATAACCCAAACAAAATAAAACAATAAACCAACAATCACTGATTCGGCACTTAGTTCATACTATTATTTTCTTATACTAATTTCTAAAGAAATAAGTATTTTAAAGTTTTTTATGCCTCAAAAGAAGTCATATTCAACATCTTAAAGCAGTTTCCTCTAGCATAAGTCAATCTTCAGCTACATTCTGTGGGAATACTTATTTTCTAAAGCAGTACCAGTTACACTGAAAAGCATAAAACAAATTTCAAACAGAAGTGCAAAAGAAAGACAAAGTCTTTTATCTCCTGCTTCATGTTACAGCGTGTATACTCATGATATCTGGCACAAAGTATTTTAATAGGGGTTTTTTTTCATGCTACTTGCACCTAAGGCAGTGTGACTAAAGAACCACTCCGTCAAGTCTGCACATCAATTCTCATTGCTTGGCAAGTGGTAGGACTATATTAATGAGACTACTTTTTATATTAAGAGTGAAAAAGCAGTAAACAATATCTTATAAAAGACTTAAGATATTCAATGCCAAAAGCAAAGCATTGCCTACATGTTTTCAGCAAAGTTTTTAAAACCAAATAATTAACTCTCAAACAAAAGCATCAACATGGCGCTTGCTCAAGTCTATACTCACTTGAAGTCAATACTAGATCTTCCCTCTGCCTACATTCCTTGAAGAAATCAAATTTGGCAGATTTCTTTCAAATGTTCAGGATTAATAAGAAAAAGATGCTCAGAAAAAGAGACAATATTCTGCAAACAGTCCAAAACAGGGGTTTTATCCCAGTTGACTACAGAAATGAAACACTAGGAAGGGTATTTATTTGAGCTTAGAGGTCACCAGGTTCAGTCACCAGCTAATTATGAGCCTCCCTTATGAACCCTAACCCTGACCGTCCTCAATACTGTGCAGGCCCACAGGCACACAATTAAACATGCTGTGGAACCTGCGTGCATCCAGAGCAAAGCTACTGGTTACCACAGTAATTAAGGAAATTAGTAGTGAAACAAATGAGTTGTACTTGGTAAAAAGAGCA
The DNA here is from genome assembly GCF_036250125.1 of Pseudopipra pipra. Lineage (NCBI taxonomy): Eukaryota > Metazoa > Chordata > Aves > Passeriformes > Pipridae > Pseudopipra > Pseudopipra pipra. Next base: position 68,553,176 of record NC_087550.1, on the reverse strand, counting down.
AAGGAGAGGATGGAGTTCTTTTATGATCTGTTACATTATCACCCTATTATTCTTTTCTAAATAGCAAAAGAAGGGTATACAAACACCAGAAATCCTACAATTTAAGTAATTAGTTTTAATATAGGGGTTTTTTCATTCAAATGCTGCAAGTTCAACCTCCCTACTGAGGACAAAATTAGATGTTACCAAAATTTTCTTTTGGGTTTAAGGGGTTTTTTTCTAGGATTTAATAAATAATGACAGAGGATGAATGATGGCACACCAACTCAAGGTAAGAAAAATTCCAAAATTCAGGGGGAAAAAAAAAAAACCACACAGCAATTTTCAACAACAAAGGATGATTGTGATTCCCCTGGGAGAACTGCATTTTATAAAATATTCCTATAACAACAGTCTGTTCTTACAGAAAAGTAGAGGTTGTATTATAGCAATGTTTTCAATAATCACTTAAAAAACACAGAATCTGAAAGTTACCCTTATCTCAAATATAGTACTGTATTTTGCTTCCAGTTTTGTATATTCACTGATAATATTTTTGAGGAAACTAGCCAATGTAACAAAACAGCACTGACAGTTTCAATACAAATATTTATGTTTCCTAGGTAATAGGAAATATGGGTTATAAATTACGCCCCTCATTCCGCAAGTTAGAAATTTTATGTTTGCATGACGTACAGCAGAACTGTACCGTATATAAAGGCTGTAGGAGTGGGGTCTAGCTTTATGGTTACATTTCAAACTCCAATCAACTCTCAGAGTCCAGAAGTTGTTCTCATTTTGGAGCTGTCACTGACATCTACAGGACTACACAGTTCAAATGTTTGGGTTAATAGGGAGTTTGCTGGTAAGTCATTCATGCAATAAATGACAAGGTGTTTCCTTCAACTAGAGTTCAGCCCATCCCAAACCTGCAATGTCTTCTATATCCACAAACAATCTTCAAGCTGAAATTCCTTTAAAAAAACCCCAAAATGTCCTGGAACTGCAGCATGTAGCTAAGGCCTACAGTCCTCAAAAATTATTCCTGAGAAGTCAAGGAGCATGTGCCACCAAAGACAAGTTGAACTTCAGCATAGCCCCTGCAGAAGAACGTGAGAGTGCCATGCTGCAGTGCATAATTATGTCTTCATGGGGCATCTTGTCATCTTTTCCACAGGAAAACCCAATACCTCAGTCTCCAAAATAGCATGTGGAACATTTGACTACCACAAAGTCTTCAGGCACATGACCTCAGGTAACTAGAAGCCATCCTTGAACAACAAGCGGGTCCAATTGGAGTACAAGGTTGTAAATGCCTCTATTAGACTTGCAGACCTCTTAAAATTACATTAGAAGATGCTACACTGGAAATATTTTGACTAAGTTATTTGTGCAGCCACTGCAGCAATCAACACTGATTTGATATACAGAATGGAGCTGTCAGACCAATCTTGTGACCCACACATTTTGACTACTATGTGGTTTGTTGATATTAAAATAAAAGCGTCAGTACTGCCAAGTGAGGTTTCATTAATACTGACTTTCAAAGGCTAACTAATAATTAAGTAATTAAAAGATATTCTCAAAGAACAATTTAACACTGGTGCTCGAAACCAAAACATCTTCCAAATTGCACAACATGTTGAATTTGTTGGTGTCACAAAAATAAGCACTCCATTTTAAAACCTGCTTTTGTATAGAGACTGAGAACTTTTCTCAGGTTGGACTTTCACCTGCCTCATACCCAGCGCAGGGCATCAAGCTCAGCTGTAGCTATTACAGCCTGCAGAGGAAATAGATATCATTAAAAAAAAAGGAAATACACGAACTGGCTCAGAGTTCCCTGACTTTTAAGATCCTGAGTAAGACAAAGTGAATCCCACCCTAAGATATTACATCTTCAAACTATGTCTATGATTTTTGAGTCACTGTTTATTCATTAAAACTGGTTATACGGGGTGTGGTACTATTATGTAAGCATAATTGATTTTGGACAATTTTTCAACCTCTTAGGTCACGTGAGCCACCAAATAATAGAGAAAATATCTTGCAAAAGTGATTTTATCCATGTTTGAATAACATCTCTTTCCAAATTATGTCTATTTTCTCTCCTTCATTTAGCTGAATGTATTATTCTTCTTAGACTGCTTTTTTATATGAAGAGAGCAATGACATAATTAAAGACTGCATCATAAAATCACATTTAATTGCTGCTATATAACAGTTTGATTTTGTTTTTGAAAGACAGCATCCCCTAATACCTCGGTAACTCACAATTGCCAGGTCCAACGAATTTACTTCAAACAGTATGCAAATCAAGTCTTTAAATGTAGACATTTTGAAAATGCTTACACACACAGAGGGCTAGCTTATTTTCAGGTTTGCTGTGATTCCTGTAGGAGGAGACAAATCAAGAAGAAATAACCAAAGATCAACCATCCTGAGGATGGCATGACATCAAAATCATCACGGACTGAACAAAGAGCACAAAGCACAGAAGAATATAGATGATTATATGTGTCAGTACAAAAATTAACACTGAGTATGTTTCTTTGGTTTGTTGTGCTAGAGGCCAAATATAGCTAATCATAAAATGGGCCTTTTTTGCCTTAAAAGCTATCCAAAGTTGAAAGAACTTTCAATTTTAACAAAAAAATACTAAGGAAGTTCATGTCAAGCTGCTTCCATGGTTTACACGGCTTTTAGCAAAAGGACAGCTCTATCACAGGCCAGTTGATGTTTACCATTACATGGAACTCAAAGTGCAAGGGTCAGGTAGGTTTCTCAGTTTAACATTGCAGTGACGGAAACACCAAAGCTAGACTCTCCTCATCCAATGCAAGAATCATACCACATATACAGGCATGCTGGCTGACCAGTTCTCCATCACAAACATGTTAGCTGCTCAGAAACAAGGAGGCAGCACTGTATCATGCCCAACCTATAATCTGAACGATACCTTGGTACAGGTACTCACCCCTCCAGCCTACTCTCTCAACCTCATTAAGAGCTCCTCTGCCCCCACTCCATGTAGACTACACCATCTCAAGCCATGCAAGGACCCTGCACAATTTGAGAGGAATGCATCAGCGTGAAGCATACCATTCCCTGATACAGGGTCGTAGGTTATGGATGGAAGGTTCCAGAAAGATACTGAACCACGCATGATAGTGACTGCCTGAAGGCAGGTTTATGCCAGGATCTCACAGGGCAAGCAGTTAATCAGACGGCAAGCTCAAGGATACTACTCTGATTTATCAACTTCAGGTGCCCAGCACAGCCTGCAGCAAGAAAAGCCAAGTTTATCATGCTGCAGAGAGGACTGCTTGTGTTCTCTAGGGAACTGGGACAATGATACAAATCTGACACAATGGTGCCATCCCCAGTACAGAGTTCTGGCTATGCCCTGCCAATTTCTGTCACAGTGCCTGACTCAGCAGATCACCCCACATTTGTGTCTGAATTACTACCTTCCCAATGGCCTTTCTTCCCCCTACCCACCACCAAAAATCTGGATCAGACTACATGGCAAATGGCTCCATCCTTACATAATCCCAGCATTACATATCTCCAATTACAGTACTTGTTTAGCTCTAACCACCTTCATCCAATGTATCACTCCAGATCAGTACTGCTACTGTAGATGCACAAGGAGATATATAGGCTACACCCCAGCCAACGAGCAAGCAATGCAGGCAACTCCCAGTGTGCTGGCATCTGAACAGTTTGGCCAGGCTTGGAAATAGGTTCATAACACGTTTTTATATAGTACTTTAAGTTCACTGCATTTTATAAACTGTTTTCAGAAACATGCCATACCTCAACTTGACAAATTTTATCTTTTGTGTCTATCACAAAAGAAGAGCAACATCCAAAAAAAAAAAAAAAGGGAAATAAAAAAGGCAGTAAGGATTCTTCCCTCTTCTGCATTCAGATGTGCTACTGAAAGACCTGCCGCCCCCCTTCAGGGCTATTTGTAGTCCCACTAAAATGCCATGCAGAATATGAACTTGTCATTGAATGGCATACACAGTAGCTGCCAGAAAGTGCTGCCACTATGCTTTGAAGTAAATGGCTAGTGCTGTGGAATTTGCAGACTTCCCATCCAGTTTTCTGTTCTCAGCTGGGTCTTCCTCTTTTTTAAAAAACATAAACCAAAAAAACCCTTAGCATTGCCATATTTTTCTCCTGTAGTAATTTGTTTTATCCAAATCCCTCCCAAAGGGCAGGTGGTAGGAGCCATATTTAGAGAGTTGCTGCACACAATCTTGAACACAAGTGGCAAAATCAGACTTTGGGTAGAAACCCTTTGACATTGCAGCAAACAGCCCAACCATAGTCATGACTAGATTTCTCAAGGTCAAGCAGTAGAAAAGAGTAGCTCATTTTTGAGGCAAGCAGGATCTGTCTCCCTGAATTTTGAGTCCCAAGAAGATGTACAGAAAGAGCAGGCATTCGTATTTTCCATCCATAGGAAAATACTGCTGGCATTTCACTTCTGGTAGCAGCAGGGATGCCACGTCCGAAGCAGCAAAGGTCATTGTGGGAACCATGTTGTCATATTCCCTTCTGATCAAAAATTTGATTCGCAGTCCAACAAACTCCTGAGAGGTCAGTCAACAACTGCTCAAGAAGCTGGTGCCCACAGAGGCTTTCCCAGTCAGCTCTCCAGCAATGAAATGATGACATTGCCCAACCTAACAACTGCACGAGAGTTAAGAGCGAGGCCTGGATTTCTACAAAAGGAAGCTCTTAATTTGAAATCTTACACTTCATTGCTAAAATCCATGACAGGTATGATTCCACTGAGGAAAAGAACTAGGGTGGTTGGAAGTAAGAAGAAAAATATCTACGAATAAATCTGTCATATAATTTAACTGCACAGCAAAAATAAGAAGGCTGAAGGAGGTGAATATCTTGCCATTGATCACTTATACTGGACCATGTGAATGTTCCCCTTTACATCCACAACACTAATGTTTTTCAGTTGGAGTAATTCCTGCTCTATTGCTCAATGCCCTGTTTAACGCCATACCCCAAATTCCCGGGTATCATTACATTTCAGAGAATGTGGAAATTTTTGTCTTCAGCCCAAACGGCCTTTGATAACAAACCAGAACAGATATTTATAAAAGGAAATGGCTGATTATTGAAAAAGTCTTAACTGTTATTTTCTATCATCAACATAATGATCGGGTCTTATTGTGGCATGCCTTCTGGACAAACACGCCAAGACTCCTGAAATAACATAAAACTACATTTTTTAAAAAAGATGAAGAAAAACAATGAATAAGGGGCAAGCAAGAAGGGACATGACTACTGGTGCAGTAGGTGCAGGAAGCATAGATCTCTGCTCAACAGTTGCTTATACTCTGTTTTTTTCAAGTTTTCTGTCAAATCACATGTAGAAACAGAATCTGAAGAATGTAAGTGATGTTTTTCTTCCAATAGTTCAGGGAATCCCTGACTTAGGAGATCAATGCTTCAGAAAGAGCAAGGATAAACATGTGGGATCAATCAAATCAGTTGAGCTTCCCTTCCTCCCCCACAAATAGGAACATCCCCCAAAGAAAAACAAGATGAATAAGCCTACTGTTGTTTATCCTAGTGACTGTACTGACAGGTGTCAAACTAAGAAAACCAACATAAATTATTTTGTGTGATAAAAAAAGTGTCACTGTATGAGCAGATGTGGGCAGCATAAACTAGATAATATCATGGCTAGGCTTCGCGAACGAAGATTTGGGAAGGCTCTATCCACATTACTAGATAATAGTAGTTGTTGTAATAAGACATAAAACTTGCAAATGCAAAGTGACATTTGAATGATTAAGCATCTCTGAAAAAAAGAAATCATTGATATTTTATTGTAATTATATAGGTACATCTGATTTATTGGGAAACTATTAATTCCATAAACAGCCTAAATGCACACAAGCTCTAAAGCTGCCACCTTCAGTGATGCATGCCAATTTCAACTTTAACCACTTATTTTCTCATATGTATTTAAAATTAACTTTAGTTAAATAACAGTGGATATTTATGCACCTTCCCAAGAGAACAGAAGACTAACATTATTTTAAAATTTGCCAGCTGAACTCCATACTAGGAGAATAGTGGCATTTGGCTCCTTAACCATAAATATTCCTCATTAAACAGAGAAAAGGATAAAGTCATGAAAAAACATTCAAACATTCTGTTCACCCTGAAACAAGCAGAAAGCAGCCACTGAATTCCATAAGCATGCAAAAAATATTTCATCGAAAGTTGTCTTTTTCAAGTAATTCACAGTAAAATGGTGGTGTACTAGACTTCGGTGTTTCTTTCTGCCATAGAAAACAGTTAAACATACCCAGGGAACAAAAATTATGAAGGAATGGTTTCTAGAAAAGTTATCAACTGAGATAAGAGAAGAAATGACAAGCAGATTCCAGTTTCACTGCTTAGATATCTTTTAATGACCATGTTTTGTAACATATGTACTCTCATGCTAGCCAGACTTTGAACTTGCCCGTTGTGAAAGTCAGTCACTCTGTATACCATTTTTTATTCTTTTTTTCTGAAACATCGACATCTGCAGCACTGCACCGGTTGTTACCTAACTTCAGGTTGTTAACACCTTTCCAAGCTGGGGGATAAGCACCCAAGAGATAAATGAATTCATGCATAGCTGTCACAACTGGACTTCTATGTAGTGTCCAACTGGGGCATACAAAAAGCTTGCCCTGGACAGAATGTCTGCATGTTCTTAGTATCTCCCTCAAGATGTTGAAATAAAAAGACTAGAAGATATTAGCAACAACACAGCTTAGAAAAGAGGACTTGGGAGAAGATTTAAGACACAGAAGGCTTTGTATGGCTGGCTGAGCAGTCCAGGAGAAAACCACGATCTCCCTGCTGTCCTGAAATGGCATCAGAGCCTCCTTTCCCACTCTCTTCCTCATGCCCATGTGAAGGGTCTGCATTTATAAAGTGACCTGCATCGTCCAAACTATTTGTGATTTAATACAGTACTGAATATATATATGTATATATTAAAAAAAAACAACCCCATCTCCATATAACTCCCTCACACATCCCACCACCTCTCCCCTGAACCAAAATGATCATGTCGACTGAAACAGGGGTTCCACGCATCAAAGAAAGGCAAGGAGCTGGAGCCACAGCATGCTGGAGATAAGAGAAGGATAACATGTGGACTTTTGTGCAGATTCTTGAGAGGCTTAACATACCCAAAGATCAAGTGATGCAGCGCCCTGGCATCCAGGCAGTACGTGACCGATGGGATGGATGGCCACATTTCCTCACAAAGAAATTCAAGTTCAGACAGTAATAATGAAAAAGCTCCACCCCAAAAACCTCTATACAAAATCTGTCTGTATCATTTCCTTTGCTAAAAGAGGAAAACAAAATCTATGACAACTGCAGCACTTTCGTTTCAGGTGAATAAGAAAAACAAATCTGTTTGGTTTTTTTTTTTACAAGCTTCAATTAAAAAAAGAGGTATTGCTCACAACATTAACAGAGAAAACGTTAAGTGATAATAAAAATCTCATTTGTTTAGGATAAATGTAAAAAAAAGGATTAAAGCAAATACAAGTTTAGACTTTTTGCTGTAGATGTACAAAAAAATACATTTGTCTACTATTTTAATCTATTATTTTATCTTTAGTATTTTAAATATTGTCTCCATTTCACTGTAATTGAATCTCTAAATATTTTTTGTTCATGTAGAACAAAAGATAAATGCAAACTATAAAAAGCCTTTGCATGTTTGTATTTTTTAAGTTCAGTTTTACTACTATTATCATTCCAGGCTGGAGTATATGCTGCAAGTTTCAATACAGGCTGTCAGTTCACTAGCATCTATTTTTACAGGAAGGACCTTAAGGAAAACAATATCTTTGCTTATGCTGATTAAAAAAAACATGCTAAAACTCTGCTATTTGCAAGTGGGTCCCTCTTGGGATTATTTATGTAAGTGTCAGAGAGATACAGAGATACCAGATGAAATGGCCAAGAGCAGTGCATGCTTCTGTCCTAGATTACAGTCCTTTTACAAATCGACTGCCTTGATCCTGGGTGTATTTAATACTTTGATTTTCCCTATATTTTAAAATGCGTACTTCTCCAGAGGGCAGCACCGGTGCTATGAGCTAACCGGGGAGCTAACCACAAGGTCTTGAAATTACAGTCAACCAGAAGAGAAAAAAGGCATCAAAGAAAGTGCACACAAAAGAGAAATGCTTTAGATACAATTGCTTTCGCATGTTTAGCGAGGTTATTCATGCATGGAAGTAATTTTTTGTTATTAGTGGAGATCTGTCAATCTTTTCCAATTTTTCAGCCTTTACTGGAAGCAGTACTTTGAGCAACTTACATACTGAGACGTGGATTGAGGCTGCTTCAACCAAAAGCATTGACAAATACCCCCCTTTCTCTCTCACACATACACCCATTTGTGTACCCATGAGGTTTGGGGAACCAACACCCTCCTCATCAAATCTTCCCTCCTGTCCCCACATCACCTTTTATATTTCTCTCTCTCCTACACCTACTGGCTTTCAAGCCATTTGAACAGGTTTTCTTAGCTCATTAAGAAGGCAACATATGGACAGCTAGTAAAGAAATTTTGTGGAAATGAACACTTAACAGGGTCAAAAGACACTAAAAAGGTAATTAGTGTCATGATGGAGTCTGGAAAAAATAGTCACAACATCACTTCCCAGTAAACTATGGCACTTGCCATTAATTGCAGAGCTTAAACAATGTACTTTAGAAATTTCAATATTATCTAGCCACAGTTATGTAGAAGTAAGCCATCAGGTAGAAGTTCACTGAAATTAATACTGAACTTCAGCTGGAGAAATATTATGCTCTTCTCTGGAGTTTGAATAATTCAGGGGGAAGGATTAGCTTAAAAGAACTCCACGGATCTGACCTGTTTAAATAAAAAGAAAAACAAGATCGTAAAGCTCTTGTTTGGTAGTTGGGGACTTTCTAAACCACGTTTACGTTTCGAGATATGAGAGTAGGTAAGCTGCAAGATAAGCTATATAGAAGAGTGACACCAAGAAAAATTGTATCCTGCATTTGTTTCTTTGTGTTTATTAGGAATTTTTAAAATAATAAGTTGAAAGGAATATAAACGTGTACAAATAATTATATTGGGATATTTGAAAAACACTGTGCCTGGATCAAGTTACTGCGCTAGCAGCAAGAGTTTCAAAGGCTCTCTTTCCCAAGGCTTGCAGCGATATACTGAATTACAGCTCCTTTACCACAGTGCTGGACGGCAGAGGCCATTGCCACTGCTTCACAGCACCATCTAATGAGAGACATCAGGTACGACATATGACCAGAGGCTCTGTGCTTCTATGTAGTCCTTCTCCTTGGCAGGAGATGAAAGAAATTGCCTCTGGCAAAGAAATGAAATAATTGCAGTCAGAGAAGGAAGGATGGCTATGGAGGAAATTGAAGTCCAAGGGAGCTACAAAAGGATGGCGTGCACTTGAAAAGATGACAGGAGAACAACCAGAGGAGCCAGAATTTCAGTCTGGGCACAGGAATAAGTAAGTTTAGGCTCAGTAAATTTTGCTGACCAATGCTTGTCACTGATTAGGTGTTTGAACAGTTCCAAAACATGAATACTGCCCTTTTAGAGTATTTAAATATAAAGGAATATTTCATGAACACGTAACAAGTTAGACAAGTGTCTTTATACTTCGAGAACTCTGAAATGAATATGCTCTTGTGCTTGACCACATAGCTTTCAGCTTTTCAGGGGATCCTATTCTTGCTACACCTCCTTCAAGACCCTTCTATCATCTCACACCAGACACAGTGCTTCCCTGAACAGTACTCACCCATTATTTAAAATTATATATACATATTTCCCCACGAGATCTAACTCCTTCCCTGTTTGAGATATATTTGCATTTACAAAAATGAAATGTCATTGCTAGAGGAAATCAGGGATCAGGCTACCATCAGTCTCAAAATCATGACTTCACCCTACTTAACAATTTAACATGACTGAAAAGTTCCCTCTTTATGCACCATACTGCCCTGTTATGTCTTTCCTATCTGAACATTTCGGTCTTAATGTTTGAGTATTTATTAAGCCAAATACATTACTACCCAACTCTTATTCTCCAAGGAATTCTTCTGCTTGGTTTGCAAAACCACAGATAGAAGAAGTGCTAGCAGCTGCCAAAGTCACAGGCGGCTCTGCACAGGGATAACTGCTGCACTACAATTAAAGCACTGAGGTGAAGAGCACAGATGTCCAGAAGGGAGGCATGACAATTGCTGCTCTTCCAAACTCTTGTAATACTTCCCCCTTCCTATCTTTCCTCTTCAACATCAGTGCTTATCACTCCACTTCTGATCCAGGCTGAGCATCGCATATGACCCAAGCCTTACTCAACCAGCTCCAGCATGACACTTCCTCCAGCCATTTTACTGCTCCTCTGCAAATGTAGCTTTATTTACCTAATTATTTAAGGAGCCCAACTGGTTTGACAGAGTGCTTTCCTCCTTGCCTGGGTGTGTTTAGAGGAACCCAAGATAAGATTGACTGTCACACCAGCTACACAGAGTTACTAGTACACTGCCCAGAGGTAGGATTTAATTACTAGTCAAAAGCAGCCTATCTCCCCCTTATTACAGAAGACAATTATAATTTGCTTATATTTATTATGACATCCTTGCAGAAATGTTCATGAGTATTTGTAAACAATTCCATACTTTGCAAGGGAGAGGCATAAATTTATATCACAGTTTACATATCCAATTTTTTATATAATTACAAATTTCTACATTGCTGGGAAAAAAATTGTTTTCCTCTGAACAAAAAAAAAAGTCAGCAGTGTATTAAAGAATTTATCTGCATATGGCTGATACATCCTTTCTCAAAAGAGATACACTGACCGTAAGTCCTGTGAAGAAAAAAAATAGAGTTTCCAATCTGTAGTGGGCTCATTTACATATATTTGTATAATCACCCCTAAAGATACAGCTAAAGTGAATAAAAAAGCCCCACAAAATGCACACAAGAAAAGCACTGAGATAAAAGCAGCCAATTGTACTAGAAAAATCTATCCAGAGCTATAAATACAGTCTTGAAAGACTATTCTCTTCTATTCATTTAGTAGGATTATGCTTGTACCTTGTAGCCACAGAAAAAATGCACATTTTGGATTATAAACAGATGCATGTATTTTGGGCATTTTTTGTCTCTAGTTTAACTTTATTTTGTCTTTAAAAATAACACTGCATTAAATGGAGAAATACTATCAGTAACCCATACATTTTTTCACAGACAGAGAATGCACTGGAAGACTGAGATTTTTTTCTACTATAGGCAAGATGCCTCAAGCATTTCAGATTTGAGCTACTATGTTTTCTATGACCAGCTGTCTTCCAGGGTATGTAGATTTCAAGAACGTCTTAAGTTTTGCCTAGCAACAGACAAAGCACAGACTGCCTCTAAATTTCAACATTTTCCTCCATACATTTTGCATGAAGTTATGCCAGTTTCTGCTGCTTGATCTGGTACGTGATTACCATTTCAACATGAAATTTTTTACCATTTTATTTACAGCCCAATAGAGCAGTTGAAGATACTTTTCCTACCATAACAAAAACAAAACTGAGAAGTGCTTTTAACATTAGGTCACTGCTTTATCAAAGCAGAATGATGTCTTTGGGTTTTTTTAATTCAAAATTCCAGAGAGAAAGAAATGGTACTTTGTACTATCCACGCTATTTCCAACACAAGATTTAATTTTGTTTGGGGGCATCGCAAAATCCTGTGCCTTATTGGGCACATGTCCTCTTAAATATTTTCTGCTAGAACAAGAAGTTGAATGTAACTTAAGCTTGAAGCATTCAAACATGACTTGCACAACGTTTACAAACTAACAAAGGAATTATCCCATTGAGTTAAACTAGTTGTCCATCTCACCCAACATCCTCTGACTGTGACCTGTACCGAATGTGTCAGCACGTTTGCAGGGTGGGGAGGGAGGATACCAGTACTTTCATATTTAGAGCAGAGGTGTTTCTAGCCTTCTCTATAATTAAATGGTAAAAAACACAGATAGGGAGAGCAACACATCTTTTCATAAATGGTTCTCTTGCATCAGAAATCATTATATAAAGGAGAAATATCACCCACCACTTCCTCCTGTACCCATATACCAAGTTTTTTTAAATACTTACTTGCTTAAAAATTTGTTTGCGATATTCAACATAGAGAGACATGTATCCAGAGATAAGTCTAAACTGTTAAATCTATATAATGTCTTTTTAACTAATGCATGTAATGATGAACACGCTACTAAAAACTCACGTATCTTATGCTGGCCAATATTCTCTAAGCCTGGGGCCTCAGTTTGAGAGCCTGCATTGATAGCAAATGTGAATTCATACAGAATCTGGGTGTCACTGCAAAACTGATCTCCTATCTCTTGACATATTCTGACCTCTGCTGTTATAAAATGGAATTTATTTTGACAATAATTATTTTCTGCCCTCAGCTGAATAAGAATTTTCAGTATCTGCAATTATTTGGGGTAAAGAAATTATGGGAAAATCACTTTTATTTTACACCATGAAACACAAAAATAAAGTGCCCAAGCTTTTCTTTTCCCCTCACAGTCCTACCATCCTGCCATTTATTATAAGCTTCATCATTTGACTATTACATAAATACATATACTTTGTTCTTTTGGCATCTAGACACTATACGCTACCAAACATCATCTTTCTCTAAGAATGCATTGTTTTAGGCTTTTATGACAGACCAGCAAACCCACCCAGCACATACCAATATACAAACTATTGCTAATCTGAAATTATTCATAACTAGTTTCATGCCTAGTTTTAGGCAGCACTTTCTTTTTTCCAGTTTAAGTTGCATTTTCATTACGAAAATATTCTATGGTAGACTATCAGGCTCTCCACTATGTACAAATCTGGGACTTCATATTGACAGTACTGGTTAGGAAAGAAATATATTCTAAATATGCCACACATTAACATCAGTGAATGCGTAAATCTGAATGAACAGTGGCTGCATTGTTTGGTAAAATTTTGAAGTCAGCAAAACACTGCACTTTTCAAGTGATAGGTACACTCTGAGGGGAAAAGAAACAGAGTGTGTCCATCATGATTCTCTGCTTCCAAACTTCTCTTTCCCTTCTGGCTAAGAAGTCTCCTCTTAGACCCTGATCTTGAAGATTAAGGTGTGAACCTGTACTGTACTTATCACAAATGCTCAAAGATCATTTGCTCTTCCTTTCCCTTCGTAATGCCTGCCACACTTCAAAATAAAACTGCATGTACAGCTTGCATTATTTCTGCCAGACTTGCTGATTTCCCATGGCTTGGGAGATGACAAAGTATTTGATCAAATATATTTATAAGCATGACTTTATGAATTTAAGACTGTATCTCCCAGTCAGAAAACACTTTTGGTTAAGGAATAGAAAGACAGCAGCACAGTGCACAATGAGTGTTTTAGCACCAAATGCCATTTTTATCCTCATGCTTAACTAGGAAAGAGACCCTAATCTAAAATCAGCCAGATCACCCTTATGCCAAGAGGCTTAAGAGCTCTTTTAGAACTACAGGTAGAAAATAGTCTTGTTCAGTTCTTTTCAGTCTGTTTTCACCATCAACTTTGTTCTTTCTGAGCAATACTAAAATTAATGGAGTTTATCATTCTGCATACAACAATGCAGGTTGGTTTTATTTTCACCTTCATGCATATAGTTAAATTTTTTTTTTTTAAATAATTAAATATTTTGCTTCTGTTGAGACAAACATATGGAAATTTGCCTTAATACCTTTATTGGAGTAAAAGCAGGAAACACAACAGCATAATATAAATAAACCACTGAATCTTAGAGGATCCTCAACTGTAACTAAAAACAAACAGCCAACAAAGCTCAGCACAGCACCTCACTCCATCGCACAGATGTCCTGAGGACAGCCTGTTAGTTTATAACCCCCAACCCCTCACCCCCCATTTCAATAACCATCCTCAGACATTTTCTTTTGCCTTCAGTTGTAACCATCATCTGCTGGAAACTAAACCAGAATGGACACCTTCAAAATGTTAGTGCACCTCCAATGCACCTCCAGTAACAAATACGTAGACTGTCAGCAAGGATGCCAAACAACAAGTTATACAGACTACCACAAATGTCTTTAGCATTACAGCTGATTTTTTAAAAATATGGAACAACTCCAAATTAAACATGTTAAGACAGGTCAGTTTCCTACTCAAAAATTTTATTAATAAAGACAGCAATTCTGGACAATACAAGGATGAAGGCTCAGTTGTGCTCTTTGTATAGAGACCACCCACCAGTATCCTGCAAGTGGTCTCAAAAGTTTACGTGTTGTTTTCAACGGTATTATAGAATCTGGCAGGTATTCAGTCAAACCAACAAAGTTCTATGGTTAGTTTACTTTTATATTCTATCAAAAAATGTGATGAGAAACTGAATAGCCTAAACCAAAGAGTAGCATGATAAAATAGGAAGTTTGAGAAACCAATTCACAAAAGTAGAAGTAAACAGAATTCACACAACTAGCATAATAAAAAGAGTCAGGCAAGTTTAGGTAAAAAAGTAACTAAAGACAAAATATAGAAGAAATTCTATGGCTATACTAGAATAAACAGAAAGTGCAGATCAGGTATGATGATGGTGAATAAACAGATAATGAAAAGATGGTTTTGATGTTCAGTTAAAGAGCTGGCAAATGCTTCAGAGAACCATGGGACTGGGAAAACAACCACTGAGAGTATAAGTGTTGAAGATGGCAAAGCTTGGAAGAATTTGCTTAATTAAAGTTCTTGTCTGTTCTAGAGCATGCTCTAAGCCATTAGCAATTATCTCCAACTCACAGGGCTGGAAAGGTCTCACTGACTGAAAAAAAAAAAAATTAAAATAAAAGATCCCCTTTTGACATGCAATGACATGAGAAAGAAAGCAGAATAACAAGGGTTAGAAAAATATTTACTCTATTCTCCCCAACTTTGGTTTCTAGGAGGGTATTAAATATTGCTGATTCTACCACCACCAAGCCATAGCTTTTTGGGAGGGAGTAACACTTTGGTTTGAAAAGTCACTTTTTTTCCTGCCTTGGCAAACTAACTGGTCTGACACACCAGAAAAGCAGTAAGTGGGCTATAGATGGAATGAAGTTATGCAACTGGGAAAAAGCCTTGTTATTTTATTTAAAGACAGACCATGGAAATGCAATCTAGGTAGGGAAATTAAAAGGCCATTACGTGAAAGTGGGAAGACCACACATGTACAGAACAAATTTCTAAGGTGGCAACATCAGACTGGGATAAGGGACTAAACTGGGCCCAAGAGAAGTTATTTGAAATTCCAGGACACTCCAGTATGTTCTTTACAGAATTAGGTCATGAACAACCACCATATATTATTAACAAACCCAAACTGAGACATTGCATGAACATTAAGGGGGAAGACAAAAGTTTCCTGTTAAATTCCTCAGTTGGAGCACTGGTCCAAAGTTCAGCAAGAGAAAGCTCAGCAGAACTTGGCTACAAAATCTTATTCTTAAAACAGGGTAACTGAACACATAAATAGGATATTCCTGTACATCTCAAAACAATGTTAGCTTTTTTGTTTTATAACAGACTTGACTTCATTTGTAGTCAGTCACCCCCACACCCTTTTATGCAATGCCACTGCCTTAAGTGGTTATTTATCAGTTTGTATTGGTGCAGCAGTTGTCTCGCTCTTAGTTTGGTACATGCTATTTCATGTACCACACTTCAAGAAAAGAGGCTTAAGAGTATGAGGACTAGTTATTATAAATAAGACATGAGAGGGAACATTTCTTTTACAAATTTATCAAAGCAAGAGTTGTACTAAATGGTTTACTTTGCAGCAAAGGAGATTGTCACGTATTAGGGAAGAAAAATCAACCAGAAAAGTTAAGTACCAGTTTTTAAGAGGTTAAAGTACATAGAGATAGACAGATAGACAGACAGATATGCCAGGAATGGTCTAGGTATAAGAATATCTAGTTTTACAAGAGAGTAGTGATGAACTACGTGACCCTTAAGCTCCTTTCAGCCATATATGCAATTTTCACATAATTACTCAGTCTCATCATCTAAATACCAAACCCAGTGAAAATTCTTAGTTAAGCATGTATGTATCTCCAGCATTTAAAGGACAAGACAGAACAAAGTGAGTTTCAGAAGGAGTTTTGGAGCTGTTTTGTAAATTAGGTTCTTCACAGCAACTGCTCAAAACACACAACCTAGATGCAAAAAAGGTCTACAAATAAATCAGTTTATTTTAGGATACATACCCTAAGTGTCTAGCCAAAAATTCAAACCTGTAATGCCTACTATGACATGACATTATTAAAACAACAAAAAAGAAAAACTGCATAATAGGTGGTACAGACACAAGTACTACCCCCACAAATACTTATAAGTTCTCAGATCAGGGTAATTGCTAACTCTGAAGACACACAGTTTAAGTGGCACTTACAGTATCATACATAACTCAAACACCAGGTTCTGTAACTCTAATGTTGTTGTAACAGTTGCATGGAGGACTATGATTTATTAGAATTTAAAGACTATGGTACTGGTCACATCCGATTTATGCCCTCTAATGAATTCTGTAATAAATTCCTATGTAAGGCCTGTTAATTTTCATCACTTGGAGGGGATGAGGAGGAAGGAACTGATTAGTCTTTATGTGCGAAGTTATTAGTGTTACACTGCTTAGAGAAGCTCTTAGTGGTCCAGCTGTGCTCCTCTAGTGACCTGCTGCACTGGAGATGCCTGCAGAGCTGGGAAAGTGCAGGATGGTGGTGCTGAGGATGCCTATGCACCACTGGTACCTTCTACATTTCCACAGAGACAACATGATAGTGTCAGACAACAAGAAGAAAGAAAATAAAATCTGTTTTCCCTTTCCTTGATGGAAGATTGTCTTGAGTTAGTAAAAATGACTGACCTACAAGCTTTCATGGACAGAGGCACCTTCAATGACAGAGTTACATGGGAATGAGGCAGATACCAGTGGAGAGAATAGCTGCAACTACTGCAGGGTTTTATTTGAAGAATCTCCAGAAACCACATAAGAAAAAGAACATATTTTGGAAGGGAATATTCAAAGTAAAAGTAGGTCCGGACTTCATTACATAGCTTTTGGTTACAGGTGCTACATGAATCCACCTGCTCAAGGCATCATTTTAGACATGCATATTAAAAAAAAAAAGGGGGAAAAAATCAAGTTTTTGCCACCTCAAGGAAGAACATGCAAAACTCAACAGAGCCTTGCTGCCAGAGGTGAGAAAAGAAGAAACACAGAACAAAAGTAGAGAGCTCTAGAAGATGTGCTATTTGTGTTTGCATTTGAGAAATGGGGGTGGAAAGACGAGAAGAGCCACTTCTGTTGTCAGCCCCATCCCCTTCAGCACACACTGTCAGAGTATCCAGCACAGCCCTTACATAACCCTGCCTCAGGTCTGCAATAGAGACATGACATTTGCTACACCTTGGTCTCCTGCCTTTGCCTATACCCAGTGCTGGAGAAGGCGAGAGCCTGGATAACTGCAGTTCCACTGCTGCTTCCAGCAGTGCTGTGCAACATTACTGCTGAATTCAGGAAGGTTATGAAGAAACCCGGCAAATTGAAACAACCCCAAGGCCTGATGACTAAATATTTCATGCTAATGGCACCTGGCACCAGAACCTTAAAACAAACAAACAAACAAACAAAAAAATCACAAATATGAAAGTCTGTATTAGATTTATCAATAGAGGTCAAAGGACAGATTTGGCATCAACAAAGTAAATGGTTCATCTTTCATTTAATGACTTTGAAGAAGTAAATTAAAATTAAATAGTGTCCAACAAAATAACCAAAAAGTATACTAATATTCTTGCCTACATCTAGGAATAATACAACATAACTATCCAAAACACATCTTACCAAAACAAAAAAATGGGTACAATAAAACAATTCTGAAAAATATATTCAATATTATTTAGAAACAACTTATGCTGTTTGAACGTGAAAGATTTCCTTTATAAACACTCTAATGGCAAGTTGAGAATTCCTGCAAAATATCTTCTGAATCCTTGGAAAGTCACAATACACTGCAATGGAAGACATTGCTACTTTAACAAATCTGAAAACTTGGCACAAAGTGAAACTGAATTAAGAAGTAAAGATTTTCATGACTAGTGACATTTTTTTTAATAAATTTGTGATACTGAAACCTCTGCTAAAAATATTTAAAAAAACCTACATGGGAACGAGACTGTGGCAGAAAAGTCTTTGTAGCTCTATAGTAAAGTAATTTTACAAACATTGTAAAGACTTTTGTTCTACTCAAAAATGCACAGTATTATTCAGAATAATAGAAAATAACTGACAAAATATCAACTCAACTTCTTTCTGTCTTGATGTTACTTTTTTCACATGAATGAAACACTTGTGAAATTCACAGCATTTGAATGCCAAATACACATTTTTTTAGTATGATATAGTGAGGGATATTTTAAGACGCTGGAATGTCATTAATTTGTGCCCCTTAGCTCAGCATTTTGTAAATTATTAGCTCTAGAGCACCAAAACAATGTAAAGCCTCTCTAAGCCCATTTCATCCAACTACTAGCATTTAATTTAAACATGACTTCAAGAATCTAATGCCAAAACCCAGCATGAGCTATTTATCATAAAATTGAGAAGGAAGTCTGATGTCTTTCTGTAGGTATATATTATAAAAGAGCAACATGGAGGTTGTTTTTTTTTTTCCTTTTTAAGCCTAAAGCTTGGTCCTTTCACTTTCCCAAGATTTCACACAAGTGCCTACATTTCTCCTAGTAACAAGTCCCCGAGGTTTGACACGTCACTGTCAAATCTCTTCCTATAGCGTCAATAGGAGGGGAGGGAAAGAAGAAGGTAATTGAGCATAATGCTATTTAACTATTGGCTTTTCTGGTTACAAGAGAAAGAGGAGCCTCACACCTCAAAAAGGGAACAAACTTGTACTATCAGATGCCTATTCCTGTTGAGTTTTACAGGAAATAGCAAGTCCTTGGCTGTTGTGCTCTGTCACAGGTGGCTGCACAAAGGGTTACAGGACCATCCAGCTCTGTAGCTCTGCTCTCTAGAAAAGCTTCAAACTCCGAAGAGGTTGTAAGAACCCCCAAACAGGGTTAAAAACGAAATTACAGGGGGGAAAGTGAGGAGCTTCAGAAAGTTTATGAAAGTTTGGCTCCAGGAAAGAAGTTCTCCCGACAGCAGACGCTACTTTGTGTTTGTTTGTTTTTTAAATCCATGAAACAGAACACACCTACCACTTATCTTTTCATCCTGAGCAATTCATTCGAAGTCAAAGCTTTGGTCTGAAGCTTAAGATATTTTATTTTATTTTATTTAGTTCTGGGCTACCCTTAAAGGAGCAGTGAGAGAGGTTTAAAACTGACAACATCATTCACCAGAAATACAAGTTATCTGCTCTTAGGCAGTTTCAAGTTCTTCAAGTTTGAGAAAAAAAATCTGGACTTCTAAAATTCCTTACTTTAATTAATGACTTGCTCTAACTTGACTTTAAATGAATTTAATCACTATGACAAAACAGTGAAAAAAAAATAAAGTTCAGCATCACCTGATATTTCAAAGTAACATCTTTAAATTGGTACTTTACTGTTTAATCAACCCCCACTTTCAGCCACAGGACCCTTCATATTAGGCTTCAAGCAGAACAGATGATAGAAGCACTGTCCTCATTGACATAACTCTGAGACTTGAGTAACAATAGAGGCCTGAGATTCACAAGTGGTGGTGAAGAGTCCTGCTGCATTGTCCCACTCCCAGCCAGCTCTCTCTAGTGTGGTTCTCTGTCCTCACAGCAGGAGAGGACAGAGGGTTCCTGTGGTCCCCTCCACTCCCAATCCAAAGATTTTGATCAGATAATTTTAATTCACATGTATACAAGAATTAGGGGTTTTCTAATAATCCTTCAAGTCCTCCTTACCCAAAGGGATGCAGAAGCCAAAAGGAACATACTGAGGAAGAGAAATTGAGGAAAATCCACCACAACTGGACAAAGAAATAGAATTTAAGCATCCACTTTCCAACTTTAAAAAAAAAAAAAAATCTAAGAGATCTCATTTTCATTTTGAAAGTTATCTGGAAGTTTTTTTTAAAGTAATTATTTACTAAAAAAAGAAAATAAGGTCACACAGAAGCACTGAAACACAAGGTAAATAATATCCATAACCTCAGAAAAGATACTTAATTTATTTTCCCTGGCAGCTGTTTTAATCCCCAGTTGGAAATACTTTCTCTCTATTTTGTGCTTAAAAGACAAAAAAGTTCAAATTCACAGGCAGGCTGCTGTAGCAGCTCTGAGTTCATATGTTCCTGTTCACCTCAGCTGGGCAATTTCCTAACTCTGATGGGTGCCACTAAAGGAATCAGATTTTTTAACATCCTATATAAATAACTGGAGATGAATGCTCAAATCCACCAGCACACAGACAAACAGAAATCAGCAAAATCAGCAATATGGTAATTCAGCATGATGCTGAATTTAATGTAAACATTCCTAAAGGAATTCAACAGGAGATAGGAAGCAAGATAGATTTGGGTACTGTAGCACGAATTACAGCAGAAGGTCCACACGATGATATTCAAACCCGAAAATCCCCATTCCACAGACAGTTTATGATCTGGAACAAAGTACCTTTACCTGCTCCTAAAAAAAATCCCAACAAAACAATAAACTCACACAAAACCTTCTCCAGCCATGAGTACATCTTAAAGGTGTTGTGGGAGACATTGAGTACTAACCACCTTGAACCTTCTCCCCCACAAACTTAATCTCTGCAGAGTTAAACAAATATTAATAATTGAAAAGTACACAAACTGATTTTACTAAGGGGGTAATTAACAACTTCATTTCAGTTTAACAGCTGATTTTTGGTTGGCATTAAACCAACAGGAGCTTAAAAGAACCTATTACACAGGGATAAGTTTTTGAATAACCTTGAGAGTTACCAGCTGCAGTTTGATGTGGCCCTCAGACTTCAAAGGCTCCTTTCATAACAAAACAGGACAAAGGCAGAGAGGTCTTTATCATCATTTATGGTAAATAAGAGACAAATCCACTATGCACTAGAAAGCTGATGTAAGGAAAAGACTGAACTTTGCATGAGCTTCATCAACGTTTTAGGAGCTCTCAATTATCCAGCAGTTTTTGATTAGAAGATGCTGGTAGTTTGAAAAGGCAACAACAAACAGTCCAGTAGCATAGAAGGACACAGATAAAAAGTTTCTGCTACTCTGCTATCAGCAGATGCTTGTGAGGACCTATCGCCACACTGCAGTGGAGCACATGCCCAGGAATTTTCTGGCACCTTAAGTGAACAAGTCAGAGCCTCTTCTCCTGGGCATAGACAGCTCAAACTCTTAGTTTTCTACTGCTCAGTCGTAATGGTTCTTATAACCCTAGTCATGAACATTCACACAGACAGGCAAAACTGACCATCCCTGGCACCAGTGTTAGAGGAATTCCACATTAGGGTCTAATCACGAAATACACGCACTGCTAATAATTAGGTCGTGTAGAAACATAAGGATCAACCCCTCACCAGAATTCACTGATAAAAAAACAGCAAGGACATACAGCTTAAAATTAACACAGAGTGAAATTAAAAGTACAAACCCTTAAGTGGAAAAGTGCCAAATGTAATTTTCACAATTACCATTTAATTTAAGAAGCAGATCAAAAGAAGCACATCATTTACATTTTCAAACATTAAGTTTTAAAGATCAAAGACTTCTAGTATTTCCAGACTGCATATATGTGAGTAACTTAGTTCAAGTAATGAATCTATGCAGAGATGCTCATTTGCTCCACGCAGCAGTTTCCCCATCGTCTGAGACTATAGCACGTGGTATCTGCAATAAGCATCATCAGCAAGCACCCACTGACACTACATAGGAATAAAAGCAAGAGGCTTCAAGGTCTAAAATAGCAGTGTAGTTTTCTGACTGCTGGAGAACTCTCTCCCTTAAACTAGCCACTGCTTTAGAGATTTTTTTTTACAGCTCTAGCCTGACAGCTGTGACTTAACAGTACTTTTACGATGGTCATTAAAGATTCCATGTCATCACCAAAACTGTGCTTTTATGCTAAAAAGTTAAATAGAGAGAAGTATGTACTGAACTATGTAAATATTCCAGAACATGTCAGTTTAATTCCATGTCAAAATGAAATGATGACAGCAGAGGTGATAGTTTAGTGACCACTGGGAGCTACTGCAACAGATCCTGGTCAAATTCAGTGTAAAATAGAAAGTGTCCTGGCACTTATATCCAGGAAACAGTATGAATTTTTAGTTCATACTGAAAACTCTTGCCTACTTCTGAGCAGTCCCAAAAAACCGCAGCTCAGAATTCCATATTAAAACCAGATTTTTCTCATCAGAAAACCACAGAGCATCATGGCCATAAAGCTTATGCTAAAAAAAGAGACAATCATTTAAACTGAACCAGTAAACAGGAGCTGCTTGTGGAAGTCGAGAAGATGACCCAAACTTCTCTTACTAAGTTGAGGAACATGTTAACATGAGGAGTATGTGCAACTGTATTCGGTACTTGACTGCTGGTGTTACAATAACATCCAATCCCTGAAGCGTTCCTTACAGCATGCGAAGATCCTCACTACACCATACTGTCTATCAGACTGGTCCCAAGCACATGATGGATTTTTATCTGCATCTCCCTTATGTTACCTATTTCCCTTCCAAATCACAGGATTAAAACTATTTTAAAGGTAAACAGAAGGGGATATAAAATACTAGCATTTGCACAGGGACTTTAATTCTTATATTCATGGTATTACACATCTAACACCAGAAAGAAAAGGGCAGAGGAAATCCACATACCTATCTCAACATGAGGGAGTTTAAAGCAGCTTTCTCAAGAATAGCTTCTTCAACAGACACTTCTCATGGTAAGGATGCTGCATTCTATAACTAAGACCATAAAGCTCTTGAAAAAATGAACAGCCATTATATTTTTACAATAGTTGAGGCACCTATGTATTATTACTACTCTGGTAAGAGTCTTCCTTACAGATAAAAGAGGTTACACAGAAGCAAATTTCATACTTAAACCTTCTGTCACAAAACATAAAAAAAAATGAGCAATATCCAGGTTCTTTACATGAAGAAAATTATGTGTTGTGTCTGGCTGCAATTAACATGTAGCAACCTAATCTCAAAGGATATTTATATTGCATAATGCTGTGGGTATTCCTGCCCGACCTACATGGGCTCGCATGGATTTCTGTCTGACAGCAGCCACACTGCTCCCAATTCCCAGCCTACAACAGGCAAGCAGACAGAGTCAAAGCACTTAGGGGTCTTAATCTGCATCTCTGTGAAAAATTCAAACCACTATGTGCAAGGTAAGCAACACTTAAATGCACTGATGATTAAAAAAATGGTGAAATTGGTGCACGTCACACCTACCCCCGCTAGTGGTCTGCAGAAGAGTGCCCCTGCCCAAAATGGAATACATATTCCCTACCATCAGAAAAAAAAAAAAAAAAAAGACACATACGTTTCTTGACTGGAGAAACATGAAGCAATGTGGGGGGGAGTGTGCAAAAGGTTCACCCGTTCCCATACGGCGCAACAGTGCAAAAATAAAGGTAAGATGTGGCCAAGCTACAGTCACAGCACAGCTGGGTTAGGAAATTTAAATAAATAAATATATAAATAAAAGGGACTTGAGGAGGGGTGGCATACCTTTATAAACAGTTGAGACACACCAATATCCTTTCCACATTTCACTCGCCCATATTGGAAAGGTAGCGTGACATTAGAAATATCTTCTACTGCCAGAGAGACATCCTCCTCTATCCTACCTCCTCTGCTGATCAGAGAGGAAATAAAAAATAATCAGATGAGTCACCACTGGAAGTCTGCATGGCTGGATTGCATCTAGCCCATCAATGCACCAGACACAGGAAACCAAATTACTGCCAGCCTCCCAGTCATCTACTGGGATGCTGGAAACTGCTGTTCCAGCCTTATGCTTTATTACCATGACCAGTTAATAAGGTTTTTCCAAGAGACTTGCCTGCACACAAAGACCAAATCTTGTTGCTGAAATGTGCATGTTAAGTATTTTGTGTTCTGACAAAATTCATCGTTATACTTAGAACCAGACATGATTTAATAGCATTATCCTTCTTAACTATGGTATATCCAAATATGTTTAGGAAAAGAACATTCGCCTTTTTATTACAATTTTCAAGAGGAGAAAGTTTTCAGAAGGAAAGATCAAAGATTCCACTGGAAGATCGAATGATACAAGATTTTAGTTGCCACAATAAAAAAATAAACACTAATTTTAGAAGTTCTTAGCTGGGGAGGTAAGAAAGGGAAGAAAATAAAAAAGGAACCATAAGCACGCATATACTAGCATTTTTCAGTCAGGTCTAACAATAGGCTTCCATGTCCCATGGTAGGTAAGGCAGAGGAGATACTGATTTTACAAATATGTAAGTGAAAAAATTAAAATAAATGTAATAATACATTCAGAAATTTAGAACAGTCTCTAGCGGTATTCCCCCAATGTTTTAAATTACTAAATGCAAAACAAATGCAAAAGAAAATCCCAGATTTATAAAGCCAGCGCGTTCTACTAAATTTCACAATTTAAATACTCACAAGGTAAGAAATTCACTTGAGTAAGAAGAAAAAGTAGTTATTTACAAATAACCTTAGGTGCACATTTGTCCTCGTCCCTTTCCAAGCTCCTCTTCTCTGTCATTTCTCCACAGCGCACAGCTCCCAGCCCTATCCAATGACACCTAACATGCAGACCTTCCTGGAGTCTGAGAATACTTTGCAAGACCTACCCCAGCGTCACAGAGGACTTTTGGATTTTATCAGACACATGAAAGTTAGGTCATTAGTGAGCAACCCAGTCTGTGCTTTTTAATGGGGATCTGTCTTTGAAAAAATTCATCCACACATAAGACTCACAGCTGTGAAGCAATACCCTCCTGAATAAACATCAAGTTGATGTTTATTATATCAGGGATGCTTTTTTCCCTCCACAGCATCAGGCAAATGTCTGTGAAAGATATCCATCTGTACCTAGAGCTCATGCCTTCATCCTTACTCCATTTCCATTCAGTCCAAATAAAATAGACTAAAAAGCAACCCTTATATATATATATATACACATAGATACATATATATATGTATATACATATATATACATTTATCTATATCTATCTATATATATTTTTTATTTTTATACATATATATATACATACACACACATACACAAAGGTGAAATCTTTCTAGTTACTTAAGACAGTGTCATTTTGTTACAACCTCAACCTCTTCTATTTTCAAAAGAACCTGCAAGCAAATGTCTGGCCCATTTTCACTCAGGAAAATGAGTGAAACATTTTCAGGTTCATCAAAAGAGGTACATTTTGTCAGTGGCACTGCTTAGGCAAACAGAGCATGGTGACATAAGGAAGAAAAGAGGTTTTTCCTAGAGCAAAAAATGCAGTAATGCCTAACTTTGTCCCCCTGCTTTACCTAATCTTAAATAGTTTCTGAAGAAGCATTTCAAGGCAGTGCAACAGGTATTGCAACAAAACCCTTCCAACCCTGTAGTGTCAAACCTGGATCTTCATTTTTCTTCCACTTTGACATCTGGCTTCATAGAATCACAGAATTGTTAATGCTGGAAAAGACTTAAGATCATCAAGTTAACATCCTGCTTGCTCCAATGTCAAGCAGCCAATAACTAACTGAAAGAGCATACTTATGTCATAGTTTTGGAGGCATCAGCAACTCTGACACAGTACTATCATTACTGATCCAAGCTAGGATGTTACCACTGGCAAAAATTGACACCCATCTGCCACTTCCAGCACCCTGAAATTCTGACAGCTGCACAAAAGGCATTTTGGAGCCCCATGGCATACTGGCTGGTTTTTTATCCATTTCCTTAATCTAAACAGAAAACATCCTGCACTTGCTTCTGTTCTTTATCACATCTTGATTTTTTTAGCTGATGCAATCATTTGAACATGTGGGAAATCTCAGATTTGAACATATGGAAAAATCACAAGCTAGATTTTTCAAATTCCTTCCTGAAAGAAAAAAATAAGAAATAAATAACAAATAGCACAGTCAAGAAAGTAATTCCAGGAAAGAATTTACAAATAACACTGGAGATTAGATCTGGGATTGGACTGCCCCCAATTTGGGGGCAGATGTCCCAATAACTCTGAAGGACCATCTCCCAACCAACATAGCTCCAGTGAGACACAAGGACTGCTTCTGCCATATGAGAAGTCAGTGTGTAAGAATATCAAATACTTTCAAATGCCTTTGCTCAGAAACTCCTCAGTTCCTGAGTAAAATAGTTCCAACTGTATTTCAGCCTTATGAAATTCATCCTGAAGAAGTTATTTATAGCTAGAAGCCAGTCTCCTTAATCCAGGTGTCTAGCTTATACCTCAACCCTGGGCACCTACCAACAGATCCCGAGTCATGTAAGGAAGAAAGCCAGGCAATGAGCGGAAGCAGGTGACTTAAGAAGCCTCCAGGGAAAGGGATGTCTTGTCTAAGTTCAGGTATCTGCCTCTCTTCATCCCACTAAGCCAGTTGCAGCCCAACAGTGAGCTGCCACCAAAAGGCTGTCTCCACCAAAACCACCTCTTCCCTGGCATGAGGCATCTTGCCTCCCAGGAGCCAGGCAAGTACCAAATACCACAAAACAGGCTGATTTTCCATCATCAGATGAACCCCCTGAGCCAAATCACCAGTGGGTCAGGCACACCACTGCCACTGCAAAAGGAGGCAGGAGAAGCACAGGCCAAGCACAGGAGTTTCAATGACACCTTCCTGGGATACTATCTCAGCACTAACACAAAACCGCATTGTTTTGGGATCTACCGTAGGAGGACAGCTTGGCCCAAACAACAGATTTCACTGTCTGTGCTAGCTCAACTGATCCCAACTCAGCTAACTCCTTTAATGCTGTGTTACATTACAATGATTGACTTTTTTGGCCAATGCAGTGATAACTATTTCCCTAAGTTAGTATATTATGTTTCTTTTCTAATAGTAATGACTGAGAGCTGAATCACATCCAGAAACAAAACTCAGAACTTTCACATGAGCTGGTACAAAAAAAATGTGCCAACATTTGCACAACGTGTGCCAGCACTGGCAAAAAATATAAAGCAAGTCTTATAATCTTCATGCCCTTCTAAGATAATCCCAGATGTTTTGTACTATGAATGGAAAACACTGTTGAAATTAGATTTCTCTATTCAATATAACACAAATGAAAGCTTTACAGCTAAGTATCCAGTTGGAAGCTAGTGCGATTTGAGTCAGATCCATACATCTTTCTTTCATTCAAAAAATAAAAATTAAACACTATTCAAAAAAGCTAAATATACAACTTTGTGCAGCAGCTCACAACATGAAAACCCACAAAACCTATTTTAAAGTAGCTTATTCACTACATTCCTTAAAAGTTAGATTTTTACTTGGATTGACAGTATTCAGATATGCGAAGTACAGCAAGACCCAAAACACTCCCCCTAAGGTAATTCGGATAATAAGTGAGGTGTGTCAAGCACACCTCAGACCAGCAGATTCATTTCTAGTACACTGAGTCTGAGAGCACATGCTGTTTTTCATTAAACTGCTGTAGCTGGAAAGCCCATTTAAAAAAATGATAGTTAAGTTATATTAGCCTTGTTAAGCAAAAAAGGTTGGGTTTTGTTTTGTTTTTTTAAAAATGTCCTGCAGGAGTGGATAAAGGAACTTTAAAGTGGAGGAGTGGTAGGTACAAGAAACAGCTGGAATCTATCTGGTTCTTACAACACAATAAAACCCAAGTGTTTTCCAAAGCTCAGCAAGGTCACCGTCTAATGTACTATACACAAGTGCTCATTAAAAACTTAAGAATTTAGACCAAAAAAAAGTGCCTGACAAAGAAAAGGTGCTAAAAGTGAGCTCTTGCTAATGGGGCAGGAGCAAGGGGCCAGAGCAAAATATGCTAAATGTGGAAATCAGTATCATCTCACCTTCTCCCTAAATTATGGGCAGAAAAAAAATGCATGACGACATAAAACTGCAGAAAGGACCAGGACACAGTTCAAAAAACAAACACACAAAAAGACAGGAGAAAAAGAACAAAAGTAACACCAGAACTAACTGTAGTTGGTAACCACAAAATACAGAACAGAAGAACACAAAAATCTGGACAGAATTTTCTGTAGACCCCTGTAAGCGGCAATGCATTTCCCCAGTATAGAAAACATACCCATTTCTATAGTCAACAAGTTAATTCTTCCTCTTAAAGTGCGTGCAGATGTTGCTTTCATGCAAAGTTTTAAAACAACACTCAAAAGTACAAAGAGAAACTGTCCATAAAGGAAACTACACTATGAACTCAGCTCAGAGCTATGCATGCCCATCACATACTGTGTGAAGAGGACTGTGTGAGGACAGACTTTTGATTCACCCTAAGAATTTCCAAATATAGACTTGAAAATATATAAACCCACCTTGCTGAAACCAGAAAATAGATTTTATTCTCAAGCAAAAGTCAGTCCCATTTTTCTCTCAAACACATTATAGATATCTTTCCTGAGGCCTGGAAGCAAGGGGACAATAAAGTGACAGAGAGAATAATGTTCTGCCAGATCAAACAGTATTACTGTCACCCTCTCCCTCTAAAACATTGTTGCTAGCCCTGTTATATGACATTTTACCACAGCACTTTCACAGTCTGCGGGCAGTGGAGAGAACATTATTTCTAGGATTTAAATTCACACAGTATTTACTTAGCAGAATGTATATTTATGTATCGATTCATATGTATATATTAATTGGATACACTTAGATTTATTCCATGCAATGCTCGTTGCCAAGACTCTAGACATAATAATGAAATATTGATGCATCCACCTAAAGGAGGATTAAATACATCCCTTATGTAGATGTGAGCAAGGGCTTCTGCAGCTGTACTGTAAGATGTTCTCCAGAAACCAGCCCACCCAGGTTTTATGACTTGACAGAATTACCCAGTATTAAACATAGTTGAGACAACAAAATATATCGATTTTCCCTTTTTGTTCACACATCTTTCATTCTGACACTATTCAGGACATTGACTGGCTCTCTACACATTAATCAAGAATACATTACCCAGAACTGAGAAAAACATTTTCATAATGATTAGTTCAACTTAAATAAAGGTACCTACGAGAAGAGGATTTGAACAGTAAGATGAGTCCTCTATCTCTACAGTTATTCCTCCCATCTGCCATACCAGACTGTATGCATTAGATTCATGCTTGGGGGGAAAACAAAACAAAATAATCACTGAGGTAAGATCTCTATGCAAATACAGGGAAAACATCACTGCTAGACCTCTTGCTGCATTTGCAGAAGCCATAAAAATATACAGTAGAAATGCAGACTTCAAACAGCTTCAACAAACAGGAACATTTGGTGACCACATGTCAGACCATTCACTGGATTTGATTGCTGTACTGTTGGTTCAAACTAAAAGATTTCACCAAGTTGTCCTGGCTCTCAAGTTTTACCTCAAGCAGACTCTTTCTATCAAGTTACTCTGCAAATCTGTTTTTTCAATCTTCTGAGCAGGTGTGTGTGTCAGGAGGAGGGAGGAGGGGTATGCATATATACATAAATTTGGGGTTTCCTGGAAAAAGAAAAAAAACCAAAAGTCCCAAAATAATCTTCCAACATTCAAAAGGTAACAGATACATTTAAATTACAAGGAAGATAGTTTTGGATTCTGAAAAGCACACTTTAAAGGAATAATGCATGCAGTTGTCAGTCAGCACACGCAACAGCATTCAGAAAAATTAGGCTTTTTCAGTACCTATTTAATGGTCATGACAGACAGGAGCAGCAGAGGTATCTTTAGTTGCTGTCCATACAAGCTGTGCTTTCTTCCTCTAATGCAGCTTCTTGAAAATTATAAAAACCTTATTTTGCTACAGAAATCCTCATGGTGAAACACCTCTCTCCACCAATGCTGGGTAGGGTTAGCATCAGGAAGGACTTCTGTTCTTCTGCAGTCTCTCCTCTCTGCATGAGGAGCAATCCCAGGACTACAAGGTCCTGATTCTGACTGTCAGACTGATGCTCTTGACAACAGTATCTCACAAAATTAGTAGCTCTCAGAACATCTAACTCTAAGAACTTTATATGAGTTATTAGGGAAATAAATTCAGCTCACAAGAAGAGCTGTAAAAGTTTGCAAGGGTTACTTGGCCCAACACCCATTTTTCACTTCAATGCATTTCTCAAGGTTGCTTCACATGCTTTCCTATGGCTCTGCTGCTTCAGTCCAACAATTCATTCAGGCACACGCTCACTGGCCACCCTTGCTCAGACTGGATCTGTACATTTGAGTACTTCAGGGGAGAAAAAAAAAAATAAATCAAGCATTATTTGCCTCAGGGCCCTTTAACTAAAGATTTACAGACTTTGTGGGTCAGGTTTCAAGTTGCTTTAGCAAACAATTTCAAACCATAGACATTTACCTGAAGATTAGGGTTCATTTAAGACACAGAATAGGAATCAAAAGCTCAGATGTTTTACAAGAAAACAGCACACATTTCTTTTCTTTAGAACTCTTCAAGAGGCATCGCTCCTAAAATGGTGAAATGTGTTTCGGGGGAGAGGAACTATGCCTCCCTTTCATTCACAAGGGTGAACTTGGTGGAGGACTGCAGAGAGGGAGAGGCAGACTGCCCTCCCACATCTTGAGGCAGGAAAACAGAGTCGGCAGTCTGGGATATTTAATAGCTGGGGGAAGAATGCTTTGGTTTGGAGGAACAGCTTTTGGCTTGCTTAAGTTATAATATGGAACAGAACACAGTAAAACTATTTTAACCCAGCTATTTCTAGGTTTGGCAAACAGCTCTATCTTTCACAGAATCATAGAAAATCCTGAGCTGGAAGGGACCCACAAGGATCATTGAGTCCAACTCCTGGCCCTGCACAGGACACCTCAAGAATCACATCACGTGCCTGAGTGTATTGTCCAAATGCTTCTTGAACTTTGTGAAGCTTGGTGCTGTGACCACTTCCCTGGGGAGTCTCCCAGTGCCCAACCACCCTCTGGGTGAAGAACCTATTTCTAATATCTAATTGAAAACTCCCCTGACACAGTTCCATGCCATTCCCTCGGGTCCCATCACTGGTCACCAGAGAGAAGAGATCAGTGCCTGCCCCTCTTCTTCCCCTCATTAGGAAGTTGTAGACTGTAATGAGGTCTCTCCTCTTTCTTCTTTTTTGAGAAGCTATTTCTAAGCTGTGGTGTACCAGTGTTTTATTCTGGTCTCAGCATGCACCATCTGCCCAGCTGAGTGGGTAGATGGCCTGCAAGTGAGTTTGACCAGCACCAGTTGCTCCAGGGAGAGCTCAGAAGGCTCCAAAAGTCTCAGATGCAAGGACCCAACCTCACTAATCAGTGCTGGCTTCCGGATAAACAATATGTGAGAAGAGCTTGAGTTTTGCACAGAAAATGACTATTCTTTCCCCAAAATAAGTAGATGACCTCAACAGACAGGCCTCCCAAAGTGACTCTAGGAGTGTAACTGAGACAAGCAACATCATCTCTCCTCCCAAATCACAAAACACTAGAGGTTGGGGACTACATTTGAAGTCTCTGCACTGTGAATACTACAGGCCTGCCTTGTCTGCATTATCATAAACTATGACCCAACATGAATCTGAATTAAAGAACGACATCTTTCATTAACAATCACCACATATCAGATACAATTTTTTGGTTTTATTACTCTTAATCAAGCCGTTGGGCTTTTTGGTTTTGGGTTGTTTGAGGGTTTGGTTTTGGGGTGGGGAGAGGGAGTTTTTTGTTTGTTTGGGGTTTGTGGGGATTTTTTTTATTGGTTTTTCTTTTTTTTTTTTTTTCATTGGTTGGCTGGTTTGGGGTTTGTGTTTTGGTTTTGGTTTTTTTTCCACTTTTTTTAGCATAAGACTAGCATCACAACTAGGAACAAATGTTTCAGCTCCCACCAGCCAGTGGCTGCCTTACAGCATGGAGAATTCAGCTGGGAACAGGCAGAAGAGGGACCCAACCAGGACACAATTTTCTCTCACAAAGACCTTCAAGAACACATGAGGTGAAAATTTTTGATGTTTTGGGGTGGGTTTTTGACTACCCCTGAGATCTGACAAATACAGCTGCTCATTCCCATTGCAAAAAGCCCTCAGCTTCAAGGTTTGAGCTCAGGTCTTCTGAGTTTTTTTTAAGTCTTGGAGTCCAAAAAGTTCTGTACTGAAATACAGAAATATGTTAACACAGATTTCATTAGCAAAAAGAAAGAGTAACAGTTTACACAGACATTTTGGCTTGTTCTCTTAAACACATAGTAGCTAGTGTATGTATGCTTTCATCTTCCTCTAATGTTAGGGAGAAGCTGACACACAAAACCTTACCAAAACATCAGAACTTCAAGTTCATAAATATTTGGAAATCTGCCTCATCTTCAAAAGTAATTGTTTAATCATTAGGACTCACCAAGTTTCACTCTCTATCACGTATACACCACTTTGTTTCACCAAGACTCACAAAACCTTGGGACAGGTCTCATTACCCTAAAAATATCATTACTCTTCTCATACAACAACGGAAATGGTTAGTCTTGGCTTTTTAACCCATCTGGATGTAAAGAGCAGAGAAACACACCAGTACTTCTGAAATACAAGCCTAATTTCATAGGGAAATAAATATTTACATTTTCCTTTAACTTTATAGAATTCCTAACATCCTGTTTACCAATACTTTCAGGTTTTCAAGTTACTCGCTTTACAATCAAATGTTTCTCCAAGTTTAAAAGTTCCTTTAAAATGAGAACAGCTTTCACATATCAAAGGATAGTCATACAAATTAGATGAGGAAGGCAGGAAGCTGAGCATTTGTTGTTTTCTTCTACACAAACAGCACAATCCACACTCACATTGCTTTGCTAGTGCTCCCACGTGCTACTGGAAGGCAGAGGGAACCTTCTGTAGGAATGGTACAACCATAAATTTCACGTGAAATTTAATAATAATTAAAACAAATCCCCAAACCCTTAAAATAGGATTTTCAAAGATGACATTACATCACCTTAATGAAACTATTTAAAGTAAGCTTTGCCAGTTTACAAAAAGCAATGCAAGAAAGGTATAGGCGAGGGAGGAATGCTTTAATTACCTAAACTCACAGCTAGCTCTTATAAAATTGACACATGGGGAAGGCAGGACTGCTTTAATTACCTACATTCACTAATCACGCTTACAAAAGTGACACTTGTGGAGGTCATTTGTGATACCCTTGCCTTTGGTGCTCTCAGTTTAAAATTCTCAATAGATTTTAAGCACTAGATGTCAT
The DNA here is from genome assembly GCF_036250125.1 of Pseudopipra pipra. Taxonomy (NCBI): domain Eukaryota; kingdom Metazoa; phylum Chordata; class Aves; order Passeriformes; family Pipridae; genus Pseudopipra; species Pseudopipra pipra. The sequence continues at coordinate 68,519,667 of NC_087550.1, read as the reverse complement.
TGTTTTACAGAGGAAACAAGCTGGGACTCAGGTCTTGACAAGCTTATAAAGATAAGAGATAAAAAGTAACAAACATTCTTTTTTGAATATATACTCCTTCGAGAGTTACTGGGATAGCGTTTCTGACATCGTAAGTTTCATCTCAAGTTAACAGGCAAATAGAAATAAGCTTACTACGTTAAAATACATATAAACCAGCACTTTAAAGCTCCACTTTAAAAGCACAACACGACTCTTAAGTAAGGCCGTTCAGTATTCCTAACATTTCCCAGCTTCCACGCCATGAGTCTAGCTGGCTCCAGCCGCACGCTGCCTGACCACACTCGGGTACACCTAGGAACAACCTCTCTCTCCAGGCATTAGCACGTACCGCACCGGTGTAACTCGGTGTAACGATACAGAAACACACATATTTACATCAAGCCCTGTGCGCAGTCAGACACTCATGTTTAAAAATAGGAGAGAAGAAAATGAGTGTTAATTTCAGGTTGCTCTCTGTCCTGAACTCTTTCGTGACAGGAAGGAGCGCCTTTAATTCAGACTGTCTCGGAGCAAGCGCTATAGAAGTAATTTACAAGATGGCAAGAAATTATAAGCCTTAATGACAGGCGGACAGCCAAGCCAGCCTTTAATTTGGATTCAGAGGAGGGGGCGGTGGCGATGCTGCACAGACAGATCTCTGCAAGCTGCCACGATACCTTCTAAAAATACCAGCCCACAGCTGCTGACAAAGAAGCAAAGTTTGGGGCCGCATCCCCAGAGCTGCTGCCCGACGGTGGGGCAGCCCCGCGGGAGCGGGGGGCGCGGCGGGACCCCGGCCTCGGGGAAGGGGCACGGGAGGGGACGAGGGTGACGAGGGGCTGGCACACAGCAGGACCGAGAGCCGCCTCACCTCTACCCATCGCTGGGCTTCGGCGAACGCCACCTGGAAGTCGCACTCGGCGTCCTCTCTCCCCTCCATGTCCAGCAGCGAGCGAGCAGGGGCGGCCGGTCCTCACGGGGCGGGGGCGCGGGGAGCGGCCGCTGTCATTCGGCTGCCTCCTTTTAACGCTCCCCGCGCCGTCTCCTCCCCCTCCACCTCCTCCCCGCGGAACTCCCCCTCCCGGGAGGGAGCTCGCTGGCGCTCCGCGACCGCAGGAATCCGAGGGAGCCGCGGGCTGTAGCGCAGCGCCGGGCCCCCCGGGCGGCCGGGAGGGGCCGCACCCCCCGCGGCAGAGGCGGCGGCGGCGGCTCCCTCCCGCCGGGACGCGGCGCCCCTCGCCCTCACGGCCGGTGGAGGCCGCCCCCGGCGGCTTCCGCCCCGGCGCATACCAGGAATAGCTGGGGACAATCGCACCTTTCAGGGCCGGCCACTGCCGCCCGGGCCCCGCCACCTGCCGCCCCGCCCGCCCGGGGCTGCCCTGCGCTGCCCTGCGCTCCACCGCCCTCCGCCGGGGCAGCGGGAGCGGAGCCCGGGCCCCTCACCTCCGCACCGCAGCCACCCGGGGAATCCGGCACCACACTCCTCTGCAGCGTTGTCCCGCCTGGGGACGAAGTTAGGAGGCTTTCCCACCGCTTTGGGAGACATGAGAGAGCCGCACTTCGTTTTGAACGCTTTTCATACGAAGTGGCCAAAGCGGAGCTGCCCGGGCAGAACTGGAGCCACGCAGCTCGGCCTCCACGCTTCCCTCCCCAGCACCCTTGGCCTCTGTTCTGGTATAGCTCACAGCACTCACACCAGTGCCCATTGCTCTGTTTCATCCATGTCTGCTCACAGCACACTGCAACAGATTCTTTGTGACTTCTCTACCCCTTACACTATCGCAGGCTCAGACCTAAAGCCCGATCTCAGTATGGCTTGACTGCTGAACCTGGGGTGGGTGCCATGCTGAGCTCTGGCTCCTGCAGTAACCACAAATGTGAGGCAGGTTGGGATTATGCTTTGCTGCAACAAAGGTTGACCCACCCTGACCGACACACCAGAACCAGGAGAGGTGATGTGCTAACTGAACACAGCAAAATCCTATTTTCCAATACAGGAATGGACACATGCTAAATAGAAAAGTTGAAGAAATATCAGGGAAAAGTGGTTTTCTGGAATGTTCATACATAGCACAAGGGTTTTGGGTTTTTGTGTTTTTGTTTTTTTTTTTAAAAGTACTTGATTTCATTTAACATTTTAAGTTCTCTACAACTACCTGAAAGGAGGCTGTGGCAAGGTGGAGCTCAGTCTCTTCCCCAGGTAACAAGAAGCAGAAGAAGAAGAAATGGCCTCAAGTTGCACCAGGGGAGGTTTAGATTGGGTATTAGGAAAAATTTCTTCAGTTCGAGGGTGGTCAAGCACTGACACAGGCTGCCCAGAGATGTGGGGGAATCACCATCCCTGAAGTGTTAAAAAAATGCATGGATGTGGCACTTGGGGACATGGTTTAGTGGTAAATATACCAATGCTAGTTTAACAGTTGGACTCTATGATCTTATGAGGTCTTTTCCAACCTTAACAATGCTATGATCTTTTCTTACTTAAATGTTTTGTAACATTTTTTTCTTTCCATGTCTTTTCCATAAGTAAAACCAAGTTGCTGCATGCACGCTTTGCTTTTATGGCCCATGGCACAACATACATAATTTTTCAAGGACTACTGAGAAAAGCTAACTTAAAATTTGTACTACACACAAATCAGCATTTCCTGAAGGGATATGGTTTAGTGATGAAACATGGAGTGCTGGGTTAACAGTTGGACTTGATGATCTTAGAGGTCTTTTCCAACCTTCATGATTCTATCTTTCTCTCCTTTAACTGTAAGTAGTATTTTTTTCTTTCCAAATCTTCTCTGTATGTAGCAAACTGAGTTGCTGCATGCATCTTAGGCTTTTATGACCCTATACAAAATACAAAATACAGCAAAATAAAGCAAAATACAGGTAATTTTTGAAGGACTACTGAGAAAAGAGAACTTAAAATTTGTACTACACACAAATTTGCTTCTCCTGAGATAATGCATCTTATTTCTGCTCTACAAAAAACCTTCTTGGAATAGGAAAGAAAATTTTTAGGAAATCAACATACCAAGAAGATATTAGCCATCAGTTTCTGCAGTATGTGGAAATCAGTGTTGCTAGTGTTACACAAAGGAAGAAAATTGCAGTGACTTTGGCTGAAAGAAGTTCTACGGCAGATGTTTGACATTAACTAAAGTTACAAATTCATAGAAATTATGTATTTAGCTCCTCACCGTGGCATGAATTAAGACATCTATGCTTTAGGGTCAGCAATGAATGAAACGATAATCAAAGCTGTAATTTTGAAGTTTTTTCCCACTCTTTTTTCCTGCTCCAAGCCAGATCAGCCACAAGACTAAATACAAATGAAGAATCTGCATATTTCTCGAGTGGGAAGCCAGAACATCGGAAAACAACCTTCTCATCTCACCATTAAGCATCATTGACTACAAAGGGTAAAAAAAGTCTAAATAAAGCGTATATGAGCTGCTGCTGCTGGCTGACATCAGTGTGCATTAGCTGAGGTTACCAAACATTCTTCTGGGGAACGACAGCAATCTTTCTCCAGTTTTTAAGGTCTTTTCACTTCATCTAAAAATACAGTGCTTGTCCCTAAGTAGGAGAAAGTAATTAAGAATTCTATAAAAGTTTAAATTTATTTGAGAATAGAATTCCATTAAACAGGTTTCAGAAGAGATCGTGTTTAAAAAAACATTTTCAAATTCTCACTTATTTCTGGTTGCTTTATTTCACATCAAGGCAATCAAATAACTTTTCTTACAAATTGTTTAATGTTTTAGATCAAATAATTTGAGTAATCTGATTAATCAAGTAACTTGACTAAGTCAGTGTTTAAGTAAAACACTTTTAAGTTGAAGTTATTCACTAAGTAAAAAAAAGTTCCAACATGCAAATTTCATCCTCAAAGTGAATTTTAAAACAATTGTCACAGATAAGTTATCTATGTAAGCCTGAGCAACCCAAATAGTTTATTATTCCTTTGCACTAACAAGGTAAGTCACTAGAGTCCTAGATCAGAAAAAGATTACGTATACCAGATATGACTGCTAATTGTTGCTTCAAAAGTAGCAAACATAGTACTGTTCTATTTGGCAAAAATGAACCCTTTCAATATGTGTGTGCTCCTAGGGATAAGTTAAGCAACAGTTTACATCATATTCTTTTCAAGGAGAGTTCTACAAATATGTGACACAATGTATTTTCTACCAAGGCAGGCTTCCTTTAAGGATAGACAGCATTTATTTTCTAAATGTGGGCTGTTAAGTGTGTTTATTTTCCAGAACTCGTATTTCAGTGTCAGAAAACAACATCTTTCTTCTTCTTCCCTTAACTGAATCACACAGCCATGATTGAAAGGAAAGGGCATTATTAAATCCTTACGGTTTCTTAACAAAACGGCTGTAATAACATGGGAAAACTTGCACCAATATACTTAAAAGAGCTTGAACAATCCTGAGTGCATAATAGCACACCAGCTCCACTCAGCTGAAGTTAATGTAAGTGCGGAGCATGCATCATCTCTTCACTCCTACACGCGCCGTTTCCATAAGATGATGTGTATGGCTGGCCTGGACTGAAGGAGGTGAAGAGGGGTTTCCTGATAGTCAGTAGCACTGCGTGCCTGTGGCCAAGCCATGTTCCTCCACGCAAAGGTGGCGAGGCTCTGGCAGGGCTGCACAAGTTAGAAAATACAGCATTGTTTTCCCACGGAGCTTGAATTAATACGCAGAGATTGTACAGCAAAGGCAATGATGCAGACGTTGAGGCATTGCAGAGCCAAAGCACTGTGTGGTCTGCAGGGCTTATCAGCCCCTGGTCACGACCTTGCTGACAAGTCAGCCAAGTTCGTACTTCGCTCCTTGTATCCAAGTTATACAGGTTCTGTCAAGGAAAAGGATATTTCAGCAGCTTGTAGATCCCTTTACTTCCTATGCTCCTCAAGATGGTCACCAATGCCTGTGCCAAAGCATGCTCTTACAAGGTGGTCTCTGGAAGACTGTTGCACTGCACAGGTTAGGTGAGATGGTATTTCTGCAGTACAGTCTTTCAAAATTTCAATCTAGCAAGGGACCACACAGTAAGCAGACACAGTTCGGCATAAGAACTGGTGTATTGCTCTTCCTTTGGCATCTCAATAGTGTTCACTAAAATATACCATCTTATATATTAATAAACCAGAAATTAACATAAAATTAAAACAAAATAGAAGGAATCTTTACCCTGCAGAACAACTGATTTGAAGACTATGTAGAAGATGCTGAACAAAATTACCATTGCCAAAATAGTAAGAATTCTTAAGTTTTTACATAACATTCAAGATGTATTTTTCCAGTGTGCCCATGAAAAATCCCACCCCAAATTTACTATTCTAACCTTGTTATCCTTTGTCATGCATTGGTCTAATGAGTTCTCGTACTTAATGAGGAGCTTCCGTTCCGAAGGGATTTTGCAATAAACAGTTGCACAAAAAGAGAGCCCGTTCATTTATTACTTTAAGTCTTCTGAACATTGAAGAGCATATAAGGCGTGACTATTTCCCTAAAGCGGACAAGTGATGTAGCTGGTTTAACAGCTTTGAACTATGCTTCGTTTCTTTCTTCACCCTCCTCCCTCCCCTAAAAGGGCCTTAGCTGTATTAACTACGGCTTACTTGAAATTTAATCATCAAGTCACCTTCAGCATAAAATATGCAATATCCCAATTCAATTGTGACAACTTTTATTTGATTTTTCTGATATTATCAAGAAGACAGTGCAGCTGGTTTGATTACTAAAGCCTTTGATTTTTATTTAAAAGCAAGTTTCAGGGCCTTGCTAATGAGCAGGGCAACATAAAGCAAGTCTTAACGATACTGCATTTTATAGGGGTGAAAAAATGTTCAAAAATAGAAGCTCATTAGTGTTGTTTTTCTCCCTTGCTTTTCCAACCATCTCACAGAAAACAGACTAGTGTTGTTAATGGACTCTCCAGGTAACATGTTTTAGAGAGATGTTCGTAAGTGATAAGACAGACTCTCAGGCCTCTTTCTTTTCTATGAAGAAGGAAAACTCTGCCAGACTGCTTCTGGCACAACCCCATTCATTTTTCCTGCAATGACAATTGACAGAGAATGAGAGCACTCTCTGGGACATGGAGGGTTCAGTTTCCTTTGGCAGCGGGTTTGACTGGAAGCAAACCTAAATTATTCCACTTCTAAGGAACAAATAAGGAATATTTTTCTGGAATGTAAAAAACATGCACATTAACCAAAATCAACCTTCACAAGAATCCTAAAGCATAAGATTGCTTAGCCAAAAAATCCCAAACAAACTCAAAACAAAACCAACAAAATAGACCCAAAACAACCACAGTGCTACTAATTCATGTATAAAAATGGGTCAACAGCACCTTAAGATCTAGTGGGTGAGGTGAGAAGGATGGTACAGGGGAAGGGTATCACACAGCATTCAGTAATGCCACCTGACAAATTTACAATAGATATTCCTAAAGGGGAGAAAAGTATATGACCACCATGGCTACCTTAAAATCTATAGTCTGTTTCTGTTCTTGTTAAACAAAAATTCATTACAACAATTATTACTTTTCTATAATTTATTTCAGTTAGGTGAGATACTTCACATCGCTCTATTCATCTGTGTGTGCCCTCCACAGTCCTAACATTTGAACTAGTTAGTGTGCCTTTTCCGGGGCAAAAATCCACATTGTTTTTCCACATATACAAATAGCAAACATTGGTTTAACTAAAGCTTTTTGACAATTTATTAACATTATTAGGCTTGAGAAACAAAGTGAAGTTTTATTCAAAATGTAAACATTAAGATAATTTTAAAATGTTAGTGCTCACCAACAGGAAGAACAGTCCTTTTCCTGCTTTTTTTCTTCCATATATTTATTTATAAATAATGCACTGAAAAAATGTCTTTGTCATTTGAGTCACCTGAAGAAGTTCTTATAATATTCTTGCACCATTATAAATAAAAGATGGAGATAGCCTCATATTCCAAGTTTTCACCCATTAACATACCATATACGCCACTCAGAATGTTATCTGTGAATGGTACAAACAATAATCCTGCTCTGAACTAGCTCATCATTATTATGATGAAACATCACCGACAGTAATTTCTGAAAATTTTAAGGGGGTGGAAGGGAAAAAACCCACCACATAGAAATCTTGCACAAAATGCATGCTTGTATATAAATACCCAAAGTTGCTGTAGGAACAAGCAGCAAAATATAGCAAGGACAAATGCAAAGTTTATTCCACGTATGCTAAAATTAATCAACACATTAGGGAAGTATCAAAATTTGTACTATTAACATATGGCAACAGTTTATTGTTACAATACATTGCAATAGTCTCACTGAAAAAAGCTTTTAAGCTGCAGACAGTGCAATTGCATTAAATCTTAATTCTTCTGGGTCACGTTCCATGAATTTCTTGCAAACTTCTATTGCATCCTAGGGAAAAAAGTACAAATGGAAAAAATACAAAATGAAAACCAATATAAATCATATTAATTTTAAAAAAAACCCCACCAAAACTAAATATAAAGATATGCTTTATACAAACTATGCTTAAAATGGACTTTTCCATGAAGGTTTACTAAACAGTGTCACAAATCTATATAAACAGTATTTCTGAGGTGAGTTACCACTATTCAAGATTATTTTCAGTGCTCATATGGGCAGCCTAAATAAGCAAAAGTTTTATGTAGAACCTTAGAAACAATTTTTGTGACTGAATATTACTTTGTGCAAGAGATGTGTTGCTTGTCTTTCTAAATGCATCTCTGAAGTTTGCCTTGACTAGTCCTCTGCATTCAGAAATTTTTCCTTTGTTTCAAGATGAATTTAAGCTCTGTGGGGTAACTGAAAGATCTTAAGTAATTCCTTCATCTAGCTTTAGTGTGCAATCTGGAGAACACATGTTATCAGTAAACCAGAAAAAAGCTACATATGAAATAAGGAAAGCTTTATCCAACTTCTTCTCCCCCTGTCCAAACACAAATTGTATGCAAACTTTACAGACATTAGTCTATGCTACTAAACTAAAGAATTGTTTTGGGTTTTGTTTGTTTTTAGTTTTTCTGGGTTTTTGTAATGCTAATCTAGTCTGGATACCATAATAGTCAGATCTATGCATTGCCTTTTCTCAACTTCAACTTCGTATCATGCTGTGGGGATGGCAGTTATCCTCCCGAGTGTATCCCTTTCCAATTAATTTCTCAACTGAACAGCTCCTGACAAAAGAAGCACTCAAAAGAAGCTGTGAAACTAGAGAATGATTATTAGCAAGACTCAGAAAGGAAATCAACTTCTGTCTAGTATGACACCTATCAAACTATAACTAAACCAAAGGAAAGAGAATGAAAAATTTTAAGTTTTCAATCTGATAACTTTGTCTCGTGTACTTGAAAGGAGCAGGGGTGTATGCAAATCTCAGCACAGAAGACAAGTCAGTCTGAATTTCTGTTATAATCAACCTTTCTGACATTTTTTATGTTATGATACTCTGTCATCCAGAGTTACAACACAAGTGTTCCAAAATATCTGGTTTTAGAACTGAGTGAAATTAATTTTGTCTTACCATCCCACTCACTCTATTTCTCATCCAACCATAAATACAGCAAGACTTGTATAAGTATTTTCATATATATGTATTCTATAAATTTTGTGGAAATACAGCAGGAATTTTGTATAACCCCATTTAAGAAGGTTATTCCTACCTCTAAAAAGGAATCGTCACTGGTTTCCCCATGGTTTATTGGAAATGGCTTGCGCCCATCTGTTGAAAGACAAAGCACGATTGAACAGCACATTTATAAGATGATAAAAGCTTCATTTTTCCAGTTAAAACTATTTGAACACATTTTTTGTACTTCACTTTCAAAAATGCTATCTTATTTTTCATAAAGGTATCACACATGCAGCTAGCTTTTATCTCTCCTCCACTGCTGACTGCTTCAACCAGTATCATTATGTACAGTCTGTTACATTAAAAAAATAATCCAAACTATGACATATTTTTTAATATTTTATTTGAAAACTTCGAGGGTGTAGGTTGCTATTGTTTTACTGCTGGTATAGTACTTCAGTTTTTCCAGTAGAGTAGAAAAATTTCACCTACGCTTGATGGATTTACTCAGACAGACAGCTGTACATCTGTGGTCTTTGACAGCTGTGAGCAGGGACTCCGTGACAGAACCGAGCAACAAACCTACCAGTTTGAAGAGTCTGGCATATCTGAAACGTTTCTCTCATTTAAAATAAATTTGCAAACAAGCCCAGTAGCTCTAAGTATTATGTACTTTCATAGCATTTAAAAAGGGTTGCTGTAGTTATTTTTTTCCTCCCATTTGCAATATAATAATGCTATCATTATCATCATTTGAAAAATAATTTCATTCATAGAAATATGTTTAAGGTTACTTTCAAAGAGTTAACAGTATGAAAACATATGTCAGGGTATCCTCAGTATTTGCTAGACCAAAATGCCTTTTGGTTCTGTCCTCCCTGTAAAAGACCTTTCCCTCTCCAAAGATGCCATCAAAGTTGACAATACTTCCAAACTCCAAACTTTTGGATTTGCATGAGCAAGAGATTGTTCACTATTGTAACAACGATGACTGAAGATACAACAATGCAAAACCCTCAGAAAATGCCAGGGAAACAGAAATGAATGCTCTGAATTGCTGCAAGTTAAGTTTGATTCGATTCTTGGGGTTTTTTACATACATCTTGGCAGAACAGCATTTTAATTTCATGTGACTATAAATAACGTGTTTTCTATGGCAAAAACATCACAAGCATTTAGCATCCATGTGCTTCCTTAGCATTTTCTGCCTTCCAAAGCCCACATACTGCCCACAGTGACTGAAGCCAGTGAATCAACTGAAAAACCTTCTCCCATTTTCCTACTTTTAAGTTTATTTTTTTTGCTTCCTTCCGCTGGTACAAAAAGAAGTTATTTTAAGAACAAAAATATAGTACTACTGGTGTTCCACTGTACAGCAGAGCTAAATGCCTCTTCTTTTTCTATTTTTTTTTAATTTTAAGAAAAAAATTCAAATGGCTTTTATCTTGCATCATACCTACAGAAAATAGCTAAACATGGTCATCATAGTATGTAGTTTGCATTTTAAGCAGAGTAAATTAATAGGCAATGAAAACATATTATGGAAATAGCACACTACTGAAAGAAGAGCAAGCCATTCACCATGCCTTGAAATTTAGTCATAAAACATTTATATTGTATCCTACAGTACTTACCTTTTTGATCTAGTTCACTGACAGACACACAGGATCATAAAATACAGAAATGTTTGCCTATTGTTCATAACTAATCCCTGATAATACCCCTTAGATCAACTTAATATTAACATAAGCACTTCTGATATACCACTTATGCCCCAGACTGTGATTAGGTAAGGGCATTGCTTAATTACATGTTGATTTTCAAACGATGAAAATGTTATAACCATAAAATACTGCAAAAATTATGATAGGAAAGACCAGCGACTTTAAGACCAGTTTTTAAATGCTGATGTACTTGCTGGTTTTCTGAAGAGCCTGCAGCAAAACTGAGTTGCCCAGCAACATATTTAAGATTGGAGTCATTAGAGAATATCAGAGCAGAACTGAAGTGCTACACAATCTGAAGGGGGGAAAAAAAGCTGTAATTCAGCAAATAAAGACTGCTGTTCTACAGTGAATGGCCTAATGACCACAAAAAAGTAGAGGGAAACAAATGACCAGCCTATTACAAATGAGTTGCAGAATATTAATATCTGTTGGTAGCCTGACTACACACTTTCAGTTTAAACTGTATCATGCTACTTAATAGTACAGCTAACACTTCTAAAGCAGCATACAGTTAATTTAGTACAAGCAATGCAGGAACATAAATATAACTAGTTTCCTCTGAAATTTTGAGTGTTCATCAATTTTTTCTTCCTTCCTGTCCTTATAAATGATAACAGAAGTTTTGAGGCAGTCTAGTATTCTGTATCATTTTATCTTAATAGGAGGGAGTTGAGGGAAAGAGAACCAAAAAGAAAAAAAATAAGGGGAAGAAGGCTGCAATTGTTTGACAGAAACCCCCAGACCCTAAGATGCAGCTGAAAAGAACCTCAGCCTTATATAACATCAAGAAATCTCTCCTAAACTTTGACAGTTAACAGCATCACTATTTGCATTTGTTTCAAACAAATGGAGAGGGCAGATAAAAAGGTGTTCTTACCCAATTCATAGAGATGACCACCTACATTAACTAAGGCAATAAAGTGAAGATCTACTTTTTCATCTATACTTGGTGCCTGCAAGACAAAACAAGAAAAAAAAGAAATTGTGTTCACTAAAACTCGTATCACAATATGGTTAATGAGCACGTATCATCATAATATGCAAAATACTTGGACAAGAGAAATTACAAATGAGTCTTGATCTATACAGAATGGCAGAAGTCAGGGCAGATCATTTTGGAATATGAAGAAGCTGCCTGCAATGCACAGACCAGTAAGAATACATGCAGTAAAATATCTGGAATTATTTCCAATTATAGCTCTACACAAAAGCTTTATTTTTCACTACTGAATTAAAAGTAGCATCAGCTCAAATACATTAACATCAAAAATAGATATTCATATAAATAGCAACTCCTTCACTAACCCATCTCCCACAATAAAGTGATGCAGGGCTCAACTCTGAAACCTGTAATATTTTAGAACTGAAAATATTCACTTGGTCAAAATATTTTTTCCTCATAAGCCAAGCACAGTTGAGTTAACCTGTTCCCTCTGCACAAGCAATCAAAAGAAACAGCTTACACATCTTAGATGGAGGAGGAAAGAAAACAACCAGAGGTGCCTAGACTGAATTTTCAAAAAGGCATCATTGTAGCTGTACCCAGAGAGGACTGAAGTGCACAACAGCACGAAGGGGCATAACATAAAAAATGATTACAGTTGGTAAAGATCTATCTAACCCAGTACTGCACTGCCAACCACAGCAAGCAAAAGTTTTTTCAGAAGAACACTGGGCATGCACAGCATAGTACTCCACCAACACACATTCCCAGCATCCACTGAGCAGTGGTTTTTGAACTTCTGAGCCAAAAGGAGCATCACCACTGTTGTGTTCAATAGCAATTGATGGTGTTAATTCCTCATCATTCTGTCCAGTCTGCACCTGAACTTCAATCCACAATTTTAAGTGATACTGTTTTGAGCGAATGGGAAAAAGCACCTCAGTTTTTCTTCATTATCAAGAATCTGACTTGTGTGAAAATACATTTCATGCCATTTTCTTTGCTGGAAACAGATTAGAGTGTAAAATGTGTTGTAGAATCTTACAATTGCATCATCTTTTCAAGACTGGGTTAAAGGTTCCTTTTTCCTGAGGTCATAAGAAAAGACTTAAAAAGATAGTATAAACTGAAGAAATTTAGCAAACAACCAAAACAATAAAGCAAAGGACAAGAAGTCACCATAAGTCCTTTAATACATCAAGAACGGCAAGGAACACAACATTAAGGAGGAACTGCCATCAGCTTACAGAATTTCTATGTAGCAAGCTCTAAATGAGAAAAATAAAAATAAAACAAAACCCCACACAATCTCCCCTCACTCTCATTTGAGAGTTACCTCCATGACCAGCTGAAGTGTGAAAGGCCCAAATACCCTGTTTCATCACTGCTTCAGAGAGCCTAAAATGGAGAAAGAACATTCCAGCCACTGAAGATGAGGCAGCTATCAAAGGGACAAGAGGACCTTCCCACCAGGACTCCAAGCAGTCTAAGTGAAATGGCCTTTAATAATTTTGTTTTACAAAGGCCAAATAGAGCCAGGGCTTAGGAAAAACAAGAACTTGGATACCCCAGTTGCAAACTTCAAAGGACCACAGGTTTTCTAACTTCCTGAAAACCACACAAGACAGTAGCTAACAACCAATGGAATCTTGTTGTTACTCCCACTGATCAACCAACTTTTTAAAGACATCTAAACCTTGGTGCTACAAAAATGTGCAGACAGGCAAAGCTGAGCATCCTTGTAAAATCCCACATTGTCATCTAATTCCCTTCGTAGGCATATGAATTCACAGATGTTCACTTATCCATTAAACCTACCAACTCAGAAATCTAGGCTTAAGGAATTTCAGGGTTAGGGGAAGACCATCCCAGTTAGTCTCACTTTAGGAAGGAAATGGCTTAGCATTTAAAAGCTGAACATACTCTACCTGGGCTCAAAGTGACATGAAGTAGAAGAGCACAAAGTATCGCTATTTCAAAGGACTTTGACATGTTAGGATTTGACTTTGATCACATTTAGGCCAAGATATAGTTGCCCCTTTGACCATTTTGAGGGTAGGTTCTCTGTCAAATTCTAATAAACACCCTTTCTATAGAGAGACACAATTGGCATGCTTGGAATGTTGAGCCTGTATACAGAAAGAAGACAGACAAGGAAGCCATCAAAAAAAAGCATGATTAACTTTTCATAGAGTTTAGAGACAGAATCCTATAGAATCCTGCTGAGTTTTTGTACATGACTAATCTAAATAACATGCTTTCATTTCGCGACTGACACAACCCGTGAGAAATGTGTTTTTACATTTTTAATTCCCCAGCCTCAGAGGGAGAACGAAAGTACCATGCCATCATTAAAGTTTCTACCATATGTTCTAATGTAGGCATTCTCCTTCCCTTGTGATTTCTTTTCATCTAGTCTAGATGGTAGTAAAGTAGATCTTTTACATTTCTTGAAAAATTAGGATTTCAGTACTTTTGACAGAGAATTATTTGCATAATCATAAGCATAGAGGGCCTGAACAGTCATGATGACCTAAAACTTTATTTTACAAAAATCTGTTGCTTATAGCTTAGGCAAACAAGTAACTGGATTAAACTTTCCTAATGTGATCAATCTGATTCAAAATCCCCACACCTCTCCCCTCCTTAGAGATAAAAAACTAAACATATGTGTGCATGTTCACACAAACACACACACCTCCCACACGAAAAGAAGCCTAGTCAGGCCAATTTTTACTTCACTTGGAGGCTCTGGAAATCCTAACACTTGAACCAGAAGATTTTAAATTTCAAAGGAATGGAAAAAAGAGGGAATGTCAGCTCCAGGGAGATGTCTTTTATGGTCTCCTTGAAAAGCTACACCTTTGGCCAAGTTTTCAAGTTTCTAATAAAAACTGTCTGTGTGAGTGCTTAAGAGAACAAGAGAACATATCTTTAAGAAGTCTGCCTGCGCGTTTATCGCTACATAGTGTTTTTTAGAACAGTTAGAGCATCTTCTCTTGACTGTTCTTCTTGTCAAAGACCTCAGTAACACAAATATCAGTCAACTGTTCCAATGACCTGTTCCTCTGGATTTTTTCACTTAGAAGTCCACTTAGTGTGCAAAAGGAGACAGCAGATTTGAAGGACCACATGTATGTATAAACCACAAAGAAAGAGAAAGACACAGGAGTCTAAATAAGATGACTGTCTAATCAGGATTTGGAACTAACCTGTGGGATTCAAGACTCATTTTTCAAGTCTTCTGAAGTGCCATAGCACACAGTGAAGAAAATTCTTATTTTTTTTCCCATCCAGAAAAGACAGAAAGAGGACAAATACCAGCATCTTGGACAGCTTACAGAAACTTTTGTTATGGTTGCAACCTTAGTATAAGAAATAAGTTTTGGTAGTATGGGTTAGTAGACATCACTTTTCCAATTTACTTCTTCAAAAGAAAATCCATCCTGAAAAATAAAGACCAGAAGACTTAAAAGTGATTTAAAGGAGAAAAATACAGAAAGTTTAGCACTCAAAGTGATGGTTCTGAGAACATCATCTCAACTGTAATTTTTATTCAAGTAACTGAGGTAATGCTCAATGAAAATATTAGAGCATATCTTCATGAATACCCAGCCTCACATACAAAAGTGACAGCTAAGGCTGTCGTGCCCTCTAATTTTGTATACCACATTAAAAGCACTTAAATGACCGAGTCCCAGTTTTTCAGAGGATTTGACTGCCTTCTCTGCTAACCTATACATTCAAATTAAATAATAAACAATTGCTGACTGCTGTGAGAAGTCAATTTTAATTGACTTGTCTCAGGTCAATACTCGTTAGTTGATGCTATTGAAACAGAACATCTACATTCCTTCCTCTATTCTTCACTAGCAATTTCAAATTGGTAATTACAATGGTACTTTCCGAAGTTTTTACTGTATAAACAATAATCCTTCCTACTCCTTTTTGTACTGAGAAATTCCTTTAATTTTACTTTTCACTACTGCATGAAACTCTCCTCATGAACTAAAACAGTCTTCTTTCCAGTTGTTGCACTAAACTTCAGAAACTCAATGGTACACCCTGTATCACTGTTTGCTTAATCATATCAACCTGTCCAATGAAGTATAATTCTTCAAACTTATACTGGTAATGCACTTAGACCATTATCCCAATCTAAAAGAAAATATTCAATTTTCATACATTTGAAATCCTTTGTTCTTCAAATGTTGCTAAGTTAAAACAAAACTGTTTATAAAATTTGATGTGTAACCAGTTTCTTTTCCCTAAAGCTGCATTTCTGGGACAAACTCACAATTGGAAAAAAAAAAATTGTCTTCCTCTCAGGGATCTACTGAACAAGCCTCACCACATCCTGCTTAAAATTCATGAAAGACCACTCTATAAAAGCAGATTCAATGTTACATAACAGATTTCAGGAACTTCTTCCAACTAAATCTTGTACTTTTACTATTTCCTTACACTTGCTTTGGAGAGAAAGGCACAAAGCAAGAAGCCTCACAAACCAGTTTAGTAGAATGCTTTGCAATACAAGTAGTGACTGGGAAAGGAAAAAACCACCACTTGTGTTAAGTCAAGAAAATGGCATCAGGAATCTGTTGGGTTCTGGAAGAAGAGCACTAAAGACTGATACGGAAAAGACAATTTTGCAGAACCTTGAGGAATAAAAAATTTCAGATACATCCAACTGAAAAATCATGACAAAAGTAATTGCAGTCTAAGAGAAGGAAAGCCTTGGGAGTTTAAATATACAAATTCACTGACAAGGAGTTACGAGAAGCAAAAAAAAAACATATCCAAAAATGAAGTTTACACAACGTATGGTTTAGATGGAAAAAGTGATGCAATTGCTGTTGGGTAGATTAGGTGCCTGTATTTTCCATTTTGCAGCATGGAACATGCTTGGGCAAATACACCGTCTAAGACTGTGAAAGGCATTTGAATCTTGGTTGAAGTACTGCAATTAAAACAAAGACCACTGGAATGATGATCACAAGTTTAAGCAAGATTATTTCTGGCTCATTCTTACGAAACAGTGACACCTCTATTCATGCTCAATATATTGCAGTGAGTTTATGGTTTTGAAATGCTCTGGAGTTTCACAGTTGAACATGCACAGCTCAAAGTATCCCTTGCCCAGAATAATGAGTAAGAATTTCTGTGAGAAAGGTGCTGAGGGACTGTCTTGAGTGCTGGCACAAAAATGGAAAAGAAGTTCCTTTGCCTTAGTATTTTTCTGGTCTGCTGCCATGGTAGACAAGTTGTCTCAAGCTTATTACCTCTATGTCACCAACCACAGCTAGAAGATGCAAGTGTCAGGTGAGGTACAATTCCAAGCTACTGGACTAGTAGTGTCTGATTTTGAATGGGAGGACGTCAAGCAAGAAGGTGAAATTCATAGACAGGTTCTATCAAGGATCAGAGTATCTGGATACAGAATACTTACACAAACACATTCTGGATCCATAAGCAAGAGGAAGTATTCAGCAGTATGCTGCTCTAAATAGGTATTTCCTGGTTTTTCTCTTTAAAGAACAGAAACTTCAGTCTGATTTAGAAAGTAAATGTGAAAAAACAAAGAGCATGTTTTCAAATTTGAAAAGTGTAGAAAAGATTCACAGAATTAGGAAATTAGCTTGAATATAAAAGGCAGCAAAATGAAAGGCAAGCAAAGATACTAAAAGAACAGATAAGCTGGAAAAAACAAGAGAAAATGACAAGGATTCAGGAAAAGTCAACATTACTAATGAAGCAGGTTGTTACATGAGCTTAAAAATTCGCCACTTCTGCAATTTATCAGATTTGTATAGAACATTTTAGGACAGTGTTTTCGATTTTTTTCCTCCTATTGTATGTTCTTAATTCATCTGGAGACCTACTCTAAAAAGGCATATTGGTTCTGGCTGAGATGGAGTTAATTTTCCCCACAGCAGCCCTCACAGTACTGTGCTCTGCATTGGTAGCTGGAAAGGTGTTGGTAAACACCTTTGTGCTTTGGCTACTGCTGAGCAGTGCTGGCACAGTGTCAACACTGTCTCTCTAATCCCCCATCAGCAGTCTGGGGGTGGGCAAGATCTTGGGAGGGGACATAGCCGGGACAGCTGACCCAAACTGACCAAAGGGATATTCCCTGCTATCTGACATCTGCTCAGCAATAACAGCTAACAGAAAGGAGAAGGAAAAGGGGGGCAGGCATTCGTTTCTATGATATTTGTCTTCCTGACCAACTACTATGCATACTAAAGCCCTGCTTCCCAGGAAGTGGCTGGACATTGCCTGCTGATGGGAAGTAGAGAATAAACCTTTTGTTTTCCTTTGCTTTCATGTGAAGCTTTTGCTTTATTAAACTGACTTTATCTTGACACGAATTTTTTTTCCATCTTATTTTCTCTCCGCCCTGGCCTGCTGAGAAGGGGAGTGATAAAGCAGCCTGGTGGGCACCTGTATCCAAGCTCAACCACCACTGAAGTCAAGGAAAGTTTTCAAGTAGGGAAAGTGCTTTTATTTAAGGAGCATAAAGAGAGTCTCCCAGCATTAAGACTTTTCGCTCTAAATTTTGAAACAATCTACTGCCTATCTGTCAATGTTTTAGTAGTAGAAATGTATTTAGAACTACGAGAAAGTTCAACTCTATTTTAAACACAATATACAGCATGTTTTCCCCTCTCCCCCTTGAAGAGCACAGATTTCTCAATAAAAGCAATATTAAGATGCCCATATATTTCTCATAGGTTGGTCTAATACAACACTGAGACCAATTCAGCCTCTTTGTACATCTAGCAGAATGATCAGAGTTGTACTAATAATATTTGTTGATAGGACAATAAATACTACCTTGTCATTCAAATTTTAACAAGCCACCTGAGGCAGCTTTATTGCCAAAAATGCTGTCTGGTTTCTTGCATATTAAACTAATTTACATCTAAGTTGTGTGTTCTTAAATTTTCTTGGAAAGGCATGTTATACAAAAGTGTAAATATGAGAGCAATGTAGTTACCAACAGATACCAAACTATATAGTATTCAGTGATAAATCTTTACATATAGGCCTTACAATTTTAATCTGTCAGATGAAGACAGGGTCTCAGGGGATTTAAGGAGTAATATTTTAAAACTTTTCAGTGGAAAGCAGTTCTGTTTTGCCTAATACAATTGTATTGAAGGCTATTTACTTTATAATTTTTTAAAAACATTTTTAAAGCAAATGCTCACTGCCAATGGATGAGGAGTTGAATTAGACATTTTCTGAAGTAATTAAAACTCTCTACTTGTTCTCTGCTATAATCACTACAGGTTATGCTGTGACGTCCATCTTTAGATAAGTCATCATTTATTTATTGTTGAAGTAAACTCATGGTCAATTAATGCTTTCATTCTAGGCAGGCACACTCAAGCTCAAGTCTTTATCAAAAAGTCTTTTGTTAACAACAAGCTTATAAAAGTCAAATTCATAAAAGAATCCAGTTTCAAATTATAGAAATATGTCATAGAATTTTCCACGCTTTGCTAAACAACAAAATCCCCAGGTAAAATGTCAGATGTTTGTCAATGTCAATGAAATAAATATTAAATGGGGGAGGAAGAAGCATGAGTTGGACAGAACTTAACTCTGTGCTTAACTCCACGGCTCCTCAAATCTCAAGGTATTTAACTAGCTCTAAATGATAACATCAAGAATGTTCCATACTTCTGAACATTACAAGAGAGCCTGGTACTTCATAATAGTAATTATCATCCGCATGAAGAGAAAGGAGTCTGGGAAGAGGTCTCATCCTAAGATATTTATCAGGATAAAAATATAAAATCTATAAAGAAATGGAAGCATTTGACACTAATTTTTAACAGCAGTAAAACATTAAGAATTTCCACATGTGGATGGACCACCGTCAGAAATAGTTATTTCACCTCAGTAAAAGATCCATATACCTCAATGAAGAATTTCTAGTAACACAGGTGAAATGTGGTCATTATCAAAGAATGATAAATCCAAAATCAAGTCCCAATTTTGCATTTAAGACCATTCACTTCTAAGTATCAAGATTTTTTTTATATCTGTGCGCACTGAAAGTGTGATCACTCCTTAAAAGCAGGATGAAATACAACAAAATGACCCTTTCAGTTCGGTGTTTCTGTTGGTGGTCATAGGACAGTTTAGAAATATTGGTTATTCCGTGCACGTAATTTTTTTTCCAGATTTTCAAGATACATTTGTGGTCTGTGAGTGAAGAAGAAAAAAAGTATAAGCATTTGATGACAAGCTTTTTTGATTAGAATGTCTTCATCTTAAACCAGAATGTATGCCTACAAACTGGATAAAGAAACAGATGTCAACTGAGAAAGTAACCAGCCCCTTGGGATTACAGTAAACATTTTATCTTTACTGAAATACCCAGGGACCATTAAGCAAGACTTAAGAAAGAAAAGGAGACTAGGTTTAGCATAAGAGAACTTTAACCAGGTCTCAAACACAGAAGAAATCATATCACGTGACAAAGAATTAGAAGCCCCTTGGTTTAGCACATCCAAATGAAAGGCCATGAAGATGAGGTGAAAAGAAGAGGCTGGATGTGGAGCCTATGGCAAAAAAAAAAAAAAAGCCACTTTATGAAAGGCAGACTTCCTCTATGCTTTGAAAATGATTTGGCATGTGTATTGAATCAAAAATACCTGGACAGCAAAGCATGAAATGATGTACTTTTGCTGTCTGACATAGGGGAAAGGGGGGAAAAAAAAACCAGGAAGAAAGAAATCCTAAGAATGGTTGAGAAAAGACCCCAACAAAAAATGATGACTTGAAGACCGAAGTTACATGGCAGAAGGCCAGTCGTGTCAAAGTAAGAAAAGACTGAAGATGGACTACACTTACAACAGAATGAAGCCCAACAGATGGAAGGCGTATCAAGGGCCGCCAACGACGAAGACGGACTGATGGACTGGTAGCCTTTGCAGGACCTACATGATTACGTTTGGCCCAGGAGAGGGATGCAGAGTGACACAATGGAGAAGCCTTCGTTCTGCTGTGGCTAACCTGAGGCTGCGATGAGGATGGTGGTGAAGACAGCGAGGACGATGACGACTACATAAACATTAAAAAAGAACATACTTAGCCCACTTAAACTTGAAGTAACATCCCTAAAAAGGCAGCTGCAAAAATGTCCGCTATTTAGTATACTGTCCTTTAACTGCTCAAATCACAGATAATAATCAAGAGTGTGTTGAATTTGAACGAGAAGACAAAGGAACACTGAGAATAAGCAAAGACATCGTCCAAATATCAAGTTTATAATCAGATAAGCTAGAGGTTATTCACACCCAGGGAACTTTATAATATGAATACAAGTTAACTGACTCATTCAAGAGACAGACTGTTGGAAAGTGAGGAGGGAAGGGATTTAATTATCATCTCATGGAAGGAACAGTTGAAAACAGAGAATGAATCAGTTTTGTCAACAGCTACAAAAGCTGTGAGCAACAATTCTTTGGTAATTTGGGAAAACTAGGTTGTGCTACTCTGGGATTTAAAATGAATCAAGTAACTATTGTAACAGAGCCCAGAGTTTCTTTACTGTTCCACGTCTAACATAAAAGGAAAGCAAAGGAAAAGGGAAGCTTACCGTGGTGAGGTATGCAACTTCCTAAGTTTTTCACCTATTCTTCTAAAATAGCAGGCCAGTGGCAGTATTGCCATTAACACTCAGGATCCCTTTAGTATCCGTGGAAGCAGTAGGACTATGTTAAACCATTCAAATTGTTACTATTAGAAGAAAGACCACAGAAGTATTAAAAATGACTCTCAGCTCCAACTGACAAAGTTATAGTAAATATATTAAGATCAGAAAGGACCATTGTGATGATTTAGTTTTGATCTTCTGTCCCACACAGGCCACAGGACCAAATAAGTTCAAGTTTTGTTTCAGTCAGACATACTCACAAAACAAAAACAAACATTCAAGCTTAACAATTTTATTACTACTGAAAAAAAACAGAATAAAATATTCCATCAATCCTGTCTATAGCTAGAGACAGTAAGTAACGTATTCACACAGTTTACTAAATACATTTGTGCTAAATACAAAGGCAACCTTTCTAGTCCTTCTTAATGATCACATGAACATGGAAAAATGGGTTACATTAGTTCATCTGGCCACGATGTCAAATAAGGAGCTCACCTTTAGCGTATCATGATCCACTATTACTTTCCCAATGTCATCTTTAGATGACCTCCTCACCTTCTGTCAAGAAATAAAGTTTATCTTTTGTGTTAATTACACAGCTTTTATTTTTCCTCAGAAGATTACTCCTTTCTTTGAAGCTAATCTAAAGGGCAATCCAGATTGTCCTGTGTTGATGCCTCGTGCTTTATTATATCTTGATCTTTTTACACTGCCTGTAGGTTTTTGGGTGTATTTTAATCATAGAATCATAGGATGGGTTGGGTTGGAGAGGACTTTAAAGATCATCTAGTTCCAATCCCCTGCCATGGGCAGGGACACCTTTCACTAGACCAGGTTGCTCATCCAACCTGGCCTTGAACACTTCCAGAGATCAGTCATCCACAACTTCTCTGGGCAACCTATCCCAGTGCCTCATCTCCCTCACAGTAAATGACTGCTTCCTGATACCTAATCTAAACCTACTCTCCTTCAGCCTGAAGCCATTCCCCCTTGTCCTGTCACTACATCTCTTGTAAATAGTCTCTCTCCAGCTTTCTTGTAGGCTCCCTTCAGGTACTCGGAAGGCTGCAATTAGGTCAGCTCGTTATTGTCTTCCACATTGTTTAACAGTATAGATGTACACTAGAGATCTTAGAACCAATCCCTGCAGAGAACCTGCTAGCAAACATACTCGTCAGTGATACCTGACTTATCTGCACTGAGACCTGCCAGCTGCTTGCAAATCCATTAAAGTTATGCAGGCAACATAGAAACTGCAGTTCCTTAAGGTATCCCCCAAATTATGCATTCAATAGAATGACTGTAGTGGGGGCTGTGAAAACCAAGCATTAGATAGCTTCTCCAAAAAAGAAAATATGTTCACTCATTAATCAATGCATAAGTGCCAATCAAAACTATTTACTTTATTTGTATTATTTATTATTTTTGAAGCAACTAATCTTAGGGTTTTGGGTTTTTTTCTTTTTCCTGTTAAGAATGGGACAATGAATTGGTTCTTTCTGCTCCCACATTGTTGACCTTAAAGAACAAAGACAGGGTTAAGAATTCTTCATGAAGAGCAAGTATCAACTACAGTAGAAACTGTAGAGCTCCAAGATAAACATGGAGTGTTACCAAGTCTCATAACCTGTCCAGAGAACATAGTTTTCCCCAGGTTTGTCACAGTTTGGGTTTTTGGAATTTTAAGCATTCTGATCCACCCCTACATATCAGCAGCTCCTCATGAAAGAAGACAAAACCAGAAAACTTCCAAGCCAAAAATGCAACTACATGAATCAAGAGGAATTTAGCAATGACAATACTTTTATACTTCTTCTACAAGAGAAACTTACAAGAGTTTAATGGCTATTACAATTTATCTCTACTACTGATTTTTTTTTCCATGTTCTTCACTTGAAGAACTGATCTGAGACATTTTACATCTAGATTACATATCAGATGGCTTAAAAACAATTTATTCTCAGCATGCCTAAGGAAATTCAAAAGATGACTGATAAAATGCTGCTTCTAGAAGTCCTCGCAGCCCACAGACCTCCTTCTGGAAGGAAGAACCTGCCATGGGGCAGAAATTTAAGAGCTTTGCTGACTAGACAGTTCATGATAAAAGGCAAGACACAACAGTATATTGTACAATTTTGTAAGCTGCTGCCAGCTTACAAACAGACAAGATTGGTAAGTCTTCCAAGAATCTGCAATATAGTAATACCTGTTTACTGAGAAAGAGTTAAAATGAAACCAAAAAACCTTGCTAAGAGTTTGAACTTACTCTGGCTTTGATACATTCCATTGAGTGGAAGCTGTTAAACTGTATACTTTTGCTCCAAAAAAATTTCTATCTTTTAGCACTCCTGTGTAATTACTGTAAAACCATTTAGAAGACTTTGAACAATACCAAATTTAAGATTTGTTTAACAGTACAGGGATGACCAGAATATTGAAAGATTTTTTCATAAACCCTTTTTTACTTTTGTTACCACTTCTACCACAATTCTACAATTTCACCATTCTTATTAATAGTACTTATTTATTTTCTGGACAATATTGCTAAAATAATGTGAATATATTAAAAATGCCCCTTGCTGGAATGTAACAAGACCAGAAAAGACTGTAGGTTTTCAAAACTGAATTTATAGCATAGAATGAAGTTTAGGGCAATTAATATTTTAATATTTCTAGTGAGTATTTCTCCTAATTTTAAATTCCATTCATTGAATCTTTTTGTCCTTTACTTCCTGTACTAATGAGTCCTCTAGTGAAATCA
The DNA here is from genome assembly GCF_036250125.1 of Pseudopipra pipra. Taxonomy (NCBI): domain Eukaryota; kingdom Metazoa; phylum Chordata; class Aves; order Passeriformes; family Pipridae; genus Pseudopipra; species Pseudopipra pipra. Next base: position 68,495,919 of record NC_087550.1, on the reverse strand, counting down.
AGTAAAAAATAAGAGAAATTTCCTCTCCATTTAAAATATACTTTTGCATTTTTAAGAGTCAAATTTTCAGAAACGGTATATAGGAATTCTGGAAAAGCAGTTAATACTGGATAATGGCTAGTTAACAAGGCTGCAATAGCCAGAAAATTCTATGCATTGCTTTAATAATAAGCACAAATTAAGCTATGTGAACTGAAGTTGTTTTCAACCAAATATTAAAAAAAAATTAAATTAGAATTACATGTCAGTATTACTATGAAATTAATGTTAAATATACATCTTCAAATAAAGGATACAATTTAAATTTACAATTTAAAATATGAAAGACAAATCATAACTCGAGACTCTATTCAAACAAGACTTATTAACAGCTAGAAACTGCAGAGAAGAGAGAATTAGTCTAACTTCACAAGACGAAAAGATCACAGGAACATATTCCTGTGCTGAAAATTGTAATAGGCCAAATATCTGAAGTGGTAGAACAAAAGCCCTGAAATAGAATTGAATGTTACTGTCATATAAACCAGTAAGTACATTAAGTTTATTGTTTGTAATGCAAACAACACATTATAAAGAAGTTAAAAGCTTCATGAAGTAGGTCCAAAAAAATGTTCATGCAATTACCATCTGCCCCAATCCAAAACTCATTCCTATATATAACCAGTTATTAAAACCTAGAGGCACTTAAATCTAAGATCTAAAAGGAATCATGTATAAAGTTTGTCAGGCACTAAGAGCTGGGCTTTTGCACATACCTAAAAGTGCAGAAGTTTGACAGTGCTGAGAAGCTCACGACTTGGCCCACGCCCAAACCTGTCAGGTTTTAGAAACAGGGATCTGCGTGCTCATCTTGCTTGGGGAACCCAACCCAGCAAAGTATCTCAGTTCATATCTAATGCACTGAAGATCTGACAGGACAAAGCAGCATCTGGTATTGCATGACCATTTCATTCTAAGAAGAAATATATATTACTGACTAACTTGCTAGTGGCTACAAAAATTCATCTATCTGGAAGCTCAAGTTCAGGGTATCCTCTCAGGGGGAACTTCAAGCCCATGCCACTTTCCTCTTAGGAAGCTTCCCTGCCTATCAGCTGACAAACTATGCTGGACTGGGGCTTTCTTTCCTCCATTTTGAGGTTGTGTCACTGTGTAGAAAGAAATGCCAGTTGCACTGGGACAGAGATCAAATTAGCTTTAACTGCATACCAGCATCACTGGAAACTTGGGAAACAAAAGGAGATACAATAATTTCAGTCCTGGTCATTGTTTCATAGGTACAACCCTGGGATCAGAGGCCCTGACACATGTTCTGCATCTGCTCTGTTGCATTGTTCCATAAGAGCACAGTAACTCCTCCCAACAAACTGTTATACAGTTCCCATACACTAAACTCTGGAGCAGAGATGGGAGAAGGTTGAATCAACAACAAAAAGTGCAACTTTTCCAGTCAAATGGGCAATATAATGGTTACTACAGCTTTAAGATTACATTCAGAGAGGGTGTACTTAATATCTACAATTTTTCCCCATCACCTTTTGAAGATTTTTTTGTTTTGCTTAAATAATTGCTCATTATTGAGTGAAACACAATGTTTTAAAGGGTCTGTATTAGAGTTCAAACTAAGTGTTTTTCTTCCTTAGGAGTGATTATCCTTAGTGGGTTTTTTAATATACAAATTAAAATCTATGTATCACTTCTCAAGTATTTTAAATCTTTTAACAGCATTTCAAGCCTGTTGTGGTGGTGGTGGTGAAATTTTGAGAGACATTAAGTTTCTTCAAGTTTTTATAACAAGATAAGCAGCCAGACAGAGGAGCCTGACAAAGGAAGAATTCCACAAGGGCAGAAGATGCTTCATGAGCTCATCTCCAACAACACACCACAGAAGTCACATGAACTGGAGGCATTATGAGTATTTCAACTGCAAGAAAAACCTTGTTCCTAACTAGGACTTCCTTACATGCAACAAAAGCCCGTACAACATGCAAATTCTTAGGGAGTTAGTCATAAACTCCAGTCCTCACAGACCTACTTATTTAGTGAACACCACAATTATCAGCATTAATATGTATTTAAGCAGGGACTATAATTTTTAAACCAAATTGGGCTACATGTGTTAGGTGATCAACATCTGCACCAGTAAGTATAATTATCTTTCTTCAGCTAGTAAAAATAAAAATATTTACAGTATCCTCCATGACAGTTCAATTCATGATTAAGAATGGACAATATCCCAAGAGTATTACTTTGCTAGACATATGAGTAAAGACAAGAAAAATGGTGAGAACAGAGCACCCCAAAAAAATCTTTCCAAAATTAGTGATAATTTATCTCTCCCTGAAGACCTAAATTTAAGTTCTATGGCCTATGTTAGGCAAAAGTCAAGCTAGATTATCACAATGGCGACTTCTGTGATCAAAAATTAGTGGAATTACAAAAAAAGAGAATTTCAAATTAGGAACTCTGCAAAAGCTAAATTAACTAGATTTTTTTTCAAATAGCTTTTCCCCCACAGGATTTTTTGCCTTTAATAAATTGAACAGCATTTTTGCACATCAAATACTACGTTTTTGGAGTGCTTCCTTGAGCAAAGTTAGTTGATAAAATATCAATTCTCTGTCTAACTTCAGCCATATTGGTAAAATGTTGCAAATCTTAAGAAACGTAAATTCTTCTAATTTTATCCCCCCAAATTAGTTGTTGGATAAATTAAAAAAAGAAGGCCAAACCAGTTTCCCTTTTGGCTGAGGGAAAGAGGCTGAGTGTGAGCTCAACCATCACTGGCTGTCACACATGGCTATAACCTGCTGCTTGCTGTCTCACAGATAGTGCAAGAACAGCACAGGAAGCATTATGGATTGGAGAGATGCAAAAAAAAGAAAAACAAAACCAAACTTATGACAATTGATTGGTAGAGATGTTGGATGCAAAACTGTAGAAACATTTTGGTACTTTCAGTTGTTTTTTATTTCTTATAAACTTGTTATTTAAATTCATGGGCTGCTTTATGGGTGCGAATATCCTCTATAGTTTTGTATCATCCTAGAAATCAGAATTCCTTCATACAGATGTAACAGTTAAGTGTAAGATCCAGAATAACAATTCAGAGCAATACTATATTAATACCTTACTAGTTATTTGCTCAGTATAGAAATTAGATTAATGCATGTCTCAAACACTGACACGTTAGATAACATGGCAATGCAATGAGTCACAGACTAATCAAGTACAATTTCCAAAACACTTCACATGATTCTAGAAAGCTTATTTTTACACTTCTACTGTGTAGACTGCAAAAGAGAAAAAGCCACAGCTAACATTTTTAGGCAACTTTACTGCCTTTACAAGAAAGATTGCATGCTTGTTCTGTAATGCTAAGCTAAACAAAAATCATCTAAGAAACAGTTATATAATTAAGTTTATGTTCTCCCAAGATGCAAATGTTTCTTTTGAACACTATGGATTATTTAGAAGAAACATCGAGGAATACGGGTGATCTAAGACAAAAATCCCACTACATAATCCTGCTCTCTTGGCAGGAGCAAAAGGGAAGGTCTTTATGTTTCTTCTCTAACAATAAATTGTATATGCCACGGGGAACCAGAGATCTTTGAAAGTTCAAGTTTTATAGCAGTTGGGCACAGAGTGCATTGACTCTACTTAGTGCTTGCCAACGTTAACAACTGTTACTGTGATCAAAGTCTAACTTAGTGCATTCCAAGCAATATTACAGTTCTCAAGGCACACTAAACAAATCTACAGACTACACTTTGCAGTTATGTTTTAAGGAAGAAATCAAGCTATGGCAGCATTTTTAGTAGCTGCCAACTTCAATCCATGTTAAAAATATTCCTGATCATACTTGTGAACACAAAGTATATAAGTAAACACACTGATGTGTGCAAGTATTTCAGTATTTTGTGAACATCTGAGACTTCTAATTTGTGACTTTTGACTCTCTGTCAAAACTAGTTTTGATTTTCAAAGGCTGATTTTTCTACCATCAATATTTTTGATAAAGGTCTAATGAGGTGCAAGAATGTTGTTTCCATTTGAAGTAGCAGCTCAGATGCAGCATCTCAGTCCATTCAGTTCTGAGCCTCATTTAGCTCAACATATAGTTCCAGTAGCCAAAGCTTTCAGTTGGTAAATAGATGTACAAAATGTACTAAAATAACAAAAACAAAACTCCCAAACAGGAGGATTTACAGAACCAAAGCCAGTATTTTCTGTGCTCCCCTTAATAGTTGACATATTTTATACTGCAGTTCTGTTTTCTTCTCTCTTCCATAGCAACTAATGACTGAAACACTGTAGGTTAAACTTCATTTAGCTGGACACTGTTAACAGCCTCTGAGGAAGAGGAGAGAAAATACACAAATATAAGAGCTCCTAATTTTCTCCTAAAAATCAAAAGCTCTTATTAGTCCCTAACCAATATCCAGCATAGCTATTTCAAGTGGCCATGCCACTTGTGTTCATTTACTTGACTAAAACATTATTTTGAGCCATGCTGTAACAACACTAAACCAAGTAAACTTCTTAAAGACCACAAATCACATTCTGCTAAACAGTAATGCATAACCTTTGCTAAAACTCCCCTGTCCAAAAAAACTTAAACAAAAAAGTGGTTCCATATGCTGCAAGTACCGCACAACATAATAAGAAGTTCACTCTGTCATTTAAACTTTACAACAAAAAGTGATATGGAAAGCCATTTGTCAGCAGTTAGTGATACCCCAATGTTGCACAAATAGCCTGCCAGTTACCTAACACCACAACTATTTGAGTATTTGTTGTCCACAGAAGCAAAAGCTGATGTAAGTCTAGCCTGTCAAAACTTTCTCCTCTCCTCCCAGGAGTGTGCCTGTAACATCTCTGTGCCAGCACCAGCTCCAGCAAGGCTACAAGGATGAACTCCTTCAGGAAACTGTTTGGGAAGCTCATGGAATACAGAAGATACTGTAGGTAATCTGACAATCCAGAATGATTTCAACAGGCACAGAGACATGCAGCTGGCTAAAACTTCAGATACTATTACCAAAATAGCACTTGAACAAGAGTTAAGCATGTCAAATCCTTTAGAAATGCAGAAATTGAATACAAATTATTCTCCAGATCTAATTCCTTGACTAAAAGCCAATTTATCTTTTAAAAAGAACTTTATCTGGCAAAGTTTGCCATTTTCCTTACTGTAGGATTAAGCTGTAATGAAGCATGGCTGCAAAAGTACTGGATATTGATGCCAGTAGAAAGACAGCAAAACAAAAGTATCTTCTACATACATATTAAAAAGGTCCTTTATTTCAGGAATCAGCACAGATAATATCTTCTACCTGGAATAACTTCCCTCAAGCAATCATAGCATATCATTGTTTAACTGAGCTAAACAATTTGCATTTTCCTCCTTTCCTATGCTCTCACAGGAAACTGTACCATAACTTTATATTATTAATGCAAATGAGCAGGTAGAATACAAAATAAATTTCTTTCCCAACTCAAAATTCAAAAGGTTATTTGCTCTGCAAAAGACTCTAGACCTGGATGTCACTCTCATGTAATAACATGCTTTCCCATTTTAAAAAAATTTTCCCCTCAGATTTTCTGATCTTTATGTGAAAATAGTTACTATTTTGTTTTGAAAGGAAGCCAAGATAATAATACAAAAAAAAAGATAGATATGAACCTAACCCTGATCACTTCCATAGATTGCTACTTTTCCTCCCTCAAATAACTTAGTCATTACTGATCACTGTTAATTAGATGGCTAATGCAGATCCACAAACTGTACAGCATTTTAATATTTTTGAAGGATTGCGATTTTTCAAGGGGGGGGTGTTTTTCTGTTTTTGTAAGAGGGTATCAGAAATGCTAAGCTTTGTGGCAGTACAGGGTTTCAGCAGCTCATGAACCACTGAAGGAGGCATAGGAAGAACAAGAAGAAAAAAAAGAAGCAAAACAAACAAATGGGAAAACCCTAACACTGCTCAGCATAAAGCAATAAGGATCAGCTTAAAAGTGTGTGCAGTTCTCCAAAGAAACAGGTTCTATTTTTCACATCTTCAGACATCCTAGATATTATAAACAGAAGTATATGCTCAGCAGAAGACTCATGGAAGAATAAAGAGGATCTTGGGTAGCTGGCACATGCTCTAGTCTCAGCAATACCTCCCTTTCAGGAGCGATCACATAGAAAAGAGTGAGCTGCATCTATGAGGCTTTATGGTGAGCACCTAGATCCTTTTTTTGGCAGCTCTGGATATGAGATACCTGTCACTTGAGAAAGTGTAAGCTTCAGTAGCATAAAGTTAAACAGAATGACTGTTACAGGAGTCTTACATTAATTGCCCTCATTATGGTACTTGAACACATGATCAGAATCAAGCCACCCTTGAAGTCAACATGACACTTTCCTGTGGAACCATTCCCAGATCTTACTGCTTTGCTACCAAAGTAATTTTAAACAGACCTACATTTTTTACAAATAGAAGCACCCATAAGACTGCTCCACCTATTGCTCTACAGCAATGAAGTGAGACATGGAGTCACAGAACCTGGTCCAAAACCTGGTCTGAAGGGTAAGTCCAAATTTATAATCCCTTTAATTTGCAAACTTGAAATGAATTAGCAAAAATAGGTCTTAAAGTTAAATCTCCTTGAAAGAAAAAAAAAGAAATCTCTATTTTTAAGAATATATTTAAGTAGTTTAATAAAAATTCGGTAAACTTCATTAAAAAACCAATACAAAAAACCTCCCCAGAGGATACCCAGTTCTAATTCAGTTTGTAGATGGCCTGTAAATATTTTAAGTGCAACACTGAAAGTCAGAGAAAACAGATAGAAACACAGCCATTTTTTTTTCAGACAAATTAATCACAGATATCAAACTTGGGAAGCCTGTTAAAGCACCCATCAAGGCAGAACATTCTATAGCTTTCACTTTCAATCCAGTTGCTTAGTGATTCATCTTAATACTTCATCCGAATAGATCACACAAAGATGATACATCCCAGAAACAAACTGACCATCACAACTCTTCTCTTCCAGCAATTACGAACTGGAATCTAGAGGTCCATTAAGATTGAAGTTATACAAGTAGTATCTTGCCAAATGTAGTTTTTTTACCCGAAGAGAACTCTTCTTCAAGACATATGGAATTTAGGAAAAAGAAATCTCATTACAGATTACCCTAAAAGAGAAAAAAATCCTACTCACCAGGCAAGATGAGTGAATACACAGATACTAGAAAAATAGCATTGCTGTATTCTATTACTTCTAATTTTTATTTCTAGCTAGACTTGCTTTATTTTGAGGTTTGAAACATTCACATACATGAAACATAAACAAAACCAGAAAATCCATTAGCGTATTGTAAAAACTAAGTACTCACTGAGATTATAAAAAAAAACCTTGTGAAGACTTAGCAAGACTTGTCAGGACCAATCAACAAATAACAGCTTTACTTAGAAGCGTTAAAGGCTGAATCCTCAAACATCTGAGACTTCAGAACCCACTAAAACAACCCCAATCAAACAGGATTATCAGAAGTGAACCTGTCTGTAGTCTGTGCTATTTTTAAACCTTCAAAAATTTTACTTTTATCTCAATAGTGTTATGCTGCATTTTGCATGGTAGAAGGAAACAAAAGAATCTTGAAAGCAGTTGCAAAGCTTCCTAACCATGTCAGCCATATATCCCACTTTTGGAAGTCACTCTGTCTAATACAGTTAAGCCTCAGGAACACTTTCAGAAGAATGTGAGTGAACACTAGAATGCAATACCTATCTAAGGGACAGAACTACCCACAGAGCAGGCTATTCTAACAAAGCAAGCAAGCCAAGAAAAAGCAGGCTTGCATGTTTTCATCATCTTTAAATCTGTAGAAGATCTAGAAAGAACTTTCTGGTCACAGAGCTACAGCACATACTATCATTAAGCAACTAAATAAGCCACTTTACTCAAAGGAAAGATTTTGATGCGTAATGCAGGAGGAAGAGGATTCTCTTCTTTCTTGATCCAAAGGTGCAAGAAATCACCAACTTACCCCACAGGACAAGTCAACAACCTCATATGACCTGTATATGGTAACTTCAGCATCTTCAAGGTTATGCTGTTCATCAGTCCCTTCAACCACTACATGAAGAGCTATACAGTGACATTTAAAATGTAACAGTGGAAGGGAAAAGACTAGGAGATTAACTCATTCCAACTCTTAACTATAATTCTCAGCATATTCATGTTTCATATTTTGTTTTGCTTAAGAAGAATAGTACTTTAAAGTAAAACAATTCCTCGGGTACAGACAACAGGAGAGGCCTTGCTGCCCGTTTAACTACTGTAGGTAGGACAGGATTTCTAAGCACTTTAGATATTGCAGTAAGACAACTTGTTTATTTCTTCCCTCCTTGTTTGATGGACTAGAACTATTCCAAAAAAATGGTCCTAGGAAATGTATTCAGCCTTTGTACTATTCCAACTTTGAAAACAAAAAGATAGGAAAAATCTATTTTACTAGTCCAAGGAATATCCATATTGAACTATTTCCAGATACAGTTATACAAAATTTAATAATAAATACTTGACAAGGGAACTACCTATTTAATATTTGTGTTTAGACATAATTGCTAAGAAAAATCTTGTAAATTTCTATTATGAAAAAAAGTCTTCATCTTTCCACACAATTATTAATCTTTTGTAATGTGGTTATCTTGATCAGGAAACAAATTAATTAGTAGCAGTTCAAGAAGTTAACTGTCCCTTATCAAGAGATTCCACCATCACTTAAGATGTTTCCTGAATCTTCAAGAAGACTCTCAGAAGCACAGCACCTTTGCATTTTCTTTCCCAATCATTCCATAATATCTGCCAGAAGATTGCACAGACAGACCATTCCCTGAATGAATGTCACAGTACATCAAAACAACTAAAGAAGTTTCTCTTTTACAAGGGTCTTAGGAAAAGATTCTGTCTTCATCAATTTGTTGGAATTATCTCTCACACTGAGTTTGCAAAGAATATCTAGAAAAGACTCATTTATTAAAAAACCAGACCAGATTTGAGTGTCTAACTTAGTAAAGGAAGAGAAATACAAATTTGTTCTGATGATTCTTCTTGAAATATTGAATCTTGATTAATTAAGAGGAAGAGAGAAGAAGCAAGAGTGGTGTGGTTTTTAAAAGAAAATACCACAATGGAAGTTGACTGTCTAAACAGAAATAGTTAAAACAATTCTCTTAATTTTCATTTCCCAACAAGGTAAGGAGGAGCAGAAAGAACTGCTTTGCTTTCTCCTGTGTTGTCTAGAAGACACTGCACAAGAGAAGGAAAACCTCACCTACTGTACTACAAAAAGAGAGAATGGATGAGTCGTTGGAGTCACAGCCCAATACAGAAGGGTTTTGTCAAAGCAGTGTTAGCAACAATCTAATTTTTTTTTCCTGTGGAACAGATACTGAAAGCTGAACAGGAAATATGGAAAATAGACTTCATATAACTGAAGCAGGAAAATGCTGAATGTTCAAGTTTATGTTGATTTTAAGGTTTTTTGTCAGCTTTTAGGTTACTTTCCATATCACACAATCTGTTGGGGCATAAGTGCTAATAAATATACACATTACTGAGAATTTATCTGAATTTGTATTGTATACGAATAGCACACAGACAATCACAAACCAAGTATTGCACTATTTTTTTTCCTGAAGTAAAACTTTTCAAACTCTCATAAAATGTTTGTTCCATTTGTGTGATGTACTACAGATCTTACAGTCTTTCCTACAAATTTGCAACATCAAAACCTTAACTTTCATTAAAAATAGTATTGCTGTCTGTTTTACTCTGAAATGAAGCTTGAAAAGATCTTCCATGTTACATAAGAGCTAAAAAACCGAATGCAAATAAATAACAACAAAACCCCAAACCAAACAAATATAAAACCCCAAGCTTCAATTTTGGTTCTCCCCCCAACAATGCCACTGTGTGCCCTGATCTTGGACTCATGACACAATAGTGCAAACCAAGCAATAATCTCAATTTCATTGTAAATCTTTAACATATTATTGTTCTTATGGCAATTATATTAAACTCAAAGTATTTATTAACAAAGACTTTTTTAAAAAATGAATACCTCAGTCTGACCTTCATGGGCACTGGATTCATGAGTGACACGAATAGCCTAAAATTAAAACATATTTCAATCAGACCTTAAAATGAGAGACTTCCAATGTTTTAAGATCTACTTATGCTCTTTGTTATCTCAAATGCCATAGATGTAACTATTTTTGTTCAGTGCTTGTAATAAATAAATAAATAAGATAATAAACAAATAATCTCCACATCCAAGGATCTTGGAAGACCAATATTTCAGTTTCATTACAATCAATTCAGATCAAATATCTGACAGTTTGAAATTGCACTTTTACACAAAGAAAACACTACAAGCAAGTGTTTTTGTTTTCCATCACTTCCCGAGCAGACAAAATAATTTATATAGAAGCTCTGATCAGGTATTTTGCATATTTCTATAGAAAATGTCATCAAACCTATGCTGTTTCTGTTTGTTACTACTTCCTTGAACTACATGTTAACACTCATATTCCTGGGGGCTTCACAATAAGCTTAAATTGAACTCAGATTTAGAAATCATCAAGGTTTTCATTTTTACAGAGGATCATCATTACCATCAGGAGCAACCATGCTGTTCTCCTTTCACCACTGGCCAGATGTTTCTGTCACATCCTTTTGAACAGCACTAATGATGAGGCTAACCACTTTACTAGCTAGCTGATCTCATTGTCTGGGGTCCTGGGGGAAGGAGATTATATTTCAGCCAAATCAGCTCTTTTGTGTGCCTCAACTGCTAAAACCACGGAGATATGACTAGAAGGCACAAATGAAAAGAGAAAGCAGAAGGACCACCCTTTCAGCAATAGCACCAAATCAGCTTAAGTTGACCATTAAACTGCATCCTGAACACACAAAAAAGAAGATTATGCACGCATTTCTCATGCATTTCAAAGTAATTTTAAACTAAGCCAGTGAATTAATATGGATGAGGAACATTGACAAAAACTATTCTGCTGACTGAGCTATGGGCAGCAAGGAATACTCTAAAATACCAAAGCAGAGTTTTCTTTGTAGCAACTGTCTGATCACAAGCTCATTGTAAAACCAAACTGTTTAGGTGCTTCACTGAGTCAAGTCTTATGGACAGTACCTGCTCATGCAAGTAATTCTTAGACCATTTTAAATAAAAGTAAAAACATATACTAACTTCATAAGTTTCTAGATATTTGGCCCTCTCTTCAGGAGTCATAGATAATGAATCTTCTAGGAATTTCTTCAGTGAAGAATTAGTTTCTTAAAAAAAACCAAAAAACGATTAGTGTCATGTTTTAATTCCAACTTCATTCAAAGCTTACAGAATCCAACAGAAGTTTTGAAGATAGAATTACACTATATCTTAAAGACCCTGGAGGCTGACTGCAAGAGGAACTGCTACCTGCTGCAGTTTGCAATATTTCAAGTGCTTTAGTTGTGAATTATTATAAAATACTGGTTTTGTAATTATAGGTAGAAATGCACTTTGAACAGTGTTCATAATTTATGAATGGTTATATTCAGAGAAAACAGTACAAAACGTATCCTTCCTCTACAAAATGTATCCCTTTCCTTTAAGGAAAAAAGGGGAAAAGCCAACAAAAAACCCAACCAAAAAAACTTACCGAAGTTCATTTTATCTCTGTTGTTTGCAATAGCATGAATTAGCCCAATTGTTCCACAAGCATTGTTAATGGTCTGCTTCATGAAATACACTGATGATTTCACGTCTTGCCCCTTAGCTTTTATTCTCTCTTCTTCTTCTGTTCTGAAGGTTTCATACTATAAAGACAGTTAAAGACATTTCACAAATAGTACAAACAGCTACGTTATCAAGCAAAAATAATTTACAAAAAGCAACACCTAACTAATATTGTAATTTGAAATATTTAACATGGGTGGTCCAACAGGTGTATGTAAACTTACTCCCCTGAACAGCTCTATACCGTTTCTTAAACCAATGCCTTGACACTAACCAAAATACTGTCACATTTGAAACATCATTTTGAATTATGTGTTATCTGACATAACTTCAAAAATATTTAAATTATTTCCTTGATCTCAGCACCCATCATCATCTCTCTTCAATTCAACAAAAGGCTTTTTAAGGACACAGGGCTCAAAGTGCTTTCAAGAAAACCGTAATACTTCAGGTGATTAATCATTCTTAAAAGTTCCATTGTTACATTTCATTTTTCCCAGGAATATAAAATAAGATTGATATAAACACATTTATATATTTTTACAGGGCCCTAAAACAGGCCCTTCAAAAGCCATATTCATAAAAAAATATTTTCTGTAGTAAAAATTAATTTAGTTTGACTGAACGATCTTGTTCAGTACTTGTTTTATGCAGATAATAATTGACTAAAATCTGTTATACTGCCCAATAGTGTGTTGTTTTTTGGAGGTTTTTTGTTGTCTGTGGTTTGTTGGTCCTTTAGGGGGAGCATTGAGGAGTTTTTTTGGTTGGATTTGTTTCTTTGTTTTATTTTGTCTGGTTCTTTTTTTAAGATTTTAATTTCAAACAGAAAAAGAAAGAAAGAAATCCGCAAATGTTCCAGACAATGCTTCCTCCTTTGCCTCTTTTACTAGGTACTTTTGCAGACAACAAAAAATTTAAATAGACGGGCTTTTTATACAAATGTGACAAAAGCAACATATGAATGCAGAACGTTATCAAGGAACTCTTCCAGAAAACTCATGAGAAATTTCCCTCAGACTGTGTGTACCGTCAGTGACAAAAAAAAAACCAAGAAATTTTTCCAGCATCTTATTCCACACTTGCATCTTGTCTGAATGTTCTTCATAATCTAACTAATATCAAGAGAATTACAAAGCATTTTAATTTGGCACCACTTATCTACAAGTTAACAAAAAATAAGCTTAATTGAGATAAAAATTTCATAGAGCTTAATTGGACAAAAAGTTCAGAGTAGAGAAGGTAAACAATATAGCTGCCATTCATTCCCTGCCAACCAAAATAAACTCCAGGGCAAAAAATAAATACATAAATGCTGAGAACACCAAAAATACAATTTTGAGCAAGGCATAGACCAGATCACCTCCTAACCTGAGCTATCCTATTCATCAGACCATGTCCAATATGGCCAACACTCACAGTATTCACTTTATCCACAACCCACAATGCAGACTAAGAAAGCCATTGAATTTTAAACTGGACAACAACCCTAAAATTACCTGTATGACAACAAGAGTATCTTGCCCTAAAAGCAAGTTAAAGAAAATTGATATATAGGAAACATGAAAAAATGGAACTTCAGACAGAAGAATAGACATGTTAGAGAAGTGTTTGCAAAGGCAGCAAAATTAATTAAGAGGTACACTTTCATAAACATAGACACAGCCAAGAAACAGAAACAAATAATAAATTAAGTAAAAACATAGTATTACAGGCCATTCCGAAAGGAGGTTGAGGAGTAGAAAATTAGTCCAGAAATACAAAATAGTGCTGAAGGGTCTGTGGAGTTCACACAGAACAACAAAAGGTTCAGAACATTGGGACTTCATATGAAAGAGTCAGCCTTCATGCACTCAGGCTAAACAGTTGACAGAAACACTTGTGTCCCTTATGTTTCAGAAGGATTAACATGCTGAATATTTGGTTGGTGGACAAATTTGATTGATTGATGCAACAGAGCATATGTTTTTTTCTCTGGTTTTCTTTGTCATATGCTTCTTCAGGATGAAACTGGATACACCTTCTGGAACAGGAGGAAGGTTGTTCTTTCCACTGGATAGTGCTCCCATAACATGGTCCAAAAAAAGGTGGTTTACAAAAGTAGGGAGGCAAAACAAAAGTGACAGTCACAGAAGGAGCTCAGACCTGTAGCTTGAGCAGCCAGGCACAAACTACAGCACACAGATAACAATGCCTCAAAGGTGACAGAGAGGACATTTCCTGAAGACAGGTGAGTGAAGAGCTTGCTTAAGTTCAAAACTATCAAGGTGGCCAAAATAAAGCTTGAAACAGACTGCCTGCATAGCTGTTTTGGAGAAACTGAGAATGCAGAGGTTTACAGGATTTAATGTGTAAAAAGACTGACCTGTCACTCTTCTCTGTATTTAAACACATTTTGTTGTAGAAGTTAAGCTTTAATAGCCAAGTGGTTTGTCCTCACAAACCACGTGTTCTTTTTGAGAGACATATTAAAAGAATGAAGTTTGGGCAGACTCACTTCAAGCTTTTTGGCTGACCTTATCACAATCACATAAGATTTTTATAAATTGAAAGATCACTATGAATAACACCAAGTAGACACACATGATGACACAAAAGAACCAGACTTGAATGTTTAACCAAATCAAGTGCTCCAAAGTCTAATATAGAGAAAGAAGGGGTGGAAATTGTCTTTCATCTTAGAAATACACCCCATCTGTCCATGAAGCAAAAGCCATATCAATACTGGTGACTGAACTGAAAGTGAATGGAAGTTTGGTCAGTGCAACAGGATGAAAACTCAAAAAGGAGTTGCACTTTGATAGAGTCCTCCACTCTACTTCTTATTTTGCCTTTGCTATTGTAGCTTTCTGCTAAAAATAGCAGAATCAATCCATTTCACAATGCATATTAAAAAAAAAGCCTTAAATTGTCTGTAATAGAAAAATGTGAGGTATTTCTCTCTGCTTCTACATTAGCTTTTCCCATTCAAATTTGAAAAGAAATTAGCAATATACTTGCAAGTTATCAAAAGAAGGTTCTGAAGGAAGCATTTTGTTGTGTTATTTTTAATTAAGAAGTCTCTTGAATAAGGCTTCAGTCTCACCTTGAATCTATTATGGCACCAAAGTAGAAGATTCAAACTGCTGATCCCCATTTCATTTACAACCAAAGCAATGAACTGGTTATTAAATAAACATTTACCTTTTCTGTTATTGGAAAGAGAAGTAGCACTGCGCATACAGGTCTTGGCACCATGCTAAGCAGCTCTGGTTCCATACCATAAACATCTACAAATTGCCAGTCAGGATGTATACCCAACTGTTTGAGGAACTGGAATATAAAAAAAATAGTATAATATTAAATGAGTACGTTCATATACTATCTTTTCAGAAGCATAACAGAGTATTTACAATGTGAAATTCATTGTGACAAGCCATACTTTCCAAAATTTAAGGAGAATAAATAAGATTCAAGTATTAAGAAAAAAGGCTGAATAAATCATAGTGCTAACAAAGACACACAAAATCCCCATGTTTTATGCATTTTAATAGCCTTTATGAAAGGGAAGTGGGAACACTCACAGCACTATTTACTAAAGCATTAAAGCACTACAAACTCCTGAATTAAGTATTTAACATAATTAGAACTCCACAGATATAGGGCACCTTCTATTACTCTTGCTGCAATACTGCCTAGAAACTTTACAATCCAAGAAATTGTAACTTCTAGTAAGCAATGAGAGCGATGACAAGAAACGATGGTCAGCACTACAGAGGAACAGCAAGAGCACAGGCTTAGTCTGACAAGCAGTGATCTTAACACTCAATCTGCCTAACAACTTTACTGTAGAACCAGAAAACAAAAATAAAATACTAAGCAGACCCAAAATAGGCAAAGAAGATATCCCTCTGTGTATCAAGAGGGTTTTGTTCAGGCTTGGAAAAAATAAAAAAAAAAAAGGATTAAAATATCCTTCTAAAAATTAAGTAGATATTAAAAACTGTGCAGCATGAGCCCCTGTGTAAGAGACTGACATTTGGGTAAGACTGGAGCAACAGATGGCAGGACGGGAAGGATCCTTAAAACAAATATATGGAACTAATTTTTAACGTGGATACATGCAAAGAAAAAGATGGAGTTCAGTGACAGTCAAGTATGTAATCTTTGGCAACTGGGGTAAAAAAAAGGCAAGACTGTATTTAGCAAGGACAGGGAAAAGAAATTTTGTAGGAATAAAACTAAGTTGTTAGGAACCAGGTAAAGTTCTCTAGTGGGACAAAAATCAGTATTAGATGTGACACAGGAAAGTCAGAAAAATAAATGTCACCAGCAACAGCTTAAATTTTAATAAGTTACACTAACACCTACATTAAAATTCTGTATTTTCCCCTCCCTCAGTCATTTTCTGGCTCTTTCCTAGGCCAGACAAAGATTTTGGTACAAAAAGGAGTTAGTAAGGCAACAGGAGGTGAAGTACCCCTTCCCCACTGACAAAACCATTCCTGTTAAAGGACAGCAGACAGCTCTGTATGCTTTTTAGACAGTGTCACTTATAGGGAGAGACCTGTGCTGCTTTGTGTTCCAATTACTCAGTGACTACCCAAACAATTTTATTTTACTGGAAGGAACAGTTAGGGTACTTCAAGGGCTCACTCACTTTCCGCTGCTTACCTTCTCTTAACTTAATGATACTACGAACTCAACATAACATAAAATAGCAGCCCTAGATCTACACAAGAGAGTATCAGATTCTCTTTCACAGACACTGCTTATCACACTGCTGATTTATAGGTCTTCGAGCTTTTACCTTAGAAAAGAAAAAAAAACTTGGATATATTACAGAAGTCTTACAGCAGATTAGGAACACCACCACCACAACCCCCCCACGTCTGTATCTAGTATTAACTGTTTCAGAACTTTCTTTTACTGATTGTTATCATATTTTTGGTTGTCTCTTTTGTTGTTTTAAAATACCTTCCTGAAAAACATTTCCCAGTTTTTCACTGGTCCAGCTAACCATTATCAAAAAACCACTTTTGAAATTACTTTACATACACACCCGCACCCCTTATCTGCACTTACTATGAATTTCTCATTTCCCACAGAAGGCCCTTCTTTCTCACTTGATTATTGCTGTTTTTAACTAGCTAAGGGAGAGTGCAGAGAAGATGGAGGCAGAATCATCTCAGCAGCACACAGTAAAACAATGAGAAAACACAGGCTGAAATACAGGCAAGTTTGAACTCTATAAGGAAGGCATTTAAAAATAAATTTTAAAAATAACAACCATGGCAAAACACTAGCACAGACTGCCCAGGAGGTTGAGGAATCCCTGTCTTTTGAGAAATTCCGAACTTGACAGGCTGCTGAGAATCTGTTTTGAACAGAGCATGGCTGGTCTGAAAAACTCAAAAGGTCCCTTCCAGCCTACCTCATTCTATTCTAAATGATAACAAACTGTAAATCTGTATGTCTAAATGTTGGTTAATAGCAAAAACACTACAGTAAGAACATTCAGACATGTTCCCTATGCAGCATGTGGTATAACCTATACTGTTTTCATTGTTGGTACCACTACTTTAACCTACCAGATGTTAAGCATTGAAAGAAACACAGAGCAGTTATCTTTAATACGCTATTCTGTTCTGAGGCACACCAGCTACCGTTTAGGTTCATGAGATTTATTTAATTTAAAAAACAGAAAAAGTGATCGTGCTTATTATTTAAGGATCCTCAAAAACAGAATGGAAATGCAGTGGACAAAGGCAATCCAGGTGACTTGACTTCAGCCATTAAGAATACTACTTCTGCCAACACAATTACAGAGACAGCAAGAAGATTTGATCTGTGGGATTGATGGCAATGTGGAAAGGGTAAGTGGGGTAAGGCAACCTAAGGGTGCAATTTATTTTAACAGAAAACTTCTGAAGTAGTAAATGCGCAATTTAAATAAATGCGCAATTTAAATATTGTCTGGTGCTTTTCTACTTTGTCACATGCATGTAAAAACAGCGAAGACAAAAACTGAAACAAAATAGGACCTTGAAATTTAAGTGCAATTAAATTTGGACAGCATCTGCAAATATTTCAAGATAGTCACATTCTAAATACTAAGGCGTTATACCGAAGACTTTGAGTTTTCCATATTTTAGTGAGGTGTTTGTATACAAGTTGGAACTGTGAAAACATAAAACTGGCAAAACACACAAACATTTCCAGACACTCAGATGCCAAAGTCAAAGAGCTTCTGCAGGAAGAACCTACTGTTGTAATCCTCTTCTAAGCACAAATGTGAACCAAGACACAAACGAAGTCTACAATTTATTGTACTTCTACTCAGTGGATTAAAGCATCGCTGTAAAATATAACTGATGAGATTATCATCAAGAAAGTTATTCATCCTTTAACGTATCCAATTCTTATTAAACTAATCTATATTAAAAATATAAATGCACAATATTTTGCTTTCAGTTCTTTATACATCATTCCTAGAGGCATATAACAAAAACAGGTCTGTTTCAGAAGTGAAATTCCTTTCTAAAAATAAAGGAACCACGCAAATAATATTTTATTGTTAGGGCATTATAAGGATATATTTCTTCATTCTTTTAACATTTACAGAATTAAAACAAAGGAATCATTTTTCAATAAATCTCAGAGAAGGCGTGTCACATGAATAGGCAGGAGCTGTAGAAACTTTAGTTCTGTACAGCAGGTCAAAAGGCATACCAGGAACAAAGAGATAGCTGGAACTTACATGAGGTGCATTACTCTTCTTTACCACCTACTTCTCACTTAGGATGGCCCCATTATGATCTTGCTCAAACAAGGGATGCTCCATTATAACAGACTTCCTTGGGACATTCAAGATCTATTACAAATTCTTTAATATCCTCAAGCTCTCTATTTCAGGACCTCATAATAAAGTTCAGAGAATACAGCCCATTTATCATCATGACAAATTCGTTTTCCAAAATTTGCAATGAAGGAGGGAGAAAGAACACCTTCAACATCAACATGATCAAAAATGTGAGAAAACATACACCCACAAAATTCTTATCCTCCCACTTGTGTTTATTTCTTTAGGGTGTCTAAAAGAGCAGCACTGACTTACAGTTAGTGTTCCTGTTCTTCACAATGAGAGGTATATATTTTTAATATATCCATGGGGTAGTTTGGAAACTGAATACTCAGTATGCCCAGGCAAAGCCGTATATATTGGCCCCGGGCATCCCAGAAGCAGCAGTGCAAAGCACGCACAAAACTGGACTAACCAGCTGGCCCAGGCTTCTTTCAAAACCATCCCAGCAAGCAAGAGCTTTAGAATGCTTCCAGCAGAGTCCTGAGATGCAGCTACTGAGCCACTGGTTCAAAACAGGATACCCTGTTATACTTAAGAGACCAGTTTCCATGATCTAAAAAGTCATTCATAACAGGGATGAGCTGGATAAATCCACTCTTCTAAATAAGCTGTTATACATTTTTTTTTTTTACAGTTCTACTATAACAATAATTGGATTCTACTGATTCTGCTGGTCCTTTAAGAAAGGAAAATGTGGAAGGGGGGAACAGCATTTTCAGTGCAACAAGAAAACGTATGACATGAACCACTGTCACTTGTTCTCCACTCTGTAGCACCCCATTCTGTCTTCAAGACAGTAAGGGTTTCCTTGTTACAAGAACTAAGAAACTGAGCAAAAAAGAGCATACGAAAAGGCCAGAAGAGGCAAGTACAAATAGACAAATTAAAGATGTGGTTTTCTTTGCTTTCATTTGCTGAAAAACACACAAAGAGAGATCTAAGTCAATCTTTCAACTATCCATATAAATAATAACCCCAAAACAAATTACAATTTTCTCTTTGCAAAATATCTACCTATTTAAACTCAGTAAGACAGCTACATAGCTGGAGGTATCTTAAACTAGAAGCCATTTATGACGTGCTCTCCCAGTGGACATCTACAATCCCTTCATATTTTTCCTTGTCTTTGCTATGCTGTGCCACAGCCCCAGCACTCCCCCTTTGATGGCTCTGTGGAAGGCTTTCTGAGGTGCTGTCTTTACAGAAGGACACACACACAGTCCTAGTTTTCCACTTTCTCAGTCTACACCCATAATAACAGGCTGTTTTCCAAGTGGAGATGTGTGCTATCTCCACTGTTTTCATTCTGCTTACCACAAGAGTTAAACTCCACTCCCTCACCTGAAAAAAAAAAGTAAGTTTAGCTAAGCATTTTCAGAAGGACATCTGTGTTTCTCCATTTCTGACATCCTTTCACTCCAACACAGTAGCTCATCTATGAGTACTAGTTCCCAACACACTTCAAGAAACCATAAGCACTGTCTTTTCAATTACTTTGATCAGTATAGCTTTCCTTTGGCAAAGCTTGTGGGATAGTGTTTCAGAGTTCAGAAAATGGAAAGACCTTAGGAAGATACTGTTTCCAAGATAATTAATACTTAATCCATCTCTGTATTTGCCTAACACCTTGAAGATATGTGTGCCATAAATGGTCGAAGACTGGCTGCATCCAGTTTCTGCCATTTGTTCTATGTTTGAGATCTTTATTGCCCTGTAACTTTAAAGTCACAGTTGTCAAGGGTGCTCATGGGCTAAAATAAATCTCTTTCTGTAGCTGACTCTCAATACCTTAATGGCTTAAAAAAACCAACCAACCAACCAACCAAAAAAACCAACCCCAAAAAGCAGGATCGAAGGCCTGAAAATAATGCTGGAAGGTAACTAAGAACCAGGAAGTTCTGGCCCTATGGGGCAAGAGAAATCCAAGCCACAGCCAACTCTCAACAGTTTACCTTTGAGCTACCTGAAGCCACTGCTTTAGCACTCATCAGATGCAGTCAATTACTCTACCCTTATCTGGATTTAATGATGATGGGAGTTGAAATGGTACCTTATCCAGGAAGTAAGGAAATTTCTTAGAATATGTGAAATGAAGAAAAAGAAGAGAGAATTAAAAAAGGTAGGGGATCAAGAAAGAGATCCATCAATACTACTTTTTTGTGTATTTACACTTGCTGGGCAATCAATTGTGGGCTGCAAGCCAGACTGAAGCAACATCATGATGAAGAACAATCAGCTTGTGTTCTGATCTTTTCACTCAAAAATTTGCATGTAGTCTGGTTTGTTTTCTTTGGGTAGTAGAAGAAATTGAGAACAAGATACACAGACAAGCATCATGTGGTAAACAGTGGGCAGATAAACACGATTTTCTTGCCTTCTCTCTCCCATTAGTGGGGAAAAACTCATAAGAGATTCAGGAAGAAGGGCAGTACTGGTCACAGCAGGCCCCCCAGATGAAGGTCAAAGAGAAGAAACCATTCCCTGTCACCACTGTACACAAAGTGGAGCTTTGTAAATGCTGAATCATCAATTCATTCTGTATCAGAGGTGGACAACAATTCATTCTGTCAAGACTGTAGAAGTGAAGGAGAAAAAAACAAGTACTGTGACAATTACCTTAGCACTGTATGGTACGTTTAACTACTGATTTCGCTCATTACAGTTACCACTGTGTGGCACATTTAACTGTGGTACATTCTTCCTTAAAAACATCCCTACGAATACACAGCAGTGGTATTCTGAATGAGTCACTGCCACTGGAAATCTTTAAAACTAAGAAAGAATATTCCTCTTTACCCTCACCAGCCGGTTTCTGAAGCTTTAAATAACTCTAGCACATAGGCACAGAGACGTTCTATATACACTAAGGACTTGGAAATTCCTAGACTTGCATTATAATATAAGCACTTTCAGATATAGAAAAACTTTTGAGATATTTTTGAACGATTTCACACACTCCATAACTGAGAAATACCAGTTCTTCTCCATTATTGCTGAATTTCTACCACAAAGACTGAAATCCTCAAATTTACAACTTATATTTCAAAATTAGAGAGCACACAGTATGGTAAGAATATACTAAAAGCAAATGAACCTGCATTTAGTACACTTCTTTTCTAGTTACTATTAAAAAAGGGAATGATTGATACAATAATCAAAACAGCCTAAGCATTTGTTAAATCGTAATGAGAGTTTTAACTACAAAACTTCAGAATCCATGCATTTTACAAGCCATTGAAATTTTTGTTTTAAGAGTTCACTACCACATCTAGCATGTCATTTTAGTTTGTGGAGGCACACCACTGTTTTTTTTTAATCCTGAAGACTTCTGGAATATTTTACAGGGCACAGTACAGCGTACTGCAAAAAAATGTCTGTCCTTGCAGACATCCCTTAACTCAACAGGATTTTCTAAAAAGAAGTTTGCAACTTCATTTGAATCTTGAATTACTATTATTATTGGTTTTAACATAAGCAGGGTATGAATAACTTGTGACTAACAGCCCTGTTGCTACACAGTTCATCACTGAAATTATGAGATTAAAAGGAACAATGACTAATAAGGCAAGGTGTATTCACATTCAATGCTCACCCTTTTTTTTTTAAAGATTTCCAGTGGCAGTGACTCAGTCTAGATAATAACAACCCCTGCTCAGTTAAGACTGCTCAGGAAGTCTAACTGGTCTCAAGTGGCCTTTTCTACACAGAAATCTTAACAAGTAATTACTTGTAGAGTACAAATTCCTATAATCCATATTCATCCACAAGTGACACATATCATCCATCACCAATGCAGAGCCAATGAACACAAGAGATGGATTTTAAATACACTTAAAAGTATTCATTTAACACTCTTCTAGGATTTTCTCCATATAACAAACACATAGTGATATAAAATATTTCAGCTTAAACACCAGTCACTAGTTTTTTTTCCTCAATTTCTACTTTACTTAATTTGTACCATGATGAGCTCCTCTCAATATTTGGAAAGTCAAAAGAAGTTAGAGAATTTGAAATTCTACTAGTCATTTATTCACACTTATTTTCTTCCAAACTGAAATTTAGTCTCTGAATTTCAAAAAGAAAAAAAAAAAAGAAAAACAAGTAACATGAGGAAACAATAGCACATGTTCAGGAAGGGCTCCAAGGAAAGGTTGTCAATTTTAACTCAGGAAACTGAGATTACAAACATCTCAAACTGCTCCACAGCAGCAATAGGGTAAGAATTGTAAAATTATTTGCCCTAAGAAACTACAAAGTATGAAACCACCCAGCATCAAATAACCCTTTACTCTCCTGCAGATGCAGGTTGCACGTTACGGCAGCCACAACAAAAAACTCCAAACAAGACATTCTTCACACACAAAAACTCCCAGTTTCCAAAATATTTCAACAATATAGTTTTAAGAACGTAATCTTACCGCTGGAAGCTTCAGAGCCTTTTGGCTTAAACACCATCTTTAACATTATCAACAGGCCTGCTGAAATCAACATCTGACCTCCAATGCTTGTTAAAGACGCTCAGAATTATCACTGAGGACATGATGCAGGGCTGGAGTATGTGTGATTTCCCTTCAGCCAGACTTTATTTAGCATGAGCATTGTTTTCTGCACTAGAACAAGCTTCTTTTCTCTAGTGTGGGTTCTACCACCCTGACAAAAACAGCAACAATAAATCATGCAAATATGGTCATGCATAAGCTGCAAAGTGCAAATGGTAAAGTGACATTATTTCTTATAGTCAGGCAAAGAAGAATGAGACTGTGACAAAGAGATGCAAGCAGGTACTTACACGAGCACAAAACCATCATGTCCATGTCCATAACTGGTACATTATATATAAATATATAATAATCATTTAATCAATAATTAACTAATTAAAACCCACCTTGAAACACATTTTATTACGTTAATAGCCAGGCCATAACTATTCTCTTTTTACTGTTGGGTTTTTTGTTTTTTTTTTTTTTCTTTCATATAGTATCTTTACGTGAGAGGTTCCTGTACGGTCCAACTTGAGACGACTGAGTGCGGACACGTGTCAAATGAGGAAGGGGGCACTCTCCCTGGAGAAGCAGGAGCCTTTAATACAGCAAAACGAGACGAGACGGCCCAAAGCTGCAGAGATACTAAAGGTTACCTCAGACAAAAGCCGCTTACCTGATTCGTGACCTGAAAAGAAAGCAGAAAACAAAAGCGCGTTATGATCCCAGTTGGATCCACAGGCTAAGACCTCTCCCGTTCCCTGACATCCCTGAGGCGGCGATGCTGAGCCCGGCGCGGCCCCGAGATCTCTGCCCTTCGCCATCCTCCCGCCCTCCGTTATCCTCGCACAGCAGGCTGGCTGTCGGGCGGGCAGCCCTCCCACCGCTCATGCCGGGCACTCACGTCGGGGTTGGCCTCCAGGGGCAGCCAGCGGTGGGGCTCCATAGCAGCGGCGGCGCTCCCGGGGCGGGCTGGGCCGAACTCGCAGAGCAGCTCTGACAGCGCCTCGCGCCGCCGCGCCTCAGCCTGACCCGGGGCTGCGCCACCGCGCCGCTCAGGGGGGGCGGGCCGAGGAGGAGACAACTCTCAAGAGCCTGCCCACAACTCCGCGCCGGTCCGCAGCGGCGGCCGAGGCGGCACGGCCGGCGATGACCGCCGTCCGTCCCTGGAGTGCTCCGGGCGGCAATGCCCGGCAAATCTTCCACTCCGCACTGTTTCAGCTCCCCCCGGTAATGGATTCTCCCAGCGGGGCAAGGGGTGGTGCCTCGCCCGCCCCTGCCTCCGGGGCCCGAGGCAGCCGCCAGGGGGCGCCCCCGCCGCGGCCGCTCGGTGCTGGGGCGTGTCGGGTCCGGGGCCGCGTCCGCTCCCGCTCCCGCTGGAGCCGATCCCGGCAGGAACGAAGAGTGAGTGAGGAGCGGCCGCCAAGCTCTTCGACAGCCCGGCCCCTCTGAAATGGCCTCCAGCAGCTGAACTGAACGGCGGCACGGGCAGCGCGCAGGGAACACACCCATGGGGAACGGGGCAGGACATGGGGCGAGGTGGGACAAAGGGAAATCAGAAGGAGCGGCAGTCGCAGTGAGCTTCCCCTACATCACAAAATGTTCTGAGTTGGAAGGGGCCCACAGGGATCATCCAGTCCAACTCCTGTCCCTGCACAGGACACCCCAAGAGTCACGCCATGTGCCTGAGAGTGTTGTCTGCTGTGACCACTTCCCTGGGAAGCCTGTTCCAGTGCCCAGCCACCCTCTGGTATTTTCTAATATCTTACTTACCTCTCCCCTGACAGAACTTCAGGCCGTTCCCTCGGGTCCTGTCACTGGTTGTCAGAGAGAAGAGATCAGTGCCTGCCCCTCCTCTTCCCCTAACCTGCGAAGACCTCAGTGTGTGTAGCAGGAAGGACCCAGGCAGTGAGGTCCCCATATGACCTGCTGAAAGTTATTGCTACTATGGGTTAAACCCAATTAAAGATGGCGTTTCTCTTCTAAAGCTGCAAATCCCCTCATACATTCCATCTCAGGACCATAAACATAGCATTTCTTGGCCTTTTGGCTATGATGAAGCATATCGTAATCATCATGATGAAGCATATTGTAATAGATACAGAGCTTATACAGTGTAATTACATTTTATATATGTCCACATACCAGATGCATACCAGATGCCTTCTTTCAAGTTAATTCAGAAAGGCTAAAAATGAAGGAACCCATCATGGCACTGGTGAGGTTGCACCTCAAGTACTGTGTTCCGCTCTGGGCCCCTTAATTTATGAAAGATGTTGAGGTGCTAGAGCAGGTCCAAAGAAGGGCAATGAAGCTGGTGAAGGGACTCAAGCACAAGTCTTATGAGGAGTGGCTGAGGGAGCTGGGGGTGTTTAACCTGGAGGAGGGACCTTATTGATCTCTACAACTGCCTTAAAGGAGGTTGTAGCAAGGTGGGGTTCAGCCTCTTCTCCCAGACAGCTGGTGACAGGACGAGAAGATGTAGTCTTAAGCTGCACTAGGGTAGGTTTAGGTTGGACATTAGGAGGAATTTCTTCACAGAAGCTGTGATTAGGCACAGTGGTGATGGAGTCACCATCCCTGGAGGTATTTAAGGAAAGACTGGATGGGAGACTTAGTGCCATGGTCTAATTTACATGGTGGTGTTTGGTCGTAGGTTGGATTTGATGATCTCAGAGGTCTTTTCCAATCCAGCTGATTCTGTGATTCTGTGATTTCTCGGCCCCAGCCCTCCCTGACTGCTGCTGCCCACCACCCTCTACAGACTGCAGCTGACCTGTGTGTTCCTTGCAGCACTTTTACAGGGCCTTGCACTTACAGAGGCAGGCATTTGGACAAGGTTTTTTAGAAGCCCATGAGCTGGGCCTCCCCAGCCTGCATGGCCTGTGAGCACAAAGACCTGGGGCAGCGGGAAGCAGGTGCCTGAGCATGCATGTACATCTCGGTGAGCGGAGAGGGTGCAGGAAAGCTGGGATCTGTGCCAGCTCACCGGCTGATTGGAGTGCTGTGAGAGAAGGAAGGAGTGCAGCATGAGGAGCAGATGGTGTCTCTAAGTACTGTGGTACCCAGAAGTATCCAAGTGCCAGGAGGTCAGAAGGGCAGGGTGTTGGGGCACAGCTGAGGACCCAGGCACTGGAGGAACCCAGTTCACTGATACACTTTCTCCTGTCTGCCTGAAGAGCTTTTTGAAGAACTTGGTGTAGTTCTTTAGAGAGTTTTGATGCAAATTGCACTGCCTTCTGTAAATGTTAAGTTTACTAATTGAAGAAATGATGCTTTTATTTTATTTTACCCCCTATAATTACTCAGCAGGACTATGGTGATGCTACATGCCTATGCCTGAAGCTTCTGCTTTGGCCTATCAACAATACTGTAGCATCTCTCTATTCAGTCTACTTGTAGGTCATGACATATGTCTTCTAGTTTCTATACTAAGTGTCTCCTCAGAGGAAGTTCTCAGTCTTCTAACTAAAAGATGAGCCTGTACTGTCAGGTCACCATCATAGCCTGCATCTCCGTTCTCTGCCATGAAAAACTTCATAGAACACACTTCCAAAAGCCAGAATTCTCTAAAGATGCACAGTTTAATTCTGTGGATGGGCAGACAAGCTGAAATCACTGCGTACTTCACCACCTTCTGTTCCAAATTCAAAGAATTAAAAGTATGTTTACATGTTGATGAAAATAACCCAAAATAACTTCAAATTTCAGCAAATGATTTTGTAATTACTAAACCACAAAGATATTAAACTTCACATCCATCTCTACATCTTGGAGAAAGAAAGAAAAGTACCATAATGAATATTAGTCATAGTGCTAAAGGCACTACTGAGAGACTTAATGAAATTGCAATGTAAAATAATATGTGAAATTCTCTAGATAACAAAGTATGTAATAGAGTTATGTAATTTAAGAACAAAGAGATTGTTAAATCATGTCCTTGGTATCAGAGACAGATCTCGGTGGTGCATATATTGCTAGTGTTTTGACAACCATGAGGTCATAAGAACACACACTATTTAAAATCATTTGCACATTTAATTAGATACTTTAGAAGGGAGAGGCCAAGACCAGACAGGCCATAAATGTATAAAACTCATAAACACATATTATGTTCCATAATACTCTTTTCCTGAAATATAATCTAGATTCTTTCATTAATTGAAAATATGTAATTTTAAACTAGTCAGCAATACTGTGTATTATGCTTTACTACTCTGTCGCAGTCTCAGATTAGATCTACAGAAATTTTAACATTACTGTAGATATATAAAGTTAAAACTAAAACTGATTACTAGAGAAGTTTAAAAATATTATTTTTAAAAGTGAGACCGGTGAAGGATCAGTGTTGCCTTAGTACTCCAGCCACAGCCCAAACTTAATTAAGATCAGTATGAAATGCTTACTGAATATGGTTCTAGTTTACAAAAGGTGTTTATTTCCCCATAAAGCTGAAGACGCTGTTTACCTACACAAGTCACGCATAAACTGCACACTTTTTTCACAGGTGTACAGAATGATTCTATAAACCACCTGAACAAAGTATGGTCATTTTGTACCAAGTTCAATACACTGTAAGTGCTGCCTGCACACAGAACAGGGCATCGCCTCTCCTACAAAGACAGACTGAGAAAGCTGGGGCTGTTCAGCCTGGAGAAGAAAAGGTTGTGTGGAGACCTCATAGCTACTTTCCAGTATCTGAAGGGGGCCTACAGGGAAGCCAGACAGGGGCTCTTCGTCAGGAACTGCAGTGACAGGACAAAGAGTAAGGGGTACAAATTTAAAGAGAGTAGGTTTAGATATTAAGAAGAAATTCTTTACTCTGAGGGTTGCGACACACTGGCACAGGTTGCGCAGGGAAGTTGTGAATGCCCCATCCTTGGCAGTGTTCAAGGCCAGGTTGGATAGGGCTCTGAGCAACCTGGTCTAGAGGGAGGTGCCCCTGGCCTTGGCAGGGGAGTTGAGAATAGATGGTCTTTAAAGTCCCTTCCAACTCCTTAATATCCTGTGATTCTATGATTTGCGTACCCGAGCCTATGACAACGAGCTCCAAGAAAGCCCTGTCAATAAATCAAACTCAGGAAACTCCTTGCGCCAATCAAGCGTGCCTCCAGCCGGCCCTTCCCAATCCCTCCGCGGACGGCTATCCCTACGGCCAGTCTCCTTTCCCGCGCCGTCGCGCGGGAACAGCGCGTGCTCCCCGCGGCGCAGCCAATGGGGGCGGTGCCGCTGGCCCGGCCTCGCTCTGGAGGCGCTCGGAGCCAATCAGGGCGGCGAGCGCTGCGCGGCGGAGGCTGCGCCTGGGCGGGTGCGCGGCGCCATGGCCGCCGGGTCCGCGCGGGCTCTCGCGCAGGCGTTGGGGGCGCTCGGTGAGGGCGGGGGGGGACCCGGCGGGAGGGACTGGGGAGGTGAGGGGAAAGGGGGGCCGGTGGGAAGGCGGGGGAGCTGAGGGGGGAACGGGGCTAAAGGGATAGGGGGCTGCGTGGAAGGGTGGGGCTGGGGGATTGGACTGAGGAGGAAGTGGGCTCAGAAGAGGGGTGTGCTTCTTTTAGGTAAATATAGGTTAAAAAATTAAATTAAGGTAAACGCATGCACGATGGCCTAAGGATTTTTCAGACGAAGATTTTATATTTTTACTGTAACCCTTGAAGTTTGCTCCTGATCGCTATTGCTTGTGTTTTTTTAGATGCTGGTGGTGCAGCAAATAAGATTAACTTAATACCTCAAGACTTCTTTGCAGAGCTGGTAAGTAGGGTGATAAGGATGTGGAAGGGCTTCTGGCACTCTGGTTCTAGGAAGCCTTTTTGTTTAAGCTTTCCTGGTTTTTGTCTGTTGCAAAGAGAATCTTGTGTGTGTGGTAGCTTCACTTACATGATTCATAAAATGCACCAGTCCTGATAAGAGCAGTGGTATTGCCTGAAATTTACGTTTTTATCACAGATTTTTAAGAATCTATTTTTGCCTGTCATCTAGGTGGGGTACCAAGGTAGCTTTCCTAAAAAATATTTGGCTTGTTAAGTGTAGTGTACACTTGAAGAGGATGACTGTTCACTTAATGTGAAAATGGCGTGCTAAGTAGGAATAGCCAGTGTGGTAGAAATTATAAATTCTTGATTGACTTTCTTTTCATAGAGTTGATGTAATTTTAAAATCAGTCACTTCAGTTACTTTATTCTTGATTCTTTAATAAAGCATCCTGCTGTTGTCCATTTTTGTACTAACCCGTTTTCTTTTTTGTTTTGTAATCTCCCACGTATTTGAACTAGCTCTGTCTTGTGTACTAAAATACGCATTAAGAATGTCTTCAATAATACTTTCTCCACAGTGTGAACAAATAATTCATCATCTGAACCATAAGATCCCAGGTGTAAATACAGCTGAATTGTGTCAGGTAAGTTGGGATACTCACACTTGTAAGTATAGTAGCTGTATATGCTGTTAAGGATAGAATCCCCGAGTCCGTGTGGGGGTTCGTGTGTGTGTGTGTACAAAGAGGCTTTTATTAATGCATAATGTTTGTAATTGTTTGAACATTCTGTTTCTAGAGAATTCAGACATCAGGGATTGAGATTAACATTGGTGACCTGGCAAAAATAGCTAACATTCTTTCATTTCTATTTAGGTAAGCACAAAATAATATACTTTTCACCATGTCTTCCCCCTCCCCCCTAACTTTATAATGGTATTAAAAAGTTACATCAAATGCAGGTATAAAATGAACTGATTTGGGAAAAGGGCAAAAGTTTGTAGGTGTCAGTACACAAAAAAAAACCTCCTGGGCTTAGTTTGTGTCCTTAAAATCATGTAGTTACTTAATACATAGTATAACTTTTTGTAATAAAAAGACAAAGAGGGGAAATTGTCCAACATCCTGTCTGCAAGCTTTAGAACTAGTGGTGAAATAGAGGAAGTTAGGATCACTTTTAAAGCTAAGTCAGCTGTACCTTTGCCTGGGAGAAGTGTGTTTTTAAAATTTCTTGTTTCTTGGAGATTAGAAACCAGCATTTGTACCTCTTTGAAGGACACACAGCTTATAATGTTGCACTCTGCCATGAGTAGAGTTTTTAGGGAGTATTTTGAGTTGTTTTTTTGCTCTAAGTTTTTCTGTATTCAGGCATAAAATTTTCAAGATCTTGCTTGTTCTTTTAATGTATAGTATCAAAATATTTTATGTAACATTATACAACTGAAGAAAATAATACCAGTAGAAATTTAAAATACTATTTCTCTAACAATAAAACAGAAGGCCTTAAATTATATTAGATTGTGCTACTTGGAGGACCAACTCACTTTGTCTTGTATTACTGTCTCTTTTAAGAGGAGTGGACCTGCATGAACAAACATAGGCTAGGATTTATTTTTTTACCTGTTTCTCTAGAGGAAATCAAGTGGCAACTTTGTTCTAGACTTGCTGCCTTTTCAGTTGAGGGTTTATGGCATCATTTGACTCCTGTTGGTACCGATTATATCCAGAAGTCCTTACTTGCCATTTGGCGAAACTTAAATTACATCTGCTGAATGTTTAATTAAATTGCCTTGTTTCTAAAGTAATGATATTGTTTAACTGCTCCACGCACACATCTCTCACTGAATTATGCCTTCTTTCAGTTGCTACAGCACTTGGAGGCTGTGATTATTTTTGTTTTAATGTTGGATGTTGTGCAAGCCCAGAAAAGCTGGGTCTCTGTATAGTAAGACATATTAAAGTCATTTTTTTTGCATGTGAATACAAAAGGTGAGTAACGTTCTGGAAAAAAAAATCCCAGGCTGCCTGAGTATTTTAAAGTACATGTAAAACAGAAACAAAAAAATTGCTACTGGGAGTGAAGTGAGAAATTTTATTAAATTTGTGGGGAATGAAATTGATGCAGTGTTCTCTGGATATACTTACAGCACAGCAGCCAGAAACAATCTCTCTACAGAAGAACTCGTCACCACCTTGGGCAGTGCAGTCAGCACACTGCCAAAACATGCACTTCAAGTTATCCGTCATGTATGGAATGAGCAGGGCAAATCCATTACTGTGGCAGAAGATGCAAGAAATGTGGCCACCGTGGGGCAGGTAACTAAGTGTGACCAAGTGCAGTTGAGCCAACTGTGAACATTTCAGAAGCATCAGTGCGTTGTGTTGTTGGCACACAGTGGTATCTTGACTGCAAAAAGCTTTCCTACCTGTATGTGTATGTACATGTTGCCAAATATCTATCCAGATAAAGCAGCATGTGCAGTAAAGGTTGTCTACCTGCTGAACAGTTTCATACCTTTTTAAAGATTAATGCTTTGTAGTACTATTAGCAAAGGTGGTAGTCAGTTTGGCAGACGATTGTATTGGCTGTTTACGTAAATCTGTTTTAAATGTAATTTAAATTCTTTAAAATTGATAACCCCAGCACTTGATTGTTCTTTGTCTCCCTTAAGTTCAAACATTATTTTTAAAGATACTTTCTGTCAATTTCCAGCATACTTTCTTTGCTTGAAAAAATAGCAGTGTATTTGCATTTTATGATCTTTTTTTTTTATAACAACAGCTTAAAAGACTACAGAATTAGGAAAAAAAAGAAAATCTTTTTCTGAGGCTTGCTAGTAAGCTTATAATGGCTCTTCACAAAAGGCAAAAAATGTACTTGTGATTTATCTAAAATACAGTTATAAAATAATAATTTTTCTCTATTGTTGCCGTTACAAATTATTTGGTTTAGACTTAGAAACTTTGTTTTTGATTTAGAAACTTATTAAAAAAAAGAAAACATGACAAACACATTCATGATATATAAGCCATGTGAACTTGTGTGTCTGAAACTCCTCTTAGTAGAATTTTAAATACAGTGTACTTGACTATTGCCTGTACTTGGATAAGGAAAACAGATTAAGGGAAATAACTTATTAAATTGCTTATTTTTTCACCAATAAAAGGATGGGCAGATGATTTTTTATTCACAGTAATATCCATATGTGTATGTTTGCTTTCCATTTGGATAAGAGCTCTAGACATCCTGTATTGTCTGTGAAACATCCCTCCAACTGAATAGCAATGGTAGGGTAGATGTCCTTCTTTGACACTGTTTCCAATGGTTTTCATCTTTGCAGTTTGTAGATATGAAATGGAAGCTGGGAGTCGCCATGAGCTCTGACACCTGCCGGTCTCTGAAGTACCCGTACGTCACAGTGACGCTGACGGTGGCAGACCCTTCGGGACAAATAACGGACAAGTCTTTTGAGATGACGATCCCACAGTTCAAGGTCTGTAGTGAGTGTTACTTGACTCAGTCTCCTAAACACAGTGCTGTTGTTGTGAGGGAGCAACTGTATACCTGTCGTGGTTTGGACCTTGTTTTCCCCCAGAGGCTAAAAGAAGTGGTAGACCCCAAGGGGTGGAAACCCTTGGAAGTTTTGAAGTTCTGCCCAATGGGCGCTCCTGCAGAAATGTAAACATACCACAACCAGACCGGAAGAGAAGAGTTGCAGTTTTGGTTGTTGTAGAAGTGGTGGCCATGTTGTAGAGCCACGAGGAAGGGGCTCTAAGCCCCTTGGGGCCTCTGGCCCCCTCCCAGCCCCCAGCTGGGGGGCTGCGGGGACCTGGAACAGCATAAAGCTGGGCTAGGTGCCTGTAGTTATGCCGGGAGAATGTTTTCTCCATGGGCACAGAACAGCAGCCGGGACTGACCAGAGAAACGGTGGCAGAGAGCCAGGACTGATAAGGACCTGAACTGAAGGAGCAACAGAAACATGCAGCACCGCAGAGAAGACTCCTGGAAGACAGAGCCAGGAGAAAGAGAGCCAGCAGCTGAGAGACAGAGTTTGGGGTAAGACTGATACCAGATTCCCCAAAACTCCCTTGAGACCCCTCTTGGAGAAGAGGGACATGGACTCCTATTTTAGAGGAGCCTTGGAGTACAGCAGCACCAGAGAGAGAGGAGCTGAGAAGCTCAGAGCGTCCCGGAGCTGGACCGGGATGGCCAGATGGAATGCAGGGGGAGTTGACCTTGGCTCCCCCCCTTGCACTGCTGCCGCGGTGGCAGCCTGAGAGGCAGTGGCACAGAGGCCCTGCAAGCAAGGAGCTGAGTCTCCTGAAGATACCAGACAGTCACGAAGACCCCCCTGTGTCTTCGTGATATGACGTGGTGATACGACCTTGTCTGGGGTTACGAAGCCCACGGAAGACCCCTCGGGTGAGGCGATGGGGCCGGGGGAGTTTGATACCTCCCTCGTTGAGTGCTGGCAGAAAGCCAGCTATCAGCTGCTGCATGTGGAGAAGAGAGACAGAACCTGCTGCATTAGAAGATCCTGCTGCTTAAGAACTGGAAGGGATCTGTCCTTCTTTCCCTCCTGGACTTTTATTTGGAGGAGAGAAGAGATCTGATCCTTGTAAATACTATATGTCATGGTAGAGATAGTTGTGATCATGTGTATAATGTGATATGGTATTTATTTGTACAGTCATTGTAATATATTCCCTTTCCCCCACTTTGAGTCTGGTGTGTGTTTTGTCTGGAAAAGCCCATCTCACATTAGGTTGAGATGTGGGAGGGGGGATGGAGCCAGGGAATTGGATTTTGGGGCTATCTCAAACCATGACAATACCTTAATCCATACTTTCGTGTTGCTTGTTTACCGATACAGTCATGCGAAGATGAAGCATTAAATAACTATTTAAAACACAGAAGCTAAATACTTACTTCACAGTATTTAGTTCTACATTGCTTATCTGAAAATGTTATTTTAGCAGTAATTAATCTGTTCTCATACAAATAAACTAACAACTGAAAACATAAAGTCTTTCAGATCACGTCAGCTATCATTCTGCCTTATTAGAAATTTATAGAATATTCTTAATCTATGGAACTGTTCCCCAGCCTCAAAATCTAAAACTTGTCTTAAGCCTAACATTTGCTAATGATTAGGAATGGAGATCAGTCTTCTTTGTCACCACTGACTCTTAATTACTGTGTCTTCATCTATGAATTTATGCAACTTTAATTTTGCATAAATGCGGCACTTGTGTTGTCATTCCTGTTTAAAGGGATAACACATCACCTAGAATATCATATAAGCTTAAAATAAATAGAGTGTTGGATTGGAAGAAATGTGAGAAGGATATTCTGAATCCTTCGGTGTTGTATTCATTCTGACTGAAGCCTATTTAACAATTTGCTATTCAGCTACTATAGGAAATGGGTGCTACATTTGAGAAGTCTGGATTAATTCAGCTGGGAGTAGAAACATTAGTGTGGAAAGGGGTGTTTTTATTTTATTTTTTCATGGTATGAGAGCTACTTTGTATTTTTCTTTCCTAGCATCTTTCCCTATTAATAGACAAGCCCATGCAAATAAGGCATCACCTTTGTAGAGTTAGTAGTTAATGTGCCCAGATGTCAACCAGCTGACAAAAAGAAAAGCAGAAACTTTCAGTTCAAGCTGCACATTGTAACTGGAGGAAAAAGGGAATGTGAGAAATATGGATAGTGTTTTTTGCCTAACATGCTAGTTTGAACTGTTCAAACTATTCTTCAAGCAACTGAAATTTATCTTAATTTTTGCTTTTTAGAACTTCTTCAGACAGTTCAAGGAAATGGCATCTGTTCTTGAAACAGTTTGAAGAGAACTTTCATTTACAGTGACGTTTTGGACAAAGTTAGATCAAGGAAACTTTCCTTTCTGCACAGGGAATAAAGTGCCATTGTTCTGCAAGGTATGTATCCTTGTCTTTTTGACAGGAATCGCTCGGCATCATCCTTGCATTGCTGTGAAGATTTCTTCGCTTTGAAGCCAAGTCTGCAGTGTTTGTGAAAACATGTTCAGCTTTGTTCATCCTGGTAGACAAAAGATCAGGATGTATATGGAGAACCATCCCTGTAGACTTCCAAATACCCACACTGAACTCTAGTGCAGAAAGACACCTGAAAATGTTGACTGGAAGGATACAGAGAGAAGTAAATCTCATGTTAACACTTTCGTCTGTAAAATTGGGATGCTCTTGGAGTCAAAAATGATATTACATATAAGGAGAATACGAAGGTACATGTAACAAGAATACAGTTATTCTTGAAGAATAGCATTGTCAAGTAGTTTGGTGCAGGTATTTGCAGACCTGCAAATAACTGGAGAAGGGACCTTTTAATAACTGGAGAATGAACTTGTCTTAATGGCTTGTTTATTTCAAATACTTATTTCCTAGGCTTCTAAAAACTGCGTTAATGCATTAAGTTATTCCAGAAACCCAAAATTTATCCTCTGAATTGAAGCCCAGAGGCTAATTTTACTTAAAGGTAGGAAGGCAAATTTAATTCAAAAGCATTTTAATATATTTTTGCTTTTTCATTTCATCCAGTACTAATTTGTTGCATTCTGCTTGATGTTTTGGTCAGCAGTCTGCTTTCTAATTAAATTAGGATATTCATGTAGTTGCTTCAGTCCAAGCTCTGAATTAGAAAAGTCAAGAGGAAACTTGAAAATTCAGGCTGGAGCGTTAGCCAAGCACATCAGAGAAAGGACGACACTAAAAGATTTCTTTGCTTGTTGCATTGTGTTAGGCATCCACTGGACTCTGTTCTGCAGACTCGTTCTAAGAGAATGTCCTAACCAGCAAGATTTTGGACTTTGATGCTGAAGAATGGGGGCATTTCCAAAGGGGAGTGATAAATCCAGTGTGATTGCATGCTGTTTTTTTAAATTTTTTTTCATTGAGTTTTCCATAAAGCAAAAAACACATTGCATGTACTGTGGGATGTAGTAAAAGCAACACTATTGCATCTCAAGATGTGCTGGTGCTGTAGTAGAATAATTAAATCTGAAGAGAGAGAAGTCATAAGCAGACTGAAGTTTATGCTTCAAATTCAGAATGGTAGAGACTCAGCACTAGTTTTGCTGGGACAGATCCTCAAGTGATTTCAGGCCCCCTTAAAAGTGAGAACATCTACCTTTCTAACTCACTTAATGGTTTTTTCCCACTAACCTTTTTTAAAAGCTGGCTGAAAGTCGTTGATATTGGTTATGCCTGCCTTTTTGTGCTATAAAAATAAACAGCACATTGTGCTGCATGCAGCAATCCTTTCAGGAAAGAAAGGATTTTCACCCCCATGATTTGGGTACTATGCATGGTGCATAAAAACAGTACTTGGAGTTGCTTAGAAGCCCAAATAAGTGAACAGGCTTTAACAAAAGTTTTCAGCTATGGCCATTGATCTGGATGATACTTTCTTTGTGCTGCTTGAAGTCTGAGGTGTTTGCTTTGCAGCTGGGGAGAGCAGATTGGTCTTTTCTGGGACCCTCTGAATAGAATGTCACAAAATGGTCTTGAAACAAACTTACAGTTTGCTCTTCCCTTGTCTGTCTGCAAGGGCTCAAGGCTGAACATAGTGCAAACAAATCCTCTCTGTGTATGGAAAAGTTATGTGAGCAGCTGACTTTTTTGTGTGGGTTTTTTTTTTTTGTTTTTTTTTTTTTTTTTTTTTTTTTTAATTTGCAAACGTTGGAGTGTAAGGCTGCTATTACTCGAAAACATTGGCTTTGGCCTAGTGAATTAATTGTTTTACATTAGTGCAAGAGTTCCAAAAAAAGAATAAGGTTTTTTTTTAGTAAAGCTGGAGCCTTACAAATACTTCCCATGTGTTCTAATGCACATAAATTCTTCATATAGCTGGAAATACTTGTGCCTTCATTGGAACTGGATGGAAAAGATTTTATTAATCATGTCTTAACAATTCAGTAGATGCTGGAATGTAATGAGGGAACTTCCAGTTAGCATTTTTGCTTGGTCCATTAGGAAGAGGAGAAAGTTGTCAGCCTTTCTAAAGTGTAACTTACATTTTGTGAAGTCAGATATTCTAGCAATATTGATGAATATTTTTTAAAATGTCCCTGAACTCCATCCAGCATGTTGTAATTCTGGCTGGAAGATGCTCGGACATGTGTGCTATACCAGTTTACTGTCTGAGAATTTTCAGAGGAGTTATGATTTGAAGTTGGCTCTGTACTCAAACTTCTGACATATCCTGATCTACCAGTGGGAACTCCTATACTGAGTAATGGAAGAATTAAGTACTTCATTAAAAGAAACCAAACTAAAAGAAACCTATCGGTTTGTAGGATAGCAATACTAACACATTCAGACAAGCTGACAAGCTGTTGAATTGTTTGTCTATATTATGTGCAGAAACCAGATCTTTTAAAAGAGAATCAGGAGTCCTCATGTGTTCCTAATTCTAATTGTTGATTCATACAAAACTGTTTAACATGAATATTTTTGTAAATCCACAGTCATTAAACATGTAGGTAACAAAGATAAAGCTGGTCTGTATTTTGTTTTAAGCCTACTGCATGGAAGTCTGTCCTGTAAATTACTAAAGTTCAGGATTAGACTATGACTAAATTTTCTTTCCTTTTTAAATTAGGATGGAGTTCAAACATATGCAGTCTTTCTCTGTGATGGGCTACCAAGGAGCTGATGGGTAACTGCAGGCTGCAAGGACTATTTGTATCAGTTACTTAGACCTAGACAAAATGTTGTATTGAATCAGGAAAAGACAGAGGACATACAAGATTAATGAAATTTTGCAGGAGGTTGCATTTAAATGATTTCCTTTTCTTAATTGTATTTAGGAGACACATGAACGTTTTATTTTTTTCAACATTTGCCTAGAACAGACCAAGAGGAAGGAAGGGGGATGGGGTCTTGCACAGTCAACAAACCCAGGGGAGAGAACAGTGAAGGAATGTCCTAGCAACAACTGTTATCATCATGACTTTTCTTTTGCTTTAATTTCAAACACACCAGACCACTTGCAAAAAGCTATTTTGTAGAAAGTGCCACAGAAAGAGTACACAAATAGCTGTAGTATGTCTGTGCACTAGTGTTTTATATATTGAGCTTCCGTACACTTTGGCCTAGTCATGACCCAAGTAAAAGCATCGCTGTTCCTACTTCCACAAAACTGTACTGCCTTTCTTTAACCACGTTATAAAGGTATGTAACCTTCTTGTTCACTGTGAGCCCATCCCCTTTGATTTTTTTACATTTCTCCTTTTCAAGCCTATGCACTCTATCTGAAGATACATTATCTTGGATCAATTAAAAACAAAAGTAGATAGATGATAAGTTGGGGGAAGAATGTTTTTTTTTTCTTGCTTGCCCTGTTTCTTGTCATATTTGAATGTTTTGTTACCCTTCTAACTGTAGGTATAATGAGAGGGTAATTTCCACTCCTTTGCAGAGGCATGCAGGGTGGTTCTGGCTAGTCCTTGCAGGTACTAAAGTAACACACTAAAGTGCCTGAGTCATTTGATCTACCTGCAGCAAAAAATGCCTCATCTCTGAAGAACCTTTACAATGGAGGCAGGGGGAGGGGGCATTTGAAACTGAGCGCCCTCTATCCTTTCCAGAATTCTTTGGTTGATCATGTTAGGGCTCATTTCCCAGACAGATTTTTAGGACAGTTATATGCCTGTTGGTTGGGCTGCTAGCTTACTGGGCATTCACTTCATTAGGAAGCTGGATTTGTGCAGGTCCATATCTGACCTGAGTGCCTTGACCTGAGCTTGCATGGTATGTTGTTACGGTCCTCCTGAGGCTCAGGCAGTTCATAACTGGACTTTCTTGTCACTGAGAGATTTTGGCCAAACATTTGCTTTACTTTTGCTTTATCTGTACAGCACTGTCCATACCTACTCATCCAGGTCTACTTTTGGTTCTTTAGGGGAGGAGGGTCATGGTTTAATCCCAGGTCAAACACCACAAAGCTACTTGCTCACTCCCCTTCTGTGGGATGGGGGAGAGAGTCAGAAGAGTAAAAGTGAGAAAACTCATGGGTTGAGATAAAGACAGTTTAATAGGTAAGGCAAAAGCTGCACACACAAGCAAAGCAAAACAAGGAATTCATTCAGCACTTCCCATGGGCAGGCACATGTTCAGCCATCCCCAGAAAAGCCAGGCTCTGTTCCTGTGTAATGGTTACTTAGGAAGACAAACACCATTACTCCAAATATCCCCCCTTCCTCCTTCTTCTCCACCCTTTATATACTGAGCATGATGTCATGCAGTCTGGGATATCCCTTTGGTCAGTTGGCATCAGCTGTCCTGGCTGGGTCCCCTCCCAGTTTCTCATGCACCCCCAGCCCACTTCTGGAGGGATGGTGTGAGAAGCAGAAAAGGCTTTGGCTGTGTTTAAGCACTGCTCAGCAACAACAAAAACATCTCTCATTATCAACGCTGTTTCCAGCACAAATCCAAAACATAGCCCTGTACTATCTCTTGTAAAGAAAATTAATTCTACCCCAGCCAAAATCAGCACATGAGGAAGCATGCAAGTTGGAGGGATGATGCTCAGTACTCCTCATACCTTTGAAAGACTTCCTGATTCTTGTTTCCAAGGCTTTTCTGAGGGAAGGGGGAGAAATGACCTGTCACTTGAACTGAGTTACTGGGATATGTCTGTTAATTATGACTTTGTGTCATTGAGAAAGTAAGGAACATGAGATTGCTGATTGTCTCCATAAAGGCTAATTTTAGGGGTTCTGGGTTTCCTCTTCCCTATACTTCATTTGCATCCTGTGGCTAATTATGGTCTAGTTGCCCTAATTTGAGAACTGCTTCTGTTTGATATGTGTAAGTGCCATAGTTACAAATACTCTGTCAGTGTTTACATTACAAATATTGTTATGTTTATATAAATTGGAAGTTTCAATGTCAGTTTTGTACTGACATACTGAGCTTAGGAACAGTACGGAAAATTTATTATTTCATACGATAAATCTCTGTGCTAGGTAGGTAGTATTTCCAGGGGACTTGGTCATAGCATCGGTCACCAGGTGGCACTGCTACACACAGTCTTGCTACACAGCAATCCTTTGAGAGCATGTCTGGAAATGGGATAAGGACTTCAGGTTTTCTCCCCTGTGTTGGGGATCCCTGCTTGGATCCGGAACTGTACACAGTCATGTCATCATAACTTCCATCCTACTTCTTACATTGTATGGAAACACTTCAATTTCTGTTTTAGTTATCAAAAAGATGAGCATAAAGATTTCCCGTGACACAAACAACATTCAGCATTTTAATGATAACAGAATACCTACCATTGTATATTTGCACCAGCTTAAAACAGTGATTTAATTATACTAATGTTTCTGCATTATGACTTGTTCTTCTAAAAGTATCATGTTGCATTTGGAGCCTGTTTTCATTTTACTTTTTTCCCTGTTTATACATTTCTCAAGAAGATTTTTCTAGATCTGTGTCTTGTTTATAGAATGAGCATTTTCATTTCTCTATCCAAGGTTTTCATGCAGTTTGACCACTCTAAAATCCTTCTTCCCTATTTTTTTATGCAGCTTAGTTACCAGTGTCTTTATTCCACATTTAGGAGTACACTTCTCTGCGACTGAAATTGGTCCAGGTGCTTAATTCCTCTGGGAATTATCTCTGAATCTGAAAAATCAGACGTTTTTGGTTATACTGAAGCTGCAAAGAATTTTTCTGTTCCCATGAATGTCATCACTGTGATGTCTTTGGCAGTTGAGAGCTTGGCCAAATTAAAGCAAGACAGGCTTCCTTCCTAGTGATGCTTTTGAACTGGGAAGTACCGGATATTGCAACCACATATGAGGCCTGAGAGTGGTGCTAAGGTTTACATTCATAATAAGCAGAGGAATGTGAGCACGTGTCTCACACGAATCACCAGTGTGCTGTACGATGCTGCTTCTCGCAGTTGGGAATGTGGGAAGATGAGAGATGCTCTGCAGGCAACAGAGTCAAGACAACAGATGTCGATTTACCTAGGAGAGAGTCAAGGACAATGAGAAAGAGGATTAAGGGGTTCCCATCTGTTCTTTTTTTTTTTTTGGCAGCTACACTGGCACCATTCTTGGTATTGTGCTGGGCCTACAAGTGCAATCTGCTACAGATTTGCTAACCTTTCTAGCTTGTGGTTCATCCTTTGTAATAATATATTTGTGGAATAATATTAGATGTTCCTTTTGGCTTTGGCAATGACAATTCTGTCTTAGTTTCCATTGCTGGAGAGTTGGAGTGGACCAGGGTCCTTTCCAAATCCCAAAATGAGGTAGATGTAGTAGGCACTGCCAGGCAGAGTAGACAGCTCCAGCAGCCACAGTACCTACTCCATTCTTCCTCATTTTTTTCTCTTCTATGTTACTGTTACTGCAGTGGTTGGGGAATGGTAGAGAAGTAAATGGCTCCTTTATATAAAAG
The DNA here is from genome assembly GCF_036250125.1 of Pseudopipra pipra. Taxonomy (NCBI): domain Eukaryota; kingdom Metazoa; phylum Chordata; class Aves; order Passeriformes; family Pipridae; genus Pseudopipra; species Pseudopipra pipra. The sequence goes on along the minus strand of NC_087550.1, from coordinate 68,454,586 downwards.
CAGAAATAATTGGGAATAGGGAAGATCTTGTTGCAGAAGTTGCTCTTCTGCGGTAAATAGCTTTGCAACTGATCTGAGCTGCTAACAGCTAACTGTATTATCTCAACAACAGGGATTTTAGTAAGCTGATCTGATACACTTTTTCAAGGGGGGGAAGCCTTATTAAAAAAAAAAAAAAAAAGGACCAAAGAAACCTCATCAAATTTCAGATGTTCCCACCTGGAAAGATGCTATGATCACATGTAAGCACACAGGACTCAAGATTAAAACTTAGTTTTAAACAAAACGAATTGTGGTTCTTCACTGGATTCAAAGTCTGTTGTGCTGGAAAGTTTCATGGGATGACTGTTACATGAAAAAATGACTAAAATAAGAATCCCCAATCAAATTTCTCTTCTTTGAAGAGAAATATAATATTTCAATACATTGTCTCTCTTAATAGGTGCTACATTAAATTGAATAAGAATATGCTGAACTCAGACATAAAATGTGTCCTTAAATTCTAGGGGTGCTTATGAAATTCTGCCTAGGGATTATTCTCTTATGAACTTTGCTCATTCCGGTTCCCCTAAATCTGTTTTGGAGTGGGTCTTATTGGCAGAACAAATTCTAATCTGTCATTACCATCAAAAAGATTAGTGCCATTTGAGAGGAAAAAAACAAAACCAAACCACCCACCCTGTATCAGATTAATTTTTCATCCTTTTCATTGTGTACAAATTGCAGTGAGAGTCTCCTGCTATTGACATGTCTCTACAAGACCAATATGTCTTACTCAAACTTCTGGCATTGCATTTTAAACTATTGTAATCTCTATACATCCTGCAAAATATACAACTTTCATCATTTCTAGTGAGAGGTTTTTTATGTACTTAAAAGAGGAAGCACCAGGGTTTCTCCAGCACTCCAGAAGTTTCAAGCCTTGGTAATATGTTCAGTCTACTGAACTTACTTTCTAATACTTCAGTTGTATTTCCAAAACCTATTTCATTACATTCTTCAAATAAGACTGGGTAATTTAAATTAATTAAATGCTTTTTAAAAGTAAAAATGCCTGTATCTTGGATCTTGCAAAAAGGTGATTTGAAAGTAAAATAAAATTTGACTAGTTAAAAAATACTGCAAATATGGAAATGGACCTTGAATTCCCAGACAGTTAAGTGAGATCATTCTTAGAAAAGCAACAGAATAACAAACAATCCCAGCTACATGCATATTACTGAAATAATAGTTCAAGGTGATTGAAGTTATGCATAAACATGGGATTGTAAAGTCAAGCCTACAGCTCCTCTAATAACTTAATATTTTTTCTGCAATTAAAACTGTGGCTAGAAAGCTTAAGGGGATGGATAATTACTAGCAATTAACAGTCTGATTGTGTGAGATGCTGAGGTCTCTCTGCTGCATAAGAAATTGCTTAGAGCTGTGGTTGCTTACCAGTTTGTAGGTCTAAATCCTTTAACACTTTAAGTTCCTTGAACACGATATCTGGAACTGAAGATCCAGATTCTTATATGAAATGGCTGCTGTGGTGCCACGTACAGAAACAGCATACATTATCAAGGCGTTGTCTTAAGAAACAAAACATGCTTTCTCTAATAAACAGAAAGAAAACACACTTATCCATTTTATTTGGAAAAATAATCTTTACAGGCAGTACTCCACTGACAAGCATATCAAATCCAAAATGTTCAGAGGCATTTACTCACATTTAGTTACCTGGATCTGTGTTTGGTCACTTCAATAATATACCCTAATTTAACAGATTTTGCATCTAATGTCTATTCAACAAAAAGTTATGGCAGGTTATTAACAATTCAAAAAAGTCTGACTGGGTATGTGGTTGGTTTTCTTTGACCAACTGAGCATGCACTTGCAGCACATGCTGTGACAATTACTGCCCATAGTACTTTATGTACTTAAGATCTTCAAATATAGTGGTCCCTTTGAATTTTCCAGTTTGTTTCAAGAAGCTTGGCCAATGATAATGATAATAGTAAAAAAAGGAAGTTTTAAAAAATTGTTGCCTCTCACCAGAGGCTTTGTCTGTCATGTCTCTGGCACAGATGCCGCATTTACACTTCTTTCCATTTGGGATGACCTGGAGAGAAACTGTTCTTTCACTAAGAACAGAGATGTATTTTCAAAGCTCTGTGGATAAGGGCTATGGAAAGTTGCTTTCTTCTTTGTCCCAAGGTTTCTCATTCCTATTTACTGAGCTATAAGGATTATAATTCAGGTGAATTCCTAACTATATTGTGCAAAGAATTCGAGAAGGATGCTCTTGTTACCATTATAGTTTTAAACACTAGAAATTACATGAGAGGCATGTCAGATGTCACGGGCACAGGAATACTGTGCTCAATATGAGAGAAACTAGGAATTTTTAACTTAAAGGTGCGTGATATCTTACAACTGAAAAGAAACGAGAAAAGGGGACCAACTTCAAGAAGAAAAGTTATGTAACAAAAGGACTTTCCAATGAAACACTATTAATGAGATGGGGGGATAAAAAGTGTTAGGCAGATTAAAGGATAAATGAATAAATGGATAAAGTTAATGGACAGCTAAAAGAGATTACTATGAAGAATCAATTCAGAGAGACATAAAAAGCTGAAGCGAGAAGAAAACATGAAAACTTTGGATTAACATCTGAATTTTATTTTGAAGGTAGTTAAAATATTAGTGGTAGAGTTTATATAGATTAATTTCATCTTATAAGGGATTTCTATAAAGAATTCAGTAATAAAAAGAAATGAGGTCAAAATAATCAGATCTCATACCATATTAAGGAAATCACCCAACTGAAGGAGAAACCAAACAGCTTTACATAACAGGCACAATGTTGACAATTGAAGAATTTCACATTAACTTTTCACATTTTAGAATTTCAGTTCTACCTGATAATTTGCAAAAATTGAAGTACAGCCTTAAAAGCTGAAAACGCAGCTCTGTAGCATCTTCAAGGCTTCTTGTTCTATTTGAATGATGTGAGAACATCAGTGGATCTGTGATTGCTTAAAAGAATTTCAGTCTCTTTTTGCTATTTTTGTAATGTATTCACACGGTTGTCTTCAAGTTTCCTGATTATTATTAATTATTTGTATTGCCGTAACACCTAAAAGCCTACGTGGCTGTCTGCAAACTGCTTTTGGTAGGTCATATACAAACATAAAACAAAAGGGATCTAATAGTCTTGGAGATGGTGTTGGTAAGCAGCTGCAGCTATTCCCTATATTGCAGCCTCTCCCTTAGGCTGCTTCATTGGAGCCTGTTAATGATTATCCCATCTAAAACCACTGCAAAAGAACGTACAAGGGGGTTTTGCCGCTGCTGTAGTGCGAGCCCAGCGTTTAGTTCACTTCCCTGATAGGTTAAATTGGTCTTTGCGCTCAAGTGACTGAATTTCAGCTTCATGCTCTAGATGAACCGTCTAACCAACCAACCATCCCCAAAAGGGGTGGGTAGTCTTGCTGCCCTCTTCACCCCTGAGCAGTCATTCCCGCTTCCTTTGTGCCAACAGCGGTATCTCTATGAGTGCTGTCACTTAAATTAGAGGTGGCTCACAGAACTGAACTGGCAGAAAAGGAGCAGCTCACTGCAGGATTAAAGCAGAGCCAGCGCTGCTGCCAGAAACCAAATGGCTCTTTCTCCTAGGTGCACTGTTAAGAGGATCGCAGTGGCTCCTGAATTGTCATCCCGCAATGGTGGACACAAAATCTCAAGTACCATTCTCAGCTAAAGGGTTAATGCTAACTGTGCAAAGTGAGGGACAAGAAAATTTTTAGTTTTATGATCCAAAAAATTTGGCCATTATTCTTCTAGTTACCCTCGTTATAAAATCTACTGTACAACAATGCAGTTCAGATGTTAAAGTGTGCAAAAATAGCTTAGGGAAGCAATGCCAGTCTGGCTTTAACTTGTACCACTGTAGCACATATTGAAGCTGGTGTTCTGCCTACATAAGACTTTTTGCATTAGTGCTCCTGTCCCAAGGGACATTGTAGGATGTCCCTTAAGGCTTGGAGGATGCCATGAGAGGATATGTATTTGAGGTCTTGCCAAACCAGAATGTTAAAACTGAAAACTACAACTGATAAACCAAAATGGATAAATTAGATGGTTAAACTGGAAAAATATGAAGAGCAATATAGTTTGCTCAGAAAATGAGCTGAGTGGTTTATACTGCTATGAAAATAACGCTAATGCGACAGTTTGTGTGTCAGTTCAGACTGCTGTGGGCTGTGACCTGAGTGCTACGTGACCCCTCTCTGCCCTAATAATTATGCAGCCTCAAATTACACCGACCAGCTCTTCAGCTCAAGCTACAGACTTTTCATCTCTAGGCAGTTAAAACGGGACCCATAGTAACGTTTTACTGCGAGTCATCCCCGCTGTTGCTACGGATGTAAACAAGGAGACAGTCGCTACAACTGGCAATTACCAAAGGGATACGGATGATGTATGACTGGCAGAGCTTTGTCCAACTACTTTCTCAGGTAGAGGAAGCTAGTTACTAACATCTGCAGTAGGTGGCGGATTTGTCGTTGATAAGAGATGTTATCGCGATAGCGATGGCGAAACCCCCACAACTAAAACTCAAGCAGGAAAAACAAGCCTATAAAAAAAAAATAAAATCAGTCTTAAACGAAACTCTGACTCGGCAGTGGCTCGGCAGGAGACGCTGCTGTAGCACGGCCGCGACAAGGCCGGTTCTCCCCGCGCAGGGGAGAAACCAGAGGAGAAGCGGCGGTGGGAGCGGAGCGCCCCGGGCGGGGGTGCCCCGGGCCCCCGCTCCCTGCGCGGGAGCCTTCTCCCCAGCGACCCTCCGGCTCGCCGGAATCAAAACTAACTCGGAAAAGCGCTTGGGAGCTTTTGCAAGCAGGGCGGGGGACTGCCCCGCCGGCCTCTCCACCTCCTTCCTCCCCTTGCGGACCTCCTCCTCTTCCTCCGCCTCCCTGCGCGCCTGGTCACACTGCAAGCCTCAGGGAGAGCCCAGCACCACCCGGCAGAACGGGGAGCAGAAGACATCCCACCTTCTATTTTGCTTTGGGGCCCGGGCTGGCGGGGCTGGCCCTCCCCTCGGCCGGCGGTGGTCGGGGCGCGGAGCTCGCTCGGGGCGTAGCCCTTGCGCTCCTCCCCGGGGCGTTGAGGAGGAGGAGGCGGAGGTTCTTCGGCCGTCCTTCCCCGCCCCGCGGGCTGACCCCGCGCGGGCAGCAGGAGGAGGCGGCGCGGCCGTGCCCGGCGGGATGCGCGCTTAGCGGCGGCCCCGGCCGAGCGCAGGCCCCGCCAGCTGCACCTGGCGCCGGGGGAAGCGGCCGCGGAGCGCCGCGTCCTCCGCCCAGGCACCCGCCATGGAGAAGCGAGGGGAGGGCGAGCCGCTCTCTCACCCCTTGGAGCCCGAGCCCGAGCCGCAGCCGGCGCCTCCGGGGGAGAAGCGCTTCAGGCTGTGGTACGTGGGCTCGTCATGCCTGGACAGGCGGACCACGCTGCCCATGCTGCCCTGGCTGGTGGCCGAGATCCGCCGGCGCGGGCAGCGGCAGGAGCCCGGCGGCGCCCCGGGCAGCGCGGTGCCGGCCCGCGAGGTGCTGCTGCTGCTGGGCTCGCCCACGCTGCGCTGCGTGCCCGCCGGCCCCGCCAGCCCCGGCCCCGCCGCCGGCCCCGGCCGCCCCGCCAGCCCCGCGCCCGCCGTCTTCATCTTCGAGCACAAGGCGCAGCACATCGCCCGCTTCATCCACAACAGCCACGACCTCACCTACTTCGCCTACCTGATCAAGGCGCAGCCCGACAACCCCGACTCCCCCATGGCCTGCCACGTCTTCCGGGCCACTGACCCCAACCAGGCGAGTGGCGGCGGGCGTAGGGAAAGGGGGCACTGCCTGGGATCCCCCCCTCTTGGCTTCTCTCCCCCTCGCCGGGCGGGACCTCGGTCGCTGCACTCCGCAGCCGCGGAGCGTGTCGGTGTGCTGGGGCGGGGCAGGGTGGCGCTTGCGGGGCGCTGCGGGACCGTAACGCCCCGCACACCCACCCGCGGCGTGGGGGGAGCGGCCGTGCCCGCTGGGCTCGTCCCGCGGCTGCCTCTGCAGCTCAGGCGGCTGCAGCGCCCTCGGGAAAAAGGGGTGTGCGTGGGGCGGGCGCACAGTCCCGCGTGGCCGCGGGGTGCTGTGCCACTTCTGCCCCGAGCGCATGGAGCACCCTCTGCTAGGCCGAGGATACCCACTCTGCGAAACGCGGTGCAGCGGAAGGTGGAGCCCCTTTCGTTCTTCTCCGTTCCCCCTCCATGGAGAGGCGTCGCATCTCAGTGGCAAAAGCACAATTTGCTCTGGGAGCAAAACGCAGAATTTGTGTTAAATCGCCCATGTAGTGGCGTAAGCGTCGGACAGGAATTGAGTAGTGAAGATGGTGCTTTTCTGCAAACCCTGGTGGTGTAGAAACCATCGTTCGTGACCAATGGGTTCTGTTGTCCCGGGTCACACTAAGGACACCTGCCTGTGCTCAGGCACACGCAGTAATGCTACAAACAACTCTTGGTTTGGGTGGGGACATTGTTGATAACGTGCCAACTGGAAAAAAGTCCTAACAGTAAGACTGTATTTTCCTGACTATCTGACAGGCATTGGCTCGCATGTCAAATGTGCAGCAGACTTCTTTCTGCTCCCTGTTTAGGGTATGTGAGCAATGGCGGTTTGACAAGTAGGTTTGATGATTGATTTTGCAAAATGACAGCAAGAGAAAGGCCTTTCGATAACAGTTCTTTGGTTAAGTTAGGACACCTCCTAGTTTTCACAAACTGGAGGAAAGACGCATGCAATTAGAAGTGCTGGGATTTACTGAAACCACTTAGCTGACTTACTAGATCTGCTGAACAGTTGCTCAGATTTCTTTTGTTTGTTTTTTTAAGTGAAGAGGGTAGAAAGCATTAAGAAAACTACAGAAGACTTGTCAGTATATTAATTTTTATTTGAGCCCAGCGTACTTCCAGAGACTTTAACGTGGGAGGGATTTCGGTTGCATGCATAGCTGTGGCCTAAGCCATCATTAATGATAGGACAGGCGGTATCCCAAGTGGAGGTAATTACGCTTAACTTGCTGGCAACTGCTACAGCTGTAGTGCTCTGCCAGGAGAGAGCACGCAGAAGAAGCGTGAAGTGGAGGGGATCATATCTGGCAAGAGAGGAGCCAAAATGTCTTTTTAGGAGACTGACCATATGGACTGAGATTCCTGCTGTTAGCAGAAGATGCTGAATCAAATTTATTTTTGGGGTAGGTCTGTGCTGGTACCATGAGATTGTTTTACAAAGTTTAGTGGATCCCTAGTACTCTAGCGAACATGCAAATTAGTACGTATGTGTATATTTGGGAGGCTGTTTCTGACTAAAGCTTTTATCCATATATCTTCTTTCTTCATGGAGGAAAATGTCCTTATGTGCATTGAGTTAAATCAAACACATTCTGTATCATTTGATTCCAACTGATATGTAGGTAAAGTCTTCTACTGAAGGAAGTTACTAGTGTGAACAAGTTCCCCTTCCTGTCTTGTTCTGACAATATAGTCTAAGTTTTACCTAGTCTAAGATTTTTTTTTAACCTTGTTATCATTAAAAAAGAACATGTCCATCACATGACTGTTACTCAGCACATGCTTTCAAACTACAGTGAGGGTAGTAAATGCACAGCCAGTGATGGGATTCACAAATGTCTGACTAACAGGCAAGTTTTTTTAAGATATCAAAAAGAAAAGAATTTTTTTCCCCTCCTGAGTTTTGTTACCAGTCATTGAGACTTGGTTGGCTAAGCCTGTCCAGGTCTCTAGCTAGTGGTCTGTACTTAAGCTTAGTCCTGAGTGGATGAAGTCAGGCTGCAGGTTACTAGCTCCGAAAATCTTCTTCTGAAAGTCTTGCTTCTTATAAAATTGACACTGTTCTTGCATGCTTTCAAGATCTTTAAGTATGCACTACTGTTTCATAGTGGTTGTATGAGCCCCGTGTTGTCTACTAGATTAGAAAGTATTTTTCACAGGTGGTATTTTAAGACAACCTCATTTGCCATCTTAGGTAGTAGAGACTTTCAGGCAATGTAAGTTGGCACTGCTACTGAGAGAAGTGATCCTGTCCCCTTGAAGCCTCGACCCCTTGTTCCTTCCTCTCGGCTTTGTCCTCATGGCAGCACAACTGTTTGTGCAGCTGCACAGCAAACAGGATCAGGGAATTGACTGGTGTTAAACTTGCTTTTCCCTCACCTTTTCTGGATTATTTCCAAACTGCTTTCCTCATTTGCTTTACTATGCAACCTTAATACCATTTACGTCAAGACAAGTGGGTTGGAGGCACACATTATCAGAGAGTAGCCAAGAAGGGGAAGGGTCAGACAGCCTTTCCAGAAGTGCTAGAGAAGTTTCTTTTTAGAGAAGTTGTGAATACTCCATCCCTGGAATTGTTCAAGGTGAGGTTGAATGGGGCTTTGAGCAACCTGGTCTAATGGAAGGTGTCCCTGCCTGTGGCAGGGCAGGTGGAATTAGCTGGTCTTCAAGATCCCTTGCAAGCCAAACCATTCTATGATTCTGTAAAGTTATTCTGACTTAAAATTAGCCAGAGATGACTGCAAAGCCATGGTGTTTACCCATTTTGGCAGTATTAAGTTTAGCAGCACGCTAAGTCACTCTGCAGTGAAGGGAGAGTGCAGGAGATGTTACGTGGTCTTTGAGTTAGAAGACAGCCATAATTTTTAATGGCGGGTGTAAATTATGAAAGTGAGAGGTTAATGATTGACTTCCAAGAGATTAGTGCTACCGTGATAATTCTGAAAACACAATGTAGGTGAGAACGAAAGTTTTGGCTTCAAGCCTGTTTCTTTGTCCACCAGCTGTACTGCACAGTGTTTAGGATGCATGTGCATTCACTATGACCACAAAAAGGGTTGTTATTCTTTAGAAAAAAGCAATACTTCTTGCCATTCCCTGCAGATTTCTTTACCAGATGACCAATAAAAAGCCAATGCAATATGTGCTCTGATGACATCAGGTGGGAAGATAACATCTTTTAATGTTATTTGGTGTGATTGAAGAAAAATGAGTGAGGTAGTATGAAACACGTTCTAATTTTATTTGAAAGCCTACAAATTTTAGGCAGAGCTGAAAAGTATGTGGGTCGACTCCTGTTCTGGAGTAGTACTTTGGCAGTGTTTCAAACCCAAAGCTCAGCTTGGCAGCATGGAAGTGGATGCTAAGATGCTTTTACTGGGGGGTATGTGTGGGGGTGTGTGTGTGTGTCTTGCTGTTTAATAACAAGGGGAGACATCTGAAGCCATCTGACTGGTGGAGATGGGAAAAGAAATTTTTCCCTTCTTTTTTGTTTCTGCTGAATTATTAGTGTTTGCTGCTTCTTGTAACTTTTCAAAGCAGTAGCCAGCTGAAGTGGGTAAGGGTAGTTGTCTGTTTAGTATTGCCTAGTAGCTTCTGAGTAGCAGCCAGAGATTTGTTAGTTTTGTATTGATGTCATTTGAGAATTACCTAGGATGCATAGAGTCTGTTTGTAGACATCAGATGACAGTATTGTCACATTTTATATTTTGACAGATTTTCTTTACAATCCTGGGAACAGATTTACTTTTTTTTTTTTTTAACAAAAAGTTAGAGTTTATAAATATGGCAAGCATACCTTTCTTGCAGCCACCAAAAAAGCCTGTTTGTTTAGTGTTTTCAAGCTCAACTTCAACACATTTTTATCATGGAATACTGATTTTATGTTGTAAACTGGATTTTAATTGTGTGGAACAAATCAATGCAGTTTGACAATTGCCTTGATTCCCTGTTTCTGGAGGAAAGGCTTATGGTATCTCTTTCTGGACTTTTTTTTTAAATTATTATGCTCATCTAGGTTGTGTATTTTCTTGAAACGTTAATAAGCCTGTTTGGAGGGAATTTTTTTTTAACCTGAACTGGCATCCTAAATCAAGTTATACTGTAATTGATTCTTATTAGTGAAGATAGTTGTTTCCTCCAGTTAAGTAAGAACTTACTGGTTGTATTTTGTTTTTCTTTTAGAAAACTTGTGAGCAGGGATCAAAGTATGTTGTTACAGGGTTTCAAAACTAATCCAAGCTAGCCTTGAAAGAAAAATGTTCAGGTGCGCAGACCTCAGTAAGGTCTATGGGTGTAATCTATAGCTGTGTCTTTGTGCTACACCCATGTGTTAGGGGTCTGGGCTTTCTCAAGGTGAAGCAGAAATAATGAAGCCTTTTGCTGACAATATAAAGCTGTGATAAGAACTGGAGAGACAGAAGGACAGAGACAAGAGCCTGCTTGTCAAACACACTTGTTTATTCCAGGAGTGTGTCTCCTGCTTGTTTGAAAATGTGTTTCAGTAAAGCAAGGCCATAAGACAGTTTGTTCTGAAAAACGAGGCATCAGTACAAAGTCTAGTAAAAGGAGGCTTTTATGCTGTAATAATACCATGTTACATAAAGTTTCTTATTGAAGAATGTAAGTTAGAAATGTTTGAAGAAGGAAGTTTGCCAAGTTTACGTTCATATTTCTGTTGTCCTTTGATTTTTATGTGGCATAGGAGCATGAGCTGCATGACAATAAAGTCTTGGTTATAGGAAGTGCATATGTACAGCATTGTTGCCATTCATATGAAAGTGTTGCACTGGTTGAGTTGTCTGACAAGATGTGCTTTGAATAGGTATAACAGACATGACAAAAAAGATGAGCTCTAGGTTTTGAAGGATTCTGCAGGAAATGGGAGAGATGACGTTTGATTGCTAGACAGATGAGCACAAGCACAGTTTGATCGCAGAGGAAAGAAGCAACACTGTTTTCCATGAGCAGGATAGGTTGTCCCAGTTTTATCAAGAAAACAAGTCTTGGAGAGACAAAAAAAATGTTCTGTAAGTTCTTGTGGGTCAGGATTTCATTCATGGGGTGAGAAACTGAAAAGCAATGACTCAGAACAAAGCATGGATGCTAAAGGCTTGCAATGAATGCAGAATTGTTTGGTGAGCAGCCTTATTATCTCCATGGGCTATACAGCCTCTGATGAAGTCTTGCACTCCCTTTTTTGGGAACTGAAAGTCAAGAGCTGCAGGTTTCATTTTTGTTTTCCTTAATGATAGATTTGGCACTTTTTTTTTTTTTTTTTTTTTTTTTTTTGCATATGAGAGCACTTTTCATTTTAGGCTTGTGAAGCTCTCTTTAAATTCCAGTTTTGAACATCTTGTCCGTATTAATGTTCTCCCATGTTCCAAACAGAAAAAATAATAAAAACAGTGACATTGTTAGTTGTTTCTATATGGTGAAACAGCCTTTTTATTCCTGATTAATGTTTAGGAGAGGAAAGGGAATGGTTTTAAATACTCTTATCTGTTATGTTTGTAGAAATAAATGATTAATTTTTCCCTTTGTATTTCATGAAAACCACCCCATTATTTGAGGAGTAGAAGCAATGTCTCAGAGGACTGTGTTTTCAGAAAGGCAAAATGAAACCTAGAACAGTAAATATACATAATGATGTAAGCTCACTGCGAGTGTCTGTAGGTAAGCAGTGTACCAGATAATAAGGCTGTCTTAGTTAAAGAAAGGAGCTTGTATGCATCTGAGAATACCAAATCAAGGCTTCTTCTGATTATCTATTTCTACATTTCTTTTTTTCCTGTCTTTCAAATGTAGAGGCAGTTCCTTGTAAAAATAATTAAATAGAAAACTGACTTCAAAAAGGTTTGGCTAGCTTATATATGTCTTGGCAACAGGGAGAGTCTGATTTTTAGGGATGATAAAAAACTCGGACCAAAGTGCTTGAAGATAGTTATTTATAAAAGTGAATGCTATAAAAGATTCAATTTCTAACCAGCCATCACAAAATAGTGGTGTTTGTGACTCACTCCTCTCAATCTCTGCTGTTTGCTAGAGTCTGGTACAGCATTTGATGTGCACCCTTCCTTGCATCTCTTCCATCCATCTTCCCCATTTGCCGAGAACTCTGCAAATGTGATGAGTTTCTCTGAGGTAAAGTGGTGAATACCATGTTAAATTTTGGGGACAGATCTTGGAGATTGCTGTCTAGTCTGTAGGTCATGCAGACTTTCATCAGCTTTGGCATGGTCCCCTCATGGTGCCAGCTGTCCTCTGCCACCTGGTTCTGTTTTCTTTGTGGTTTCAGATACTATTTCAAGTATAGAGACAAGAATAAAAAAGAAGAGTTTATTTCCAATGTGGCTTTTGTAATTTGCCCCATATGTGAACTGTGGCATCTTCTACCTTTATGTTCTGTGCTGTTCTGAGGTACCTTCAGAGACTACAAGGAGATGACTGGGTAAAAAGACCTACCTATATAGGTCATTAAATAACGTGTTGTTTCAGGGCTGCTGGAAAGCAAACTTAAGCCAACAAAGTGAAGTGACTTAATTTATAAACTTTCCTGTTCTGTATAGGCTGTAATATATTATCTATCACCTTTATGTTCTGACACAAATAGGTACATCAAGACCGTCTGCAGTTACATGGGTTCCAAAATAAAGTAGAGCATTGCTAATGGAAGATAGCGTATGATCATTTTACACACAACCATATTGCCCCTGAAGAGGTCAAACTATAAGAAGACAGTACTGAATGTCACGGGGCAGGATGAAAATGTGGAAGTGATGACCCCCCATGATGCGCGAACTTCCTATTTTGTGGTTTGTTTTGGGTACCACAGAACGTGCATCAGTGTCGGATATGCATGTTTTCATCCATGAACATGTTGGGGTTTTTTTATTCCTATTCAGGTGTATTAATCAGGTGACAACTGGTACGTCAGTGAGGTGGGCAAATAAACTTTCTTGGTGATCTTGTAGATCTGAAAGTACTCTGGTAATTCCGTGTTCAGAGGTAAACCTGTTTGTGCTGTGCAGGATTAGTTCTGGTAGTATATTTAAGACTGGAGAGAAAAGGACGTGAGAACCCCACCAATCAAACAAAACTAGGTGCATTCGACTCAAGGCGCTCATAGTAGCCCATATTAGAGTCTGAAGTTTTAGATATTTATAAAAGTTAACTATATATCTTGAAAAATTCAGCTAGTCTTCATTCTGAACAGTCATGCTCTACCAGCACAAAACCTACCATCGTCTGAAGCTTGCTCCCTTCCTTGCCTCTGCCTCCGTAGCAGCCACCCTGCTTGAAATGAACAGCACTGTGCCCTGCTGTCTGAGGCAAAGCCTCCTTAAAGCCATCCCTCTTAAGTGAAATGGGCTGCTTAGCCCCTCCTGTCCCCTCTTCCTGCTGCAGGGAATTAGGATTTAGAGTGAGAAGTTAATTAGTTGGTCCTCTTCTGAAGAGGATGGTGCTGCCAGGATTTCCGCTGCTCCTCTACCAGAATCTCTCGGGGGGAAAAAAAAAAAGGAAAACCATGGCAGCAGCTAGAGCTCTAGGTATAATTTTACCTTTCCAAGCTGAAATTTTGTGTCTTGGCTACAGTTGCAGCGCTTAAACATGGCTTTTCTGTCCTTCTGCATGGTTTAGTTATAAGTCACTTAAACAAAAACCTACAACATGTACTTGAAAGGCTGTTGTAACATGAAGGCTGTTCAGTCTTGTTAGATGGCATATAGTAAATCCATGTATTAAATTTTATTTTTCTATTCAGAGCCTAAAAAAGACGTTATGAACTAATAAGTTACCTAGATGCATTATAACTCCTTTCAGTTTGGATCATTTGTAAGAGAGGTAAAATATTTCAGTCAAACCAGTGCAAAAAAGAAAAAATTACTTTTAATGGACTCCTAATGCTAATCAAACTCTGCTTGGTGCTTAGAGGAATTGTATCTACTAAATCACATTTCCTGACTTTATAAATTGTAATAGGGAGTTGTCTTCATCTCTTCTCAAATCTGATTACTTTCTCATGGAACTCATAACTTCTTTTTTTCTAAATAATTTTATCTCTTTGGAATTAAGTAGGCTTTTAAAAATAATCTTTTCTGGAAATTTGGAATGTGGTAAGGTTTTTCTTGTTCTGCATCTCTGGAACAACTGAAGAAGGGTAGGATTCTACAGTATTGGACATGTGGCACTTTTCTGAAGGATTAAATTCATTTGCAATGCAAATGTGAGAGAGAGCCTTGTTCAAAGCCAGTGTGTAAGATTTGTAGAAGCTGTTGGGTAAGATAAAACCAATACCATAGAAATGTGGCTTTTTTCCAGTTCTACTATCCCTAGCTCTGTGGTTTTCCCCATCCCATTACAGCTGACTTTAAAGTATATTTCAGTCATGAAGTTCATTTTTGTATGTTGATAAACCTTAACAAGCAGCTTGCTCTGTTAAAATGACTAGGGTTATGTTTTACTTCATTACTCTTCTTGGCAGGAACATGTAGATCTGCACAGTGCTGTTCAGAGATCCTTGATGCATGGAAAAACATTATGGGAAGTCCGAATATTATCCTCCAGGGCATAGTAAAGACAGCTTTCCAGAGTGTTCTCAGTTTTGTTTTTCTTAGCAAGATTAATATTTATTTATTTATTAGAATGCTGATGTTAAATATATTTTGTGTACTGTGTGACGCAGATATGGGTTTCCCGTTATGTTAATTAAAAAAAAAAAAAGACTAAAACCAGCAATGTCCCAGAAACTTTGGGAATAGTCAGTGGTCTGTGGGTTCTTGAGTATTTTTGAAATAGAGTAAATATTTGGTAACAGAGCAATAAAAGACTAGGATGTGCAATGCTAACTTGCTGAAGTATATTTTTATGTGCCTTCTCATAGTTTGTTTCCTGCTTTGGCTTTCCTAACAACTTCATCTCAAGTTACCGTAGGATTTCTAAATAAAAATAGAGTAGGGTAGTATATGTTTCACAGTGCTGTATTTGCCAGTGAGGAACCAGTTGCTTTCTTTAGGACTGCTTGGCTAGAAGGGCAGAAACAAAGCATCACACCTCCTCCAGCTAAACCCTGTGCTGAAAGCTGATGTATGACCTTCAGGTGCCATACATATGCAAAGGTCTGCAATTCCTGCCTGCCTCAGCTCTGCCATAGCGTGCAAAATTATAGCTTTGGTAGTCTGATGTGAAAAAATTCATTCCTGCTTGTGTGCAAATTAGGAGGGATCGTGTGTATGACCTCCTTGGCAGTGAAAATAAATAGTAGACTGCCCTCAGTGTCAAGGTACTTCTGTGGCAATCTAAGCAGTTGGGATACAACTTGCCAAACAAGCTACTGTAACTATATTTTGCAAAAACAACAAAACAAGAACATAATTTAAGATGCTGAAATGCTGCTCTGATGCGCAAATCACATAACAACTCTAGGAGAGCTTTTTATGGAAAATACTGCTCTTCCTGTAACATTTGGTTTAGGCAGCACACAAGACTTGTTTTTTATGGAGAAAGATTTCAAATAAGTATCCCTTTTGTAGAAAATACTTCTGGTCTGGCTTTATGGTCATACTCAATAAGAGTCCCTTAATTTTCTGTGCAGCAGGACTGCAAGCTTAAGCAGTACACAAAGAAATTTGTGAAGAGGGTACACTTTTTTTGTAAATCAACGACATTATAAATAGAGGCAAGATGCCGGCTCTTCTTCAGCAGCACTTTTTTGGGTGAACCTTGCCAAAAGAGAAAATCAAGTGAACCTTTCAGTAGGAGCAACACATCATACTTTTATCTAAATTATTCATGAAGGAACACACCCAGATTATCCATGGCATATGTGTACTTATATTCAGATTTAGCCTTGAGGAAATTTGCTGACCTAAACGTGGGAGCAGAGTTGGGAGCAAGGCAACATGATTAAAGGCAGCTCAGAAGGAGTGGGTTTACATCTTGGCACTGTGCCTTGGATTCCCTGTCTGCTTCATGCTAGGGAGAACTAAAAATAATATCTGCAGTTTAGTGGAATGGTGTGAAGTTTATAAAATGAATAAATTTCCTCCATAGCGATCTTCTGTCTGCAAAAATCACCACAGAGAAAAGTGATATTAAAAAAAATTATATGGAGCTATCGATCCATCTGTATGAATGCTGTGAGTGTTTGGGGGGAATTTCTTTCTCTTTGTGCAGTAAGCATGTTGTCTTTAAAATATACAGTATCACAGCTGGGAGTAAGAAATATGGAGATTGGCCCAGACTGCTAAATTGATGATCGCTGTGATTCTTTATGTAACCAAGTATTTTTTTTCTGTATGATCACCCACTGTTCTGCACTTCCCCCGTTTTACTTAACATCACAGTCTTACTAGTTGTTGTTATATGGGAGTTTAAAAGGGAACTTTCTGAGTTTAGTGAAAATTACAAGTTAAAATTCATTTTCAACAGTACCATCAGTAGTAAGCTGAACAAAAGCTTGGGTGTGGTGCCATTTTGTTTCTTATCCGAGTCTAAATTTTTCAGATTTGACAACCTATTTGATATGCCTCTGCTCTGAGTTCTCACAAGACCACCATAAAAAGGTCAGATTTTGAGGAGGCAATTAATACTTGGATTTCTGCAGCACAATAAAGTGGATGCTTCAGGATTTTAAAATTCTTACTGTAGCTCTGTAGAGAGCTCAAAATGCTCTGTGGAGTCCCCCGGGTTGCTGCTGACCTTGTAGAAACACAGCACCCAACTCTGCTTGCCTATACAGCTGTATACATAACACCTAACACCCCATGAGCGTTTTACCAGTCTTTTTTAATTTTAACTGCTATATATTCTAGCCTCTTTCTTAGCAATTTGAAGCATGGTTGCATCTTTATTATGGTTTTGAATGGGTTTACTGATTTCAGGTGGTAATAGGCAGGGTGTAAATTTTAAATTTAGGATCATCTGAGGTTATTTATAGACAGCTTAAGCTCTATTTTTGTGTTATATCAGATGGAATGAAGAATATAAAGTATTTAAGTCTGTTACCTGTGTAAAATACAGAAAATAGTCCCTTTCAGCCCTGTATTGGGCTAGTGTGTTAGGAATAAAGAGTAGCTTAATGGTGTCCTGTTACAGAGGTCAATTAATTCACTTGAGCATACTGCTGCCACGTGGGCTCCCCAGCCATATTACAAGGAACAGTGTACATGTATTGTAATGGATCACTGCTCCTGGAAGAGCTGTTGTTATGCACCCATAAGAGCCCTGCATGAAACTGTGCAGGATGTGCTTCATGCTTTCACTCTGGATTTAATTGCTTTGGGTTGGTTTCAGAGCACTATTCAGTGAACAACTTAAGACTCTGTCTAGAGAGCTCTGCTCTGAAATAAGATCCAAGGCACACAAGTAATTCTCTCTGAATTGCAGTGTTTTCCTATAGGATCACCAGCTGCTAGAAGATTGTACTGCTTTACTTCTCTGTTACAGCTTTAAGTGTCATCCTGCCATCAAAATTAGCCGTCTCTTGCTATTACTATGTCATAAAAGTAATACTACTGAAGTTTTTTGTTTCTGCCTGTACTGTTCCTGTTAAAATGTCAAAATATCTTTCAGCACAGTTGAATAAGCAGGTGAATAAGGATGTGATAGGTTTCTGATTCAGATTCAGTGCAGGGTGCTATTGTCATTTGGAACCTTGTAGAAACCTAAGAAAACAGCAAATCTACATTTAAAAAAAAACTTGCGTAACTTTGTTGTATGCACCAGGTGTGTTCGCCACAGGAGCACGTTTCTTGAAGGAATATTCTCTCTAGTGGATGCCTTTGAATGGTTGCAATGTAATCAGGGTTGAGAACTGCGTGAAGAAGATAATAGGGAATCTGGTACAGAAATCAGAGCTGTACGAAGAACAGTAAAGAAAACACATCCCTATAAGATCCCTTTACTGCTTGACAACAGATGCATTAGTTATCAAATTTGTGGGCTTTTACAGTCTTTTTACTGTCTGTGTATAGAAGGCTACTGGTTATTGTTTTCTCGTGTCATGCCTCTTGCTCTTCTGTTATTCTCAGCTCCTTGAAATTGTCCCAGTCAGGATTACAATCTTTGCATTTTGCAAGAGTTGTTGGTACTGCATGCAGTACTGTTAACCATGAAGAGTCATGATTCTGACCATAGCGAAAAAAGATAATAATCCCTTTACTCCTACTGCTTCCCACAAGCCGACTGGCCCCAAAATAAAACTTTAAAGAATAAAAAACAGTCATTCATTCTTTTGAGTGCTTGCTGTCAGGAGCTGAGCTTTTCAGATATAGCTGTCAGGATTATGAAAAATTTAACTTTATTCCTGTTCATTTTGCTAGTTCCAAGTTTCACATTCTAGAAATATCATGAAGACTAGCTCCTCTTCTCCTTTTTTTATCACTTGCCATTAACCTTTTTCTTTTTTTTTCTTTTAAAGATATGATCTGATAACAGCTGTTTATTTAACAGAAACTTGAACAGAAAATTTTATGTAAAAATAAGCATGCATTTTAATAACGCTATTCTAATGTTTTTACTTGCTCAAAGTTACTTTGCGTTTAAAGTTTAGTTTCACCTTCACACACTTCTTTTTAAAACACATGACCTGGCACAAGTTTATTTTTAAGTCATACTGCCAATGGCCGATGAGAAGTGAAAGTGGGTTTCCTTGGTGACCAAGGCAGTTGTATTGTGTTTCAGAAGGAAGGTATGAATAGCAAAAAACCCCAAAACAAACAAAAAACCCAACTTCTAATATATAGGGAAAGGATGCTGTGCTGTATGGTAAAAGGTTGTAATATTACCAATGTATCTCCTGGAGCGTAATATGAACAGCTGAGTTATTTGTAGCTGGTAGTGAAACAAATTGCTGCTGAAGGATGCTTGTTATTGCATGGCTGCTGCTACAGCTGGTAGATTGCCTGGTTAAGAGCAAAGTAAACTTGAACCCGGCAAGAACTGCTGTGAAAAGTACACTCCAGATAAGCATACTTTAATCTCTGGAACATTTAATTGTGTTCAGCAGCATTTTCGAGTGCCTCAGGTTTTCAAATGTGCAAACATATTCATGACATTGACATAATTACCAATTTTTAATTCATTGTTCTCTGTGAATCCACTAGTAATAGTAGCAGAGGACACGTTCTTTTTTACTGTTAATACAGTTAGGGTTCATATATCAAATTATAAAGTTAATATTTGTCCTTGAAAGTCTCCTGACTTACTTCTCAGCTTCTTAATGTAGTATCAGGCTGCTATTGTATGTCACTATGCTCGTCTTGTATCTATCTAGTGAGGTTTGAGTGTGTTTATTATGAGCCTTAAAGTATGGTTTCCATGCAACTAAGTAAAATTAATCCTTTAAAAAATTTATTCACTTTGTGGACTTTGAGCATCATCTCCATTGGAAGATTGTTTTGACAGATGAGTTGTTGATAAATATTTTTCGAAGCATATTTAATTCCTTATGGTAGTCATTTTGGTAACTATCAGTCAACTATTTTCATATGTAAGACACTGTCTGAAAATTAATTATAAGACAAAGAGGGCTTCTACCTTCCTTAATAATGCCTTTGCCTCCCAGCTCCCAAATGCTTTCCTCCAAACAAACAGACTCAAAACTCAGAATGAAGAATAACTCCAAGCTCCTCTCCCGGTGCACTGTGGCAAAGATGAAGTGTATTTTCTCACACATGGGAAAGAGACATGTGCTCACACTTTACTGATTGTTGCTAGATATCATAGAATCATAGAGAGGTTTGAATTGGAAGGGACCTTAAAGATTATCTAGTTCCAGCCCCCCTCCCATGGGTAGAGACATCTTCCTCTAAATGAGGCTCATAGTGTCATCCAACCTGGCCTTGAACAAATGCTTCCAGGGATGGAGCATCCACAACTTCTCTGGACAACCAAGGCCAGTGTCTCGCCACCCTCATAAGTGAAAGTTTTCGTCCTAATATCTAAGCTAAGCCTGTCCTCTTTCAGTTTAAAGCCATTCTTCCTATCACTACATACTCCTGTAAAAAGTCCCTCTCCAGCTTTCTTATAGGCACCCTTTAGGTACTGGGGGGCTGCTGGCATAGTTACTTCCCTGTGTGTGAAAACAAGAGAGGTGGGAAAGCCCCCCCACCTTGCTATTTTTTTTCACTTAAAAGACAATCTTTTAGTTTGGAAATCCACAAATGCCTTTTGTATTTTGAAAACACAAAACATACAAATTATTCTGAAAGGCAGTGTAGAGAGGGCATTTTCCTATAAACTCAGCTGGTCACGGGACCTTCATGACCTAAGAGCCACAAATTTGGTGGGCAGCTGGTTTTGTTACAGGAGTGTTAATGCCTGACTTCTCAGACAGTTTTCTGCAAGTAGCACAGTTCTACTGCTGTTGAAATTCACCGATTCAGAAGTGTTGCTTCCATTCATGTATTCAGCAAAAGCGTTGTGTTTTCTGTTGTATTTTAAGCACTGGAGCACTTTAGTCTCCCTCCAGATGGACTGACAGACCAGCAAGAGGAACTAGAGAAGAACCCTACCTAGGCTTTGGGGGTTGGAGGGGCCATAGAGATTTGTTTTTAAAAGCATTTTCATGAAGGATGGAAGCTATTGGTGCAGTTAGCTGACCCTTTGCCCACAGTCTCCTATTCTTATTTCTGAACAAACACTTGGGGACAGAGCATCTTCCTGGCACAGCAGCATTAGGGTTATGAAGAAGTGAACCTCAGCAGAGCTGTTGGTCCTCCCTTGTACCTTAAGAGCAGACAGTAAAGACAGAATAGTTGGGCTGTATATTGTAGGCAGTCTGGATAGCTGGTGAAACCCCTGTGTGTGAGCTCCAATGCTAAGCCTGCTTCTGCAAGAAGAAAGCCCTAAGGAAACGTTTCTCAGTCAGAGTAAAATTAGGAGGTAGTTGCCTAGCTTAGCCATAAGCATCTGGAGCCAGGAGTGCGATAGATGTTCTCCTGATGTTATAGAAAAGGTAGACAAAAATCTAATCTATTTCCATAATATTTCAAAACAGCAAAACTGGTAAATCAGAGATGTTAAGAAATGAATTCCCTGTGCGGTTCAATAAAAGTAATTTCATTTTAAGGAGAACGGCCTTCCAATAGCATTAGAAGTAATTTCACAGCTTAAATGAATTCAGTCACGCCTCTGTAGTAAAGAATGCACTACCCTTTTCATTACCATCTGTGAAAAATGCTCTTGGCTGCATTTGAATTCGAGACACAATGATTCGACTGGTATATGCATAGTTGAAAGTGACTTATTTTTGAGAAGGTATTTCATGATAAATACATCTGTTTATCAAATAGAGTTTCAGAAGGGAAATGATTATTCATTTACTGAAGTCAAAGGAGAGGTTCTTATAGCCTAAATTTTAGTAATTGCTCTAAATATACAGTAACTACTTTTTAGAATGATAACATGTATTAAGGGCAGATACGACTGTCTTTGAGAGAAAAAGTCTGTCACCTCTTGAAAGATCTCCGTTGAGATCTTGAAAGATACCCTTTGAGACGCACATGGAATATTTTGAAACAATTTTTTGTCATTTCTTCAGATTTCATCAGGTTTTCAGTGATTAACACCTAGATTACCTGTAAGGACAGGTAATCTGTCCACACACACTTCAGTTTCCTTTTTGAAGTTTCCAGCTCTATCTATTGGTAGTGGCTGCTTGGTCTCTTTTCATCATAGAGTAGAGAAACTGCAGTAGTTTTTAATCACTTTCAGGTATTCCTGAAGTCCAGACAATCGGCTTGGAGAGGCTGAATTTGAAACAGAAGCAAATTTGATGCCCTGTATCCATTCAGTATTACAAACTTGTTTAATAAGTTTAAAATAAACAGATCTTACTTGCAAGTATAAGCTAAGATATGAAGACCTAAATTCTTTGCCAGCTATGGGGTGAAGCAAATGGGCCTAACAGGGACAGAGTCTGTTAAAATCCATAACACTTTAAGAGACAGTATTTTGGACGATATACTTTATTTTAGAGAATTAGGCTTCACAGAAACAGCCGATTTTACTTTATTTCAGTTGTTAACATACTATTTTTATCAAGTGGAGTTTATTATGTGCCTTTACAGGTCCAGCTAAATTGCACTTAAAAAGAATTTAAAAAAAACCTCTAGCTAGATGCAAACATTAAAAATTCAGAAATAAGCTGAAATATAACTGTCTTACAGAGAGAACATTGTAGAGTCTGTCTTCTTTTTGACATAATGCTGCAAAGAGTGGGCATTGTATAAAGAAACCCAAAACACCACAACAAAATACAGACTAGATGGAGGACAGTCCTTCAGTCTTCCTAAGTTTTGAAGAAGATTGAAATTGTGCTGTGGAGCATGTCCCTTTATGTCAAAATGGCATGGCAGATTAAATCTTGCATCCAGCCAGCATCCAAAGCACCATATCCTCACACTTTCAGTAAGAATCTTGCCATTGACTGGGAACAAAAATTGTCATGACTCTCATTTTTAGATTTATATATATTTATATACACACATGCCCCAACTGTGATATATAAAGAGACATCTAATTCATTAAGACTCTTTCACAATTTTTTTTTAAGACCATTAATGATCTGATGAGGTTTAGAAACCTTTGGAACAAACTGTATAATGAGAGCAGTTGAGTCTTCAACAGTTATTTACTAGCATATCATTTGAATTAGGATTGCAGCAGTAAGGAAATTTCCGTGTGAGATTGCCTCATGTACCCATCAAAATACCAGTCTCTTTTAGTTGTTCAGTGCAAGCTTTATATAGCTTTAATGCAGGTTGAGCAAAATTGCTCTGTTTTGCACAAGTAAGCTGCACAAATTGCACTGTTATAGTTTTCAGATCAAAGGGAGGTGACAGATTTGTCTTTACAAGCAGAAATCTGAAGGGATTGTTTCTTAATGTCAGAAAATAAGCTATGTCCTTAGTTGGTACTTGTAGTATGGGAGAAGCCAGGAATGTTTTTCAGCTCATGATTCTGCTTTACTCTGTCCATGGCATATGGTCCAGGTTCACACCACCTCCTACATATTTTTTTTTTTCATTAGACATAGAGCCCCCAGAGCCAGAAGAGAGCTGTGCTGCACCTCAGAAGACTCCTTAGTCTGAAGAGGAACTCTGCCTCGTTGTTCACCTCATTGTTCAGAGGGCATCATGGAATGGCCCCACCTTGCAGTGTGAACATTGCCATATCAGAGCCATTTGGCATGAGTTACAGAAGGGGGTCAGAATCTGCCTCTGGAAACCAGGCATACCAAAATAAATCCCTTTTCCTCAGAAATTGGAATTGCTTTATTATCAGATTTTTTTCTTCTACTTTCTGCCTTTTTGAAAGCAGATGTTTGGCAGCTGACTGCTCCCTGATTCCCAGTGTGGAAAGATTCAAGCTACATCCTAGGTCTGTTGATTAGCTGGAACTGAGGCCAGTCCCCAGAGCACTGGTCCTGTCCTCTGAGCAGTGAGTCAGAACATGAGAATTCCTGACTTACATTTCCTTAGTCCATCACTCAGATGTTAAAAATGTTTAAAAAAAAAAAAAGTTACATACATTCTCACTTTACAGTGGTTCAAGGTCAACCTTGTAGAACCTTCTGGTTTAGGGTTCCTAATCTGAACACAGTCCTTCAAACCTTTATTGGAAACACTGATATACTTCCATGGAACATAACCTCCAGGCACCATGGGCAAATATTGTGTTATGCAAGAACCATTTTTAATGTATTAAAGATTAACATCTATGTAGAAAGTTATCAGGAATAAACATCCTGTACTGATAAGGTAAAAATCACTCTCCATTTGATAATCACTCCTATTTTTAAAAGTTCCCAAATTAGGTCTAAAGCTTGTTTTTTTATAGCCAGACATTGGTCCATGGAGTAGTCAGTGAGGAATATAATTTTTTAAAGAAATGCATTGTTTACAGTGACTGGCCTTTTTTCCTTCAAATTTTCATCTTCATTATTAAATAAAAAAGGTAAATCTGTTCCTTTACCACTGTTGTACATTTAAGTACAGGTGAATTTGGGCCACTGAAAGTATGGATTAATCTCAGAAATGTGAAGTTGATCAAACTTACAGATACTTATTAAAGAAAGCATAAATTTGCCTCAGATCTGTTTGTAAAAAAACCATGGTTACTGATGCATTTAGTTTTGAAGTCAATGCTTTTAAAGTAGGATCTGTGCGCTTCTGGGTATTTTTTAGTGCATTTAACACGCTTAAAATATTTTACGTTAAACATATATTTAATGTTAAAGCATGGGTTTGAATAGTAAGTTTCAGTACAGACACAGGTAATTCACTGTGATAGTACCTGTAACTGTAGTATTAAAGTTCTAGAATTAGAAAACCAACATAAAATTACTTATCCAGAATAGCTTGTTCCACAAGCAACATGTCAAAAAAAGATCATGTTTGCTGTGTGGACTGTGAACATTTGAAGGACGTTTTTTCAAAAATTAAAAAAATATTAAATATGGAAAATTTGGACTACAAAAAAAATGTGGTATATTCTAGGAGTGAATTGAGACATGCAGTTCTTGGCTAGAAAAGAATCTAAAATCTAGGGAAGCACTGACAGTAATAGATATTCTTTGACATCTAGCACGTGTATAGGCTGAGAAACAAAGTCATTAGTTTTGGAATGTTAATTTGCATTTTGTGGTTCTCATAAATTTGGCTTCCCAATCTAAATTTGACATAAAATACCATAAAAGCACATGAACCAATAAGGAAATGATGAGCAGTAGAAGTGCATTCTGAACAGTTTTCTCTAAACGCAACTTGAAAGCACAACCGTAAGATTTCCAAATACTTTTCAGTAATTTTGGAAGTAGTAAAGCTCAGAGACTTCACATGGTTTGTAACTGAAAGAAAAAGATCCTATATAATTGGGGAAAGCATGGTGCAGGACTGCTGGATTCTGCTGAACCTCTTCTTGGCTGTGTCTGTCATCTGACGGTCCAGAAGTCATGGTTATGCTTATTTCTGGAGTTTACTCAAGATCTCAGCGTCTTTGCTTTATGACTAGCTGTTACAAGTTCTCTTGTAGTCAAAATAAGCTCTTAACTCTCAGAAATGGAATAGGAGATTGTAATTTGTACTCAAGAGATTTCTTGGAAGAGATTAAATGTAATCGTGCTCCTTAGAGTACATTTGAGAGGCTTTAGCATTGGCCCAGAATGGTAGGACTCGCATTCTCTCATGTGCAGCCTCCCTTAAATGCCAGAAAGTTTTTATTGCTTCTGTTTTTTTTTTATCCTCCTGGACACACAACTCCAGGCCCTCCAACGGTTTTCAGAAATCAAATCTGCTATAATAGAGATGTTAATTGCACCAGCAAAACATTTGCATCTCAGCAAAAGCCGTAGCTAGCTGTTTTGGATATATTTCTTGGACTGTTTGTCTCAGCTGCTTAACTTTCATTTCACTTGTTCAAAGGATGTCACAAAAGTTACAAAACTGGTTGATATCACATCAGCTAGCTAAATTGGAAGGTGGCTTGAAATTTTTGAACGCAAAATGCTGTAAAATACAGATAAACAGTGAAGATATTTCTGCTGCATTCATCCAGATGAAGTTATTTATACTTCATCTGCTTTATATTTAATTATGTTGCAATTTAAGTTCCAGTTGGAAGATGACATGATGCTTTTAACCAATGACATTGTAGTGTTCTTTCATGGAGAAATTAGTGTATCGGATAAAATATGCCAGGCAGGATTAATTTTGACAGTAAGCTTTGAAGTGATGTGGTTGGAAAAAAAATTTATCAGATGTGGATATTTGCTTAAAAATCTGTATTTGGAGATTATTACATGTGGTATGAATTGCAAATTAAGGCTACTTGAAAGCTTCTTCACCTTCTGTGCCTGCAACTGTGTTCTTAGAATTCATGATATGAAAAGGGGTTTTTTTGTCCTAGATTAGAAAGTGCTAAAAGAGTACCTCTCACTTTTGTTAGCTAGTTTTTCCGTAATGCAGTTCAGTAGCCATAACTGAGTAACAGCAAGCTACAAAAGCATGGGTTTTTCTAGTTGCCATTAAAAGAAAAGGCAAAAAACCATTTCTTTGAGAAAAGAAGAAAATTGTGAATTTTTAGGATTTCTATTACAATGCTTTTATTTTGAATATGTCTGTTATAATGTTTTTATTTTAAAATAAACCTGAATGTTTCTTAGGGGGAGACTGAACTGTACGAAGGAAGCACGTCCTGCAGAAGAACTGAGCAAGCAGCACCAGGAACTGCTAGAACCAACTTGGGAACAGCTAAAGAAGGGAAAACAGTTCAAGAGCTGTTCACATTTGAATATCTAGTGGTCAAGTCACTGTGGCTTTCCACAAGAAAGCTACAGAGTAAGAGAAATCCAGACTTCTATTTAAAAGAGATGCTGGCACTCCCCAGCTTTAACCATAAGCTTTTAGGGTGGTTTGTTGTTTGCTGTATTTTAATGCATTATTTCACACATTCTTGTATTTTGTAGGCTGTGTCCCATACTCCTTTTTTTTAAAAAAAAACTGCTAAACGGTTAAGCACCTTCCATCCAAGCTTATTTTTCTGAATGGGACATCATCTCATAGCAGATCTGTAGTCTTACCTTTTTTGTTGTGATTGAAGAGTGCTTTATCTCATCCTAAGTCGAAAAGCTCATATCAGACAGGTCTTGAAAGGCAGTTAAATTAACTAAGAGCTTCAATTCACCAGTTGCTGAATATTTGAAAAGGCTGATTAGCATTTACTTTAGATAATGGAAACTTTGGCTAGGTTTTTCCTTGGGACCCAGTGAGTGAGAAAATCAACACCTTCATTAGCTGCCCTGTTGTCTTTAGCTAGGAATGTTTACATGGTTCTAACTGAGTTGTCAGTGCATAGCAGGTGTCCCGTGGACCTGTTCTGCCTCCCAGTCCAGCAAGGTTAGCTGCATTCAGTATGCAAGCTCTGCCTTCAGTTATCCTGATGAAACTCCAGGCAAAATTGCAGCTGTAGAAAAATGTAGTGCAATTGAAGGCAGAAGTTTATTGTTACATTATATTCGTCAGCAAAAATATACAACACCTCTCACCCCCTAAAACAATACTGCTTGTTTTTTTAATTTTAGGCTGAATTAGCAGAACTACTAATAAACTAAAAACAATATTTGAATTATAAAAGGCAGGTTGTCATTGAAGTACCAGAAAGTAAATTCTCTCTGCTATTTTTACACATGCTTTATCTGTATTATCTGAGTGTTTTATTTCTACTTGAGAAGTCAGTACAGACACCTACTACTGTAAATATGGAACAGTTGTATACATATCCTGCACACACAATGTTCACCAGCTTCCAGTCAGCTGGGACCTCTCTAGATTCTCAAGACCACTCAAAAATCATCAAGAGAGGTTTTGTGATGACATCAGCCAGCTCTTTGAGGATTCTGGGATGAATCCCATCAGCCCCTGTAGATTTGTAGGGATCCAGCTGGAGCAGCAGATCCTGCACAATTTCAGGGTCAGCTGAGAATTTATCATTCTCAAGATCATGGTCCTCCAGCTCAGGGTACTGAGGCCCCCTTGGTACGTCACCATGTTGAAGACAGAGGCAAAGAAAGTGTTAAACACCTCTGCCTTGTCTCTGTCCCTGTTTGTGAGGTGACCATCCTCATCCTGTAGTGGGCCAATGATGTTTGTACACTGCCTATTGCCATTAATATGTTTGAAAAAACTCTCTACTGTGTTCCACATTTCTGGCCAGCTTCAACTGCAGTTGAGCTTTGGCCACAGTCATTCTCGGAGAAGAGACTGCTCAAACTGTAAATGTTAAACATATTGATACTAAGAAGCATATGAAGGCATCACTAGTTGTAATCTTGGAGGATAATGACATCATGAACAGCTTGTGCTGGATGTTGTAGTGGTTTTTGTGAAGTACAATTTTGAGTGGCAGATTTAATCTAATTACCATGGAGCTGATAGCATTAACAGTCACGGTCTCTCTTGCACAGCTGAACAGCTAGAGTCAGCTCTGCATTGCAGTGGGAACTGTGCAAGCATAAATAAAGACATGATCTTGTCCTTGAAGAGCTTCCTATTTGAGCTGACATATATCCTGCTAAAGGCCTCTGCTCTGGGAAGTGTTTTTTGACTCCAGCATCAAAGAGATGGGAGTCTTGTGTTTGAACATGCCCAGCTAGCTCCCTCCAGAGGGTACTGGCTGTGTCCACACTGACCAGCATCTGCTTGCAGTTTTGTCCAGGTCTGTTGTGGTCACAGGACCTCTAAGGATAGGTGGACTCTTTGCATAGTTCGGAGAGCTAAAAACATGAGGTTCAAGTTGGCAGTCACATGAGTGACACAATGGCATGGTGTTGAAGTGATTGAATCATGTCCTGGGAGTTGGCTGATTCACAGAATCACTAAATATCTGGAGCTGGAAGGGACCCAGAAGGATCATAAATTCCACTCCTGGCCAGAATCACATCATGTGCCTGAGAGCATTGTCCCAATGCTTCTTGAACTCCAGCAGGCTTGGTGCCATGACCAGTTCCCTGGGGAGCCCGTTCCAGTGCTCAAACCACCCTGTGGGCGAAGAACCTTTTCCTTATACGAAGAGAGAGTACAGGATGGGTGAGGGTGGAAAGCAGCGCTTGCATGAAATGTTGGAGGTACAAAGGGAGAAAGGGTCAAATCTGATGTAGTCTTGTTGTTTTCTCTTGTTGTGAGGGTGCCCTGCAAGCAAGTACTACTTGGCTTAATGCTTAGAGCAAGCCTACTGGGTGAGATGATGAAAACCAACAGGGTACTTGGGAGTGAGTTTGTATGTACAATGTGGGTGAGCAGGGATGAGGCTTTGGACTGAAAATGGAAGTAAGTGGCAGGCTGAAAGGTATCAAGCAGTATTTTCAAGGGCTTTTGTTTTGGTGGCCTTAAGAACACCAGTGAAAATATTTGGCCAGCTACTTATCCACAGTTAAAAAGAGAAAGCTGCTAAATGATTTGATATGAAGAAGTAAACTGCTGAGGACATGGGGTTTTTTTTAAAGGAACGCAGGTGTGAGGAGGTCTTTTTTGACTGACTGCTGCATTTGTCTAGAGGAGCTTACAGGCAGCTGTAGCCACTCAGACTGATAGTATGAGAAGCAAATGATTGAATTAATCACAGCAAAGTTTCTAGGTGTGTGGGGAGAGTTTGTTGGGAAGCTGGTCACATCTAACAGCAACTGTGTCTATTTACCTATGTAAATGAACTAGTCTTAACTGATGGAGAGGCAATTTCCTTCTCTTTGAAGAAGGAGCTTCTGCAGAGAATAAGTGGGTGATGCTGGACTGTCTTCCTCATTCTGATGAATGTATGAGTTCCAGTATCTGTATTTATGGCTCATTTCCTTTTAATTTACATATTAAGTAGGACATTAGAAAATTGTTCTTTGGAACGTTCTGAATTGTATATGTTTAGTAGAATGCATCTTAAAGTAAATGAATTAGCTATTCCTAAAGAAAATTTGTCCTTTTATAAGGTTTTAACTTATTTCTAATATTATGCTGGAGTATGAAAAAAGTGCTTTAAATTACTTGGATTATTCTTTTTGTCAAATAAGGAGTTTGCCAATGCTTCTCGTAATTCATGATTGAATGCTTACATGACACTTGGATTTCACTGCCTTTGTATTTAATTAATGGGAAAAAGCTAGACTCTGAATTGCAGAGCCAGAAGTATTTCCCTAATAGTATCAGGAAATGTTTCCACAAATTGCCTGTTGATTAGAAGTGTCATGACGAAAAAAACATGGTAATCTTTTCTGCTAGGATCTGTGAAATTTCACATTGCAGTTTAATATCGCTAATGAAATCACTTCTATGCCGAACTAAAAAGAAGTCTCAAACTATAGAGTCACAACATGTGCTTGGCTATGATTATGGAATTTGGCTGCTGACAGTGCTTGTGTTCTCTTGTTCTATGTGGTTGCTGACTGAGCATGTAGCAAAGCTTTCTTTTTTTTTTTTAATACTGGTATCAGACTTTAAAAAAAGTTGTTGTCCAACAGTAGCAAACATAGCCATGTGCTGTGGTTCCACCAGACACTTGTATCCTGGGTTCTCTGATGCATGTTTCTCGTAGCCTGCAAGAAGGAATGCTTGCATCACTGATCATGAAATTACAGTAATTGCAAAGTACTGATTTAAGATCTTCAGGTCTTTGGAACTAAATTGTTCCAATTGTAAACCTAAATGGTACTTACTATGTTTTTAAGATATTTTCTGCTGTGTTGTGTTGATACTATGACTTCTATGACTTTTTAAAGCAGATAAGTAAGTGAGGCTCAAATGTTTTGCAGAAATAACAGGGTTAGGTGTTGAAACCAAGCTGTGGCTAAAGAATCTGTTATGCAAATACTGGTGTAAACTGCACTTGGCTAGGAGCTACAGAGATAGATTAAGAAAATGGAGTAGTAATGGGAATGGGGGAAGAATCAGATAAAACTTGCATTATTTTTTACAAAATTTATGTTTATTTTTGTATCCTTTGCCTTGTTACACTTACAAATTACGTATCTTGCCTTGCTGTTTATTCCTCCACTTCATTGCTCCCACCAGCGAAGGTGGTTCATGCTGTTGTGGTGGTGAAGAGTGCACGTAACATTTGCACAAACATGAACTTCCTGGACACATGCTTCTGCTGTCCATAATCTGGTACACTACGACTGCAGCCACCAGCTTTCTAAGGAGTGTGTATTTTCACCTAAGCTCTTTCTGTCTCATTTACCCAACTGATCAACTCCTTTCACTCTAAAAGCAATTTCCATTAAAGAAATGTAAATAGGAGTATTCCATTCATAAATTTAGAGTTTAAGAGGTCCAGCAGTGAACTTCGTGATAAGGTGCTTGCACTACATGTACTAGAGCAATGCTAAAGGAGATAAGAGGGACAGAAGGATTGTTATCACAGGAAGAGTTAAAATAGTGTGAGGGGAAAAATAGTCTGTATCAATGTTTTAAAAGGATGATCTTGGCATTCTTTTATGTAATTTCTGTGGTCTTAAAGCTCTGTTATAAAACTTCTCAAAAAAAACCCAAATTCCCTCCTTATAATCTTGTATCAATTCATTATGGTTTCCCATTAAGGTGGGAGGTTACATTTTAAAAAAAAATTATGTCTGTTGCTTTGTAATTTTTGGAGTTCCTTAAGCCACGTGCATATGAAACATGTGCCAAGCTTCCACATGTTCCCCTTTTTTAAACTTCAACACTAAAAAACCGAAATTGTGCGTAGTCATGTACAAACAAATGATTTAGTTCTAACTTGACTACTATAACACATTTTACAGAATAGTAAAAACTGATGGGTTTTGGCCCCCAGTTATGCTGTTTCATTTATCAAAACTTGTAAGAGCCTAGCTGGAAGACATTCTGCACTTGTGCACCTCATGCTTTCTGTATCCACTTTTTAGAAGTTGCATGTATTTAATATTTAACTACTCAAGTGCTTGCATTTATCATCAATGCAATAAACAATCACACAGCTGTATATCACCTGCATAGAAAAATGTTATCTCTTTCCTGCTTTCTCACCTCTCCAACCTTGCTCCTGAGCATGCTCCTAAATAGAGCTCTGACCCTGTATCCTCTCCTGCTGCAACATCCTTTTGCCACTGCTCCTTAATGTGTATCCTCTCCTATCTATCCATGTCTAGATCTGGATGCATGAGGCCTGGCCTCACAAAGACATCTCTTTTGCTGGATGAAAGAGGCGCCTGAAGCCGCTGCTCACAGGGGTGAGCTGTGGCTGAGCATGTGCTGCTTTCAAAAAGGGAAGCTTTGAAGTGCTTCAAAGAACCCAGTGGTATGTGTACCTTTTGATTAAAAGGATGTTCAGTACAAATAGGAAAATATACTGAAATATTAAGATAAGCAAATTTTGTGGTCATGAACAATAAATCCTAGGGGAGAGCTAATGCTGACCAAAGTGTACCCAAAGAAAACTGTACTTTTACCTAGTTCATAAGGGCTGAATAAACAAACAAACAACCTTGATTAAAGGGAAAGTGAACAGAAACACAGTAGTGACTGTTGGTGTTACTGCCCTGTACTAGAAGAGACAAGTTATGGGTAAAGCAAAGGTCTTCATGCTACTAAATTTTTTGAACATCAGATCAAATGTGCCAGGGTTTAGTTTTATATATTTTACTGCCAATACTTAACAAATAATGAGACTGACTATATCTTTTTAAGTGGGTAGCCTTAAATATTTTTATTTATGTTGAGTTGGGTTTTTTTATCTCTAGAAAAATGAGGTTAGGGTTTTGGCAGAGGAGAGCTGTCTGTAGTGTAACAGAACTTTAGTTTGTCTCATGCCAAACACCAACACTTGATATCAATAATTGTTGACTCAAATATTGCTCTTGGGTACAATAATCATTCTCATTGTTCCATAACACAGCAGGGAAAACAGCCTTTAACAATTGCTACCAGGAAAAATCGCACAGTGGGAGCTGAGGCAGTTCTTGCAGTTGTGTAACAAAACTCCAGAATGTTGGCAATGTTCTGGACCTGGAAGGCGATTCTTGTTGGTGAATGTTAGCAGGGGTTTCAGACTGGTGTGCAACATTCTTTTCTCTCTGTGTGTGGTATTGACTTGCACTGCACATGCAAAAATATAATTCTTAAAGGATGTGTCTTTTTCTGCTCACTGCCCCAAAGAAAGTAACTTGTAGGGAACATATGACTGGTAAATTGTGACAGTATGAATTTTAATTTCCCTGTCGAATGACTGTCAGTATACATTTGATTTGTAATATATTTGTACTATGTAGTCAGATCAGGCTTTTCTAGCATTCAGTGGTGCTAGCCTCTGCTTTGGAGCATGTGTACATTTTAAGAGAAGACACAGGTTATTTCCCTTCAGTTTTTTCCTAGTAAGACACAGAATATTTTTTTCCTTCCTGTACCCCTCTTCACGCTGTTTTAACCACAAACCATGCTTAGAAACAGTAACATCACTTCCTAAGACAATTAATTTTAATTAAACTTTAGGTGAAGACCTTTCTGACTCAAAGGATATTTCTCAGGAAAGAACAGGATCATGACCCCGCTGCTCCCAGCTAAAGCAACGTAGTTCTTTACATTTGGGCAGGTAATTTGCAACTCTTGGAGGCTTAGGTACATTGTTGTCTTGATGCTTTATGAAGTGGAAGAGGATGAGACTTTCATATCCTTAGGAAGATATGAAAGTACACCTCCCTTATTTCCACCCTTATTTCCTCCCTTATTTCCTCAGACCTCGTAAATTGGGTCAGTGTGCCTTTGAGTACATTTCTGCTGAACCCAAGCTCTCATCCTTTAGGCTGAGGCGCTGGTGTGGAAAGCCTTCAGACCAGCCGTGAGACTGTTGGAGGAGCAGGTCAGAGCAAGAGACACGTTCCAGCTCTTGTCAAAACCTGTCTGCTTTGCAACTAAGATGCAGGGAAAAGAGCTCAAGTGCTGACAGCTCCATGGTAGCTTTGCCATAGCTGTGCTTTACTGGTGATAGTAACACAGCAGGAGAACAGCACCTCCCTCCCACCCTCAGCTAGGATAAGGTGTGTCAGCACTAACAGCCGTGGGAGATGCTGTATGGAGAGTGTGTGAGCACATTGGGGAGCTTTGCTTGGGTAGGTTGCTCAAAGTTAACCATTTGGACATAGCAGGACCACCTTTCATACAGAAGGTAGTCTGTATCTCAGAGTGATTTTAAAATGTGTAGTTGCTTTCTGTGAGAAGGGTCATCAGGAAAACATTGATTAATGTCTAAAGCTTGAGCAAGGATTTTTTGTAAGCCAGAGAATCCCTGCTATAAGGGAAGGACTGGAAGAGCTTTCTGCAGCTGCCAGAGCTGTCAAAGTGTGTGTGATAAATTGTTCAGTAAATGCACACCAGCTGATCCTGTAGCAACTCACTTGAGCTTTGTGATGGGACTCCCTGAGGATCCCAGGCTTGCTCACAAATCAGCAGAAGCCTCCTTAGGATCTATCCTGCTAACCATAAACTTTGCGCAAAAAGGATCCAAAGCTGGTAGCAAGTTGATTGCTTCCTCTCAAATCAATGGCTCTTTTCAGGCTTATGGGCTAAGAAGGGAAACAAATCTTAATGGTCTCATGAGGGTGTGGTAGAGGTGATAGGGCACAAAGTTATTCTAGTTACTGCAGTCTAGATGTGCAACCTTTTTTCTATTAGAGGGTACTTATTGCCAGAGACTGAAGTGGAAGTCTTTGAAATGCATCTTTGCGGTAACGATGAATGTCATAGGAAATGCCCTGCCTTCCTGGATACTTATGCTGTGGATGACAAGAAGTAGTAGTCCTGGTCAATAAGCTCAAGTGGCAGTTGATCATTTAGCCAGGCTAGAGGGTTAAAGAACCCTTTGGATAACAGTGGAATATAGAAGGAAGATATGATGGATTTTCTTACCTTCTTTTTTCCTTATTTTTTTCCTATTTTATCTTTAATGCAAATTACTGTCTTCCCTGGAAAAGAAGGATAAATTTGGGATAGAAGGCAAAATTGAAGTACAAAAGTTCTCATAATTAAGTAGTTGGATATTAGGAAATACCCCTGTTGCCTCAATTCATTTTTAAATCGTATCACTGAGGAGTTTATGAAGGATTTGCTTTAGGAGGAATAAGTTTCTTAAGAGCAGGCATTAATTTCTGACTTTCACAAGGCAGCGAGAAAAGGTAATAGGAAATAACTAGGAAGAGAATGGTAAATAAATAAAAAGTTTTAATCTGTTCAATATAATTTGAAATGTCAGATTGGGTTCAGTAAACTTTGTTCTGATGTGGTGCTCATAAAAAAAAAAAAGTATTTCCAATTAGTTCAGTGGAAACCAGACTGGATTTTTTTTCCTTATTGTTCGATAGTTAAATTAACTGGAAAATGGAAGGCTGTTTATTTGTCTTCAAAAGTAACTCTTACCAGTTTGGGATACTTAGATAATATGGGGTTTGTATATGAAGATACGATAAAAAATTGAGCTCCTTGTAAGTGGATTCTCATTCTGTTGCTGTTTGATGGTCTTGCTTTATTCATCCGTAGGCACCTGCACCTGGGCTTAGCAGAGATGTTCACATTGTCATTATAGTTGGTGATGGTCTACCAAATTCAGTCTGTGGAGTCTGGAGTGCTAGTACCTGGCCATATGTCAGCAAGATGCGAGGCACTCTGTGATCTAAGTGTGATTTCTGCTGTCCAAATTCAGATTCTTCACTCAAACTCGTTTCAGGGGGGAAAAACAGAAAGCTGTTTGGGGATAGACAGGGCAGGATGGGATTCAGCTCTAGGTTTAATTTCCATGTCATACATGAGATGGCTATTGTACCTCATTCACGTGTAGTAATAAAATTCCTCTGCATTTTATTAAACAATCACTAAATATTAATCTGGTCTGTTCACTCATAATAAATAATCTTGCCTAAAGCATGAGAAAGTTGTGTTTTAATTGACAGTAACAGAAATACTGTATGCATTAATTGCTGTAGCTCATTTCATAAAATACAATTCTCATAAGACCCAGCCTAAGTAGTTATATATTACATAGCTACCGAGGATTTGAAGTTTCTGGACTAGTCAAACATAATACTTCTACATTAGTGTCTTATGTGCTATTTAGAGTCCATCTTTTTGTTGAAAACAAGTATGCCAAAAAGTCAACTTTACAGATTTTTTTTTTGTTTGTTTGTT
Source organism: Pseudopipra pipra (assembly GCF_036250125.1). Lineage (NCBI taxonomy): Eukaryota > Metazoa > Chordata > Aves > Passeriformes > Pipridae > Pseudopipra > Pseudopipra pipra. Next base: position 68,419,051 of record NC_087550.1, on the reverse strand, counting down.
TGTTTTTAATATTGAACTTGATTGTAGCTTAGGTAGCTGTGGCATTATCTTTCAGAATGGCAGAGTCCTTGCTGTTTCTATCAAGGTTAAAGAACTATTGCTGTGCATGAGGGTTGTGTAACACTCCTTGAATTCAAACACCTAATCATTTCAATCATTGAAGGCACACAACAGATATTCCAGCTTGGTAGTATAATACCTTTGAAAAGAGTTTGTGGAAGAAGGAGGGATAGTTCTTATGTATTCAAAAATCTGAAGTGTTAACGTCTAGGAGTTGTGGACGTGCACTGTGAGACAAGCTAATGGAGATGTGTTAGGTGTCCTGCTGGGGATACAGCTCCATCTTGTTGCTCTTGTAAAGTTCAGCTGTGAAGTCAGCAATTTGGCTTCAGAGGCAGTATCTAAGCTAGGGAAATGTTGTCTGGTGTTGTCAGTGTTCTTAAATAGCAGATGGTGTTCAATGACATGCTGCAAAGTGTAAATAGGAACAGGTTGAACTTAAACACAGTAAATTGGTATAGCATTGGTGATAATAATGTAGTATTAATGTGAAACATTTGGCTTAATGCTCTAGTGACTGTAACTGATGAAATGCTGCAATGTGTGTATGGCTAAGAGGGAACAGAAAGGAGGGATTGAACTTGTGAAGCAAAGTGCTCTTCACCATGCCTGAAATAATGCTGTGTTAGCATTCATGTAATACAGCTTCTCATTCAGAAATGGGAAAAGTCCAGATTGCTGCTGAACAAACAGTCGTGCCATTTCATGAGTTACAGACTTTCTTGTTTTGACCCATTTCCTTCTGTTTAAAAGAGATAAGAAAGATGTATTATAATATGCTGGATAACTCAAAAGATTCGGCTAGGCCTTCAACATTTCCTGGAAAATGAACATGAAATTGTCCAGTGAGAGGGAGCAGAAGTAAGAGGGAATGGAAAAACACACGAATAAAATGCACAATAGGAATTTATTTCATACAAAGCAATTTACTGAGTTCTTTGTTTTAAACAGTCTTATAGTTTTCTGGCTTATTCTATGTCCTCAGGTGGTTGCTGAGCAAGAAACAGTGTGTTATGCCAGCTGTAGCTGTTTACTGTGTACACACTCGTGTGTGTATTGGCCAGCTGAGGAGAACAGATGCCCTCAGTACATGCTTGTCAGTTCTGCTCTGTGTGGGTGTCTGTGCTTTACATATCCACTTGCTCACTTTCTCTTCTCTACTCTCCACTTGTCTTTCCCCAAGAAAGGTTGACCTTAAGGTAGATAGTAGTCAAATTTGGTGGAAGACATGAGCCTTAGGTGCTTATGAGAATGGAGAAGACAAGAAGGAACTGATGATATAATTTCAAAAGCCTTTTCTTTTAGCCAGGAGATGAGGCTCAGAGGGTTCCTGTAGCTGGTCCTTGGTATTTCACAAGGGACCTGTGATTATTCCATCCAGTCTCATGGCCTGGGCATGCAACTCTTTCATTGTGAGAAGCCTGCCACCACACTGTGATCCCATGCAAAGGCAGATTGGGCAGAACTGGGAAGTTCTGTTTTGCCCTGAGAGGTTTAAATATCTGAAGAGAGGAATGAAATTTAAGTGCTGCACATTAGGTAGCTTCTAGCGAAAGAAGGCCACTGAATGTACGTTTGCTCTATCTGTGCTTGAGGGTGTAATTTCTCAGTATTATCCTTCCATTCCTCGTGATGCTGGGGATGAAATACAACTGCCTGTGCATGGGCAGCATTCTGTATATGCCTGGCTGTCCCCCCAAAAATGACTTCAACTACCTGTTAGCAGTAACTGGGACAAACACTTACCTCTGTGATTGACTAGACTTGTCTAAGACCAAAACTAAGACAGGCAATGTGGAATTCCAATCTGAGTTCTGTTTCCAAAGATGAGTTTTGTGCAAAAAGGAAAAAAGTTGAGCATTGTTACGTTCTGTTACACTGCACCTTTATTTTGATGGTTTCATTCTGTGAAATTATAAATTACAATACTTTGTAAGCAGAAATCAGCCCTGCTTCTTGTGCTGAAATTTAATAGTAATTGAAGGGTATATGGAAAGTATTAAAGTTGAGGAAATTCAATTCTTCAGGAGAAAACATGAAGGATTTGCATTCATTCTGCAAATTCCATTCAGAAAATGGGAAAACCAACCCCAAAGAAACGTTAAGCAAGTATTGGATCCCTTATTTCTTCTTAGGCTGTCTCTGCCATTGTCGTGGCGTCCTTTGTCATCTTAGGCTTTCAAAGTAAATGCAAGGCTTAAATACAGGGTATAATTTGATTGATTTTGTATACACTATGCAAGCAGCAACCATCCAAAAATGTTTGACCCCTCAGCCAGTGCTCATTCAGACTTGTGGGTGTGCAGAGGCTTTACTGAGCAGCTGCTGATTAAATCCAAGCTGAGTACATAAAACCTGAAATAGTCTGTTTCTGTGCTACTTGTAGTAGGGCTCAGGACAGATGTTCATGTCCCAGTGGAAAGGTACAGCTACCTCAGCACACGCTGTTTTGTCAGGAAAGTGCAGTATGTGTTTTGTTAGATAGCACAGGGTGTAGTTCAGATAAGCAGTGAAAGGATATAAATACAGCTTTGTTCTTTATGTGATGAAGGGACCTGTTGTATTATAAAGAGCATCTTCCCTGCCTCTATTCGGTTAATTAAATATTTTTAAATTATCTGGGAACTTAAGAGTTCTGAAACTCCAGTTTAGCTAGTTTATGAGCAACATGTGCTGGGTAGAATTTCATAGCCTCATAGAGTCTCATTTTCTCTTTGTATTCAAGGAAAGTGCTCATAAAGCCTGTGAAAGTGCTGGGTAAAGCTGGGGTGGCAAAACGTGATGGTTTTTGTAAATGAGTGTTTGGAAGTACATTCTTATCTTCTGTGGGTGTAAGCATCCAACCAAGCCTTATAGAAATATAATGATGTCTGCAGTCCTATTTGTATGCAGCTATAAGGATAAATCATAGAATCATTAAGGTTGGAAAAGACCTCTGAGATCATTGAGTCCAACTATTAACATAACACTGCCAGGTTTTGTTGTAGTATCTTAGAATACTGAGGAGATGCTGCCAGGGAAGCTTTTCACCATCTCAATTCTGAGATGAATCTCTTCCTTCCCAGCTGCATGTATGAACCCTTCTAAGAACCATCTGTTGAGGGAGGTTCCCCTTCCAGTAGGAGTAATTCTTATTGTAAATTTGAGGCTTTCTAACCATGCTGCATATAATAATGGGGTAAGAAACATTTAGGATGTTTCTTACCCCATAAGAAGGATATCCACTATAGTTTTGATAAATGCTTGGGATTTTCAGAGTTGACAGCTAGTGTGAGTTTGTTTTTAGCAGCTTACTCTTTCATCTCTTCCCACAACCAATTTCATGCCTTAAACTACCAGGCCTTGCTCTAAAGGGAAAACTCTGCTTGGTTTGAAAGGGCCAATACTATTTCAGCAAGTATGTGCTTTTTGTGCTTAGACTTGTATTGCTAAGCTGTTAGCTGCATGAACCAGGATTTCAGCTTCTAGGTAGATTCCTTCTGAGAACCACAGAATCTAAAGAGCTGTATTCTTCCACATTTTTACATCATAAGTGATCTGTAAAAGTTTAATTATCATATACTCCATTCTTACTGGAATATTTGGTCCCAGGGTTTGACACCTCCTATAGCAGCAGTCTGTTTTTCTCACCCTAAAAGGCATGGTAAATCAAAACCATGGAAAAAACAACACTCAGAAGAACATGAGTAAAAAACAGGGGGCTAGTGCTTCCTCCATCAAGGATCTACTTCTGTTGTTCACAGCTTTTTTTTCATGCAAAGAATCTCGGTAGTTCTGAAGTGGGTGCATGAGAAGTATAAAGCAAATAGATGTGCTCTTTTTAAATCCTTCCAAATACATAAATATTATTCCAAATACCTGCATGACTTTCTTGCAGGATGAAACTGTAGAGTATTCCATAAGCTGAGCAAAATGATGCAGGTTTTTTTCCTTAGAAGAATAAATGACAGCTATTGGACTGAAAATTTATAGACTATAAAGTAAGATGTAATATAAAGTTTGGGGGAAATCATAATTTCTGAGTGGCAGGTGTGCATCCCCTAGGTTTTATTGAGGTGGGACTATTTGTGAAGCCTGTGCATCGTAAATGGTTCTTATCTGCTTGGGAATTCACAGCAAGCAGTCGGTGTAGCTGTATATTAACAATACAGGATTATTGACAAAAGTTGCCTGCAAAGATGACCTTGCCTTGTGTATTTCTGGTAAATGATTCTTATGGTCAAATATGTATTATAGACATGTGACCTCAATTTGATATTAATTTCCTGCATCTGTTCTTAGATACAGAAAAAACTAATAAAATATTAGCATTGCCAGTTATTCTTCACCAGTGTCCATATCTTACACTATGTGGATACTTGCCATTGGAAATAAACCCTTTGTGTCCTAAACCTTGTATTTCACTTTCATGTCACTTAAGAACACAGTATAATATCAGGATGTTACTACATGCCGTGTATCTGTTCTTACCTAATGCGTCTCTTTGAAGTGCTGCCTTAAGATTATCCTCCTACTTACCAATTTATCCACTTAAACCAGTGTCTGATTTCCAGAAGTGACAACTTTTGACACTTCAGATATTTTTTTTTCTCAAAAAAATATTACTCTTTGGTTGTACCTAAAATTTTCAGACCTGTCAATCCAGCAACTTATAACAGACTTTGTTCTGTGTCTCCATAATGAACTGAATTTATATGTAAGTCTGTTTTATTTTTTCTTTTTCTTCTTTGGTTAAGTCTTATTTTGTTACGTCCCTAACATTGATTGAGTTCTAATTGGTGCTAGAAGTGCTTTCCTCTTGTATTCTTAATACAAAAAAAGGGCACAGATTTCAAATTTGCCGTTTGGTAGCAATTTTTTACCATATGCTGTTGAGGCTTACAAATTCCTTGCAGCAACTCCACTTCATGTGTACTCCTAGAACCCCTGTCTGCTATGGTCAACCTGAGAGCAGGCATCGTCTAAATAAATTGGGCTAACAATGATCATGAAGCTGCTACTAATGGAAACAAATACAGTTTCTCAAGTGTTACATACTGGTAGCAATTCCAGATTGTTTAATTGCAAGTGTGATGCATCTTTGAAGGAGTCAAACAGACTGAACTAGGATTGTGATGAGCGTAAGGACCTTGGCATAAAATGGGTCCTTTCATACTTTGTCTTACTGGGGAGAGGAGGCATGTTGAAAAACTAAGATCAAACTCACAACAATGGAAATCTCTGCTCCACACAGCATGAAACAGAGGTAAGCTCTCGTACATAGTAGAGGCAGTAGAAGCTCATATCTCCTCATAGGCTTTTCAGAAGCCTATGAGTACTTTTAGTATGATATTAAATTGAACATCCAAGTCTGAGATAGTCATTCCCAGTGTTCTAATGAGGGAAAACAGGATGTAAAAAGCTTTTTACAGGATGTAGGTTCAAGCATCTGTGGAGGGCGGCCTCAGTTAGGCAAGTTGCAACACTGCAGAAGGCTGCTCTCAGTTGCCACTTGGAAATTATGTACATATCAAGTACTGGATTTGGGAGCAAACATGACTGTTCTTACATTTTTCTATTACTTACAATTTTGTCATTGTTTACTCCAATGCTTAATAAGCCTCTCATAGAGGTCTCTCCCACTTAAAAAAATAAACAAAAGCCCAAACAAAAAACGATTTATACCCTGGTCGACATGGCTTCTGTTTATGAAAAAATACAGACATGTTAATATATTCAGTTTTATTTCTGTTTACGTAAATCACTATGAACTAAACTCCATTTTGGTCTATGAATTCCATTTGTTTTCTCAAATGGATTGTGTGTTTTTCAGATTGTGCTGATTTTAGCTGACTGTCCGTATTAATTTCTGAATAAATTCTAATAAAATTCACTTGATAAAGTATGAATCTGCCAAACCTGCTTCATTGTATCATAATTCTGTTTTGAAGTTCCCTGATTTATACAAGATGTTTTTATGAGAGCAAAAACACAACAATGAACCAATTTGTGCCCTATGCTAGATTCAAGTTCCTGAGAGCTCTTGAACAAACAGAAACTACAGCACTTGGGACTATGCCAGATGGTTTAAAAATTCCTTAGAAGAATAATAAATCTAACTAGTGTTGTATATTTCTGTCACATTTGGGATAACCCTTGAATTTGAGATTTCTGTTGTTCCTCCTTGAAGTTTACCAGTATCTACTGTATAGAAATGTATGGAATTGTTTTGGAAGCCCTTGTGGGTGTCAAAGCTGAAAGGGGAAGGCATACTTGTAAATCCCACCACAGAAGGGTCTGAGGCTTGGTGAGTTAAGCATAACTTGCCTTCCAAGATATGATGCTGGAAAGCACAGAAGAGCTAGATTATCAAATATGCTTGCTTTTACGCTTGTTTTGCAAAACAAGTTTCAGCCTTGACTTCAGTGAGAACAGGACATCCAGACATGACCAAGAATAAATTCCTAACATAGATAATTCCCAGATCAACTAAGGCACCCCAGGGGAGGGAGAGTTGATGGGCAAGAGGAATGAAGTCCACTCCTCAGGGGAGCTTATTTTCCTATTTCCTTTAATAGTTACATGTTCACTGCTAACTCTTATCAGCAAACCAATCTTCAGTTGCAAGGAGAAATATTTCATAATCTGGGGTATTGGAAGTAAAGATAACTTCAGCTGTAGAATGACAAAATTATGAGTAAACTGAGTTTTAAGTTCCTTAGTCCTGAGAAGTCTGTCATCTTTTATGAAGAAGAACAACTCACATACTTACTTCTGGAACTTGAAGTTATTTGAAGCTGTCTCTTTGATTGCAGCTAAGCATGACTAGTAATACCTTAGGTGAAAGTATTTAGGAAAAACTCCTGTGGTAAGCTGAAGTGAATGAGATTTATATTATCCTTTCAAATAACTTATTTAACTGTCATGAGAACACTCTTGTGTCAGTGGCAAAATCACTCTTCCCTTCTCATCCCTAACCCTTGCCCATCAGTCCATAAATGGGAGTTTAATTTCCATGCCAGACAGGAGCCACATGATGGGATTTGCCATGTTATATCTAAGCATACTTTTGCCAAGCCCTAGACATTAGGACTCTGCTGCCCTTCTCCTTTATATACCTCTCTGCAGCTGGACAGGGGTGAGAAAATATGACAAAAGGCTCATGAGCTGAGGTAAGGACAGGAGAGGTCACTCAGCAATTACCATCATGGGGCAAAACAGACTTGACTTGGGGAAATCAGTTTAATTTAATATCAATCAAATCAAAATAGGATAATGAGAAATAAACCCAAATCTGAAAATACTTTCTCCTCCACTCCCCTTCTTCTTGGACTGAATTTACTCCCAATTTTCTCTACCTCCTTCCCCCTCAGCAGCGCAGGGGGACAGGGAATGGGGGTTGTGGTCAGTTCATCACACATTACGTATGCCACTCCTTCCACCTCAGGGGCAGGACTTCTCACACTCTTCTGGTCCAGTGTGAGGTCCCTTACACAGGACACAGCCCTCCATAAACACTTTCTACGTGAGCCTTTTCCACAGGCTGTGGTTCTTCACAAACTGCTCCAATGTGGGCCCCTGCCACAGGGTGCAGTCCTTCAGGAGCTGACTGCTCCAGCATGGGTCCTTTGCTGAAGTCCTGCCAGCAAACCTGCTCCAGCATGGGCTCTGTTCTCCATGGGTCTACAGACCCTGCCAGGAACCTGCTCCACCGTGGGCTTCCCACAGGGTCACAGCCTCTTTTGGGCGTTCACCTGCTCCAAGTGCATACCTGATATATATGCAAATGTTGCCTAAAAAAATGAGCAGAGCCTCCCCATGTACTCTCAGAAACAACTCCTTCCCATACATCTTGACTCTGTATTCATCATCTACGTGTTTGCTTACTTACACAGTAATTAAGTGCTTATATGCTCCCTTTCCCCTACAGTTCTATAGGACCCATATTCATAACCAAAACAAAATGCTCTCACAGGCTTTTTGGGAATATGCGTAAATAGTCTCATGGGTCTTTATCAAGAACTCAGCTTACTCTTCATATATGGTGTCACTTTACTATTGGTGTCACTATTGGTGTTGTCTTATGAAGCTGTATCTCTGAGAAGACCTTACTGTCTGTCTACTTCATTGACTCATTTATCTCAAAGCTTTCTGGGAAAACATTTCTGTTTTTGTTGTCCCTAGGTCTTGTGGGTTGGGGTTTTTTTTGTTTTATTATTAGTAGTAACAGCAAGTCTGTAACTCTTTTGGAATTTCTCTGTGTGAAAAAGAGGACCATGTACTTATTTACTTTCAGCTATTAAATTTGAAATACTTGCCCATTCAGCTGTGTCTGTGTGGATTTACTTTTGAACACCATAGCTATCTAATTATTTAATTCTTTTCACAGCTACCATGAGCAGCTGATGAAATCATAGCATTTTAAACAGTTAGTGATTGACAAGATTAGACTTATGTGACTCCCAGTGAGAGTAGTGCTTGGTGTTTTGAGCTGTGCTAACTCTGCCTTCAGACATGATATTCATTATTCCTCTGACTCCCAGGCAAAGTGGTGATTCAAGACTTCAGTGCTGGTGGAAGTCTAGTTAAGTGGAAGTTCCCTGCTCTGCCCAGCACCTCGTTTCAAAGCAGTTGGGAATTCAGCACGTGAATGAGTACGCCTTTGAAATCCTCTCTTGCCATGTTTATGCTAGGGTTTTTTGCTGGCTGGGAAAAGTGAATTGTATTATTAATTGTTTAGGCCTTTGATACAGTTACAAGTTGCTCCAGTTACAAGTTGCTCCTGTGAACTGTGAGATTACTAGACTAGCTGGAACATGTACAAGTGTGTATTTCCGAAGTACTAGAAAACTAGTGAACATTACTTGGCAGGTATGGAGAAGCTCCTAAAATGCTATTAGGTTGCAGTCCATTTTCTTTGTACTCCGTGCTCACTGTCTGATAAATCATGTGCATTTGTCTTTCACGGTTTTGTAGCGAATGTTGTTTTGAGAGAAGGAGCCTTGAACCCAGTAGTAACATTTTTTCTGTCTCTGCTGCAGTATCACCTGCTGTTCGACACTGGTTTTGGTATCCACCTCTCTGTAAGCAGAGCCTTTTTTAAGGACAGTTTGTAGTCTGAAACTTCTCAATACTGCGATTGAGAGTTTATGGGAACACATCAAATAGGAAAAGACCTAACTCCTTAGTTGCATGTCATTGAGGAACTTCTAACCTCATTAAGGGGGTTAGAAGTTATTTCAGTGACTGACCTGCCAGATCTCTTAGACTGAACAGCGTCTGTAATTTTTCCCATCTCCTGGTGACAGTGCTGAATTACTTAACACTTACTGTCTTCTCCTTCAGTAATAGCAGAAGAAGGTGGTTATTGTTGCAAATGAGTTCTAAAAGTGGTGTCATCCATGGATATCATGGTGTATTTCAACCAAACCTGGGTTGATACTCACTTTAGGAGTTATCATGATCTGCCATATAGGAGTCTTGAAACCTTGATCTCTTGACTAGGGAAAAACAGACTTTCCAAAGTGTGTTCATTTCACAGTAAATCAAAATGTTAGTTAATATTTTTAAATTAAAATCTTGAGAACTTCTACCTGAAACTACTGAATAAAAAATTGCCACTTTCTTAAGTATGGTGCATAGAGCATTTATTTCAGTCTTAGCTTTTTAAATCTGTTAAAATGAATTTCATGGTCTTCTGATCTGTATTTGAGAAGTGGATAGTGGCCATAAATGGGCAAAATACTTCAATGAGCTCTCCCAACTTTTTTTTTTCCCCCTAAAAGGAAATGAATGCAGAGAATGTATTAATTGTTTGGGACTGTCCACGTGACAGCCTTATCTTCTCAGGCAAGCCCTTTTAAAAATAGGATATGTGTTAAACATGATGGAATTCTTAAAAACATCTTTAACAAACCCCTTACTAGAAAATTAACTGCAAAATTAAGTTAAAATGCAGTTTTCAGGAGAAAATTCCTAGTTTAGATCTGAATTTGTGCTTTTATTGTTTGGAAAAACTGGGATTAAAACAGTTTGAAAGAAGAAATGATGTTACAAGCAAGCTGTACTTTGCTAAATCTTTTAGTGGGAGTTACGTCCCAAGCTTGGAAACAAACTTGCATATGCTCTAAGTATAAAACTGGTAGGTGAATTGAGATTTACTAATCTACATGTTCAAAGAGCGTAAGGATCGTTATGAGACCTCTGTACTGACACTTCTATGGGTTGCAGAGTATTCAAGCAGAGTGAATAGGAACTGTATCTGAAAGGTGGAAAAGCGTCAGCCTGATGGCTGACCTAAACATAGGAGCAAAATATTGAATGCAAGAACCTTCCTTACTTAAAGCAATGCTCTTGTTGGGCTGTGCTGTCACTCCATCATTGAAGTTCTTTGATACCCCACTGTAGAGTGCTTGCATAGAAGTATAAAAAAAGGGATCGATTGTCTGCTCGGGCATCTAAAACAGTCTTGTAACTCTTAGACATTCTTTCCTCTTAAGTAACTTGATCCACTTTCTATCATTATACTACTTATTTGAATTTGGATACTTGACAAAGCAGTATCTTGTGTGCGTGTGTAGCACACAGAACGTGTTAGGTGATCCACAAACTTCCAGTAGCAAATTAGATAATGTGATGGTTTGCTAAGCAAAAGCCATGCAACTGTAGTACTTTTTGCTGTTTGTTGACTATCAAAACTAAATAGTGTAAGTAACTCTTGCGTTGATCTTGAATAAGAATTACTTTGAAAAGTAAATTTTATTGTATTTTAGCTTACCTGTCTAAAAATATATCTCTCTTTAGGGTGGTTTAGTGGTGGTCTTCAGCTTTGCCTTCAGCAGGAGTGTGCGATCTCACCGATATATGGTCTGAGGTTGAATGTCATAGTAAAATACATGCATTGTCCTGTAGCAGTTCTTCAGAAACAAACCTGACTGGGTCCTGACCAGTCACCTGGAAAAAAAATAGGCCAGGCAAATAGGAGGAAGACTCTGTCTCCTGAAAACTGAACTTTACTATATACAGTCCTTTAATGGATGTTCTCCATGTGTTTTCTGATGCTGTAAGCTTTGGCTACACTCATGAACCTGTAGGGAATAGCAGAAATGTGAAAGCACTAGCTGCCAGGGGTGACAGTCAGCTTGAAGCTCCAAAATCTGCTTTCACTGAATCTTTCTTTGCCAGCCTCTGTGTTCCAGCTTTCCTGCTACTGGGCTTGTGTTGTGTTAGCCCAGACATGCAGCAGAATGAATTGGAGTTGGTGGCAGATGCTTATTATTGCCTGCTGAGAACCTGACTTTGTGTTTTCTAAACTGTATTTTTAGACTGTACACTAAGTGCAGATGGATTATAGAAGTGCTTAGTAATTTGGCTGTTATTCTTTTCCTTTTGTGATAGCATTTCTCTTGGCTATGAATCCTCCTTATTTTTGTAAAACAGAAGATGGTATTCCTTCAGCAAAGTCAGCTGATGGAGACAAATTCTTCTGTTCTAGTTTCTAAATATCTGTAGCATAAATAAAGCCAACAAATTTCTTGTATGACTGCATAAGTTGAGTCACTCTGAGCTGGTCTTTTATCACTTTATCAGAAAGATGCATTTTTAATGGTGAAAACTGTCCAGTGGACAGCTATCAGCAGAGTGGGAAGCAGCAGAATGCAGTAGTTTTAGCAGTATAAAAGGTATGAATTATCAGCACCGTACTAACTGTATGGCAGTAAAAACATTTACAGCAGTTAAGGAAAAACAATTTTTTCTCTCTCCCACCCTTCTTTCTAGTTGAGAATAGTTACTGATATCTGTACTTTGGGTACTTTGGCTGACATTGGACTGTGTTTTTATGTAAGATAAGAACTTTGCCTTGGTATCGAATGCCTGGTACATAGCAGGATGTGATATGTGGCTTACTTTGTCTCTGTTCATGTGTCTGCTGTGACTGGGTTCTCCTATCTTGTGGATATGCAAGTTAACACTAACTGAAAGGACAGTCATGTCCAATTGCTCCTAATTTTTTCTCACATTGTGCTGGTTTCTAATTGATAGATGTCAAACTCCCAGTAATTAGCACGGGGTGTTGATTTCTGGATGGTATCCTGTTTCTCTTTTGTTTGTGTTTAAGTATACACAGCTTGATCATGAGTGGGAAGCATTATTCAAATCCAAGGCAGTGCGGGTGCTTCCAGCCCCAAGTCAGGAAATATTTGGCTTTTGAAAAATAACGGCTACTGTGCAGAGCTCTGGCTGAGCTGTGATATCATGAAACGAGCCTGAGGAAATGCTGTGAATGTGCTGCCAACCCTTTGTGAGAGGAGGGATCTTTCTGTGCTCACTTATCCCAGGAATCTGTTCCTCAGTCCTTGTGTTTATGACGCTAACGTTCAGTGACAGTTCTGCTTGGACATGCCTCTGCTCCTGAACTGGATCTCACACCAGAAGGTACTGACTGCTCCTAAGGTGCGTGTGTGAAGTTCATTCATCTTGCATCTCTTTGTACGATGGGACAGGTCTGACAATGCACCTTGTGTGGTGATGGAGTGAGAAAATAATTGCCTTGCTAGAACTGCTATCATTAAGTAGCCAGATACTTAGGCATGTTTGTTAGATTAGTACTTCACAGACGTACTAATGTTTACAAGCCTTGTGGTATGAAGAGGGGCTTTGCTTTGTTAATAAATTCCAGACTGAAATTTTCCATGTGGAAGCTAGAAATAAATTAGGAAGAGCTGCAGCTTCTCTACACAATGAAATTCAGTCCAGCTGTGGAAATAATGATATACAGCTAGTGAATTTTGTTCTTCTTCTCAATATTCATCATATTCAAGTTCTAAGTTTGGATTAAAATTGAAAGTAGTGATCAGTAGTTACTGAAGGATGCACTTGAAAGTTACCCCTCCAGAAAAAAGAGGATCCCCACCTTTGTTCATTGGAGGCTCTTGTAAATTGAAAGGGAATGTTTTTGTGGGGTTTTTTTGAATGCTTCAACTTCTGTCACTGCTATTCAAGAAAGCATGAAGTGTCACCATGGAGATGCTCTGCCTATTCTGGAGTTGTGACAAATTGTTCTAGTGTTGTGCTGCAGCATGCATGAGTGGGTTCAGTAGCCTCTTTGTTTTGCAACTTCAAGATACTGATGATAAACATCTTTTAACCGAAGATTTTTTTTGGATTTTAGAGGTTGAAGTTGGAATTAATTGTAACAAAATCCTATTTAAATGTCATGAGAAGAATTTGGTGTTATTTTTCTGTAGTCCTCTCTTTTGTTTTAATCCTCACTTTGGTCAGATGAAAGAGCTTGCATTAGTTGCATCAGTTAAAATGATGTTTCCAATGTGAAAATAATATTCTGCTTAGAACACAGTGAAGTGTCTTGATATGTAGCAGAATAGTTCTTGGCAGTACTAATCACGTGCCCTTTGGGGAACGTACTAGTAATGCACGAGGCAGGTGTTTGCACTCCTTTATGTATTGACCCTGTTACAGGTCTGTCACAAGGGATAGAATGAGATGTAGCCCATGAACTGCAGAGCTGAAATTAGCATGTCTAGAGTACTAATATATCTGTCTTCTAGCCTATATCTGTCTAGGATTGGAGGCTATGACCTTATTCTACACTAGCTGGCCAAATGGGCGATGTGCTGCAGTAAGGTCTCAAACCAAGGTCATAGGGTGAGGTGTGTGGTGCAAATAGATGAGTCTGGGGACTGTCTGGCTAGAATTGATGCCCTCATTAGTTTCAGCTTACCAAAACTCTACTGCCTGTAGTAAACAGAGTTTGTGACAGTGTAACACCAGTCATACTTTACTTTTTACATTGTTTATTCAGAGCTGTGATTATAATTGTAGGTGATGCAGAACTTGCCCAGTGCCATCTGCTCTGTTTTTAGTACAGCTAACTTTTAGTTGTTGAATTGCCATGTATTGAATCAGATCTAATTGGATGAAGAGTGATTCATACAGTCTTAGGCTACTCAAATATGAATAACAAATTTAATTTGCGTTCTTAAATGTGGGGTTTTTTTCTTTAATTAGTCTTATTAGATTGATCGTATTTCCCTGGAGTGAAATATTGCCTCTTTAGTGACATTATGGAGCTCTTATTACTTGCCTCTTTTTTTTTGGTAGTAGGGTTTTTTGTTTGTTTTTTCTTCTCAACCAAGTTTTAGAGTGTTCTTTACACTGAGGAGCTGAACTAGTATCACAGGTCTGGTTTTGTATTTATGGTACCCACTGTCCGTCCTTGTCTTTTTGACCTCTAGCATTTGGGGGGGGTTGTTTGGTACAGGCCCTGAAGAAGGATCTCGGCTCCTCTGAGTTCTCTTGGCTCTATTCAGAGATTGAGTTGTTACTTATGAGCACTGTTTCAATGGTCTTAAAGTACACGTGCTGCTACGTTCTCCTGACAGGCATGTATGCTCTTGACAACATCCTGGAGGGGAAGAAAGCTCATCTGAAGCTCTCACATCCATTTTGTTTGGTTTCAATTTATTAATACCTGAGAAGGTTTAGTGTGCCTGTTACTGTTTAAGCATGAGGTCACTATTATATTAGAGAAAGCTTTGTGTGCTGTTCCAACATATTTGAGTAAGCATGTTGGGTGGGGGATAACTACCTTGTTCTGCTTCTTGTAATGATCTGCTACTCCTCAACAGCTTAGGGAAACTTCATGAATAAAACCTATAGTAATGGCCTACATTATGTTTCTGCTTTTGAGAACTTCTGTCTCAGCACTGCCCTATCAGCTCCTACTTTTCTGGTCTGGGAAGCCCTCTGCAACTGCCTTTGGGACATAGTCATTTTCTCTTCTGTTTAGCAATATTTGGAAAAAGGTGATAGGCCCCTAGACCATGGGATATGAGAGAAGCAGAGCAGGGGAGAATTAAGTCTTCTTGCACTGTTCCAGCAGTAGCACCACTGGGTTTCTTCAGGCTGAAATTGTGCCTCTCTCACCCAGAAAATACACTACTTAGCCCCCTCTAATCTAGTCTTCCTTCTTGACATAACAAAAAAATTCTGTGTGTTAAATAGATTAATTGCTAAAATATTTTAAGGATTTAATTTTCTTTATGTTCAGGTGAATGCTGAAAACCCATGCAATGACTCATTTAACCTTTTTATTTTGTTCTGCTAAAAAACCTGGTAGTAGATGTCCAAAAAGATCTGCAATGGCCCTGTGTGTCAGGAGTAAGAGTCCAATTTCTCTCCTTTGGCTGCTTAATTTCATGAGACTGCTGCAGGGAAATACTAGAATTTGGAAACACATTAATAGGTTTTGACTGTTTCAGGAGTCTGTCTTCTTAATATTCCTAAACTGATTTCTAAGCGTAGTTAAGCATTTTCATCCAGGTAATCCAGTATTTTGAAAGCTCTGTTCTGCTTATGATGTTGTCTAACTTTGCCCTGCAATTTTGCCATTAACAAATAAGTTAATATCCAAATCCAAAAAAGTTACACAACTTCGATGGTGAAACTTTTCTGACTTTTCTTGATATACAGAGGAACAAAATGTCAAAACCCAATGATACATGCCAAAGAAATATGTAAAAAGTCATATTGGGATGATTACTATGCTGATAATAGTGTAACTTTTCCTGTATCTTGCATTTCAGGAAAATACAGGTGAAAACTCTTCATTAGACTCCACTTGATTGCAGTTATGGGTTTTGCTCAAAGTCAATATTTTAAATGAAAATATTTTCATGTGATCAGGTATATCTCAGATAGCTGTAATTCTTTGTTCTTGATAAGGAAGTGTCATTCTGGAAGTGAAGAGAGTCAGGTCTAACAGTAGAAGCTGGCACATTGTCAATCCTTGGGTACATTGTCATCAGTATACAGTTACTCCTGTACACTAAAGACCAGCAAAATCCATGTGTATGACTAATAGCCAGGCAGTGTTAGTATCTGTCTTGCATGTTATCCTCAAAGCTGTTTTTCACACCATCTAGAGTATCCAAGAAAGAACCAACAAGCATCTGGAACTGGTTCTGGGCTGTCTGACAGATATTAGTTATCAATTGTGAAATCCCTGTATTAGCTTATTTTCCTCTTCAGCTGTATATAGAAGTATTCATAACTACAGAGATTAAATGGGTCTTAAAATTTTCTCCTTGATTTTTCACTTTAGTTCTGTGTATAGGTCAAAAAATAGAAAAAAAGTGAATACTGATGAGGGAGCACTCTAAATAGCCTGTAAAAAAATTCAGTTAAACAAAGCAGGGAATAAGGATTGTTTGGACTGTATGAGCTGAAATCCCTGCTCTAATGCTAGGATCCATGTATGCATAAGTGAAAATACTATGTGATGCAAAAGCTATACAAGGAACAGGGATTCTGAAACAATAATTGTGACTTAAATATGAATGTCTGAAGAGTGCACACAATCTGGAAAAGATAGAAGTAAAACCAAGTGATAAACAGCAGGATGGATGGTGGTTTTTTTCTGAATAGAAATGCAGTTACTTAAAACTCTGTGTGTGTATTTGTGGTGGAGATCTCTGACAGAGTAGGGAATGGATGGGTATTTCTGTTGTGGTACAATTGGTAGTGTGTTATCCCCAGCTATTTGGAGATTTGCTGGAGGAGGAGAGACGGGGAAGGATGTGTTAGGAGGCTAGTGGGTATTTTTAGAAAGACTTAAGAATTTCCAGTCTTTTTTCTTAGAAGTGATGAGCAAGAGGCTCAGTACACTTTTTAAAAAATTCAAATTGCCAATTAAACAGCTGACAATGTTTAGTTGATCGTATGTAGAATTTATGCATTTTTAATAGAATTATCATTTTTCACTGTACTTTGAATAGAAATATATGTGAAATGCCCTTTAACAGGTTCTGGATTCTTAAAAGGGAAATGTTAGACAACTAGTTTGCGAATGTTTTTATAATAGAAAACTAAGAAATTTTAACTCTAGAGCTTCTCTGAGCACAGGCCACAGAAAGAATAAGAGACCCATCAGTGGAAAAAGAGCTGCATCTTGGAATACGAACAGGCATGTATAAAGTGAGAATTGTTCGTGTCCAGCTGAGCTGGCATGGCTGGGAGAAAGCACACCTTGGGTGATGGTTAAGCAGCCTGCTAGTGAGAATGAGTGAAGAATGGTTACCCTCTAGTGTCGGTGTCATATCAAGACTTAACTTTTAGGCTTACTGAAAACTGAGATGATGATGACATCTATAGGGATAAAAGCCAAACAGTCAGTAGACCTTAGGGTAATTGAACTTCATTTTGCAATAAATGAACTGGAAGCAGATTTGAGCTGAATGCCCAAGGGGTGAGGAGTGTGTAATAGGAGATGGGGATTAAGGCGAGGTAATTTTCCACTGTGACTTGCAAAAGTGCTGGTATCAAGGCTTCAACTGGTATCATGTGACTGAAAGAAAGAGATACTGTTGGGAGCATGGATTATTTATTAAGGTGAGACTTCAAAGTTATCTTTTTTTAATAGAAAAATTCTTTGAAAGATATCAAATATTATAGATATGGTGGGAAGCTGTATAGAATACAAAAGCTGTTGATTGATTATATTGGACTAGGTGAATGTTGAGAACCGATTTCTCTTGGAAAGAAAATGTATAGATATTCTCTCTTTATCTCATTGTCACTACTAATTTCCCCAGTGCATGTAACATGATGCCTTTCATTATCCTTCCAGAGAAAACCAGACATGGTGGAAAGAGGTTTGGTTAAGAGGAATAGGAACTGTCCAAAGTGCAACTAGTATCACTCTGATCTGCAGTCAGTAGAGTTGGATAAGTCCTAAGTCCTTGTTTTCTTTATTGAAGTCAAAACAAAAAAAAGAGTGTTTGTATTAAATATGTTGATATTGAAAGCAGACTCCTCCCAAGGTGATAGGGATAAAATGGAGGAACCATGTGTCTTTGAGACTGGGTGATACAGGGCTGAAATTGAGAGTTTCTACTGGACATGCACAGTTTGTCTATACAGGATGTAGCAGGAATCTGTGGGTAAGAATGACAGAGGAGAAGGGAGATTTGGGTGTGCTGCTTAACTGCGTGACTGAGACAGCAGGGAAGTGTGACCTTAAAGTGAACTGTCATAGGGTGGATGGGGTGAGGTTTTTGTAGTAGATAATAAATGATAGCTAATGCAATTGTACATGGTATTTCAGTAAAATTTCCATATTCTTGCTACCTGTATTCCAAAGCTGTCAGTTGAAACTGATGGATATTGCTGGTCTCTTTTTCCCAAAACTTTTTCCACAACAGAACAGTGATGGCCCTATCCAAAATACATCAGTAAAACATGCCGATGTGGGCAGAGGACCACAGAAAAGAAAAGGCAATCTCAGTAAAAATAAACAAACAAAAAGATGTGAACATTTGTCTGCAGGCCTTCTGGTAATTTAAAACCTTATGCTGTGAAACAAGTTCCAGAAAAAAATTATTTGCTTTGCTTCCACTGCATAAATTATCTACACAGAATTTAAACTTTACTGGTTTTATATTGTTAGCCAAGAAGATAGGGGCACTCTGCTGAAGAAATAGCTAATGTAAATACTTACTGTAATAAATGTCTGACATATCACTGGCTGTGCTCTCTCATTTGCGGTTACTAAACAGGCCTTTCACACTGTCCACTTAGGTTCCCGATGTCATCAGCAGCATAAGACAAGTCTCCAAAGCCGCACTAAAAGAAGATGCCAAACCAAGTAAGGATAATGAAGATGCCTTCTATGACTCTCAAAAATTTGAGGTCCTTTACTGTGGAAAGGTGACTGTGGCTCACAAGAAAGCTCCCTCCACGCTAATTGATGAATGCATAGAGAAATTCAGCCTTCATGAGCGCCAGCGCCTGAAACTATTAAACGAGCAGCGCAATAATGAGTCAAGTTTGGACTTGCCTCTGTGTGAAGAAAACGTGCCAGCTTCTTCATTGGATAGCCCATTTGAGGAGCTGGACAGCCCAGATAACACTTCAGGGCGTGCTGCAATGTTTACAGTCGGCAGCCAGACCAACTTGACCAACCTGGCCAGCACTCGTGGCTTCTTTCCAGAGAGCATTTTAGAGGACTCTGGCTTTGATGAGCAGCAAGAGTTTCGCTCCCGGTGCAGCAGCGTCACTGCAGTTACACAAAGAAGGGTTCATGATGCAAACCTGAAAATACAGTCGCGCAGAAGACACGCAAGTGCACCCAGTCATGTTCAGCCCTCTGATTCTGAGAAGAACAGGACAATGTTGTTCCAGGTGTGTACTAGGAGGAGCAATTTCTTGTTGGTTTTGTACCGTATCTTTTTCCCCTGTGCAGTTTGAAGCTGAGACAAGTTTTGCCATATAAGTAATATAGGTCCAGTATGGTTTCATGATTTCTCATAAATATTTATGTATCTGTTCATAAATGGCTGCAACACAAGTAGCTGAACTTTCTTAAGGAAGTCACCTTAAGTCATGAGCTTGGGCAGATTTTAAGGAAAAGTAATTATTTATGGAGTAATCACTTAAAGGAGCAGCGTTTTTAGAGAAACAATTATTTTACATGCAGTTCTGGATTACCTGTATAGATGAGATCTAGAACCTGGCTGGAGAAGAGTGAGTATTCTTTCGAAAAGAGAGTTGATGCAAACAAACCCTCTTTTTTTGTGCACTTAAAAAGAAACTCACAACTTCACATAAGATTTTCCCACCCTTACGTTTTGCCCAGCCCCTTTGTGATGATTTGTCTTATCTTTCCCAGATGAGTACTCAAACATCTCTGCACTGAAGGCTTCTTCCTTCAGACCTCAGTGGTTATTTCTTCTCTTGCCTGAAGTGTATTTCACATCTTTGGAGCTCGTTTTGAGAAAACAAAAGGATGTGTAAAAGAGGTGACCCATAAAAGGAAAAGTCCTTGGAGCTTAAAGTAACAGGGGACTAAATGCCTGGATTTTGTCTTTCCATTTGTTTTAAAGATCATTCTTGCCTTTTATTCTCTTGGGGGATTGATAACTGAAGTGAGAATTGCCCTTCAGAAAGCCACAACTGTCCCTTATAATGGATTTAGCTGAAAAATTTTCTGAGATCTGTGGAATAAGTTCCATAGGCTTGAGAAACAGTTTGGGAAAACTGAAAGATAGTTTGTTGCAGAACCTACTCTTTCTCATCTGGAATTAGTACAAACCAAGAAGTATCACCCTAGTTTCTCAGCTAACCTATGGTATAATTTGAAAAACAAAAATCATTGTAGCTTTTAATTTAGCTACATTGTTTGCTAAAGTTTTTAGTATTGTCTGTCAATGTGATCTTTGGACCAAAATCTGATCTTGATCAATCCCAGCTTGAAGGGAAAAAGGGTGGGAGGGGGAGAAGAAAAGCTGTTTTCTTTCAAATTCAACTTCTTCTTTCCAATTCTTTCCTGTTCAACTGAGTGTATTGTGCTTGCTGAAATATTCTTACTCAATAAAGGCAGAATTATGCCACCCTTGTAAAAACTGAGTAAGCTGATGTGCCAAAGAAAGGCTGTGTGAACAAGAAAGGGCTAGATTCTGACATTTTTGTTGCTGTCACTGCTGTACCTCCAAGACAGTCATAAACTAGACTTATTCTTCTCCCTCTCAGGTTGGAAGGTTTGAAGTTAACCTCATCAGTCCAGACACCAAATCTGTTGTGTTTGAAAAGAATTTTAAAGATATCTCCTCGTGCTCTCAGGTAAGCATTATTAAGAAGCAATATCTAGATCAGCAGAAGAAAAAGATTTTATTTGTTCTTCGGTTGGCTTGCCTTGCTAGTCTATAGGCAGGAGAAAAAAAGAAATGTAGAATTCTTTGTCATTTAAAAACAGTTTATCATATCTAACTTACCGTTAATAAGAGTAAATTGTTGTTTTATACCATTGGCTCCTTAATTTAAAAAAAAGGGAGGGGTGATTGTGACTAATGTATACCCAAATCCTGCATGAAGTTGGATGCATCAACTTATTTGGGGAGTATGACTAAAAAAAAAGAATATTAAACTGCCATTGCTCACAAACAGTTGCAGCAGACTGGAACTACTATTTGCCTTTACAAGAGTGAGAGCTGTTATTCAAATTGTGGCTTTCACTCATCTGGTAGCAGTTTCAACTACAATGTAATGTCATTTCCAAAAAGCTTAAGTACAGAAAAGATGAGTACAAAATAGCGGTAGTGGCAACTTTGATTATTGGTCAGCAAATAAAGTATAAAGTGTTCTGCTTTGGGAGAGCATTGGATATGTTTTTGGAAGTAGCTTAATATCCATTTAAGATGCTCTGAGTGTGCTGTTCCTGAGCAGGTAATTCCTGAAAGCCTTCAGAATGAAAGGAAGAGAGCATCAGATCAGCCCTCCAGAAAAACAGCAGTTTACCTGCATCATTTCTACTGGAGAATATGGCAATAGATGTACCCAGCTATGTCCAGTAATAAAGAAATATTTTTTATAAAGTTAAATACCAGGGCTGAGGGATTCACGTTTCCATCTTGCTGCTGTTCAGTACCTGTTACTTCAGACACTTTCTGTTTTGATGTTTTACTTCATTACCTCCTTTCATTTGCCATGCCACATGCATCACTTCAGACCTCCTTAAACATTATTATTCTAGTTTAAAGTACACATCTGGCATTCTCTAAACGTATATTTCACTCCCAAGTGCTTTCATTTTAATGCTATTAACAAATCTGCTCTTGCATGACTGGTCTACCAATGCTAATACAAATTAAGAACTGGTCAATACTTGTAACTCAAGTGGAGTCTTGAGCTACTAACTAAAGGTCTAGATCCTTAAGCTGACTCTACTCTTAAACTACAGTTTGTATTGCTTTTCGTAGAGAAAAAAGGCTAGTGCAAATACAGAATGGGACAATATAATCAAACAATGATGTAGTAATAGCTTTATAATAAATGCAGATCAAAGAGATTCTTAAAGAAGGGGTAAGGAAAGCAGAATTTGCAGACAGCTTTGGTCGTCTGCTTTTTGGGTGTACTGAACTGAGTAAATATGACACTTCAGCTTTAGGTACTGGGCTCCTAGGTTGTATATACATACTGATAATAGTCAAACAAAACAGTCCTAAGCAGGAACAACCTTTGTTCTCCTTACTTTAAAGTGTGGTGACCAGCAAGACCGTGGCAGACTTTCAAAGCACAGCTTTCCTTCAGGAAAATAGTTGTGTAAAGTAAATAGTGTCAAGTAATGCTGTGTGTTGGACTTTGGAGATGGAGTTTTTCACACCGCCTCTTCACTTTCGTTTGGAGCAAAGCTTCTGTTATTTTGCATTCTTGAATATCTCAAAGAGGCACTAACAATACTCTGGGGGGATTTGTTTGATTTCTTTTTTTAATGCAAAACAGCTACTTTAGAGAAGTTGAGGGGGTTCTGTGTTCAACAGAAATGAAACATTAATTTATTGAAGACTAAGTATTGGTTGCATAAAGCTCTTCTTTTAAGAACTTGATGCTAGCCACAGGGCTTCTCTGTTATGAATTTACAGGGCAGTGATTTACTGTGTATTGTGGACTGAAGCTTAGGAGTGCTTGTTCTTTAAAGCTTTACAAACAATGAAAAGGAGATGTTCTGGTCAGTTTGCCTTCTGGATTCTCTTAGTCTGGTCTAATAAAGGTACTTTTTATTAGATTAAGTGTGGTTGATCTGCTGCATTCAGTTAATTATCCACACTCCATATACTTGTCAAAGCAGGAAATATAATTGATGATAAACCTCTGTGTGTGTGCTGTCTAAACTCAGGTATCAGACAGCTGTAGAAATTTTCTTGTTGCAGCCTTGCTGACCTTGAGGGAACCCAGAACAACAAAAAACTTGGTTCATTTGTCATGAAAAGTCCAGCCACACTCTTTGAGAAATGTGATGAAAGTAGTGTTGATTGAGGAACATACTGTGGTGTTTATGCCTCAGTAGTGCAAGTGTCACATCTGTCTCTCCCTTCAAATGTTCTCCTGTTGAGACTGAGAAGTCAGAGAGCAGTAGACCTGTTCAGGAACTGTCAGCAGTGAGGGAACTGGAATCTCCCCAAACCACCTTTAGTAAACATGTTTTCTTCACAAAACAGACCGCAACACTTCACTGATCTATCTATAAATCAACATGTGTATACATCTGACCTTTTTTATTTTGTGCTTTGGAAGACTTCATGTGTCATGAGAAAATAAGTCTAGTTAAGTCAAGATTACTGTGGACCATTGTTAAACTAATGCCCTTAGTGTCATTTTAGACACCCTCTGCACCTCTGTTAAGTTTTAAGTGGCACAAATGTAACTTTTGGAATTTTGTTTTTTAAAATGACAGCATGTAGTGACGCTATGTTCAGTCTGTCACGTACTTCATTTCCAATTTTGTTGAGAGTGTTTTCTGTAGTGACAGGCAAGTTGCTTTGCCTCCTCCTCTCTTTTATGATATAGGTGTTTTCTTTGGAGATGGATCCAAGCAAACAAGTTCTGCTTTCTGTTGTATTTGAACTTGAGAGATTAGGCTTTCATTTGGAGAAAATCTACTATTACTATACTGAGATGATAAAAACGTTGGCAAAAGCTTTAACAATAGTGAGTCATGTTCCATGAATTGAGACTGGAAATATAGTGTTTCTTAGGAAGCTGCTCTCTTTGATCTTCTTAGTGCTGTTTTTAGCAAGGCAATGTTCCCTGTCAAGTCGTTAGACTAAGATCTTAAAAGAAAACATCAGTAGTAATATATAGTAAGTCTTGAAACTTCTGGTATGTAAATCAGTCTCAAAGAATTTATTTCAGAATTTGGTTGGAATTCTGTATGTCACCACTCATTCTCTACCTTTTTTTCTTCTGGTGTAATTGTAACATGTATTACAGAAAAGCAAAGGTCTGTTGCTACTCTGTTGCTTCTTCAATCTGTGTTTTAGCATGGGCTTATTACATCAAGTTTTCACTGTGGAGACAATTCCAAATATAACCTAGAAATCTTTAGTTCACTTCCCTGAAAATCCAGTTTTTCTAATGGAAGAAATTCAGGTCAAGGTCTATCGCTTTATAACTTCTGTTTTGATTGTGTAAAGATCTTTATGTAACTTTTAAACACAGAAAGCAATTTATAAGGTAACAATAGTAGCTGTAAAATAGATAATTAGGAGCATGCATTTATAGTTTCTCAAATTTTTGCATGGGCAAGAAAGTGTTGGAGTCTGACAACTATTTTTAGGATCACTTTTGAAACTAAACCTCTTTATAAAATAGTCCACTAATGCTGTTTTTGAACTCTTGTAGGGTATAAAACACGTTGATCACTTTGGTTTCATTTGCCGGGAATCTGTGGAATCTGGGTTAAGCCAATATGTTTGCTATGTGTTCCAGTGTGCAAGTGAGTCTCTGGTGAGTATTTATTAATGATCCTGATCTTTTCATCTGAGGATTTCTAAGGTATTTCCTAAACAATGTGAGTCTCTGTTATTCTGCTGTGTCAGTTGAGCCTCAGTGGTCACATCTTCCCTGGTGCAAGACTGTGCAGCTGTGCATATGCAAATATGCAGTAGGAAGTGCTACATTCCGTTTCTACATAACCATATCCTGCTGATGCATATATCAGTAACAAATAGAAAAAAATCCACATGGGTGTGTTCATGTGTGCAGAACATGAGCATATTTGGGCTCTGTATTTGATTGTAACTCTTCAGTTTCTAACTGTTGAGAGACGGTTCTCCCTTAAGCATGTAGAAACACGTATTGAATTAGTAACAAAGCTGATGATAAAACCCAAACATACACTGGTATGGTTTAAACTACTGGCTGATCCTGCATGCGTCTTTACCATGCATGTGGCTTTAGGATTTTTCCTGTAGTCTGTTTTGTTCCTCAGTAGAAGAAAATAGCTGTATCTGATCACAGAAGAAGAAAACCATAGTATGTATGGATGTGTGTGATTATGAAAAAGTCCATTGGACATTTGATAAAGTATGTATCAATTAATTGAAGTTCCAGGTAGCACTGATTTTAACTGATAACAGGTAACTTAATAATGTGAGAGCATATAGGAAATAATTTTGACTACTTTTTTATTTTAGAGTTCTGACACCTTAAAAGAATTTGTTTTCTGTTCTGAACTGTGTTTGTCCCTGATGGCTTGGTAACAGCTGCTAACTCTTTTCCAGCTAAACTTAAAAATCTCTTTTCCAGTTAGCTGAAAATGTAAGTTTTCCATTGACTAGCTTCAGAGTGAATAGATATACATCAGTAAAACTTCAAACAGCTAACAGCCCTAGATGTACAATGGCAGCTGAGGCTGCGCTTTTATCAAAATGGGAGCTTATTATGGAATCAGCCTATCAATGTACTAACAGAAAATGTTACATCTGACCTACTGATAAATCTGACCATGCATAATTCAAAGACTTAAGTGGTATATAAAACCTCCATGTATTTATGAACCTCTTTACATATTCTGGTACTGATATGTGTGGGTACGCCCACATTACAATATGAAATGAAGATTCCTGAGCTACTTTCAGATGGAATTGCTTGGACCCCAGTGGCAGTTTGACTGTGTCAGGGCAGAGCTTTCCAAATTCTCTACTGTCAGGCAGGCTGTGTTGGTAGGCTTGTGTATATTTGCTCTAAATCTAGTTAGGGTTTGTGCTACAATTCTCATGGCTTTAGTGTAGTCATAATCCTTATGCTTAGCACTGTTCTCTGGATCTTCCACTGGAGGGGGATTGTAGCCCACTTAAAAAACATAACAGTCCATGTTGCAAGATGGATATTCACTGTTCAATGTCCTGCATTATTGCTAAGAAGAAAAAGCACCCAGAAATTGCTGGTAATGCTTAAAACTGTGGGTTTTAAAACAAACAAAAAAGATCTGGACATACTGGGACACAAACTAGTTCAGATTTCTACATTCAGGTTCTGTTTTTTCTCCCAAGCGACAAACCCCTCAAAAAGGTGTCTATGTTCTCTATGTTAAACTGCATGATTTTGGTCTGAAATATTTCAGCTTTCCTCTTCCTACTTATAAAAAAAGTAACAAGTAGAGTGAGGACCTGATTCTGAAGTAGGATACTGATTTCTTTCCTAAAATCGTTCTCAAGCAGTTGTCTCCTTCTTTCCATGCTTATGCAAACACTCAGGAAACAGGTTTTAATAAACATTGTATTCCCCTGAAATACAGACAGGGGACCTCCAAGTGCTTTGTATACAAGGTCTAGGAGCATATTTGAATGAATATGGAAAGTGCTGTCACCTCAACCTTTCTTAGATAAAAGTTTGAGCTTTTCTGGTGCTGTATTTGTGGTAGCAGCATAGGAAATATCAGGGCAGAATGCAAGGCAGGCCAGAAGTACTTAAAGATAAATTGTGATTGTAATGAAGCTGGTAGCTAGTCTAGTAGCCTAGAGAAAAGTGAACTGCTGTGGGAAGCTCCTGTCTGGCAGCAGGGATGAGTCTGTAGGGGTTTATGCTAAAATGGTATAGTGGTGGGAGGAAAGTTGTTGAATGGAACATGTGCAGTTTACAGGAAAAACTTGAAGCTAAAGAGATTAATGCTTTTTATTTAGCCAGCATATATTCAAGCAGAAAATTACCACTTGCAGCTTCTTAAAACAGTGAGTGCCTTCCCAGTAAGCTTGAGTAGCTGCAGTCACATACTCAAAATTACACTGTCTGGCTGAACTTAAAGATGGTAAGTATCTACAGAACAGGTAGAAAGCTGGGAACACAACCTTGATCTCTTTAGAAGACAGTAAAAGGGTTTTGTCTGGTTTTGTGTTTTTTGGTTTTTTTTTTAAATTCTGAAGTACCTGTCTATGACATGATTTATAAATCTAATTTCATGTATATGGCATGCATTTTTGTTTAAATACTCTTTTCTCTCCCTCCCATACAGGTTGATGAGATAATGCTGACCCTGAAACAAGCCTTTAGCACTGCTGCTGCACTGCAAAATGCCAAGACACAGATTAAACTGTGTGAGGCCTGCCCTATGCATTCATTGCACAAACTTTGTGAAAGAATTGAAGGTAGAAGCTGAATTTATTTTCTAATTGCGTTTTGCTGATTATTGTAGAAGAATAACTTCATGTAAGAACAGAGAGAAAAATATCTCAATAAGCAACTCTTACCATTACTTTGCACTCTCTGTATTTAGGTGGAGGTGTTAGCAGTAATGATACTGCAACTGAATATAGTATAGCTTCTGTTGTAAATACATACCCTTTCATCATCATACCTTTCTTGAACGTTAAGCAGAGCAGCAAAACCCACCAGTTCACCTTCCATTTGTTTGGGTTTTTGCATGCTTTCAAAATGAGTCATAAAAAGACAGTTGTGATCTAAAAGGATCTTGCTTTTCTGTGTGTTCCTTCTTTCCTGTGTGGGGTTATTTTTTCCTTCTTTGTGTTTATTCTCTCACGCACTTCAAAACCTAGTTATATTATGGGGAAATAAACGATTAAGTTAGGAAACTACAAAGAATCACAGAATATGATGAGTCCAACCCTTAGCCCTGCACAGGACCATCCCCAAGAGTCACACCATGTACCTGAGAGAATCATCCAAATGCTTCTTGAACTCTGTCAGGCTTAGTGCTGTGACCACTTCCCTGGGAGCCTGTTCCAACATGCAACCAATATCTGGGTGAAGAACTTTTTTCTAATATGCAACCTAAACCCCCCTAACACAACTTCAGGCCATATCTAATAAATAAAGTTAAGGCAACTACCTGACCTCAGATATGAATAGACAAATCTTTGTAGTTTCTCTGAAAATGAAGAATGTCAAAACACATGTAAAAACTCTTACAAGATAGATTTTAAAACAAAAAAGTTAGGATCCTGTTTTTATAGTCACTCTGCTATGTGTCCTTGCAAAGTATTGTATGCAAAAAAAAAAGGCAAGTGTGTTATAAAAAGCAAATAGTCTTGTGTCTTCTGGTCTGGTGATGATGGTGCTCAATATTGCCAGTTTTCCCATTCATTGAAAGTCACTGTTGCTACTTGCTTCCCTCTGGTGGATGACAAGCAAAGTATAAAATCCTAGTGGAGTGAAATTTTGTTAGGTTGTGACTGGTATTTTCTGGGTTAACAACACATATTTGGAAGTGATAAAGTTTAACTGGGAAAGCCTTCTGTAAATGATAGACTATAGAGGCTGCTGTATAAGGCAGTTAAGTATATTGAACACAGGTACTTGCAGGGTAAGTATCCAGTATTAAAATAAAATCTCTCCTAGGACAACAACTAGAGTACCGTAATAGTAGTTTCATAAACTTCGTACTTACTGACTGAAAGGCTTTAGTGTCCCTTTGTTTTTATCCATCTGCCTTGTTTTGAGTCTAGAAGTTTGTCAAAATCAAACCTAAAGCTTCATGACTTTGGAAAAGTCTTTTATCTGTTCTGGTTGCAGTTTTCTATGAACAATTTGTACCTCGGATGGAAAAAACATATCTTCATGTGGGATTTGTTTTCACCCACATTTTTTGTAGCTTCCTAGAATGAGCTCTGTGAGAAAATTTGCACTTTTTATTGAATATCAGAAATTCTTCCCTTTATTCCACAGCTTTTATGCACTTCTTGCTTCTTAAAGTGTCTTCAGTTCTCTGGTATGACCTCTACCTTATCATTTCCTTGTCCAGGAAGGCATCTAAGTCTTTTGATTAGAAGCATCTGAAAACTTCCAAGTGTCCTGTGCATGGATTATCTCTCAGTTATAACCCTGATCTGTTCTTCTCTTCCTCCTCTCCCATACAGTTGTCAGATTTCGAGCTGTCAGTGATCTCTTGGTACTAGGACAGAAGCCATCAGTGGGGTAGGGACCACAACCTTTTACATAGGAACCAACCACTAAGCTGCTGCTACTTGTATTTTTACTGCTAAAGAATGAAGACAAAACCATGTGGTTAGCAAAGTCTGAATTATTTTTTATCATGTATACTGTGGATATACAACTGTCGTAATTAAACTTGTAGGAACTCAAATGCAGGTTTATATTTTCTGCTGTCATTTTTCTCAAAAGTTTTTTGAGAGATCATTTGAGAATCTAGAAGCTTTAATGGTCCTTTCTTTTCCCAGGACTCTATCCACCAAGAGCCAAACTTGTAATTCAGAGACATCTGTCATCACTAACTGATAATGAGCAAGCAGACATTTTTGAACGTGTTCAGGTAATACCTTAGAAGCTGTTCTTCCAAATTTGAAAAAGACCATGATAAAATGAACTAGATTTTCTTGCTTTTGATTACATTTAGTTTGTTATGTAGTTGATTTAGAATTTGCTGCTTTTCCACCAAACATTTCATACTGAAATATCATGCTCCAGCTTAACCCCATGTATGCTACACTGCTAGTGGAAAAGTTTTGTTTCCCAAGTTTGCTGAGATGCTCTGTGTTCTTACCCAGAGTGTATTTTTTTTTTCCTGAGCTTAGTTTTTCATCTGTAAACACATTTTCCCACCTGAAAGTGATGTGGGAGTGGGTTGAGAGCAGGTGAGACATTCAGGTATCAGGAACATGTCTGGCATTTTTAGATTTTGTCCTTTTTTACTTATTTGGACGCAACATTGTTGTGTAAGCAGATGTACTTAAGTGGATGAAGTATACAATGATTTAGGCTTCCAAAGGCTCTGCTCCTCTCTAGTTGCCTGAAGAATAGAATGGCTGTTTGGTTTTCCTGGGTTCCTTATGCCACTTATAAGACTATACACTGGCAAACAACTTTAGAAAACAAAATGTATGGGTGTAAGGCTCCCTTTTCTCCACAGCCTGTAAGGTGTTTCCATTTTAGTTCTGTTTTGCTCAGGAGAATGAGAGCACACAGTCAGTATTGCAATTTGACACAATAATAGCGCACTCTGGGATTTGGTGTAGCAGTATATTAATTTCAAAGAATATATACATATGGAAGAAAAAATAATCAAATCATGAATTGAAAGACAAATTTTCCTTTCTTTGCTGTTACTGACAGAAAATGAAGCCTGACAATGACCAGGAAGAAAATGAACTTGTGATCTTACATCTCCGTCAACTCTGTGAAACTAAGCAGAAAACACACATTCACATTGGTGAAGCACCATCGGTAAAGCTTGTTTTTGTATTATCCCTCTCCCTCTTCCCACTCTATTAAAATACAGTATTAATGTATATGGTCCTAGCAGGACCACTACTTTACTTGGTCAGGAGTAATTGAAGCTGGATATTGCAATTAAGAGAGGACTGTGAGAGATGAATTTGATTTAATTTATAGTGGCATGTTTGGGTTTTATAAGCTGAGAGGGGAAGAAAAGAAGGAAAGAAAGATAACCAAATACTTTTAGATCTATATTTCTTTACAGTGTGAATATACCTCTTCTTTTTCTTTCTTCCTTGATCCCCCCTCCCAAGCAGTTATATTCAGGGAGAATAGAAATGAAGAGAGCATTGGTTTCTGTCGCGGGGTATCTATCGTAGTAGTTAAGTTTGGCCGATAGAAAAGCACACACACACATACACACGCTGCACAAGGAGTTGAGACAAGAGCTCTCTGCCGTGTCAGCGCAGCAGCATCCTTTATTAGGACAGCTAGCCCACAGTTTCTCACACACTTTCTGTAATAACATTATTTCTACAAAACATCATCACTATGCGCCTGCACCATGAACAAAGCCAACATTCTTGTCCTAGTACATTTTATCCTCCCTAAACCTACTTATCACCTTTCCAATTAACTTCCAGCTTCTCAAGGCTGCACTGTTCATGGGAATGGTTAATTAGCTTCTCTTCTCTCACGGGAATGGTCTTATGCCATCCAATATATTATGTTCGTCTATGGGTTCAATTTCTAGGGGCTTAACGGGGCCTGCCACTTCCCCCCACAGGTTTCATTTTAAACTATGAACTCATCTTGCAAAGGAAACATGTAACAGTATTGTTAAATTGATACACTTCTACAATATAGCCTTTAGGGATGGAATGTGCATTTAACTGTGGATTTGGTGTTTTGGGAGTGTGTTTTGGCTTTTTGTTTAGGTTTGTTTTTTTGGAGAGGGGTGATGGGCTTGTGGTGTTCTTTTAATAAGAGCCAACAGTATATTCTTTATTATGTAACTTGGTTTCGGCTCTAGTCGTTGGAAATAGTCTTTGCGATTAAAAAAAGAATTGCCAAAGCTGAGTTGTGTCCTTGCTCATTTCTACAGGTCATTTCTAACAGTTCGATTCCAGAAAGCACCACCAGTGGTGGCAGGTTTAAACTTGACATTCTGAAAAACAAGGCCAAGAAATCCTTGACTAGCTCTCTGGAAAATATCTTCTCGAGGGTAAGATTAACAACTCATTGTCATCAGCTCTCCCAGATACCCTTGACAGTAAAGACCTATCAGATTTTTTTTGTTGTTTTGGCCTCAGTCTGATAAATGCTTAATGAAGCAATAACCCTATTGTGAAATCTGAGAGTTACAGCTGGATTGATTGTGACTTAACTGCACTAGAAAGTTTATGGTAAGGCCACACGTACAGGGTGGAAAAAGGACAAATTTCTGAATAATGAACATTCATTGTAGGTGGCGAGTTAGTTGAGCATTATCAGATGTGTTGCTTCAGAATAAAACTTAATTTTATCTCTTATGATCCCATAAAGAGACATCATTTTTTGAAAGTGTGAATAAGCGTACCTGCTTATAGTGGAAATCTTTCCTTTCTGAGAAGTAATGCTTTAGGTCTCATAGCTAAAAGTGCTTCTAGTAGGCACCAAGAATCTTCAGAAAGTAGTTACAAAGTTCCTTTTGCAGGGAATAAATAAACAATAGTCTTAAAAAGTGAGTTGTTCTTCATTTTAATGTTCCTAGCCAGATATGATGTGAAATTGCAGATAATTACTGAAACTCTCTTATATGAAATAGCCTTTTAATAAAGAAGTCTGAATTGCAAATTTTGCTTAGCGTCCCTTTGCTTAGTAGGTTGAGTCAGAGGAGAGGCATATAGAGGAGTAACTGAAGAAGGCTGGGTGCCTGGAATCCAATGTGTCATTACAGAGAAAGTGTGATGAGCTGTGAGTACTGGATGGTGAGGTCTAAATATAATTTGGAATAGTGAAATTAAGTTCCTTCTGCTAGTAATTTTAAAAGTACCATGCTAAATCAAGCACTAAATTGCACTTGTCCTGCAGCTTCGTAGGCATGTCATAAAGTAACCTACAAACGTAGGATGCCATAGATGTTCCCTATAAAGGAAACAAAATAGTGTTTGCCAGAGAGAATCCTTAGAACTTACAGTTAGGTGTCAGTTTGGTCTTCTGCTGAAACTAGCATTAGTACTCTCCTGGTCACATATGACCTCTGCTGTGTAGCAAGTTTAACAAGCTAGGAATTTGGTCTGAATATGGAGAGAGAGAAAGAGAGGGATAGAGCATGCACAAAAGAGAGTGATGACAGTCAGAAGATCTGGATAATTTTGGCAGTTTGGAATATCGTCAAATGGTCACAGCTACAGCTGGGCCTTTGCTGAGTCTGATTTCTTTTCCACATCCAAAGGACATGTGACTGGAAAGTAATCTAGCTCTGATGGTGGGTCACGAACCCCACAGTGGTTATGGAACAAGTGTACATCACTGAAATAACTCGGTAAAGCATATACAGGCATACTGGCACTCTGGTCATGTCAAGGAAAATCATTTGGACAAAGTACACTGCTTAAATTGAAAAGTCTCTAAAGGGAAATTTCTTAAAAATAGTTGTTGAGGGTTTTTTATGTAGTATCTTTCTTCTCACCAGGGCCACTTTGACATGCTGCATATTATAATGTAAGGATGTACACAGTCCATGATTGAGTTCAAGAGAAGGGGGCACCTGAATTTGGATTAGGGCAATTTCAAGTTTGCTATTTATGAAGTGGACTTGCTGTTGTGAGGAATGTTGTTTCATCTTTACCCTCACAGTGCAATAGATCAGAAACAGCAGTATGTTGCAGGAAATCATGATACATGTAGGGGTTCATCCTTGCTGATCCACTTAAAGGTTACACAATGCAAGACCAAGAAAAATTATTTGCAGTGCAGCTCAAACACTAATTATTTGATTAAAGCAAGTATATACAAATATCTCTCTGCATTGGCACTGTGTTATGTGCATACATGTTATACACAATAACTGTTTCAATAGTTCATATTCTTCATCAGGCTATTACAACAAGCTTAATGGATAATGGTTAATTCCTAAAGGTATTTAAGCACTAAATACCTATTGTTGTGGTGGGTTTTTCCTCCTTAAGCCAGGTGCAAATGGTATTGATCTTGTAATGGATGCTAATTATGCATAAGTTACCATCTTTATGTAAACGTACATTTAGGAATGAAGAGACCAAGAAAAAACTTAAGTTGGTTTTGGGCTTTTTTTTTTTTTTAAGTTGGCATTCAGCATCTTTTTGTAGATAAAAAGGTTTATATAAAAAGTAAAAGTCAGTATATGTTGGGGAGAGACTTAGACAGCCTCAATCTTAGCAAAGTTAAAAAGAAGTATGTAGTAACCAGATATCTAGGAACACTTTAAGTAGATGGCTTCTTAGCTAGGTAAATAGCATCAAGTGACATTTTAAGCTACTTGAAGGAGTGGCTGCTCACTACTTGCCATAGGGAAACATGCTGGTTTCTGTGCTCTGGCTTCACTTCGTCCCAGAGGAATGTCACTTTTTCACTTCTTTGTTTTTCCGGACTGATCTTATTTTTGTGAGGTTTGAACTGAAAACAGGCCGTGACTTCCTAATGAGGTACCTCAGGAAAATAAATATAACCTTTCTTTGACCTCATGAACAGATTTCTTCCAGCCCATGATGCACTAACCTCTTCTGTTGTTGTTCTTTCTTAACCAAAAAGCCCTTATTACAATGCGAAAAGTGTGTGCTTTCAAAGGTAGTGAGTTATTCTTTCCTCTTGTTTTATTGTGAGGGTCAGTGAAGAGATGCTTCAGGCAGAGTATTTATTGGTAATGTGCTTAAACGGAATAAGGTACTTAAAGGGCACTCTGAGTCTAGAAAATAACCCTTACTAGGGAAAAGTAGGCTAAATAAATACTGCTGATGTTAACAAAACTTCCTCTGGAGTTGCAAGCATACCAAGAGGAGGTCTGTCTACAGTTTTCCTAAAACCTAGGCTATTTTTCTCCTGATAAAGTACTGAAAGCAACTTACTTCAGCAGTCAGAAGTGTCCAACAGCATATATCACCAGGGAGTTAAAGTTAGGAGTGAAAGGTATTCAAAAGTATTGCTGATCTATCACCTCTTCTTGTGAAACCAAAGGACCATTACAAGTTCAGCAAAGGTCCTCTAACATTAATTTCTGGCAAATTCTTGTCAGGTTTATCTGAACTATAAATGAAAAGTCTTGTTTGTGTCTTGTGCTATTTGGATGGATTTGCAGCCAAAGAGCGTTTTTTCCCAGTTTTAGTACTTTAACTACTTTTGCGCAGGTGGACTGAATTTGTCTGAAATGTCTAGATATGGAGCAAATTGTGTTGATATTACAGTGTGTCACGTGCGTCCATTAGCAGCAGTGCGTGCACAGTACTGAAGTCTGGAGTTTTTTGAACTCATCTTTTTAAGCCAACTCAGCTATTTTGCCTCAGATATATCAGGAAATATTCAGTTGATTCAGACAATAGAGTTGCAGGTTTAAAACTCCTGGTAGCAACATGGGAGAAGGTACAGTTTGACCAGCTAAAGATGTCACTGCTTGTAAAATCCTGTGCTTTCCCCATCAGCTGTGGTCTTACGTCAAACTTCTCTTGAGCCTGAACAGTCCTGTGTTCACTTGCACAGGTGTTGCCATCTTTGCTTAACCTTCAGAAAAAGAGGAAAAAGACCAGGTTAGATTACTTGCCCTTTTTTTTGCAGGGAGCCAAC
Organism: Pseudopipra pipra; assembly: GCF_036250125.1. Lineage (NCBI taxonomy): Eukaryota > Metazoa > Chordata > Aves > Passeriformes > Pipridae > Pseudopipra > Pseudopipra pipra. The sequence continues at coordinate 68,384,230 of NC_087550.1, read as the reverse complement.
AGAATGCGATGCCGCCTGGGAAGTGTGGACAGCTTTGAGCGCTACAACAGCCTTGCTTCCGACAAAGTACGTAAGGAGCTTAGTTTAAATTGGCACGTTTTCATGTACGGGTGTTAATGAAGTGTAAATATGGCACTCTGGAAGGAAGTAGCACAAAGCACACCAATTTACAAAACTCAAAGAAGAATTTCCACTGGGAGTCAGGGGGTGTAAGAAAGCTGGGGTTTATGTTGACTTGAATCTTCAGCTTTAATCTGGTTGTCAGTTGTTTTTTTTCTACATTTCTCTTGCCTTACAAAAAACAAGGAGTTTCTGTTAAGTTTCTGCCTTGTTTTACTGAAGTAATTTAAAAAGGTCATGTCTCAACAGAAGGAAATGCTCTGAAGGTGAAGAATCCTTTCTTTAGTAATAGTTGATTTAGGGAAGTAAAAATTTTTGACCTAAACCCAGCTGTTGGGCATGCTGTATGGTAGCAAGAGGGCGGAACTCTGTTCACTTTCTTTTTATTTCCTGTTTTTAATGTTTTACCTCACATGAGAGTTCGTTGCTGATTTTCCCAGGAGTGAAGATTCTGTTAAGGTTTTCCTGCTACAGTTACTCATAAACTGGCTGTGTAATAACAGTCTCTCTTCCAGGATGTTGCTGTGACGGTACAGGAAGTATGCTCGCGATATGTCGAGGAAACTAGCTAAAAGCAGTTTCCCTAGTCTTTTCCATTCCCCTGTTTTCCCGAAAAAGACAAAAGTCTGGTAACTGGAATGCCAATCCCTGTGAGAGGATGCCCGGTGTAATTAATACATTGTTTGCCTTACATATACATTTTTATTCCTCTTTCTGCTTTCTCTTTTTTTTTTTTTTTTTTTTTTTAAGAAGGATGCTGCTGGTTTCGAGTGAATTATCAAAGGATGTCTGGTTTGGGTGATAATTAGCATACAATAGGCCATGACCCAGAAGGGGGAGAGGCTTTGGTGCCCTGATGCTGCGGCGCATGGCCCGTGGGTTAGATGAGAGCTCTCGTAGGGCACAGAGCGTCAGGCCTTACTCCGCCAGCACTTCCTTTCAGGACACTTCACCGGGCGATTCCCCGCCAGCTACTCCTCCAGCGTCCCCCGTGTCCTCGGCCTGGCAGACATTTCCTGAGGAAGACTCGGAATCCCCCCAGTTCAGGAGGCGTGCACACACCTTCAGCCACCCCCCCTCCAGCGCCAAGCGGAGGATAACCTTCCAGAACGGGAGATCCCAGAGCGTCCGGTCCCCGCTGCTGCGGCAGAACTGCGTGGAGATAACAAGGTGAGTCAGGGCATGCTGTGCCAAGCTCCTGCTCTCCCCTGCCATTGCAGTACGGAAGCCTCACTCCTTATGGACTCTGTTTCTGCACTTCTCCAGAGCTGGTTTGCCCATTCATATATTTTCAGCCTGTCTTCTCTGCCTCCAAGTAGTTTGGTGCTTTACAGAAACTCATTAATCCCTGAAAGTCATTCAGAGGAGGCATCAATAGATCAAATTGATGATTTGGCTGGATGCTGGCACCAATCTGTTTGTTTATTTATTTATTTATTTATTTATTTGTCAACTCTGAGCTGAGCCTCTTTGGCAGTATGGGTAGTCATGCTCTTTGGAGAAGAGGTCCTCAGTGCTTTACATGGCCTGATGCTTTTATGCCAGGTTGAAAAAGCTACAAGTGTCTGTCACTGTGTTCGTAAAAGCTCACAGAGAGTACGTCCAATTTAAACTGGTGAGGAGTCTTCCATAAGGACATAAGGATTAAACACCTCCACTGAACTCTGAGGCTTGTGATTTCCCTGTTTGCCTTTCTCCGAAGCTTCCTCTATGATTTCTTTCCCCTTCCTTTGGAGACTATCCAGCTATAAACATGTGGAGGAACACTGTTCCTTCAGGAGTTCCGTCACTCAGCAGAAGAGGTCTCCGCAGTTCATTGTGGGTCTCTTTGGCTGTACCTTCTTTCTTTGCCTCGATCCTGGATATCTGCAGTAAATGAGTGTAAAAACTCCAAAACCTTTACAAAATTGAGGCCCAAATGAGCTGAGTTTTTTCCTGTTGGAGGATCACTTTCTGCAATCTACTTGTCTGTTTCAGTGTTTAGCTGCAATTATACCTTTTGTGGGCTTTTTCTAAAAATGGTTTAAATAATAATTTCTCACCTGTTTGATATATCAGTGTGAATGCTGCACCAGCTTATAGAGGAAGGAAAAAAAATCTATTCTGTTTAAGAGAATGAAAGGGGATGAGGGGTAAGAAGCTAGCCTTGAGGTAGCTTTGTTACACTGTGTTTCTGAAGACGTAAATAATGTGTTTTTTACTGAGATAAACTTCAGTTGTTTTTTTTTCCCCACTCACCGTGTTGTATGCAAACAGGAAACCCTGTGACAGTTCCAGCCAAAGGACTTGCTGACTACATTTCTTTGTAATAACTTTTAAGAAGTCTCTGATTAAGTGACATCATCATCAGATTTTCAGTCAAGAGTTTGTAGCAGTGGTGGTTCTAGACTGAGATTCTGCATTCTTTCCTATTGAGGATTAGTCATAAATGTTAAGTAAAAGAAAGTGAATTAATTTGTATGTCCCCCCAACACTTGTTACTACTATTAAGTAATGTTTAGCTGACTATCTTGATTTAAACACTTCACAACAATTTATTCAAAAATACTGCCTTTAAATGATGTCTAATTTCTAATATGTTATTTACAAAAGCAAGAGAAAAGTGAAGGGAAGAAACAAGGCTGTTCATATTACTGGAAGAAGGTTTCTAAGGATATTTTCTGAATGTTTAAGAGATTATTTTTTCTGAATTTGCTTTGAAAGTAAATAAAACTAAAGAAATAAGGTGGTCTCCCTGTTCTGCAGTGTCATTGGAAAGTTTCTTAAAAGAAATCAGCTGTAACAAGAAAATTAGTATCACCAGGGAAACTGCCCTGTAGCGCACTTGGTACATTTTATCTTCTTGGAAACAAAGACGGAGTACTTGATCAGTATCTTTAATCTGGATGTTTTGTTGTTTCCAAATCTATGCTGACCCATTTGCTATGTTCTCTTGTTGCTTGCACAGTCCTAAGGTCGGGGTTCGGCGCGCTCTCAGTGAGAGTGAATCTGCGTCACCTGGTCTCCCCTCCTCTGTCTCTGCCCCTTCTTTCCTGAAAAGCTTTTACCAGGGCTCAGGAAGGTTGCTCCAGCGCTCAGAAAGTGACCTCTCCAAGAGGTGAGAGCGTTGTCTTCTGCCTAGTTCTTCAGTACCACCAGCTTAACAAAAGGATTCCTAGTGAAATGCAGCACATAGCATCTCTCCCACTGCCTTGTGCTCCTGCATTTCTAACAGACTTCTGTGATGCAAATAGGTGAACAGACTTTTGGATAAAAAAGCCTGTTAAAAATAGAGGCTTCTATGCTGACATCTAGTAGCTATCACCTATTTCTGTTCTAGTGTTGCAAATCTGCTGCATTGGTTTGTCATGTGAAATGCAGTGGATTTTAGGAGTATCACACCAGTTTAATGCTTTCTCTGCTGAATGCAAACCAGCATGCATTGCCGTGATCATTGGCATGTTAAAATAAGAGAAGAGCAATGTGAAGAGTGCACAGTACTAGTGTGGGCTGCCTGTGCATGAGAAGGGGAAACACCAAGTTAACTGGGTAGTACTAACTGTGAGATGCTTAGGGAGAATTAACAAATAATTTCCAGTTGAAGAGATATGGGGAAGAAGAAAAGATATGAGAAGTGGCAAAAAAAATAACCTGTCTCTTATAGACTGCCTCTGATTTGTGTTCCAGTGTGGCTTTGTTTCTGTGTTCCCTTTAGTTAGCAGTCTTGATCCAAACTGAACCAATGCCCAAGTCAGTTTGTACCGGCAGCTGGATCCCATCAAACCTAGCTTTCTAGATTTGGGGAATGTAGGGATTGACTATTTTATGAAAACTGTACTTTAATCCCAGCTAATTCCAGACTGTTCTAAGATATTAGTCTTTTTTAAAATTGGTTATGCGAACAGGTCAAGATACTGTGTTTCATTGTAATGGAGTTTTGAACTCTAAGTGGGGAGATCTTCAAATTAGGAACCATTCCCAGAAGACCATCATGTTTCTATGTAGGTTTTACAGTATACACATTTCTGATATCATTTCATCTTGAATTTGTATGAAAAGACACATTTTCTTGAGAAAATGGGTTCTCATTAGCTGCAGGTCTTGCTGGGAGCAACTGGGCCTGAACTGTCATGGTAACAAAATTGCAGAAGCAAGAATGAACTGTTAGCATCTAGCTGAGTTTGTGAAGTAAAGACAAGAAATACAGTCAGAAAGAAGTACCAAATTAATAATACTGATGTGATAAGTCACTGAACACTGAAGTAATCCATTGCTTGAACTTGCTAATGGTAAATTAAATATACTGTCCAACTGATGTTGGCCAAAATTCGCAAATGTGTGTTGTGCCGTCAGGTTATTAATGAGAGGAAGTTCTAATTTTTACAGTGTATTTTGTCTTGTGCATTTGTTCGTTCAGCTGTTTTTCCAGAGAAGGACCATCGTCTATCCCAGTAGGCTCAATGTGAGGTATTCTTCGCATTCTTGTGTGAATGAGTGTATGATAGGTTGGAATTGAGCGTGGTATGCCAGTCCTTTACAGTCTGCAGACTATAAGCAGTTTAACTGTTAGGGACCCTAATTAAAACTTCAGTGCATTTTCCAGAATAATCATGGTTACTACACATTCATGAAGTGTTTCCTAGTCCTATTACACTGGAGAAAAATCTTTATAGTCTGACTTCCTTATTATGTAACTTTCAGATTACACATGATGAAGCAGACAGCTTTTCTTGGTGTCCTGGTGAACTTTGATGTGCAGGAGCAGAGACAGTTTCACTTGGAGTTCAGTTTGGAAAGATTTTTGACTTGTAGCAGTCAGATGGGCCTATACAAATATAAACATATAGAATGGTGGTTGGTGGGGAGTGGGAATGTTGTTGTTTTGGGTTTGGGTTTTGGTTTTTTTATAGAATCACAGAATGGTTTGAGTTGGAAGGGGACTTTAAAGATCATTTAGTTCCAACCCTCCTACACCTATAAGTTTTCTACTTTAAGGAATGAGCAGTATAGTAAAGTTGTGCAACAACACAATATTTATAGATGCTTTCAGAATGTTTTTACAGCATTGTCAATACATTTGTCTGGAGACAGGTCTGGCGTGGAAGTGGTCTCCACATAATCTTGATTTTTGACAAGTGTGTTGTGCAGCATTCAGTATTGAGCAGAAGCACATATAAGGGTTAAAAAAAAAGTCTGGTTAATACGGAAGTAAAAAAGTTTGTTTAATATAAAAATAAAAGCAGCACTTTTAAAAATGGAACAACCTTAAGTGTAGATTTGACTAGCTCAGACTCTCTATTCATTGCATCATTGTGCAAGGATAATTTAAGATGAATTATCACCACCTGAATTTGAATGGATTGCTTTTTTTAAAACAGCTTCACATGTCATGAACAAAGTAAAATACTTGGGAATATTCTTTAAACAAAATAGCAGAAAGTAATTATTCAGAATAAAAATATATGACAGGAGTGAAAACCAATAGAGGGGTATAAACTGATAGAAACTAGTTTTTCTTCCTCCCAGAGGAGAGGAATACTTAATGTATTAGTCTTACATATAGATTTCTGCAGCTTAAGCACTGGGAAGTTGAATTCTGTACTTGATCTGGGGGATTTTGTACCATCAGCTTCCAAACTACAAAGTAGGTTGCATTGATTCAATTGCTAGTTATAGCAATCAAGAAGAGAAGTTTAAATGAAGGTGAAATGGGGAAAAATGCAAATCTTGGCACGAGCTGCAACAGTATTTGTTCAAAAGTCAGTTGGCTTTCATGGACTCAAGCGCAAAATAATTCAGGTAGATGTTATGTAAAGAGTTCACAAGAAATGAGGTAGCTTTCTGGTTTTTTGAATATCAGTCTTAGGGAGCATTTTAAAGAACGGTTCTGGGAAGATATTTGGATAATTAAAACCAAACAGTAAGCATGTTTGTAATATGACCAAATTTTTGAGATTTATTCTTTCCTTATTTTTTTTCCTTCCCCTGAAGTAGTTGTCTCATCTTCATACTATGCATTATCTGATAGAATAGTGAATGAGATGATGCTTCAGGGAAACCGAGTTACAATTACCTGAGATAAAAAAACTGAGATAATCAGTACACTATACTCTTGACTTACTTGGGTTTTTGCTTGTAACAGCTTAAGGATAAAAGTAGACACTGAAATATTTGAGGCATTACATTGAATTTTTAGCTTTTCACTTTTTATTGCATATAAGCTGATAAATGCATTTTGGTTTCTGGATTAATTCAGAAGCAGAGACTTAGTAGCCTTACAGAGAACCATTATTCTCCAAACTGAGTTGTGATGTGTTTGTCTTAAATATAGAGTATTACACTGTTTTATTTTTCCAGAGCTGCATGGGAGGTATGTTAAGTGATTAAAACAGAAACAAACCCCAAACAAATGGAAATCCTCCATTTTGTGGAATTTCTCTGTTGAAGTATTTGACTCTTTCGTATGTCTGTTTTACCAAACAAGAACTTGTAGAAAGTAGTTATGGTTTTTTTCTTCTTGGTGGCTATGTTACTGTATAACCCAGGAAGTACTCATCCTCTGCCTTGCCCCAGTGCCTAGGGTCTATAATTGATAGTCTCAGAGAGTTATAAATTTCTTTAGTTTGACATAGAAACGTTTTTTTTAAAAGTCAAAAACATCGTTAAAAACTGGAATTAGTGATTGGACTACTTCTGCTAGGTGACCGTGCAACATGTTTCCCATGTGGATGTTCACCTGTGGTGTTGTCAGAACAGGGTCTTTTCTTAAGAATTCTTAAGAATTTTTTCCTGTGAGTGAGGTTCAGTATCGGTGCCCCGACAGGAAAGTTGTGAAAGTCTTTTTCCCCAAGTTGGTAGGTAGTGAAAGCTCTTCTCTGCTTCTCAGTAGCAATGACTGAACTCAATTTAAGAAGTTTTGGAGTTGCTTTGGCTCTTAGTCTCTCCACTCACGTTAATAAACCTCATCATTTTGTAGGGAGCTGATATCTAATGGTCTCATACACTTTTTTCGTTACCCCCACCCTGTTTAGAAAACTGTCTTTTACACCAATCTCCTGAACCTTTTCATTAGGATAGGAGACACTACCATTTGACTCTGACTTCTTCGTACTTTTACTCTATAGGATATTGTTTCACACCTTCAGATCTGATACTAAGCTAGGACTTGTTTTTCTTGAAATGAGAAAACTTTCTTTGCTCCCTTTCTAGCCTCCTTTTCCTAAATCTTGGTGTTTTCCTGGGTGAATATGGTAAAGTGTGTTCCTGAGACTTTCGAAAGGTTTCCTCTAATCACTCATCAGACAGCTCTTTGAAAGAGGAGGTGATTAATGTTAGTCACTTAAAATACCAGGGGATTTTTGGAAGGGAGGTTTTAACAACAGAAGTACAGGTCCTCAGAACTGTATGATTTGCATACTTCATGAGGTAGCATATGTAATTAGTTCATCCCAATGTCAACTCCATGACTCAAATGGTGTAAACAGCTTAGTTTCTTATCCTATAATAGCCATCTTCTTATTTTTACTTTCCTGCTAATTTTACTACTGTAAATTGAACACTAACCCTGAGATTAACTTAGTTGGTTGGAGCATGGTGCACCAAGGTTCCAGGTTCAATCCCTATACGTGCCATTCACTTGAGAGTTGGACCTAGTGATCCTTTTGAATTCCTTCTGACTCAAAATAGGACTGTCTGCACGTTTAGAGGCATAGTAGCTGAACACAGATTTTTGTACACAGCAGTAGAAAGAAAGTTTTCATTCCCTTGTTGTGTGGCTTCTATTTAGTAAACCCTGGAATGACTCAGTTTTTGTGTTCTAACGTGAGATATGTAAGACTTGAAATAGTGAGAAGTAGTTCCATTACAGATATTTACAGAACAGATTATATATCCATTAGAATGATTATATATCCAAACTCAATATCTCATTTCCAAGAGTTGTTGGACTGAAATACCTTTGGAAAACAATACCTGTAGATTCAGAATTAGTGTTGTAGTCTATGTTTAGCTACCACGAGCAGTGGTTAGACCATCACTAAAGACTCTTACAGAGTTAGACAAAGAAGATTGTCACAGTTGCTGTCTTGGTTAATGCAACATGAGGATCTACTGAGACCACCTACTAATAGTATGATGCATAGGGAACTGAGACACAATGGAAACTAAATCAGGAGTAGAGAATAATGCAGACTATCTGATATTCAGGGCTTCCAGCCTGTAGTGCTGTTCTTAGAGGAGGGCAAGGGTGGTGCCTACTGCTGTGTAGCTGAATTTGAAGACATGGTTATTTCTCTGCCAGGGTATGGAAGCAGGGTCTGATACCTTGGTATGATGGTGAGTCCACTTTGCTCACTGAGACTTACAAATGTCAGGGAGCTATTGTAGATCATTAGATCATAATGACAGCTTTGGTCACCGAAAAGGCTGGTTCTAACTTGGTGAATTCAGCACATTCATTTAGCACAGAGTATTAGATATGAAGTGCTGATTGAGATGGTGTAGCTGAAACTTCATAGTCCTCCCTTGCAGATGTCTCCTTTTGCGCAAGCCAGATGTGGGGGACAGACTGTAGCTGACAAACTGCAATCACCTGCAACTGCCTTACCACTAAAAACATAGGGAACATGCTGGGCTTTCCTTTCATCTAACTTTTTAGGATTCTTGCACTGTAGTATGGAAATTCGTCGCAGGATAGAGGTTTAAGTGTAGCTACTGTGTTGATACAGCAGTTTTCTCTGTGATGAAAGTGAAGCTGTGGACATAGCTCCCCGGGTTTGATGCTCTCTTCCTAAAAGCCTGTAGTTGTGTCTCATGCTGTTGACATTACATGGAAGGATTTGTGGCAGATAATCAGTGTACCCATTGCTATATGAGATTTGTGCACCTACTTTACTACCAGAAATGCAAAATGCTGAAATATTTCTGAAAGTGGCTCAAGTACTTATGAAAGCTGAAGGTCTTTGCTTCTGGCAGAAGTCAGTAGAAAGGTATGCTTGGTGTGTCCTCTTAGAATAACCTCCCAGCAAAGCTTTCCTGTATCCTCTCCTTGCTTCTTCCAGCAACATAAGCTACTGTTAAAATTACTGTGTAAATATATTTTTACATGGTAACTGGGGAGATCAGCCCCTTTCAGGTCATTGTGATAGGAGCTGAGTGTGCCCTCTGTTTGCAGAGGCTCTGTTCCTTCAGCTGGAGATGTTGATGAAACATGAAGAGATTTGGCGTCATTTATGCAAGTGAAGCATCCACTTCTTGAAGCATAAGAACGAGACTATATGAGAAGACAGAACGTTGTCTCCAATAAAATATTCACCTGTGAGCTCATCATGACATTTAAAATGGCACTAAATGGAGTGTTGTGCTCCACTAGAGCAACATCTACTGTTACGTCAGTTTGCTCCCATAAGACTAATGTATGGCAAAATAAAACCCATTGCTGTCTGTTTTAGAGGCTAAGTATTACCTTGTTTCTCTCTTAGCTGCTCCAAAAGTTTAGCTTTTATTCTGAGCTTCCAGCTGAGCCCCGTGTGAATGCTTCCTGGTGGTATATAGTGCCAACTTCACAGCAGTGTGTTACAAGAAAACAATTGGGCACTTCTGTATTCAAGGTGAAGCTCACACATAGCACGCTTTGCCCTTCTTAAGCTTCCCAGCAAAGGCTCCTGCAGGTTTGGTTGTACATTAGACAGACTTAATAAAGATTTATTTTTTTTTCCCCTCCAAAGATGTCTGACTTTAAACACCCCATATGCTTTTTCTTTCCTTCAGTGATGGGGAGGGAAAGAAAAGAACATCAACTTTCTGCAGCAGTGAGTCTCTAAATGCTGTGGGGGCCACGCTCACACCTCGCCGCATCTCCTGGCGGCGGAGAATATTCCTGCAGGTAGCTTCACCTATGAATAAATCTCCTTCCAAGATGCAGCATCCAGGTCTGTGTGTGCTTTTAAAGAAAATAAACAAGCAGTTGTTATTTAATACTATAGTGAACCACAACATGTGCAAATACAAAAAGGAGAAGGCAGTCAGCTTGATACAATATTAATGCTAGAACCTTGCTAGAGATCAGTTGTGCTCAATTGGCTTTAGTCTACTTAGGTCTATGTTGCTTTCAACAGAGGATTCTGTCATCAAAATAAAATGAATTGCAACCTCCCATAGCCACAGTGGTAGCCTCGTGGTGACAAAGATACCCTCTTTAAGAGTTAGGAAATTTTTACCCTAGCCTATGTACATAATAGGAGTGTTTGCAGAAAATGGTAAATTTTCTGCCTTGTCCTTGTAGTGCACATAGCACCTGTTGAGTGTGTTAATAATTCTTACAGCTTTAAGTCATTTAAGGTAGAAACCTCTGACATATCTAAAATTGTGCCATACTGATAAAGTCCCATTTGGCGGAATTCAAAACCATAGGTAAACAACAAACTCTGTATTTAGTGACCATAAAGTGCTACATCACTGCCTGTAGTGCAGCTTAGCAGATGAAAAAAGTTGCTTTTAATATAGAGCCTGTGGTAAATCACAGCAGTAAACAAGCTCAGCTGTAAAGGAGACTTCATGGATAAATACCTCATTGAAACTCTGGAAAGAGCTAGCAAGGGAAAGAGTTGAAATACTGGATGACCTCTTATTTAGCTGCATTTAATTTAAATGTAATTTTAATGTAAACAAAACTCTGTATTTAAAAATAATTCTCTACTGTTGAACTTCATTTTGTCTGTCTTTGGAATAAGCACGTCTCTGCTGAATGTGGAAGACAGCTATTTTTGTTCTGTTGTGACATAGTTTTTCATGATATGTCAAACAATCTGATTTTCCTCTAATAGCTTTATGATTCTTTGCAGATGGTCATGACGGAAGTGAATTGTTACCCTTATCCCCTCTTGCTCCACCCCTGGAGGAGGACCCTCTTGTTCTAGTATTGCAAAATGAGGATGGTCCAGATAAAACTGGAGAGAGGAAAAACTCAGAAGAACTACAAAGTCTGTGGAGAAAAGCTATCCATCAACAAATTCTGTTACTTCGAATGGAAAAAGAAAACCAGAAGCTGGAAGGTTAGCTATTTAGAAAATACCCCTAAAAGCTGTTGCAGATTCTGCTGCCTTAAAATGAAAACTGTTCTGGTGCTGGGCACCTCAGAGATGTGGTTCTGTAACTTTTTGGTTAACGGTGCTAGAAAAAAAATGTGTTCGCCTAGTCCTATCTCACACTCTACCAGGTTCTCTATCTGCCTGACTTTAAGTGAGTCACCTTAGTTACAGAAGAAAGTAATAACTTTTCCTTTTTTAATGCATTTTAGGCAAAAGTTGCTGCAGTCTCTGTGTTCTATCTATCTAAGTGTAGGAGTTCTAATGTGGAGTGAGAACAGGTGCTCTGTGAACACTTAGGTATAGTAAACCTTACCTTCTCTATCTCGTTTCAGTCCTTTGCAGCTCATGGTATTTCTCTCCAGGCTTTTTGTCCTTCATTAACCATATCACAGTGGTAATTTATTAATACTTGAATCCAAATATGATTTTTGAGCAACTGGCTCTTGAGGTATGTCAGAAAGTTCTGGTTTTTGGAACATGAGCACTTGTAGACTGGAAATTGAGTGCTGTTAGCGAGGGATCTGAAGTTAACCATTCTGATAGTCAGCTACCTGAGCAACAGTTAAGATATTTTATTATGACTGATCAAGACTCACACAAATAAAAGATAAGGTGCAATGTCTGTCCTAGCATATAGAAGTTCTTCAGTATAATAGACGTAACAAGCTTTCAGTGCAAGTTGAAAATTTCAAGTGTCCTCTCTGGAATTGCTGCCCTCATCTTTTTCTGTATGCTGTTGTAACATCCCAGTCTTGGTTCATGAGTTCATTCGAGGGGTTTTACGTTAAAAAAGATACAAGGCTCCCAAAACCCCCGTGAGGTATTTATTAAAAGGGGCCTTCAGTTCTTTTAGACCTCAAGACCACCCACAAGAGAAACACTATGACACTTCTCAGGGGGTCAAAATAACTCACTTTTACTGGCAAACTTTGGAAAATAAGCTAACTTGGCCAAAGTTTAAAACAAGCATTCAATCAACATATGGCATTTCACAAAGCTTGACTTAGCAAATTCCAACCTATCTAGGGTTAAATTACCCAAATATCAAGGAAAGGAATTAGGAGAAGAGGAAGAAGTGAGAGAGAGAGAGAGAGAGGCACAGGAGAGCTCTGTCAGCCATAAGGGGCTGGGTTAGGGGCTTCAGGCGGTGTGGTGTAGGGTTTCAGGTGTGCCAATGGCTAATAGCCATTCTGGGCTGGACTAAAGGGACAGGGTGGTGGTGGGGATGGGGCAGTGCTCCTGGTGTGCCAGTGACTGACAGCTGCACCAGTGGCTCTCAAGGAGGCAGGTTATGGGGGGGGCAAAGCACCATTCCCCCTTGGCAGAACCCAATCAGCCCTCTTCCCCCCCCCCCCCCCCCGAGTTGTTTCAAGCCACTAATAACTTTTTAATAACTTTTTTCAGTCCCTCACAGCTGTATAACGTTATTGTATGGTAATATGATTCTTCTGACAAAACATAATAATCTTTTTAAGGTCAGTTAACTCTTTTTCCTTGTTTAGTCTTGCTTACAGAGAAGGCAAGGAGAGGAAAAAAAACTAGGACAGAAGTCTTTCGATGTCCCAATAAGAGTGCATCGTTGAATGTATTTCCCACACGTGTAGTGTATTTCTCTGTGCAGTTTCTCCATACAGTTTGTCTCCCAGTTGACACACACTTCTGTGGAAACTCCTAGGTTCAGAGGGAACATTAGAGAGAAGTCTGTTTTAACTTCAGCCAAAATCTTCATTTCATAAACCGTTTTAACAGTCTGTTGTGGGGTGAGGAAGCTGGACATCTGCTGTAGTTACTGATTTCATGTTATTCCCTCTGTTATTTTGAGCTGCTGAGGGACAAACTCTCTGCCATACTTGCCCTATGCGGGGATACTGAAAACCGTTGAATGAATCCAGATCCTTAAGACTCAGTGACAAGTTATTTTCATTCTGTAACGGATGTGTAGAAAGGAAGTTCTTCCTACCTGATCATTTGTGGTGAAAACAGGAGTGTCGGCAGTAGGGCCTCCAAACTGGTGCTCATTTGCCAGCCCCCATTCCTGATTTGTGCTCCAAGGAGCTTGTCTCATTCTTGTATTCAGGTTCGTAAATACTGCTGGTGAAACTGGTGCTCTGGCCAGCTAAAATTCAACATCTTATTTTCAAAGGGTGAAAAGTAAACTGAACTCCTAGCTGTAGGTTTCCTTTCTGTGAGCTGTTAGAACATGGGCCATTTTATGGACAGGACATGCACAGAACTGATACATTCCAAACAAGTGTTGGTTTGGGTAGTTCTTGGCATCCTAGCCTGTAATTAAATGCAGATCTCAGGAAAGGGAGATGTAGTAACAGAAATGCAGAAATTTCTTTACTTGAAGCCAGGTTCCTAGCTGCGAATTTATTACCTCTATACGATTGACTTAAGACCAAAATTGCTATGGAATTGTTTCTAGTGGTTTTCTGTTAATCTTTTATTGACTTTAATTTACGAAATATTAATAGAACCTCTTTTCCTATTCCTTTTGCTGTCGAGGAGACTCGAATACTATTAGCTCTTTGTTTTACAGAAGGTAAGTTCTGTCAATTGCACAAACTTGCTTTTTTTTTTTTTCCCTAAGAATCTAGAAGCTGCTTCTTCCTGTAGATCACCTAGAAATATAAGAGCTGCAAAAAATGCTAGGCCACCTAGCAATGATTAGGAAGAATGTTAACAAGGATGGTTGAAAGCAACCAAGGGTGGAATAGTAGGTAGAACAAGTATGATCAATAGTCAAGCTTGCTGACTTTCACTAGGGTTAACTGCATAGTTAATCTTGGAGTTCATTGTCACACTGAAATATGTTACTGCTGTCTTGAATCTGTTGCATACTGCTTACAAGAGTGAGCATTCTTGGGTGAAATGGTACAACAATAGACTTGCATTTAAAATCACCCCAACTGAACTGCAAAATCCTGTGGTAAGATCACATTCCCATTTTTATGGCAGTGTACCACACCTTGTATAATGCTTGCTTCTACAAGGCCTCCTGTATTCTTGAACAGGTAAGTTCTCAGAGGTGTAACATAAAGCTTCTGGAAATAATTTGTCGTTTTTGAAGAGGGCTAGGCAATGATTCTGTGGATTCATCCAATATTGACTCTATTTCAAGTGAGATCAGTAGGCAAAGGAACAGATTTTCTCGTTTTGCAGGTTGAGCAAGAGTTTGCTTTTACCTAGAGGTGATGATGGGGAAAGGCCGTACGTTTGTAAGAGGAAGGAGGCTCCTGCAAGGGGCAAGTACTGCACACAGATCAAGGCAAATTTGAGATAAATTGGACTGCAGCTTTCTGAGGTCATGTTGTGGAATGTGCAGTTCAGTCCAATGATGATTAAATATACCTCTCTAAATTAAGACACATTCAAGTCTAGATTGCAGTTTTTTACACCAGTAGTAAGAGGAATTGGAGTGCTTTCCTGCACATGTATCATGTATGATAAAATACCCACACTTAATTTCTCAGTAATGGAAATGAAAGCTCTTCCTCCATGAAATAACAAAGTAACAATGCCACTTTATTTCAGAAATAGTGAGTCCTCTGGAATAAATTTTTTGCACCACAGGTAGTCCTATGCAGTAAACCCTTTATGTTTATAGCAACAGGAGTTCTGTGCTTCAGCACAAATGTACCTTTCTGGATATGGTTTACATTGGTTCATTCTGTTTACTCTAGTCACCCTGATGATGCCAGTTAGTGCTGCCAAGAGCTCTTATCACTCTCTTAAGGGACATGTAAGAAATGGAACCAGCGTGACTGACTTCATTCAGAAGATTTGCCTAGCATGCTTGCCTATACCTCTAATACGTTCATATGTTTGGGACTTTCCATACTAAAACAATTGTAATTGTTTAATATAAATAAGAGTAAAATGGTCAAAGGTGTTTTTGCTGTTGAAAGAAGCAGCAGGTGTTGTGAAGTTGTGTTGAGTGGGTTTTTCTTCCTGCCCCAAGCCTGAAAAAGTGGTTTTTGTTTGCTCCATGAATTACTCGTGTTCATGACCCAATAACAGAAGTTAAACTGTTACCTGCAGGATCTTATGACAAAACGCTGACCCCATCTGAGCTATAAACTAATAAATTGTAGAAGGAGTATTTATCTCTAGTCAGATTATTGAAGAGCTATATCTAAAATGAATGGGGTTTGTGTATTTGTTGTATCTTGTAATTTTCTGATATTCTGGTTTTCCATGTGCTCTTCCTTTGTGTTCTGTGCTCTAGCAAGCAGAGATGAGCTTCAATCAAGAAAAGTAAAACTGGACTATGATGAAGTTGGTACATGTCAGAAAGATGCCATAAATGTTTGGGATAAGAAGTTACTAAACTGCAGAGCCAAAATCCGATGTGACATGGAAGATATTCATTCCACTTTAAAAGAAGGTATTTATGTAGGAGGGCTTTTAGCTATGAAGTCTGAAGATTGTATTTTTTTGTTCCCTTTTGATACCAGAAGAAATCTGCCATCAATACACGTTTTACAGTAGCAAAAAATTACCTTCACAGGTGCACTTCCTGCTGCCAAACAGAAAATTAGTTCCACTGTGTTTGCAGCTTACAATGTCGGCAATGTAGAAGCATGTATAGTCATACTCCTGGAAGTAGCTTCTTATTCCCACGTATTGCTACATTCAAGATTGAACTTGGAGACTCTGTGGCTAACACTGTAACCTTCTGGTTTCTGATCAGTGGATCCAATGGACTCTGAATTTCAGATGCTCTAATTTTACTTACTTACCCAGAAGGCTGGACCATAATGTCTCCTTGTGGACTGTGCCCAAAACCTAGGGGAATCACAGCCAAGCTTTGGAGAGTCAGAACGACCACATGTTATAGATCTGGAATATGGTTATTTAGTATTCCATTTTCTGGAGTGAAAGGCTGGGGATTTTGGCTTGAAGTAGATCTTCCTGTGGACTAGCCATAGGCCAAGAGGGTATCCTAAGGGCCTTGTTAGTATAATGCAGATGTTGGGTCTGACTATACTGCTTTTTCCTCTTCTATGGAGTCTTATATCTGTGTTACAGATGCTGAAAAATAATTCAGTATAATCTGGCTATGGTACAGAAGGGAAGTTTAAATTGCTACCAGAGTGGTTCAGCCAAGATTATGACAAAGCAAATTCTTGTGTTGTAGCACTAAAAATATCCCCTCGCTTAGGCCTCTTGTTTTTTGACTTACCTGCAGGTGTACCAAAAAGTCGTCGGGGAGAAATATGGCAGTTTTTGGCTGTGCAACATCGAGTCAGGCACAGGCTGCCAAACAAGCAACAGCCTCCTGACATCTCTTACAAAGAACTTCTGAAGCAACTGACCGCTCAACAGCACGCCATCCTTGTAGATCTAGGTATGTCTGTTTTTTCTGACTTGTTCTGTGGGTCTTTGAGTGAAAACATACCAGTTTTAACAGAAGATGTTGCTGGAGATAGATGCTATATGAGCATCACCACAGGATACATTCTGTGTATGCCACTTAGTGTCCTCTAAGCAGATGATTTCTGAGTTTATGCCATTTGTATTTATGCTCTTCTACATCTGTTTGAAAAGAGAACTCAGTCACTTCTGCAAGTTCTATGCAGAGGAGAATAGTAAATGAGCTCAATGGATAAAGTTTAAAATCAGTGACAAAATACAGACTGGCCTGACTAAAGGGAACCTGCATATGAAAAACAAAGAGAAATGATCTGTGGGAGGAGAAGGGCTGGTTGTCAGATGAATTGGATTGGGTTTTTTTTCAAAAGAATTGACTATCAATAACTCTTCTCTTTTTGCATCAGGACGCACATTCCCTACACATCCTTACTTTTCTGCCCACCTGGGAGCAGGACAGCTATCACTCTTTAATCTCCTGAAAGCATACTCTTTGCTGGACAAAGAAGTGGGTTATTGTCAAGGTATAAGCTTTGTAGCTGGAGTGCTGCTTCTACATATGAGTGAAGAACAGGCCTTTGAAATGCTGAAATTCCTCATGTATGACCTTGGATTTCGTAAACAGTACAGGCCAGACATGATGTCACTACAGGTAAGTCAGTCCTTCCAGAGCAAACTAGAGTTTTAAATTACTTTTGAGCTCTAAGGGGTTGCTTTTGTTCTCCAGGGCCTTATGAAGTTCTTATGCTGTTTGGGATGTTGTGAAGTGCATGTGTATTCTATTGTTGACCCCCCTCTCTGCCTCTCAGTTTGAAAACAGAGAAGTTCAGGACTTGTAGACTTTTACTGTCACACATCCCCATCATCTCCTCTTTGGAAATTCTGCTTTCTCTGCTAATTTGCTCTTCCTTTCATTTTCCTTACTTCTCTCTCATCCTTATGCCAAAAAAAACCCAAACCCGATATGCTTGCATCTGTATGGATGGAGTTTAGAAATTAATTAGATTTTTTTATTTTTTTTTATTTATCAGTCCATGAGCACTTGGATGTAGATTTTTCTCTTGTAGCCCCAAGTCAAGTCAATAGTGACACACAGTGGCCAGTCAGTGTACTCCACAGGCATTTGTACTTTGGGCAGCTCTGCCTAGACTCATAGTTTCATCTTTTTCTCTCATTGTTCTCTAGTCCACCACCCCTCAATACAGAGAGAAAACAGAAGAATTTTTAATCATTTAATTTTCCTAAGCAATGATGCATGCTGTGCAATATTATTTAACAGCTAGCTACTCAAGACTGTTTAAGAAGGAGACAGAAAATCTTTTAGATCTATATAAACTCCAGGTTTAAGGTTTGAGAAATCTTTCACCTTGACATGCGACTATCCACTGACTAGAATAACTTATATGCTATAAACCCCTAATATTATGAAGGGATATACCACTGCTGAGTTAAAGCTTGTAGTCCACAATGGAGAAAACTAAGAGGCAGATAAAAAAGTTTCCTGGTGTTTTTCATGTTACCTGCTTAGCAAACGCTTAAAATTAAGTAGGAACTTAAAGGAGAGTTTGAATCCACTTTTCATGACCAGTCACTTCAGGTGCTTATTTGACAAATCTCCAGAGCAATGGAATAGATTGTAATTAAAGAAATTGTATGTGTTTATTCTAAAAACTATAGAGGAGTGTTTTTCTGTGGATGTAAGTATGCTGTAACAAGGTTTTTGTTGATGAATTAAGGGTGAACAGCCATAAGTAGCATCATTTTACCTCCTCCATGTTCCATTCCACCCCACAAATGTGTTTTAAACCTGTGGGGGTCAAAGTGTGATAAATACATGTTTGTGGGTTTTCCCCTAGATGATGCTCTCTTAGTGTTTGTGTGTTATACTGCATTTGTAGACTTCAGTAACATCTGATGATTTGAGAGCATTCATATGTCCAGGATTTCACATTTTGGTTTAAATGAGTATGACTCTTTCATTGCCAGAAGCTTTTAGTAAGAACACTTTTAAATTTCAGAAAATTTTCCACTTGTAGTACTGTTTGCCCTTTAAATTAAATGACCTTACTTTCCCCACAGTTTGCTTCTAGGCCAGTCTTCTGTAATACACAAAAGTAGAGTTTTGTCTGCTCAAGACAAACTAGACAAGACTTAGAGCATCTTACTAAATTTGGTTTGTTTTCTAACAGGAGTAGAACATTTGCATTTCCAGTATTGAAACACAAGTAAGCTTATAGGCAGAATTAGCTTCAGTCCTGTAGAAGAAAAATGTTGTATGGTTCTTCAGGATAATGAAAACTTATTTGACTTAAATTTTTTAATTGTTGTCTGGAAAAAGTAGTAATCTAGATCCTTAGTTTATAGTGAACTAACTTGATTAGTGGTACAATTCTAACTTCACATGTAAATGTGTTTTGTATTGATACTGTACAAACTGTACTTAATTGGTATCTTTGGCAATTAAAGCAAGGACTCAAATGCATGCACAAATTTAGCTGATTTGCCTAAATGAGAAGTGATCTCTCTGCCTGTGGACACTGCTGACTAACCAGGTAGTTAGTGCAATCAGCTTTTGTTAGAGAAGAATCATGAACTCTAGAAGTAGGAAAGTAGCCAGATGAGTAATTTTCTTATTAAAGAACGGATTCACCTTAAGCAAAAGCACTGTTGGCAACAAAAATGGACCTGACAACTAATCAATGTCTGCTTCTCATCTTCTGCTTTCTGAAAGAAGCATTGCTCTGTGCTGTGACTTACCATGTCATATAAACTATCAAAATTGCAAGGAAATAGTTTGCCACAGGGTGGTATTTTTAGCAATGAATAGCACCTTTTAATCGTTTTGCCTTGCAACCTTTTATGGGTTGTATAGCAACACTTTTTGCATCAGTATCTTAAATTCCTCAGGACTATAGGAAGATGTGCTGGGAAATATGTATGTTGGACACCTCTGTACATAATGTATTCTGTGGGTACAAAAGCTGTCTAAAGTGATGTCCGAAGTAGCACAGGAGTTTTAAATGCAGCAAAAATATGGCAAAAATTCAAAGTCCGAAAGCTGCAATATGGAAATTTACTCATAAATAGTTCAACTCTGTAATGGAGAGTTTTGACATCTTGGAAGAGGTGCCTTTACTTTCATTGCTGCAAGACTGAAAGTTCTGGTTTGTTGATAAAGTTAGAACAATATATTCTTTGGTTACATTAAACCCATGAATCTGAAATGATACTGCATTAATAATTAGGTTCAAACTGTTCTTTGTTATTGGATGCTGTGTTAGTTTTAATTCATTAGAGGCAGGTTGTTTATCTGTGAGTAGATATCACTCAAAGCCCCAGGTGACAATTAAGCTTCATTTTACAGTGCTATGTGTACTGGAGGTAATTTCCCTCAAATGAAATGTGAATGATTTGGAAAGCTGAGTAAAGCTGAACTTTTCTTTCTTTATTTCCCCCTTCCCCCAATCCCCTCATGCACTGTAGATTCAGATGTATCAGCTTTCAAGGCTTCTACATGATTATCACAGAGACCTGTATAATCATCTTGAAGAAAATGAAATCAGTCCCAGTCTTTATGCTGCACCATGGTTTCTTACACTGTTCGCATCTCAGTTTCCATTAGGATTTGTAGCCAGAGTATTTGGTAAGAAAGTTTATTCTATTGCAGTAATAAAAAGAACAATGTCCATTGTGTTTTGAAACTCTCGGGAAGTAGTTTTCTACATACTGGGGACATTTGGGGTGACCATTGTGGGTGGCAAGTAGCAGTGCTTTTCATGGTGGGATGTCAGCTCCTTTTTAAAGAGGAAAACTGAAAGGTGTTCTTTGAAACATCAGACTTGAGCAATTAATTTTGTCTTTTCATATTATCCAAGAGACTTCTGAAGTGTAAACAGCAGAAAGTTTATTGTTGCAAATGCATTTTATGCATCAAGCATGCAGTTTATGTCCACAGAAAAGTTCAACTTGCAAATTGAAAAAAGAGAATGCATTTGTTTTGGAATTCTGATTCTAAAGTGCTTCCTAAAAATTTTCAGCAAATTTGAACTTAAAGGCTGTTTCAGGTGTTCATGTATGTATTGAACAGTTTCTGAGTCTTAGTATTACTCTTACTCCATTTAGATAGTTTTTTAATGATACATTTCTCTTCAGGTAACATGTACTACAGAAGCTTTAATATTTTTGTGCCTTGTAGTGTTTACTGTATCAGAATGTCAAGTAATTAGTTTTGTCTTCTTTTCTTATCAGTAAGAACTGCCACCTTAACCAAATCTTTAGTAATGCAGCTTTTTTTTTTTCAAATTTATTTATTAATATAAAACTCACTGTGCTCAGATATACCCCAAGAATCTAGGAGCATATGTCATGTACTTCCTCTTAAATCAGATTTTTTTTCCTTCAATTTTTCTCTTTTCACGTGGCACCTTTTGGCTTTTCTTAAGAAATTCTACCTGACTTTGTTTCATGTTTTATTACTGGAGTGTGTCAGGTTCTCAATTTGTCGGGTGTGGTGATTTTGGGGGGAAGAGAGGTTTGGCTGGATGGTTGGTTTTGATTTTAATTTTTAAAATTTTTTTTTACCTAATCATTTTTCCATTACAGACAGTTTTTTCCTTTTACAGCAAACTTTTTTTGGCTGCTGTTTTTGTGATTGAATGACTGGTGTAACTCTTTTTCAATAGTGTACCAATCGCATTAATATTTCTTTCCCAATGGGATTATTGGATTCCAGGACACTCAAGCATTTTTTGGTTTTCTTTTTTGTTGGGTTTTGAGGTTTTTTGGAAATTAATTTTTTAGGGGTGGAGAGGGAGGGAGGAAAAGAGAGTCAGTGTTATTTCTCTGTAAATGAGTTAAAAGGGCATGTTCCTTTTTTAACACTTGAAAGTCCCTGTGTTGTTTTACTTCCTAGTGCTTTGGATTCTCTGCATTTTCAGTGTCATTTGGGCTGTTGTCCTATACCAGGGACAAATGGCTCTACCATTCACAAATTATGTTTATGCTGTTTGAATGTGCATCGTAGACTTGAGAATGGAGACTTTTACGAACTACGTTTGAGGGAGATGGCAGCCTCACTGGTGTCCTGGTTTCATCCTGTGATACTGGATCAGGCTAGGGATGACCTCTCAGTATCAGGATCAGAAGTTGGGTTTGTTCAGTTGCGTAGCCCCAGACAAACTCTTTGTGGTGTGACAGAGCCAGCAGCTCAGGAGGTTTATTTGAACTACTCATGTTCTGTGTTCATCTCAGTAATTCTGCTTCTGAGGCAGAATTCTATGTAATGTCACCAGGACTCTCATTTCTGTAGTCTTTGTCTACTGACCTGCAGAGCCCAGGCTTTCCCTTCAACATCCACATAATTGAACCTCAAAGTAAGGGTTTGGGGCTTAGGTTATGACCAGTAAGATCACTACATGTTATTGAAAGTAATGTGATTGGTTATGGAATCTACATGATTGTTTAAGGACTGGCTTCTGTCAGTATGTTGTGTTATGGTCTGCTTCCCAATTGCTTTTCAGTCACAGATGCACTTAAAACCAGCTAGCAGTCTGTAGCAGACAGTGATGAAATGCTTATTGCAGGTAACTGTTTCAGACATAAAAGGTGCAATATTTTCTCTCACATCTGTAAGATGAAAGACAATTTTTATATGCTTCAACCTCATGTTGAAATAAGACAGATTGCTCTTCTGAACTGAATACATCTTCAGTATGAGCGATTATGAAGAAAAACATCCCATCAGATATATGTGTTTGTCCAATGACTCTAGCTCCCATTTTCATGATACTCTAATTTATTTTTTTTAGACATTATTTTTCTTCAAGGAACAGAAGTCATATTTAAAGTAGCACTGAGCCTACTTAGCAGTCAAGAAACAGCTATAATGGGATGTGAGAATTTTGAGAACATTGTTGATTTTCTTAAAACCACTATTCCAGATATGACTCAGCCTCAAATGGAAAAAATTATTACTCAGGTAAGGATGTTTTTCTCTTTACTTTTTTCCCTCCATTTAGTTTACTTTAAAAGAATCATGCCTAAACTATATGTAAAAGTCTTCTCAGTATGTTCCTTTTGGTTTGAAGTGCAAAGGAGTCGATTTCTCAGTAACTTGTATACAAATAGGATGTGATTGGATTTCAATGGGTTTTTAACTGCAATTTTAGCAGGTCTTTAGTTGCTACCTCAAGGTTTAGTAAAAAGTTCTTTTGTGTCCCAGCTACTGAAAAAACATGACTTTGCTATAAATTTCCCCTCACCATCAGAAGGGTAGAAGTAGCCTATTTTCCAAACCTAAACCCAGCTGTTGCTTCCTGTTGGTGGTTGAGCAGTCTAACAGTTTGTGATGGGAAGCACAACTCGCCATGGTGGGAAGAGGCAGCATCACAGCAACTTCCCCTGCTCGTCCTTCAAACTTCCAGCTGTACAGTGCCAAGTACCCATAAGAACTTTTCTGACACCTCCAACTTAAAACCCTATAACTTAGGAGGCTGGTGAGGCACTGCTTTCATGGTCTGTATTAAAATCAAGGTCATGCAAACTTCTTTTGTTCTGTGGATGTCACTTCTATCCTCCTGGGGATCACTTTTAGAATGTCCCCATGCAACTTCTCCTTCTCACCTCAATCCTCTCCTTGGAGGAATCAGATTTGGCAGGTGCCAGAGGTAAAAGTCCCTCAGGACTGATCTCTGCCTTTCCTGGGTATGGGCAAGGAGGACTTGGAATAGTGTTATTTCATCAGAATTATTTCAGCTTTGTGGCAAAGTGCTAGAATAGGAAAGAAACAAAGAATTACTGCTGCTGATATATGAAAAGCTTCTTGAGAAATACTGTCAGTGGCTGGAATCTTCATTTCTACATCATCTTCCTCTGCACTGAAGCTGAAAATTGAGAATGAGCCTCAGTCTAGTACCTTAACTATGAACCTAGTTTACCCCCTTCAGATGGTAGCTCAGAGATAACAGAAGAGCTCTAAAAAACTATGTCCATATGCAGGAGTGCAGTTAACACTGATGCATTCTTGTGGCTTGTTAATGTTTGAATGTTTCAGGTGCTGTTAGTTAAGAATTCATTTTTAAATAACATGTAGATCTTCATTTCTCATGTGTAGACTGCCTATATTCTATTGTTCCCACCTAGGCTGGCTGCAGGGGGAGTTATTTGGCTGTCTCAGTGTTGTAATTCCCAGGACCATCCTCTTATAATGGATAATGAAAGAAAAATATAGACATTATGCAGATCTGTAATACACAGATGAAGAATAGGTAGCTACCTAGAGGGAAATGGCACTGGAACACTATATATAATTTTAAATTTTACCTCATTTGAATTACCTGAAGAACAGCGAAAGTAATGCAGAATTTGTTTTTTTAAGCGATCCATGTGTTTCTTCTGTTGATGGAATGTTTGTGATCTCTAGGACAAGGAACAGAAAATTAAAGTCGCTGTAGAAATCCTTCCAATCCTAGTCTAAAATATTTGGTAGTTTTCAAAAGCTGAGAGGCTGTGACTAGATGTGTAAACAGATAAGGGTCATATGGTCCCATCAATATTAGAGGCTCAGTTCCATAGTCTTAACAATACTTTATCACCAAAGTATCTCAATAAGAAAATAGTGTGTCTTCATGCAGAGATAGAACACAGGGAAACTGTTATCATGAAGAATGTTTTTATAGAAGTCTGTAAATGAGCACTTGGAGATCCAGTTTTGAAGGTAAGAGTCGTGATGAATCCTGGATTATTCTTCCTCATTGTATGATGCTGCTCCAATCACAGTCTGGTGAGATTTAAATTTCAAAATTTTGTCTTGAACTTCTTCATATTCCTGAGCAAGAGTGGATAAAACTTTGTCATATTATAGAATTCTTAGACTAAATTAGACTTTTGTGCTGATACATCTTGCTATAAGAGATGGTATTTGGTAATAGTAAAAGGCATGATCCAATTTATTCTAAAGACTATGATTTATTATGGCTGCAATCAGAACTCTAGATGTTAAAATGCTCCTACTGTAGACTTCCCCTTAAAATACTTTCTTGAAGGGAACAGGAAAAGCATTAATTTAATCAAGGAGAGTTGACTCTTAGTCAAGCATTCATGTGGAATAAGTGCTTCCTATTGTAGTTAAAAATTGTCTTTTCTCTCATGGCAGGTGTTTGAGATGGATATTTCAAAACAGCTCCATGCCTACGAAGTAGAGTACCACGTTCTTCAGGATGAACTGCAGGAAAATGTGAGTCCCTGTGAGGAAGGTGAACCCCTGGAGAAGCTGGAAAGGGCAAACAATCACCTGAAGAGACAAAACATGGATTTGTTGGAGAAGCTACAGGTAAATGATTTAAGACTACAAAATCATAGAGTAGTCATTTCTATGATTTGGCCATTAGAGTTGAAAGTGTTTTTTTAAATGTATTTGGGAAGTCTCCTAACTATAAGACCTTATTCAGTTAACCAGTTCTCTCAACAGTGATTTACTTATGTTAGACATACTTCAAACTCCATTGTCATTCCTGGGACCTTTCTTTCTTGATATAGATTTCTCTTTTCCCAAAATATCTCTACTCTTATCTCCTATAAAATCTATTGGCAAAACTTGTGTATCTTACAAAAATAAGTTCTCTGTCCCTTCATCTGTTTGCTTTCCTATTGGAAAGTTATAAGAAATAATCCATAGTGCAATAGACTTGCTCTCTCCAGGCCTTTCTAGGCAGTATCATTTTGTTTCCTTCTGCTGAAACTCATAGTCCTACTTTTGGTAGGTGGTCTCTCCTAACAGACTTGCCTTCATCTGAATGCCCACCAGATAAAGTTATGTTTTAAAAAATTCCTGCCTCCCTTCACTATTCACCCTTTGTCCTGTAGCCTGGCTAAGACTTGTTTCAGGTTTCGATATGTATTGTCTTGCATTTTCTTGAAAGACAAACTCTTGGTTTTTCATTACCAGGCTATTTCTTGATATATTGGTTAGTTTGAACAAGCACTTGAAAGAGCTCAAAGAGCACTTTCAGCTTCTGAGACTTGAAAATAGAAGAAAGCAAAAAAGGAAAAATCAAGTCCTCATTATTTTTGTGTTTATGGGCTAAGGTTGCTGTGCTGTGCTCTTTTGATGTTGAAAACAGGAATCGCTTTTTTCCTTTTGTTGGTTTTGCTTAGTTATTTCTCTTTACTTATTTACTGCAGCCTAGGCTTTTACCTCTGTTATAAAATTGCACCAACAACATAGAATAATTGAGAGTGACTGATTTGAAAGGCTCTGTCAGAGCTCTTCTGTTCTTCCAGAGTGCCATATTATAATGCATCTTTCTCAGTTCCTTAACTTCCTCACCTTTTTGTTTGTATAGCGTCTTCATTCCTCTGCTCGGGCCCTTTCCTAGGAATAATCAGAATTTCCCCACTTCCTGCAGAGGGACATTTGCTATTGCTGAGATCCAGGGTTTCTGTCAACTAGCCAGAGGAAGCTATAGGTCTTTTATTGGAGACTAGGGAACACTGTCTGCTTCTAGACTTAATGTTGAGGTTCTCTTTCCCTCTAACCTCTCCATCCTGCTAATTTACTTTATTACATAGGCTTCCCATTGATTCATCACTATCGGGCAGGTCATCTCTTCCAGTGCTACTCCAGCTGCTGATTTCCTTTTTATCCCTGCACCTCCAGTTCCTTGTTACTCTCAGCTGTTTCTTGCTTGCTGCAACTTGTTTGTCTCCTTCTTTCTGTAAAGCTTTCAGAAATCCTTCAGATTGATGTAGTGACTGTATGATACACAGTAGGCAATCCTTGTATTGTCTGCCTACTCAGATGTCTTTTAGAAATAGCTATGTTATTCTTTCTTTAACAAATACTATGATCATCATCATGGCTAGGCTTCACAAACGAAGATTTGGGAAGGACATTTGCTACAATCACACTGGTGGCTAAAAAGGCCAATGCAAGATAGACAAGTCCAGTTGCAAAAGGCACAGTGGAAAGACTCCTTAGGTGGTATCAACAAGACACGGTTCTTTCTGCATTGTCTTTTCTCCTTGAGAGTGATCCTGCGTGCGTTCTCAAAAGAAGCAGCAGCGTTATAGATGGTGTATCTCCAGGCCTCCCGATTGGAGGCCAGAGTAGACCAGTTATGTTGATCAATGTGGCCAAGGCTGAGATGTTGTTTCAGGGAGTCCTTGTATCTTCTCTTTGGGGCTCCTCTCATGCGGCAGCCGGTGGTAAGTTCACCATAGAGCACGGTCTTAGGGAGGCGGTGGTCCTTCATCCTTGAGACGTGCCCTGCCCAACGCAGCTGTGTTCTCAGCAACATGGCCTCAATACTCATAACTGCTGCCTGTTCTAGAACAGACATATTAGTCACAAAATCTGACCAGTAAATGTTTAGGATTGTACAGAGACAGCGTTGATGGAAGCATTCTAAGAGTCACAGGCAGTGGCAGTAGATGACTCTTGATTCAGATCCGTATAAGAGAGTAGACAGCACTATGGCTCTGTAAACACTGGTCTTGGTACTTTTCTTCAAGTATTTATTTCGCCAGACTCTTTTATGGAGTTTTCCAAAAGCTCTATATGCCTTTGCTAACCTGTTGTCTATCTCTTCGTCAGTCTTACCATCCAAGGAGATGAGGCTACCTAGGTAATTAAACTGCTGGACTGATTTGAGCTCTGATTTGCCAATGGTGATACGGGGATGATGGAAGACTTCCTGAGGTGCAGGTTGATAGAAAACTTCTGTCTTCTTCAAACTGACTTCCAGCCCAAAAAGTTCAGCAGCCTCTGAAAAGCAGGATGTTAAACACTGCAGAGCTGCTTCTGTGTGGGCGACGAGGGCGTCGTCGTCAGTGTAAAGCAGCTCACAGACAAGATGATTTAAGGTCTTAGTGTGGGTCTTCAGTCGCTTTAGGTTGAATAGGCTTCTATCGGTACAATATCGAATGTAGATACCGTCCTGATCGTCGAGGTCTGCTGTGGCCCTTTGGAGCATCATGCTGAAAAAGACTGTGATAGGGTTGGTGCAAGAACGCAGCCTTGTTTCACACCATTGGTTATTAGAAAGGGCTCAGAAAGTGCATTGCCATATCTGACTTGGCCGCGCTGATCCTCATGAGTGAGATGATAATTTTAAGGAACTTGGGAGGACAACCTAAATGTTCCAAAATCTGCCACAGACCTTTTCTGCTCACAGTATCAAAAGCCTTGGTGAGATCAACAAAGGTTACATAGAGACCTTTGTTCTGTTCCCTACACTTCTCTTGCAGTTGTCTGAGAACAAATACCATGTCTGTGGTACTCCTGTTGGCTCTAAAACCACACTGACTTTCAGGTAGAAGTTCTTCTGCTATAGCAGGTATTAGTCTGTTCAAAAGTATTCTTGCAAGGATTTTGCCAGCAATGGAGAGCAGAGTGATACCTTGGTAATTTGAACAGTCTGATTTAACTCCTTTCTTCTTATACAAAGTGATGATGACTGCATCTCGAAGGTCTGAAGGTAGTTCGCCTAGTTCCCAACAGCGCACCACAAACTCGTGACATTTAGCATGGAGTGCAAGGCCCTCATGTTTTCAGACTTCAGGTGGGATTCCATCAACCCCAGCTGCCTTCCCAGTTTTCACCTGCTGTATGGCCTTAAGGGTTTCTCCCATAGTAGGGGCAAAATCCAATTCATTCTTCACCGGTTGTTGTGTAATGTACTGAATTGCTGAGTCTTGAACTACACAGCTAGTACTGAAAAGAGTCTGAAAGTGTTCAGACCATCGATTCAGAATGGAGGTTTTATCTGTCAGAAACATGTGCCCATCAGCGCTGAGTACAGGGCTTTGGATCTGGTATGTAGGCTCGTATGCTGTTTTCAATACCATATCATAATACTAAAAAAAAAGCTATTCAGAATGTATCAATTTATTATAATGTTATTGTTTACAGGTTGCTCATGCTAAAATTCAGAGTCTGGAAGCCAGCCTGGAGACTATTTTGACTCGAGAGAACAGAATGAAGACTGTAGTTCAGTCATTGGAACAGGAGAAGATAATGTATCAAAAGACTCTTGAGCAGATAGTGAAGTATTTGCCAGCAGAAGCATTGTCTGACTGTGAACTGCTCCTGAAGGAAGTAAACTACAACCCAAATAATAAAATAAGGAGTAAGCCATAAACCAGGGCTCTCTAGGCAGCACCACTTCAGAAAAGGGAACGAAAAGATGAGTATGCTGCTTTCAATAGCTACTTAGCAATAGGCAACGGTATTATCCAAAACTAGTGCTGGGACACTCATAGCTACAAATGGGCCTTCAAATGTCTATATGCAAATTCAGGCTATTAATTTTTTATGATTATGTAAATAAATCACAAGGGAGAAATAAAGGATTCTCATATGTAATATTGATGAGTAGATGTATATTTAGAGTTCACCTAAAGGAAAAGAGAAATTTCAGTAGACAAAGCCAAGATAATGGTGATCAACAAATTCAGTCTGGATGTGCTTCTTCTGTAGTGAAATGAGGATAGCGTGTCTTTATATATATGTATATTGAATATGTTGAATAATACTTGAAGAAAAAAAAAGGAGAATGTAATTTTCCCTCCAAAGGGCAGCATGTTTCACATATTCTGTGGAAAATCTGTGTGAACTCATGCGTGCCTCTCTTTTAATTCTACTGACGTTGTGAGCACAGACCAATAAGCAGAACAAGTATCATGACTTGGTTCATACAGAAAAAGCTCTAGTGCCATCAGCTGCCTGGGCTGCACCAGTCAGCAGTGTAATTCCACATGCATGTTAGAACTGGAAACAAGAAGCGTTGCATCATAGCTCCGCCTCCGTAACTCAGAGCTAAGAAATAGGTATCTATTCGCACTCGCAGAACTTGCAAAGTCAAGAGCTAACAGTGACTACTCCTTTCTTCCTGGCCTGTTTGCTTCCACCTGTCCTGGGGTTGGTCATGACAGCAGGAGGAAGGAAGCACAGCTGTGGGCTCTGTTTATTCTGATGTTAATTTTCCACCAGAGACTTGCTGTCATAAGAGTTAAGCATGTAAGGGGTTCTCATTTAACCAAAGAAATACTGCAAGAAGCCTTGTCTTATTGTAGTGGGAGGCAGAAAGCGGTTCTAAATTTTATTTGAGCAGAAAATTGAGGTAGGTTGCAGGACGTTGAGCGTAAGTGCATAAGAAAGGACCAAGCAAGTTTCAAATATTATATACCTTTCAGTTTTCACATATACAGTGGATATACATGTCAAAGGGGATTCTGGAGTACAGGCACAGTTTTAATAACTCTTTCCAGACTATTTCTGTTTAAATACTGCTTTGTGGTCTTCTTTTTAAAACAATAGTCATAAATTTCTGTGTTCTGGGCAGGTTAGATAAGCTCTAATCGTTTCAAGGGAGAAAATATGTTTATAAAGGTATGAAAAGTTACATATAGATTTGAAAATGTTTTTGAGAGGAATTTTTGAGAAGGCTTAGACAAATGTGTAATAGACAAGTATTTTGGAGTGCATGTCTGAACTGTTAATTGAGTGTTACAGTAGCTCATGTTGCATCATTTTCACTGTATTTCAGAAAACACTTATTCTTTTTAGTAAGAAAAAAAATTAAGCAAAGTGCCAAATCCAGCAGTGTCTTTTTGCATAAGATTGTCCAATTTAGAAAGCAAGGACTGAATATCACTGCTTTCTAAGTTATATGCTTTACGTTAACATAAAAGTGAGAAGCAACAATGCTGATTGGCTGCACGCTGCTGTGGAACATAGAGGCTTGGGCTCTCCTGGGTTTTTTTGTTGGTTTTTTTTACTTCCATGATGTTTTATTTGATTAAAGATAATTGATTTACGTAACAGACTTTCTTTTTACATTTGGGGTGAAAGGTCTTAACACTGTGTATGCAATTATGTGGAATCTGTCTAGATATTTCAAGAATGTTGTATTGTACTAGGTGGGAAAATGCCAATTGAAAAGGCAGTTTTTTGCAGTTTTGTTCAGAGTAAGTTTTAGCTGATGTGTACATAAAAAAAAAATCCCAGGAACTGCAGCAGCGTTTAATACAAGGAATCAAGGTTATTCAGATACATCTTTTTTTTAAAGATGCACTGAATGTGCTTTATCCTTTGTTTCACTTATAAAATTTTTCATGTAATGCCTGGAGAAATTCTAATAAATGTCATTGCTGCATTTCCCATGGCCTCTGGCTAGTTTTATTTTTCTACACTTCAAGTGCCAATCTCATTTTCAATATTACTGTTCACATGAAATATGAAAAGGATCTGGTTTAAGTTTCTAGTTGTGGGGAAAAAAACCTGCAGGATTTGTCAAAAAACCCAGAGTACAAGGACAGAAATTGTCAGGGAAAATAGTTTTTTCCATTGTTCTTAACTGAAGATGAAATTGTTAAAAGTTATTTTTGTTCTGTAGCAGTTCAGTTAGTACATATGCTATGCTGTGCATCTAGCTTGGGAGGAGGAAGAGGACAGCATAGCAACATAGAGGAACAAACTACAGAAGTAAAACTACAATGAGGTAAGTGCCTCATGGTTTTAGGACATTTATGATAACGTTTGTATGCTGAATCCTGGTGTGCCTGGCCACTGGGTTTAGGATGTGTATCTTTAAGTCTGCATTCAAGCAAGTATCCTCCAGATTATCTTCAGAAGAATAATCATCAAGATTATCTAGGAGACTGAACTCTTGAGGAAAGAGTATCTGCTGTTTTCAGAAACGGGTAATTTAGACTGCTTTCTACTGGCAGAGGGCTTTTTTAAAAGTCTGGGAAGACATATGTCCTTTTAGCTAGCAAACTAGCTGGGAACTCAGGAGTACTGCTTGCCAGGAGTAGAGGTGAAGTAAATCAGTCTGGCCTAATGTAGGAAACTCTGGTATTCGCATCTGTTACAGATGGAAAACCTGTCCAGAGAGTTAGTTGTTTGTTGGGTTTTTTTCTTTTCCTAAAACAGAGAGTATTTCTCTCCACAAAATTTATTTATTTAAGGTTCCTTAGAGTTGCTTTTTTTTCACTTTTCTCTAAAAAAACCATTAGATTTTATGGAAAATAGACCTGACTTGAAATCACAAATCTAGATAATCTCATGTGGTTTGATTGTGCCCTCTTCACATTTCTTTGCTTAATATCAATACAAGAAAGCTGAACAATTTGTAACATACAAAAGAATTTCAGCAGTTTGATCCAAGAATTTGATATTAGTAGTGTGATCCAGAGGGTCTACATTTGGACGCTTAATCTAAACCTCAAACTATATAGGTATTAATTGGAGTAGCCTTTTGTGTGTTGAGGTGAATAACCCCAGGCACTGTTAATAGTGATTATCCACTCAGTATTTGTAGTCAAAGATGGGTGTTGACAGGCACGTGCAGGCTGTAACATGTCAAGCTTTATACCAGGCTATACCATCCTTTAGAAGAATTGTAATTGATTCTGTATTTCTGTGGTTCAGTTTTTACTGTCAGTGTTAGCTATTGAATGCATTTGATGTATGCTTTTCCTTCCTTGGTCTTTCCAGGGACTAGAAAGAACAAAATTTTAACTTTCTTTTCCAAAAAAACTTATCAAATGTTTAGCTATATCCTTCCTCCAGACATCGAGTGTGAAAGGGATAGAATTTATATGCTTAAAGTTAACTCTCTCTATCTGAAAGCATATGAAACTCTGCAGTGACAGTAAAAAGCTGGGCAGTGAAGCAAAGATGACTGTGCCTTCAGCACCTAATGGGTTGTATGCTGACTGGCTTGCAGTGAAGTAGAACCTGCATGGATTGGCATTTGGTGTGCTGCTTGGGTTTATTTTAATGTTGACCTTAGTTGTGGACCAAAGGAAGGAGCTGGCAGTGCTTCTTTACCGAAATGTTCTGTTGGCATTTGCTTTGAGTTGAGACGTTTTCCAGTCTGTTACTGTTCTCTTTAGAAGTCTTGCTCAGCAGCCACTTTTTAACAAGGGATTTGGGAATTTTGCTTGTAGGTTTACCATTAAAAAAACTTCTGGAGCTTATCCAAACTATTTCTGTACTCAGATTGCAACTTAGGCAAGTCTTCATTGTTATAAAAGAAGTAAGAAGGTTTCAATATATAGGTTTTATTTTTGATGAGAGCATGTGCTGAGAGACAACATAAATGCCATACATCTTGTTGTGCTGGAACTTACATGAAAACAAGTATGCTGTGCCTGATGCATCCCTGGGCACAGTTGTCCCTTTTGCTGCCACGGCCACTCTTGGCTCGTATATTGGCTCATACTCAACTTGCCATCAACCCAGACCCCTAGATCACTTTCTGCAGGGCTCCTCTGCAGCCTCTCATCCCCCAATTTGTACATATGACCAGGATTATCACATCCCAGGTAGAGAATACAGCACTTGCACTTGTTAAATGTCATACAGTTGGTGATTGCCCAGCTCTGGGCAATGCATCACCTCCATGCTGCATTTTGGGGTTCCTTGCTGCAGATAAGGTCAAGCCTGGCCTGTGGACTGAGCGCCCATTTGTCCTGTGCAGTTTGTGCTCCTGCAAGTTGTCTTCCAATTTAGTGCTACGTGCTGGGACAGCATTATGATGCAAACCAAATCAGAGAAAGTAGGGATGAGTGGGAGATTTCCTTCAAAGTGCACACTTGATTCTAACCAAAACCCTGCCGTAGGCAGGGCCCAGTGCCAGTCAGCATCTCATTGGTACTTCTGGAGGATACAAGACTAGTTTTGTAAGAATCTGCCGGGCTGTCTGCACTATCCTCTCCATCACTCAGTAAAGCATGATATTTTTTTCCCAGAGCTACAAAAGAACATTTGCCTTCATTTTTTAGTGATCAGTCTGATAAAATTGATGCTTCAGAAGAAATTGTAATTACTAAATCTGTGCTTGAATACTGCCCACAAGGTGTCAGTGTTTGTTTTGAACATGCAGCTCGTGTGTATGGTGGTTGCTGTGGCTCTTACTTTAAAGAAGAGAATTGACTTAGTCTCCTGCTTGATGAACCATGATTCTTTATTTGCACGCTATTTGTAATGTGATGTTTGTGGTCTAAGACTTTATTATAATTGAGAGGACTTACTAAGTGGCATATAGGGCCTACTCAGAAAAAGACGCCTTAGTTGCAGTATTTTATGTCTGGTCTTGTGTGAAAGAATTGTGGAAGCACTTCTACACCCTACAACAGAGATATTGTCCCCAGGAATCAGATCCAGGTGTCTCCTTTTGTACTGTTGTGATTGAGCAGAATTTATGTTTCTTGAAAGCAGCATTGAGTTGATCTGGTCTCACTGTAGTCTGATTCCACACTTGCTCTTTTAATTTTTTTTAAATAAGGCTTCCTTGCAATAATCTTCCCCATACGCACTGAGTCTCAAATAATCAGTTCTCCTTCCCTGGTTTTCTTTTAATTAATCTTACTGGGTTTCAGTGATAGAAGAAAAATTAAGGATTTGCTCCTAATTTTCCCAGAGCTACAGAGAATGATTTGCTGCTTCCATTTTCCAGTTAACACATATTCCTCCTACAGCGTTGCTTCCAGAATG
Organism: Pseudopipra pipra; assembly: GCF_036250125.1. NCBI lineage: Eukaryota > Metazoa > Chordata > Aves > Passeriformes > Pipridae > Pseudopipra > Pseudopipra pipra. Next base: position 68,350,168 of record NC_087550.1, on the reverse strand, counting down.
AGCATTGCACTCACTCTGAAACGTGGGGCACACGTTCAAGATAACATGTTGTTTCAAACACCCAGACACAGCTGTTCTCAAATACCTCTGAACAACAAGCACAAAGCTCCCAACCAGAGCCTAATGTTCAAACCATACTCAGGTAATTATGGCATCAGCAACTCCCTGGGGACCTTTGGGTATAAGCAAAGAGACCACAGCTCTTTCACAATGCGTTTGCATTTGTAAAAGCACCGAATTATAGATGGGCCTAATGGGTTGAAGGTGCTTAAAGCAGGGCCAGTGCACTTCATGTGCAATACACCATCATTTGAAAAGCTATCACGTTGTGGAAACATCATTCAAGTGCTAATTTAAATAATACTAACATCTGAAATGAAGGCATGTTCTGACATTTATAGGTTTAATGTCTATTTCTGCACTCTACCAAAATAGATGGGCTGTGGGTGGATCTATGATTATTGCTATGCATAGCAAGACAAAATCTGTGTAGGCAGCTGTTATTGTGCCTGGGTAAATATAGATGAGGGAGAATCTAGAGTAATTTTTTGATGTCACATGTTTATTTAAGAAATAATTAGAAACTATGTTAACTTCGGCAGTGCTTAAGGCTTTGGAGAGGGAGAGAGTATCTTAAAAATTCAGTGACCAAATATGCCTCCATACTGCATAGCCTGCAGTCCCAGTAGCAGGGGTGGAGTTGTGTGGTCCTGGGAGCAGTGATTCCCTGCAGCCCTTTGCCTGCTGAGCAATCAGAGCTGTTGAGGCTGGATGCACTGTCAAGCCATCATCCTAACCAAAATTAGTGATGTTTGTCTCCTCTCCCCTTGTGGTGATCCTGAAAACTTCAGACAGTTTTATAGGCTGAAATGGGCATTTTTTTTTGCTAACTCCTGGTATTGCATGTTGTGGAAGGAGCAAAGCAGCCCTCTTGGAAGAACATAATTTGTCACTTTTTGCCTTAGACAAGTAAAAGATACATGGTGCTTCCTACTCTAAAGGGACCAGTGAAGGGAAAGGAGGTATGCTGAACCACTAAACGGCTCACAGTGGCATAACTGCCTTTAATACATGTACTTGTACATAACTACAATAATATGTCCATTGGAGGCCAACTTTTAGCAGTTTTCTGATGGAGACCAATAGATAAAATTCTCCATTAAGGTTTTTTTTCTTCTTTCTGTGTATGAATAAACTTGACATAGTGCTGCAGCAAACTTCGGCTTTGTAGGAGAGGGATCAGTGTTTCGGTTATGTCAGTGGGTGGGAGGAGGCATAGGAATGCAGTGGAGGGTAGCCCAGGTCTGACACTTGATACCATCTTTTTCTGCAGCCTGACCTGCACAGGTGCCCATTGACTTTCTCCTCAAAATGTGCAAACTAGTGTTAAACTCTGTGGGTGTTTCTTTTTCTCATATTTTTCCAACTTTATATCCTCTGCAGGAGGACAGGATCCTGCTGCATATCTTTTTTTCCCTTCATGCCAACTGGACCTCACATGGGCAGTCATTCCCCTCCTGTTTGCATTCTTCACAAAGGTCTTCACTGACCATTTCCTTGGCTTGTGGGTGATGTTCTTACCAGCCTCAGCCTGCTGGAGAAACATAGCATCAAAGCTCTTGTGTTTTTCTAAGAAATGCATTTCCATCAGCCCAATGGGCAGCAGCATTGCTTCCCAGCTCTCGTGGAAAGGCAGAGAGTCTTGTCTGGCATTTCCTTGGGGTTAGTTCGCGTGCTCCTGCAGAGGTTATGCACAAGCAATGCCAGAGGATGCTTCATGTGCCTGCTAGAGCTGGCTCCTCATTAAAGGTCCAGGTTTTGAATGTCTGTAATACCCATGTCTGTACATAAAGATGTTGAGACTTTTTTTATCTGTCTCTCAGTGGAAGTGAACCTGATGCAGCTAAACAGTGCTGGAGGAAACATCGGTTGAGGGGACTGGAGATGTGTAAAGTGGTTGTAATGTGGGAGGGCAGGAAAAAGTGGAATAAAGGTGGGAAATTGTAAAGTAGATGTGACAAACACTTCTGCTCTTACAGCAGCTTATTTATACCAGAGCACATGATAACATGCCAGTTTTTGAGGATTTCTGATTTCTTGACATTTGTCCTACTTACCTCTTACAAAAAGTATGTATTTTTCCTAGCGCCACCTGAAGTGCTCATAGCATTCTAGAGAGCCAAAGCGCTAAAATGACACAAAGTTGCTAAGTGGAGAGTCCTGCATTTGGAAATGATATTTATTTTGTTATGTAACAGAGCCTAGAGAGATGCCAAAACATAAATCTGCTAAGACAGCAAAATATGTACACTGTCCAAGAAATTTACCATTAAATCAAACAGGTGGGCAGAAGGACAGGAGTGAGTTGATAAGAAGAACAGCGTAGGCCCAGGACAATTATGATCAGTTTAGGCAGATGTACAACTATATTGTAGATGCCTGTTTTTAGAAGTGGGAAGATTTAATTTAGCCTTGATCAAGCTTTTTGGCTCAACACTGGCTTTGTAGAGACATCTCCAAAGAGTAAATCTTATTAATCTAATTTTGATACCTACCTTTTTCTGGCTGTGGTGGGTCCTAAAACATTTGCTCAGTCCTTTCTTCTCTCCCATCCACCCCATAATATCAGCAAGAAAATGTCCTCTATATAATAACTTAATGCTTAGCACAATTGTTAAGGAAGTGAAAAGCCTGATTGCTGGTCAAAAATGCATCCTGGAAAAAAAATGCCAGGGGAAATATGTAACATGGACAGCCTCCACAGCCTGTTTGTTTATTCTTATACTTAGAGATTCAAATAATGAGCATGACTGAACTCTCACAGGATCTCAATTACTGACTCTCTTCCCCATTTATGGCATGCTTTGAGGGAAATTATAATGAACATGCTATTAAACAAAACATGAACCCTCAGGCTATCTGGGCTATGGCAGATCCTCTGCTCCTCCAAGTGTGCATAAATCTCTCTTCCTGCTCCCCTGTGTGAGCTGCAATCCTGATAGGACTTTCCAGCCCATCCTTGCTCCTAGACACCAGAGTCAGGATCTCCAGCCGCCATGTTAGGGAGGGCAGGAAAAGAAGAGGGGAGTGTGGTGCTCTCACTGTCCCTCCACACATGAGGCACTGCTGTTCTGCAACTGCAGTGTCATCTGAGCTAGTAGTTTGGGGTTTTTTTATTATTGTTTTTATTTCATCCTTTTATTTCCCCTCATCCCAGGGGAATCCAAGTCTGATGAGAACCTCAGTGTAAACCTCTGAACACAGAAATAAACTGTAGTTCGTCCTGTGTTTGATTAGGAAAATGAATAGCAGTAAAACTTTGCCTGGAGATGCAGGGAAAAGTGAAAGGGAAGGATTTGCTGCTGCCTGGAGCTGCAGGGAAAGGTGAAGGAGAAGGATTTGTTGCTGCAGATGCCTTAAGTAGATTGAGCATGCTGGAGTTTGGGGCCTAGTTTAATATATCTGTCATAAAATAAATGTGTGCTCTGTCACCCTCTGTAGTATGTGCACAGCAGCAAACCACTTCAGACACAGCTAAAAGTGTAATGGGTCAGAGGCAGGGAAGAAAAGGAGAAACAGAAGGGAAGGAGGGAACATGGACTGCAGGAGAGAACAAAGACTGAAATTGCATTAGGTATGTGAGGAAAGCGCCACTTTTCTTTGCATGCTGGACCTCTCACCATGAGGTCTGAAGCCAGAAATCAGGTTCACGATCTCTCTCTTGGGCTCTTCCAGCAACTCTCTCCAGGCTGTAAACATTTCAAGGTATAATGGTTACTGCCCTTTCACAATAGGGCAGAAAGTAGGGAGCAGAAAGCACCTACCAACAAAATCTTTGATAGACGTAAAACACACTGATGGCACTTACAAACAGGGTTCCTTTTCCCACAGGAAACAAGTCACATGTTAAGTTTTGCCACAGACCCAAAGACACTGTAGAACTGAAGTGGGTAAAACATTTCCACCTTCCCAGAGCAAGTTCAGCACCATTTAAACTTCAAAATAACAAAAAAGAAGAGGTGAGCTTTTGAGTGAAGATCCAGTGCACAAAATTCCTGAATCTCTTTGGCTTGGCCTCTGAACTGCAGTGAAGAGGAACTCTTCAGAACAATCCAAATGCCAGGCCAGGCAGTTAGAGCATGTGACCTCCTTGGTGTTAGCTTTTTTGTAACCTTCCAAATGCAAGAGCATCCATCTGGTCCGGTTGGTGCTTTTTTTTTTTTCTTCTTTAATCTCAAAATATACATTGCTCTGTGCATGTAAATGATAAATATAATTTCAGTACAAAGCTCAAGGATGTCTAGCATATTTCTTTGATTTTGCAGGGCCAATAAAACTTGTATACTGAGGCTTCCTTTAGTCATCCTTTTACAAAAGCTTTTAATATTTCCTTTCTCTCCACATGAAAAGCCACATATAGTCATGGCTATTATACCATGTAGGATTAACTTAAAGTACAGCAGTGAGCTTGCAAAAGGTTTGGAGTGTTGAGCTTTCTGCAAAGTCAGTTACCTAAGTATTTAAGCACTCTTCTCATTTACATAATCTATTTGTTACATTTGTTAACAGATATTCTCTCTTCCAAATCCTACATCTGATCTCCACTAAGCAAATGTCAGGGCATTTAGATAGAAATGCCTTAGATGTAGACGAGAGGAAGAAGATCACCAATTTCTCAGCAGGGATCACACTTCTTTAACTGCAGTGCAGAGCTGATGTGATCACCAATTATTCAATTTTGCCCCTAACAGTCATGGAAATAAAGAAATCTCAGTAAAAGTAACTGTTTCACTCAACTCCTTTCTGATCGTAGCCTGCACTAAAAGCTTTGTTATTTTCTCTGCACTCTGAATGATGGAGGCAGAGGTGGGAAAAAGCCAGGTAGCTCACAGAGGGCAAGGTTTACCACAGCTGTGGCAGGGAAAGATAGAGGAGCAGGGTGCCAGGCTGAGATGGTTGTGACACAGGCAATTCAGAAGTGATGTAATCTCCAGGGCAAACAAGACCATCTTGCTGTGCCCTCCCTGTTGGCCTCCTACCCCTGCTCCTTATGCTGCAGCCCAGAATCCTGAAGTGTAGGGGCAGGGGCAGGTGGTGGAGCAGCAGCAGAAATGTGGGCAGCAAAGGCAAGGTGGATTGTTTAGGGGTTGAGGAGCAGTCCTCAACTTTTCTCTGCTTTCACCAAACTCTTTGCAACCTTCCGATGAAAGCTGAGATAGGGCTGTGAAGCAGGAGCAAGTGACCTTAAGCAAGAAGAGCTTAGAGACTATGGGGGTGGAGGGAGAAGACTTGGAGAAGGCAGTTGTCATCAATACGGGAAACAGGCAGGAGGGAGTTGGGGACATTAAGCTTTGAGAAAGGAGAACAACTTTTCTTTAAGAAAATGGGTGGAGAAGGCAAAAACCAGAATTGATGAAGTGTACATCTGGGTTGTAGAAGAGATATTAAATGGGATATTAGTGTTTCCCAGGTGATGGCTGAGGAATTCCCTGACTGAAGTGTGAGGTTCAACAGGCTGTACTACTAATAAAAATAAATAAATAGGAAAAAAAGTGATATCTGAATTGAAGGTGGTTATAAAGGGTTCTGCTCTTTTTGCAGAACCCTCAACTTTGGGGGAACTTGGTAAGAAACAGTCAAAATTGTTAGTGGTACCTTATTTTGTTTCTATCACCCAAATAGAAAAATAGCACTGACAAAAAAAAAATTAAATCCCCAGAATTTTATTCATTGCTCTAACAGAGTTCTGGTTAATTGCTGTTAGGTTTTGGGAGGCTGAAAAGACTACTGAATCTGAAACTCAGGCTTTGTGTAAATTTCCAAAATATACACAATGATAAACTTTTATAGAATGTTTTGGTTAATCTATGAAGGTTAATTTAACCACAGCACTGTTTGCTTTAGTGTCTAATCATTATCATCTTGATTTCCAGATTCTTTACAGAGACTCCCACTGAATGGAGTTACACACACAAACCTGGGTTTGCTGTGCACAGTCATGAGCTGTCACCTCTATAGTGACTCTGAATTTGTTCCTTAGAAACTGAAGACTGGGAGCTAAGATTAATGAGAATCATTTTAGGGTATTGAGCCATGACTCAACTTTCTTAAATCCAAAGGAGATTGGGTATATGTGGAGAATGACAGCTGCTAGGAGTAGGATTGAAAAGGAAGTACTGTATTAAATATATACTTAAATGCTTCATAAAATACTTAATGGAATATATACTTATTAAAGGATATAGTGGAAGAGGATAGTCTCACCTGGAAGAGTTAGGTAGGGCTAGAAATTTTGGCTGTGTCCTTCAAACCACTGCAAAACAGAAAGTCTCATCTCAAAGGAGGTGGGCTAGAGGAGAGCTATTGTCCAGATTTACCCCACATTGTGAAGCACTTGAGTATTTCTATGCACTCTCTGCAGGAGGGGAAGTGTGGGAGTAATTCCAGTCTTAGACTATACTACTTGAAAGTTAACATAAGGTCTGGATTATCCTCTGGAGGACCTCTCTTGTTTCACTGACTTTTGAAGAAGTGTTAAATTAATTGGGTGTGCCTAACTTAGTTGGGTAAATCTAGGCCTAAATGATGGGATTTCTCTTTTGTTGAAATGGTGCAATCAATGCATGGTGTTTATGGCTACTGAACAGTTTCTGGTTTTACAAGTCCCTCTCAGAACCTTGACTCTGCATGATGCCTCTTTGTCGGAAGCCTTCTGGAATCACAGAATCATAGAATCAGCTGGGTTGGAAGGGACCTCTGAGACCATCAAGTCCAACCCTTGATCCACTACCACTGCAGTTATTAGACCATGGCACTAAGTGCCACATCCAGTCTCATCTTGGCTTCCCTCAGTTTTCCTTGCTGATGAGTGGTTTTTCCCCAGGGGAAATCAACAATTCTCACCAAAATTCTTCTTACGTTTTTAAATGAAAGGATGTTAGTGTGAGAAGTGTTAGCAAAATCCCACTCACCAGGGTTAAATCTCTGCTGCTGTCACAGAATTTCTCTGAATAGGAGCACTTACTTGTGCTGTTCAACACAGCTGGAAACAACAGAGTAAATATTGCATAAGGATGAATGCCAATATGTTACAGAGGCATTTTTAAAGGTATCTGTGTATAGGTGATTTTAAAAAATGCTCTTCCTCTGAAGCCTGAAAACACCATAACAAAATGTTAATTATTTTAATTTTTGGTTTTGTTTTGGTTTTTGTTTGTTTGTTTGTTTGTTTGTGGTTTTTTTTTTTGTGTGTTTTTTTTTTTTTTTTTGGTATGTGTGTAACTCCAGTCATGTTTCTGGTTTCTAGGGCTGGAATGTAATCATAAAAGTTAACACAGCTCTTCAGATTGTTCTTCTTTCTGTAAGCATGGCTTCATAATGGAGATTTAGTGGGCTGTAAACAGGATGTCGTATGGTGCTCTCTGTCAAGAATTAATGATGGCAATGAAGATTAAATTATTCTTCCGTGAAAATACAGCACATACGCAGAGAGATGTTTGCAAGCAGGCTTAAAATAGTCCATTCCCTGAGGACAGCCTGGGAGTTTACTGGCTGCTCCCTATTCCTGGTGAGAGTCTGGGTCTGCCACAAAGGGGAGCTGTGTTTAATTCCTGCAAAACCCTGGGACACAAAGGGAGGCTTTTGTTTCCCTGCCTTCCAGGTGGAAGCTGTAGGCTGTGGTGCCCGGATAAGCTGATACTTGGCTACCTGCGGTGTGCTCCCATTGCTCCAATTTGCACTGCTGGCCTCCATTCACTACCCTTTGTTGTCGGAGCTCAGAGCGTTTCAGTCTGTGAGGATTCATTGTGAATCTGACTGTGCATGTTGAGGGGGGTGGAGGGAGAGGGAGAAGGGATTTTCCACACACTGAAACCAAAAACCTCCAACATGTCTGTATGGAAAAGGCTTTCACTCCATCATCTGCTCCTGATTTTTTCCCTCTAGATGCAGCACGAACATGTCAGTGGGAGAAGAAAATATTATGTTTCCTGAGACAGGTTTGTCTTGATGCTGGCTAGTATGGATAGCCTGATGTGCCAAGCAAAGCTGTTTCCTGTGAGGCATGGTTTTCTGCAATACAGCTCTCGGAAATCATGTGGGGCTGCTTTCTATTTCATTTTTTGGCAGTAGATGGCTGTCTGCCTCTGCAGAGCCTCAACCCAGGCCAGAAAATTCCCCAGGCTGCCTGCTTCTACACTACCCAAACCTGTTTTCCATATTACCGCTCAGTAAAGATGTAAATATTAAGCAGAAGATTTCACACCTTCCACAAGGGCACAGCTTTCTCAGTGAATTCATTCCTGGTGCTGGGGAGAAAATTGGAAACTACATCTTGGAGGGAAGATGTCATTGTGATCTTTCATTCCCTTGTGGAAGAACTACTACTAATATTTCAGCTCAATGATCTTTGTCTTCTCACAGCTTCAGCAGTTACTGGTTAGGATCCTGAAAAGCATCAGGTTTGGGGATTTTTACATTTTTTAATGTCTTCTTTTTTTCTTAGTCTTGTGAGCTGCCTTGATTTTATTGTTTTTATTCCCCCCATCATATCCTGTATGTCTTCTCATGTGAATTCCTTGTGAGTAGATCTTTGTAGCCATATAATCCTTTGAGCTGCCTAGTCCTGGGAAAATATATCTTCCCCCCTTGTTTTAAAGCCTGTTGTCTAAGAAGACAATGTGTTTGTGTATGCTGTATTAGGGAGGGTTTGAACCATACTGAATCTTGAAACCATGACACCGTTGAAAGCTCAACAAAAACCAATATTTATTACCAAGAGGTGGCCAACAAAACGAACAAACCCAAAAGGGAGGAAGGAGGAGAGAAGTAAGCCCCCAGCATGACCTCCCCAGTTACCCAGCTGTTGCCCATAAAGTTATCTTACCCACCTAGCATGCCTATAATTACCCATAGCAGAAGCTGCATCCTTGGAGAGTCAGTAAGTTCACGAACTGTCAGGCGTCCCTGCCAAAAGGCAACGTTGTCCTTGGTGTGAAGCCAGCTCCCCTCCAAGAAAGCACTATCTGCTTTTATACAATTAACTGAGTGACCTCAACCTAGGCAGGAGTGGTCATCACTGCCCAGCCAGAGGCTCTTCGTCCCACCCCTTAGTTATGTAAGTGCATCTCTTCTGCGCACGCATGGCTTTCCCTGTGCCTGCGTACTGCACTCGGGGGGTCTTTTCCAAATGAGTCTGGGGGTGCTACTTCATCATTATAGCCTTCACTTTCTCCTTCAAGCGACCTTGGAGGACAATTAGCCAATCACAGAACACCAATTAAAAGAGTTTATACAAGAAGCTCTCTCTCCAAGGACGAGGTACCTGTTTATCAGTATTTGTCTTATAACTTGGCAGAGAAAGAACAAAACTTTTACAGTTGTATGGGCCAAACACAGACCAAAAGTATCAGCATAAATTCACCCTGATACAGTATGCCTAGAATGTATGAGCTGATAGAAGTGAAAAGGGGGGAAAATAAGGTGACTACAGTACTGTCCCCACACAGGGATCACAGTCCTTTGTGGAGGAAAGCAGCTCATTTCAAACAGGTACTGTGCTGGACCCCTGACACACATGGATATGTAAACTGAGTCACACCTGATATTTTAACTCTCTTTGAAGCTTCCTCACAATAGCAAAGTGAAAATGTATCTACTATGTAAAAATCGACTATTCCTGTTTCTTCACAAAGGTCTCTGCTCCTTCAGTTGCTTGCATATTTCATGGGGAAAATTACTACCCTGATAGAGTTAGTCTTTTAGTGAGCAATGAATATTGTTGCTGCTGGTCAGGAATTAGCTGAAGAGTATAAATTACTCTGGTAACTTTAACCCTACCAGTGTGCAAACATGTGCTTTCTGTTTTGGCCTATCAGTTAGAGATTATCAGCCCTGGCTCCTGTTTTGGGGGCAGAGATGACTTTTTCTTCTGTAGGCAAGGGAACTTGACAGGGTTTCTCGGGTTTGTCCTTCAAATATGCACTCTATACCTGGGTAGATATGTGGCATTTTTGATGTTGCTTTTCTTTGATATAGGGAATGGTGTCTTTAATGAGATCTTTTATTCTTGGAAAAGTAGCAGATTTTACCTTATATGCTAACACATGATCCTTGGCTTTTCCAGTTGTACTGGGGGAAAAGGATAACTGGAATGTAGCCACCGAGCATGGATCGTCTAGAAGACAGAGTGAGAACATTGGCCAATACACTGTGTACTCCTGTGCTATGTGAGTGACAGCTGCCTGCACCCATTTTCATCCTCCACCACATATACACTTCCACATTTTTCTATTCTGGGCACTCTACTGAGATCTCTGCCAGGGTTCCAAAATACGCATTTTGTATCTCTGGATTCAGCATGGCAGGTTTGAATATATCCTGTAAGCTGTGTAACCATTTCTGTCTCTGTGAATGCAGGTAAGATCTAAACCACCTTTGCAATGAAATCCTCTCAGCCCTGGCATGGATCAGGGATTTGCCACCTGCTCTGTATATCCAAGCAATTTGCAGCTGCTTTCATAGCCCAGGGATGAGTATCTGTGAGCCTGGAACAGAGATGAGACTTGTGGGCAGCCTGTGGAGAGAGAATGGCAACGTGCTCCAAATGGGCAGAGTGAGGTGGAGAAGTCTGCTGTGGATTTCTGCAAGGCTGCCTCTGAATGTTGCTTTGATTTGGTGTGGGAAAAGAAAAGAGATGATCGAAGCTGTCATTTGTGGATCACACCTACTATCCAGGCCCTCTGTTTACATCTGTGGTATATCTTACTTAAAAAAAAAAGCTTCTATAGAGTGATGCCTGTGTGACTGTGGGAGGTCCTTCTGCTTTAAATTCCATTCTATGTTAAGTGCTTGTCCAAGCATCCCTTTACCACAGCTGCCTACTTCCCAGTAGGATGAACTGTTTGGCACTTCTTGTAATGTCTGTCACTATCTGCACTTAATAGAAGTGGCCTCAGGTTTTCAAATAAACTATATTTTTCTTGGACATGGCTATCAGTGAAATAGAATCTTAACTGCTGCTTCAAACCTGACCTGAAATTAGTTGCTCGTAACATAACAACTGTGATTGCAACAGAAGCAGCTCTGGAGAGACCACTGTCCTTCACCTACATGAGGTGAAACAGAGGCAAGAACAGTCAAGAGTGAAAGGCCTTCATTAAATTTCTGTTAAACTAACTAACCAACCAACCAACTAAATAGAGTGCTCTGTAGTGGTAGCAATGAACATAAATAAGGAATAAGGCTGTCTCACTGTAAAGAGTCTGCCTACACATGACAAGCATGAGTCTTGAAATTACTGAGGGGAGTTGTGCATATTTGGGGAATTTTTCAGCTACTATCCTGTGTATTTCAAACATGGAAGAAAAAATGCGGATGGTTATCTGAATAAAGCATTCGACTTTTGTCTTCTATTTGATCCTTCTAGCCATATGAGTAAGCTAGTCAACATCAGAAGCCATGTCAAGCCTAGGAGAAAGTAGCTGAGAGGAGATATTATCTTTCTCCACTGACTTATCTCAGCAGAAAAGACCATGAATAATTTCACATGTTTCTAATATACTGGACTGCAAAGTTCATGTACAGAGGAAAATATCTTGTTGCTGTTATATATTTTCAAATATTTTTTTTTCCCGAAGTTGTTACTTGAATAAAAATCAAAATATCTTTTGCCTTAGCCCACTCTCTTTTCCCGCATTCACTGAAGGAATCTTTTTCTGGATTCCCGTGTTCAGTGATGTAAATCTAGTCAATAAATTCAACTCCATATATTCAGCTGCAGTGTTGAAAGGCTAATACAACTGGGACATCAGACTTAATAACCTCTACTCTTTGTATCTGTGGTGGTCTCAGAGAAGTACAAAGGGAGATAAATATATCTCTTCTCATCAGTACAAGCTATATTTGGAAGATTTCATGTGATGTAAATTTCCATTGTTAAATCATTCCAGAAAAAAACAACCGAACAAAACCAACAAAAACCCTTACAAGTTCTCAATCCCTGGAACACTGATGGAAAATCATGGTGTCTCACAGTGGTCTGTGGGTCAATGTGTCCTTCAGGAAATTAGAGATACAATTGTGCAGCATTTGCAAGACTACTGTGAAACTACGTGAGGGCTCTCTTTCACATTTGAGTTGCTCTTGAACCTCAACAAACCTGATATAATAAGCAGGTCTATGTATAGGGCAGCACAGGCTGTCAAACGAACTAGCAAGTATGTGCTGTTGTAACAGAAAGTGGGTAGCAGAAAATGTCAAAGGGAAATGGACCATAAGAATGGTGTCTTGAACATAACTAGCTAGTCTTGCTTGGTTCATTTCTCAGATTTTATGGAAGAAATGAAAACTGTGAGCTTTTTTTTTTTAATAAAGCTTACTCATAAAAGGGGCATCTCCCTGTAATGGACACTGTCTAAAATCTTCTCTTTATTCTGGAGCTGGCAGGCAGCATGGCTGGTGTATCTGTGTCCTTTTTCTTTTCAATGCTGCAGTTTCATTCACCATCTCTTCCCCTGGAAAGACCTAGATAAAATGTGATTGATTACCTGCTTGAATCTACAGCAATTTATCTCATTCAAAATGTTAATTTGGACCTATTCATGCTCAGGTGAGAGAGTACAATCTAAATGGCTTATTTAAAAGCCTCTATCAGTTCTTAAGTTCTTTATTAACACTGAGGGACTTCATTAAACTTGAGTTTTTTCCCCAAGCATCATAGTGTCACACCATGTCAGGCCCGTAAGACACATCATGGGTGCTGTGACAAGGATAGTCATACTTGTATAAGGCCCAGTGAGGACATAATGCTGTAGTTCACCATAGACCTTGTCCAAGTCCGCAGACTTCTATGTCACTGTTATTCCTGAATCTGAATTTTTTGTTGAAGTTCATCTCAGAGAAGAAAAACAAAATGACAAAAAATATCTCCCTAGAGAAACAGGCATCACCCTAACAGCTATATGCTTTTTATTTATTTAGGAATACTACTTCTCTATATTACTAAGTCGTTGGTATACAGAAAATAAGCCTGGAAAATCTAGTTCCATTATATATTTCTTTGAGGGACCAGAGTGTTTAACATCATAGGTTAGGATTTCAATTCCTGAGTGTTCAAAATTTCCTTCAAAAGGTGAGTCTAAGTGTAGTTCATATTCAGGACTGCATTTACGTTTGGTGATTGGATTGAGTCGCATAAATATTATGCACAAACACTAAAGAGAATGTTAACTTCTAAACTGACTGTAAGAATGATCTTATGGGTTGGTATGAAAGAGTTAAAAATACTTTAAACATCTGAATTTGAACAAATTAATCCCACCCTCATGATGTGATTGCCAATCATTATAATAACATCCAGATTTTTGTGGGCTGGGAAGCTCTTTATAGAGAAGGTCGGTATTGTTAGCCCTGATTAAGCTGAGGAACCCGGGGTAGAGCAAAGGAACTGGCCCAGCATCACTCAACCAGTGATGGAAGTGACAAGAACAAAGTCCAGATCCCCTTCATCTCAACCCAATGAACTTTACATAGGCCATTAAATATCATCATCCTCATTTTGTGAAGGGCAAAAATTGACCCTAAGCAGAATGGAAAGGCATGTGACCTATGTCCTAGCTGTCATTCCAAACCTGGGTCTCTCACCTGGGGCATCACCTTCCCAGCTCAGACACTCTGGGCATTCTTCCATTCCTCCTGTTGCTATTCCTCCTGATTTCTACATTGTCTGTTCTGGCATCTGTAGGGGGGAAAAAACAAAAAGGAAAAAAACCACAACCCTTGGTTTTCTTTTCTGAATTCCAACCAGACCATTATGCTGAGCTGAACATTTCTGAATTGAAGCAAATCCAACTGCAGCGGCCTTGCCATAGGCACACCCTAATTAGAAGCAAAAATTTCCATATGTTCCACCCTTCACAGAGGCATGACTGTTCTGTGACCCAAATGCTCTCATTTGTCTTGTGCAGGAGAGTTTTCACACTGGAGGCAACTTTGACTTGTGTCATTGCCTACATCTGTTTACCTTTCAGGTGCTTTATCTTCTCTTTCTGTCAAGCCTCTCTGGCTACTTTCAAAGGCATTTGCTTGCTTCACAAACTATTTTTAACCCCACCACGTGTCTTCTCTTTCTTTATATCACAGGTAAGTTACGATGCAGAATTGTGATGACTTCACTTAATAATCAAGCAGCAGCAGCCAGGTTCTGGGTAGAGAAAGTTCTTTTTTAAGAAAACATGAATGTCTTCAAAACAATAGGAGTAAAATTGTTAAAGTCAAATTGCTAGTTGCATAAACAAGCCTTATTATCTTTGTCCTAGTGAGCAAAGCCTGCCAGTGATGGACAGTAGATCTTTGAGAAACATTCAAATCCCAAAAGCTCCTATAGTGCTGATTTGTAGTTTACTCTTATATATTTGGATTTATTTTTTTTTAACTGGGTAGAAATGGGTCTTGAAGTCTCACGTGAGCTTTCCATTGCTACTATTATAAATATTAATGTTCTACTGTATATATATGTGGCAAGAGGTGTGCATGGGACTTTCTAAAACAGTGGGAGAAATGAACCCAACTCAAGAGAGATTAAAAGTCAGAGTTACAATTTACTTTTAAAAAAATTACAATAAATACAGTGATATCATATTACAATGATACAGAGAAAAAACTGGTTTTAACCCAGCACCCTGGGACCAGAACAGAACAGTATTCATTAGCCCCTGTGCTGAGCACCACGTGGTCTTCCTGAGAGCAAAGTAAAAGGAAAAGAAAACCCATTGGTCCTGATGATGGTCACAGTTCTGTCAAAGTAATGATCACAGTCTTATTGAGAGTGGCAGTTGCAGTCCTGTTGAAGTTCTGGTCCTCCTCTCAATCTGACGAGTGGTGGTAGAAGCCCAGAGTGGTAGAAGTCCTGTGGAGTGAGGGAAGAAGACCTTTGATCTGCCAAATGAAGTCTTAGTGTGGTCTTTTATTGGGCTCAGGGTAGGTACCTCCCCTGAGGCAGGCAGTTCTTCACTGGATGATTAATACTGGATCACAGGACATTTCAAGAGTCTTTGGCACCTTCTAAGCACAGGTGGATCCATTATGGCCATGTGTGTGTGAATTGTCCTGATGTCTGCACAAGGGGAGTTATCAGCGATGAGTCATTTGTGTAAGGACAAAGAAACAATATCCAGCCCACAGCCTGAGGTGGGAGGTGTGCATGCACTCTGAGTCATCAGCATCCCAGTCTTTTCACACTGGTGGATACATTCTTCTCCCAGGATAATAGAGTACCACCCTTATCTTAAGTCCCTCCCCACAGTCTAAATTAGTAGGCATATTTGGAGAAAACAGAAAAGGTGGATGCTAGAGTCATTGTGTAACCCAGGACACCATGATTTTTGAATCCTACTCTTACCAGAATTGATTACTTCATTTTTTTTGCATTTCTCCCCAGAAGTCATCTCTAGGCAGTCATTATGGCCTCATCAGGGCAATCAATGTATGCGGATGGGTCAAGACGTGTGCTCCAGAGCACTGGAGATAAGACCACAAGCACAGGCAGGAGCAAGCAGTGGAACCAATGCAGGTGATGGAGACCCAAAACAGAACAAAGTAATCAGGCTAAATAAGGGAAATTTTGAAAGATTGTAAGGCAATTAATTCAGTAGAAACCTTCTTTTGACCAAAGCACTGTATAACTCACCTTAGGGTGGGAACAGGCTGGGACAGGTGTGGTAGGAGCTTGTCAAAAGTCCTTCTGCCCCTTTTTTTCATGCAGGCATTGTACACTGGGACAGCCTCTGAGATAACCAGACTTATGTCAAGATATGGCCTGTATGATATGATAAAGATATAACCAACAGGAAAGAATAAGATATGATAATACTGTTTTTGTAAATGTATGAACAAGCAGTAAACAAATCACACCAAAGCAGGGGATTCTTGTAACCAGACTTCTACTGCAAAAATTCATCACTTCTATAGCCCTTGTACTCCAGACCAATCATAGCTGTTCCTGCCTTGGAGAAAATTGCTGTGATATTTTTGTCTCCCCTTCCAAGTTCTAGTGATAGCTGCGTCTTGCGTATTTTGAGGGGTGGTATTTGTTGACACTGCATTGTGTCTTTTTGGAGTCAGTTAGAAGTGCTGCAGACATCCAAGCCAGACTGGTCTTTTCTAATGGGGGTATTTTGTCTGTATGAAGGATCTACCTTAGTGGTGGAGCCATCAGGATTTAATGGGGTGTTTCACGGGACTCAAGCCAGCCCTCTGCAACAGGGATGAATTTCACTTTGATACTGTTTTTGTTAAACCCTATGCAAATACAACATTCAACATTTCTCTCCACCTGGCTCTGTGCCACCTATCTTTATTTTTCATTAACTCCCCAAAGCCCTAATTTGCAGTGCTAGTATGAAAAATCTGACAGGAACATATGACAAGTCTGGCCAATCTCTCCCCTTAGATGCAAGGAAGATAGTTAATAACCTTTTTAGAGGGATGAGACAGAAAACCTGTATATATCATCTCTCTGTATTAATAGGCTACATATGTGGCCTGTCCACTGCATCTGTCTAGAGAGAACACAGGTTTCTGATGTAGCTGTGGGTTGCTATTTTCATGGTGCAGCTGAAGATGATGTTGAGGCCATCGTAGCCAGTTAGGTCAGTCAGTCACCTGAAATATATCTGTGCCCCAAGCCATTCAGGCATCCCAGCTAACAGGAACACACCTTCTGAAATCATTAGAATTTGTATTTTAGAAAGGGGGTATAAAGAGGTTTTTCATATTGCAGTTGCTCTTACTTTTCTGTGTGTTTGGGGGGAAAAACAATTTTTAGTATTTAAAATAGTTATGGATTACAGGTTTTTTTCTTAAAAGTTATATTTACCACAGGTGTTTCATAGGTATATCCTAAGGCATTTTAAAGGACTATGTATTCAGTGCCTAATCCTGAAAGACCTTTGTAAGACTGCAGAGCTGTACAGGGTTTTGTGTGCATTGGCCAAAGAAAAGGCAGATTCTTGCTAATGTAGATCCAGAGACATCTGGCACTGGTCTCTCCACGATAAAAATAAGGTAAGATGTCTGTCTCTCAGCCTCCCTTTAGGGTAATTCAGCAGTCAGAGACAACTTGGACACAGCACAGAGGTTTAGTATCAGACTCTGAACTAGTGTAGCTGAGGTGGGACAGGACTATGTGCTATGTTCCCATTGAATTCCTCTGTCTTTTTTCCTTCCAAGGATCTGGCAAGAAGTTCCACAGAGTGAAAAAAAAATGTTTCATTCGAAGAACAGAAAGCCAAACTTCAAGTCAAATTTATCTGGATATCCAAAAATACTAGTTCACAGATGAGGATGGAAACACTCCCCAAACAGAGTTCACAATTCTTTGGCAGCCTGGCTTAGTCCAGTGCTGTCGATACCTCTGATCAACAGAAATTGGTGCTAAGGGTTCTATCTGCGTGTGCTTGCTGTCTGCAGACTGAACAGTCCACAGCCGACAGGTTTGCTGCAAATTTACGGAGGGCTCAGCTGTCATGCCAGGGGGCCACGGCATGCAAATCAGTTCCTGGGTCTCCACTAGCAAGGAGAAAGAAAACGATGTGCAGTCTGTTATGCTGTCTAAATATCTGTGGCATCAACAAATGCTTTAAAACAATAACAGTTACTTGGTCCCCCAATTTAATTGTGTTATAAGAATCTATTTATTATGCGGCTGCCTGGTTTCTGAGGGCAGCACAACAAAAGCCTTGGCATGGCCAGAGGCTCTGTGTTTGTCAGTAATTTTCGAGGCTCGCCTACTGAGTGCTAATTTTGGTAGGGTGTGAGAGAACCGCCAGCCGACAGCATCTTTATTAAGTGAGCAGTGTCAGTGATGCGAGGGTGTCCATGGTGAGCTGAGCGTGCCGGTGATGGCTGGAAAGAAGGAAACAAAGGGAGACAGAAATGCACACCCTAATCTGAGGGAGCAGGGAAACTGCTAGCCTGCCCATTCGTTGCACGCAATGGAGGCAGGCACAGAAGGGAGATTTTCAATCCAACTCAGCTGTCTCCTCCTGGTGCTGGAGACTGGTTGCCATGGATATCTGCTGATTGGAGGGCACCAGCAGCGCCATGGCCAGGGGGACTGTCTGGGGTGAAGGATGAAGTAGAGGATGCCCATGGGTGGGGTGGGCAGGAGCAGGGATGTTAACAGTGGCAGAGAAGCCAAAGCAATTTTGGAATGGGATGAGGCCTTTCCAAGAGTGTGGCATTCCCCCCACGGCAGCACTGTTGGGGTGACTCTCAGCATACTGATGAATTAGCTGTGCCTCAGGAGGTCAGAGGGTTATTCCTGAGCCATACCTTTATCATTTATCTGTGTGTGTGTGTGTGTGTGTGTGTGTGTGTGTGTGTGTGTGTGTGTGTGTGCAAACTTTGGCTTTGAAGCCCCTGGGTCTGTTCTCTAGCCATGAGGCAGGTGCAGAGCTGGCATTGTCAATAAAATTGGCATTGCAGGACTGTGTATCTGCATGTGTGTGTATGTGCAGTGCCATACTGGAGGTTATGGTGTTTGTGATTTTTCTGTTGTTCATTCTGTTAGCTTTTTTCTCTCTTAAATAAAGAACCCAGTCATACAACTTTATTTTTGTGACCCCAGCTGCTGATTTCAACAGTGTATTTGGGTAGACAGAAGTATTTCTTGTACAAGTGAAAATGCTGTGATTGTCTGAACCTGTGTATTTCTTGCTCTGCTGCTCACGTGCTGCAGTCCCAATCCTCTTCTGTTTTACTGTTGCTCAGAAATAGTAAATGCCTGTGTGAAAAATAACAAACTGCAGTTATTCTTCTGTTTTGCTGAATTAGCAAGAATGAACTCTAGGTATGCACTTCTGCAACACTCTTTAATAGTAAAATGTGACTAATATTTTTTTACAGCCTTGGTCCTTTCAAGCCCTGTACTCACTGGGTCAGCCACAGTAGTTAATTCAAACCTCTCTGATGGAGATCCATGCCATCATGAACCTATAAAAATAGGAAGAAATTTATCTGAAATATATAAAACATGTAGATTTGAACTTGTAATCATGTCCTCCACTAAATAAGTTCTGATGAAGTGGTGTTAAAGGCTGTATTTTCTTTGGGTAGAAACCAGCATGGGATGAAGAGGTGAGGTCTAAGGAGGCAGAACTGGCCTTAGCTGACTTGTGACTCATTTAGCTGTGATGTACTGGTGATAAACTAATCTCACTGAGGACACAGGATGGATTTATTTTCATTAAATTAAAAGAAATACATACATCATTGGTTCTTTATACACTCTGCATGGAAGCACATCAATGAAAATTTATTCCCAGGGGTATGCTCATCTCTAGGCAATGTTCCTGCTTCAAGATGCTTAGGAGCTAAGGAGTGATCCAGTGGACATGAATATGCTTAACCTTAGAAACATGAGTAATAGCCACATTCAAGTGTCATCGAAGTCAAGCATTTGCAGGATCAAGGCTTTAAATGATGCAGTCTTGTAGAAACACTCCACACATTCTGCTTTGATGAATAAAAGTATTTGAAAATAGCAATATTTTATTCCTAAGGGCACTTTATGATATAAAACACTATGGCAGCTATTATGTAAAATACTGAAGGCATCAACTTCCCAGAGAATATTTTTATGATTGTTTTCTGCACAGGTGATTATGGGTACTAATGGATTTTGAGCTAATCACAGAATGATTATCAAGTTACATTAATGTGTACCTGCAACTTGGTAAGTGCAACATGTGTCCTAAATGTCACAAGACAAATTAATCCCCGGTGTAATATTGTTAGTTGGTAGGGTTGTGTGAATGATTAGTCTGTTATGAATCATTATAAATCTGTTCTAGCCACTGGACAGATTTTCTTGTTTATAGGAAAAAAGGAGGCAGCAATCGTGTTTCCAATCTGCTTTCACAGTCTAAGTAATAAGGTTAGTATGAATCCTGATTTCCTGTATTTAATAGGAAAGGATTCTATACAAAGGCCAAAAAAGGGGGAGATAATCTATCTTATATTCTAATTTTCTAAAACTAAGGACAAAAAAGCTATCAAAAATTCAAACCCAGAAGTAACTAAAAACAGATTCAAAGACTGTTGAGTGGGAAACTACATATTTTGAAAGAATGACATATTTATATTGATGTAACTGAACTTACTTCAGGTTATTAAATTCTGTCAAAAGAGGAATGAATACACAGCTAGTCTAATTGCTAAAAAAAATACGTTGCAGCTATTAGAAGCAAGGAATTCTGGGTGACAGATAAAATTAAGGGAATGTAAAAGTAAAACGTGAGTCCTTGGTAGGCATCATCCAAATATAACTTGATAGGATGGGAGGGGGCCTGGCTTTGAGAAGAAAAGGAAGTCCACACCTAGGACTTGCTGAACACTGGAACTTACCTTATATGTGGAATTTCTTTCATGTGTTAATATTCTATCTTTCATTGTGCATGGAAAAGCAGATAATAGATGCAAGAAAACTGACTCACACCATAATGTGTCCTTAATGTGGTTCTCAGACACTTGTCTGTAGGAAAATGACATATTCATCATGACTTTTTACTTCCCTTTATTTTACTTTCCAAATTAATCCACAGCCTCTTGTCCTGCTGCTTTACTCATCACTCTGTCATTATTCTGCCTATTTTTGCCATGTTCTAGCTCTTTGTTTGCAGTATTACTTCTTACTATCCACAGGCCAGGACACACAAAACAGTTATGCAGTGACTTAAGCATTTTATATGATTCTTAATCTGCAAGCAAATTTATTATGAAGTGTGGACAAAATGGAGATAAAGTCATGCTAATCTCTTTGGCATTCATCATCAGCCAAAATGGATGTTTAACTCATAAGCAGTACTGCCCTTTCTCAAGTGCAAGGACAAGCTAATGAGCCAAAAAAGTAAATCATTTAGGTCTTCTTTGCAGAAACATAGTTTAAGAAGCATAAAATTCCTTGTCCAAGAGAATAGACTTATCTAATACAGAAATCAAAGGAGACAGTGCTAGCTAACAAATAATCCTTCAATCTACAAAAGTCATAGGACAATCAAAACCCTGAAATCATATAGCTGTTTCTTTATATCTTGACTAGATAATGTTGAAACCTGTAGAGAGCAATTGAACAGAAAGACTCAATCTCTCCTCACAGTATCTAGAGACTCTGGCAGTGCACTGTCCTGCCACATCCATAGAGCCAACTTTTGGAATAAAGGGAGTATTCAATCATTAGCTGCCTGCTGAAACAACCAAGAGTGTCATCTGGGGTGATTTTTGGTATGAAGGTCAGTCAACATCAGTCTGGACTCAGAGTGCTGGGTCGTTGCACTGGAGAAGTAACTCCTCTTGACCTTGATGAAGGGGAAAGTTTTCCCTCTATCCCAGTGCCATTGCATAGGTGTGACGTTGAAGGCAGCAAAGGAGCCGACAAACAATGGTAGTTGTCTAATGGTTGGAAATGTCCACAAGGGCTTTCTTCAATTCTCGTCTCCATGGTGAGGCTGGTTTTGAGAGGGTAAGTCCTGTGCTTTGTTGAGGAACTGCTAGCAAATTTTACAGTAGACAATGTCAGCTTGATATAATAGCAGTATTTTCCTATTTTCTCATTGCATTTCATGGTGGCATGCTGTTGCATTCTGTGATGTGAATGATGTGACACTATGGTGTGGCCATCTGCAAAATCATGCAGGGGTGTATCTCACAAAACAACTACACAGAAGTCATTGCCTTACTAGAGACTCGCACATGAAAGCTATGGTTTTGACAAAATGAACACTCATGCATAATTAAGCAGCTACTTGGTGTTGTGTGTCACACCAGTCTGATGATCAAGATGAAGTGCAATGATTTTCAAAAGTACTAAGGAAAACACAAGCAGCAATAATATAGCAATGGACCAAGACAGAACTGGCATTAGTCTGTGTCAGAATAAGGGAATGTCTTTGTAGATCCACAAACAATATAATCTCAATAATTTCTAAACTTGGAAACAGATGTACAGTATATTCTCTCCAGCAGTAAGATTTTGATTTTCAGCTCATCTGTCAGAGAAATTGCAAACAATGAGAAAGTGTGTAGGAGGGGAAAGAAATGAAGAAAATACCCTATCTGCAAGTGTCTTGCTGTGGCAGTATGTTTTCAAAAGCCACATTACTAGCCACTCAGTATGCTGAGACATTCTGAATTAAAACGAAACAAACTAAAAATCATTCCTTGTAGCGTAACAGCTTTAATACCACAGGCTGCATAGAATACATAAGAAATTTAAGCAGAAGGAGGAATTTGGAACTTATTATATGTCCAGCTTTAGAGAATCCTTTATCATAAGCAATAAACCAGGGCTCTACTTGCCAAGGCAAACTTGCACCTCATTATGGGGTAGCTTTTCAGAACTTACTATCACTACTGAGTACTGTTAAATGCCTGACCCATGGTAGGCTTTAAACTGGTGAAGAACTACATGCCAAGTGCACGGGTGGTGTAGAGAAGTGTATTATTTGTGTCACTGAAGTGACAGAAGAGATGGAGAAAGAAAGACATGCCAGTAGACTGGGCTCCAGCATCTCTGTGGTAGTACAACCACACACCCTCTCCACCCTCCTTGGGCCACACTATAATCTCAGAAAACCTGAAGGATGGAAAGTTGGGAGATGTTTGTTTGGAAATATCTTGCATACATAGAGAGACAGATGGTGCAGTTTGAACTGACCAACAGTGCTCAGGAGAAGGAGTGAATGTAATGAGGACATTTTACCTACGAACAAATCCTAATTTTTACTTGCTCGGAAGCTTGTGAGGAGAGGTAGGCAAAGGTGTGCTTTAGTTTGTAAAGAGGATGTTAACAAACAGCACAGGCATTCACCCTTCTGAGTCTGAGAATTAATTTCCCATGGGTTAGCATCAACTTCCTTGTGGATCAAGATATTGCTGGATTCCTGATTCTCTTCTCTTCGCCTGCCAGTGCAGCACACCAAGTAATGACAGTGAGCTGTATCAATGCTGATATTCAGTGGATAAGCCCTGAAAGCTGGCCAGAAGTGTTTCAGCCATGTGTGCTTCCCTTTCCACAGCTTCTTTCTCAATATTATTTTAAAGCAGCTCTGTGTCTGATTGAGAGAGATGTCCATTCACATGTTCACATGACTTAGACTATTAGCATTTATTACCACACTCTAACACAAGTCTAGCCTATCAAACATCATAATTCAGCACTTGATGGGCTAGTCTAAGGCTACATTTCATGTCTAGCAACCTTTTTTTTTTCTGTGTCTCATTTCAGTTTTGTTTCTTTTGTTTTTATATCAGTTTGGTTTTAATATCAGTCAGGGGACATGAGGCAATTGAAAAGCACTTGGAGCTTTACGATTTTGTCCAGCATTTTTCTTTAAATAATGCTGTCCTGTGTCCAAGGAATGGATAGATGTGTAGGGCTGTAAAAAGGAAAAACTTGATTACCTAGTATTTATAGCCTTTCGCTTCTCTATATAATAGTCTGTTAAACTTTCCTCCTCAGTGGGTCTGTGCCCCTGACAGGCACTTTGGCAAAACATTTATTTGTCTCAACTTCCCAGTCTTCAGCTATTACAAAGAGGAACATTCTCCTTCACTCCATCACCTTGAAGGTGACATCCACATAAGGAATTGTAAAGTAATTTACATCAGAGTTAAAAGAATACCTCTTACCTTATCTGGTCTGTCATGTTAGCTAAGTATTTTTCCAAAGCATTTCCTGTTCAATTTTAAACAGTAGGAACTTCAGGTATAATTTCTGGAACAACTAGCCCTAACTATACAGAAATAATTATTTACCTGCTTTTGATGGTGACCAGCTTTAATATAAATAGCCTCATTGTCATCAGCATAAGGAATAGCAAGTATTGCTGTCTTGTCAGGAGACCTATACCTGTGAAGTTCTCACCTGTGTTTAAGACATATGGAGAGTGCTAATAACAATGAAGGATTTTCTTCTATGAATGCCAAGCCAGCATCAGGGATTGTACTTCAGAATCATATTATTACAGTGGTAGATGATCTATTGCCAACTACCTAACTACAAAGAAAACTTGCCGCAGCTCAGAAGTGCCCACTAGAGACCGACACTTCCCTGAAGCACTTCATCTCTTTTAAACAAGGGATAAATACGTTTCTTTAAGTTCTCACTTATGGATCCTTTTCTTTTCTTAATTCTCCCAGTGGGGAGTGGCTCCTGCTAGAAATATTGTCTGGGGATTCAGGTCCCAGAATACTTGTATTCTCAGAGATGTGATGAAGGTTGTAGACAGCCCTGAAGGGGCTCTGGTACATCCAAACTGTAGCTCGTGCTACTTCTGCTCTCTTCACTGGCAGTTGCTTCCAGCATAGCTCACCCTGGCTCCAGGGGTAACAGAACAGAGACACTACCTATTGCTAATTCAGAGCCAGAGATGCATAGGAAAAAATTTCTCTGAAAGAGAACCTGTGAGGCTTTTCCAAGCCTTAATCAGGATGAAAAGGTGAAAACCTGTGGAGAAGAAGGATGAAAATTTCTTTTTAAAAGAAAAAAAAATTAAAAACTGGATTCGGACATTTCAAAATTTTTGTTAAGATTTTTAGGCTTTGTTACCATAAATGAACTACTTTAAAGAACAGTTATTTGATCTTTAAAAGCAGCTATATCTCCTGTAAAAGATCAGAACAAACCTGCACATATTAATAATTAAAACCTCATAATTTAAAATCATAGAGAACAGTTTAGTACTCAGCAACATAACACTTCCAAGAAAAAAAAGAAAATCAGAGAAAATTTCTGAATTAGGAAAACTCAGTAGAGCTGCACAAAAATTTCATACCCCATTGTTTCACAAACACATCAGCAGGTGCAACCAGAAGAGCTTCTTGGAGACTCAGTCCCTCCCTCTTTTCCATCCCCACCTCTTCACTTCTGCACTGCACACGTCCTTTCCACAGGGACCATGTAGCATTGACAAGAAGGAGGATGCTCCAGAGTAGGGTTAAGGAGTGTGTGTGATGGCTGGACACAGGGTGCAGTTACAAGTGTGCTGGTGATCTGTACTGTCAGCTGCTGCCACAGGGAGACATCCTGCTTTTCCCCATCTATTCATCCCACTCGGACAGAAAACCGATGATCTTGTGGCATTCCAGTTCAGGGAGTTCATCGGGCAGCAAAGTAAGTACTAAAGTAACAAGAAGAATATTTTCCTGATAGTTTAGGTCCCTTTGCCTAGAGACATGCCAGGCCAGTGAAGGAGGATAGACTGTGTGCCTTGGATGGGAAGAATCAAGAATAGCTGTGCAGCAGCCACTTGGGTCAGCTCAGCAGTATCCCAAAATGACACTGTGAATTTGCTCTGGATCAGTTTCCCTGTCTGATTCATTGCTAGGCCACACAGATGTTTGAGCCGGGCTAAGGGGAGCCAGTGTGGCTGTGGGAATTAGGGACTCAGGGCATGAAGAGGACAGAAAGAAGACAGGGCAATTGTCCTAGCAATGCTGATGGTCACAGCTTGTGAAAATGCAGCCAGCTCAGCTGCTGGAGAAACACTGAGCTCACAGGTGCACCAGAGTTTTAACTTGCTTATTTAAATCATCATTAGGGTTTAAATGAGGTGAAAATAGCTCCCACAGCTTTGGCTGCAACAAAATCTTGCCCCTGCCAGCACATCCCCCCAATCAGCACCAGCAGTGTCTCTGCTGAGCACTTCCATCTAGGGACACAGAGGCAGCACTGTGGTGGGAATAGGTAGAGGATATAATCCTTGGATGGATGTGGGCAGGGAGCTGAGGAAATTGCTTGAAGGGCATAAATATGAGGAGGTGGGGCTGATGGTCAAGTGTTTCGGCTCATTGTGAGTGAGTTTTCTAGGGGCAGTAGAAATAAGGGGACAGAGGCATTTCTCCTGGAAAAGAGAGAAAGCTTACCGCTTTTCCTCCCACTGCTAGAACCTGCCAGCTCTCAGGTCCCCAGGTGCTGGGGTGTGCATCCCTGCTGGGAGCCCTACACCCTCCTGCAGAAGTCCAGCCTGGCTGGGTCCTGGTCCAGCACCAGCACTGACCCACCAGCTTTGTCCTGGCCAGATGCAAGTTTGTACCTCAAATGCTCCAATACATGAGCAAACCCTTGAAGGGCCATTTGTGAGATGATGGAGAGGAAGGAGAACCCAGAAGTTGAGCAGCTGTGTCAGCTGGATGGAGTCTGGAAGATGAAAGTGCAGAGATTTTCTTAAAGTCTTCATGGCCTAAGGTCCAGCTAGAAATGTGTTTTCACTCACCTCCATTGAAGTGAGAAATCAGAGCTGATGATAAATATAGGCAAAACAAAGGACACAGCAGAGAACAACAGGACATTTTTTCAGTTTCCTGAACGAAGGTGTGTGATAGCATCTTGTACTGCTCTGTGTATTCATATAATATTTGGGGGTTTCCTGCCTATCATAACAGGTATAATATGCTGTGTTCTATGGCCCAATATATGTTTCTGCTGTGAGAACCAATAGTATGAACAGCACTAGAGTGATCCAGGGTTTGGTCTCATTAATTTTCAAGTTTCATTTCAAAACAAATGTGTTTGCTTGGGTTTCCCAGCTGCCAAACTCTCAGCTGAGATTCAAAAGATAGACTGTACTTTTTTATTTGCCTATCAGCACTCATCTTTTTTCTTCAAATGTATAACAGGCAAATTTTTCAAGCAGTGACAGTTATTCAACCTGATTTTCTTAAGGGGATTCTCACAGTAAAGACAAAATGGAGGTATTTCATCGATGGATTTTCAAAAACTTTACAAATTCAGCTACTGGGGAAACTAAGGAATGAAGAGATAATATGACTTGTTTCATAGGAAGACAGCAGATGAGTAGAAGAGGTCTTTCTTGTGTCCTAACTTGGTACTGTCTCAGCTAGACAATACTACCAAATGTTATTTTTTGAAAAAAAAAATTATTTTTTTGATAGCAAATAAAAACCAGGTTTTTATCTTTTACCTTCTGATAAATTCACTACAGAATAAAAAAAATGCAGTTTTCACCAGAAGAAAAAAACTTTCTACAGTCAGCAGATTTACTAACACCTTTTTTTTTACTATGACACCTTTGTAAAATGGAGCCCAAATTTATCAAAGCAAAAATAAAAGAAAAAATGAAACACCAGAAGATGCATTTAGCAGTTTCTTGCTTACTTCATGTTCTAGTTGGTTTTGTATCTGTCTGCCTTGTTTCATCTAATTAAAAAAAAAAACTAACAGTGTGCACATAAGAGTTGACCCTAGTTTATATTGGTTTAGAAACAGTTTAGTTTAAGTGATACAATCCTGAACTGCTGAACAACCTGAGAAATAATCACTTTCACTGTTTCTTGAAAGGAAAAAATGACCCATTATTTTTATTTTTTCATGTCCTCTTTGTTCCCCTCCCTTCTGTTAAATGTGTATCCCCAAGCATGAAAAAAACTATCTTTGGCAAGAATTGTAATAGCTGTCGCTACCAGTTCTGGCATTAACTTATAATTTCAAAGGCTCCTCTGTTTCCCTGTCTGAATAAGGAATCGAA
Source organism: Pseudopipra pipra (assembly GCF_036250125.1). Classification (NCBI taxonomy): domain Eukaryota; kingdom Metazoa; phylum Chordata; class Aves; order Passeriformes; family Pipridae; genus Pseudopipra; species Pseudopipra pipra. The sequence goes on along the minus strand of NC_087550.1, from coordinate 68,322,626 downwards.
GCAGCTGCCTCCTTCTTCAGCACCACTGGAGAAAGACCATGCAGCATTCCTGGACTGAGTCTACATGGACCAGAACAGAAATATATTGGCTTATTCTATCCAAATTTAGGCACAGCCCCAGCTCCAGTCCAGGAGCTGTATGTCCCATGGTGTAAAACACTACCCTGTATCCTCCCATATGCAGTACTAAGCCATCTGCAGTGCTTTGGGATCACAGCCAGTACTTTCTGCGTGTTGATGCTGCATTGCAACAGTATAGCTATACTATTAAATTTATTAATGCAGTGAGGAAAAGGAGATACTGAGACTAGCTGTACCTATGCTGCTTCTCCAAAAGCCAGGGCTGAGCATTGTGCTAAAGCCTGGGGTTTTTTTCCCCTTTTCCATTCCCTGACTTTTTCATGCCTACACGCTTTGCCACTCAGCAGGTTCTGGTGTTCCTGTTTGAGCTAGTGCAAAGGTGTAGCCTAAGTCTTCATTTTCTCATGTGAACACAGGATTTGAAGGGAAATCTGAACTGGCCTTGGACCTTTGTTTTAAATACACTGCAAATGTAGCTACTGAGACAAAAAATGTCAGTCACTGTGACCTAAACCCAATTGCCCAGTGGAAAATTGAGAAAAATGGTTGCTAGAAAGTTGTGCTAAAGAGTGTAAGCTTATAACTTATGCTAAACACACTGGGTATCTTCTAATGTATAGATCAATTGTAGTGTCAAAGGAGGTAAAATAAGATTTTTTGTCTGTCAAAAGGCATAACTTACTAGGAAGAATTTGATAAATGAAAAATGCAATGTTCTGCCTTAGTATGGATTCAGGCTTAAACCAGGAGCACTATCCCTCTGGTATATATTTCATGGAGACATATTTTAGGTTTGACACATTTGCCAAAACCATTTTGCTCTGTAGGATCCTGTGATCAACTGTTTGTGGCTTTAACATTACTCATGGCAACAGAAGGAAAATGACACTGTAGCCTTTTATTCTGAGGCCTTAGGAAGCAAAGCCTTAGCAAAGTACAGTGATTATAACGGTGATGCTAACAATTAATTTATTTCAACTGACAATCTATTATACAAATAACATTTGAGTCAAATTCAATTGGCCTTCTTTTCCTTCCCTATTCCTACAGTTTTTCCAACATTAGGCTTTCTGTTATCTTATTACACCATGCTTAAAACTTAGTCAACCTCCTGTGTAAGTTAAAAAGGTAACCAGATATGCTTGCATGGAAAGAATGAATAGAATGATATGAAAAAAGTTTTCCATATAAAACATTTAAAATACAGTGCTTCTTATTATTTTAATCTAGTTTGGATCAAAGAAGTCCTAATCCAATATTTTAATGTGCCTGTATATATGATAGATTTTAATTTACTAAATGAGACCTAAATTGCCTCTTCTCTGTGTTCTCTGTTATCTCCAAACATTTGTGTAATAATGTTAAGCATAGTATCCCAAAACTGAAACAAGAGGCGTACATATTTAGGCACACATACTTATATACAACTTGAGAACCTACAGATACACATATTATACTACTCTTCACTACTTTACCTCACCTTAGACAATGTCAATACATTTGTCTTCAGTATTTGTAGACTGACTAGTGCTATGTGTCACTCAGGTAGAGGAAATAGATACTTCCAGGTTTACCAGTCTCAGCTATGCATCACCCATGAAATCCTCACCACTGGCACTTCCTCTAAACTTTTGAGTACCTTCAGCCTGTAATCTGCCATTACAACTAAAACAAAATTAATGGATCTACTGCAAGTATGTTTTGTTCATCCATCTAAATATAGACATATATTGACTCAGACTCGACAAAATTCAGCTTTTGATCAGCAGTTGATTTCTCTTTGCACTCTCTCAGTAAAGCTAAAATAAGAGGTTTATCCCACTGGAAAGGGTATTTACTCAGCCCTCCTGTGGACTTTAAGGAGCTACAGCAGCGTTACATAAAATAAAGCTCTGCAAATATAAAACTGTTTTTGTGCAGAAAACTAAAGAGTAAAATTTCACTAAACTTATTTAAATTACTAAAATCAAGAACCTGAAATTTAGGAAAAACCAATTATCTTGCTCATATTTGATTACTCTCCATTACAAAGTTTTCTGCAGGACAAGTAGAGGCTATCCATGTAATGCGTGTTTTGTACTTAGGTGTACTTCAGTATTTATGGTTTCTCTCAGCTCACTCCAGACTTGGGGCAGAGGGTGATCAAATGGACAGGAATTATAAGTGTGACTTGGGGTTGTATCAGCTCAAGTCAATGAGACAGTTGAGGCATGGTATAACAAGTTATTTGTCTGAGATGGTTCCTGAACCAGTGATTCATCAAGCTTCATCACATGGTCTAGCCACTGAATTAGCCATTAGATTAACCATTAATCTATTAATCCAATATTTCATTAGTCCTACAAGTGCAAATACCAACACGCTTAACAGAAAGGTAAATTTTAAGTACTTTGATATAAAGGAAAATTCTTCTAAACCATAAGGTAGAGACATGAACTTTTGACAAAGTACCGACACTTTAGCCCTTCATCATTATGATTCAACTTGTTACATATTGATATAAATTGAGAGAAACTTTGCTAGTGCTAAAAAACCTGTGCTACTATAAACCTCTCTAAGATCAGACCTGGACCTCGTGGGACTGTGTTGGTGGTGAGTGCTTATGACAGACAATTCAATAGGTTGCCCAGGTCATCTGAGATATATATGGAAAATTGGTTGAATCTGGATGTGAGAAGCAAACTTCACAGATTTCAGCTCCGTTTGCGTAGGTTGAAAGCAATTCTCTAGGGTGAATCCACTACTTATAACTGCTCAGCTGTAAGTCTGAATGAAGGCTGGAGGAACAAAAAGCTGCCTATGTAGACTAACCACTTGGCTCCATGCCCTCTTCAGTGTTTACCCAGGCTGCAGTCTGTTTTAGCAAAAGAAATCAAAGAATAAATATGTTCCAAGGTTTAAAGATTCTCTTAACTATGTAAAATCCAAAACAGGGGCTGAGAAGGGCAGCTGCTCATTTGCATTCCTGGCATCCATTGCTAAGAACTGGAATAAACTGTAAGAAATGCTGATTTTGAGATGCATTAATGTTTAAAGGAAAACCACAGCTAACAGAACAGCACTCTTTTTTTTCTTCATTTTTGCACTTTCTGTGCTCTTCAGACTCATAGTTGAGGTGCCCTCATACCTGAAATTCTTTATACAGCATGTCTATTTGTTTTTGTTACTATGCTGAGCTCTCCAGAGACTCTTTTCTGGAGTCTTTTCTCAAGCAGGCTGAGCTCTGCTTCCCCATTGGCCCACCCCAGCTTCCTTGAGATGTTTTTCCTGCAAGGGTGGATCTTCCTTTGGCCCAGGTTTTTCCTCTCAGACACAGGTGACTTGCCCTGGATGTTGCTTTATCATTTTATTTCCCAATTTATTATGACAATTCCTCTCTCCTTCCTTCAAATTGGATAAAAAAATGTAAATGACAAATGTTTCCCTGCAGTAAAATATACCTGTTGAGCCTTATACCACAGCAATTTTCCTTTTCAGATTTGCAACACCTCCAAACAAATCTGGGCTGTAAGCAGCACTTGGAGACCATTTGTTTTTACTATACGAAGTTTGGTCTGAGGAACTGAGTACAGACCTGGAAGCATGAGTTGCTAAGATTTCCCCATCTCTGCCTGTGATGATTTCTAGGCATATTTTCCCTAACATAACTTTCTAATGTTTATAGTACCTTGCTAATATTTATCATAACTTCCAGCATTCAGAGGGCTAGAAGAAAATGATACACAGCTCATTTTTTAGACTGGTCTTCTGTTAGATCACTGAAAAAAATGGAAAGATGAACAGCCTTTTGTCTGTGTTGGCAAAAGAGAGCCCATGCCACACTTACACCAGTATTTTTTCTCTAACAGCTGGTCCACATGACAAAGCACAAACCTGCCTGTATGTCTCAGTAGGCCAATAAAATGGAAATTCCTATTCCCTGCTACTTTAGGAGAAAGTGGGAGCCTCTGGTCTTGTATTAAGAAAATTTTAGTCCTGTTTCCTATACTGAGGTGTTATTGAGACCTAATGAAAATTTTAGAGCAAAACTGTGCTTTTATTTTCCCTGCCATTTGTGCACTTGTTGTCAGCACCTAAACCTCTATAGACTAGGTGTTTGAGTTATTGCCTGATGCAATTCTGCTTATGTATCACTTTCCTGTATTGTTCTTGTGGTGGCATTTTTTTGGCCCTATTTTTTCCAGCAAACTTCTGTCTCCAGTAGGAAGGCCAAGAAGATGAAATCCCAGCTCACTTGAAGTTAATGGCAAAACAATCATTGACTTTAACACGGCCATAATTTCAGCACCTAACACCATAAAGCAGCTTTTGGTACAATTGATTTCCTGAATCGCATTTGCTGAATATATGGTTTAGTCTAAGGTTTCCCACTGTTTTTTGTTCAGAAATTACCCACAGTGGCTTCTGAGTTCTTTTTTCTTTCCTCTGCAAGAAAAGAATTTACTGTTGTAATTTAACAAATTAATTTAAAGGTTGACCCGAATAAATGATGTGATGATGATCTGTCTAAACTCACAACAGCACAAATTCACCAGTACTAAGATTCTATAGGATTCTCTCTACAATAGCAGCTGCAATTTCACAATCATAATACCCCATCCCATGTCCCAAAAGGGCACAGAACTGTCTTCTTCAGTAAAAATATGTTTGACTCAGAGAGTTGAGTCAAAACAAAGCTAAAAATCCTTACCAACTGCTCCAGGCTTCAGGACCAATCCTGAACCTGAAACTTTATTTTGAAGCTTCATTGAACTGGAATTGAATCCAGACAAGCTAAGTCTCAGCTGGCCCCAAATTGGAGTTATCACAGCTGAGTCATCTATGTAAGGAAAAAGATAATAGTACCCCACCTCGCAGGATTTGCCTCTTTCCTTATCTTGTTCAACACCCATCTTGAAGCCTGAGGTGTCGGGTGTGCACACCCACATCCTGGGTGGCCGCTCTGCAGTTGTTAGCAAAGCACGCTGTTGATTGAGCCATGGGCGCCAATAGTCCTGTTTCTTACAGCACCTGGGAGGCCACTGCAGGTGGTCGAATGTTTGAATCATTAATCACTAGCAGTTCAGCCTCTTCAAAGAAGGTAAACCACCAAAAAGCCAAAAAGGCATGTTTGGAGAAAAGACAAAGGAACAGGTGGATACCAGAATTTCTGTGTAACCCAAGACAACACTGCAATATATAATACTGCATATTACAAGAGTGTAGTTATCCTCTGTAGTGTATAATTCATCTAAGTATCAAGAGCACTTGGTTAAGCACCTATAGTTTCTATATGGAATAAAAACTCATCTAATACAAATCAGTAGTAAAATCAGCATGACATATTCAGAGGAAAATAGGTTTGACAAACAAGGTCAATAAAATTTTTACCTGTATATCACCCAGTGTGGAACAAATATTGCTGTTTAGCTCTGTACAGTCAAAGAAAGAATCAGAAAATGAACAGAGTAACCACTGGAAATTAATTAGCATCTTGGCTGAAAGCACTAATAAACACAAATTTTTTCAGAATCAAAAAACACCTGAAGGAGAAACATGTCACCTGATGTCCACAAAGCTGTCTAGACAGGAGACACAATGGTGCTGCTAGTAAAATACATATAGCCTTTAATCAAACTACTGCAGGTACTAAACTACAAATTTATTAAAAAAGCATCAAATAAAGATGAAATTAGATCTTTGATTATATTTATTGCCTTATTCTGATGAGCTGAATTCCACTAATAGTATTAGGGGAAAAAAATCTATTTGCTTGATTTGTGATAGCAGTCATTTTTATTTGGGTTCCAGCTTCTCAGTTGCAACTGATGCTTTATCCAGTGACACCTACTAAAAGCATAGGAAGAGACCTCCTCCCTGCCTGACGCCACATTCTAGCTTTGTCTCACCCACAGGGTGATGTATAGCACAGGTATGTACAGACAGGGTGATGAAAGCTGACTGATTTGGTGGCTTAATGTATTAGAGACAAGGTTTTATAACCTTGTGCTTTCAATTGTAGACCAGCTTTCTAGAAAGCAGACTGGAAGTAAACTGTGCTGTAAGCCAAGCTACACAAGGTTTTGTATGAACAGGTTAGAAGCTTGTGCCAGCTCTAGAGTTGCTCGTTGGTTTATCTGTCTTATCGGTAGGCTATTAGAAGAGGACATATGTTTATTAGACCCTGGCTGAGCTACACACGGTGCTCTTTGTAAGATATGATGCAGTTATTCTTGAAAGAACTGAATAAATTGAAACTAACTGAACTCCAATTTATTTGGTTTCTTCTGGTCTGTCCTACTTAGAACAGCTGGGCCCAGTTCATCACTGGATGGGTGTAACCCAAAACTGTGTATTCTATAGCCTTCCATGCCATTTCCCAGAAACTGTTGTCAATAGACTATTTGCACCCTCTGCCCAGAGCAGCCTGACTCATCAGGCTACAAATTAGGTGTTAAGAGGCCTGCGAGATAGAAGAGTGTTTTTGTCCTCACGCCCATTGAGGAACACCCCGCCCTGAGGGAAGTACTGAGCATTCCTGCTTGAACTGGAGAATATATAATCTTAGAGTCTTGGGACTTTTTTAACCACTCGTGGGATCCAGAGGAAGACTGCAGATCACTGCTCTCAACCAAACTGCAGACCACCACTCTCAACCCGACTGCAGACCACCACTCTTGACTGGACTGCAACCACCACTTTTGACCAGACTGCAACAGCACTCTCACCAACAGGTTTTCCCCCTCTCCCTTGACTTTGGACTCAGAGGGTCCAAAGGACACCACTCTGTTCATGCCCCAGGGTGCTGGGTTATACATTTGGGTTTTGTGGGTTAAAACCAATTGTTTGTCTGTATAATCGTACTTATTGTATTATTTTATTAAATTGTTATTCTGATTTATAATCTCTCTTTTGGGTTGAGTTCATTTTCCCCTGCTGGTTTACCTTTAAACCAGCACATGGTCTTACTTCCATAGTGCATAAAACAAGGTAAAAAAAGAGCAGTTGCAGAGAGCTCATGGCCAACCCTCAGCTTTGGCAATCAGCCAAGCATTTCCATGGGATTAATGGTAGGGTAGAAATTGTGTTTCCCGATGCCTTAATGAAGCATTCCTGTGGTTAAGGCGACATTTGCAGCGAGGATTGGTGTGGCCCTTAAAACTATCCCTGGACCTGTACTTCTGCAAGCCTAGCCTCAGCAGCAGCCCACTTGAGGGTATGGGTCTGCCCTTAGCAGAGGTATCACATCCAGCTCTTGGAACAGCCCTGGTGCGGGCTGCTAAAGTGCAAGATGTTTGTAGTCTGAGGGAGATTTATGATGATGTGCTTGTAATTTATGAGGGGTTTTTTCTTTTTTTTTTTTTTCTCTCCACCTTCCCCCTCCCCCCCACTGGCTACATTTTAAATCATTGATGTGATTCTCAGTCATTCTTGTACCAGGATATAAATCACTCACCTCCCAACAGCTATTCACGTGTCTGCAGTGAAGTGCTTTCCGTGTGGTAATTTGAAAGGCAATGAGGGAAAACTGGTACAGATCAATAATGTAGGATTTTTGGGGTGTTCAGAGCAGAAAATGGAATGAAGAATATTCTTTGAGGATAAAACATCTGTTACACCCCATTACAAATAGAGGAACTGGGATTTAATGGTGAGTCTGGCACGTGGCACTGTCATTGTCCTAACCAAATAAAAAATATGTGTTTACAAGGAATACATTAATGCTTGATGAAGCATGGATAGCACCATAACACATCAGTTGCTTCAGGTATTTATGAGGTGAACAGTGACTTTTCTACATTTTGTAGAAAAGTCTATCTCGCATTAAAAACCTTGTGATGAGGAATTTGCTAGTCACAAACACCAATGACATTAGAGAAGACAGAGCTAGAGGCTGCCCATAAGAAAATATGTTGTCTGAAAAAAAATTCTTATTCCTATGCTATGCTTCAAACATTTTATTTCCCTCCTGTGGAGCTGAGGTGAGCAAACATAAATTTTGCCTTCCCAGGAGAACCAAGCAGAGCAGCAGCACTCTCACCTATGCTGCAGTCATAATTCTTTCTGTCTCTCACTCCTGCAATTTGTCCCCTCACAACCCAAGCATGGTACCCCTACTGCCACCACCACTGTCCCGATTAAAACCAACCAAAATCTTCCTGGTTCCCTTCCGCAAGAGATGGCCCCTGAGATGTCTCCTTGGAGTACTGCAGGAAAAGGTAGTGCGGTTTACAGGACTCTTTAGAAGAAATAACCCACATTCAGAACATCTGTGTTAAGGTTGTTTCTGCTTTTAGAGTGTAATGTTATTTAGTCCTTAAAAAGAACTAAGGAGAAAGCTTTCTTGCTTGTGACTACGTTTCTTAAACGGTCTGTAGGGGAACATCAGATTACAACTCCACCTGACCTGCAAAGAGGAGCCATTTTTGAAATAGCTTCTATTTTTTTTCAGGGTTTTGGAGGTGCAGGACTGTGGAAGTGTTAGCACTAGAAAATAGATTTTGAAAAGAATAATTTTGGCAGCTTTGTGCTGTGCAACCTCTCATCTTTTTGCTTCCACAGCAGACTAGCAGTGTATTGCCCTGCGTTTACTTTTTTTCGGGGTGGAAGTAAAGTATATTATTATAACCCTTTTCCTGCTCTAAGAAACTGGTCCCCTAAGCTGGCATGGCATATAGTTTCTAGAATATTGTTGAAAAAGGGATACAAAATATTTCACTTGACACTTCATATTGCCCCTGATTGCCAGCTTGAAAATTGCAACAACAGTGACAAAAGCTGAAAGACCCGTTCTGCTGGCCTGATTCATAGGAAAACAATATATTTTTGTTCAAGCTGTCACAGCAAAATCCCCTTGAAATGTTACTCAACATGACTGGATTGCAGAGTCAGGTCCTCTTTGAATAAAAGTCTTTAACTTATAGAAGAACTCAAGGAGTATGGTTTTATCATTATAGCAAAAATAGATGCCAATGGAGAAAAGATTAATTTTCCTGTCTCTTGTTGAATCCTTGAACACTTTTATATGATTCAGTACACTTTAGGAGCTGCATTTCCAGGGATGCTGGCAGAAAACAGGGTAATCGCTCTTTCACCATCATGTCAGTCTTGTTTTAATTGGCCTCCACTGACTTTTGGGAGAACGAGGAGCAATAGAAGCCATCGACCAACTCAGTTTGTGTATACCTCTGCCTGCTCACCCAACCTCACCAGCCCACCTGCTTTATTGACTTTACAGCACACACGGGCCCCATCAAATTATTCTGGGAGGGAGGAGCAGGGTAAAGCGTGGAATAACTTTGTCCCCTGAGTGGAGGAGGTGGGAGTCCTCCTGACGACTCAGCCAGCAGAACTAGCCATTTTCAAATCTGCAGATTGCTGTGTTTTCTGCTGATGGCTGTCTGGATTGTAAGGTGGGAGTAAAACCCTGCCTCTTTCTCTCCCTCCTCTCCTGCACCTGCTCCATTTTATATGTTTTTATAGGATGGTGAGATAAAATATGATAATTTTTTTAGGTTGTCCAAGTCGGAATCTACTCTCCAGCTCATCCCAATGGAATGCTGCATATGTGTAGTCTGCATATGTCTATCCTGTGTTCTCTGGAAGCAATGCAGGTGCACAAATATAAATCTCCAGTACCCTCTTAAGTGCCTTATACGGTCAAGCTGTCCCCAGGGAATTTGGCAGAAAAGAACTTAAAAGCTCTCCTTTCCCTTTCCATTCCTTTCCAGAATGGTTGCAGGGTTATCCTTCCATCCGTGTTCAGACACTTTACAGCAAAATAATTTTATCATCATCCAAGCAAATATACATTCTGAGTCTTAAATGCTGCTGTTTGGGTCAGTCTAGAAATCTCTCCTCCTGTCTCTAATCATGACCTGTGATGGATGCTGAGGAAAAGGGTGACAGGATAAGGATGTGAATAGAGTGACCTTGAATTTGCTATACTCTTCAGCTCACAGAAATCAGCTGCTTTGAGGCTTTGGAGATGAGAGTTGCATGCAAATGATCATATAGAGGTGCCACCTATCTGATGTACATTCAGTCACTTTCTAAACCCTTTTTCCTATGCTAAGGATACCCTAGGCTGTCAGTGAATGCTACAGTGAACCATGATGCTACTCTATGCTGTATAAAAAAGGATTTCCTTCTATTTGCTTTTAAAATTGCTCTGGAAAAATTTACTGGTAACTCTTTAGTTCTTATATTATGAGAAATAATAAGTCTCATGACCTATTTAATCTGTTTCATAGTACTTTGGATTTTGCAGACCTTTGTCATATGCTTCTCTCCAGGATAAAGGGTCATTATTCTACTGGGGTGACCCTTAATATGGGAGCTACTTTATCCTCTGATGATCTCTATTGCCCCTCTCCATACCTTTCATAGCTTTGTTAGACTGATTTGGAACTGGGGTGAAAAGAGTGATTACACTATAAGTTACACAGTGACACAATGGTGTTTTTCTGTTCTCCTCTCTTTTTGACCACTGCAGAACGTTGCAGTGAAGACTATGAATCACAGCAGACTTGCTCAGCACCAGGAAAACTACAACTCCCATGATTCCTTGCTACATCCAGCCAAAAAGGTTTCAATTACTTTAATTTTCTAATAACTATTTAAATGATGCTAGCTTTTCCATTAAGAATAGAACCTGATTTTTTAATGCTCTTTCGCTTATATCTAAAATATAGCACTGAGAAAATAAAGAAATAAGAAGGCTTAGGTCTGTTCTAATTGTGGTTCTTAGTTTTTTTGTGCAATGGAGCTTGAATTTGCAGGCTGAATGAATTGTACGGTATGGAATTTTATATCTTCAACTGTTCCAGAACTAAATATTACTCATCCTGGACCTCAGGAAAGTATAATTATATGGAATAAAGCCTACATTTGAAGAGGGAGCTGGAAGACTTTTTCCTAAACCATTTGTTGAAAGCTGAGTAGAGTTTGAAACATTGAGAAGTAATCCCAGGGAAGATGGATTAGTGACCAGAATTCAAGAAAAGCAGTCAGATGTGAATAGTAAAGTATGTTTGTTTAAGGCTCTGTGGTTTCTTACATGGGCACTTATATGGTACATATAAAACTATACATGTAAGGTATAGTTTCCAGACCTTTTTTACTTTACTTTTTGTAACTATTTTATAAGCAGAATCGATGTCATGTTTTGTCCACTTGAGTACATCTATATATCACAGCACAGCTCCAAGTGTCATGGACAATTTATATTGTAGTATTTACAGCCAATATGCAAAACATTAACACAATGGCCATTGACCCTGACTGGGGCATGAGCACCAGTGCTGAGCCAGTAACCACACTGTTGGTGACATCACACTTTGCTCTGCCTGTCAGTCTGGGCAGCAGCACGGCAGATCAATGTTTTACTTTTTGAATTGTTCATTGTCAGCAGCAATGTCACATGGCAGTGCTCCCAGCAGGCTGGCGTGGGGACCAGGAGTCAGGGAGCTATGACTCATGTGCCTATGAATAATGAGGTGTGTGCCTACACACTGGCAAGATCACATTCACAAAATGTGTTTTTCCTTCCTTTTCCATGCCACCAAGGACTAGAGGGAAGTCTTGCTGACTGTATATGATCCGGCTGTTTCAGGTGGCTGAATTTTGGGCTCTTGCTGTTAGAAAGTATATTAGGCAGCAGATCTGCATCTGGGATGTCTACTTTTGGGATTCAGAGATAAGACACCAGTCCCAAATCTAGAGAGTGTGAAAATATACAGGATTTGAAAATTGGATACAATGTACCAGCAATTCAAACAAATCCACTTGTTTGGGTTTTTTTTTGTGAAAATTATTAGCACTTTCAATAAACAGTTTAGATTGTTTACTTTGATGATTTTAATAATTTTAAATTGAAGTGTATGCTTCCCCATGGAAAACATGATAATTTATTTTAAAGAACCATCTGTGCCTGAAGTTCCTGAAGGTTTTGGGTAAGAGAAAGGTATTTTTAAAGGGTTTTTCAAAGAAAGTCGAAAGTGATGCACAGCTGCTCCAGTTTTCTGACCAGCACTAATCCCTGCATTTGGAGGGCACTGGTGGGCACTTTGAGAACACTCCACATATTTTCTCCTGTTTGCTTCCATGTAGGATTAGGACTATTTTGTTTAATACTATGTGAACTCTTCCCTTGGAGTAGGTGCTGTTTCTTTATGTATCCCTGAAGTCAATTCAAAACAGAGACTGTTTTTAATGAAAATATGCTTGCAAATATAGGTCTGGCTAGAAAAAAGTAACTATTTAGTAGCTTTTGTGCACATTGGATCAACATACTAAAACCTACTTTCCTCAAACTCTACGTCCCCAGTTTAGGAAATGAAGAATTGCTTCAGAGTTTCCATCGCCATCCCATATATGAAAGGACATATCACAGACTCTTGGCCTCATTGTAGGTCTGGAGGACCATGACTACAGTAATGTAGAAATATATGGATTAAAAATATGTCTCTGTGTTGACTTTTGTGAGAAACCTTGCAGATTAAACTGAAGCTCTTTTAATCACTTGAAGTAAAAAAAATGAGCATAATCTGGAAATGCTGGGCAGAAAAATAGTGCAAAAATATGCTTTTTACTTTGAGAACAAGGCATAATACAAAAATCTTTGCTATAAAAATGGCCCAAAGCTAGGCCTTCCCCATTCCCATGTAAAACCACAAGCAGATGGGTGATGGAGGGAAGAGAGGTGAAATGGGGAGAGTAGGTCTATGAAAAGATTAATCCTGTTTTCAAATTCATGGAACTGAAACCCCATGAGGTTTGAATTGCTGGGGAACACTAAAAATTTTAACTGTCATATAGTCATGTCTACTGCTAAACAGGCTGAAGCTGATTGATTGCAATGTAAATGTATGTAAACTCCATTAGTAATTATATTGAAGTGTGTAAAACTATCAAGTGTGGTTTGTATACTCCTCATATATTGCTAATTGTGTTGTTCAGACTCAGAAATGTGAGCATCTTCCAGATTTGTGGCTAACTTAAGTGAATAGATTTCTTCTTACCAACATAAATCATAAACCAGATTAGCTAGGAACTACTTTGGCTAAGTAATGGGCCAGGCCCTTGGATGAAGGTGGTCTTGCCTTTCAATCCAGTCATACACAAATCATATTCTGATATGAAAAATTTGAGGGATTACAGGGTAGATCGCCCTGGTTTTGTCAATTGGTAGGGAGAGCAGATCTTTCTAAATTTCAGCTGCTCTAACACAAGAATTGATAGAAAATTCTGCAGATTATATTTATCTTGTGTTCCTGGAGGTATTTCTGTTCACCTTGAATGAAGATAGACCCCTGTGATTTCTGTGGTTATGTCGCTATAGAGCTCATCACTGAATACATCATCACTTTTTCCAAGACTGATGTTTTGCATAAAATATTCTAATATTTGGCTGTTCTGTTTCTCTCTGTTTCCCTTACCTCTAGAGAGGACTAAAATGTGCCAGATAAAAAGTTGTAAAGGCAACAATAAAGGATGAAGTACTGATAAAGAAAGAAAATTACTTTTGTTTTTCCAGTTTCCTTACTGAATATCTATGTCTCTCTTCCTGAATGCCATGAAATGTTAATAATGCCAAAAGTCTTGCTGTGATAACTTGATTTGAAATCTCTCTATGTTTTGGCTCTGGCTGTGATCTGAAGCTCTGAACTCTTAGGCTAGTAAAATCCAGAGGTGGAGTGCATGTGGAGATAACATCTGTTTGCCACCAATGTAGTCTTTTAAAGAGTAATCTCTTATGCATGGAGCTGAGTGGGGCTGTATTTCACTACATCTCTTGCTGTGATTGCTGATCATGTAGACATACCTCAAGCTAACTTTAAATGTCTCATTTGGGCAGGATTACGAGCAAAGCAGAAGAAATTTGGTGTTCAGCACGGGCTGAACCACCCGAATGTTTTTCTCAGTGACTGGGTGGATTTTGCTATCAGGCAGAGCCAGCTTAAAACATGGTTGGACATGTCTGAATGCCACATCTGCACGACTAAATTAGACATGGCCTTGGCTGTTCTAAGGCATGGTGGCCATCTGACACAGTTATGGTTTTGACCACTGCAAAAAAGGATCCTGACTAGCGCAAAAGTCAACCAAAAAACCCTGTAAATGGAAATATATATGTTCTTACACAGATACAATGTTACTATTTCGATGTCCAAAATGCCACTTTTACTGCCTGTCTGCTATCAGTAGATTAAAGACCTGATTCTTCATTCCTTTATACCACTTTGTGGAGTTGCTCATAATTTGCTTTTGTGTACAGCAGACAAGAATCAGGCATCAGCCCTTTTGGCATGCAGCTACAAAAGGTGTCCCAGGATGTCATCCTTTTCTAAATGGTCTTTTCCAACTGACCTTACATGAAAGTTCACTTTAACGACTGCAGCAAAATACCTATGAAAGAGCCAAGCAGCTTTTGTTGATAAATATGTCCCACGTAATTTTACCAGCTAGAAAATAGCATTCTGTTTCTCTTCCTCCCTGCCTTCCTCCCCCCTCCCCCCTTTTTCCCCTCCAGAATGATCTTTGACTAAAAATGCTTGGTGAGAAGCCTGGGAAACCTCACACCTTTTTACAGGCCTTGAGACTATGTTTCTTTAGCTGCTTACAGTACTTCCTCTGGAGCTGGTTGTTTTGGGACTGCTGCCTTTGTTTTCAACATTGTTTTGAGAGAAAACAAAGGGGCAATTTGAATTTTTCTGCCCTCTTGATGCTCTTCACAGAAATTATATTTGTCAACTTGTGTTTTATCAATTTGTGTTTATCAACTCTTCTTCCTGCCCACAGGTCTGGCATTGTAGAGGAGAAGAAATGAGCTGAGAGGAAGGTTACTTCTCCCTCCCCCATGTAGGTAGGGATAGCTCTGCTCACACAGGTTCTCTCTGTGTCTTTGACTTCATATAGCAGAATGACATAAAATAAGCCAACTGAGGTTGAAGGGACATCTGCCTCTAGTCTGGCCTTTTGCTCAAAGCTTCAGAGACCTCTGTGCTCTCCCATAGGCAGTTGCAGGCAGCAATGATCTCTTTTTCCTGAGGGCAGACAGTGCCAATTCTCATAGTTTGTCCTCCATGTGCTCCAGTCTCCAAGTAGGTTGGCCGTCTCTGCTGTGCTCCCTTCAGTATTTCCACATCTCCCTTGCACTGAGTAGCCCAGAGTGGACCCAGAGCTCCAGATGTGTTTTACCTGGGGTGAGTAAGGAAAAAGACCACCTCCTGAGACATGCTGGCCAAACTCCCCATAATGTAGCCCAAAATGTTGTTGGCTTTCTTTTCCATAAGGGGACATTAGTGGCCTGTGGTCAACATAGTTTCCAAAAAGATATCTTTGTCCTTCTTTGCAAACTGCTTTACAGCTGGGGGATTCCCAGTGTGTACTGTTGCAAGGGCTTATTCCTCCCCAATGTACAGCTTTGTATTTGACTTTCATGAGGTTCGTGCCTGACCACTTTTTCAACTGGTTAAGATTCATCTGAAAGACAGCTCTGCCTCCCAGTATACTGACCACTGCCCCAGGTACCCAACTTCGATGTCATCTGTGAGCTCCTAACTTATCCTCTGGGTTAATTTTTTTTTTTTGTTTTTTTTGGGGTGGAGGTGAATTCAGATACTTCAGCCACATCTGCACAACTAAATTAGACATGGCCTTTGCTGTTTGAAGATGTGGTGGCCATGAAACACAGAAAGGGGTCCTAAAAAGGGTAGTTTCATTTGTGTACAGCAGTTGTCTTTAGGTTACATCCTGAGTTGTGCCTGGGAATTGTCTGTTAGTACTTTAGCTGGCCTGGGACAAAACCTAACCAAAGACTTCTCCAAAAATTTAACATTGCAGGTGGTTGAGCTGAAGTGCCCAGGGATACTGCCTGGAGATGCTTAGTTCAGACACAGCATCAAAGTTCAGCCAAATTTATCAACTGCTCAGTCTTCTCGTGTTACCAAGAGCAGAACCTTGTCCTTTTGAAAGGTAAATAGCAATAAAGTGACAAGAACATAATAACCTAAATGCATCCTCATCTGAGTGCAGCAAGGCCAGATAGAGTTTAGTGTTTTTAGGCCTATGGTTAGGGCCATGAAAGATGTGGGTTTGTGTGTTTGTTTTCCCACTCTTTGGCAAAGCACAGAACAGTGAGTACTTAGTGATATGTTGTAATGACTAGTCTAGACTTAGTACTTGATGAACCAAGTGAGCTTGATATACACTAAATCTAAAGGCTCGCTTCACTCAAAACCAATTGCTGCTGTAGATTTTCTCTCCATTTGGACCTTCTTTTCTTTCCTATAATTTTCTTTCCCACACAAATGACCTTGGAACTCCTTCCAACACCACACCCCAGACCCATACTCTCCCACAACACATAAAGAAATAGTTTTTCTCCCAGAGCAGGTGACTTAGGACGTCCTCGCTTTTGCCAAGGTGATGCCTGGCTTTACAGCCTTAATCTCTTCTGTGCTGCTCTTGCTTTAGTTCATGATCAGTCTCATGTTTTGCAGGATAGATGCACATGACATCTTTATGGTGTCAGCCAAAACAAGCCAATTTCCTTCCAGAAGAACTGGCACAGTACTTCTCTTGGAACCTGGCATCAATTTGATGGGAACACTTAAAGAAATAATAATTAAAGTAGATCTGCAGCCAGGTGGGAGGGAACAGTAACCTTTGATTGGTGGAGATGGGAAGAGGAAACAGTCTGATAAACAGAGGTTGTGAAGTTGGGGCTAGTACTTCTTGCACAGGAAAAACTGTGGAAGAAGTGGTCTTTGTCTACAGCCTCATTAGTCCTGTGTTTGCTTTACAGCTCTAAGTCAAACAAAAAGTGTTCTTCTGGTTCCTTCCCTCCCCCAATGCCTACTGTCCTGCTTCCATTTAGTAAAAGTGAGCTTCTCTATCCTCATGTGTTGTGCTTCAAACTTTTTTGGCTCTTTGTCCACAGCAAGCACTAAATGAAATTAAAAATAAAACAGAAGCATAAGCTAAACTGCACCCTATAGTATTACAACCTATAACCACAATAAAATCCTACTGTGATAAATCTTTAGGCAGGGGTCAATAAAGCAATAATACTGTGCAGTGGAAACTGATCATTTAACGTAATGGCTGATTTATTACACCATTAACTTGTCCTTAGCTTTGTCTTAGGACAGTTTACTAAATGAGTGCTTGTTTACTACTTAAATAAACTCTTTCTTGGTGGAAATACTTAAATAAGATCTGTAAATTATTGGCAGGTGTAAGATTGGTCTTTTGGTCTTTTAGTCTTAAAGCCTGTAGTGCAAAAGAAAAATGTATAATTTGACTATTTTCAGTCATTATGGTATCAAAGACAATATGAAAGTAAATACAATGAGGAAATAATAGGCCATAGTAACTGATGTTTAAAAATTTCACCTTTGGAGGATGGATTATTTTCACTTACCTGCAGCAATTAGGAAATTAGTATGACTGGCAAAATGCCTTTGGCCAGTAAGACCTGCCATGTTACTCCTACTTCAGATTGTGTGATTAGAGAGATGTTGCAGGATGATAATGGATGGCCATGTCAAGAGTGACAAGAACTTGAAAGCTTTATGAAGGGAGGTAATGGCTGTGGTAGCAGTGCACAGGACTCAGAGACTCAGTAGCTGCTGTCCCTGCATGGTCAGGAGGAACTAGTCCCTGACTTTTGCCCTCACCAGCTGGAGAGCCTCCCTTCATTCATATCTGGCATGTCTTTGTCACTGATAATGGACTGCTTCAAAATGTTCTTTGGCTGAAGAAGTGTGGGCTAGCCCATAGTCCAGACCAGACCTAGACCTCAGGGTAGATTATTCTACATTGAGATGTGCCTACCAACACACGTATTTGTTTGCTCCAGAGTGGAGTGTTGGTAAGCTAAGGTGGAATCTTGGTGAAGATTCCACCAAGATTCTCTATTACACTAAGGTCTGTGTAATAGAGATAGGACCTTAGTGTGAAACTGTGCACTGACTGTAAGGATACAGCTTTAAGAACATATGTGGAAGGGAATCAGATGTATTTGTGACATTTTTTGACCCAGAGGCCAGCTGGCGTGGAAAGGCCTTTGACCATGCAGTTAAACCTTTTATCTTCAACATCAGGTGTTAGCACTCAAATTGAGCATGATTCCTGACTTGTGGTCAGGAGAGAACTATTCTGGGACAGTGCTATTTTGTATAGGAACCACACCAGGGTCTGCTCCAACAGTACTGGGAGATGATTAATTCTATTGCCCTGAAACATTTCCTGACACAAACTGATTTATTTTATGCATGTAGTTTTAGAGCTTTAGAGGGCTGAGGAAAGTTATCTGGGATCTGTGCAACCATCATGATATTTTTATTTCATGCTAGTGTGGCTTCACTGATTTCAGTGAGGTTACTGTAGATTCACCCTGGTGTGAACAAGATAAAGGGTTTTCTTACATGATTTTGGAAGAGCAGCATCTACATTTTCCTGTTTATAACTTAGTCTTCTAAAATTTAATGTATGAGTAAAACTTAACTTGAAAATAATCTAGTTATATGATAAACATATCCCTACACAGGAAAATTATCTATAACCTGGACATCAACTACCTGAAGGGAGGTTATAGCCAGGCAGGGGTTGGTCTCTTCTCCCAGGCAACCAACAATAGGACAAGGGGACATGGGCTCAAGCTCTGCCAGGGGAGGTTTAGGTTAGATGTTAGGAAGAAATTCTTTACAGAGGGGGTTATCAGGCATTGGAACGGCCTACCCAGAGAGGTGGTGGATTCACCATCCCTGGAGGTTTTTAAAAAGAGATTGGACGTGGCCCTTAGTGCCATGATATAGGAATTGGAGTTGGATCAGGGGTTGGACTTGATGATCTTGGAGGTCTTTTCCAACCCAATCTATTCTATGATTCTATGATTCTATGATCAGGAGAAGCGAGCTTGTTATAGAGAAAGTTTGTTAGTAGGGATGCATTAATTGTTAAAGATGAATATAAGAGAGGCAACATCAGAAGAACCAAGAGAATAATTGTCTTGTGAGGGAGACAAGTGGGGAGGGATAAGAAACAGAAATGTGTGGAGGAGGTAACAGGGATCCTAAAAATAGAAACACACATAAAAAGAGTCAAGATTGAGCAGAAATAAGGCTAAGATTTATACAGCATAGTCATTATCATAGATGGCAGATAGGAGACATGAAAATACAAAAATGTTAGTGCACAGGAAGATAAAGTAAGTGAGCCTATAAGTGATGGGAGAAGGTGGGGTGCAAAGGAGTGAGATGCACGCTCAGTTTGCAACAGGCACTTGAGACTTGGGAGTGGGGAGACAGAGGAGAAATCTGGATCCAGCAAGCTGAATGGAGAGGCTGAGATGCAGGGCTCAAGTGAGAAACTGGAGGAGTTGAGTGCTTGGGAAACATGAAGGAAAGGGAAGAAGACCTTGACACTGGAGAAAAGGTTGATAGGAAAAAGCCCTGGTAAGAGGATAATGTATCATTGATGGAAGCCCTGACATACTAATGAGTTCATGTTGTGGGAGAGGAAGGTGAATCATCTGTCATTGCAGAGTGTGTGAGAGGGTAGTCTGAAATAGTGAGAGAGGGGAAGGCAGCAGGTGGGTTCTGCTGAAGGGGAGAAGGAGTGGAAACTTAAACAGAGTCCCTGTTGGATGCAGTGAAGTGTGTGACACACTGTGCTTTAAAATGCTTATAAATCAGCTTCAGGAACAACATCCTGCCAACAAATGCAGGATGAACAAAATAGAAACTGAAAACTTCGCTATCACCCTGGGAAAAAACACATTTTTAAATGCTGTCTGCCTCCTACATGAAGCTGAATACATCTGAAAATATCCCCTAATTTGCATACAAATAGCTACATAAATTGGACTTGATCTTGCTTTTGGTTGTAAACAGAGGCATGGGAACAGGAGGTAGCACAACCCAGAAAATGTTATGCTGGGCTTGGTTTGCAGCTCTGCTCCAACCTCACTTTCTGACCTAACGAGTATGGGGAGACCATATACTTGTGAGACCTGAGTTTTTCTGAGATATTTAGAGTGGGACTGTCTTCCTTAATTTTGGATATTGAAAAGTTATGCACCTCAGAAAATTACCTTAGGCGTGATTGATACTGAATGGAGGAAAATAGGAGGAAGGCCATTTTTCTGACCTGTTATAAATGCCCATCTTAGCAGAAGATGAATTGCCCTTGGGAGATGGGATCTATTAGCAGTCATAAAAAGGAACAGGGTATAAGTACATTGGATTCAAATGTCCAAATGGTAGGCATCTGAATTACAGCAGATGAGTCCAACCTAAATTGCCTCTTTCAGGAATTCATCTGAAAATACTTAGTGGCAACACTTAACATTCTCTGTAAGGGTTTTGAGAGCTTGAAATGTGACATGTAAACATACATACTACTAGTAGTAAAAATATCCTCAAATTTCACATTTTTAGCACTTGAAAAGTCAGATCTTGTGACAACTAAAACATTGAAATCTCAATATTTCAAAATGTTTTTCTCACTCCTTTTCCCCTCCAACTTTAATAATTGAAAACAAAAATATTAATATGCCACTTCTATGCAGGCCAAGTCACGCTGCATGCAGATGATGAAGTTTTCTTCTAGAAATATAAAGTCTATTATTAGAAAATATCTTCTTTGACACAGTTATTCAAAATCTCAAATTGAAAAACCATCTCTTTATAAATACGTATATATATATATAAAATTTTGTTTAGCCATTTTTTGTCTAATTTAAACTGAGAGGTCTTTCTGAAAACACAAGTCATTGCATACTAAAATTGTCACCCAAGGCAGATGAGATAAATCATGCTTTGTAGGTGCACCTTTTCTCTACTGACTAGTGGGAGAACATGGTTTAGACTGAGGGGATATTTACATGTCTATAGTGAAGACATGAAAATATCTCATGCAGCATGATCTGCTTCAAAAATCATTGTCATCAATTTCAAAAGGCACCAGGATCACCAGTGTTACCCCTGCCTCCACAGCATCTTTTCTGGGACTTTGGGAGCAGTGATACTGCTGATATCATTGAATCATC
Organism: Pseudopipra pipra; assembly: GCF_036250125.1. NCBI lineage: Eukaryota > Metazoa > Chordata > Aves > Passeriformes > Pipridae > Pseudopipra > Pseudopipra pipra. Next base: position 68,301,508 of record NC_087550.1, on the reverse strand, counting down.
TCCTGCATCATGAACAGCAATGATAATAAACATGTCTTCAGACCCTTTCCTAAACCCAGCTCTTCAACTTCTCATTTCTGCATAATACTCCTTCATTTGTGTGGCTGGTCTATAGTATCAGTTTTATTTGGTTTTAATATTGCCAGTATTACTTGTTCCAGCATGAAGAATGATCAGCAGATCTTAGCTGTTCCTTCCCATGTCCTTTGTTTCATGTTGCCTACATTATATACTTGTTGTCTTGGCAGACTACACTTCCCTCTGTGCCCTGGATCTGCTCGACTGTCACACCCGACGAATCTCCTTCATAAGAGCCTACAACCATGTTCAGGCTCCATTTTTTTTTTTTTTAATACTGATATGCTTATCTTGTCCTTTCTCTTCCTCTCTGCCTTTTGGCTGTACAAATCCTGTCTTCTGTTTTGATGCTGAATCACCTGCACTTCAGTTCACACTCTTTTCCAATTTCTGGTTCTCAAACATCTCTATCATCTCCCACTGTTTTACCTCAGAGCTAGTTTCTCTCATACTTGTTGTCACCTCTGTTCAGGTTTTTTCACCTATTTATCTTTTGTGTTCTCCAGTGTAGTGAGCCTGTTCCTCAGCACTATCTGTCTGCATGTCATGCTGCTTTTCCTGGTTTGTTATCATGCTCATGCTCCCATTTGTGGATAACCATTTTAATGCAATTTATGCCTGTGTCTTTGTGTTCTTCTGTACTTTTTTTGTTTCTCAAACACAGATACCTCCACTAAAACACATCTAAAAGCCTCATTCTCTGGACAAATAGTGCAGCGTTTATGAGAAGTTATTCCTCTGTTATATTTGAGCTGAATCAAAGCCGTGGGAAGTCAAAGATTTTAAATACTTAACATTAAACTGTTGCAGGTGGTTAAATGTTTTACCCAGATAGTTTACAGACTTGAAATCAGCTAGCACAAATACAACCCTGTTGTCAGCTGTAGATACAGAGAGTGAGGCCACTTCCATGCCTTTGATGTTCACATCATAATGCACATAGATATTCATGTCATGGGTCAAAAAACAGGAACAAACCAGCAAGAACATAGAAAAAAACAATTCTGAAAAAAGTCAGAGAGAAGTACCAAAAAAAGGTGGGCAGAAATCACTCTTGTTGTGTTCACTTGAGAGGGTTGAGTCTTTCCTACAGGACTTCTCTGGTGGGCTGGATGTTGTGCTGCCCCTTTGGCAGCACATCCTGACTCTGAGTATTGTCTCAGACTCGGGGAGATTTCTTATACTATTAGAGACCCTGCAGTGCAGTGGCAGCATAGCAACCTTCTTTGCTCACTTCATGAGATGGCTTCAGGTAGAGAGTTAAGGGAGTTCATACACAAGGGACTCAAAAATATGTGTACAAACTTTTACAGAACTTTATGGGAAATTTGCCAAAAGGTTAGCAGCTTTAGACTAGACAAATTTTCTTTAACCTCTCAACTGTGAGATAAAATCAAGTTTCTGATAGAAGCATCTTCTGAAAGCTGACACAGATCTTTATCTCTAGAAGAGTAGGAGATTGGTATGGAGAGTAAAGGAGCAGAGGGTGTTTGGGCTGAGGTACTCTGAGACCAGACTGACTGCAGCAGGCCACTTTCTGTTTCTGAATTAAACATTCACAATTCAACTTGAAACCAGTGGCAAATTTCGGTCAAATTGAAAGAACAGCACTGGCTGAAGAAAAACAAGCAAAGAAAGAAAAAAACCACCAAACAAAAAAATCTTGGCAATGTCAAAAAGATTAGTTTCAGCATTCTCCAAGCACAGTTTTTCAGTTTTTTTGAGCTGGATTCAAAAGCAGCATCTGCTGAAGTAATTTCAGCCCTTATAATCCTGGTGATTAGGACACAGGCCTAACATGTTGAAGACCCCAAACCCACCCCTATCTGATTTTGAAAGGGAATTTGAGTATCTACTTTTTTTCTAAGAAGACGTTTACCACTGAACAATCAGGTATTGCATCTTTAGTTATTCTTTCTCTCTCATGGACCTGTTCCACTTTGAAATCAAATTGCTATAAACAAATATTCACTGTGAAGAAGGAGACTCCATAGGCTGGGAGTCTAGAGGAGGGAAACCGGACCTCAAGTGTTTCTTCCGAGGTGCACAACAAGACAAAATTTGGCCCAGATTGCTTTAATCAGATTACTCTGGAGAGAGGTGACAAATGCTGCTATGTGCTTTTTGTGATGTTTTGAATGGCTCCAAGGACTAACTTTTTGTGTACACTATCTTTTTTCCTTTTCTTTATTTTATTTTGTTTTATTTAATTTTATTTTATTTTGTTTTATTTTATTTTATTATTTTTTTTAATGCTGGAGTATCTGGAAATTAAAAGAAACCTATTGAATCCAACTGAATGAAAATGTTCATGTTTAGTTCTATCCAAACAGTTTTATTCATTTTGTAATGCTTTTTCCCCTCATATTTTCATTTTACTTCAACTTTTCAGTTTGAGTGCTGAACCGAAGAATAAGTCATTCTTGTGGCACACATTCAGCTTCCTACTGGATTTCGAATCCAGTGGAAATTTATAAGGGAGAAACACATATTTTACATTTTCTTTTCTCCATTGTGTGGGTGGCTGAATCCTCCTTTTATTTAGGTCCTTATTTAATAGCACTCTACTGATTTTGTAAAATCATCATTCAGTATCAGAAACAATGACCTCATGATCTGGTCAATTAAAAATAACTCATGAAAAGCACAAACCCCACAGATTATATTACTCTCCTTTATTCCATTTTGCTGGAAACTTTTTCTTTCATGCTTTATTGTACAAGACAGAAAATAAAATAGTTTTGCAACAATTTCTAGGCTGTTTTGCATAGTGTGCTATGTGTCTTTTTTAATGTTTCAAATTCTTCAAGTAAGAAACATATCCTGACATTACACTTCAACCTTCAAGAAACTTGTGGAAATGAAGGATTTCAAAAGTCTCTGGTAAAGGGAATACTACACATTACTTTTGTTTAATGACTATTGCTATGTGCAAATTCAGATGCCAGTGCCAAATCAGCACATTTAGCAAGTAGAAGGGGAGATATAATAGAGAGGAAAAATTAGGAACAGTAAATATTTTGACTAGGAACCAGGCTATTTGCCAGAAAATGTAATTTTTTTTATTAATAACGTGGTAACTCAGACTTAAAGCACATTGGATCTTCTTCTGGATGTATCAAACTCTCTGCTGACTATCAAGGAACTGGAAAGAGCAACTTGGGTACTTAGTTGACTAAATATGGACCACTGTATTGCTTGTTGCCTGTTATCTGCATGCTTGATGGAGAAGAACTCCAGCAAAGAAGGTTAGACATGCCTTCCTGCTCACTAGGGCCTCCTTATTGCCATAGTATTCCTCCTCAGTGGACTAAGATGCAGGAGCCCAGTGACTGAGGTAGAGTTTTTCCATGCAGCTGTGCAAACTGTCTCTAGATACCTGACAGCCAACAACTGTGATGCAAAACCACAGATCAAAAGGGAGGAATAATTATGAAGATGATCAAAAGAGGGTCTTGAGCTCTGGCTTGCTGCATGGTCTCACTTTCCCCTGTTTCCCATTTTCTCATCTGGTGGTAATGATAATTAACTTGCATATGTGGTGCAAAGTTTAATTAGTGCATGTACTCTTCAATTGCAAGATAGCTTAGTGCTGTATTTCTGTAGTGCCACTTTTTATTGCTGTGTGAGAAACAAGGTAAGTTACTCAGGAGCTGCTTGCATCTGAAAAGTGGGTGAGGCAGAGGAAGGTGAAGGTGATGCCTTAAAATCTCTATTATATTATATAGGTTTTAGTATTGCTTGCCATAGTACCCTTAGCTTGCTATTACCTTTGTACAAGATTTCTAAAAATGCTGTTTAACATTATTTGTTAAGAATTTCAACAGACAAGGGATTTTAATTAGGTGAAGAGTTCTCTATCTGTAAAAATGTACTGAAAAAGAGACATAATAGAGACATACCACTTGATATAAGTAGTCAAAGCTGCTCAGGAGCGTTGAAACTGTTCCAGAAGGTGTGATACTGGGTCAGAGGAAATGAGGAAGATGAAGATGAAGAGATGGTCTTCTTGGGACCTCCGACTCAGATTTGGGGGGCATCAGGGCTGTGGTGAGGGTGGTACAATGGGAGGGACAGTTTTGGAAGTGGGTGTAACAGAGGAGGTGATGTCCAAATATTGTAATTAGATGATAGTATAAAGTTATAACACCTTTGTAGTTCAGCAGTGCACATTTTGGAAAATATTCCTGTGCATCTGGCATGCTGTAATAAGTGAGTGCTTTTTGCTTCCTAATACTCAAAAAGGAGTTTTAGAGAGTTATTCTTTGACTTTTAAGGCATCAAAGGAAGGGAGCTCGTGCTGGCATGTCTTTCAGTGTGTTAATAGTATTGGTCTGGAATGAAAAGGCTAACCAGTAAAAGCATCCTTTTTGAATCTGTCCTTTAGGAATAAAATAATTTTGAACTATTACCAAAAGTACATGGATATACTTGTATGTCTAGTGACCTATTGGATGTACAGTAAGACTACCTCAATAGCAATAACATTTTTGACCAGAAATGTAACTCTCAAATCTTCTCCTCTTGGTGTAAATACTGCATTTAGAAACTGCTTGGCAGTGAAGGTAATTATCTCCTAATTAACAGAATAATGTGGCTAGGGAAAAATCATGACAGAGGAAGAGAAGTAACTAATTTTTTTAAATGGAATTTTACATGTATTACTCTTATTATAATACTTAGTTTTCTCTTTATATGCTTCCCCCCCCCCCCCATATTCCAATAGACTATTACTATTAAATCAAAAACAGTCTCTAATGTGTCTGAAAAAAGTTCAGGACAAATGAACTTTCCCATATGAATGTAATATTTTCAGCCATAAATATTTTCGTGCAGTTTTTGTCAGGCTTTTCACACACCCGCAAATTCTGCTATCAGATAGTAAATCTTTGTTTAAGACACTATGGGATCAGATTTCCCTGGGTGAATTGTTGGCCAAACCAGAGAGAAAATAATGTTGCAGAGAAAAGAGTGTTTCCAAGTTCTGCCTTCCCTTCCACCCCAAGTAGAATATTTTCTTTGTGCTTCTCTTCAGAGTTTCCTACCGTGGTGTCTACTTGGAAGGAAGGAGAAGTGGATAGTGTCATTGGTGTGCATTTTTTCTGATAGCATAGAGGATCTTACTGTTAGACAAATGGGACTTGAAAAGTCAGAAGTGCAGCAAGACATCTGGAATCGTTGCCATCTTTTCCTCTTCTAGCAGGACATCTGCTCAGCTAGCTCAGTCCTTGTGAAAAAAAAAAAAAAAAAGGCCTTCTTGATTTCTCCAGTGATGTTTAAGAGTACCTCTTGAAGTTCCTGTGCACCATGCACAGGGCTCCTATGAATGCTTTCAGGAAAGGTTTGCTTGCAGTCAATCACATAATACTTTATATAATACTGTACTTTCCTACAGACCATAGCTCTTCATCTATAAAAACTTTCCCTGGGAGTCATATATGCAGATACTAAAGCAGTGACTTTGCAGAGAATACTATGGTCTCATCGGTGACTCCATTAGACAAAATAAAATGGTATCCTTTTCATCAACAAGAGGATGAAGTATAGAACTTCATTGTCTTCCTGGAAGCCAGAGAAATGCTCTGTATGTTGTTAATCCTTCATATAACCCATTTATTTTTGCATCTATGGATGCTACTATTTTCTTATTTCTGGGGAGTTGCTTCTTTTCCATAAAATACTTCCTTTAGACTTCTTTACTTTTGAAGCCTTGGCAACTGTACCCATGGCTTTTACTACCTATAAGAATTATTAATGCTCCACAGTTGAGCTGGCTTTGGTAATTAACAGATGAAAAGCAATGGCTCAATAACAATAAGACCTCCAATCAGCAGGATATATCATATATGCACTCTGGACTTCTGTATACAAGAAGGATTTGATGATGTCAGCTACAGATTGGTTCCTATAATCACAGAACAGTAAATACCACTGAGAGACTCTGCAAAATCCCTACTTTTCTTCCTGCCCTGAAGCAGCAAAAGTTAAAGGATTAGTTATCGCTCTGTTGACATTCTGATTGAATTTAGTGCAACTTGTTCTGGCAACATTCCAGTGATGGAGATTTCCCCACCCACCTGGGTTGGTTTGATAGTCTCATTCCAGTGCTCTGTTAACCTCAGTGTGGATTCTCCCTGGTATGCCCATAGAATTATAGCATCATTGAATCATAGAATATCCTGAGTTGGAAGGGACCCACAAGGAAAACCAAACTCCAGCTCCTGGCCCTGCACAGTGCCTGCCCCTCTGTTTCCCCTCATCAGGAAGCTGTAGACCTTGATGAGGTCTTCTTTCAGTCTCCTCTTCTCTAGGCTGAACAAGCCAAATGAGCTCAGCTGCTCCTCATACGGCTTCCCCTCAAGGCTCTTCACCATCTTCGTTGCTCTTCTTTGGACACTGTCTAAGATCTTAATATCTTTCTTATATTGTGGTGCCCAAAACTGCACACAATGTTCCAGGTGAGGCCGCCCCAGTGCAGAGCAGAGTGGGACAATCCCCTCCCTTGACCAGCTGGTGATGCTTTGCCTGATGCCTCCCAGGACACGGTTGACCCTTCTGGCTGCCAGGGCACCGCTGACTCAGATTCAGCCTGGCATCAACCAGGATCCCCCAGGTCCCTTTCTGTGGGGCTGCTGTCCAGCCTCTCATTCCCCAGTCTGTACATACAGGTTTGTCCCATCCCAGGTGCACTATATAACACTTCCTCTTGTTAAACTTCATATGGCTGGTGATTGGCCATCTCTCTAATTTATCTAGGTCTCTGCAGGACCTAATGTGCTACCTAGGCACATAGACTCACAAGTCTATGGGGTCAGATGGGATCTACTTGAGGGTACCAGTGGAAGAGCTCAGAGCTCGCCAAGCCACTCTCCATCATTTGTCATCAGTCTTGGTTAACCAGGGAGATCCCAGACAGCTGGAGGTTGGCCATTGTGATGCCCACCTGCAAGAAGGGTTGGGTGTTTTTCAAAAACTCCCAGAATAATCCGTATAATTTTAGCAGGCACTGAAGTGAGACTGATGGGCCTGTAGTTTCCAGGATCATCCTTCTTGCTGTTCTTAAAAACTGGGACAATTTTTGCCAGCTTCCAGGGACTGAGACTTCTCCAGGTATTCTAGACAATTCAAAAATCATGGAGAGAGGTCTCACAATGACATTAGCCAGCTCTTTGAGTACCCTTGGATGAATTCCATCAGACTTACTGCTCCAGCTGGAGCAGCAAATCCCATATAGCTCCCAGTTGACTGGGAGTTTATCATTCTCACACCTATGGCCTTCCAGCCCAGGATTCTGGGACCCATAGAGCCCATCTTCAGTGTCGAAGATCAAAGCAAAGAAAGCACTAAACACTTCACGTCCCTGTTTGTGAGGAGACCACCCTCATCAGGTAACAGGTCAATGTTATTTCTGGACTGCCTTTTACTATTGACATATTTTTTAAAGCTCTTTTTTTTGTCCCCCTTAAACACATCACAACAGCACTTCCCAGGGGATCTTGCTAACTATTTCCCTAAGCAGCCTCAAGTCTACTCTTCCCCCATCCAGAGCTGAAGTTTTGCTGCCACCTTTCCTCCTGCCACCAGAGCTTTTAAACTCAACTGCTTCATGGTAGCGCATAGGGATGCATCAAGGTCCTTTCAGAACTGGTATTCAAGACACCAGTCCTGTATGTTCAACAGAGGGCAAATGAATAATTGTCTCAGATATGGGTTTTTTACATCTAAATCCATCACCTAACCCCTTGTTATATGTTTATACACTAGACAGTAAGGCCTAAATTCTGCCTCTCTTTTATCAGTTACATAAAATTCAAGACCTGACACTTTCCAAGTTAGCAGTGGATGGAGACATCTGGCATCCCTGTTTGTGTTCAGATCTTGCCTCTGAAAAACATCATGACAGATTGGAAAACAGAGGCAGTATAACTGGGCATTACCTAGATAATGTGCCAGATGTGCAATTAAGTTTGATGCAATATTAAACTCCCTATTCATTAATTAAGAAATTTGGATATCTCAGCTATCTCCTGTTGAAAAATTAGCTACCCTAAAGTGCAGTGCGTGTTTTGAAACTGTCTGGTGGCAAAAGTCATGAACAGGTAGGCACACATTAGGAGATCTCTCATGGGACTGAGCACCCAAATACCTCTCATAGTCCTATCATAGTATGGATAAGGCTGTACTACACAGCAGAATTAAGACAGGATTGTGGTCTGAGCTGGAGTACCTGTGCTAGTATAATTTCAACAGCTTCAGTAACAACCAAGACAAGTGTCAGTGTTGTCAGGTTTGTACTGTGGTGTAGCCTTAAAAATCTGGAATGCTGCATCTTGCTACTGATTTTTACCTGTGTTCGAAAAATCAAGGTAGGACAGATGTGCCAGCTTCTTCTATGAGGTGTCCACTGAAAGATTGACTTCAATGCTAAAAAAAAGCTGTGGGCTGGAGTGAGCTGTGTAATGCAGAAAAAGGAAAGAGGCCAGTTGGCAACTGGCTTTATTTCTCTAAGAACTAAATCAATTTTGGTGTCTGGATGGGTTTGCTGAAAATCACAACGTTTTAAAAGCTACTTTTCTACGTCCTTCAAGTTCTTGAATCTAAACAAGTTCCTCACACTTCTCCCTGGGTGAACAGCTTTAGAAGAAACAATGGATTGAAGGAGTCAGAGGGAGCATAAGAGTAAGAATTTCCGTCTGGTGAATATTACTCACATAAAAGTAAGTTATTTAATCGGGAAAAAAGTGGGAGAAAAATGAGTCCTTAACTATAAAATAGCCCATATATTTTATTTCTCATTAATGGAGGAGCTTTGTAAGCAGAGCAGTGTATTGTATCTTTGCATTCTCTCTCTCTGTAAACCATGGAAACATGAAATAAATAATGTATATTTGCCTCCTTGAACATACTCCTCAGTTGCACTTTGCCCACTAATCTCTACTGCAATTACATCTAATATTCCAAGCTTCTGTTGAGATGTCAAACAGCCTCTTCTTCTGATAGAAAAGAAAGAACTGCCACAAAAATATTTCCTTCTTTTCCTCCAAAACCATATTTTTTTGCGTATCAGGTTTGAAAACGACAGTTCCCTCTGGGATTTATCTTTGACATGAATGAGTTCTAGATTTACAATATTTTTAAGTCCCAATAATTTGGGAAACAAAAGAACGAATTGAAATTTTTTCCTTGTTAAGATACAGATCTGACAGTGTCTTAAGCTGGGTATGTGGATTTGCTTTTTGTAACTAGGGAAAAAAACCTCTGTGCCTGTATAATTTTTACAGCTTTTCTTCCTTTCTTTTTTTCTGTGTTTCTGCCAAACATGACTAGTGGCATGGAAAGAACCTCTGTCTGTGTGTCTGTTGAGGAAACGTAGACTGGGCCTGTCATTATATCCATCAGTATTCCCACAGGAGATTCCTATAGCAGATTCCTGTAACAATGGTGACAGGTCATGCCATGAGAAACCCTAACAGGCTTTTTTAAAGGAAGTGTGAGACTGTCAAGGAGAATTCCCTTGGCCACATGTAAATATGACATGGTGCAAATTATTTCTTATATCTAGTCACTACAATAGACATCTGACTATGAGGTATGGTGTCCCAAGAAAACTATGTGCACAGATTCCTCACACAGCATGATGTTTCCTTTGCAGGCATCTTGCCTTCCGTCTCATATTTCTTTTAACTGCACCAGATCTCCTTTAAAAGAGCCCAAAGAAGTGCTGCCTGTCACGTCACCAGCTTTTACTGGTGGGACTGGTCCGAGCGCAAGATGTGTTCTAATTGGTTAAATGAAGCCAGATTCTTCTTCCTGGAAGCCAAGGGATCTGGGCTGGTTCAGACACACCTGAAGCCATGTGTGTAGTGAAACTGGTGTGTCAAAGTCATATACATGGTCTCTCTCCCATTACAGTGCACTTGCATCTTGTAGGTCTAACTTTTCAGAAACTGTAATGATCACCAAAAGGCATCCCAAAACAAACACACAACCCCCAAAAACAATCCCAGAGAAGCAAGAAAGCCCAAAGATAGAAGGAATACTAATAATATTAGCAAGCTGGAAATAATATCAGTAAGATGGAGATTAGTTGAGACATGGAAGTTGTGGCAGCTTTTGAGAAAGAAAAAAGGAAGAAACTACAAAAGGAGGAACATTTTCAGTTGAACATACTAGAGAGACCTGAGGAATAAAATAAGGCTTAATTCAAGGGCTCTGAGTAATTCAAAATAACACAAAGATAACACTGTACCATCTCTGATGGTGTAAATGAAAGACTTTCATTATACCTGTATGGACATGGTGGTTTACACAAGACTAACCATGAAAGTAGGATGGTTTGTTTCTTTAATATACCTCTTTCACCTCTTATGTCTTGATGCTTTCTCATAAATATATAAGTAAACCACACCTAGGTTTTGAAATACCATTAGCCATGCTGTTTCTGGTTGCAGATTCTCAAAATGAAGCAATAAAGGCACTTGAAACTCCTTGGATTTACCTGGTAAAACAAAGGAGGGATACTCTGTGTATAGCAGCCAGATCCCAGTCTCAGTGTGATGACTTTGTGAAGGCGGTCACAAAGTGAACAGAGGAAGAAGGAGCTCTCTAATTTGGCACAAACATACTCCCATTTAGAAATAGCCAAGATACTTCCCCTGTTTTAAAGTATCATAGATTAAATGCCTTTTTTAACTCCTTCAGGTTTAAAGAGATTTACCGAAGACTAAATGTAAATCAGCCTTGCAAGATCCTTATGGATGAAGGTGAGAAGATTTTCTTGATGAGTATCATATCGGAATGAGCATGTGAATTATCTTTCAGGTTTTTCTAATTGTCCTCAGATCTCAGAGAAAGAGCTGAATGAGAGAAATTTACATAAGAATTTTGATATGTTGCCATACTGTTTTGTTAGAGGCTCAGTTTAATGTAGAAAACATCTGCCTGCCTTTGAATGCACCATGGATCATTGGTTCTTTCAGAAATCCTATTTCACTCCTTCTTCCTCCATTTCATTTCCTGGATGGGAAGTAGCTGTTAGTGAATAGAAAGAAACAGCAGGGGAGAAAAAAAGAGAAAAAAGAGAAGAAAGAAAAGAAAGGAAGAAAAAAATAAAGGAAGAAAGAAAGAAAGAAAAGAAAGAAAGAAAGAAAAGAAAGAAAGAAAGAAAGAAAGAAAGAAAGAAAAGAAAGAAAGAAAGAAAAGAAAGAAAGAAAGAAAGAAAGAAAGAAAGAAAGAAAGAAAGAAAGAAAGAAAGAAAGAAAGAAAAAGAAGGAAAGAAAAAGGAAAGAAAGACAGAAAGAAAGAAAGAAAGAAAGAAAGAAAGACAGTCTATTTCATGCACTTACTGACAGGCTTTTTTCCCCTAGGCATAGGAGTAACCAGAGCTTGGCACTTCTTGCATCAGAACAGTCCTAAGCACTCATGACTATTCTAGGCAAAATGTAACAGAGACAATAGATATTAATTAGAGTCTTCAGAAAATCTCTTTTTATTTAAATGGTGTTATTAATAACATAAATAGTAGCGCAGATTCCTGGACCCACTAGGTAGGACTCTTATTGAGGACTGCATCCCTAGTTTGCACGCTGTACTCTGGAGCAAGGCTCTGCCTCCCCAGAATTTTCTTCCCTTCTGAGAAATTATTCCTCTTTCTCTCTTCCAGTACCTAAATGTATCAGCCCTTTAGGGTTTACAGAATATGCACTACTTGTGTTTAACATTTTCTTGGCAACTTTTGCATCATTACTTTTCTGTAATTAGAACATCTAGTGGCAGTGGTGATAGACACTGTACAATTTAGTGATACAGACAACTAATTTCCCTTTCACACTTCTAAAAGAACATTATCTTTGTTTTGCTGTTTGATTTTGGCTGTCTCACAGTGAATCTGAATGAACTTTTCCCTATATCTTGTTTTCTTTCTTTTAAAAAAAGGGAATAATTTTTCCATATTCCATTACTTGACTTTTTGCTGTTCCCCAAAGGTTACACTTGAGACCAAGCTATTTTGCTTTTTATGGTGATGTTTTGTTATTTCTGTATCTTTCCACAAAGTTGTGCAAAAAATATTCTACTACACTTTCCTAATTTTTCTGACATTTCTAGCTCAAAATTTATAAAATAAAAAATAATCCAAAACTGAGAAAAAAACCTCATAAGCAGCAGAAGAATATTTTTCTTTATTTGATTGCGTGGCAGAAACTAGACTTTCCTCCCAGAATTTTGCACAGAAAAAGGATTCATTAGCAACCTTCCTTCAGGTTAGAAGGATTCAGATACTTTGTTGTCTTATGCTTTAAGATGTTCAAGGGAATCCTGGCTATCTAGACAGCTGCAGGTCTTCTGGGATTCTTGTGTCATGTCTTACACAACCTAGAGGATTTCAAATTACATGACACATCTAAGTTTAGGTACCTGAAACACTTCCCAGTAGTCCAGATCTGGGACTCATCCTATTACTTTTCTATAATTATATAATCTATATCTGATGATGAGAAATACTATAATCGCCTAAACGTAGGCACCTTTTGCCACTTGGGGCACCAAGGCTGTCTGAGACACCGTTGAGGGCAGGTAGACATGACCCAGGATCTACAGGACACTGTGCCCTCCAGGGCTGGCAGATGAAGGCAAAGTGAGAGACCATACAGTATTTAGAACCATAATATGCACCTAAATTCAGGCATTGTGTCCTACCCTTAGTGTCTGTTTTGCTTCTTTATGGTCCATAATAAATCCTGAAACTCTGTGGATGTAGTATGTGGCTGGAGGGGCTTTGTAATATTTCTCCTGTATGATGTGTTAATTTTAGGTTGTCAAATTTCTTGCAATGCATCTTTACTGTCTTGGTTTTTGTTTTGGTTTTTTTCCCCCTCCTTAGTAAGTGCAAAGAATCATGAGGGATTCCCCAGAGGAGGAAGGTGTTGAATTTTTGACATAGACTTTTTTAAATCTCTTTTTATTAAGCATTGAAATTAAATATGTGTTAATAAAGAATAAGCTCTTGTTTAGAGTTTTATAACTCTAAAATATTTTTTTCTCTGTCAGCACTTTGTTCATTTCAGGCCATAATACTAAGTTTTTTACAATCACAAATGCAGTTTTATGATTAGTATGGTCTTTTAATATACTATATTTTATATAACACAAAGAAAAGCAGTGAAAAGAGGACTGTTGCAGTGAAATAGTCCAACTGACCTACTTGATATTTCCCACCAGGTCCATGTGAGGCTCCTTGGGCTTTAGCTCTCCCCTGCTTGCTAGCTAATGAGGAAACAAACTGTTGAGGTTGAAGTCCAGGATTTTAACTTGTATTAAAAGATCTGAGTGCTGAGCGTTAAGATGTTTGATGTTAAGGGTGTAAAGAGTGCTGCTTTCTTCCCTGCCATACACTTCCCGTGTGACCTTGGGAAAGTCACTTACTTTGAATTTCAGAAAAGGCTCTAGGAACTCAAGGTTCAGCCAGAAGAGGAAAGCGGTGAAGCTGAACTGCAGCAGCAAATGAGTCCCTGAGATCCCAGATGCAGAAGGGGTCACTGACATCACCAAATCTTCATGTGGCCTTGTGTACCCAGTGTAGGACTAGCCAAGGTGAAGGAAATAACACATTTTAGCAGTATCCTGTCTCCTCCTGTTTGCTTGGGGCACTAGAGCCATTGGGACTGTCTCTGTGCTAGAGTTGAATAAGAAATGATATTCTGTCCTCCCAGGCTTGAATTAGTCTTCACTGTGTGGTCTCACATACCTATTGAGTGGCAAAGTGTCCTTAGAGAATATTGTCCATTTTAGACCACTCAAATACCCAGTGATAAAAAGCCACTTGAGCATAGCAAAGTGTTATGTAAATATGGTCAGGATTTTTTGTCATGATGTGGATGGTAGTGTTAAACTTTTGGTTTCTGTTGTAAAGGACTACATATATATATATTTCTTACAAATATTCACATTTATTATATTATTCTAAACATGTAGTTTTCATTGCTGTTTTCTGAAAGCTTGGCTAACACACATTCCCAACTGTAAAATACTAAGTATTCCTTCACCCAGAAAGTAGCTTTCCTGGCTTGCAACTCAGGAGAAAATTCTTACCCACCCATTTTCTTAGTAAATTGTATGAGCAACAAGAGCATGGCCTGTTATCAAATTATTATGAACAATATACAGCAGAGAGAAAAAGGATTTAATATGTTAGAAGGAGGAAGAATCCTCTTTTTCTGGCATCATGTTTGGGGTTATGCACTTGCATTTTAGTAAACCATAAAAAGTTCATCCAGCCAATGTTTTCATGTGACCTTGACAGTCTTCAAAACTGTGCTGGTGTCCTGGGGCCTGAGGGAGAAGAGTGGCATCCTTCAGAAGACACAGGGGGTTGGATGCCCACAGGGACTGAAACACTCTTCTGTGAGAGGAAGTTGATGGCACATCAACAAACAGAACATTTTTTTACATGCGTATTTGTCAAGATCTTGGGAGGTCTGGGGGTTTTTGTTGAAAGCTGTAGGAGCTATAGATGTTATTGTGTGAAATATTGGACTCATGAGTCTTGTCTGCCAGTAGCAGCTCACCTAAAGCTGGCTGAGCTACTTGGCTGCCCCAGGGGCAGATGACTGGGTGAAGAGATGCCCAAGAGCTGCAGGAAAAGAAGGAAAGATATCTCCTTTTTGACATCCTTCTCATCCTCAGAGAGATCTGAAGGTCTCTCACCACTTGCTGGGGTGAGACTTTCGGCCCAGTTGCTGGATCAGGGTGTTGATGATGGCCTAGGAGGCTGCGTGCTTTGATAATGCTGCCAGGGATTTTTGCTCCTGAAAACGATAGGTAATATGATGAGTGAGCAGAGTGACCATCAAGATCATCAGCAGTTGTATTGAAACCCCTTCATACAGCACCCTAGCTTGTTGATTCCCAGAAGCTTGACATGGCCCATAGGGACAACAAACTGTGAATGAGGTGCAGACAAAAAGGAAGACTGTGACAAGCTGTGCAAACAGCAGTTAATAAGAGGAGGATTTGATTT
This sequence comes from Pseudopipra pipra, assembly GCF_036250125.1. NCBI lineage: Eukaryota > Metazoa > Chordata > Aves > Passeriformes > Pipridae > Pseudopipra > Pseudopipra pipra. The sequence continues at coordinate 68,286,414 of NC_087550.1, read as the reverse complement.
AAATACTAGATTTGGGGGCAACTCAAAAGATGTGTTGTATTTTTCTTTCCTTTCTCTCCTTTCCTTCACTCCCAGCAGTTCCTTTTGGTTAAACAATTTGTTTAACTCATAGTTTGTGAGCTAGGAAGTATTGCTTATGGTTCAGTTGAGTTTTCCAAATTTGAAACAGTGTCAGGTGTTTGCGTAAGTACTGTTCAAGACTGAAACTAGGCTTGTTGCCTGGAAAAGAGGGTAGAGACATTTTTAGCAAGATGGGAATGAATAGGATGAATGATGGCTGTTCTTCTGGGATTTCTCAATTTTCATAGTGATTGAAATGAAAGCAGTGAGCCTCGGTTGTGAAATACTTTTTTTTATGGTGAGGTGTAATAACCTAATCTGCACTCTGCTTGGGATGTTTTCAAGTATATGTACTTTGGTGTTCATGCTTTTCTGCACCTGATGTGGGACACCTGATGAGCTTGGTAGGGATGATGCATTTGCGTCATATTCCCTGGATTCATCTATCTGCCTCCTTTCTAATCTCATTTACCTGCTATTATAATTATTATTCTTTCAGCTGGGAAATCAGTGAATTTTTCTGTTGTATTTTCCAGTAGAACAAACCTATAAAAAGAGCCAGTTCTGAATTTAAAACAACTATTTTCCTTCACAGATTTTAGCTTCCATCTACATTAGCAACTCTGTGCTTCTGCTGAAGATGTTATGGGGGAAGGAGCCAGTCTGCTACCTCAATCACGCCTTCACTTCAGGTACTTGGTTAACCATGCCACTTAAAATAAGGTCCTCACAAAGCCAGTTAAGGAAGACAAGTGCCCTTTAATGACTCCAGGGGAAAATCCTGTCCAAATAACTTAGGTGTCTAAACTAGGTGGGCAGGATTTCTCGAACAGTGGAGGACTTTGACAATACTAGCATTAGGATTTATTTGACTAAATGTCAAATGTAAAGAATTAAATGTGTATACATGCATCAGAGGAAGGTCCTCACATTTCCTATGGAGTGAGGGGAGAGAACTGAGCTTTTCTACAGCACAATTCTCCTGAAGGTAATTAAACATTATATGATCTGTGTTACAGAGGTAACTGTTTATTTTCATTTACTAGGGAAGGGGAACTAGTTTGGGTTAGGTGTTTTGGACTCTATCTATATTATGGGAATAATAGATTTTTTCTTTTGATCTCTAACATATGAAAAATAATTTGAAACACTAAAATAAGGTGAGGAGAGGAAAAATAACATATCAGCTCCAGACAAGCACTTTCCTCAATCCCAGGCAGTTGTTTTTTTTGTGTGTGTGTGTTTTTGTCATTTGATCTTTTCTTCACCCTCTCTTTTAAATTCTAATTAAATGTTGAAAGTGAAATGTTTTGAAATAAAAAGTCTTGGCATTCAAGGAACTAACTATCCTGCCAGACAAGGGTTATTCAGTAATTCAGGTGCTTGTTTAGTAGAAGATTTCTGCAGAGTAGCGAGTTTCCAAATTCACTGCTACACTGGATTTTCCATGCTGAAATTCTAATTTGGGCAAAGTAGTTTTTGCTTTCAATTTTTGGTGTCAGATTTTTCCAAATTTTGAATTTTCTTGGTTTGTCTTTTCATTTATTTCTTTTACGATCTCCCTTGCCTTCTTACTCACTTGAAAGAAGATTAAGACAAAATACAGAAAATACCCTAAAAACCCCTTTAATATCTTCTTCATACTTTTATTTGTTTCAGTATAAAATACAGGAAAAAGATAAAAAGCCAAAGCATTTGGTAGTGGGGAAACAGATATACATATCTTTAAATTCTTCATGGTTGAAAAAGTAAGAAAAGTAGAAAATATTTTAAAAGAAACAGAAATTAGGCCTCTTGGTTCAAAGCTGTTTCTTGAAACTTGTTGCTAGAAATGAAAGTCCCTTGAAAAGAGATAATTTTTAAAGTGTGTCTGTTGTTATCCCAACAAGAAACTAGAGAAATGTTTAATTTAAGAAAGTCCTTGCTCTCCTTGTTTTTTATAGATAATGCAGACAATACACAGAAAATTGCTGATGACTTAGACGTTCTGAATTGCTCATTGGAAATGCCTTTCTCTCACCAATGATCTTACATATATCCTAAAGAAAAAAAACCATCATTGATAGTTTCCTACAACTTGGTGAGGTGAATTTAAAGGGCATACTGTAATGATCAGAAGAATTGCAGCCTTGTGCTCTAGATGTGTCTGGGTTTCTCCTTCCACTTCTTGGAAGACAGGCTGCAGTGCCCACGGCAGGATGTCAGAGAGGTTAGATGTGCCTCTTACCTTCCAGGTTACTCAGCTAATGCAGCAGGGTAAACCTCTGTGGTGGGAAGGAGCCATAGTTTAGGATTCACGAGCAGACAGCAATGGACCAGCAGCGCTCTATTATCCAAACTCATTGTTGTCTCTTCCTAAATTGTATGAACAAAATCTTGTCCAGTTTACATTCAGTAGGGAAAATGGTGTAATAAAGAATTTTGGGGATAAAGAATAACGGAGAAATGAAAGCCTTATGTGAAAGAGCAGAAAGTCACGGATAAACATGGCTCTGATTCCCTTTATCTGGGTGGTTTTCCCTATGGAGAGCTGAACTTCTTGTAAGCAGACCCTTCTTTTACACCAGTGACTCTTAGGTGGGTTGGGCTGCTGCCTTTTTAAGAAACAACAACTTCAATTGTTTCTTAATATCCCTTAGTATCTTGTATCTTAATATCCCTTTAAAATGAAACAAGAAGATGCTGTTTAATTCCACGAGCCTTTTTGTGTTTTGACTTCTGTGCCGTGCTGGACTTATACTGTAAGGAGAAGGTGTCTCTTTCTTGCACTACAGATTCACAAATTTCTAAACTCGCAGTATAGGGCAACTGCTGTCAAGTAACCATAAGAAGATGGTATTCAGTCCAGCGAAGCATTAAGTTCCAGGAGAGTAGACAAGAAGGCAGCAGGACCTGAAATAAAAAGTGCATCTGTGGTGCTACAAAAAAAAGGCAGTAAAGAATCTTGGCTCTTTCCTACCCTTCCCTGTTTCTTGTCTCACCATTTTTGCCTCGTTATCTTTGTGTACCTAAATGTTGCTTGTGTCCAATGGGAGTGACAAGAAGCATTTATATCAATTGACATAGAACAAATTAGCATCAATGTGAATTTGTTGACTGATACGGCTCCAGCAGGGGAACAAGAAAGTGTTGAAATGTAAAACCATAAAAACTGGGAGCTCTGTTGCATCTACAACATTTTAAAAATACCTGCCAGAGTTAATTTCTTATGCTATTTATAATACTATTTATAAGCCAGTAGAATCTCTCCAGCCAGGGAAGTCTGGTAATCACATCTGTGTCTATACCAATCTTTTTCTCTTTAACTGAGAAGAGCAAAATATGTGGATACTTCTGCTTATAATTAAAGGACTTCCTTCTTAATTGTGGACCTGTGTATGTCTGAGGTATATCCAGCACTAAGTGGACACTGCTGCCTTCCCTGCTTCTAACAGAGGCTTCATCTTGCTAAAGCCAAGGTATGAGCATCATTGTGAAGGACCAGTGTAGAACTGATAATCTCTTAACACCAGAATAACTCTATTGAGTCCAGTGATCCCAGGGCAGTTGCAGTTAATTTTCCATTGCCTTTCTGTGATCAAGCTCAGAATTGCTGAGTCCAAAAACATGTTACCTTCTTTTATAGTTTTAGGGAACTGGCACACATATTTGTTGCTTCTGTTTTCCCCTCAAAGAGGGACTTTTTACTTATAGTGGTAGGACAAGGGGAAATAGCTTTAAGCTGAAACAGAGTAGGTTTAGATTAGATATTAGGAAGAAATTCTTTACTCTGAGGGTGTTGAGGCACTGGAAGAGGCTGCCCAGAGAAGTTGTGGATGCCCCATCCCTGGGAGTGTTCAAGGCCAAGTTGGATTGGGCTTTGAGCAATGTGGTCTAATGAAAGATGTCCTGGCTCATGGCAGGGGGTTGAAACTACATGATCTTTAAGGTCCCTTCCAAACCAAAACATTCTATGATTCCATGAAAAACCAGCTACCTACCTCTGAAGAAAGTTTGTCCTTGTCAGTATAATAAGAACAGTGAAACCAATATTTATGTCTGATAGTGATATCCTAATCTGTATAACATACAGGATAAGCACTACTTCCATTGCATTGTGTCTTTCTCGGTTTCCCTTTTTCCTTTCAAGGGGCTTTCATGTCAACTCCTTTTTCATTCACAAGTAAGATAATTGATATTTGGAACATTTTTTCCAGCTCTATTTTTTTTTTTTTTTTTAATTCTGGGGAAGTGTTCTAATGAATGCAATTCATTATGATCTTGCCATTTTTTTTCATAGCACTCCTGGACATTTTAATTCTAAAAACATGGTGAAAACAGAGTAAGAAACTATTATTGGAATAGAACAAAATGCCTCTAGGAATGAAACTGTAAGTAAAGAAAGGATAGGATGGCAAATAAAGCATTATCTGGTTTCTGACTGAGTTTTGGAGTTCATACTGCTGCAATGACTTGTTCTGCAAAGGAACCAGTTACTAGGTCTTTTTACTTAGACTGAATAAGATTTCTGTTCATTGCTGATGTGGTTGAGGTGATTTAACTGTTCTACAATATTTTCTGTGTGTGGATGGACTTGAAGTCCATGAACAAAGGATTTCGGGCGTATTTCTTTAATGGTCAAGGCTGAAAGAACCATGTTTCTTTCCTGGTAAATGAATGAAATGAAGTGGGATAGTTCTAATTTATCCTAGATTCATTCAGTCAATATTTCAATAGGAAACCACTTCAACTCTTTGAGCCTCAGTGTACTACTCTCCTGACTCTTGAGTGGCTCTTTAAATCTATATGCCTTAATAACATAGCTAAGCTGAAGAAGTTGGACCTTCTAACAAGTGCCTTTCTGAGAAGAATTACCTGATGATTTCAGACCTCTGTAGAGTGGAGAAGAAATGTTCTGCCATTTTTGAAAGACAAGACTATTAGAAGTAACTAATTCTCCAGGTAATCCTGTGCATTACCTAGAGTTTTCTAGCCTTTGGCTATGTCCAAAAGAAAGTATCAGACACTGACAAGCTTGAACTTAAGTTATGAAGGGGGAAGGATATAGAGGGGATGGATGGAATATTGTATGGGGAGTTCTGCAGCTGCTAAGAGATTCTGGCAATTCATAGTTACCATAGTTATTATACTGAAATCCTCTCCCACAAAAAGTGCATAAGAACAGGGAGAAGAAAAACCTTGCCCAATTATAGCTTATAGACTGCATCATATGGTATTATTGCCCAAAATCAGTGTGTTCTTATTAAATACCTAGAGCTCCCACATTATTCTTGCTTTTAGATGCTAGTGATTTGGGTGAAGGTTTGCCTTTTAGACACATTTTGAAGTCCTGTTTACTTGTAGTAACTTGCTTAATGGTTTATACCACTGAATTTTGAAGATTATTTAGAGTAATTAGTTGTACCTTTTTAGTAGTTGTGGTTCAGGAAAGGAATTTCCACCTGATCCATACAAAGGTGCTAATTCTGATCAACTATTGTGTTTTCTAAGTCCTGTGCAAAATGTGTTTATGCAGCCAGACACACCAAGAGAGGGATGAGCTTACTGAGGTGTAACAGCAGTGGAGAATGTGGGAAGCAAGGATGAACAAGTTGCTGATCTGTTTTCCCTTACGAAGGGAGAACAGGGTTTCCTGGAGGAAGGTTGTCTCTTGGCTGATGGAATGAGAATTGGTGAGGTGTATCCCTTGGGCACAGGATACCCTGAAATTGCTGGAAGGTACAGAAATGTTGAACTGTGAGACGTTTGGGACTATGTTGTTCGGATGTAGTCTAAAACATCTCCGTTATTTACATGAGGGAAGATATAAAATAAGTGACCAGGAGTTTTTTCAGATCACAAAGGATGCCATATCAGATAAGGGTAAGTGCAGCAACAGTCTCTCTGGAACAGCTTCACAGCTACAGCGTCCTACATAGACCACCAAGGGCAACTGTAGAAGGCTGCTGTCCTCATAATTTTCTATTAAAAATCTATGCTTGCTAGAGATTTTCTCAAGGGATAATGAGCGATCACACTGCCTTAATGTAAACAAATTCTGAACAGAAAATGTCTGAAGGCAGGAGGGAAAGAAACAACATTTCTGAAAAAGTCTTGAATATGATTAACTGATTAACTTTCATTCTGGGATTAATCATGCTTATGGGTCTGATCCATTGTTCAATGAGTTCAATGAAAACACATTTACTTCTATGAATCTACAATCAGGTAATCTATTCATGAAGTGTACTCTTTATTTGGCTTCTGTCATCCCAAGATAAGCAAGCCACTTATACACAGGAATATCCCAGCTGTTGTAGCACAGTGAACTATAATGCAACTCTACAGTATAAATGTGAAAAAAGTCACAACAGTATAAATGTGAAAAAAGTCAAAGAAATTGTGGAACATCAGGATTTCTGAAGACAGAGTTCTTCTGATAATCTTGTATATGGCCTCTCAAACCAGAGCTTGCCCTGTAACCTCTCCTTTTTGCAATTGTGGACAATACCCTCCAAATAATATGCTGTCTTTTTCTTGTCCTCTGAGCTCAACACACTGTAAATGATACCATGGTATATAGCAAACATTTCCCCCAAATCACTGAACATTTGCTGGGGAAGTTTCAAAATCCAGCTACTCCTCTTCATTTGAAATATGCCTGATACAGGTTTTCTTTTGAGTGGGACACATATAGCAGCATAAAGCTTACCTGAAAAATATCTAAAGACAAACCTGAAAAGAACGTGTACTCATTTACATGTATAAGAAGTTGCAGCAGCTGCTGGTGTTCAGACACAATTATTTCTCATGAAAATGTTTGCAAACAGGGTTGGTTTTTCTTTTAGTGTAATCGGCCTGAGATATTGCATCTGTGAAAGATATGTCACTATCAAAAGTAAGCACCAAAAGGGACATAAGAAATACAGTTTTGTAAGTGGAAATCAGTTCCATTAATATGATTTTATCTACAGGTGAATTGATGCTGCCTCTTCTGGTCCGTCATGCTGAGAGGGCAGCTGCACATGAATCTGAGAGGTATTGCTTTTATATGTGTGTATATATAACATATATAGACATATAAAATCTTGTCTTTCTAGGGACATCTATGGAATCCAGGTTTAATCCTATAGTCTGGTTAGTATTGTTCTGAGAGTAGATCAGGGAAAAATTCAAACTGTGTGCCATGCTGGTTCTTAGAAGAATTTACTGTTCCACTTAACATCGATAAAAGATTGACTGAAAACCCCTGAAGGGATAGGAAGATATTCAGAACACTCATTCATCCTTGATCGATTATAGTAAAGGATCTGACTATTGAAACACACTCTGCACAGCCTCAGCATTGTTGGCTGGAACAGGCTGAGGCATTCACTCAGTTTAACGTTAGTTATAGATAAGTATTAAGTTTCTATTAGCAGATAAAAGAGATTCAAACCCTATCTAGCATACTGAGATTTTTGCAAATACTAAACATAAAGCTTTCATCTCTACAGTTTCAATCTTGATTTAAGCCTAAATATACATGTAATATACCTGTGCTGTTGAAAGAGTATTTATAGCAGTAGACAGCATTGCCTGATCTGCTGAAAAGCCTGATAACCAACTGCCTACAGTAGTTTCACCATGAAATACAGTGTTTCTAAAATGATACGTGTGATTAGAGACATGCTGTCAGGTTTGGAATTGAGACCAGGCTGCAGTAGGGAGTGTGGAGGAACTGTAGCTTACAGCTTTATGCTGAAACTGATCTTTTCATTCTTGGCAAAAGCAAAAAATCCTGATATAAAGATGAAATTCATTTCACCTTAATCAGAGTTGAAGTGTGCTTAAGGTAGGGAAGCTGCACTATGGACTGCAGATGAAGTTTAGATGCTCTCAGTGTCTCAGACCATAAAGAAAAGCCACAGCAGCGTCCCCTGTCTGCCTTTTCTGTGCATTACTGATTTTGCTCTAGTGTTGGTTCCACCAGCTCCTTTTCACCAAGTGTGTGGTGTGTCATGGCCATAAATGTGTGTGTGTGTAGTATCTGTGCAGCCTATCCTCTTGGCCTCCTTTGACTTGCCTCCACTTTCCTAGCCCACCCTTTCCTTTTCCACTTATAGAGCTCCTACCGATTTGGCAGGGCACCTTTTGGTCTCCTGCTGCTCCAGCCTCAGAAGATGCTGAGTGTTACAGCTGGAGATAGATTTACATTGGTCTTCAGATCTACAGCTAAATTTGTCAGTATGTGGTTCCCAAAAGAAACCACTTCGGAAAATATTAGAGGACAAACCTAACAATGTGTTTGTGTGTTCTGTCATTTGCAGCACATGTTAGACAGGAACAACATGCAGTAAATTCTGTCACCTTGCTTTCCACCCCTTTTAGAGATCACTTTTAAATATGTAGAAGTCTTATTCATGAAGACATGAGCTGGGAGTACTTAATTAGGCAGCATTATATGTCGTGGAACTAATATAAAGTTCTGCCATTTCAGTTTATTTCCATATCTGAGACGGACCCCTACTTTGTTTGTGATCCTTTCCAGCAAAATCTGGAGGAAAAAAAACCCAGCTCAACATATTTGAAGAAAAAAGACTTAAGACTTTTTTATAGAAATAATTATTCATTCCACTTTGTACCTTAACCATATTGATGTTTGACCTTAACCACTGAACTTGTCTATGATATGGGTAAAAATGTGCCTAGGTTCATAAAACCTTCTTATTCTTAATCCCTCTGTGTTGCTTCATAGAGCACACCATAATTTACAGATGTAGTTTCCTTTCTTTCTACTGGGGCTGAAAAGTCATGTAACTGTTCTCTCTGACTTGGCTTAATGGTCTTCAGTGTTAATTGCAGTCCAGGTACTAGAAAACATGACTTGAAATGTCTCGGAGACTTCATAGGATAATAACTTGTAGGACCTTTGTTTTCAGGTAATGTTGTCTAAAGAACTGATATTTAACAAGTGATTAAAACAAAACTGAGAGGATTTTGGTTTTTTACCATAGAACCATGGGGATGTCTTCAGTCACATAATTCAGATTCATGGTTTGAGGCAGAAAATTATAGTAGCTTGCTAGAAACAGGGTATTATTTATCCTTCTAATAATCTGTGAAGATTTCGTTTCTATTTCATAAAAATACTATTCTGATTCTTTTCTTAATGTTGATACAACAAATGTGAGCAATTCATTCACACACAATCCTTGTGTTGTTCATTCTGAGCGTATGTTTTGCAAGTATCATTATAACTCTTTGTACTCATGTGAATAACATGGGCTTGGAAGTTCAGCTAATATTCAGTAGTTTTCAAATGTTGGCCTCAAATTCATTCTAATAGGAATAATGCATTTTCTTTTAAAGACATATTTATTTATGTACTTGTTTTTCATCATGAAAGGTTACTCATCTCATGATGCAAACCTCTTGGGAAATCTATCTTGTTGCAGAAATATTTCTGCTGTCATTAGAAATGTTGATAGAATCTGTGTAAGTCATAAAATGCTCAGTTACTGCTCTGTAAAAGGAAAATCTGTGGTTTATTACAGCAGCCTCTTTTTTTTTTTTTTTTTTTTTAAGTATTTATCATGAAGAGAAGCCTTGAAAATGGTACTGGATTCACTTCATCAAATTCCAGTTTCTCTGCACAGTACCTGCTATAACAGCACGATCCCAGTTTTGATCCATTAGCTGTTAGACATGTTCTTATTTGTGATTGCGGGACAGACCATGTTATTTATATTCCTGAAAGACTGGTTGTTTGAAGAAAAGCAAGGGATTTTTATAATGATCTAGGTAGCTATGGCCAACCTTTTTCTTAAATAGCATAGATTAGCATTGTGTAGAAAAACAGCTGATATTGCAGAAAGATGTAATAAATGAAATTCCACTGTATACACAAACAGTCCTGAAAAATTTCAAGCTGGAACCCTTACTTGTGTCACTCTTAGGTTGATTATGCTCCTGCTTCTTCTCTTCATTATTTTTCATTTTTAAGTCATCACAGTATATAATTTACTCAGACCACAACAGCATACTGTAATGGTTATTAAAGTTTAGCCCAAGGTTTTGTATTAGAAATGCTCTATTTTTAGAAGTTTCTAGCTAGACTATAAAAATAACTTGGACAGTCTTGGGGTTAGAAAGTTTCTGCACAGGCATTGTGTTAAAAAATGTAATTAAAAATAGCAGGCTGTATTTGGAAACAAGTACATGCAACTAAATTATGTAACAGCACTCTGGTCACCCTCTGTGTACTGTGACTTCCCTAGCAAAGCACTGTCTCAATGAGATTTTGCTTATACATTTATTAAACACTTTTGGCAGCTTTATGCATGTTTCTTTTGTATGTCTGCTGTATTCCTAGATTTTCTGGGAATTTTTTAGAACTTTGATGCACGTGCAGCCCTCTTTACCTGAAAGAACTGTATTGTTACAGGTGTGGCAGCTGGTGAATGGTGGGTGATGTCCATAGAGCCACGGAAGCTGGTAGCTTAGTCTTTCTAATCAGTGGTTGGAAGTGTTTCCCATTCCTGTGTACCTTACCAGCTGCGTTCATAAGAGTCTACAGAAGCCATGAAGAACTTGTGAGAGACTGTTGTAAAGGCCCTTTACCATCCCTTTCTCATGCCACAGGGCTGTTTGCAGGAGGGATGGGGCTTGGGTGGAGCTGAGCCAGCACTCAAGCACTGCAAAGATGAGAGCCCTGTTAGCCTTTACTCAGTCAATAAAATATCTACAGAGCTTGGAGAAGAGAGAAGTAAGGAGTACCATGACCTAAATTTTTCATGTCTAAATAAATCTAAGTGAATAGTGCTTGTGAGGTTCTTAATTTTTTTTAGAAGGAAGCTGTGGTGAGTGGGGGATGACTTGTGAGTGTCCTGTCTGTGTTAATGAAAAGCTGCCATCTCTGTTTTGGTTAGGTTGGTTTTTATCTTTTCTGCTGTCTTTGCTTGCAGGTTGGCCTGAGCAGAGGAAAGAATGTGATTCCTGGATCACTGAAGCATAATTGCTTTAAGCAAAGAGCCAGCTACTGTTACTCAGATTTAGTACAATAGGCAGCAGGTCACTTAAGCATCAAAGTCACCTACCTAGGGGTTTTTTGAGATAATCACAGAAAAAGATATCACCTGATAGAGGAACGAATGGTTTATAAGAAAAAGGTAATGAACCATTTTTAGCAACTTGGGCTGAAGAAGAGAGATGTGCTCCAGGAGCTCAGTGGTGTGGAAGGGAAACTGAATACAAACAGACGTGGAGGGAAGAACGAGATAAAGTGAAGGGCACAGTTTTCAGATATTAGGGGTGGATTCAGCCCACCTGACAGATGCTTAACTCTCTGGTGTCTATTGAAGCCCCTAAGAGATGCTTTGAATCACTCTCCAGTCACTGGGGGAGACAGCTGCTTGTGGAGATTTCCAGAGATAGATCACATCTGTGTGAAGTGCTACACATTGGATGGGCGGGATCCCACCCTTGGCAGATTTATAACCTTCAGTAACAATTTATAATTTGTTGTGTAAATAAAAGGAGCTGTGTCTCAATTTCTTGCAAAGTTTCTTTATACATGTCTACATGTCTACTAAAGGGCTAACATGCAAGGATGGAAGGCCCCTATTTCTGGCCTTTGAGAGGAATCTGACAAGTTGGTACTTTGCTATGGGACATGCAACTGCATTTTAAGTCCTTGATCTCAGGAGATAATGCAAGACAGAGAATGTGCTCTTTTGGAATATGCCACAGGGATTTAAGGGCTTCTAGACACAGCTTGGGTTCCAGAGGCTTGCAAGTGCTACATATGCAAAGTTGGGGTTCCCAGTAGACCATCTGAGCTTTCAACAGAGGGTGTCTGATTAGGTTTTGTCCCTTAGGATAGTGAAAGTCTCCATTTTCTTCATGCATATTCAACATGTATAATCTTTTAGGCTTGATTGCTATTTTCTTTTTATACAGAGAAGAGAATATAAGGTCTTTGTTATTAACTTGACTTTGAGAGTCTGAGAGTCTCTGGAATCTGGCTTTAAAGTACTTATTTTTCTAGGTTCTTTAAATTTTTTTTCTATAATATGTTAGGTAGTAGTTACATGAATATTTTCGTCAGCAGCAAAGCTAGTTTAAACTATACCCTCAGGCTAATAAAACATCTGTGATGACACTGCTGGAAATTTCATAACTATTTCAGTTGCATATTTATAAGGATTATACCAATTATAATATGGAGAGGTTAATACTAAGTTATATATGGAAGTATCTATTAATCAAAACAGCAATAGTTGATCTCAAAGGAAAAGTACTTTCCCAAGCTTGCCAAAGAAAGTCTGGCGCACAAAAGCAGCAGATCTGTTTGAACATTTATATTTTGGTGTTTCAGGCTGTTAAGCCCTTTGTCCCATTCTGGACTGAACGCTCTTTCAGATGAGAAGAAAGCAGAAGTCATCAATGTTTAAGACTAGAAAGGTATATTTCCAAGATGTACCTTGGAAATAGGTGTACCATTCAGCTACATCCTAACAAAATGCCTCCGTTTTCTTAATTCACAGAATTAAATCTGAAAAAACTGCATTCAAGAATCTCTTCCTCCCTTAAAAAAACTAATAGGCTTTTGCTTCTAATGCTTGTGGGCAGCTTTTAAAAATAGAACCCAAATGTAAACTCATGCAATGTTGTTTGCCTGTTTAGCTGGCAACCTGAAATTATAAGACTTGGCCATTTTCTTTAATGAAGGGCTTGACCAAGAAACCCTGAAAACTCCTAGAATACCGACACAGTGACTCCTGCTGCAGAAGTACATAGTTAATGTATGCCTCCTCGAATCCAAATATATATATATATATGTATCTGTGCCTTGGGAGTTTCCAGAAAATCTCAGCTCAGAATGAGCTGCCAAGATCTTCATCTTACCGTTCTCCACCCTGTCCCACATTCTGCAGGCACAGAATGGCATGCTAGATAAGAGTTGAAAATATCTTCTCCATCCTGACAATGTTCATGGAAAAATACCCCCGAATTACCACTGGTAGTAGGATGTGACTTTTTTTTAAAAGATCAGTACTGCAGATGATGAGCAATTTCCAGTGTAAAAAAGCCCCACAACTCCTTAAAAACTAAGTAGTCCGCCATATTAATGTGGGATGCTATTATCCTTATTGTAGCATTTATCTCTGCTTATTAAGGACAAAATAAGGATAGGATTATGATAATTCAGTTTTAACTCCTTAGTCTGCTCAGATAAAACTGTAGTCTGGCTCAGGAAGTGCAGTCATTAATACTACATGACCACGGCAGAATTAGTCACATGAATAAAGGGAGGAGGTTTGGATAACATTAGAAACTAATCTTTTAATGTACTACAAAAAGTCTTGGGTCCACTGTAAAGTGGCACTAGAGCTATAAAATTTGGATTTAAGTTTGTTGTGGAAAACTCCAATTTCCCGTTTCTTCATGAAACTGAACTACGTAATATTTTTGTTTGGGCTGAAAAGGGGAAGAAAATAAAGTAGAAGACCCAGCCTCTCAAAATAATTTCTAAATTAAATTCTGCAAGCAGGTTTAAACAAATTCAGTAGTGTCAGCACTGCTCAAGCTTTCAGTACCTTGGCTGTCCCTCAGCTAGTCAGGCAGGATGCTGCAAAAATGGGGTGCAAACCAGGAGGCGATGGGTCTGGCAGCCTCTCTCTAGCCCTGCCAGAGACTGTGGAAAGGGAATGTCTCTCTGGAGATGGCCTATGGGGAATTTCTGATCACTTCCACTAATTAGTCCATCATGCTCAGCAGCAAAGAGATTAAAAAGTAACTAACTGGTTTTGTCAGATGTATAACAGGACTAGGAAGCAGCATAACTTTCTTACTATTTCACATCTTGACGACCACTCACTTTTTCCTTAGAGTTGAAGCTTGTTCAGTTTAATCTCTTTCCACCACTTTCCTGAATATTTATTTTGCATAATCTTTGAATTTGAACTGAATCCTTTTCTTTTTCCAACAAAACCCGCACCTGGCTAAGAACTGTGTCATCTTATAGCATTATTTTTTCCAATAATGTAGTTTCAGTGCTGACAGCTCCATCATAAAATTAATTGGAAGCTGATACCTACTTCTGGACAAACAAGGTCTCTGCATGTGAAAGTGTTTTTCCTCTACCTCCAAGGAAATTAAAAGTTAAACAAGTTTGTGTAAAAGTTAAATTATATTTGAACAACATAAAGCCATGCAAAGAGTATTACTGTTAGCTCATGTCTCCAGAAGTCATGCCTCTCACTTGTATAGACCGAGATGTGTCCATCCAATGAAATTAAAATGTGAAATTTAACACTTGGAAAGGAGCACTGCAAAAATGGCATAAATCTATAAAACTTGTTGTCTTTGTTTCTAGATCTTTATGTGTGTGCTATACATAGAGTATATCTCCTTTGTTTCCATCTATTTTACTAGGACATTCAGGTTGCTCTGTGTCTCTGACCTTTCCTCTTCCTTACTTCCCAGTCCACCAATCTTGGTGTCATCTGCAAATTCTATCAGCAATTATTTTTAGTTGTTTTATTTTTTTCTTAATAGGTTCCTGAAAGGTCCAAAACACAATCTGGGCAATCCATCAGCAACACTCCTGTATGGAAGTGAGTGTCTGTTTACAATTACATTTTGAAACCTATCAGTTACAAAACTCTTAATTCATTTGATGTTGTGTCTGATGTATTGATTTTACATCATTTGAGTTTCCTGATCAAAATATTATGTGGTACTAAGGCACAAATGCCTTACAGAAATCTAAGTATATTACATTATCACTATTACTTTCATGAATCAGATTTGTAACCTCATCAAAAGAGATAAATTTTCTCTGACAAACTCTATTTTCCATAAATCCAGACCAGTTGGTGTTAATTGCGTTATTCTCTTTTAATTCAGTATTAATCAAGCTCTCCCTCTTTTCATGTTTCATTTTACCATGAACTGCAGTTCTGCTGACAGCCTTATTGTGGTCTCGGGTTTCATTAATTCTATTAAGATATCGTCACAGCATAATTTTTCCTTTCAGCCATCTGGAACCTTCCCAGTATTACAAAAATTACAGAAAATCAGCTTCAGTGTACAGATAGATGTGGGAAAGGACGCATAAAACACTTTTTTTATTCCTTTCTTTCTTGGAAAAGCTACCAGGATCATTGATATTTTCCTAAATCTGCTGTGTCCAGCATGAAGTCACAGCACAAGAGATGATGCAAGAAGCCCTTTTTTTTACTGAAGGAATCTCGTCTCTGGCAGCCTGCCCATTTCTCTCGGCCTCTGGGGTGAAAAGCCAGTTGAAATCATGTATCTGTCTTTGCAACACTCTTTGCAGCTACAATGCCCAAGGATTACAGTTGTTACTGTGATTATCTGGAAGGAATAGAAACATTTCTTAGACCAGGAGCACGAGGTTGCATTAGAAGTCACAAAATGTCTGAATCTGGACAGGTTTTGTCCTGTTTTTCAGGTTGCTTTGTAGTTTGGTGGGGTTTTTTTTGTTGTTTTGATTTTGGGGTTTTTGTTTGTTTGTTTTTGTTTTTTGGGGGGGAGGAGAGGGGGTTTTGTTGTTTGTTGTTTGGTTGGTTGTTTTTTTTTAAATTAAATTGAGCAGGTTGACTAACTGACTTAAATAAAATGAAGTGACTGAAAAGAATGTCACTGTACCATTGGGCATGACACAGACTATGACTTCTTTTGAGGGAAAAAAATTAACTGCACAGAGGAAGAAAAGAAAGCAAGTAGTCCTGAAGCACTTGGATTTTGTAAACCTTTGAGTTGAAAAATTCCTTTTTCCTAGTTGACATGTTATTTCTGGCACTCATTCCCGCTAGTAAATGGAGCTGAGTGGGAGTCACAGAGCCTCAGAGCATTACACAGACTGCTTGTTGAATGGCAGCCTTAGTTCCTTAGTTACTGACATGAATGGACAGCCAAAAGCTCCATAGCCCTTGATGTAGGCAGAACATTTTCTGCCTTTCATGGGACTTGGGCTTTTCTAGACTAACGATTACTGAATGAGGTAAGAAAACAGGTTATGCTGAAGTGCTGGAAAGTAAATGACAGCCACCCTGATGCACTCAGTGCTAAAGGTTCTGTACAGAAGAATTGGACGGCTTAAGTGACATTAATGTGGGAGATGCAAATTGAACTTAGTGGAATGTTTCCATTTCCCTTGATTTAATTTTGTACTTTGAGGTCCCCCATCCCCGTCCAGTGTTTTCTGTGAGCTTGGTGGTACCTCAGTGCATCCTCCTGGAGTGCAGAAGACTTCTGAAGACACAAACAATTGGATTTACATGCTGCTTTTTAGGCAAAGGCAAGCAAATTTGGCCCATGCTCTGGAAGACAGAAGTGTAAATCACCTCTGAGCTTGAAGCCATGGAGTACTAGTTAGATTAGTGCAGAGCCCGAATCAATAAACTTTACAGAGAGAAAGTTTTGTCTCACTCTTAGATCTCTACCACTTACAATTGCAAGCCAAAGACACTCTAGTGTTTTAATTGGATAAATATGAACTAGTTAACTTTTAAATGAAGGAATGTACCTTTCTTGGTTAAAAGGGTGAAAATGCCAAAGTCTTTTGATTTAAAATAATTTTACATAGAAAAGTTTGATAATGAAGAACTTGCAGTTTCTTAAAAAACCCCACAATGTGAACAGCAAATTTCAAATGCTCCAACATGATTTTCTTTCAAGCTTTCCTAAGGCTGATTTTTAATCATTCAAAGTCAAATTTTTTCCAGACTCACAAAATTTGTTCCTGTTTTCTGCTCAGTTAAGTTGAAATATACTGTTACTGACACACAATTTCGATGATCTTAGCAATAACAAACTTTTTGGGTGGAGAGCAAAACCTTGCCAGACAAAAAGGTATGTGTCTGAAAGGAATGGGTAGGGTGTGATACCAAAATGTACGCATTACTCATTTCTCAGGGCTTACTTTGAAAATTGTATGAGGCTTCAGTCCACGCAGAGTCTAAAAAAGTTAGAGAAAATTGGGATTGCTTCACATATCCTCCATCAAAATGCAAGACTGAAATGGAGAGACATTTCACACTGACACTAAGGTTTTCCTATGGATTTCCTGGTATGTAGATTTTACCATTTGGTGACAAAACTAAGGTGAAAGCAAGGTGCATAACATTCTTGAGGTGTAGTCCCTGAATATAGATGATTAGTCATCACAGTAAAGTTTATGTAGAGAAATAATGCTTAAATGGCAGTCCTAGAAATTCAGCTTTTTAAATCACTACACATTTAGAGAAAATTGACCAGCATGTTCTCTTCTTATGAATGAATCAAAAAGCTTTCCAAACTGCTGGCTATGATTTTATACTCCTTATGGAAACATACCGA
The DNA here is from genome assembly GCF_036250125.1 of Pseudopipra pipra. NCBI lineage: Eukaryota > Metazoa > Chordata > Aves > Passeriformes > Pipridae > Pseudopipra > Pseudopipra pipra. The sequence continues at coordinate 68,269,026 of NC_087550.1, read as the reverse complement.
AGGAAAATCTAAGAAATGCCTCCATGGCCAGTAGTATAACAATTCCTTACTGTTTGTTACAATGTAGAGGAGTAAGAGTCATGTTCTAAAATTTCATGTGTTTATTTTAACAGAAATGTTTTTAGCTACTATTATTTCATATCCAGACTGGTGGGGCTGAATGGATATCTGAAGCTGCAAAGACAACGTAAAGACCTGAGGTTCATTTTTCTTATTGTGTAAAGCATAATTGGCCCTCATTAGAGGCTTCTTCTGTAAAGGCATAGGCTGTCATCCTTCTAGCAACAAATCTAGACACCTTCTGTCAATGAGGAATGAAGCCTTAGGGAAAGCTGTTTCCATACTGCACTGCCACTGTTGAAAGGGACAGAAGCATCTTCCAATAGGCATCCATCAGTGTATCCCTTAATAATTTCTCCCTTGGAAATACCATAAAATGAAGTAGAAATTCAAGCTGAAATTCAAGCCAGTGCTCTGCTGCTTGGTGCATGTATTCCTAGTCTCCTGGTGCATGTATTCTAGTCTCCAAAGACCTGCCTGTTATGCAGTTTACTTCATTAATAGGCAAAAGAAGAGGTTTAGAATGGGGGGAGGGCTTTTTTTAAAACAAATTTTATTAGTAAAAAAATACCATCACTTGAAAGACTCTTGTTGTTTCTGATTTTTCTTTACCAGCTGCCTTTCTTGCCAAATGATACTTCACGATTTATTACCCAAACTCTGACCTGTCAAAAGTTCATTCATGGCTGGGCTTTGCGAACGAAGATCTGGGAAGGCTCTATCCACATTTGTTGCAGGCACGCTGGTGGCTTATGAGGCCAATACGTGACAGACATATCCGATTGCAAAAGGCACAGCAGAAAGACTCCTTAGATGGTGTATTCTGCAATACACGGTTCTTTCTGTGCCTGTCAAAAGTAGATTTGTGCATAAGTGAACTTCTCCCCTCAGTCTGAACAGTATTCTATGTTTGAAAAACCTGTAGTTAGCATTGTATTTGGGAGGACACACATGAAATCACTAATAAAATCAATAGCTGAGATCTCATTTAAGTCTAATTCAAGTAACAGGAGCTTTAATAACACATTCCTCTTTTTTTTTATGATAGCATGTTGTTTAGCCTTATTCAGAGAGAAAAAAACAACTTGCTTGAAGGCATACAGAGTTCAGAGATAAATAATTAAACAGATTTTGATCTTGAAATATTTTTTCACACCATACTGCTTTCCTTTTGAAAATCTGGTGTGATATTTCAGCACTCAAATGAAGTAGTAGTTTGCATTTACCTTGCATGGAGTAAATTCACTCCTCAAGGTTCAATGCCAGTGTGAGGCTGCAAAACTAGGAGAAACAGTAGCCAAGATCCATTAGTAAATCCAGTGATAGCTGCTTCACATGATACGAGCCAACGTGATTGATTCTCTTTGTGGTTCATATCTTCTAGCACGGTGGGAAACTTTTGCATAAAACACTATAACAATGGCTTAATCTCTTGGGAAAGTCATATAAATACATTGAAAGCCATTTTGCATCTACCAATATTTGTGGTTTTTTAATTAAAAAAATACACAACATATAAACACAGATTAATTTTCTTCTCTTTCTGTTTTGCAACTTCCCCTTTTCCCTTGCCTTCTTTTACCTCCTCCTGGCCAAGTCTAAGAAGTATGGAAATTCTTACTGAGATCAGTCCATTATAAGAAGATCGCATATAGATTAAGAAACAGAAGATTTATGGAGAACTCAAATTTGTAGAAGATTTAGGACTCCTTTGAGGGCAATTGGAAATCTTTAATGGGTTATATATACAAAACAGATGTTACATCTTAGAAAAATTTGTATTTCATTGTTATTTCCTACTTAACTATGGGGTGGGAGAACGACTATGTTTTATAGTATTGTGAACTAAGAGCTGAGTTTTGGTGGTTTTCTTTCACACAAAAGCATTGCTTTGCTTCCTTTTCCCTGTTAGGGTGTGTGTTGTCAATTACAGAATATAGCACCTCTTATGACAAATAGTTATTTTTTTACAAAGAGAACAATTACTCAAAAGCCACCAATAACAATAAAGAACAGGAGTAGGAACACAATGCCTTGGCTCAGAAAAAGCAACTTATTTAAGTAGAAACCACAGAAATATTGATAGAAACCATGTTAACTCTCCTTTGGGAATAATGCATCATTTGGCTGGCATGAAACAGGACTTAGGTTTGTGTTTTTTCTTTATTAGACTAATTGGAGACCTTGCTAGATCTTCACATACATCAGCCGAAAAATGTCCTGGTTGTTACAAAAATCTTTTTGAGGATCCCCTTGGCATAATTACTATATATGGGGTTTGGGGTGTGCTTTCTCCAGAGATTCCTTTATCCATAACAATTCTCTTCTGATCTGTTTTGTGAGCTTTTACACACAGTGTCTGTCGGGCCATGGGTGGGAGATCCCTTTGGGTTCTCACAATAAGCACAGACCCATCACTGTGTCTTTTAAAACTTTTAATTGTAATGACCATTACTGCTTCAAAGACCTTGCTACCCCCTCACTTTCCTTAAGGCAATTTGTATATCCCAGGGAGTTGGCAAGAATCCTCAGGTCCTTTAGGGGCTAAATACTGTGTCTTGGGATGGTAGGATTAAAGAAAAGTTAACTTGCTCCTCAGATGCAGTGCATTGCAGGGAAGTGGTTCTTGAAGTTTTTGTTTTTTCTATTCCTGCTTGCATTTGGGCCAGCTTTGTTTAGTATCTTTATTGATGACCTGGACAAGAGGATCTAATACAGCCTCAGCAAGTTTGCAAACAATACCAAGCTGGGTGGAGATGTTGATATGCTGGAGGGTAGGAAGGCTCTGCTGAGGGATCTGGACAAGCTGTATGGGGCTCAACAAGGCAAAGTGCCTGGTCATGTGGTTAAGTCACAACAACCCCATACAGCACTACAGGCTGGGGGTAGAGTGGCTGGAAAGTTGCCCACCAGAAAAGGACCTGGAGGTGCTGGTTGACAGCGGCTGAAAATGAGCCAGCAGTGTGGCCAGATGGCCAAGAAGGCCAATGGCATCCTGGCCTGTATCAGGAACAATGTGGCCAGCAGGACCAGGGATGTGATCATCCCCCTGTACTCAGCACTGGCGAGGCCACACCTCAAGTACTATGTCCGGTTCTGGACCCCTCACTAAAAAACAGACATTGGGGTGCTGGAACCAATCCAGAAAAGGGCAAGAGAGCTGATCAAGAGTCTGGGGCACAAGTCCTATGGGAGCGGCTGAGAGACCGAGGGTTGTTTATCCTGGAGAAATGGAGGCTCAAGCAGGGAGACCTTAAAGCTCTCTAAGTCTATGTGGAAGGAGGTTCTAGTGTGGTGGGGATCAGTCTCTTCACCCAGGTAACAAATGACAGGACAAGAGGAAATGGCTTCAAGTTGGACCAGGGGAGTCTTAGGATCTTAGAAAAATTTCTTGACTGAAAGGATGGTTGGGCATTGTAACAGGCTGCTCAGGGCAGTGGTGGAGTCACCATCCCTGAAAGTGCTCAAAAAGTGTGTGGGTGTGGCACTTGGTGACATGGTTTAGTGGTGAACATGGTGGTGCTGGGTTAGGGGTTTGACTAAATAATCTTAAAGGTGTTTTCCAAGCTTGAAAATTCTATGATTCTTTGGATTTCCTTCCTCTAGGTTTGGTACACTTTTTGGTAGAGAAATAATGGTTTTAAAGGAAACATATTACGTGCAAGTATTTTATTTTTTTTTATTTTTTTTTTTTAAAGGAAGACTACTCTGACGTATTTTTCTCAAGGTTAAATTCAGTCATAGTATATGCCAATATTAGTATACAGTTTCTTTTCATGACGTCAAATATTGCAAAACTTGAAGAGGGAGAAATGAAAAATTGGAATTAGGGCAAAGTGGTCTAGGAATTAGGATAGAAGGGAAATCAAAAAACTCACATTCACTTTCTTTATCTAACATTGAATTGGTGTTTAATCAGTTCATGTTGTCTAATTTGTAGGTTTGGAACAATCATAGCAACCTTAAGTGTATCTTAGTGGATAGCAAGACACTTCAGGGAAAGGTAAGCTTGCTATACAGATATATGGTGTGCATATATTTTCAATGCTTTAATTCTTTAAAATGTAGACTTTGACAATGATTTTTTCATGCAGGTATTTTCAGAGAAGTTGATCTTGAAGATGAAAGTTATTCTTGTCTGAGCCAAGAGCAGCTTCCAGAGGAATACAGTGAAATATTAAAGGAGTGCCTCTTTGTCACCTGAGCAGTTGAAACTCTCAAGTAGCATCTGCTGGGGATTTCTCTGCTTATTCTGACTATGCTGTCATGATAAAAGTTACAGCATTAACTAGTATTAATAGCCTGTCTCTGCCCCTGGACTACACAAGTAACTGTTGCCTTATCATAGGAAATCACAAGACTTATGGCTGTTGAAGAGTCTTTTATTTCATGGATAGGTGAATAGTGATGAAGAGAATGGAGGAGTTTTATGATAGTACATAAGGATCTTCAAAAGCAGCTGCCTTACTGCATGCTTAAAAAGCCATTAAGGAACCAGGAATAAACTCAAATAATTCCAAGCTGAAAGATGTAAGTAGCCCCTTATATGCAGTCTGGTGTGAAATAAGACTTACATGGAGTACCAGAAGCAGCAACCTTTGCTCTTTCCTGGCTCAGTCAAGGGTTAAGGTTTTTTTATTTAAAAGTAAAATCAATTTAAAGACTGCCTGTTGAACAGGCTGTTGGCAGTTTATTTATCTGCACTGGTGAACATGGGCTCTGTGAGGTCCTAAACTAATTTATGGCTCTGTTAGTCAAAATCAACAATTAAACTTTAACTGCAAGCTCACTAACACATAACATAGCTTGTGGAGTCCTGGGTTAGTATTTAGGTTGGACTATTCAGCACAGCAGTCATCTTCGTATGCTCTGAGCCAGCTTCACTCTCAAATGGATTCAAGCTGTAAATCTCTGAGCACTTGTTTTAGGAGCATAACATTGACACAACTATGTCTGCCTCTGAAAGAACTGTCACAATGCCCTGCCTGTGCCTTGATGACCAAGCAGGGTTACTTGGTCCTTATTATTCAACAGTACATGGTCACAAACTCCCATTTTCTGCACTTATACTATTATAACCATTTATAAAAATCACTGCTGCTGAAAAAGTATAAATTCTGAGCACTTAGTCCTTCTAGAATTCACAATATGATTTCTGGTTTGTATTAAACTATCAAGGTAGTAGTATTCTTCATGTCTTCCTTGAATGTAAATCTATTGCTTGTAAAAAAATAGCAACTTAGTCTCCCCACATCACAGTTCTTTGCATTTGAGGTTTGCTGGAATAGATGATGCCATTATGGAGCATTTTGATGGGGCATGTAACTTGGTCATTCTGCATTTGAATTCTATGTGGAGTAATCTATCTCTCTTAGCTCTGCACAATTCTATACTACCTCTTATTGTAAAGGAAAGCCTTAATAATCTAACAAATCTGAAACTACTTTTTACTTCAACTAGGTCATGATAGAAGCTGAGCTCAGAAGAGCAACCTTATTTTAGTTGAGAACTTTACAGGTAAGATTTAGATAGTTTAAATGCAGCCATACAGAGGTTTCTAATGGACTTGACCAGAGGGTGGTTCATTTCCCTCTAAAGTAAGGGCTCAGCTGTGCTAGATATTTGTCTGTCTCTACTGTTTAAAGAGAGAGTTCAGATGACGATCTCAAGAAGCACATATATGATCAAATAATTTAAGTTTGCCCCGGGTCTGGTCCTTGATTTCCTGCATATTGAATCATAGACCACAAGGCATGACCATTTTTAAAAAACCTGCCAGAGACACATATGGATTTAGGCTTTAAGTACCAGTTTTCAAAATCTTGTTGTAATGACTGTAGTTTCTCATTAACTTGAAAAATGAATGGCCAGAATCAATCAATTTTGTTTGATGTAAGATTGAGTGTTTATATCGATAATACTGATTCAAGTTTTGCATCTGGCAAGTATCTTTTCTTTAGTGACTATAAAATTAGATGAAAGCTTAACTGAAATATTTCTTTCTCCTACCTGATAAAAATTTAAAAAATACTTTCAGATTAAATTGTCATAAACATGGTAAAATAATAAGGAAATGGAAATTTGCTGTTTAATGGCTCTTAGACTTTGCCTCAAAGCATACACTTGTTGTTGGCAATATTTTTCTATTATTTCTCTATGAAAATTATTAGAAATAACTTTTTTAACTGTCATTACTTTTTGAACTTAAAAACCTATCTTAATTGTTTTTTTGATTAACAAAGGAGACTTTCATAACACAGGTGGGCTTCTGACATTTTTTTTTTGTAAGATCACTTTATTTTTATTCAGTACTTCAGGTTACATTTATAGTGCATTTAGCAGCTGAATAATGGAGATCAGTACAGATCCTTGCTGAAAAGTGTTAAGATTTTTCCACTAGAATATACCATTCCAGATGTACTTGGTATTGACAGCATAGGCAGCTTTATTAGTATCTACGACAGCATCTTATTAACTGCATCTCACTATTTATTGTAAAGAATAGGTAGTAAGGCCAAGGTGATTTCAAGTAAACAAACGAACAGGAATTCAAAAGTATCAGAAAGTTTTAGTGAAACTTAAAAAAAATATTCTATTTCTAACCCAGTAAACCATCAAATGTAGTAAAACCCAGTGGTTTTGTTCTCTTACGTGTTAAATATCTCAATTATTTTGGGTAAAGCCTGTCATGGGATTTTTTTTTGTTATTGTTTGGGTTTTTTTTGTTTTTTTTTTTTTTTTTTAATTATTTTTTTTAATTGAATGCACCTTGGTTTGGTTTCTGGGTGACTGTACCAGAAACAATGAAGATTCAGGACACATGTGCCACTCTACAACAGAAAAGCAGAATTACCCTCTTATTGCTAGCTATATTTAAAAGTCAAATGATAGCAAGCAATGAATATTACTTCTTCAGTCAAGGCCATGTAACAAGTCAGGCCTTGAGGTTATCCAGGACATTCAGTCAAGACTGGCCTACCTGCAGCATGGCTCAGGCAGGTCTGGATGCCCAGACATGAACCTACATGGAACTTCTGGGCCACAGGCAAGGGTAGAGAATGGTCAGGGCCAGAGTTTAAGCCTTTTACCAGGAGTATACAAGAGAACACATAAACCTACAAGTAGTAATCGTTAATAAAACCAACAGGAAGATTAGGAGAATCCATGCAGAGAAAGATTATGTATGCAATATATCAAACTGCAGCTTCCTAGACAGACTCAGGTGAGTGAAGCAGAATTCAGCCTGCTTCTTGAGACAGCCAGTCTGGAAGCAGCCTTGGGAAACACGGCCATTCAGTCACAGTGGCAGTGCCACAGTACATTTACAAGAAAGATGTCACTAGCAAGTGTGAAGCTGCAGCAGTCTAGGCCAGATTCTTTATTTTAGAAAGTGTGCTCTTGGCTGCATCTTCAACCTCGGTCATCTTCTGAGAAATCTCTTTTTTAATTGCCTTTAAGATGGTCAGGAACATCAAGGCTTTTAGGGCCCTGACAGATACTACTTTCACCAAAGCTCTTTTTCACACAGATGACAGAAGCAGTGTTCCATTTCCTTCCTGAGTCTCGTTTATTCTTGATGCAGTCCAGACCAGAAGTATTTTCAGATTTTGTCCTCTTTCCTCTGTTTGGTCTCCTGGATGGCTTCTAGGGTGAACAAATTTTTTCTTGAGCAATTCCATTTCTTGGTGGGCTTTCTAGAACCCTCAGCTTTTGGGGTTTCTCAGGAGTATCTCTTTGATTTGCCCACCTCCATCCAGTCTTGAATCACCAGAATCCACAAGCTCACACAGCTTCTCTTGCAGCCTTGACAGTTCACAGATCTTATCCTGTTCAATTTGCTTTTCCCTGCCTCACCTCAAACTCCAGCTTGTCTTTCTCACATCTCATTCTGAATGTCTGTTTGTCTGCCAGCTCAAGCTCATCACAGTGAAAAAAGCCTTCCACTTCTTTAATAAGGGAATGTCACTGCTCAAATAGCAGGGAATAGAAGGGAAATACCACTGCCTTGCCCGTCACTATACCCATATATCCAGAATTATAGAAGAAATTTGCAGATTATTTTTCCGTAATATTTCCAAAAAGTCTTTTCCTCTCCATCTATGCAGCTAATATTAAAATCCAGATTTACTCTGACTCTTGCCAATGTAATGATAAATATTTCCAGTACTCTCAAATATAAACTTTCTAGAATGTAGCTGATAATTTTCCTAGCCCAAAATTTTGGCAAAATTACTCTCCTTTGTGATATGACCCTTTTCTTAAGGTGACTGACTCAACTGACTGACTCAAATTCCTTAAGAGCACCTACTTAGGCAATCCTTAGGTATTATTTTAGCAGCACTGGTCCTTCTTGCAAGCTCAGGCACGGCAAAATTTCTTACTGAAGTTAAATAGACTCTGAGTCAATATATCTATGCCTTTACTACCGTAACAAGAAGTCCAAGGGATAACCTCAGGCTTTGAGTCCAGGTGATACAGACTAGCCCACACCATACTGCTGAGCACTATCTTTCTCTGTAAGGAGTGTGTATTGAAGGTAGAACAGTAAATAATCAACTAAAGAATTACCTGGCAGTTTGGTAGCATGGATAAGCAGGGCCAGCTGGGCCTATTTTATTTGGCAGTAGTAGTTTGCATGGCAGGATGATATCACATCAGTTGTCATTAACATTATCCCAACTGAACAATTTATATTATAAGATATGTGGTGAATGAATTGGAAATTGGAAAAGAAGTACAGCTCAGTGGACGTTAAACATTCTCACTGAAGAGAGGAAGGAGGCAGGAGGAATATGCTAATAAAAAACATGCAGGAGTGTCTCATTTAACCAAACTGAACAACAGCTTATCAGCTGTATTTCCCCTTTCATTTTGATGGATACTTAGCAAGCCAGACAAATAAACAGCTACACCTCTAGACTGTTTTTGAATACACTGATATACCACTGAAATTGTTTGCTGTGTTGCTAACAGTAACAGCAATGAGAATTACAGAAAACTTGGTTTAGGTTGCTGCCACAATTTGCCCTAGAGACAGGTTCTGTTGTTCGGGTGTTGGGCTAATATTCACATGAGAACTCAGTTTTTCAGCTTGTCTTAATAAATATAAATTAATGTTTTCATAATAAGAGGGCCATTAGTATTGTGAACAATATTTTACCCAGAAAGGTAAATCTCCAAAAAGGAGCACTCAGTTCCTCATTTAGTAGTCGTGTAGAGAATTGTATAATCACAAAGTCCATTTACCAAAGCAGACATAAAAGCTAGTGGTCATTGCTGTGTCCTGCCAGCTGACACTGTCAGCAAGCTCTTTTGTACAGTGCTTGAGTAAATGCTTTTTTCCCCTTCAAATCCTCAGATCAGTATTGTTTCTGAGATTTTTTAAAACAAATTCAGTTGAAAATTATTAACCGATAAATGTTATAACTACTGACTTTTTATGCAACTTTTGTGTGCGCAGTAAATATGACAGAGATGGAAATGAGTGAAGCTGCTACTTTGTTTCAATAATAACACTACAATGTTAAAATAAATTTTCTACTGTGGCCCCTTCCTAACAAAACGACTGAGACTTCTCCACTCATTACTTGCTTGTTTCTGGCCAGGACCATTCCTTCCTTTTCTCGGTGTCACTGTAAAACTATAGGTATTGTGAGATTCCTGTTGAGTATGAATTCGGTGACACATCTGACTGCCAGCGTGCAGCTTGGCTTTGAAAAGGCACCTCTGAGAGAGATGATGTCTGTGAGGCAAACCCAGTATATGTGCGCACGCACACAGAGCAGGGGAAAAAGGGGCTGCCACTCTTGGCTAAACATACTGGGACCTGGGTGCCTCTCTAGGGACTGAGCAGGTTGATATCTGCACAGAGGTTTCTAGCACTTGTGTTTTGCTATGATGATACAGACAGCTGACATATAAGATTGCCCAGGAAAGAGGATACTTAGGTTTAGGTGTTGCTTGTTCTAGGGGAAATTATACTAGTCTAGACAGCACAAGCACTGTCAACTCCAAGAGACAGCACCCAGTTTTCTCTTGAAAATCACTATTTGAGTGAAACTCCAATGGTAACTCCTTAGTAGAAGGAAGTTCTAATGGAAGGGAATTCTAATGTAGATGGTTTGTGTATGTCCCTAGGGCAATGGAAATGCCCCTTGTAGTCCTAAGAATATAAATAAAATACAAATTCTGAAGAATGCAAAATATTAATTTTCTGGGCTTTTTCAGGTGACTTACAACAGGACTTTTTTCTTTGGTGTTGCAATAAAACTGAGCTCCCTCTATTTTTTAATGTTAATTTAGGAGTGAGATACTACATTATTGCTTTGAATTCAGGAGACTGCCAGAAAAGAACCCCATGAGCTTGAAACCCTCACTGATTTTCATCAATGCAAGTCATGTGAACAAGTGGAACAACATGAGTGGATTTTCATCCTTGCTTCTATAGAGCACATGTGGTGTGATGTGGTGCAGTTGTATATATTCATACTGTTGGATAATAGAAGTTATTAGCCACTTTTTATACTGGTAATATTCCCACAGTGCAATTTGTATCCATCACTATGAGAAAATATTATTGCAAAAGCAGTGAAGTCCAGAAAAAAACTGCACAATGGTAGCACTTAATTGAAAGAAGCAATTTGGGAGAAAGAAATTATGCCATAAAATACCTGACAAAAGTAGATAGTATTGTAAATGGCCAATAAAGCTTAGCACATTCTGAACAATTATAGCTTAAAATTGTTCATACATTTCCAGCATCCTGCTTACCTGACCGTTGTGCTGCTAGGTATTTCCATTTTAAAATGACTATTATTGGAATTAAAACAGATAGTCGAGCCAAAATGTATAAAAGATTGCCTACTAAATAAAACTATGTTCTAGTAATACATATGACAAGCAAGCAGAGTCCTCTAACAAGATAGTTGGGTTCAAGATTGGTCACTAGATGTCTTGTCTTTGCAGGTCTTGTATGTGTGAATAGATGGATTTATTAAATGTGCAGATCCCCACTGGATGCTCTGATGTACATTTTGAACATGATGTCTCAGAAGAATTAACCTAACACTTTACTCTGATCTACAATTCAAATTTCTACCTACCTTTTGGGCAGTAGATATCAAGTTTTGGAATTATTCCATATTCTGTACAGATGGCAGTACATAAAGCAGAGAAAATGCTCATCTTGGAAGGTGGAAGGCAGAATGCTGCCTTTTAATATTACAGTTCTTGTCTACACTTGAGTTTCCTATGCTCTTGTTCACTGACTTGTCTAAATATTTCATCCAGAAATTTGGCAGATGTGGTAAGGTTTTCTTTAAGTTTCATAGAGTCCTTTGATTTGAGTTTTTTGGTTGAGTTTTTCTGTTGATATTGTTTGGGGGTTCTTTTTTTGTTGTTGTTGTTGCTGCTATTGTTTGGGGTTTTTTGTTTTTTGTTAGGAGATACTTCACTGGAATATATAGTATTTATAATATCTGTAAGTTATTTCTGTTCTAATCTAAGGTCTTCTTCAGTGAAACATGACACTCTTAGAAGCAATTGGCAGGCATTCTTCTGTGTTTACAGCTGTAGGACAACTAGAAACAAAACTTTGATATAGCCATTGCTTTTATATGAGACAGGTATGTAAAATAATAATGGCATAAACTTCTTCGTGCCTGTGACCTTATGTGCTGGTTTTGGCTGGGGTAGAGTCAATTTGATTCACAGTGCTAGTATGGGGCTGTGTTTTGGATTTGTGCTGGAAATGTTGTTGATGATATAGGGATGTTTTTGTTGTTGCTGAGCAGTGCCTACACAGAGCCAAGGCCTTTTCTGCTTTTTGTACTGCCATGCTGGTAAGGGGAGAGGGGTGCATGGGAAACTGGGAAGAGACTCAGCCAGGATAGATTACTCCAATGGGATATTCCATACCATATTACATCATGCTCAGTACATAAAGTGGGAAGAAGAAGGAGCAAGTGGGAGGACATTTGGAGCGATGGGATTCGTCTTCCCAAGTCACTGTTATGTGTGATGGGGCCCTGCTCTCCTGGAGATGTTTGCGCCTGCCTGCCCATGGGAAGCAGTAAATTAATTCCTTGTTTTCCTTTGCTTGTGTGCACAGCTTTTGCTTTACCTATTGAACTCTCTTCATCTCAACCCACAAGTTTTCTCACTTTTACTTTTCTGATTCTCTACCCCATCCAGCTGATGGGAGAATGAGTGAGTGGCTGTGTGGGGCTTGGCTGGTGGCTGGGGTTAAACCACACCACCTTAACCACAGAATATCTAAGAGAGTATCATCTGTTTATTAATGAACTGTCTTCATTTCTCCTCCTTCTCTGGATATGCTACATTGCTGGAGACAGTGTTGGATGGTGAGAAGTATACAGGTTGTGACTGTATATCACTGAACCCTCAGTGATCTGTTGATTCCTCAGTCAAACTGATGTTGGCTGAGGGGATGATGACATTTGTATGTCTTATTATGTCCTCTAAGTCACCCCAAATTTATTAATTACTAGTGGCCAGTGGGAGAATTCCTTGTCATTGTGAATCTCAGAAGGGAAAAAAAACTATCTCTTTTTCTTAGTGTGGTTGCATATACCCAAAAAAGCATCCAGAACAATATCACAAGAAAGGTCCTGTGCAGGTGTGTCACTCCTGGTTCCAATCTCTTTTTGTTTCTCTGATATGGAAGTGGATCTTGGAACTAATCTGATCAGTTTAAAATGTTATTTGAACTTTAGTCATGATACAATAAAGAAATGGATCAGCTGGTATCAAACCTTCTTTGCACCTGCCATACGCACCTATCATTTTTACGAACTGCTGTTTGAGGTAAAGCTTTACATTTGAACTCTCTTAAAACTATTTGAACTTCCTTCTCACTCATGAATCAGTGTGTTCTGCTTTAAATTTTTTTTGGCATCCAGAGCATGTGACATCTATTTCAGTACTTATCAGATAATCAGACACCGCTGTATTTTACTTAAACTTACTCTGCTGCTCCCATGACATACTACAAACCTCAGTTCTCCCATCAGTAAAGTATGCTCTTTGTGCTATGGAATCTATTTCTGTCAGCAAAGAAGACTCTCACATCTCTGGGGTGACATTAATGATCAGTGTTCTCGTTCACATGGACTCCTACCAGCTGACCTGTGTAGGTGAATTCCTGCCCGCTCGGGTGATGAGCATCCTGTGGCTCACAGCCTTTAGCAGTGAGATCAAATTTCCTGAACCTATCTGGCAGCTCTAGAGTTCAAACTCCAAACCGTAAGGACAAAAAGATGTAGCGTCACATAGGCCTAACCTACGTTTTGGAAGGCTAGGCTTTTGCATTGAATACATGAGAAGTCTGATGGGTGTTGTTTAATTTTAAGGGAACATTAATATTAAACAACAATGGAATCCCATTGGGAACGTGTGGTTGCTGTTTGAATACCAAATCAAACTGTTATGAAAGGTGTTGAGCAGTAAAATACAAAGTAAAGCTGGCTAAAACCCAGTGAATATATTAGACTGAGAACATGATAAGGGTAAAAAAATTATTGCTTTGAGTACATGTCTGAGACTAACGCAGTGAAGGAATATTCTTGAAATGAATATAAGCATTAAAATAGTTTCGTATAATCATAATATACCCCATTACAAAAGTGGATCAGTGAATGATCTTACGGTACAAGGAAGTTGAATCTTATCACTTATTCATTGAAATATTTCATTCTCAAATTCAGTATAGGATCATAATAACAAATCATGAATGTTTCTTACATTATTTTACATTCAGTGGTCTCTTCCTTTTTTACCTATTTATATTAATTCCTTTTTAATGCCTCTGCAATACAGAAATTAAGACTACACCTATCTCCTTTATTAGATGGACTACTTAATCCTGTTAGCCTTGCCAAATTATAAAGCACAAAGTGAAATGCATAACAGTGTGAAATGATTGGATATCATAGCTGAGCAAATAGCAAAAAATACTTCCTATGAATAATAATTAAATTAGGATACAAACATAATCAACATCATTTTATGAAAGTTTACTGTGGTAATTTAATGCTCAGAATTTACTATCAAGAATACTCTAAAAAGTGTATTCTTAACTGAAATGCTTGAATTGTCTGTGGAAGTGAATTTTGATTACAGCTTGATTGTACAAGATGTGCTTTACAATTTGCACTGGCCTGCATAATATGAATTGCAAATACTACAGACTGCTACAATACAAATCTGCTCTTTTAGAGAAACTGAATTCACCTAAACAATTGTCTATTTCCAGCTCACTAGCTAGTTCACACAGTCTTCACCTGGACACCCCATATCAGCTGGCTAACAGTACTGCAAAGATGTAAGATATTTCTGCTCTAGTATATTCTAGTCCATGCTTTTTTTAAAATGTGATGCCACTTTTACAGTGGTCCAAACCATGACATCTTTACTTTCACTAATGCAATCCATATAGGGAAATAATTTAGAAAGTTTTACACATTCATAACTTCTTTGGCAATAATCATTCTCATTTATTCGTGTTTGCGAAATTGCATTTCCTGTTATGTTCTGTGTGGAGTTATGGTAGAAGTGCTATGTAGTGCATAGTGGAAAGAAATATCCAAGCTCTGCTACTTCTTTATTCATTCTCCTATTTGCTAGGTAAGCTTGATGAAAGGAATGATATACATAGGAAGGGATAAAGAGATAAAAGGCAATGGACAGAGATGATAGAGCTTTACAGATGGCATAACTTTTGCAAGACTTGTAGGCTTTAGACATGAGAAACTGATTTCAATAGCCAACTCTCAACTAGAATTTTTTCATATTGAGTCATCTTCAGTTTTCTCCCTTGCTCCCATATTTTTGTTTCCGAAATTGGTTGCTTAAAAGTACCCAGAGTAGGGTCCAGAAATGCAAAATTACCACAACACAACTCCCAATGAGGCAGATTACTTTTTACATTGTTGCTCTCTGTTTAAGAATGAAGCAAGTTTCTCATTTACAGTGTTCATTTACAGATACCTTTTTACTCTCTTAGATGGAAGAAAAATAACATTTTCATTTTGGGGCTTCCTTCTTTCCTATGCCCTATGTCTTCCATTTGTGACCTAAAGGGGACACTTCTACTGCTAAGTAAGAGGATAAAGCAGCCATTTCAAGCAAAAGGCCTGAGATCATCCACAGCTTGTTCTCTGCCACTCAATTTAGCTTTCACTAAGACAAATGTGCCTAAGGAGGGCAGGTGCAAACTAGCTGATGCAATTGGCCCAGGGGTTGATCTCTGGTCTTCTTGTATTGATTGGTAAATATATGGCCAATTCTGCTTTCCCAGTAGCCCAGACTTCTACACACCATTATTGTGTAATCAATACTGGTGTGTTCATTCATGGTAATTTTTAGCAAGATCTTGTATCATAATCTTAACTCAATTGCTTTGACTCTTCCTCTAGTTGGTGTGTTTGCATGATGCCTCATTCACAAAAAACAACAGACTGACTATGGAGTCATCATCTGTTGTTTCATGTCTGATTACAATTTTTTCTTCCCTGAGTCCCAAATGCAAAATAAAATATGTTCACAGTAACAACAAGCTTCTTATGCCTCACTCTACCGCACTGGAACATATGCAAAATCTTTCCTCTCACTGTCTATTGAGTAAAAAATGTCAAAATCTGGTATTCAAAGGCTCAGCAGTCCAAAAAACATTGACAAGTAATTTTGAATGACAATAAACCTGAGGCTTCTTATGAAGTCTAGTCTCCAACACCAAGAATAAAAGGGGAAGCATTTCAACCAAATTTTTTTCCCTATGAATTATTCACTCAACTTTTCCTGTATTATTATTCAGTGATATTTCATTTTGAAAAATACAACTTCCTCATTCCTTTTTAAAAAGAAGCAGGAAAGTACTCTCCAAGATGATTGTGTGGAATCATATTACATATAAATGTCCAAAGAACAAGCGAAATATTAAAATATTAAAATATTCTAAATGGAGGCAATGGGAGTTCATAAGACAATGTACCACAAAATCGTTTATAAATGCTTCATTTATGTTATGTACAGTAATCTAAAGGCACATTTATTTTTGCAACAGATTGTGAATCACATGATTCTAATCTCTCTGTGTTCTTTAATTTCTTCATATGCTATTTACTTTCTTGATCTAGTTAGAAGACCATGGTCTACATTGCAACATGGACTCAATGCAGACCTATGCAATGGTGACATTACTAAGACTACTGGATCTGGCTTGCCAGTATTTCTGATCTTAGTCATAGGAAAGTAAGCAGGCAAGTCTTCAGGATGTGCCACCTAATTGCATTCAACTTCTGTTAAATCTATTAAATTTAGGTCCTTAGTCATCTCACCGTCAGCTTCTACTTTTTCAGTAGCATTGTCCTTTGAGCCTGAATCTTCCCTCCCTTACTCACAAAACCTCCAAGTCTCTGTTGAGGACTCCTAAACAGCGTCTTGATCTTGCTTCCTACAAACTACTAGGGTGCAATAAATGCCTTCTGACACTAGACTGCTTTGTTCCACTTTCATGGTCCTAAATCATATCTCCTGAAAAAAGATCCTACAATTGTGTTACTGGATTGATCTCTGAAAACACATAACCACTGAGGCTAACTCAGCCTAACTCTATTTTTCCTGATGTCCATGCTTATCATGAGGACTTTTGCCTATTTGCATTGCAGTGACACATATGGGATCCCACTGACATGTGATATCCCAATTGCAAATGTTCTCCTTACACAAGAGTGGGAGACAGCAACACCTCTGCCCAGACTTTTCTGACGGGAGCGCTACATCATCTTGGTTTATTTTAAATTGGTATTACACTGCTCTTGGCTCATCCTCCTGTGAAACTGAATCCGTCTGCTTGTTAATGGTGATAAAAGGGCAAAACCTGCATCAGCTTGGAGTAATGATTTTGTCCCAGCCTTGCTGAGAACCTGCTTATTGAAACCTTTTAAACAGACTAATTGAAAAGAGATTTCTTTTTTTTTTTTGAGATCCTGCAAGAAATCTTTGTCAAAGCTAGCAGTCAAACTGATGATATTTAAGTCACAGTTTAGTGCATATGTCTGCTTTTGTTAATTTCTCATGAAACTCTCTTATAAGCCAGTGGAATGTTCCCAACAGGACAAAAAAATCATTCTAAGCATGGAGGCATGTAAAACCCAAGAATTGTAAAGGTTGGAAAAGACCTCCAAGATCATCAAGTCCAACCAAAATAGATGACAAGAAACTTTGAGGAATGGCCTATGAACTCTGAAGGAGTCTTCACTCACTGTGTTAAATATTTAAAAATTTAATTGTTTCCTTGCTTTAAAACTCAAGATGTTTCCAAAAGGAAACACAGAATGTATAGATCAAGTGACTCACTTATGCTTAGGGAAGGACTAACCTTGGAGTTTGGAGATTTAACTTCAGATTCCTGTTTTTGCCATTTTGTTAGGACTCAGAGTTTAAGGACTGTTTTCCCGTGTCCCAAATAGATGTCCTAAGCTTGGTCTATGGGTGCTATTGGATGGGATTATCTTTAGCTCCTTCTGTTCAGTGTTTCAATTACATAAATATTTATATTGAATGTAGTACAGGAATTAGAGCATGACACCCCAGGTAAGTGTCCTACGAAGCTGCATGCAAACTTCTTTCCCTTTTCCTCAGTAAAGAATCAGTGCTTTTTAGTCAGACTTTGAGAAACCTGTTAAAGTGTGAACCCAGATACAATGTTGCTGAGCTAGGTGGTTTTCTTTGTGTCCACCAGCACAAGACAGGGACATGCCATATGAGACTATTTTAGTGCTAGTTTTGAAGACCTCCATAGTGTTTGAGTATGGGACTTAGGCACTCAAATGGCAGCTGAGCACCTAATTTGGCCCACTATTAATACAGAAAGAGTGATTATCATCACCTGGTCTAGCTCCTCAGCTTAGTTCTAGGAGTCAGGCTTCCACCCTGGAACCTCAGATTGGCCCCTAGGCCGATGCCAAGCATCACAAAGTTTCACGGATAGCTCATGAATACCCTTCAGCATCCCTTGTTTACAGCTGAGAATTAAGCAGAAGGAAAAACACTGTGAAACCCTAGAAAATAAATGTCTTTAAATATTTAATGAATACAAAAGCTCCAAATACATGGATGGTTGAAAACTGCAGACTCTAATTCCACGTTATCAGTGAAAGCCTTTCACATCTTACTGATATACAAAGGATCTGAGGAGTACAGGCTGCCTGCTGCTTTGTCTCCTGCTAAATCTTCTGACTATTAAACAAAATGTAAGAGACTATGTCATCATAAGAAAAGGTTCCTAATGCTTTGAACACCTCAATTTTTTTTTCTCTGACCTTCCAGGGTTTAGGCAGAGGGTTGTCAATAGTTGATGGGGCTACCATTATCTCCTGTTTTAGCAAGACAAGGTTATTCAAATGTTAATGGTCTTGTTCAGTCTCTCTGGCTCTGGCTGCTTTCGCCTATAAAATGAAAGATTTAATTCAGACTGAAGGTTTTGGTCAGAGGTGAAGTTCAGAAAAATCAAGCAGAATTCATAAGTATACAGAGACATTCCCTGAGCTATCTCAGTCACTTCAGCTGTCTGGCCTTATCTTACAACATCACGCAGGTGCATTTGTGAACTATCTCTCAAACACTGTCATCTCTTAATCAGTCTTAACAATACAGTTTCTGTTGTAATTTAAGACCAGGTAGTTCTATTTTGGCAGGAGTTGAGCTGGTGAAAACTGTGGCATGTAGATTTTTTACAACAAGGTTGCCCTGGGTGAAAATAAGGGAGCTGAACTAGAATGTTTCCTTTTTCCAAGACTGTGATAACTGAGCAATTTCTAACTGATGTATAAAACATTTCTTTACTTATTTGCAAACAGAAGGATGTCAGTATACCATGAAACAAGAAACTGCAATGTCAACATGCTGTAGGGAAGTATGAATAGTTGATAAGAACAGGTGTGCATGAAAGAGGTGTGATATATTTTTCTCTAACAAAGTCATGACAATATCTTTATCATTCATTTGCACAGGCAAGCACACAGGCATAGACACACATTTTTCTCCTACTGTTTTTAGAGACAGCACATCCATTGAAAATCTGCATCTGGAAGACTCAGGGATTTAATTTTTGAAATATTAGTGATATTAATTCAAATCTGTGTCTCTTAAATGTGATTTTTATTAAGGGCTTGAAATGGCTTTTTTCCCTAAATACATTTTAAGAGCTTAGGAAGATGCATAAAATTTTAAATAATAAATTCTATATCTATGATAAGTGTCATTTCTTAATTCGAATCTGCTGATGGCTGAATGCCATTTATTTCAAATGTCACTAGTTTTGCTTGTGAGAAATTTGTTCAAGTCTCTAGCAGGTATATAGAAAAAGTATTAAGAATCTGTGACAGGTCAGGCTTAGTATGACTAAATTATATTTGATACCAAGAAGAAAGGGTCAGAATAGCATTACTGGAGCAGAGGAGACGAGGGGAGAAAATAATGTACCTTTCTAAAAACTGTTATTTTTATTACCATTTTGGGAATGAAAATGGCATCTCCAAACCTCAAAGCAGAAGCCTGTACAGTGGCTGCAGAAGAGCCAAGATCTTTCCCTCTGAAGTGTGAATAGCATACTTCAGTACAAAGAAAGCTTGCCTGAATAATTTTGGTCTTATATTAGCTAAGTCAGGAGAAGTCAGATGGGTGTGATTGTTTAGTTTGAAATATCTTCCATAGCCTGCTTCAAGATCTGTCCCTTGTTGGAGTCTTGGGAAAAAAAGAAATAAAATGTTTTATAGAGGAATAAAAATGGGAAGAGGCAAAGTACATAAACAAAAAAGAAAAAAAACAAACTGAAGGATGTCCCAGGGGACACCCTACAAGAATATGTATCTCTACATATAATAAGGGGCTTATTATCCTCATTTTAAACAACCCTTTCCCAAGTTTACCATCTGTGGCATCACATTTATGATGTTTCATCTTCCCCCCAGCAAAAGTCTGACAAATGGAAGTTTCTCTCTCATTTGGAGATATATGATATCCTTATTAAAGTAATTCAGAGGAACAGGATGTGGTTGGAATCATGTAAAAAATTATCCAATGTTACCTTTCCAGTTAAATAAAGTGAAAATCAACTATTACTGTCAAATAGAGTTATTTTACAAGTAATCATTTAGGTGGAGTGAGGAGGATAAATGTCTATTTGTCATTGGCTTGGCAGATCTTTAAGCTCTCCACACACCTGTGGTAATATTTTCTTGGGATTATATATACATATATATAATATTATAATATTTACTGATCCATCATTATGGTGATACTGGGAATGCTGCACTAGAGAGAGCTCAGACATACTCTAGCTATCTCCCAGGTCACAACAGGCAATCCACTTTTTAACTTTGTGTCTGCACAAGTGACTAGTAACTGCATCTCAGTTGCTGAGAGCCTTTGTTAGGTACAAACGGTGACTAGCAATGTCGTTTTTACTCCACTGTTTAATAACGATTTCAACTTGTCTGACAAGAGGCCAAAATATTTCACTTTTGGCTATGTCAGGAAAAGGCCATGTAGTCATAAGATAGAAGGCAAACAGCATCTGTGGAAAGATCTACTAGCATTAATGAAACACGCAGACAAGCTCTGACTTTGGTCAGCACTGCAGTGAAAACCCAGAGCTCACTGCATTAGCTAACAGATATGAATGGGCTTCAATTGCATTAATATTCCAATTCAAGCAATGTCAGATGAAAGGAGAAGCAGAATCTGCCAGAAAAGGCAGATTTTGGAGGACTCGTGGCTCCTTGAGACCAGCTTTTCCTCTTTCCTGCCAGAGAACTTGGGAATCTTTGATTTCAGAAAAAGCAGTTGGCTTATTCCAAGACTCAAGATGGTGGATTTTGTAAATAATGTGCACTCTTCATGCCAGTTTCACTGCCACTAGTGTACAGCCTCTAGGATAGCTATGGACAGTAGCAGTGGGCAGTGGGAAAGATACTGCCTAGAGCTTTGCTGCTTGTGAAAAGTGCCAGTGTTGCTAGCGAATATAGAGGATTTGAGAAGCCTGTGTAATGTGATATCTAGTATGCAGCTTGAAATTTCCATGTAATTAGAGAGTGAAGTAAAATGTTGGACAGTGTTATC
The DNA here is from genome assembly GCF_036250125.1 of Pseudopipra pipra. NCBI lineage: Eukaryota > Metazoa > Chordata > Aves > Passeriformes > Pipridae > Pseudopipra > Pseudopipra pipra. The sequence goes on along the minus strand of NC_087550.1, from coordinate 68,247,825 downwards.
TTTTATCCTTTCCAGAGTCAAGGCCTTGTCTTCAAGAAACACAGAGACTCCTGGTGCACCACAATCATAGTCCAGAGAAGAATGACAGCAAAGCCCATGCTGTTCTCAGCTTATGTGCCAAGACTGATGCAATACTGAAGAAGAAGTTAAAGTTAAATGGCAGAAAGAGAAGAAATAGTTCAATGTCTAAAATCAAACAATTTAAATATGGAACTGCCCACTCATCTTGATTTCTGTACAATAGATCAGCACAAAAAGCTGCTATTTTTTGTTCCCAGCTCCCAGAGACTGTTAGGTTACAGCACTTATCCTTGTTAATTGCATGCCCTCTGATTGCCACACTGCCTGAGTGTCCTTCTCGCAGTTTGTATGTTATGGCAGGGGAAGGTACAGTAGCTCTCACCAGCTGGAGAGCGGTGGCAGGTTTGAGGGGACTGAAGCAGCAAACAGACACTTTAACTGCTGAGAAGCCCATATCAGGAGAACAACTCAGAAGATCCATTGCATCACACACAGTCTAAACTTAGTGATATCAAATTGTCATGATGGGACACTCAAAAGGAATTCTTTAACAGCAAAGGATGACATACATAAGGTTTTCAAAGCATCAAACCATGTTGTCCCTGTCCAGAAATGAGATTGCTTCCAGTGCAAAGCAAGCTGGCTGAAGATTAATGGTTTCAAAGCCACTTTGCTTGAGTTCCCTGAGCCTTTTAAGAATCTCACAGAGTGAGAAGACAGAGTATTGTTCTTTCAAGGTAAAAGTTCATTTCAAGTGAATAGGCTGTGCTGGAAGAATATTTCATCGTGTTCATGCTGACCATAAAATAGGTGATTGGCTGCAGCATTCAACCGTGAAGGTCCTTGCAGCAAATCTAGAAGAAACCAGCCTTACTGAAGACACAGCTGATGGGATAAAAGCCCTAAAAGCACTGCTACTGAATTGTATGATATTTTCTGCAGCATTTCCAGATACACTTAACAGCTTGGATTTTCCATCAACTCCTTGTGACTTTCATTGAGAGAGAAACAACATTGTAATAAGGCCATAAGGTTATAAGAGTAACACTATCAAATAGCAATTTTGTCTCATTTTTTGAGCTATTTATCATTCCTCTTCAGGCAAGATTTACTGGTAAAAGGTCATTTTTTAGAAAGCTTTTGGTGTCTGTCAGCCTATGAGCTTCTCCTCACCGTAGATGATTGGTGACTTGAGCAGTCTAACACACCTTAAATGTCATACAGGACATTTAAGGATATGAAAACATCATCATCATGGCTAGGCTTCGCGAACGAAGATTTAGGAAGGCTCTATCCACATTTGCTACAGGCACGCTGGTGGCTTATGAGGCCAATACGTGACAGACATATCCGATTGCAAAAGGCACAGCAGAAAGACTCCTTAGATGGTGTATTCTGCAATACACGGTTCTTTCTGCGTTGCCTTTTTTCCTCGAGGGTGATCCTGCGTGTGTTCTCAGGGCACGTCTCAAGGATGAAGGACCACTGCCTCCCTAAGATCCTGCTTTACGGTGAACTTGCCACTGGCTGCCGCATGAGAGGAGCCCCGAAGAAAAGATACAAGGACTCCCTGAAACAACATCTCAGCCTTGGCCACATTGATCACCATAACTGGTCTACTCTGGCCTCAAATCGGGAGGCCTGGAGACACACCATCTATAACGCAGCTGTCTCCTTTGAGAACGCACGCAGGATGAAAACATAGAGCATGTAAGAATATACACGGAAGTTATGTCAGCTTGTCACTGGAATTCTTACCAGTGCCTTAAAATTTCTGTATATAGAAACTAGTTTGTTAGAGGAAAAGACAGCCCAAGAGAGGTGACACTGTTGCTGCTCCAAGTCCCTGAGTCCAATCAGTAACAAGGCAGAAGACGTACTCCTAGTAGGCAGATGCACACAGAGCACACCCATGTACACCACATACTTACGTATATGCATTACCAGCCACACAGATAGACACAGATAGACACTCAGAGCACCCAAGCAAACACAGGCAGGACCAATATCCCTTCCTGTTCTGCCCCAACAAGACAGGGTGGAGGTTCATGAGTGACAATATACATGTACACACATAAAAGTGAATCACTCCAGCAGCCATATCCAGGCATTCAGTCTGTCCAGTAGCTCCCTCTGGATTCCAGTTTCCCCAGTTTCTGGTAACCACTCTTCAGTCTGAAAGGCAACTGGGAGAGCTGTTCCTGATGATTCACAGGGGTGGGCTCTGCTCTTGAACCGCAGGAATGATGGCTCTCCCAGGGCAGCCCTGGGAGGGGCTGGGACAAGGCATTCCTTCCTTGGGAGTACTTGATTTGGATTCTTGTCTGCCTTCATGCCCCTCTGCTCCTCTATGCTTGTGGGAATGTTCCTTTGATGGGCTGATGGCCCCTGTGAGAAGCCTGGGAGTAGCCTATCAGGGTACTATTTGGGGCTGCCTCTTCCATTGTCTCTCCAAGCTCCTTTTGTGGGTGTGCAGATGAGCTTTATCGCATAACCTAATACAGCTGTGCCAATAAGTAGCTCAAAACTTAATTATGCACTTCAGCTTAAGAAACCAGTATGAAGGGAGAGGTATTTCTGAATGCACACTGAGAAATCATAGATTGTAATGAAATCACATGAGCTGAACCTATAGTGGTGCAACAAGAACTAAAGTAACAAACAATCAGTTTATATGTGTATGAATTACCCACATCTTAATGATGTGGGTAATTACCCATTTCTTTATATTTAGAGATGCAGCTCTTAACAATCATCCTCTTTAGACAATACTGTCTAATTCCAAATCTGCAAGACCACACTGAAATAAAGCCTTTAAATTCTGGATGACCTCAAGTTGATCCTGTGCGATCCATCTTTCCACTGTGATTCATAGTGTATGCAGGTAGCAGTAGCACTGAAATGTCCTGAACTGGGGCACCTGCATAGGGACGGTAAATATGACAAAAGAACCTGCATATCCATGACCATCTGGAAGGAGAGTTAGGGCCTATGGCATCCCAAAAAGCACTAAATATCTGTATCTAGATGTTTGAATGGAGAAGTCTCTGCTTCTCAAAAGAGTCAAAGAAGTGTAGAATGCTAGGAGGTTAACTATAGATGTCTGCTTTAAGATAAGATGAATAGCTCCTTAGATGCCCTTTGTTTGAGTGACTAAAGGCATACCTTTCTGGTACTGTTCAGTTTCTAGTATTGTTCAAGAGTCCCTTGGATGTGAGAGATATCCCAATAGGACTGGCTGTTGAGGAGTACCTCTGGTCCAGGTAGCTGGACTTCCAAGCTGCAGATTGAAATGCATGTTGAGCTCTGGGTTGGAGCCTGAGACAAGAGACCATGAACTGCCGATCTTTGAGATAACAAAGAGCATGAAGATGCGTGACACCATCCAAGTGAATGGACACTGAGAGACACAGCAGGAGCTGGGAATTTGTGACTTTTTGGATAACAAAGGAAATGAAGTCTAGTGATGACAGCCAGGTGGATGGACATAGAGTGGGGGGCAGGGGCCAAAGACTTGGGAGGAAAAGTGAGTCTTGCACACAGGTAGACTGTGAGGGTATAAAAGCCCACGGGTTCCTTTGCTGCGGGTCCCTCCTCAGAGGCACCAGCTTAAGCTATTTCTGTATTACTGCACTGAGAATAAATTTCTCTTTGGAACAAGAAATCTAAGACTGCTGTGGGAAACCTGGGACCAAGCTGTTAAGGAAACCTGGTCTCACTGTGTGAGTAGGGTGTGTAGGGAGTCAAGTGGGGCACCCACTGGGTTACTGGAGCCACCTGCTATGAAGGGGCTTCAGTCCAAGCAGTGAAAATCTCTGGCATTTGGAGTGTGACTAACAGAGAGTCTCATAAATGGTCAGACTAGGAAGTTTCTTTAACATGGCAGATATTGCACGAGATCTACACATGTCCTACGCCTTTCTGGAGTAGTGAGCAAAGGCTGGAGACGTTACTTAGACCATTTTCCATGGTGCCTGAACTCCTTTTCAGTTCCTAACTATCATTTAGCTCACCTAAATAGTAGACATTTAGTTAATTGTTCCTAATCTAAGGGATTAAGAGGAATGGGATCAGTGAAGATATTTAAACAAGTTTTACCAAATGTACAACAGTAAGCTATCTTCTTGTAAAAAAAGCCTCCAAAACTCAGCTGAAGAAGTTTAACAATAGCCTATTCCTGGCTGTATAGAAAGCTCTTTGATGACATTATAAAGGCACCACCAAAAAAGTGAAATAAGATATAGAACTAAGTATAAAAAATATCATGGAGTAAACCCCAGAAAAAATACAACATTAATTCAGTGAAGTATAGCAGCCTAAAGCGGGGCCTACACAAAAGATGAAAATGGACTTCTTACAAAGACATGTAGTGATAGATAAGTCAAGAATGGCTTCAAACTGAAAGAGTGTAGGTTTAGATTAGATATCAGGCAGAACTTCTTTACTGAGGAGGTGGTGAGGCACTGAACAGGCTGCCCAGAGAAGCTGTGGATGCCCCATCCCAAGAAGTGTTCAAGGTCAGGTTGGATGGGACTCTGAGCAACCTGATCTAGTGGAAGATATCCCTGCCCATGGCTGGGAGCCCAGAGTGAGATGACCTTTGATGTACCTTCCAACCCAAATCATTTCATGATATGGTATTATACATAGGAACATACAAGATGATAAGGAAACTTTTATAGACACAGATGAAGGACAAAAAGGCAAAGAAAGGGCTTATTGCAAAACAGGGAAGGATGGTGAACAACAGGAGGAGCAGAAACAGTCAGTGCCTCCTTTGCCTTATTCATACTTGAAACCTGAAGTGTGGATTGGTAATTAACAAAACATGTTTTAACAGAGAGTTAGAAGAACACAGCAGAACAAAGAAAAAAGAGCCTAAAGAGTGTTTAGGTCTGTCAGGTTATCCATTTGAAAGCACCTGAAAGCTTGCCCTCAATGGTTAGACATCCAGCTGAAGTAACTCCAAACCACTTGAAACCACATGTTCAAGGGACATGATGTTATACAGACTAGAAAGCATGAGTGAACATGAGATTCTGTAGCAGTAAAACATACCTTGAGCTGTGTTAGATAAACATTAATATATGGCAAGGGAAAAAATAACTGTCCTGTAGTTAGCATTGGTAAGGCCTCAGTTAGAGCATCGTGTCTGGTTTTGGTCATTGTACTTTGAGGTATGTAAGCAAATTGGACAGAGTCCAGAGGAAAGCACATAGAATGATAAATATGATAGCTTCCTTTGATGGATTTGTGCCCTGTGGAAGGACAAAAAGGAATCCCTCAAATTTTCAAACAAAATGGTTTTGGTAAGATTTGAGAGGGGAAAAAAGCCTGCTGTAAGGACAGAAGACATGAACCACTGAGACAGGATCATCAAAGAATTGCTGTTGAGGCTCCTTTACTCCCAGCTCTTAAGCAGGGACTGTACCACAGTCTGTTGGGAATGCTGTAGTTAAAGTGGCTGGCTTAACTAGAGGCACAGCTGGCCTAGTGTATCAGCCCTCCACTCCCTGGCTCTGCCCGGTCCTTGGTTGCCTTGCTGCAGCTAACAATAAGGGAGCCAATTAATGTTAATTGGGATGCAGCCACCTTCCCACTAGGAATTGGATGAAGAGCAAGGCATTTCATGCAGGCCACTAAACAGCTGTCACGTGCTAACAGTGTTCAGTTGCTGCTGACCTGGGCTGCATTTATATTTTAGTGACTTGCCGTGAAAAGCTCTGTACGCCATTATCAACCCCCTGGGCAATGCAGCCCTTGTTTTAGAGTTGCTTGACAAATGAGATTTAGTTTCCAGAGAAATGTTGCTAGGTAGCGCCTTTTTATTCCTAGATATTAACTTGTCACACCTCCCACTGTCTCTCTTTTCATCCTGACAAAGTCATATAGATATTAAGCAAGGGAAAAAGGAGACAGAAGGGAAGGTATTTTACTACAATATGATTTTATGTTATCATAAAAGAAGATTTGAATTGGCCCATTGAAACAAAGAGGAAATATATACAAAGCTCTAGTGTTGTAAAATTACTAGTAGTATTTAATTTTCATGAAAACAAATGTCCTTTAAAAATTATCATTAGAAGTCTGTGTAAGTACGGTTTGAGATTCTCAAGCTTTCTGCTGGGAGTCCTTCTGTTTTATTGTTTTGTAGAAGGTTTATGTCACCACTCTGTCTACCTATTGCTGATACTAAGCATGCCAAACAAAAGACATTACTTCTTTTCTCTCATTCCCCACAAAGAAAAGCCGCTGACAGATTTCTGACAACAAATAATTAACTAAAAAAATTAGTTATGTTTATTTGTGAGCCAGATGAAAGTTCTAGGTATAAAAAGAAGATGATTTAACAAAAACAGTGAAATCAAGTTGTTATGGTAACTGGATTTTGAAAGGATGTATGTACAAAAAAGAAAAGGAGAGAATAGATTTATGCTCCATCTGCTCTAACCAGTGTGGTAAAACACAACTGTTAAAGAAAAACACCTAATAAGGATAATTTCACATCTGGCATCAAGCCTGTATGATATTTCACATCAATGAGACTCCTAGATGTGAGTCAAAATTTGCTCAAATATCTGCCACATAGATATAAGATATTTGAGGTGTATACGACTGAAGATCATGCTGAATTACTAATTGAATTCAATAATTTTAAACTACATTACTGTGAAAATTCAATTCAAATGTTTGCAGTTGCTCATATCCATTGTGCTTACTAATTTTTATTAAATTCTATTGGTGCATGCTACTTATCTGACACAACTTAGTGTCCATTGCTTCTGGTTTTGTGCTGGTGTTCAACATTGGGAAAGATGATGCTTCATCTCACTTGGTACTGCAGCCTTTTAAATAAAATATCCATTGGCAATTAGAGCAGAGAATGTCTGAAAAGGAGCTTTGTCAGAGGAATGTAAGTTTGTACAAGATCTTGTAGTCCATGACATCCAACTCAAGTAAGAAGCATTTCAGATGGAAATCACTAGCACTTCTCCCCTGAAGAACAGAGCCTTAGAAAATGCATGGAGGGACCTGGGCTGTAAGATCACCTGGGCTGTAAGAGTATTTGTAGCTTCTCTGTTCTTTAATAAGTCCACAGCCACAGATAATCACCAAGAGGAAACAGGCTTTTGGTGGCATACTCCAAGGAGCTTTTGATATCTTCATTTTACCATTTCTCTATCTTCTCATGTGCATTTGCTGATTTTCCATGCTCCTGACCCCATTTACATCTTCAGTGCCAGATGTCCTAGTTTCTTCTGGAGAAAAACTTTCTTCTCTATTAACAGCTGTGTTTTCTGCTAAGACCAGTATTCTGGTGATTTAAGTTTATTCTAGTAATTTAAGTTTGACTACATTTCATCTGTTCTCTCAGTCCCTCTCCCTGCTTTTTGGCATCTACTGGTAATTCAAGATTCATAGCTTGAACGTGCTTTTATAACTGATTGAAATGTAACTAATATATTTGTTCCACATCCTGTCAGAGACCATTTCTCTCCTTTTTCACTTCACAGCCTACTAAACATTGTAGTCAGGGTTGCCTTGTGATATTCCTCTCCTGTAGCCACCTGGCCAACCCAAGAGGACTAACATCTACTTTCCTCCCTAGCTGTTGGTGACTGGGGCTACTGGAGATCTCCCAGGCTGTGTGAAACACTCTTACAGGGCTGTCTGATATAACACTGACCCTGTGGTTTGTCCAAAGTGGCAGCTGAAGGATGACTGAAATATACAAGATGTCCCATAATGTCACTAGACTTGGATGTGTCAATTAAACAAACCTGAATCTGGAGAACTAAAGATGTCATCTCTTGGTCAGAGGAATAGCAGTTATGATCTCCACTGACTGTATTAACATGAGCTAGAGGTGCACTGCTGTCCTGATGGAAGACAGCATCCATTGAATGTAATTTGGCCAGTAGGAATCACACTTGAATTACGTACTGCTATACAAACAACTCTATTGGTTTATTTGATTACAGGAAAGACAGCATTTATTTGTAAGTTCAGGGTACAAGAGGGATTTTGGAGTGAGAAAGCATCTCACTGCAAATCCTTTAATAATCTTCTTAAATTCATATTCCAAAAATCTGAAGTGAGGAAAAAGAGGTATTTTAAAGCCTTTCATATTCTTGCAATGTCAGCATAAGGACTGTTAAGTTTCCTACACAGTTTCCTCAGACACTTCCCTCCTCAAGCTTTCTTTGGTTTAGTTAATATTGTGCCTTGTTTGCCAACATTCCTTATGCTGTCACTGACTCTTCTGTGTACTGCTAGGTTTTATGTGGCCACAGTTGATTTTTCTTTCCTCTGCAGTAAAATTCACCTTAGGCAGGTGAACTACATTTACAGAACAATGGAGCATGGCATTGCTGCAAAGAATCTATCACTCTAACCTCTAGTAAACCCGAGGTCAGAACACAATTACAGGGTTCAAGTGTTTGGTAAGTTATTTGTTTGCACAGACTGCTGATTGATTGTTCTAAAATTGTTATTAGATAACTGCTAGCAGCAGTGATCAAAGGGAAAGGAAAATGAAACCGGAAGCAGTAGGCAAGGAAAGCTGCTACAGACTAGCGCTTGTGTCTAAATAAGGGTAATGTAAATGAAAACAAGAAAACACTGAAAAGTAGATTACTTCAAGGGAGACAACCTAGGCAGACAAGCCTAAAATCCAGTATTCTGCATAACTCTTTTTCTGTGTCGAATAAGGTGTTTTCTGAAAGCTTTGCCTCCATTTGATTAAGAAAAATACTACAGCTGTTCATTACATTTTAAAGAAATTATTCTTGATCTGTTCAAAACCTCATGTAGTTAGATTTGCCTAAATAACTGGATGCACAGGATTGGATCAAAGCCTTTGGAAAGAATGCAGAGAGGAATTCCTTTGACGGTGTTTCATCCAGCTTCTCCATCAAGGGCATTAGGAAAAAGATGACTCCCAGACTATGCAGGCTGCTTACGGCCCTTGCTAGTCTTCTTCTGTCCATGGTCAAGGGCAATCTCTCCAAAACCCGTGTCCACCTCTGATATTTTCCTGTGTCAGTACAGGGTCAAGAAGACTAATCAGTCTCAGATTCTTTAACCCATGTAATCCTCAGAAATCCTTCAGAGTAATTTAGATCAGAGCTTGCGCGCCTTCCAGCTGTTATTTTCTGTGAATCATCTGCTACAAATGCCATATTTAGCCCTTTTTATCATTGCATCCTGGTGGGGATCTAGTCCTGGCGAGTTGGCTTAATGATGGTAGCAGAGTGTGGGAAACAGGTTACTTTACTTTTCCATGGGCATCATTACAGTCTGTAACATCACTGTTTTAGGTAGGTGGAGAATTTCTTATAACACATTAACTTGATCATTTCCACCTTCTGACCATGCCAGCAGAGACAGTGCAAAGCAGAATCATTTCAAGATAGATTGGATTTGAACTTCTTCAAAGGTTACATGTACTAGACTGTGGGGACATGGATTTTTGCCTAATAATAAAGATTTACAGAAGTTGTAACTTAGCCTCCAGCAAATGTACACTACTTAGCATCATGCAAAATGTTTATAAGTGTCAAAATGTTTGTAAGGAAAATAAAGAAGTTTAAGGATCTATTCAATACAGAGTTATTGTATCAGAGTTATTTTTTCAGTAAGTCATGTAACAATTCATGTTCACTGTATCTCCTTGAGTACTGCTGACTGCAGAATCATGATTTTGATTTGGATAATTTCTTTCTGTTGTCCAGGAATGTGGAGGGAGGATGGATCATTATTTTTTTTTTTGTCAAGAGGCTGTTTATTACTGGATGACATTTAGGATCACAAGATATCATGGGCTAGTGCCTGATTAAGAGCACCTCTCAGATAAGCAAGACCTTGACTACAGCTGCCCAGCTTTGACTAGATTAATTCAGAATGAACTGGAAAAAAAAAAAGAAAGCAACAGGTGAAACTTGTTAGGCAATTGTGTCTAACTTCACACTTTTGTGATGCATTTGGGGTGAGGGATGAGAGGGTGATGGAAATCCTGATGGCAACTGCTAACTGATATACATAGGTAGTGAAGTGATCTGGGGGGGTGTGATTAGCAAAGGCCTTGGTGGCTCTTGGCAACTGAAGGTGTCAAATATTAAAAGCTCTATCCCTTCGGGAGGGAGTGGGACACAACCAGGGATGGCCAGCACCATGCAGATGGCTGAGCCAGAGGCTGGGCTCCCACCCAGGGCTCAGGCTGCTCTCAGCTGACCCAGAGACTGGGTCTTCAGATGGTATGAGTCATGGGATGGAAACCTTGGAACAGAAATTGGTACCCACTTGTCATGTGAAAGGTGGGAGTTTAGATTTTTGCTTGTTGGTCCCCCAGGAAAGTTAAGACCCTGGTGTCCAACAGTTTGTAAGCCCCTCGTAACGAGACCCTTCACTAACAGATTCACAAGGTTGTAGGGTACCTCAACTACCCTTGCCTGGAGGAACTCAGCAGAGACAAGACCCCTCAGTGGATCCTGCCAAGGTGTTTTCCACTGCCAGCAACTGCAAGGGCTCACTTTAACAGTTTATGGAATAACACTTTTTATTAATACAAATTGTGACAGATTAATAAGGTTCAAAGGTTGTCGGTGATGGTCTCTACTGCAAAAATATGTTTTAAAGCAATCTACTGATACATATATTAAGCAAGCATGAGCTCTGAGATGAAGCAATCTAACTAATATGCTATAGAGTAAGCACAGGCAAAAGCTCTAGTCCTAAAAGCAGCATTTAAAGTGAATAGATCATATTTCTTACCCAAGGCATCCCTCTGAGGGGGAGAAGATGGACTCAGCCCATTGACTGATCTCAGCATTTTTGGTGGAAATCTTTTCCCACTTTCCCCCTATCCTAAACTTTTATACTATTTTCTTTATGTTTGGGTGGAGTTTGAGTGGCTCTACTCATAAATACCTTTTATTTCTGATCGACGTATCTAATGGAAGGGTGGTGGTGGTTGTGTTTTGGCGCCTGAGGAAGGGGTTCAACATGGTTTTTGGCTTCAGCAGCAGAACATCTTGATTCTTCCTTATCAGACAGCTACTGTACAGTCTTAGTTCCGCAAAATTCTCCTATTCTGCTGGGATTAGAACGGAGGGGGCCAAGTAGTCTTTGCTTCTTTCCACACTCTGTTCTCTTTCTCTGAGCAGATGTTTATCATTGTACTGGAGAGCATGCTGACCTCAGTCTGTCCAGGGAGTTGCAGCTGCTTTTTATCTTAAAATTCTGAATCCTCTCTAGGTTGAACTCTATCCATCATCCCACACCACTCATCCACCCAGTGGGAGTGGGGACAGACCCCAAGAACCTGTGGAGGGTTTAGGATCAACTCAGGTCATTGCTAGACCTCCAGTCTTCCATAGCTGTGTCCTCCTCCTATGAGGCTCCTCAGGACACCTAAACTACTTTTTCCCCCCAGATCCTTGGCCTTTGAATACCTTCACTATTGCACTGGCAAAGCTGTTAGCATATACGAAGGAAATATTCTGAAAATCTCTTCAAGAAAAGAGACTAGATAATCTCCAGAGGTCCCTTCCAACCCTAAGAATTCCATGACTCTGTGGAAACAGAACCAAAATTTATCAAACTACCACATTTTCTCACATCATTGGCTTTCAACATAAATATAAGAGTCCAAGTTAAAATTTTAGGGTTCCTTTATTAATTATCCTTTGAAAAGAGTCATGTCTCAGAAAAGGAGCTTACTTAAGATGCCTAAGGAATATGTTCTTGAATTCCAGGTCTGGGTTAATATGTGACTGAGTCAACTTTCTTTGCTTTTGTTGGAAGGTAGCCATCAGAGCCAGAAGGAGGGGTCAGCATAGGAGAAGGAAGAGACTAGAGTCTCCCTGGAGAAACCGCGTATGAAATACAACATAATTTTGCCTGCTATAGTGGAGTCGAGGGCATCTGATACTTGTGGAAAACAGAAGATATAGTTGATAAAATCCAGATGTTCCAGAATCATGTATTTCCTGAAGGCGTGGAAGACACAGCCCAATATGGACAATTTAAAAACCTTGAGATTCTGAGTTCCTTAATTTCTTCAGGAATACTCGGTGTATACAAGTGCTGGGTAGAATGTAAGTTTATACCTAAGCAGACATCTGTCTGAATTCTGGCCAGAACAATCATCTGCCATTAGATATCAGATTATTCTGAACTACAGAAGAGTTGTCCGGTAATCTGAAATGGTCACTGTAAATTGCTTATAATCACTGGGAAGAAATAGACATTTCAAAGGCAAGACTGAAAGCAGCAAGAAGTTTTTGACCCAAGACAAAATAAATTACAGCTTAAAAATGCCCTTCTTCTCTTCATTGTCAGTGAAGAGACCTTAGAGAAGCCAGGCTAGACATAGATAATTTAACAGAAGACGTCCAGTTAGGCAAGACAAACCTTTCTTGCATGTATAATGGGAAGAATGGATCAGCTGATCAAAGAAAAAAGCTGGGGTTTGCATTCTTATAATATTTGCATAACTTAAACCCATCAGTGACTATCCTGAGTAGAACCACAGCAAGACAAGCTACTTTGCTTGTATTGAGGAAAAAAGATAACAAGGACAACAAGGACAGGTCAGGATATTAGTATGTAGCTGCCTGGTGGCAAAGAAGCAGAATAAATCACCAGTAGCATTTTACTGTAGATAGCTAAGCATGTTAGTTATCTGAGATAACTGCACATTTTCCCTCCTTTCCCCTTTCCTCTTCCCCTTCCCCTGCCCTTTTCCCTTTTCATTTTCTCCTATGTTTCTATGCAGCTGTAGAATATTAATCTCTGGAAAAATATAAAAAGAAGTTGTAAATATCAGATAATCCTAAAAATCTTTAGCACCTCACCACACATATAGTGAATGTCAGTGGAACACATGCTGCCGCTGGCACAAACT